>NC_071345.1:20150214-21400428 GCF_027744825.2 Synchiropus splendidus | reverse complement strand
CAATGTTTGCTTCATCAATGATCTCTGTGTTCAACTGCACCTATTTATGCTGTCTGATATGTACAATTTGAGTATGGACAGTCTCCCCCTCTCTCTCACTCAGGGCTCCTCAATCAGGAATACAACTGCCTCAGAAGGCCCTACATTGCAATTCACTAACTTAAAATACCATCCATTTTTCTTGTGGACAAATGCGGTTTACAATCTGCAATCCTGATTCTTCCTTTAACTGACGTTATCTCGCTACGTTATTTGCTTTTTACCCAAGACAACATGAATGAACTGCAAAATTCTTTATGCTTAAACCATTACTGTGTTTGTAATGAACTACTTTTTCTTGACTTTCTCAATTTACTTGTGCATGTTCAGGCACAGTGGCACACAGAGACAAAGAATGGTCATTCCTCATAATAAGACTCAAGAAGTGCATTTATTTGGATTCTTAGAATGGTCACTATATTGTTACAGGCATGATTTGGTTTTTTTTCCCCCAAAGTCAATGTGAGTCTTGAACCAAGTAGCTAAAGAGCTGTAATGTATTTAAATTGATTAATAATTCTGACTAAAATGTGGAACAGAATTGCACATATACAGAGTTAAATTTTGTTCAAGCCCACCTGTCTTCTGTGTTTGTGTGCGTTCCCCTCTAATGTGGTGTGCCTCGATGCTCACTTCGCACCCCAAAGCGACGTCAGTGAATGACATTCTATTAGAATTCCAGGTGACATCAGGTTGTATGAAATACATGTTCAGTAGTCAGCCATACTCTAGTAATAAACCACTGACAGCTCCGCCCACCCTGCTTTACAGACAGGGAGAACAAAGAGAACAAAGAAATCTAAATACAAAAAACTCAGAGCACCTGGGATTAGAAAGGTGAACAGAAGATAATTCAAACGACGAATAAAATGTACGGCGGCAGAGAAGAACAAACAGAGCAGATTACCAGTTGGAGCAAATGAGTCCATCTGGCACACATTGCTGGAGTCCAGGTGTTCTTAAACCTTAATGGTTAAGGGTTGATTGGCTCCAACCGTGTGCCACAAACACGGGAAGGAAGGAGGGAGAAAACAAAACGGGAGTCAAGGGAACAAAATAAAAGCTGAATCATAAGTGTAGGAAAATCTCTGACAGTAGTTCAATATCATTTTCATTGTATGAGAAATCCATCATCTTCTATCATAGTATTAGGGCGCACACTCACTGTCACACGGACCACAGTAAATGAAATACTTTTGACTTGCTTTGGTATGCATATAGGAAAATGAAATACACTTTGGGTTTTGTTAGTCAGCTGAATCGTTAACATGAAAAGAATATTATTTATGTTATTTGGTGCTATAAGATCAAAATGATCACACTTCTACTTTTTTTCTGTGAGGTGACAACAAAAAAACACTGTGCAATTATATTAGATAAGATGTCCTTTATTAGTGTTACTTTTCCGACAATGAGTTGTCTTCCCTCCAGACTGTAGGTCTGAATATCCAACTGGTGTTCAGGTGGATGGATTCGTGAAATGTCCTTTGGGGTGATGTCTGGCAAACAACTTGTCGATGTTGTACATCTTACTGTGATGCTCTGAAATTCATTCTTCAGTATTCTCCAGAGACTCCCAGTTTTCTTGTTGACAAAGAGGTCTTTGGTGAGCTTGGAATAATTTCTTGGCAACTTTGCTTGGTCCTTTTTGAGGTTGCCCTGTGACATGGTAATTTCTTTATTTTAGTCTTCCGAGGCCTTCCTCCATTGCTTTCTAAGGCTCAGGCACTCAATATATTTCACAATTTCTTAATGTTATGCTGTGCTCATGGACTTTGCATGCCCTGATGCTTTCTTCTGGGGCATTGATTTTTCAGTGCAAATCTGTCAGCCTTGTAATTGTGAATAATTTTGCTCATCTTGTCTAGTTTTCTTTGTGTGTCCCCTTTTAGATAGTTCATGTAAAGTAATGAAAGCAAATTAAAAGGAAAATAAAAACATGTTCTAAAACTTTTGACCGGTAGTGTGTGTGTGTGTGTGTGTGTGTATATATATATATATATATATATATATATATATATATATATATATATATATACATACACACAAATAGAATATTTTGAATGGTAGCTCACCTGACCACAGTGCTGGAGGTAGCAGTTTGAGGGATTAGTCGTGGTGAAGTTATACTTTACTTCACATTTACATGTCCAACAGACCGTAAAGACGACCTATTAAGTATATCTGCATTCTTGCAAAAAACGCTAATGTCTCCTAACACTGGACCGCAATGACAGCATTTCCCACTCCGCCGCTTCCACTTTACCGTCCCCATTCGGCTATGTTTACTGCTGGAGCAGAGGAGCACGGTGATGATGTCATGTCACAGTCAGAGAAAGGTCGGCTCAATTGAATGATGCTTAACGACTTTATTGTCATAAAATTGCTTACTTTTTAAAACAATTTAAGATTTTGTGTATATATGCTGTCCGGAAAGCCGACCTGCCGGGCACAGATCAATGTAGTTGGATCGAAGGGATATGAATCGAAACATTGATCTACTAGATGTCACGTTTGTTCAGGGAACATGCTGAAAAAAAAAAAAAAAAAAAAAAGCATAAAGTCGTTGTTAAGCTATTATAAAGTACTTGTGTCAGTACTTGGAATTGGCAAGTACTCACTTGGCAGTACTCAGACGGTTGGCAGAATAGTTGCATCAGGACATCCCGACGCACTTGCGGTTTCAGTCGTGATGGGCCAATGCTAAAAGTCTTATAAAATAAATAACGAAGTGGCAGAATTTTTTGTGCATCTATAGTATTGATGCCAAGAGATGAGTTCTTTCTCTCTGTATGTTTGTATGAACGCATGTGCGCAGGCATATCAGGGTGTCTATGTATTTTAGTGTTTGTGTCCACTGTTGTTCATGTTTGAATGTGGCGATCGAGAGGTGCTCTCATACAGGGATGTCACTATTGCTAACGTTCTCCTTCCTCATTCTCCCACCACTGTATCTAGCAGGATTCTGTGACAGTTCATGTTTGTGCAGTGTACTCCAGACAGATTTTATGGTTCTCCTATTCCATTTTGAAATGTTATTGTCCTACAATAGTGTGCCCCCCCACTTGAATAGTTCCCACAAATCAAGAGAACGCAGTTGCACCAAGCAGGTATCTGTAGACTCTTAACAGTTAAATAACTATCTGGTGGCGCTTGTTTTGTTGAAAGTTGAATCGTAACTCACAGAAATTGATGTATTGCAAACACACGAAGCATGGATGCATCAAATACAATCACTATATTGTGAAAATACTTATGTTCCATTGACAATTCAACCGTGTGCAATATAGAATTTTTTTATTATTCCAAACATGTTTTCTTGTCACAGTCATACTTCCATCTGCCAAAGACTGTAAAGTTAAACATGTTCGCATAAAAACACGAACTGCATGCAAGTGCATCTTCACATTTGCTTATATGGTTAGAACAACAATTTGCTTTCAGAACAAGTGTTACTTCTACAGACACTTACAATATTTTGTTTTTCATTGGTTGAAAACAAGTTATTGCCATGGCATGGGTTGTGTGATATTAGATCATGAACAGTTACGTGTTGACGATCTGCCAAAGTGAGTTTGTCACATTCTATACATTGTTGATCTGTGCTGACGTAGCACTGCTGACTCCAAGATAAAACACTGCACATTTTTTTTTTTGTTTGACTCACAAAGCCAGAGACTGTCTTCACTGGTAAGCTAATGCCTAACACATTTCTTTTTTGACAATCGTAGACTATCAAAGTTTAGCTTGAGGTTTCATAGGCTAAAACTGAAATGCAGAATTGTGAGGAACATAGTTGGGAGACCCACATGTAGACACGGACTGGAGATTGAGTTCACCAGTTTTAAAGACTAAATACAGGACTATCTCAGAAAATTAGAATTTTGTGATAGTTCTTTATTTTCTGAAATACAATTAAAAAACAAAAATGTCATTCTGGATTCATTACTAATCAACTGAAATATTGCAAGCCTTTTATTTGAATATTGCTGATTATGGCTTACAGCTTAAGAGAACTCAAAAATTCTATCTCAAAATATTAGAATATTTCCTCAGACCAAGTTAAAAAAAAAAAAAAACAAGCAAAACAAAAATCATTTGAAACTGTCCATTAATGCACTCAGTACTTGGTTGGGAATCCTTTTGCACGGATTATTGCATCAATGTGGCATGGCATGGACGCAAACAGCCTGTGGCTTTGCTGAGGTAGTGGATGCCCAGGATGCTTCAATAGCGGCCTTTAGTTCATGTGCACTGTTGGGTCTGGTGTCTTTCAGCTTCTTCACAATACCCTACAAATTCTCAATGGGGTTCAGGACAGGGGAATCCAACAAACAAATGAATTAACAAGCGTCCGTGAGCGCGTCGCAAGTCCAGGAAAGCGAAACGAGTCCACAGGATTGGGGGGAAGAGGAACCAGGTCAGCAGGCACAGACACACTCGAAAACAAGAGATCAATCAGCAAAACTCACAAACTGAAACATCCAAGGACCAGAGAGGAATCATCCAAGACGTCAAGTCGAACACAGAGAACTATACCAGGGTGAAAACATGTGATGAACTGACATCGGTTGTCATTTGGCCGGTGTTCAAATAGTGAGCGGGGATGATTGCAGGATTGGCTTCAGGTGTGTGTGTCTGTGGCGGGAAAGACCCCCAATCCTGGAAGAGAGGCAGAGAGAAAGGCGGGAGCAGGAAGCAGTCCAAACCAAATAGATCAAACGGAGGGGGTTTGTGACAAGAGTACTGAATAAATGTTATCCAAAATGAAAACAATCAAGACAACATGAATTACAACGCCAATGAAGGAATCTGAGCAGGTGAATGTTAAAGATTTAGCTGTAAATTTGCCATAGCTAGAGTAGAACTACACAGAAGAAGGTATTTTAGGAACTGTAAGCCAACTTAGTGCAAGGCAGATAATGGATCTCCTGGCTAATAATCTGTGATAGGAATATGTCTTGATGATTTGTAGAAGATGAACACTAAGAAGACAGAAAGTAGCAAACCATATATTTGACCGATTTAACAACATAAATACTGCGGAACCTATTCTCATTCTTTCTCGCCTGTGACAGCCGTGCTCCGCTCTACATTTAGAGTGGAGTGCATCAAGTGTAAGGATTAGAAACAATATCCACATTTACCTGATATTTCTGTTATATCAACAACATTCATTTGACGATTGAATAACCTAAATGCTGTGTTTGATGCCCTCAATTTGCAGGAGAGATGGATAATAAACAAGGTTTGTTTATTTATTTATTTTTAGAGGAGACTGTAATACTGTCACCAATTTTTTTGGTCATGGGAACAGTGTGGCAGTTTATTACACTACACTACATTTTGCAAGTGTTCAAATTTTAACAGTAAAACCAAATTGTGCAGAACAGAACAATGTGTAATCAGTGCAGCGACCCAGTTAACACTGTTGGAGTTAACTAGCCCACAATGCATTGTGGTGTGACGTCACCCTTTTGAGTCCTATTATTTTTTATTAAATGGTGATCTTTATAATGTGAATCAAGTCAAGTCGCGATGAAATATGTTACGTACTCTGTTATGTGTTATGTTATGTACTCTAAAAAGAGTGTACTTTCTCTTATACTAATTCAGTAATAAATCAAATTTCACTTTTCTGCATTAATCTACATATCTGCTATTGAAATTGAAATTTTGAGTCATTAAAAACACACACACAGACACACACACATTAGCCTCTTCAGACATCATCTGTTCAATTTAGTAAAATATTTGAATTCACTACTGAAGTGGTAATTGACAACAAATGGAAAAACATAATGATCAGTATTTGAAAAAAAAAACAAAAAAAAACAAAGGGGACTACTAATAAGTGACTCTGTGCTGGCCCTGAGAGAGAGACTGTGTGAGAGTCTTCACTGTTAGTGTGACTTGTGAACGAGTCTGTGTGCTGGTGCATTTGTATCTGTTTATGTATGTTACAGTGTGATAATTTGACTTTGCAGTCAGATGACAGTGCCACTGTACAATATGACGCTCAAATGTGCCAAGTGCGGAATAATCTCTTCGGCTGACGTTTCTACCACCGCTACCAGTAATGCCATGTTAGTCTCGTTCATTGTTTTTCCTCTTGCTTCTGGAATCTACTCTGCTGCAAACCTCATTCACCCTGCATCCCTCCCTATTTCTTTCCTCCTGATGTCACATGGGATTATCCTCATTTCGCCACGAGGAGTGTGTCATTCAGAAATGTTTTTTTTTCCTTCTGAAGGCTGTGCAAATATACATTTTACAAACATGTAGACTGTGGATGTGATTATGCTTATGTTAGTTTCCTTAGAGTTCTGAAGATAAAACATTTGCCATGCAAAATTATGATATGTGGGCAACAACTATTGAGATTAAATGGATCATAATGTCCCTCAATGCACCCTTCACTTTTGCAGGTCATAGCTAAATCTTTTAAATTTACAGTAAAAATGTGTTGTATGGGATGGTGAGAAAAGCTCATGCACTAAATACTCACTAGTAGTGAGCAAATATTTATTCACCTTCAATTTACAATATTGGGAAAAAAACGATTTGTATGATTTAGTGTCTCAATTTATGTGCAAATGGGTGAAGCACGACCTCTTTTATTGGGGGTTATTGTGGCGTAAACAGTCATTTGACAGATACTTGTTCCAGTTCTGGTATAAACCTTTTTAGTTCAAGGAGCGATTTGCAGGAACGTTTCATTCTTAGAACCATTCTCCCCACAGAGTGTGTGTTTGCACTTAAATTAGTGGGGCAGATGGGGCCGGTCACTGCATTAAAGAGCTGCTGAGACGCGTAACCACTGTAAAGTTGTGAGTAATGATGCAACAGTGGTTATGATCGCTTCATCTTTGAACTCTGTCTCACGTCAATAAAGAGTGGTTTTGTGTTTATTGCTTGTTAAACCAAGGCAGTGACCGCTCAATTCCATGGGTGTGTCCGTGTGTAACTTGTATAGCTATACTTGTAGGGACCAATTCTTAGAAAAACACTGCCTTCTAGGGACTTATCGCTTTTGTGGGGACCTTTTACCCGACCCGAGGATTTAAACTTCAAAATAACTGGGTCATTATAGTCAGGCATATTTTTGGAGTAGAGGTTTGATTAAGTCAGCCATTTGTTTTGGATGGTTAAGTTTACCGTGAGAGACTGAAGAAGGCTGTGAAAGTATTATGTCCAAGAGCAGTCCCCACAAAATAGGGATTAACATATGTGCGTTGTGTGTGTGCTCTTGCACTTCTATCTTCGTGAGAACCTTTATGAGTTTTTTACCGACAGAGTGAGAACATTTTGGCAGGACCTCACTTTATCAAGCCTCATATTGAGGGTTACAACTGCGCAATAGGCTCATTATTATAATTCATTCAGAGTAAAGGTTAAGTTTAGCCATTTGTTTTAGATGGTTAGTTTTAGGGCGAGAGGCTGGGGAATGTATGTATCCAGTATGTCAGTGACGGTCCGCACTAACATAGGAAGACAAACGTGTGTGCGTATGTACTCTGAGTTACTACGGAGCCCTGGAATGAATATGTATGTGGACATGTATGGGTTCATTTTTTTTGGATGTGACATGTATGACTTTATTTATTTATTTTCTAGATAACTATTATCTTGGGTTAAAAAAATAATAATAATGAAGTTAAGCATGTCACATCCAAAAAAAAAAATAAACATGCATGTCACTTCCAGGGCCTGTAAGTTACAGTGGACCCACAATAGGTTTATTTATGTATCCAAGCACAGACTATGGACTAATATCTAATATCTGAGAGTGTGTGAGGTTATGTGTGGCACAATGTGTGTGGCGCAATGCCTCAGTCTTTCTGTGTCTCAGGTTGACGCTCAACTCCACTGAAATAAAATGACTTCATGGAGCTCCGTGATTAATAATAAATTAAATACATGAGACAACTTTAGTTTCGGTTGTATCAATGCAAAGTACTGAACTAACTTTAAATCATGCGGATCATGGATCTGATGATGATCCAAGTCTGACACCTGAGACTGAAATGTCATTGAGTAAATCCAACATGAAATGTTTCCTATGTAGTACTCATTATCTGGTTCCTGCATGTACTGGTATCATTGAAATGGTTCAGAGAACTGAGGAGGTTCATTCAATGTAAAAACAGTTGCCCTGTTAAACAAACAACAAACACTTTTTGCATAGCATTGACCATTCAAAATGTCACTACTCTATATGTATAATGTAGTGTCAAACATTTCGTGATCTCCTCCGCTAGCATCCATGTTGCTGAGACTAGGTAACCCATCTGCCAACTCGAGAAGTATAGAATAAAATGGATTGTCATCATCATCTGTCACCTGTCTTCTGCACTACATCCACTGTTTGGTTCTGTCTGTTTCAGCCACGTTTCTGCTGACTCCTCTCCATCTTAAGTTCACTGAATCATCTCTTTCCAAACATATATGTCAGTCATATAAATGATTTACAGTCACATATAGCTGTAGTTCATTGACATCTGTTTCTTTACATGACACTGACTTGGTGATTTAATATGCATTCAGGGATGAAGATTGCTTGCGATATAGAAAACAATATCAATCTTCCTACAGTTATATTGATGGTCAATTACATTTACATTAACGGTACAACAATTTAATGCTACTTTTGTTGTAAAACTGTCTACGCTCCTGCTCCTCTCCTGCAGGGCATCACTGTGGAGTTCCTGTGTGGTCTTGCCACTCCTTGCACTAACGTGGATGTCGGCAGTGCTCGCAATAACCGATCGGCGGTCAGCTCTCTTCCAGATCGTCTTTGCAGTCTTTGACTCGTTAGAAGGATTCGTCATTGTCATGGTGCACTGCATCCTCCGACGTGAGGTAGTGATTCATGACCACGAGTGGTAGCCATGTAAATTGTGTTATCAGTTACGCTGTCAGTCAGGGAGAGATGTGGGAGGTACAGGTTTTGTCTCAACTTTATATCCTCTACAGGTTCAGGAGGCAGTGAAGTGTCGAGTCGTGGACCGACAGGAGGATACCAATGGGGATTCTGGAGGATCGTTTCAAAATGGCCACGCTCAAATTGTGGTTTGTTTCTCGATTTCTAACAGAGGTTAATTTTAAGTTTAGAAGTTGATTTTAATTTTGGGACTATTGATCACGTCTGAATATAAGCTGCACACCGAAAAAAAATGAAGAGGAAAATAGACTGTGTACATATATAGCCAATATAGTCTATAAACCGTAGATTCTGCCATAGAAGTCCTCTTCCACTGCGTTCCTGACGAAAGTTTACTGATAGCGTTCGATACCTGGCCACCTCTCTGGTCAATTGACCATGCATCAGTTCAGTGGTCTGATGTGATGAGGCTCAATAATTTAGTAGTATGAACATTGTTTGCATGCAAAACTCAGCCACATTGTTGTTTACGCCGCAGGATTCAGAGTAAGCGAAACAAGTAGAATTAAGTTGAAATTACAGTGCTTAATCACTGACGGTCTTCTCCTTTTTCTTCTCAGACTGACTTTGAAAAGGACGTGGACATTGCATGTAGATCAGGTGAGCTCACCACGAGGGGACAGATATTATTTTGGGGGGGGGGGTTTAGCTTTTGTGTGCATTTTTTAACACAACTGTTACCGGGAATTATGTTTCCATTTGGTTTATTTTTCTTTTATTTAATTATTTTAATTTTTCTGCATTGACAAGTCGAAGATCATGTATGTTTTACAGTTCCCACAGGGAATCTGAATTTGAATAGCAGGTCAACTCAGGTGACATACAGGTACGACTTGGAAAGTTGGAATATCAGAATCAGATCAGAATCAAATATATTGCCATGGTCAGTGGGGTCCCACCAACTAGGAAAGTGCTTCGGAATAAAGTGCTGTCAATAAAATAAACAAAGGCTGATCACAAATTCAACAGTCTGACGGCCGAAGTGACGGGAGGTTTTGGTCTGGATGGACCGTAGCCTCCTGCCAGAGGGAAGAGGAACAAACAATCCATGTCCAGGATGGGAAGGGTGGGCTCTGAACCGACCTGCATGTCTCTGGGTCCTGGAGGCATACAGGTCCTGAAGAGGTGGCAGGCTGCAACCGATCACCTTCTCACCAGAACACACGATGCGCTGCAGTCTGCTCTTGTCCCTGGAGGTGGCACTATTGTACCAGACGGTGATAGAGGAAGAGAGGATGGACTGGATGATGACCGTGTAAAACTCCACCAGCAACTTCGTTGGCAGTTGTAGTTTCCGTAGCTGCCTCAGGAAGAACATTCTCTGCTGGGCCTTCCTGATGAGGGACCTAACGATCAGCTCCCATTTGAGGTCCTCAGTGATGGAGGTTCCTATGAAGCAGAAGGAGTCTACAATAGGAATGGGTAAACCAGCCAACATGAGAGGGGACATAGAAACTGTTACTCTCTTGAAGTCTATGATCATCTCCACTATCTTCTGGGCGTTGAGCTCCAGGTTGTTGTGGCTGCACCAGGACACTAGCCGCTCCACCTCCCTCCTGTAAGCCGACTTATCTGCATCTGAGATGAGCCCGATGATGGTGGTGTCATCCGCAAACTTGATCAGCTTCACGGACTGGTGGCTGGAGGTGCAGCAGTTGGTGTACAGGGAGAAGAGCCGTGGAGAGAGAACACAGCCCTGACTAAACCCGATGTTGAGGGTCCGAGTGTCAGAGAGAGTCATCCCCAGCCGCACGCGCTGACTCCGGCTGCTCAGGAAGTCTGTAATCCATCTGCAGAGGGAGGCACGTTGAGCTGGCGAAGCTTGTCTTCAATCAGAGCTGAAGTCCACAAACAGGATCCTGGCATAGGTTCCTGGGGAGTCCAGATGCTCCAGAATGAAATGAAGGGCCTGGCTCACTACATCGTCCACAGATCTGTTGGCTCTGTGGGCAAACTGCATTGAGTGCAGGAGGGGTAGTGGGGTAGTGATGGATTTCAGGTGAGATACACTACAGGCACGCGGCCTGTGGCCTGACCACCTTAAGCCCTCTCCACACTGCAGCTGAGTCATTGGCTGAGAACTGCTTTCCAAGTTTGTCAGAGTATACTGCTTTAGCTTTCTTCAGCTCCCTCTGAAATACTTATATAACTCTTTGTAGCAGTTCCTGTCGTCACTCTTGCGAGCTGCCTCCTTCTCCCGTCTAATCTGTCTGAGTTTAGCTGTGAACCAAGGTTTGTCATTAGCATAACTCACCTTGGTGCACGTTGGAACTAAGCACTCTTCACAGTAGCTGATCCATGAAGTCACAGTGTCTGTATACTCATCCAGATTATTGGTAGCAGCCCTGAACACCTCCCAGTCTGTGGTCTCCATACAAGCCTGCAGCTCCTCTTTAGCATCACTTGTCCAGATCCTCATCCTCCTCACAACAAGCTTTGCATGCTTCAGCTTCTGTTTGTATGTTGGAACAAGATGAACCATCAAGTGGTCAGAGAGTCCCAGTTCAGCTCGAGGGAGGGCTGTATAAGAGTTGCGGAGCGATGTGTAGCAGTGGTCCAGCACGCTCTGCTCTCTGGTGGGGCAGTTTACAACCTGCTTGTACTTGGGAAGCTCCTCGGTCAGATTTGCCTTGTTGAAGTCACCAAGCACAATCACAGGACAGTCTGGGAGCCTGGTTTGTTCCACATGCAGAATCTGATCCGCAAGCACATCCTGAGCTTCACGTACATCCCCGCTGGGCGGGATGTGTACGGCTGCCAGAATGAATGAAGCGAACTCACGCGGGGAGTAAAATGGCTTACAGTTCACTATAAGTCACGTCCGTACACCAGCGATCGTTGATGTAGAAACACACTCTTCCACCTTTGGTTTTGTTGGTGAGCTCCGGAACCAGGTCCGCACGGTGAAGGTGGAATCCCTCCAGATGAAGCGCAGTGTCCGGGGTGAAATCGCTCAACCACGTCTCCCTGAAACACAAAACACAAAAGGAGGAAAAGTTCCTGTTCCTTCTCAACATCAATGCCAGTCCATCCATCTTATTGCTGAGCAAGCAGACGTTGGAGAGGATTATCCCGGGAAGCGGAGTGCGCGATCTTCTTTCAGGAAGGCGAACAAGTGCACCGGCACGTTTCCCTCTCCTTCTCAGTCTCTTCTGCCCAACCAAAAGCTAAACTAACTTTGAAACTGACACCAAAAATACTGGTAGTAAGTCAGACACGGTCATAGCCCTGATGTTCATCAACTGATCTTGTGTCAGCGCCATCTTGCTTGAGGAATCTCATGAATGAGGAAATAGTACATGCATTTCTGTTACCAGCAATTGTGAAATGTACATCTTAAATGGACATATAGAATGAAAATCAATCTTTTTCAAGCTTTATATGGTTTTATTTTGCTGACTCAGACTTCGAAATTCAAAAAACTAAGTAAAAGAGAATATTGCTTGAAATCAATAAACAGAATGATTTTTAATACAAAAATGTCAGGCCTCTGAGAGTAAAATCTTGTTATATTTTAAGCCTCTGCTGTCTTCCACCATGGTCTTTGAGCAATGTTGCTGAATGAGGTGCATAACATATAGTTGGTAGAAATTCACTCCTCTTTTCTGCTCCTCTTCATCATGAGGTAGTTTAAAGTCTTTTTAGATGATCTGGTAGTAGTGCATTTCTGGCTCTGTACATGACCAGAGGTGTTCATCTGTCTACTACCTCTGGTAACTTCAGGTAACTTCAGTCATCCTGTGAGGGGCCAGACAAAAGGTAGTTCACTAAAGTCTCTGTTGAAAAAATTACCACAAGGACCGTGACGTCGCTTGGTGTGGCGTAGCCGGGGTTCTACCCTGGAGCCAGTCCAGGTTGGGACTCACATGCTAGCGCCTGGTGGCCGAGCCTTTGCCCATGACTCAGCCTGAAAGGATGACATGGGTCCGCGCTAATGTGGGTAGCTTCTGGCTGTGCAGCCATGGAATATCACCTATAAGACCTAGAGGGAGGTGATTATCGGCCATTATTAAAGTATTGTTCAGTTGTTGGACTTAGGTGCTTGTCACAGCTCATCCATCACAAACACCATGTTCGAGCATAAGGGTGTCCATAAGTGCACATGGCACCAGAACACCGTAGGACGAAGGTCAATGATCAACTTCATTGTCATGCCATCTAACCTTTGACCCCGTGTCTTGGACAGTCGAGTAAAGAGAGGGGCTGAGCTGTCTACCGATCATCACCTGGTGATTATGATGGATCCGCTACTTGGGGAGGAATCTGGTTCCACCTGGCAGACCCAAGCACATAGTCAGGGTCTGTTACGACTCTCAGTGCCTGGCAGAATCCTCTGTCAGTGATGTGCCTGTCGTGGGGGCAATGGCCAAACCTGGTGGTAGTAGCCGGAAGTAAGGGATGCCGACAGGCTGAAGAAAGAGTCCTATCTGGCCATGTTGGCTCGTGGGATTGCCCAGACAGCTGACTAGTACTGGCAGGCCAAGCGTGCTGCGGCTCGCGCGGTATCAGAAAACTAAACTAACTAAATGTTTTGATGAGTATGCTGACGTCGCACACATAACTGCATGGTGTTTGCTTTTATTTAATCAGTAATTAACACAAAATCACGTATTGTGTCGCTTCACTTGTTTTGGCCTCTTTAAATGCTTCATCAATTTCACTGAGTTGAAAATCTGGCTTATTTCAGTGACCTGATGATGCGTTCTGCAGCGTCCCACACTGGGTAGAAAGCTTTTCTCATGTGAGTTTGACACAGGGTTGCCACAACTGGAGTTTGGGGTTAAAATGGCAAGGTGTTGGGTGTAAACAAAGTGGAAAGCAGCCTTCAGGGCCTTATTAACATTGGGTTGTTCATTCGATGGTGGGTAGTAGCTGAAGCTGTCTGAACTTTTAGAACTGAGGCCCACACTCATCAACAGTGATGCCATGCTGCTCAAACGCAATTCACTTGTTTGTGTCCTTGTCTATCTGCTGACACACAAACGGACCTGACATCAAGGTTATCATTTGCTTGGGAAATGGGAGGATACAAGCACACAGAAAAGCATTCTATGACTGTCATGCTGCTTATCATGCCAGCTGATGGCAAGTGTCCATGACGTCGACCAACAATTGCCTTGAGACAAGTGGTCAGTTGTTAGGGGATGAAGCAAGCCCACAAGAAATCTTTGATATGAAGTTATTCTAATGCCTATGATGTTCCGCGCGAATGGGCGCCAATTATGTTGTCTGGCCAGCAGGTTCCACCAGTCTAAAGAGCAGTATCAGAATCAAGCTGTCATTGATCACCATCCAAGAAGTCAAAGTACAGACACATTAAATAGGGACTGGGCCAAGGGCGTTTCCCGAAACCATTACACCATCCAATGCACAATATCACACATGACAATATATAGTATTGTAGGCTTTTCGATGACTGTAAGTGTTCCATGTTTTACCCGGAATTCAGGACGTTTGGCCGAGTCATCACGACCAGACATTTACAGATGGTAGATGTCCCTGTTTACTTCCTAAGGAAACCAGATCTGACGTATTCAGAAACTCGGCTGAACATTCTGATTGCCAGTTGCTTAACCATTTTTTATCTGCTGGATAATTTGGTGAAGTATGGTCTATGGAAATATGAAATACAGCAGGGGTGGCAACATTTGATTCAATTGAAAGCCTAATGTGTCAGCATGCTATGCAGAAGGCTGACTTCTATGTCATCCAGCCACGGTTGTTGATATGTGAAGCTAATGTGTGACAACGTGTTTCCCTGGCAGCTGCTCGGACTCAACAGGAGTCTGGAACGATATGTTCAGTGTTCCCACATGTAACAGGCCCCACCCAGCAACAAGGCTCTGTCAATCTAGCAAGAGTTGGGTCTTTTGGCATTCACCAGTTATTACTATTATCACCATGAAGGGCCCCTTGGTGCCCTCCAAACAGTGTCCACTCCTGTCATATTTCCTCGTTGTAGGAGAGAAGAAGACATAGGAGTGCACCATCCGGTTGGAGGGGTCATGTGATAGTTGGCCCTGATCCATTATGAAGTTGACATCGCAGACATCATATACACAAAGTGGGTGATCATGTATGGATACCATATGAGCACTTAAAATACAGTGGACAAACAGGCATGACTGACTTAATACTTAATTGTCCCTGGGGTACCTTGAACACAGTATACCAATCCTACTTCAGATGATAAACATTCTGTTGCTCTAGTCTGGAAAAAATGGTTGCTCACACTAATGAAATGCAAGGAGAGCAGGAACCACAGCTGTGGTGGACACAGAACAAGTACAGTTTTGCTTGTTTGTGTGACTATTTCTGCACACACAGGGAGCATGAGGATTATTACACAGACTAGAAACCCAATCACATGACAGTGGGCGAGCATTCACCCAGCCCGCATCTGAGCACTTGTGTTCTTGCCTGCAAACAAAGACTGTGACTGACACAGTGACTCAGCATTATTGTGATAATGAGTAGGCTTGCATGTACTGAGGAGCGACATAAGTGCAGTAAAACTTCGATTCAAATACTCTGAGAAAAAGGAGCCGAGCCTACTCGCAGTCATGTCTCTTGATTTAAATATGACGATATGATTTTATCATTTATTATATCTAATTATTATTACTTTTTTTGTCTTGGGTCTTTGTTCATAAGTACAATATGAATGAGCTTGTTATAATTTGCCGCCAGTATCCTCCCTACTACCACCTACTACTTATAAGAACTGTGACACCAGGATTGTTTTGAATAGTATGCTTTATAGATAGGCTTTGTGTGGTGTTTCTGTCTCCACAGCGATGATTTGCTGCTTATTACAACAGACAGCTAGCTGAAGACTTTGGCAGTACAGTGGTACCTCAGTTCTCGACCATAATCCATTCCAGACGGCCATCCGAGAAGCGAATTATTTGAAATCTGAATGGATTTTTCTCATTACAAGTAATGGAAAAAGAAATAACGTGTCCAAGCCTTAAAATAGTCTTTTGTAGGAGTGAATGTTGTGTCTGCTGCAGGTGTGCTGTTCGTCTATATGTGTGGCCGCTGCACGTGGGAGGGGTTGCAGAGTGAGTGACGTCTCTCCAGAAGTGAAGAAGTGCCCGGTGCGTGTGCAGCTTGGCTGTGACAAAGTAATAAACCAAGTAACGCTCTGTCCGGGACTCGTCTCATCCCTGTCCCAGCTCCAGCCGAGAACAGGACATAAAACCCTGGAGTGCGCGCTCCAGCCTCGGAGGTGTCAAGAGCGAGCACCTCCCCTGTGACACTCTACCACGGTCCAGTGCGGAGACAGGAAAGGTTCAATATGACGATTGGTCCGTGCACGTTATGTTTTTTCCGGCTTATTTCCAGGGCGTTCGAGTTCTGAATTTTTATTCAAAATCCAAAGCAAAAGGTAGCCCAGAACTGACATGGATGCCCCAACTACACCTCTGATGACCATGCTAACTGGCAAGTCACTCGTGGTAATGCTAATGATGCACTCTGTTTTGCCATCAACTTATCTGGATGCATTTTGATGATGTTTGATAAACGTCGATCCAACATCTTTGATTCTACAGCAACTGACATTGCCATCTGCTCCTATCATTGCCATCACCTAGATCAGAATGGAAACATACAATTTTGAGTCGGAGTCCAGTCTCGAGTCTTCGTACCTCGAGTCTAAATCGCTGACTCAAGTTTTCATCTCTGTTTCAATTTATTGTGATTTATTGTTCTTTTTTTCCCCTATCTATTTGGAGTCTCAGCTTATGAAAGAGTGGCCCTAATTGACTTATGATTAATCCTTGCTTAAATTAATATTAATTATAAATATTCCATGTTGCGATGTATAAAATTATTGTGCATGGATATATGCGTATGCACAGATTCGTGTGTCTGGATTAGTTGTTGCGTATACTATTTTGGGGGGATTTGAGCGTAAGCCTTGTTTTGAAATACATGCAAGGCTCTGTACATGAGAATCACAAGTAAGTTTGCTCACGTCAGTAGTTCATCTGCCGATGGAGAGTGTTCAGGGCACCATTGTGTGGTTTCGCTTCTCTAACGCTCTTTAAAACCATCTGTCTTTTTTTTTGCCAAAATGCAGACATTGCTGTCTTTAAAGGAGTGCTTCTTGTCCATGAGGCTTCTTAGGTTTTGCCTGTTTAAGTCATCAGACCCAGGTGCTGTGTGTGTGCTGACTGACAGAAGGCTCAGAGAACGAGATTAATTTAAGAAGTGTAAACACAAAGACGAACCGATACGGAAAACCAAGGGCGTCGGAACCAGAACACGGAATGGGAAATACACTTAAGGACTGTGGAAAACCGCAGAAATGCGAAGTAACCATCTGGCTACACAAGCTGGCACCGAGGTGTTGATATCCGTGGGAGCATCTTTAGCAAATGCATGCCAGCTGTGTTGCTTGAAAAGATGGGGAGAAACAAGGAAATGAAAACAGAAGACAACCGGAAGTCACTAAAATAAAAAGCATGAAATAAGCATTTTTGTGTGGATGGATGAATGAACTGCATAGGGTCAGAAAACAAATCAGTTAAAATATGTGCTTTTCACTCACCGAAAAATAGATATGCAATGATTGTTGTTGAAGATCTCTTTGTTTGACAGCGACCGCAGTTATCTTTTGCTTTTAAAGGTGGTGATTGATAGATTGGTTAGGAATGGTTTTGTGCGAGTCATGGAGTTATTCAGTGGTGGGTAGCAACCATGGATTACAAGAAGATAAAAGCACATGATGGGGATACTTTGTGTTGTGGAAAAAAAGACAGTAATGTACAGTCTTGTAGTCAATGTTGAAACACCACATTGCTAAGGGCAGAAACTGATATAAGTTGGACAGATTGGTTAAGAGGGCCACCCTTTTCTGTGATGTCTGGCCAATCTGTGTTATCCTCTCCGGGATACCTTTGCAGCACTGGGCAGCACCTTCAGTGGCAGACTGATCCGCCCTAGGTGCACAAATGAACAACTTCCTGCCCAGTGTTGTCATGTTGTACAACAGTAAAACCTGATACAACTGACTGATGTCCATTGTTATTTATTTATTTATCATCTATCTATACAATTTATTTATCATCTATTTATTTGTGCAATTTATTGTTTATACAATTTGTAATTCATTTATTTATATAATTAGTGTTTACGGTGTATGCAATATGGGACAGCTTTGAGTTTTATGTATGCTCTTGCGCTGCGTTCATCTTTGTTTGGTGTGTGACTTTGATATTTTTCTTGTCTTTGATGCCTTTGCTTGTTGAGACGTCAAATTTGCCCACTCCGGGCAAAAAAAACTACTGCTTACTGAAGATGCCATAGAACTCTCCATGACTGAACCGTCGTTTGATGGGCTTTATAAAGTATGTGTAAAGTATGTCTGTACTGAAATGTACAGAGTGTAAGGATTGCAATCCCATGCCTGACCTTAACCCTGATCTTCCTTTTATGTCTATCTGGCATGCAGCCCATGCAGTCAGTATATGATGTGAAAGGCAAATCATATCCTTCAATGGAACACCTAATGTGCCAAAATATCGAAGGCTGACTTCTGCGTCACTCTTAAGTGAAACTGTCCACTTGAGAACAGTCACCATTCAGTCCATCCAGAAAATCACAATTTTGCATTCACAACTATTGATGCAATTATATGAAGGTAAAGTGGGTGCAAAAGTGGCACATACCCGTAACACAAGACTCGTATCCATGCGTCAGAGGCCGATTGGACAATTGACATCACGTGACTACCGGGAACGCACATGGAGTAACAGGCACATATTGCCGCCACTTCTACGAGTGCGCATCAGTTTTATTTACAGGTGCAAGAAGAGGTGCAAAAGGGTGCACGCGCATACGGATCGTGTTCTACGAGTATGTGGAACTTATGCACCCGTTTTGGCGGTGTTTGAGGTAGACAACTTAGCAATATGTCACAATTGCAATTTCAAGAGCTCGTGTTTAGCCACTTGTATCTGTGCACTTAGAAGGTGAAATTACTTTTTGTGTTTGTATGAATGTAAATCTTCTTTTTACATGCATGTGTCACAGGGTTTACGGATACAAATGTGCAGTTACGCGTATGTGCCTCGGGGTTTACGGATGCAAATGTGCAGTTACGCGTATGTGCCTCTGACGCATAGATACGAGTCTTGTGTTACGGGTATGTGCCACTTTTGCACCCATTTTACCTTCATACAATTTCAGCCACTCTCCAAGAGCAGCATCAACTTTGCCCAATCACTGCAACTTTCCTTTTGCAGGATGTTACTGAACATCCAATGCAACAGGACATGTTTCATGAGGGATCCCATATTTTTCAACAAATGTGTTATCTATTGACTTCTTTGAAAGCTTTTTTCATCATCGTCACTAGACGAGTGATAGAACTCACTTGAGGCGTCACCATGACGAACAGGAGCGCCATGTCAAGACAAGTATCCCAACCCTTAAGGTCTGGTGAGCACTCGCAGTCTTTGGTTTGAGTTGACTCCACCCCTTAAGGATGACTACTCCCAGGCAGGTAAACAACATCAACATCGATGCCCTAAAGCGGGAGCTGGCGACATCTTTGAGGAGAGGGATGACAGATAACTTTAAAACTGAACTGAAAGTGGTACTTGATGATGATTTGAACACAATCAAGGTTGATATATAGTCACGAGCTCACAGCTCACATATGAAGTAGCAACATCAGATCCGGATCTGGCGTCAATGAAAAACACAGCGGAGGAAATGGATGAGTCTTTATCTACATGCACAGATGAAGTGGCGCAATTGAACAACAATTTTGAGCATTTGGTGGTTTGTAAAACTGGACGCTAAATATGAAGATTTGCAGTCCAGATCTCACCAAAACAGGATGGGAAGACCAGTGCTGAGAATGTTGCCACTCTACTGAAGGATGTATTTGATTTGGCTGAGGCACTGCCACTGGCTCATCGCTCTACACAATCAACAATGGAATATATCAAAAAGATTAAGTCACGGTCAAATGTTCAGGTGCTGCTGCGTTCAAACTGTATGTTCTTAACGTTGGGTTATAAATTAAATTGTCCCTGTTTTATATCTCCCGTGTCCCCTTTGAAGTGTTTTATTTATTTATTTAATTTACTGTTTTAATTGGGGTGTTTTGGGGATTGTGTTATTGGGGAGGGAAGGCCCACCTTGACACTAGTTGATATATCTCACTATTTTTCAAAAATAGAATTTAATTACATTTTGTCACTCCTGATCCAAGCACTTAGGTCAGGTTCCTCTTTGCGAGTATCAGGAGCATGAATAATCACACACAGGGATTTTGAGTTTTTTTCACCTTCAATGCGACTCATATCTGATATTTTGTGTTCATGCAGGAAACCCATCTGAAAGTCAAGGACCATAGCACGCTAAAAACAACGCAGGTTTATTCTACTATCTGTCTAATACATTTAGAATTTAAATTCTAAATCGACAGGAGTAGCAATATTAATACATAAAAGAACCAACTCTATAGCCATGCATGTTAACACAGATACAAATGAATATATCTGATGGTTGCAGACAAATTTGATTTTGGTCATTTTTTACACGCCGAACAATCGTTTTTCAATACATTAATTGTCAATATACCTTTTTTTCAAAACACATTTTTGGGTTGTCCAAAATTGTGTCTTAGTCACCCTTTGTCCACCCCTGTGACGTGTATTTATTTAGTGTGTGTGCTCATAGCTTTGTACTTGAAACACTCTTTGTTGAAAATCTTTGCAGTCTGGCTAAAATCTGTGACTAGTCTTTTGACGAGCTGATTTAACATCTTGTTCTTATTGAAGCAATTATTTCTTGTCTGAACAGGGAAGCAGTCATCACTCCAAGAAGATGAGAAGGCATCTTCAGCGATTCATCCTCTGCAGAAGGCGTCGAATTTCAACACCATGCCTGCCAGCTTGGCCAAAGTCCACCTACAGAACATGGATGACCAAACTGTTCAAACTCTGACCTTGCGCAGGGAGAAAGGAGCCAGCAAGGGAATCAGCACTGAGTTGCCAGGAGCCAAATCAATCTACATATGTGACGGTGAGCTCTTCAAGCAGCTGGACAGAGAGATGCCAAGAGGGGGCGGTGAGAGCAGCAGCTCAGAGGGAACTGGCAATGGATTAGGATGCGTCATGGTTCCTCCCAACAGCACAAACACGAAGGCTGCTAAAGGGATTGAGGAGCAAACATCAAAGTACATTGGTATGGAACAACTGCCGCAGACAAGGCTTATCCACTTAGCCAATCCTGCCACTGACGATCCATTGCCCAACTTCGGTCTGAAGACCCTGCCAGCCGACCAGGTCAGTGTGTCCTGCTCCGAAAGAGAGTCACCTACGCACAACCTCCGAAGTGTGCCCAGAGACTTGCAAGCAACCAACACGTGTGAGGCAGGGATATCCATGAGTGAGATGATTTCCACTCTGTCAATGAGCTCGCTTGAGGTAAGACGCTCTGGACAGAACCTCCTGTTGTCTGTCTGCCTCATCTCATCATATCTCATATTGGTGCTCAGACTTGCATGGAACCGCTACTCCACATTACTCAGCTTCCACCCTTGTTAGTGACACATTTCCACTCAAATGATTCACCTGGTACTTTCATGTCCCACAAACATTATTTTTTTATTGTTTATTTTTATATCCAAGATTGATCAAGGTGAAAATTTCTGAAAGGGTACAACAGAGGAAGTTGCACACACCCTTGCCTAATTCCTTCTCTCAGCATACGTCTATGTACATCTCATTTCAATAGTAGAAATGTGGTTCTGTATGAAATCTATCAATAGGAGTGTGCTCTGTTCACTTTGATCTTATTTGACATGGTGATGGATTGTGAGATGAATACATGTTTATTTCAAATTCCCCCTAATGCAAATGGGTTTGAACAGTAGTCTTCACTGACCGTGATGTTTACATGATGACATAGTGATTTGATGTCCTAGTAAGGAAAAATTGGAGAGAAAAAGGAGTGGTGGTGAATAGGAGACATAAGACCACTGATGCCAGAATGGAACAAAGTGAGAATTGGTTATCTGTAATCAATAATTAGATGCAAGAGTAATATTTTAAGGCCACTAAGTGTGACAGCCCAGATGGGAGAGGAACGAGGGAGTGTCAGAAATGGCAGACGATCAGCTCAGTACCAATAATCATGTTGATGGTAAAAGATGTTGAAAAGACAATGATGACCATAATTATAGAATGCCCTCGCTTATGATGTTCTCACATTAATTCATATTTTCTCACAAATTTTGCTGTAATTTAGTCACAGTGTGGTTCTTGCATAGGGTTAGTAGAAGTTCCCTCTTCTTCTCTGCTCCTCCTCATGTGGAGTTAGTTTCAACAGTCTTTGTAGAAGATCCGGAAGCAGTCCATTTCTGTCTCCCAAACATGACCAGCAGGGTTTGTCTCTCGACAAGCGTCTTGTCAATTCAATAATCAATGCTTTAGGGAACACTTCATCTGCTTGTGTTCTGTGGTCTCCACAATATATTATTCTGAGAGCCTTTTTCAGAAGGAGCAGAAGCAGTGGTCTTGTGCGACTTTGGCAGGTGTCTCCCGAATCAATGTAATTTCTGACTTAGCTTGGGAATATTGTGGTGATGGGTCTGCACCATGTATGTCATTACTGATGACTCCTCTAGTCAATCCTGTTTGCACCATTTGGTCAGCTGCCATGTTTGTTTTCTTTTTTCACTCTTTTTTTTCATTGGTTCACTTCCTGTGAGATGGATTGAGAAGATTTTTAATTGGGCACTGGTTCATTGCAGCAGACCCTGTGATTCAAAACGTGAAAAGCAACTATCAAAGGGGATTGTGTTGGGGGTGTGAGGTCTTGAAGATGCCATAGTGGAAAGTGAGGAGTGGGTGTGTTGATGGGGTGAATGCTGGCTTGTTGGAGTGTGATGACATATGAACTTGTATTTTGTAACGTCTCTCAGTTATATTATATTAAGTATTAAAATGTGTACGTGTTAGACATGAGTGATAAGGACAGAGCGTGCTTTGTGCTTTGAAAGAACTGTAGTTTTGTGTCACCTAACAGTAGATGCCAAACATCCATTTTTATTTTAACCGTGAGAACATTGACACGGCAGATAGCAGTACTTGTCAAGACTGGCCACCTTGACTACAAAGCACCATGGAAAACCCTGAACACTTTAGTATTTAAAATATTAACTTAAATATTGAAACAAAATATTTGATACTGTGATATTAAGGAATATGTGTAATTACTGAATTAAAAAATAGGCATAAAACAGTCCAGTTGTGGATTCGCTGATGTTTTCTTTGCAATGCTGCATTAATTTCAAAAGATTTGACAGACTTGCAGAGCAGACTTGCAGACTTGTCAACAGAGGTCACATCGGCTCCACTTCGCCGTTCGTTTAATCAGAAACGCAAGTGGTCCTTAAAGGACTGAGTGTAATTTTGCTGTTTTGCTGTCAACCTTCATATGATGGTTTGAGTTTTATCTTGGATATAATTTTTAAATGAGGAATGAATGAAACAGTGGGCATCATGTGGACAACACTGGAATTTTGTGTATATATCAATTATATTATTATATTATTATATATTATATTATTATACATATATTATTATATTATTGCTGCCATAATCATATCTAATTTAAGACAGAATGCAGTATGCAGCATTAGCTACATAAGCTGATGTGGCAGCAGCGACGTCTTCCAGCTGGCATCTCCTCACTTTGGGGCAAAAAATGTGTAATTCATGGTGTGTGAGACAGCAGATGCCATGGCAACAGAAAAACCCGAAGGTCACATTTAGGCCTTAGGTAAGACATCACGAAAAGGTCCTTAGGTCACAATCTGTTGATGACAAACTTGAGCCAACATGGATGGAACACTGATGGAGGGAATAAACTCACGCATACACACACACACACTCGCACACAAACCTTGTCTCTGTTGATGTCTACGGCACACCTCTCTGCTCATCTCACACAAATTATCATGAGCTACACATTCACTATCTCTCTTTCTCATCCTCCCCCAGAGAAGAAAATCGCGATATGCGGAGCTTGACTTTGAGGTAATTTTAGTCCTGTTTTTGCACTAAGGAGGTACTTGGCTCTGATCTCTGGCTCTTGGCATCAGTTTCTGAGTAAAAATGGTCTTAGATGAGAGAAACCAGTGTAACTGATGGTGGCCTTTGCTGTTTACTTTGTCCGTCATGTGCAATGTCCCTGTGTAGAAGATAATGCACACCCGGAAACGCCACCAGGACATGTTTCAGGACCTGAGCAAGAAGATTCACAGTGCTGACAAGGATAGAGAGTCTTCAACTGTTGATGGCACATCTACAAAAAGATGGAGTGTGTCCTCTACCTGCAGCGACAAGACCAACCTGAGTGTAAAGACCTTTAATCCTTTCCCTTTCTTGCCCGTCCCCACAACCCCAATATCAGAATTTTTCGAGGTCCTTTACATTATAGCAGTCAATTAATGATACTCTAAGTTAATTGAATCTACCTGAAATTTGTCTGTCACTCTGCCATTAAGTTGCCTGCCATGTGTTGGAAACTTAATATGAACTCTTCGAGTTCCTAAAAATGCTTTACTTCAAAAGTGTTTCCTCTAGTTTTTCCTTTGCCTTCCTTCATTCCCTTGCCCCACTTACTTTCCATGTGCCTCTAAGTGCCCATTTGTTATTCACGTTTGTTCAGAGATGATTTTATATACATGTCAGGCACAGGTCCATCTCATAGGTCCCGAAATTCTTATCTTGAATATGAGTTGCAATTGTTTGTTTACATTTTTCCCTTCTTTTTTCAATATCAAGTTAAGCAATTCAGGCAGGCTCTAAACTTTATCCTCATCTCACCTCATTTGTTTGTCTCTTCCCCTCCCAACGAGCTTCTTCCTTTATCTCTCCACATTTTTTTGACATTCCCATCATGCAATTTTTTTTTTCATTGCAGCTTTTCCATTCGCCAGACTCATCTGCCATTGTTTGTTACGCTAATCTTCTCATCTTTATGAATTGTTTCGTGTACTTCTCCCATCTTGTGTGTCCAGACTTAACTAAATTTCAATCTTTTTACTTGCATTTTCTTCTTGTCATCTCTTAGTGTGTTTACTTTTTTCTTGTGTATTTTAGCATACATATCTCATCCTCCCTTTTCATAGTATCTGTCCTATACTCACAGTCTTACATATTATGCCCCATCATCTTTTCCTATCTTTGCTTCATGGTGTACGCTTGTCTTAACCCTCTCTTTTCTTAGTCATTTTTCTTAGTCATTTTCTTAGTCATACCAAGTCCTTAAGAGAGACTTAAAAAAAAATCATTTTGTTCAATTTTGAGTTTCTCGATTGTTGAAGCATATAAAACTATAGAAGCTAGAAATGAAAGCAAAATGAAATGTGAGAATCGTATAACAACACAAACATGTGAGCAATCTCCACTCAACAAATGTAGATGTGTACTTTTCCGGTGTACTCTAGGTCTGGGTATTGCTATGAACCTCCTGATTCGATTTACATTCTGAAGGTTGTGATTCGATTCAGTATCAATTAACGTTGAATCTAACTCAAAGGCTTTGATATATATTGACAGTACTTTTCTAAGCCTGAAGAGCATGAATTTATTTCCTCTTGGTAGTATGGATGAACCTCATCATTTTTTTTTTTTTAACAATATCAGATTTGAACATGAACACATGAACGCGAACCTTCATTAAGGGTGAACATGTACATTTTTTGTTGAAGAACTGCATCTACATCTACATGTACATGCTCAAGTGTAGGAACAGAGTTTTGATTCCCATAGTAAAGTATCATTTTGTGTTTAATACTAGTTCCATAAAGTTGAGAGAAAGTAGAGATTGCTTGGGTCAATGTGTGCACATCAGTGGACTGACTCCAGCATCCACTTTTAATCTCCCAGTATTCTGATTCACATCGGACTGATAATAACTTTATCAGCAGTCAGTTGAAGAGTATGGAGTCGCTAATATCTGTGAGTCTTTTCGCAACACTATGTTTATGTTGTGGTGATGTTGTTGAGTCTCCACTCCACGGAATAAAATCACTTTGAAAACTGTTGTTTTGACCAATAGAAAGTGAAATGCTGAAGCACCTAACTTTAAATCTTGAGATTGCTGATAAAATGCAAGTTACATCTGAAATGTCTCATCTGCACAGCTGAATCTAACGAGCTGGCTCACAGCCTTATCAACCACCACTGTGATTAAGAGTTTTGTTTCTTAAAAACTTGTTTACAAGTATGATCACAAACGTCCTCCAGATTCTCTCCACGTTCTTTTGCGTTGCTGTTCTTTGGTTGTGTGCAGCTTCTCTCGGTTAAATATGAAGGTTACCTCCAACTGGTCAGGTGGCGAATCGATTCGGAGGATTTGCAGAAGCAATACTGAATTAGGGCAAGCTAGAATCGCTATGTATTGCTAAATTATTTTACACATTTTTTAACCCTTCCAGAGTGCAGTGAAGAAAGTACATATCAAATCATATGAACAATCTTTAGTTGTCAGTCCTGCAGGCTAGCTTGGTGGCTAACAACAAATGACCGGTCCAATTCTGAAGTTGAATAAGTCAGATCCAGAACCAGCCCTGACCTCTAGTAGTGAGGAAGGAGAGTAGTCGGTAGGCCCGTGTTCAGTAAAGAAAAAGGGTGATGGCAGATAATCCAGAAGGACCATAAATGTTCCTCGATATTGTCTGATTGTAGAACTGCCCTGCCCTAGTCCTTTATCACCTGGCCAGTCTTAATATGCATTTGCCCTTTATGGAATTTCCTTCTTTCCTCATCTTGTTACTCTTTATTCATGGACAGTTAATTCATTCATTATGATTAACATAAAAAATTTTGTTCATCTATTAAGCTGAAGACGTTCATGTCTTTTGGTGGGTCTTTGGTGGGAAGTTGTCCACATTATTATTTAGTTCATTGTCACTCATATTGTCACTCACTCAACTCATATTTACATTGCTGCCATCTGGTCATCGATCAGTTAATTTGAATTTTTAAGTGGTTAGACAACCAAGACATATTTAGGAAGAGGATGCACTGTGTTTTCTGTGCATACAACATTGGTCTTAAAATTTCGTTCCCATATACAGCCATGAGGTACATCATGATGCAGAGGAGTGCAAAGTTCAAACCTTGTAATGCATCATTTTTTATCCAAACCACTTCAATCTGAAAGCAACAACTCAAACTTGCCATAGGATATACTCTGTCAAGAGTATCGCTGCGAATACCTGCACGCGGATGGTTGCCATTCCTCTCTCGTTACTTCACCCATGTATTATGACACACATCTTTTAGGGAGAACATGCTTAGATGATGCCTGACAACATTAGAACATTCAGCCGTGACACAATGGCTCAGCATGTTTTAAATGATACTGAAGCTGGAGAGCTGGTTTACCTGCACCTAATGGAAGCGTCGGGAGGAGCCCTTTCCTGTTGTCACTCAATTTTACACTACTATCATCTAATTTGTAGCTGATGTATGTCAATTTCAGACTGCATATTTAGTTGCAGTGCCTTGTCAGTGACTCTTTGATGAATGGAGGTGAGAAAACAGCAGTTATAACACATTCTCACTCTTAAAGCAGCTTTATGTTAGATGATAATATTTGCTTTCAGCGGCGCTACAGGTAAATGATTATAATGTTTGTTTATGAAGAAAGACTGTGGCGAAACAGCAAAAAATATAATCACAAATGGCAACATACACATCACTGTCCAGCTTATATATTGCAAAGGCAACTCGAAAAGCATCTATCATTCAACATCAGAGATCGAACTCCATCATGCAGCCAGTGAGGAGAAGCAGGATCCAGCAAGAGGCAGCTGCAAGAGCGACGGACCGAGATTATAAAACTTTATTTCGACTGCGCATTTCTGAAAGAAGCAAAGGGGGAGGTTTGAACATTTACTGATCATCGGCTCTCATTTAAGCCGTGGCACGACCATCGTTTACAGCGCTGTTGAATAACAAAGACGTATTTGCAGTCTTTTTCCTCTGGCTTTATTACATCATGACTCATGTGTTTCAATACGGAGCAGACAAACAGCGATCAGAGCATGAGCATCAAAACGTCTGTAGACACAGACGTCAGAGTGAGAAACCATTCTTCTTCAATCAGTTCCAGAACAATCGCCAGGGATGATGAAATGTGGCGCTGGTCGCATCTCGCACCAGATCTGAGCCGGTCTGCAGATCAGAGGACTCAACATCAGCAGCTACAGATAGAACATGAGATATAACACATTACACTTGTCCAAACCAGTTGACCATAAACATTGCAAATGACAGTGAATCGACTATTTTTCTGTCTGATAAATTGTAGCGGACGGTAGCCGCTAGCGGCTATTGTCGGAGCTAATCCGTTTTGCTGGTCATATCTACACCATACTGTGATTAACGCAATGAAATGAGTAACGGACACTTGCACATTTGTTATCATCTCAAAAATAAATTGCCTACATTTGATAACACACCAAGACCTGCGGGAAGCACAAAGAATGCCTTACAAGTCCGGTACAAACACTGTTTTTCACAACAATACATTGGCTAACATGACTAGCGCGATTATTAGCATCATGGCTATATGTTCACTGTACACTTCCACAGTGCAATACGACGAACAGCAGAATCGTCATGAGCAAGTCCTTTTTGCTGGCAATATTATGCTGAACATGTAAGTTACTGTCATGGTCTAGTGCAGCACTGATCGGCGAGAGAGCATTTATTCATGTACCATATGGACACATGTTGCAGAAGAAAGCATGCACTTCCAATGTGGTCAGTAAATATAGCAGAAGCAACAGTTAAATATTAAGTTAAATATCAAAGGTGCTTGTTTATGAATGGAGACACTCTCTCTCTCGCTCTGTGGGTCCGTAAAAGTTTCCATTTTATTCATCCAATAGGAGTTTGTTGGTGTTCTAGTATGTGACAAAATTGCAGCATTCTCAGCTTCAGTGAAGAGATGATCAGATTCTGACATCAAATTACAATCAGGAAGGATCTTTGGAAATTCTCCTTGATCGGGCATGAGCGGATCTCTGTGAATCCAGCTGCGCATGGCTGTGTCCTTGGTGTGTATGTTTGCTGCACAATACCACAAATTCAGCGGTTGCACCATCTCAATCATCCAGAGAGCGGTGGTGTTTAGGAATGGCAAATACATGTTCCTTCTCCTCACAGAAAAAAAAAAAAAACACAGTTCATCATCTTTCAAGACAATATTTGGCAGCAATCAAAAAGTTGCTCTGTGGTGTATCATCAGTCCAATGATTCTTTTGGGGTCACATGAACACATAAATGGACGACCATGGTTCTTTGGCACATTTCACCGTCCTAGCACCGTAAATGTCAACCTTGGGTTACTATTCATGGTCCCCTAAATAAGTAAAATATGTTCATCAACAAATAGTTGTGTGTCACAGTTGATTCACTATTATATGATGGTTAGCAAGCAATAACAAATGATCCATAAATATAATAATAATACATGACAGTCAGTGTACATCAGGACAACATGAAATACTGAACAAACCTCAAGTCATGTATTGATGGCACATCTGATCCAAGTCACACAGTCACGTCTGAAATATCTCAGTTGCAATGCTAGGGCGAATAAAACAATTCTGATTCAGTGTCTTCATTGCTACAACTATGTGTAAATAGAATGACATACAGTTCTCCAGAGTCTCTCCACAATGCTTTGTTTTTATTTTACACGTTGAAGAGGTGACAAGATCTATCTATCAAGACTTTTTGATTCAACTCAAAGACCCAGCTCTTCAATTGCTTCAATTTCTAGAACCATTTGATTGGGATCCTACAGTGCGAAGGTGGCTATGAATTCCTTTTTGCTCTCACTGTAGTAGAATTTTCAATGATGACCACAAATGATGTTCCATTAATTCATCTGACATTCTTGCTTTAATTTAACCTGAATGAAATTACAAGTGCTTGGAGACTCATGAAAATGTAGCAACTGCTTGCTGTAGAGGCATGTATTTATTATTATAGTGGGACTGAAGGACCTAAATTCCTATGTCTACCGACATGTTTCATGACTGAACTAAAACAATGTTCTTTGGCTGACTTAAAGTACACCTGCAAGTAAAACTGTGTCCTCATCCACAGGACAAACAGCTCACTCCAAATAAGAGAGCCTGGGAGGGCATCCGGAAGCCACACTCCCCACCATCCTGGGTGAAGAAGGACCTGGAGACAGTTGTGCCATCACCTCTGGAGATGCAAACTGTGGAGTGGGAGAAGAGTAGCGCCACAATTCCTCTGGTTGGCCAGGAGATCATGGACCTTCAGACAGAGGTGTAGGCAGGTCGGGTGACTTCTGTCCTACAAACACCACCATCACTTCTACCCATCCATCTCAAGCATACGAACATCACACAACATTAATACAGACCATGTTGATTTGGAAGAAACCACATCTGGGAGTGTGAGAGTCTCCACCACAACTCCTCTTGGACTGTGTCAACAATTTGCCCTGGCCCTGCCTTGGCCTCTATTGCTGGGACAACTACAAATGACTACCTGTATGGCATATGTTGGTGCTGTTTCTGCATCACATGTGGGGAATAAGATTACGGCAAAAGCGACATGTTAAGGGGTGGCAAATGTTTCTGTGCCTCATCCCAAAGCCGTTCGGTTATCCTTGCCTCTCATTCTTTAGCTGACTCGCTACACAGTGTCATACCTGTGAGGAAAGCGAAGAAGAGCCTACAGCAATTGTATGTGAGAACATTATTCATGGACATGTCAGAGATACTGGAAAATACCAAACCTGTACCCTCTCCAGCCACTCGTCCACCATCACTCATCTGTAAGGGTCTACCGAACATGGTCCCTGTACAAAACAAGTGTGGACCTTCGTGTAGGTCTACTGTAGATCTTACATGAACTTTGAACAGTTTGCCAATGCCAATAGTTAGCGTGTTCTTGTGTGTGTAATGAATAATAGTCATGATAAACTGATGGGCTGGAGAGGTTCTGATCCAGTAAGATGACTTCACAGAAGCACAAGGCTCGCCCGGAGTCCTGCTGTACAGCATTGTAATTATTCTATAGTTCTACAAAGTGACTTTTAGCCTCTACATACAGTATATTTCCTACTGTGCTTAAAGGGTATGGTTATTCTAAATATTATTATTCTGATACTGACCTTCGACAATGTTATCAGTGTATGTTTTTTGATATTCACTCTGTCATTCGTCCTGATCTGTACTTGTTTGAAATCTCTTGCTGTGAACTCCTGAATTACGCTCATGTGACTCATATGACCTGGCCAATTCGCTAGCCCTGTTGTCCTTTTGTCTATATACAGTTTTCTGAGCACAATATATATGTGTGTCATTTCAAATAAAATTGTAATTGGTAAAATGGTTTCAAAATCTTCCCAAAACACGAGCCATGCTCATAATTGTTAATTGTGAATGTGTGTCCTGTGTCTGACTGTCCTTTCCAGGGTCAACAGTGAGCTACGATTGGCTCCAGTGACTCAGGCTTGCAAGGATTAAGCCACGAGGGAAGACATGGCATTTGCTTTTGCCATACTAACCACTATTGCGAACCCTCCCGCCCAGTTTTGTTTTTTTCCTTAATGTTTATACACCGGTAGAACCGATAGCTTTTATTCTATCCAAAACCAGACGACATGTCAGCTAACTCCTACAGTGATACTGCAGATGAAATGAGTAAAATCCTGCTTCATTCCAGGTCTTTCTAGCACGACTGCTTCTCACCAACACAGTCCAGGGTCAGAAAAGTGAATGAAACAACAGGGATTCAATTTCTAAGATTTTACATGCAATTGAATGATAACAAAATATTCTTCTGCAAGAAGCAACGATCATTCAGCTTGATGTGTTAATATAATGTTGCACAAATAGTTTCAATTTCAAGAAATAGTTTTTGTTAACAGCAGTGAAAGAAAAGAAAAACACAGAAATACTGATTCTTGAAACATGTGCCGGGACTTATCCTCAGTTGTTTTATGTCTGAACTGTCGTTGACTGAAACACCAGAGAAAATAAATTAAAAAGAAAAGTCATTGTGTGGCAGTTGTTTGTTTTTTGTTTTTGTTTTACCTCCTCCCTGCGCCCAATAAAGGCCAATAAAGTTCCTCTGAGAGTTTATGTGTGACCAAGGTTCCACGGAATACCATTCCACACCATCAATCATCATGACACGAGAAGTGCAAAGAAGTAAAAAAAGGGTTTTTAGAACCTTCTTTCTTTTAGAACTATCAAATTGTATTTTTCAATGATGCTGTGGTTCTAGATCACACAATTAATATGCTATTATATGTTTTGTCTGTTTGAATTCCTTGTGTGTCGCCCGTTAATATTTAAAGCTCTCTTCAGTCTCTGAAGATTTTGAGATATCTATAACTACAACAATAACAATATAAACACCAACTTCAATTGTCTCAATTTATGATTCATTGGCTTTTAGAAACTTATTTCTGAAAAGGCCTCAGTTCATATTTGTGCTATTCCGCAACACTGGCATTATTGTTTCTGGAGATGTACAAATGACTAAGCAGTTTTCCTAGTTTGTCATGCAAAGGCCATCTCACACTAAAATTGACATTCTTCCAAATACATTGGGTAAATCACAGTTGACAGTTTTCTGCTTTCACCAATTTTGAAAACAATGAGCACCAAAGTAATAGTGTGGGAATAAAACCTCAATCACTGAATTCCTCCCTAACCTTTTCACATGTGGCTAAACATTTATCAATTTCTTGAAGATTACCGCACTATGCATCATCTTATGAGGATGTGTGTAAGACATCTGGTTTGCATGGACTGTGATGAAGCAGCGCAGGAGCTGTCATTGTGACTCCAACAGCTCCGTGCTGCATACCTGCCAGCAGTGGTCAGATCCTGGCAGGATCCATCTGGCAGATCTATTGATGAGTTTAAAGACTGTTCCTTGTTTTTTTTCTTCTTCCTTTTTGTTTTACTTGTGCATGGCGCTGTTAACTGTAAAGAAAATGCATTTTCTATCACTCCAATCATGTGAAACCTCATCCAGCCTCTCAGCATGCCTTAACTCAACTGGTCCGCTCTCGCGGCCTGGCGTTCACGTCGACGAGGATCCATGTATGCTGACAGTTGATTTGGTTATCTACCACTTAAGGTATATAAGGAGAACCAAAAGTTTTTTTTTTTTTTAAGGATTCATTGCTATCAGTGTTTTATATCTATATACTAGATTTTTACCAAGAAATGCAGACTGGCATGTTAGATCTATTTGAAGGGTTGCATGATTCCTGTTTTAAGGAAGCATTAATTTAGTGTTTGTTATTTTAAGAAAGAGTGATTTTAGCATTATTTGGCTGTGGTGGGAGACTATGGTAAGATACAAATAAGGTTTACTACTTCAGCAAGACACTCTCGAAGGGTCTCCAGTCCTGCTCCACAGTGGAAACTGTCATGATCTGCCGATAGTTTTGGCAGTGTCCTTCCTTGCCCTTGTCATTATCTTGCTCTCAGTTAATGGCACGTGGCTAATGGCTAGCACTCATTTGCTGATCAGAACACCTGCTCCCTAACGCCAGTGTCAAGGCTCCAGTCCCCTGTGCCCGATCGTCCACTGTCACATATTGATGATTGGACTTTCTGTACTCTTGTGTTATTCCTTGTGCAACACTTCCTGGCGCTTGAGCTTCATTTGTACAGTAATTATTTGCGTGCAAGTGTTGACTGCCACATTCCTTTTGTTCTCCTTCGTCTGTTTCTTCTTCTGTTATCGTACATGAGTCCTGACCTCTGCGTTACTTTCTGTTCTTGTTTTTAGACCATTCTGTGTTTTCCAAAGCACGCGATCAATTGCCTGATGTATAACGTGTAGAATTGCTGTATTTGTTGCGCCTCTGTTACAATTGCACGCTTGTGCTGATCTTCTCGTTCGTTGTCTGTTTCCTACCACAGTTCTGTATGTGTGTTTCTCTCCCAGTCCAGTGCCCTCCTTGGTTATCCTTCTTGTGTGTTGTTATTTTCGATGTCTGTGTGAATAAACTTGATAACAGCTGTCTCGCTGAGTCTTGCCATTTGTACCATGGTCCAGCCTTGTTTCTGTTTCCGGACGCAAATGTGCAATTGTTTATGGGGAAGGATCACTGACAGCAAACTATGAAAAAAAAAAAATCATCACAGGTGGCCATATACAACATGCAATCTACAATATACTTCCATTGTACAATATACAAACAATCTATTATTATTATTATTATTATTATTTTCTGATAGTTATTAATTTTTAAGCGTTCAACATCAGGAATCAAGCTACAATCATTTAAATCAGTAATGAAACTCAGGAACAAGTGAGATGAAGTAGAAATCAGGTCTAATCAAGACATTGTTGAGAGGACTCCTGAAGCAGTTGCAAGGTACCAGTTGGTCCAAAGGGCTGTTCCTTTGGCTGTTGCAAAGGCTCAACATCAGGCATCGTTCGTCTTAGATGTGTCACGAAGAGACAGCATAGTCCTTTGTAGTAAAGTGGAACAGGGGGCTGGAGAGACCACAGAGGTGCTTAAAGCGACAATAGAAGTTGTTCAGGTCCTGTGCAAGAGCAAGCTTGTGGGCATGTGACCTGTAGTTTGTTACCACCTTAAGCCCTCTCCACACTGCAGCCGAGTCATTGGCTGAGAACTGCTGCCTAAATTTGTCAGAGAATGCAGCCTTAGCTTTCTTCAACTCCCTCTGAAACCGATACTTCAACTCTTTGTAGCAGTTCCAGTCCCCACTCTTGCGAGCTGCCTCCTTCTCCCGTCTAATCTGTCTGAGTTTAGCTGTGAACCAAGGTTTGTCATTTGCATAACTCTCCTTGGTGCAAGTTGGAACTATGCACTCTTCACAGTAGCTGATCCATGAAGTCACAGTGTCTGTATACTCACCCAGATTATTGGTCGCAGCCCTGAACACCTCCCAGTCTGTGGTCTCCATACAAGCCTGCAGCTCCTCTTTAGCTTCACTTGTTCAGATCCTCATGCTACTCACAAAAGGCTTTGCAAGCTTCAGCTTCTGCTTGTATGTGGGAACAAGATGAACCATCAAGTGGTCAGAGAGTCCCAGTGACTAAAAATATTAGTTACCTGAATGTAACTTCAGTTCTATGAAAACGTGCGAAGCCGTCTTATGGGCTTTGCTATTGGTTACCTCCACTCAGAGACCCCACCTCGTGCCTGAAAATCGAATGATTAACTCTCCGCCCAGATAGGCTCCACCTCTCCCATAAACCCCCAGTGAGCTGCTGCTCGTCCTCTTTTGAACTCAGCAACATCACAGGGCCTGCTGGGCGAATAGTTAGAGGGCTTTGCATGTATTCATAGCACTGAAGTTACATTCATGTAAGAAACATTTCGATGTCATATGTGCTCCGCCCACTAACAGGCTTCGCTTTTGATGACACAACTAGGTGAAGACCGTAGGGACTAGTTTCCTCCCAGCATGGCCCGATCGAGCCACACCTCAGGGAAATACTACAACAGCTCAATTCTAACTCCCCCCTTGTGGGGGCCGAGTAGGGCCAACCACACCTTCCAACACCGAATGAGCCACTGGCCCCTCTGACATAACCTGTCCAAGTCCCTCCGACACTGTCCTGACCCAAGCTGTTAGAGACGCGTCCGTGAACACGTGAACATAACGTGGAATGAAACCCAGCTTCACGCCTCTCTCCAACAGACCTGGGGAGTCCCAAAAGGCCAAATCCTGTCGACACCAACATACTTCTTCTGTCTTTTATTGCCAGTGTGCTTGAAAACAGGTGGGGGTGCAGGGAAGCCTCTGCCTCTATGGTCTATTGCGTGACGTTCCCGGCTCCCTGGGTGTCCCACCTCCCGGACATCTGGTAGGGACCTGGTCTGGTCAGTCCGGAGCCCCTCTGGAAAGGTCCCGCTCTTGACGGCTCCCTGCCGTCACCGCCGCTGCTACTGCCGCTACTGCTACTGCTATTGCCGCTACTGCTACTGCTGCTACTGCCGTCAGCTCCGCGCGGTCTCTTACGCTCCGCTGACCTGCTGGGGTAGGTTGGAGGGGGGGCTTCCACAGAGGTCCTTTGGACTTTTTAACCCCGTGCATGAGCTTGACCACTTCCTCCACAGGGCCGAAAAGTGAGTTCTCCGTTTTGGGCGCCCCGATGACAAGTCGGCGCTCACTCTCCTTCAGCTACGTTCCGACAAAGTTGCGCATGGTCATCTGCCACGCACACACACCACCCGTGCTTCATCAGAGCTTAGGACATCCAGTCCAGCCGCCGAGACCTGGACTTCCTGGATGTCCTCCTCCGACAAAGAGCTCTTGCCATAAACCAGGCGATCAAGAAATGTTATTGGCCAGCGCCCTTACCTGGGTTCCACATGCGAAGCACCTGTCCGCCAGCCATGAGCTGGTCACGTTCTGCCAGGAGGGTGTGACGGATACAGGGAGGCACCCCGTTGCGCACCTAGGGAGGGGACCCCCTTCTTCCAGTCCACTCCCTCCACATCGCAATAGGCAGCGTAAGCTGTGGTAGGCGACAGTCAGCGGACTCTTCATGTCAGCGTCGGAATGCTTCCAGAGCAACCCATTTTGGGGCACGTTGTGGTCACACACTGGGTCCGCTTCAGCTGCTGCCCGAAAATGGAGCATGTGAAGTCCTCTTCATCTTCCTCCACCGGAGGGGACGGCATCTTCTCAACATCATCACCAGTTCATCCATCTTATTGCTGAACGAGCGTACGTTGGAGAGGAATATCCCGTGAAGCGGAGTGCACGAGCGCCTCTCCTCCTCAATCTCTTCCGCCCAACCAAAAGGTGCACTAACTCCGAAACTGACACTACTAGTAGTAAGTCAGACGAAGTCATAGCCCTGATATTCATCAACTGATCTTGTGTGCATGAACATGCAGATGCTCCATCAAAACACAAAAATAAACAAAATAACACACACGGTATTTCCAGGCCAGGCTTCATCTGCGCCATCCTGAATATGTTTATGTTATGTGTATGTACAACAGTATGCTAGTTGGCTAGCATCTAGGCTAACGTTAACATCGTCATACCTCTAACAGATCTATCGCCCCAACATAACGAGAAAGCCTCGGCTGCCCATTTCTTCTCCGTTGGTTCACCAAACAACAAAAGTGAGATTATCAGTACCGATGCAAGAGGTTATAAAAATGTTGGAGCTGGCATTTCCAAAACCTCTCCAACACACAGAAGGGAGCAAAGCACGGCACAGCAGCCAATGACACATTGTTTTTGCGTGTGATGTAAGTGAACGTGTCACGTGCAAAGTGTAACATTATGAAGTGTTGTCTCAATTCTTGTCAGTCTCTTGTCGTCGGAGGGCACTTCATAGTGGAGGTCACTCAAACCCAAGTACTTGTTAAATGCTAGTGTTAGGGTGAGAAATGGGACATAGCCTTCAACTTGCAAACATTGTCCTTTTTACCTTTCATGCATGGACAGGCATACGGTGACTGGCCGGCACAAAATCGATTTCAGAAGTCGGTCACCACTGTGCTGAATGCCAAGATACATTTTGATTGTGGTTTTGAAGTTGTGCATGCCTTTTGTGGTAATGAATCCACGTCCTTCAGAGAATGCAAGTACAGCATTGTTGAAATAAAAATAGCTCATTTGTCCTAAAACACTTCCAACATTTGGAATGATTGGCATGATTAAAACAATCATTCTGATTTCTATTAAAACTTGCAAAGGCATCAATCGCGTTTCCAGCAGTTCAGTGTTGTACGAGTCAAGGCTACAGTTGCATGTATTTATGACATATAATTTTTGGTTTAATGCACATTCTGTTGTGCAATGAACATCCATTGACAACATGATCTCCTGAAGATCAGAGTATGTGGTGAGGCGCTCACAAGAAAGCAATTTATCCAGTTGTATAAGATCCCTGTCAAAGTAGTTGCTACATTTCCATTATCCTTGAAAATAATTTTAAATATCTTGATAAAATCTGAGTCACCAACTTCACAACCTATTATTATTGTTACCACTTCTATTTTAAACGTATTGATCGGGGTTACAAACTCTCAGGCCGTAGGCCATTTGCAGCTCGTGGGATGCGATTTCGTGGCCAGCCACATGTCCATCCTTTGCATGAGTGCAGCAAGGTTGTGATAGATTTTTCATTAGTTTTCTTATTGATTTAGTTTTGAATTTTTCTCTTTTTAATTCAGTCCGTTTTAATTAGTTTTTGGAGTGGTGGCTACTTAATAATTTGTTTTAGTTTTGGAAAAATGCTGAGTTTCAATTTATTTTTTATTCATTGTGTGTCAGTTTTATTTATTTATTGTTTCGTTTTCTTTTACTGTCTCCGTTCACAGAACCTAACCTTACCACACAAATGTTTAAAGGGACGGGTCAAGGATAAGTAACACTTACGTCAGACTTACTTCCATTGAATAAAAAAAAACAAAAAACATTCAATAATTATCAAAACTGTGATCAATTCTTCCATTCCATGTCACAGTTCTGGTTGGGGGTGATTGCCTCTCCCCACCATCATAAAGATTTATGCTCAGACATACTGAATATTTCATATTTACGAATGTCGGCCCCAACTGTTCTTAGAGCCGATAATCAGGACAAATTCACTCTTAACACACCCCAGACAGGATTCTCTGATAGAATAATCTTAAAACAGCTATGATAAACAGGCGTTTACCATCCTGGGACGTGAAGGAGCAAAATTAAATAACAAGGCCATTTTCTGTGATCAAAACAAATTGACCTTAATCAAAAGCCTTTATTTTTCTCAAGTTACTGAACAATGTTAACTGCCTCCTCCCTCTGCCGCTGGGGCAACAATGGACACCCACTGTAAAAACTCGAAATCTTACCAAGTTTGTGATTTCAAAAGAATATCTCATCCCACTTGATTTAAGATGCATCCACTTTTATGTGGCATTTTAGCAAGACGGAGTATAGTGTAGACAGTCAGCCAAATGGGCTAGCTCTGACATTAGCAGATAATATCTGCTAGCAGTTATTTGACAGAAAAGAGAGTTTAGCTGAGTCAATGTCATTAGCAGTGTTGATGAACTATCTGGTTTGGAAGAGGGGAATGCGCTCTATCTTTATTTTATTATATACTTATATATAATATGTACTGTTATATATAAGTATATTATACTTTTATTATAACTGTGTCTCTGTCAACCGTCCTGCAGACCTTGACTGAGCTGCTTTGAGACGTGACCAGTGTCAATATTGCACCCCTGGCAATTGTTCCAGAATTTGTTGAAGAAGACTAGTTGTCAGGGCAGCATGGCTGGCAGGGACTGTCACTGTCAATAAACACACCAGGATTACATTCTACCAGAATAACTCACAAATGATCTAGACCGATGACAGAACTGAATAAGTGGCAATGAGAAAGAATTCCCTGGATGTGAATGTGATGGCTCACATTCCACACTCCTCTTCTCTCTGCTCCTTTTCGATCCCTCACACCAAGTTGAGATGAAAGAGTTGTTGTTGTTCATGTGGGATTGAAATAAACTTCTTCCACTACTTCTACTCTCGTCCTTTACATTTTTGTTCCACCCTGCATGCATTCTCCTATTTGCTACTGTTGATCTTTGTCCTTTAGTTTTGTTGGTTAGATCACAAATATTTGAACTAATGTGTTTTGTATTCACTTCTTCTTCACTGTTTCTCCTACCGCTGTCATTCACTCACACTCACATAATGTATTCTTTCTAGCTTCAAGTTCATTCCTCTCTCTGGGAGGTAATCCCATTGCCATGAGATCATTTCAAGTCAGTGACTGCCTGAGCGGCGAGAGAGAGTTTCTACTCAAATGTAACAATTTATCTCTTGTGCTTGACATGTTAGCATTCGATGCAAAGTGAGTTTAAAATCTTTAAAGAAACAAAACAATTCCTTTATACAGATAAATAAATGGATGTGCTTTTATTTTTCTCAGATGCTGCCCTGTCACCCTCTACTGACCATCTGCCTGCGCCCATAACATGATTTTCTTTGGACCCGCAGGCATTCCCCATGAAATAACGTGGGGAATGGCCAGCAAATTAAAAACTGTGATGTCAGTGTGTAGCAGATAACTGTACTATTGATTATCTGTCCCCTTCTCTAACCTGCAATCAGATCTGGCCATGTGTGGGGTGCGATCAATGACAGCAATAGCAGAAATGTCCCTCAGGACACTGCTGAGGTCAATGTGGGTGGCTGGTGGAGGAGATAATCTCTTGGTTCCCTACATAGAGGCAGTGTGCTTGTGTTTGATGTGTGTGTTTTTAATGACGCTTCCTATCGGAGTATCTTTACAGCCCCTACTACTGGGTATCTTTGCTTTTCTCATTAGCTTGCCACCAAACCTGAAAGTGAAAATGATCAGCAACAAATAAACACTGTCTTGCTCTCTTACACACATACACGCACATGCAGGTTTGTCGCTCTGTCTTTGAAGGGTACGCTCATTGACATAATGCTTTCCTCAGCCCCTCACCATCTTAACCAGGACCCTTAACCTAGCTTAAAACTAATTAAATGACCATGGTGTTTTGAAGTCTTTATCCTCAAATTGAAGCTTAACCTTGTGGGGTCCTGCAAAAGAGCCCAACAAAGACATATGGTATTGTTGTGTTTAAGCATGCATAGGCTAACATATGTGACTTGTTTGCAACAGCTAAGTAAGGTAGGTAGGTAGATAGGTCAGCTTTATTGTCAAATATGCTACAGTACAATACATATAGCATGGATGAAATATCTGTTGTCTCAGACCCGGACAGCATGACATCTGACAAACGACAGACAGGAACAAGTAATAAATAAATGATAAATAGACACAGCAGGACACATGGCAACAAAAACATCATCACATCAATCCATCAGCCATCGGGGGGGAGCACCAAGCTCATGACACCATGAGCAGCATGGCAACATCCTCTACCCTAAACCCTCGGCTAAGGAAAAAAAAACCCTATCGGGAGGAAAACAGAGAAACCTCAGGGTGAGCGTCAGAGGAGGGGTCCCCCACCCAGGACGGGCAGACGTGCAATGGATGGAGCCGTAAGTGTGTGGTGCAGACCAGGGGGCTGTGCGGGAAGTTCATCATGACAGCCTGGTGGACGAAGCTGTCTTTCATTATGCTAGTTCGTGCACGGTGACTCCGGAAACTTTGCCTGATGGCAGCAAGGTGAAGAGGCTGTGCGATGGATGGGTGGGTTCTCCTGCGATCCTCAGGGCTCTCCGAGTGAGGCGAGTCTTGTAGATGTCCAGGAGGCACGGACGAGGCACCCCGATGATCTTCTTCTGGAGATGGCATCATCATTCGAGCGATTGGACCGATATGCAAACTAGTATGGATCCAGAGCAGGAGGAAGGGAGGTCTTGATGGGATGCATGGCCAGCCACTCGAAACACTGGTCGGAGTGAGTGCCACTGGGCGGTAGTCATTATGGTAGGTGGGAGACGACTTCTTCGGGACTGGAATGATGGATCCTGCTTTTTGGCATGTTGGAACAACAGCTTGGCTCAGCGAGGTGTTGAAGATGTCAGTCGTGATCTGCGAAAACTGCAACTGCTTATCATGAAATTCGAGGAGGATGGAATTAAATGAAGGTGGTCAAAAAAGCCAAGGAGGTGGCAGTGCTCAATGGCTAGCACCAGAATCTTCATGGACAACTTCTTCTGTCTATGTAAAGTGTAAGAAACTCCTGTCACTCATGGAAAAAAACTACAAGCTCTTCCCTGTCAAACTTGTAATGAAGGTGGATGACACCAATATCTGCATCTTGAGAAACCCAAGAGAGGAGGAAGCAGCTGTGTTTAAACTTATGGGACAGATGGGAGGCAAAACTACATCACATGGAAGCAATGGGCGGGGCCCAATGGAACACTCAGAAATTATACGAATAAAAGGACCATGATGTGAAAAGGGAGTAATGGATTCTTCTACTACAAAAGTGAGAGGTTTGATTAGCAGGAGAGGCAAAGTAGTTTTTGTACATCCTTAAAATTTGACACGATCCCAAATATCATCATGGAACAATATTTTGTGTTTCAAAATGTGTGGCTGAATTATACAAGACACGTAAACAAAAAACAAATAAACCTTCACATCAGCAAATTAATATCCAGTAGTACTGCCATTAGTGCACAGTAGAATGCATGGGCTAATGCCATTCCTTTCCACTTCTGTATATCAACTCTCTACTTTTCTAAAAACAATAAAATAGCTAGTTGACATCAAAACACATTGACCCATTGTGCACACAATGAATGAATTACAGGTCCAGTGGAAGAAAGATCAATATGTCTTTATTAAATGGTCAGCGCAGAAAGAAAAATAAGCAATGAGATTGAGAGATGATGAGAGATGTTAACTCAAAACGAAACTATATATACTACTTATATATACTATATTTTCATTTGTCCCCAGTGGAAAACATAGCTCTCTAGCAAATATTGTGAAAAATGAAAAAAAAATAAATAAATAAATAAAAAATAAAAAAATATATATATATATATATCGCCGTCCAGCACACACAGAACACATGAACTGGGCAGTGGCTTCAGTGTCAGAAAATAAACTCGCTCTCATGCCCTTTTCTTTAAAGACAGGTATCTGGCCTAATTCTCTGCAGATTGCGGCACAAAGGGCAGCGCAGAGTCCACAGGTACTCTGACCTGTTGTTGCTGAACTGCTGGTCTCTTTACGATGAAATGACCATGAGTTGGTCGAAACAGCCATGACAGCACTTGTTCGGTTGTTGAGCTGCAGTCCTTCACAATCTGGCTGTTATAAATGGCCAGCTCATTTGGTCCACAGAACAAGTTGCTTGCTGTATCCCAGTGATTTCCATCCATGTGAAAGATCTGAACAAATTGATACTTCAACGACACCACCATTCCCAATAGCTTGGAAGGAGGAATGATTGAAATCCATCCAATTCTGGGTGCTGAATGGACAGATAGTAACAGGCCAGATCTATCTCGGTGATGCAGTGTAACTGTAATGTAGAACAAAGGATGCTAATTCATAATACCAACTGCACTGTGCTCATAAATTGTTTAAGTTAACATCTAAGTTTACCTGAGAGTCCTTTTGTGCAACACGTTGAAAGGCCTTGGAGAATGCATGATATGCAGGTCCTTGTCGATGTCTGCCAAGATCCCCTAATATGGATGAATCACGTTTTTTTTTTTTTTTTTTTTTTCGAATCTGAATAATGACCAACAAATGAGTGCTACATGATAGTGTAGCACTAGAAAGATCACCCTAAACAAAAAACAAAAAATCTTTTTTTTTTATTATTCAGAATGTGTTTTATGAAATAAGCGTTAGTTCCCTTTTTAATGAAAATATATGCAAAAATAATTACAATATATGTTTACAAATACTTTGTCTGAAATGATTTCCATTAGTTTCCCATCAAGTTTCTGGGTAAAATTTGAATGATTAAATCTGTTTCCCAAAAAAATAAAATATAAAATAATATATAAATGTAATGTTGACAATGTTGACAAAATGCATTATAATTTTTAAACAGTGAGTCTGCACTGTCTGCACAGTAAGGAGATGGGTCAACCATTTTTATTTCAGGACTGGAAGAGTTGCAATGGTCATAGCTATCTCTTCAAAGGTTTTTGTCTCCTTTCGTGCCTGCATGATTTACAATTGCCTACTATTATGGTATATATTTCTGAGGAAAGCTTACCTTGCCAAATACTGCAAACTACATGAACTCAGTGGAAAAAATACAAACCACATGTAAAAAATTATCACACTTTTTAAGTGATAGCAGCATACTATTATTGTTAGTTGCATTTTATTATCCCATGAACAACGCCTGATATCATATTTCCTTAAAAATCGCATCAACCCTCAATGTCATATTGAAAGATTGGGTCATATTTTTGCCAAGGCATTGTTGTTTTGCTTGCTGTATTAAGATTTAGAAAATATTTTTCTCCATTATCAACTACTTTGGGGATGATTTTCTCACCTGCATTTAATAGAAAGTGATTATACCCTTCAGTTCGACCACTCATTTTTGTTGTTGTTCGTTGATTGTGCCCTCATAGTTTTTTTGTCTTAGCTGTCAGTAAAGTTAGCTAAATTACCTGGGGGCGCTGAAATGTTTGTATTATTCTTTTTTTTGTTTTTTTTACCCATAATCAGATGATGGATCGTCATCCTGGCCTCAAATAGTTCTGATACAATTATTATTATTATTATTATTTATTTATTCATTTTTTGTAGCAGTAGTGGTAGTGAGGCAGTAGCAGCAGGTAGTTATTTGTTTATTTTGTTTATTATTACTTCTACAAAATAAGATAAAAAAGATTGAACTTCACCCTGACTTCAAATAGTACTATTAGCATGAGGGACAATTAATACTCTGCATCGGGGTGGCTCGTCCATCCCTCCTGGACATACTCGACTCTTTTTTTATTTGCCCTTTCCAAAATTAACGAGTGTGGCGGTGTAATGCTTATTGCCATATTTATAAGAGATAATGGTTTAATAAGGTAATTTTGGTCATTCAAGAATGAGGGACTTCAATCTCAATTGGCTGAATGCGTGTGGACTAGGTGACGCAATGAAAATACCCCAAGAAATCCAGTGTGTGTTTGAAGGGCTATCATTATGACAGGAGCCAATAACAGATTCATATTTTAAACTGCCAAACTTCTTTTGCCTTTTAGGATAGATGCAAGTCGGTTGTGTCGGAAAACTGTTTAATAAATGTGAAGAGGATCTAGTTGCTTTTACCCCAAGAATGGAACAATGTTGCTGAAATGTAAATGTAAAGGTCAGTGAGAAATAACAAGAAGAAAAATAATCCTACCTTACAGCTTACCTGTGTTTCTATAAAGCTGTCCCAGGAAAAAGGTACCAGTTTGGGAAATAATCTGGTGCTTTCTTGGTATCAACACGAAGATGGAGTTCATCGCACAATCCAACAGGGTAACAGAAATACCTTAATTCAATAACTGCAGGATGAGCTCTTTTTTTTGTAATTGTCATCAAAGTTTAGAGAATGTCCTTTGTTTTCATGAATAATACAATGAAACTGGGGTTACAGTAGAATGTCTCCAAACTTTAAATGTGATGGACACTACCTTCTTCTGTCCGGATATGACGTTGTTTTTGACAGAGGTTTGCAAACTTTTTAGTAATTGGCGGTCGAAATTCATGATACTGTTTAGCTGAATTACACAATGAAACGGGTTTCTCCCAAAATATACAGTAGTATGTCTCCAAACTTTGTCCAGTGTTTGACTGGATGAAGTGGTGGTCACCGGTTTTCGGTCACACAGTGAAGCACTAATGCTGACAAGCTTTGTGTTGTAGACTGCCATACTTTTTGGCAGGATGGTCCAATGCAAATTTTGGGTGAGGGAGGTTCCATGTAGCGCTGAACGTTGAGCAGCAAGATGTAGTGTTGAGACGCTGCAAAGGTCCTGACAGTGCAAGCAAAGCTGCACGAGTCTTGAATAAAGTTGCAAGACAACTGTGGCATGAAGTAGACATGGGAAGGAGCCCTGAAGAGCGTAGAGTGTAGAATTTAGAGAGGAAAAAGTCTCCTTGATTGGTGGACGAGTGCCACTGTGCTTGTTGTTCTTTTTCTGGGTCATCCGAGCTGCTCCCCTCCCAGTGTCCACTGGCAGGAAGCAGAAGTCCGTTTTGGGCTTGAGGAATGTGATGCAAACTACCTAGAGTTTTATTTGACAATAAAACATTCTCTGAGCTGTGGATTTGCTCACGATCTGTCAAAACTTTCCCTTTTCAATTTAAGATTTTCAAACTAAGTTCAAACTAACTTCAACTAAGCATGACCATGCTAACACACATGGAAGATTAATCACAATATGACAATGAACCATTCTCGTGGGATGGGTTCTTGACATCAGCCTTTCTTTATTTTTAGAGAAACATACATTTCAACACATCCATACACAGTTCTGACTGTCATTCCTTCTGAGGCCTTCTGAGAGGGCCTGAGTGACCCTCGGTGACCCTCTCTCGGCCCCAGGGAGCGCCTGGACCCGGCCAGCTGGTTTTGTGACCCATGATGAAGCACGTCTCAAGGAAGTTGTGATCAGCCTTGTGACAACCCATCGGCTTAACCTCCTTATTTCTCTGTCACTTCTTAACATTACGAGTCGTCCTCACCTCAGATATGCAGTGATGACGGACTTCCGCCACGGCTGTAACAGAATGTGGCGTTTCAGAGCCAAAACAAAACATGAAAGAGTCTTAAATAGCGGAAACAAGCTGTGTAATACGAAACGTCTTGATTGATCCACGCTGCTCTCACGACACGCTGAACGCAGTGAGAGAGATTCTTGACGATAGAGAAGGTTTCAGTCATTTAGGCGCACATCCAGACATCAGATATGATCAATAAATAGTCTGGTGATCTTCACCAACTTGATCAGCGTCTTTCCTCTTCGCTGTCCTCATGCAGACAGCTGCGCTGCAGCGAGACCACAGCAGTGGAAATAGTTACTGTACAGCGTGGCATTATTCATTTAAGCAAATATGTCTGTCAATAAAATGAGATGTGAGACGTGAGTTATCAAACATCCACACACATCACGAGTCCCGGACTGCTGCCCGGACTGCTGCCCTGCGCTGCGCTCCGGAGCGCAATTTTCCTGTAGCTCCCGGCTGCACACCTCAGTGTTCTGGGAGTTGAAAGTTGGGAGAGAAGTTGTTTTTGAACGATGTTGTCCGCCCAGACAGCGATCAGACCCATTCCTGCCCGGCATTTATCATGTTTGTGTGGAATCACGCTGTATATGTAGTTTCCGGCGTCTAGCGCCTAATCACCTGAGGTGTGAAGCTCACCACCCGATGAGAGTTTCCCGAGACGAGGTGCAGCTCTCCAGCGGGGATCAGGTCCGTGGCCAAAACCCGACTCGCTTGTGTTGACATCTCGGACTTCTGAGCCAAAAGAGCTTTGTCTCGAGTCAGAACCCGTAGTGTGAAAACGGCCTTAGAGACAGTAGCTCTCACACAAGGACAGGAAGCAGAGTTAGAAGTGGAATTTAAGTGCTAATTATTTAAATTAGTTTGATTAGTCTCCCTGTCTTTAGTTACTATGTATGATTGTAGGTTCCTGTATTGATCATAAAGCGATAATAATACAATCAAAATTATGTAGAAACAACTGACATATATTTTTCAGATTTATGAAAGGAAAACCTAAAATAATGACAAGGAGGATGACCAGAGAGCAAGACCAGGACGCGAGATTCGAGGAGACGAAGGATAGGGCTTCTCTCAGCAAGTACCCAGAGCAGATGACAGCTTCAGGTGCCAGTGACATCCAGGTCTGTCATACCTCTGTGACTGGAGTGACTGAAAGAAATGAGCTGGCGTTACAGGCCGTAGTTGCGTCACATTGTTCAGGTCCCGGATCATCGAGTTGACTGTCAATAACGTGGGGTCACCTGATGACCACCTCTCTCGGTCCATTGATTTTCGCAGGCAATCTGGTCTTTCCACTCTACATGAAATGTTTTAGATATTATGATGAAACACCTCAGAAATGGACTAAGTTGTGTGTTGTATTTAAATACTGCATGTATTTTTTGTTGCATTAATAATGCCAATATATAGGCAGACAGTTTCCTCATTCATCAGCTCTTCAAAGGACTCTTTCCATCTCAGCAACACACTTCTGTTATCAGTCAAAACATTTCCCTCTCTATCCTTGGTCACCCTAACCTGCTGCACGTCCTTCCCATCTCTATCTCTCTGCCTTGCAATCTTGTACAAATCTCTCTCCCACTCCTTACTGTCCAACCTCGCATACAAGTCTTCGTAGGCCCTCCGTTTGGACATTGACACCACTACCTTTGTCTTATGCTGGGTCTCCCTGTACTCCTGTCGATTCTCTTCTGTTCTCTCAACATACCACTTTTTCTGTGCTAACGTCTTCCTTTGTACACACTCCTGCACTTCTTTATTTAACCACCAAGTCTCCTTATCAACTTTTCTTCCAGATGACACACCAAGCATACCATAACCACTAACTCCATTGTAGATGACCCCTTCAATTTCTAACTTGAGATCAATCACTCTGTCTGATACTCGTTTCACTTCTAGAACATTCCTGGCAAACTCCTCCTTCAAGATGACTCCCACTCCTGCTCCTAAGCTTTTAGTCTTCCTACCTTTCCACTTGGTTTGGTGAACACATCAAATATCCACCTTCCTCCTCTGCATCATGCCATCCAACTCTCTAGCTTTCCCTGTCATAGTTCACATATTCAAAGTCCCTACTCTCAAACCTATTCTCTTGTCTTTCCTCTTCTCCCTCTGTCTATTGGCACGCCTCCCCCCTCGCCTTCTCTGTCTTTGACCTACGGTATGAGATACATTTGTTTGATCCACATCTTTAGTTTGGCTATTTTTTACATCGGATGCCCTTCCTGACACAACCCTCTGCATTTTGTGCTTACCACGGGTCTTGGGTGTGCTATCAAATGTGGGGAACCTATTTTTGAGATGCCACCAAACATGTAAGTGACCGTTTCTCATTTTATTGAGTGTATCACAGTATAGTGTAGCAACCCGGTTTCAACGCAATTTCTTCATGTGGTCATGAATATTTAATCGATGAATCATGCATGGGGTCACGAAAAACACTTGTTTTATGTTCTGAGGACCACAAATTGCTGCAATTTATTTGAGCTTCTCCGACCCCTGTTACAACATTACAGCCACACGAGTCACTAATTTCACCAGTTTGACTTCGATTTTGGTTCTTATTCAGACTCCCGTTCCTGAGTGCTCTGCTCCGTCTCCCGACAAATTCACGGGGAAAAACGAGCGCAGACTCATTATATGTATGTGGATTTCATTGGTTTATATTTGTCCGAATCAGTTTAGTGAATGCGTCTCATTTTCATGGAAATCAATGAAACCTATTTGGCGTCCATGCATGCACGTGCACGCATGTACGGTCAATTCATTTTTAAACAGGCATTGTCATCTGCTACTAAGGCACTGCGTGCCGCTTCAAGGACCCCACGGACAGACAAACCAGCGGACCTCCTTCTGAACAGGTAAGTTGTGCTGCCCGAATGTTAATATAAATGATGTCAGTGCTCCAGTATGGGTGTCGACCTTTGTATTTGTGTTGTGTAACTTTGATTTCAGTTTCCTCATGTGCCAGTTAAGCATTGTGAGTTTTTTGTTTTTTGGCTGTGGCCGGTCCTCACTCCTTAAATAACTTTAAAAGAACTAGGTTATTGTGATAGCAAGATTAAGGTTAAGCATTTGTTTTGGATGGTTAAGTAAAGGATTGGTGGCTGGGGAAAGCGTTATGTCATTGACAGTCCTCACTGAGATAGGAAGACTAGCGTGTATGTGCATGCATGTGTGTACTTATTGATACATGGTCTAGTTCAGGGGTTCTTAGCCTTTTTGATCTCGGCACCTCCTTTCCCTATAACAAATGGGACCGGGACCCATTCAAGTAACAGATCAGATCAGATTCATTACTCTTAATTTCATTTGTGATCAATAACCATTTATTTAATCTACTTACACGTAAACAAACCAAAACCTTGTGAAATGACATGAAACCATGTGATCATTGCAAAAACGTTTGAGATAGAAAAGTCCAAACAGCAGCAGAACCAGGTGCAAGTCAAATTTACTGAAAAAAAAGAAAAGAAAAACATATACTTGATGCAAACTGTTGGGAAAATTGGAAAAACTGAATAGAATTCTGAATAAAATAAATATAATATATTGTATTGAAACTCCAAAGATAAAAGTAAAATGTAAATTAAATTATCATCATAAAATGTTCTAATTGATTTTCAAAACTGCTTCAAGAGGTGGTTGCATGAACAGTTTTTACTGTTGCAAGAGGTAGCATCACTTTTTCATATTTTTCAGAACTTCTCCATAGTTGCTGACTATCATAACTATGGAGAAGTTCAAGTCAAGGCAATTCAGTGACATACTACTGCCACCATAAAAAAACTTTTAGCAGCCCTCTTGGAGGCACCCGGCCCAACCATGGGCCCTGGCCCTATGGTTAAGAATCACTGGTCTAGTTGAAGCACCTTTCTATAACTGATGCAAACTTTGTGTGGAGAGGAACAGGTCTTCCAAGACTACCTCTGTCACAACCTCTTCCGCTGACGTCACCGCCCAACCCACCTCGTCACATTCACACCTGCCTCCAATCTTCTGACGGCATAAAGACCGGACCAACCTGCCAGTCCTCGCCTGTTCGTCAACCCTTCATGGTTGGTTCTCGAGAGGGATAGTTAGCAATTTATCTCTGCCTGCACAACGCATCGTCAGAGTCTTTTCAGTTTGACTCTTCTGCCTCAGAGATTCTGCCTGCCTGCACCTCCTGAACCCCTACTCCACTGCCTGCACCTCCTGCACCATCACCGCACGGCCAGCCGGATTCCTGGATCCTCAACAACCACTAGTCCAGGATCTCCTCCACAGAATCAGAAGAACCTTCCTACTCAGCACGATTAAATAACAATCTTCTGATCCCCAAACCTGCATTTGAGTCTCCTGCTTCAGTATTCGTTACAACCTCAGGACATGCCTAGCATATTGACCTCTGACCTTTACACTGTGGATGTTTATAGCAAGGTACAGAGGTCAGGAGTTACACTGGTCTTTGTAGTTCAAGAGGAAGTTTCCCAGAGTGCCTTAATGAAAAAGCATGCGAGGGCCACAATGAAGACTGAAAGTGGTGAGGTATGCAGCAGGAGTTAGTGAAGGTTTCAAATGCACCCTAAGATTTCTCCGGGAATGACATGGTGAGTAGAGAAGCTGAGGAAATATGAGGTGGAAAGCAGAGGAATGAAGCTCCGAAGATGCAGAACAATAAATGCATGTACACGAGAGAGAGAGAGGCAGGAGGACTGGTGAAGGTGAGGGAACAGAAGAAGTGAAAACAAGTGAGTTAAGGTTTTAGAGACCAGTCATAGAGATAGACGGACACATTCAAAGAGGCGAATAGGAAAGTGCAGGCAGGTTGGACCAGGTGAGGACGGTTGATGCAGTGTTCTGTGATGACGAGTGGAAGTAGTTCGTCATTTTTAAATATTCACTTATGATTGTTTTCTCGTTATTTCACAGGTGGATGCAGCAGCTGATGATATCACATGTGTCATGATTCCTGTTTTGCTTTCTCCCTACTTTCTTCCTGTTCCTGTGGCACACGGCTGGAGCCAATCAACCCCGATCACCTGAGTATAAGAGCACCTGGACTCCAGCAACGTGTGCCAGATCCACTCCTCTTGTTCCTGTGGTAAACTGACTCTCCTCATTCGTTCTCTCTTTCTGTGCGCTAGCTAGCTTATTTTGATTACTTTGTCTGAAAGTGAGTTAATGTTTTGTTTCTCCCTGTTTCCGTGTGTTTCCTGGTTTCTTTTGTGATTGACTATCTCTGTTCATTGTGCCTTTGTCTCTGTTTCCAGATTTAAGTTTGTTTGATTCTCCTGGTTCGGTGACGCTTTCTGTTGGACTCTTATTCATGTTTATGGACTTCTGTCGGTTTGGCGACTCTTTGATTTTGGACATTCTGACTTGGCTTTGTTTCTCCCGGTTTGGTCACACTTTCTGTTGTGTTTTTGTTGTTGTGAATAAATAATTGTATTTAACTCGCTCCTGCCTCCTCTGACTTTCATCACTGCACTTCTTGACTCGTAACAACATGCGACTTCTGGAGAGATCTGCTGTTGGTCATCCCAGAGTGTTAAGAAGGGATTTTCTTTTCTGGTCTTTTATGATAGTATCAAAAATTAGAAAATTCAGGAAAAGTGTTATTGAGGGGCAGGAATGATGAGTACTTTTCTCCCTGCTCCTTTTCGATCTCTGAGAAACGTAAGATCGAAGAAACTGTGGCTGAAATATAAGTACAGTAACGAGAATGGAGCCATGTTATGTAATGGTCTTACAATTTGTCCTGTGAGGCATTTACAATGTAATAGAGGAGCTTGAGATGAACATTCGTTTGTGATGAAATTTCATAAAAACAGAATAAGCTGTTCATTACCAGTAATTACTGCACATCTTTCAGTTTTGTACATCAATAGTGTGCTCATGTATTTTTGTTTCACTATGAATATTCTGATTTCGATTCAAGATGGCTGCCCTGGAATTAGCATGTGTGCCATTTTCCTTATTTTTGTGTTTTGATGGAGAATCCGTGCGTTCTTACACACAGGATCTGTTGATGAATATCGGGGCAATGACTCTGACTTACGACTAGTATTTTTTGCGTCAGTTTCGGAGTTAGCTAGCACTTTTTGAGGGAGTTTTCCTCTTCTTGTGTTTTGTGTTTCACTGAGGTTGAACGTTCTCATCCCGGACACTGCGCTTCATCTGGAGGGATTCCAGCTTCACCGGGTTCTGCGGTTCACCGTCAAAACCAAAGGTGGAGGAGGGTGTTTCTACATCAACGATCGCTGGTGTACTGACGTGATGGTCCCCTCCCCCCTCCTTCTCTTGACAAAAATTCTTCCAGCTCTGCTTGAAGACAAGCTTTGCCAGCTTAACGTGCCTGACTCCCTCTGCAGGTGGATTACAGAATTCCTGACCAGCCGGCTGGGGACGACTGTCTCCGACACTCAGACCCTCAATATTGGGTCTCCTCAGGGCTGTGTTCTCTCTCCGTGGATCTGGACACTAGCATCACTGTCGTCCAGGCCACTGCCACGTTACTTCTCGTCACTGCCCCTCCACTGTCTGTCAGGTCTGGGTGTGGACTACAAGGTTGTCTTCACCTTCAAGGACATCCATAACAACACCGCTCTGCCATCAACAAGGCATTCCCAACTGAATAAACCACATGTGTCGTATTTCACAGCAGCCTGCACACAAAAGAAGGGTCTATGTTGAGGAAAATGTGTTTTTGAACGATTGCAAACATGGCGGCCATGCTGATGCTACGTATGATGATGGTTCGAGCAAATTCTCTTAATTCAAAGGTAAACAAACACTAACGAACTAACGAATATTTAAAGTATTGTGTCATTTGATCAGGTATGATTCATAATTCTACATGAAAGAGCAGCCCTGTGTTGAAAGTGAAGCCCACAGGACAGTGGACTCTCAGAGCATCCTAGAACACTTGGTCTCATGTCCAAACACCCAAGTGTTGACCAACTGTCGGTGTTCAAAAGTGGACATTAATCAAGGTTCAAAGGTCACTCCTTCTGTCAGGGATTCACATTTGACCTTCATACTTACAGAGGTCAATGGGCATGACTTTTGAAAACAATGCGGTGATATTAGACATGACACCAAGTGCTCTCAGATGTTCTGAGAGTCCACTGTCCTGAGGGCTTCACCTTCAACACATGGCTGCTCTTTCATGTAGAATTAGGAATCATACCTGATCAAATGACACAATACTTTAAATATTCGTTAGTTCGTTAGTGTTTGTTTACCTTTGAATTAAGAGAATTTGCTCGAACCATCATCATACGTAGCATCAGCATGGCCGCCATGTTTGCAATCGTTCAAAAACACATTTTTCTCAACATAGACCCATCTTTTGTGTGCAGGCTGCTGTGAAACACGACACATGGGGTTTATTCAGTTGGGCATTGATGTACAAACCTGAAAGTCGTGCAGTAATTACTTGTAATGAACAGCTTGGTCTGTTTTCATGAAGTATCATCACAAACGAAAGAATGTTCATCTCAACCTCCTCTAACACATCGTAACTGCCTTACAGGACAAATTGTAAGACCGTTACATAACATGGCTTCATTCTCATTACCAGTGTTGGGACTAACGCGTTAAGTCACGCGGAACTACGTTATCTTTTCCAATAACGAGTTCCATAACATGTTCCTTTGCAAAAATGATCAATGTCTTTGTCATTACTGTGATTTAAATATGCTCGTTACTTCACATTCACAACTCTTTAAAAAGTTTAAACAGCAGTGTCCATAATATGCATTAAAAGCTTCCGTGGTGGACGTGAAGCACACATTAGTCACGTGACATGGTGCGCTTGTGAAAAAAAAACAATGGTCCAGGTGTGGACATTTTCTCATTTTTACTTTTTAGCTGTAAGAGAATACAGAAATATTGTAGTGGAATGCAAGCTAGTGTATGTGGAGGCTCGAAAACTGTGCACGTCCAAAACGATCAATTCCAATCTGGCAATACATCTTCAGAAAGCGTCGACCAAGCTCGTGGAAAATGAGCCCAAAGCAGACGCTCATCTGACGCCTCAGGAGTAGCCACTGCAGCCAAACAGCAGAAGCTTGACTTCGGAACGCATGTTGCACAGCATCTCAGAAGCAGTTGAAACTGCTTTGCACTGCTGAAAGTATAGTAGAGTAGATTACAATAAATATGTCCATCAAAAGTTCCAATATTGTCATTCATTCACTTGCACTCACCCTGCCATTGCACCTTTAGGTCACTTTGTTATAGGATCGCACTGGGTTAGGGCTTATAGATGGATCGATAGCCGTTATTACCTGACTATCTAGGCCACACAAATAATGATAATGCACACAGAAATTGAGGTTAAATTAGTCTAATTATTCAATCTGCCTGCATGCTTTCACAAATTACCGTACAATGAGGTGACGATTCACCTGTCAATGTGGAAAAAGAGCTGACAAGCACAGGTGATTGCTGTGTACCTGGTCCATGGTGCACATGGGCACTGTCGTTGAAGGTTCCACTTCATTATCGAGGGGATATCAGCAGAGCCTGCTGCCACTTTCTGGGGCCAATTAACAAGGCCATTTTTGGGGTGTTTCAAAAGGGTTTTGTGGATGCTTGAAACCTTCCAACAAAGATACTAAGACTGAAAAACAATTTGGTCATGCAATTATTGACCTTGTGATAACAGTCATTGGTCATTTGTGAGGTAGTTATGAGAAAGGAGGACAATTTATAGATCATTTCAGTGTGGCCATTTTCACATGTGGTCTGACTAGGTTTGTCAGTTTGTTTTGTGGTGTTTTATGGGCAAATTTGCATTTTGCTGGCTATGGACAGAGATCTTTTTTTCCACTATACTGTGTCAGTGTTTGTTCTGTTTTTAATGCCGACAATATTGCAGCTGCCTCCATTTGGTTTCCTTTTCACCCTGTGTTTCGTGAGAAAAATACTGACATTTTCCATTGGGCAGAATAAAGAGCTCCTGTTTTGTGGCATCGTTTGTTGTATTTATTTATTAGAAGCTATGACGAACATAAAGAACAATACCCATACTAAAATAAAATCCTCCGCAAGCATCAAGTCAAATGATAGAACTAGTCAGGAAATTAGGACACCACTTTTTTCATATATAATCCTCAAATGATTGCAAACTAAATCAAATCAGAGGTCTGTCTCAAGTATTGAAGTTTGTGAGTGATACAGAGGACTCTGGGATACTTCTCCCACACATGAAGGTGCGAAAATGTGGCTCAGTCCACCATAAGCAGTGATGAAACCGGAAATATAAACCCTCTGTTTGCTTAGCGAGTTATCGGGTTGTGCAGTCATTTCCGGTTTCCTGTGACGTTCCTGTTTTGCAAGTTGCACAAAAGTTGATTTCATTGCGCTCTTGGCGCAAAGGTCTAACTAAACAAATCCCCCAAAAACGGACAAACTGCAATTGTGAGGACAATTTTAACGAAATGTTGTGATTGAGGATAGATATATACATATATATGTATAAGAAGGCAAATATTCCTGTTGGTCCCTACATTTCCTAAGAAGTAGGGAAATGGAAACATTGTGCCATTTGTATGCTTGGACTGGATCATTTATTTATTTTATTTTTATTTTTTTTTCTGCAGCAAGACAGAAGCTCTTCTGTTTAGAACCTCATTCTCTTCTTCTCATTTTGCACTCTGGTTTTGTAAAAGCAATGAATCATTGATAAGTTGAAGTGCATGGCTGTGTAATATTGTGTTATACAGAGGGTGGACATAATAAATGCATGTATTAATCATAGACTCATTTTTTTCAGGTATCTAACTTGCTTTTGTGGTTAGGATATATTTAGCTGAAAGCACTTGCTTTGTCAAAAGAACACAGAATCTCCCACAGAAGCAATCTTCGCAGTTATGTCTCTTTTCTCATTCTCTACTTTTGTTTTGAAATGGGCATGTTAAATGGAAAACAAAAAAAGATAGGGTTCTCTCTCGTCCTCTGTATTTTCCAGGTTTTTAGCAATTCCTCCCTACAAATTTGTTCTTTCATGTGGAGTCAGATTTTACTTCAAATCGTCACAAAGAGACAACTACATGAATGTTTAAAAGCTGACCAAATTCTTGACCTGGCTGCCATTAAACACATTCCTGAGTAATTCTACAGACCAGTTTTACAATCTTCAGTGGCCACATGAGAAGACTGATGTACTTTTTATCCAAGAAACCATGATTTTAGCAATGAAGACTGTGACCAGCTGCATCCCGACATGTGCCAATTACCTGGGGTTGGATGGTGTTCTGTTTAACTGGTTCCAAATGGTTACGTTGATATGGGCTACCTCCTTTTTACCAAAATCTTGGAATGTCTTTTATCAGAAAAGGCGTTACAACCGGGCCAGACTGGACATTTGTAATGACACCATCCCTGGTCTGATGGTGGTGCTAATCTAGTCTGGTGCTCATCCCCGTGAAACATTTGGTGGAGGCAGTGGAATGTCCAGGCTGTGGGCTCCTTGTTGAGGATGCAGACCACATGGGCGAACCTGAGAATTTTGGAGCGCTATGCCAGGAAGATCACAGCATAGGAAAGACACCTCCTGAAGAACTACTACAATAACAAAAGGAAGAAAAGCACCAGACCCAACAGACACCTTTCCAACAAAAGAGCCTTCATTGTGTGGTCCAAGAAATTGGGATATGGATGCAGCACACAGTAGAGGTCAGTCACTAAACAAACTCCTGAAAAAGAAAGGCGCAGGTGATGTCTAGTGTAGAATCTTACAATACTTCTGCTTTCAGTGTTTGCCCTTTTTGCCGCAAATGAGAAACTGTTCATCATGTTTTATGGAGTGTGACTGCAGTTACAGGAGGAGTGTAGCCAGAATAAGGCAAAAGCTCGATTAAGCCACCGAGTCCAATTGCGTCATGTTCTCCTGGTTTACATGCAGTGCAGACAATCCAGCTATTGAGTAGTTCACCCCTGTAACGAGTGGTGAGCTCCTCAGTCCTTCCGGTTTTTATGACTGTAGAGGAAGAACAATTGAAGTTGACAGGTAGTGAAAAGCCATTTCAGACTGTTATATTGACCTCTGTGACAGTGATCTTGCTGACTGGTTAGCTAGTTTAACTTCAGTGGTCCAGAATCAGCGAGTCAGAGCGATGGTTCAACGCTGTCAATATCTCGGACCATGCTTCCTTTGGCAGGTTTTGGGATTAAACTTGCAAGGTTCTGAATAAAATGTAATATTCCAGAGATTGCGTTGTCTATGTATGACAAGAAAGATAGGCGTTGCGTGGCGAGTGGCGCTTTTGATTATCGTTGTGAGCCTCGACTCAGTAACCAACGTGGTGGTAAGGCCACTCGACTAAAACCAATGACAACCATGGCTTAGACACCGCTGATATCAGGTTTGTTACGTGTTCACCGCAGACAGCGGCGCAGACCAAGGAAAATAAATTTGCATCAGGTTACACGCACGACTTCTTGATTATATAGAAGGTTATTATACCGTGATTAGTCTAGGAGTTTGTTTACTTCCACCGCGTAGCTGAAGCCTGGGCGGCCGCACATCACCCAGTGTGGTCATAGTCAAGCTACTTGGCTACATGCTAGCTTAGTCGAGCTGTTAACTGTATTATCCAAGTCGTAAAGTCTGACTAAGAGAAATTGTAATTTCTCCCCAGTCATCCAACAAGTCTGTTTACACACATTTTAGGTGTCCAAATTTTACAAGACTAATGCAGTAATTCGGTATTCTGAACTGTCATTCAATAGTCACTGAGTAGTTTCTTTTATCTTCTAAAACATGTTTTTAGTCTCTTTAACGGAGACTTCTCTCAGGGATTTTTTTTTCACGGGAGTGGTGTATAGCAAGAAAGAAAAAGAAAAATTGCAATTGCTAAATTTGTAATAGTAGAAAAACAAACAAGGTTGAGAAGAACGATGGTCAGGAGCAATGTTCCCGCTAAGCTGCTGAAATGGTCTCCACACACAAAAAAAGATATGCTTTGCACTAAAAATCCATCCTGAAATGAATATAAAATACTGCAATATATCCCTGGACTATGGGGTTTCTTGCCATCAAGACATTACGCCTCATCAGACCACATATTAAGTGCCTACTAAGCTGTCCAACTGTGTATTCCTGGCCGCCATTTTCCACCACTCCTCTGGTCCAGCTGTCATGAGACCTGTTGTAGAAAAGGGGTGAACACGCGCACACGCGCAATGCTGTATTTCTAAAGCTTAGGATTAATATCTGCCCTGTGACACTGTCACATACACAATGGAACAAACAGTACGTAGAAGAGGCAGCTATTTGCTATTTGTAGTGAACTATTGGAGCTGGCTTTTTAACTTTTAAACAGATTCAATTTTATCATGGTTTGATATAAAAGGTGTATTACACACTAAATAAAGTGCGTTAAAAATGAGAAAACCTCTTTCTTTCCTGTTCACTCAATCCGTCGCACTCACCCACACTTGTATTTCTATCTGTATGGGGACATTGTTAGGTTTATCATTGTCACAATGGTTTCCCCAGCCTCTCACCCTCAAACTAACCATCCAACTGGCTAACCTTAACCAGGACTCTGAACCAAACTTACACCCAATTAAAATGACCCACTTGGCTTGAAGTCTTGATCCTCAAATTGAGGTTTAACCCGGTGGGCTACAGCCAAATATCCCCACAAAGCCATATGGTCCTCACAAGGATGTGTTTGGTCAACAACTGGAGTCCACAAAGTAGTATAAACAAGCCCCCACACACACATGCTCTGCATTCACGCAGTATGCAACTTAAAGTGCTAATTCTAGTATATCACCTAAATTCTCAGTGAAAGACAAGACGTGTCATTTAGAGTGGATACATACTCTATATTCGATCAGGGATAAACGTACTGACTACGGCCTGCAGAAGTTAATTACATGACCGTGTTGCGAGCATCTAACCGTGTTTTCAAACATCCAAACTACATGCTTAATTGAAGTGACTCATCAGTCATTAAGTGGTGATTCTTATATTTGCCATATATTTTCTGCCCATGGGAACAAGTATCAGTTGACATGAACTTGTGTTTATTTGTGACAGTTGTGCAGAGCAGAGGTTTCTTTTTCATAGGACTCTCACACTTCTGTGGTAGCACTTGTCTTTCATTGTTCCAATAAAGAGGTGTGTTCCCGTGACATAATTCTACACCACAGCTGGTGGACCTCAGCTGGTTTCCTTTTATATACCCAGGTTGGATTCACCTCGCTTTCTCGGTACAATAGACAGAAGTGCATTTCCTCAGGTCACTCACCAGAACTTGAGGAACCCATGCAGGTGAGAAGAACATGTCTCTTACCTAAAGAGCGTCAATACTAGTTAGCTCCGGTTCGGCCTGTCCTGTATGTCGGAAGACCCCTCGTTCTCTCCTTGTGACTTTTACCCAGGTTGGATTCACTTCGCTCTCTTGGTGCGATTGTGACACGAAACCAGACGCTTCCTCCAGACCAAGGCATATATATGGGACCCTTGAAACTCAGAGTCCAGAGTTATTTCCAGTCAGGCTATTGAGATGCTCTCCAGTGTCCAAGCCAAACCTGCCCTGATTCCCATCCAAGCCTCAGAACCCCATCTCCCAGTCCAAGCCACTGCCACAGAGACTGCCTTCCAAACTGGCACCTGCCCTGAACCGGATGGCACGGCAGCCAAGCTTCCCATCCGAGCACTCTCAGCCTCTCCATCGAGCCTCCTAGTGTAGAAGTCGAATCTAATTCTGTTTGTTTGTTGTTTTTAGGTTCTTTTGTTGTTCCTGTCTCCTTTTAGAGTAGAAGTTGCGAGTGATTCTGTTTGTTTTGTCTTAAATTTATTGGACTTGATTTCGGTCTCAATCTCCTTCCTGCTGCACTTGGGTCTCCCATCATAAACCATCACAAGGTCTTGGTTTTTTAAGTAGAAGTCTCACTACTAAATCCCCATCAGGGCCATCAAAGCCTTCTCTGCTGGCCTCATGTAACCAAAAATCAGTATATAAATATACATATAATATAGCATATAGTATACATAATAATCATATTCATGTCATAGTAAATCCCAGTGTTGTTTTTCCAGGTTTTTCGTTTTCCAGAATTCAGTTAGCTAGAGGTGTCAGGTTGTTTGAAATCAGTCCAATACCTCCAAAATTGACGGCGCAGGCTCAGGTGCACTCTTGAGTGAACGGGCACATATAGTTGATGGATAGTAATGGCATTTGGATTAGTTAAGGAGAGGGCACCTATGACTTAACTCATTTACTAGTATGCACATCATCAATTTAGTGCTGTCTCAAGGGGCATCATGTTATGTTCGGAGCGCTGGGGTGGAACGTAATTGCAGTGATGAAAGAGGCACCGGAGACTGGAGCGATTCAAATGCAACAATTAAAAAATAATAAAGAACTATATAACAAAAAGCGTCACCGAACCGGGAGAAGAAGACAGAAAATAAATCCAGAGCGTCGCAGAAACCGGGAAGAGTCAATTTCAGTGGGCTTGCTGTATTATATTCCAGATCCCCAAAGCGCACTCTTTGACTTGAAATATGCAAGTTGCCTCTTGTTCGTGTTGCGCCAATGTGGTGGCAATATGCATCAAGACTGGTTAATGCATTCTATGAGAAGAGGGTTGCACTAAAGGAGTTGTTGTGCGCACATACTGGAACACCATCATGAGTATGATGAGGACGCTGTGTTTTGTGCAGATTTATTAGGGCAGATTCAACCAGGGTGACCTTCGGCACACTTTACCAACAACTCCGCAGCATTCTGGACAACATTCTTTATCAGATGCAGAATCCCTTTCAAGACCATGAAAAACTATTGTTTTTCTCCCTTCTAGATCTCCAGCACTTTCATACGTACAGGACAAAGTTTCCACAAACAGCCTTTTTCAGCCTAATAGAAAGGGCTAAAGGAGGCCCGACACTAACCACTGATAGTGAACCCACCACCAATCCTGGAACACCTGAACTGCAGGGAGAGGGGGAGGGACAAGTACCAACAGTGCCCCGTAGTCCACAATCGATACAGCCTACCAGCCTGAACAAAGGAAACCAAAAGTGACTTGGCGTAAACCGCCACACCCGATCACGACCCGAACGTACGCGCACACACGCACACACACACACGGCCATCCACCACTCGCTCCCCCACACACTCACACCTACACACACACACACTCACACACACATACACACACAAAGCCACACGCCAACGTAAAACAAGTAGCTCTGAACAAATTCACTCAACAGAAATGGGACAAATGTGCGTAAAAGAACCACACTGCAAACAAAACAAAATAAACAAAATCAGTAAATTAAGTGAAACAAATAGAAAGATGGTCACAGACCAACAACACGTTGACGTGCAGCTCCAAAATACTGGTTCCGCTAATGTTGAGTGTAGCGTGGGGATAAGAAGCTGGCACCGGCACTTAAAACTCTGGAGACAAAACAGCAGCGGACTGGATTGAGTGGAGCTGCCATCCAACCGCAATGCAGCCACTTGGCCCTCCTATAAGGGAAGCAAGGAGAGGATGCGATCAGCCGACGCGCACCGCTACAGCGCGGCTGACAGCTGATAGCTGAAACAATAACCTATTCTTTAGTTTAATCACTAGCACAGGTTTCGGTAAAGCAGACAACGGCAATTGGCCCACCTCAGCTTAAGGATTGACTAACACCTGTGAGCGGAGCAAAGATCCCAGCCAGAAAATAATTTGTTGTTGGAGCTAAAACATGCTTGCACTGGCGAGTGGAATCATTTGTTATTTTTTTTTTTTAATTTTTTCATGTTTCTGTAATTTTATTTCATTCATATCAAATTAAGGAAACAAAATAATATGACAGACAATAAAAAAATGGAAAAAAAATCCTGCTGTTCTAAAATAAAATAATGTGGGACACTATCTCAGTGTCGTAGCGGAAGTACAGAGACTTTTTTTTCAGTGTCGCTGTTGCACTGAAGGCCTAACTGTGAAATGCATTGCCCGCTACTGGCGCTCATGGTTGATTTAAGAAAAAATCACCTTACGATATACAGTTCTGCAAAATGGAAGGACTCGTTTTAATATGATGCATCTTAAATATCGGATTATATAAATTATTCTTTAGGTGTTTTCACTTGTTTCAAGGTAAAAATATTTTGAATATATACTTGAATATTTTTTTTCTTGTTTTGGGGAAATCTTTTTCCAATGGCATTGCTACTTGACTCAAATTTTATTTTTAAACTCCATTCCAAACAGCGGCATCAATAGTATCAACACCCCTTTGCACCATCTAGGTCTCTTGGCACTTAAGGCCCTCTGAAGGCAGACAGTTGGATTCCCCACCTTTCCATCCATATACAAACCTCCCCTCATTTACACAGCTCTGGGTTCACACACACTTTTGGATTCAATTAGATTAGATGCAGCAAAATATCAAAGGGCATTTTGCTTGATGACTGCCTCAAGGAAACTCAAAAAGGTCATGACTCTGACTTGCTCTTTGAGAGGTACAGGGATAGAGATGGAAAAATAAATGTCACATTGAATTGGCTCAAATGGATTTAATTCCTGGCACTACATCTCAATAACCATTTCTCACTTTCTTCTACACAACAGTGCCAGGGGGCATCAACTTTTTTTCCTTACATAAAATGAAATAGTAGTGATACTATTTTAACACGAAAAATGTCATGTTGCTATGATTACATCAACCGTTGCATCTGTTCGAACATAGAATTCTGGAGGACACTACCCCTCACCATGACTTGTCCTGTGAACTCAATCAAAATGGTGAGTTCACCAAGGTTTGTATATCTCATTCACAACCCATATATAGCTAAATGCTTCTTTATTAAAGAAAGTAGACACCATTGTAATACCTTTTGTCTGGGGTTAGAAATCACACAGAATGCATGAATGAATAAATGAATGAATGAATGTACAGTATAATTCAGTACTCTGATACAAGACAAACATTATGTACAATACTAGCATGCTTACTTGACATGTTATGTCAGTATTTTGTAACTGTTTAATCACTTGACTTTTTAATTCATACCTTGCAAATCTGCAAATCTGTCAATATTTCTTCATCTTGCATGATACAGAGATTGATTGGGGGAGGGTTCCTTAGGACTTGGAAGCCACCTTCATGCGAAGGCACTTTGCTTTATGAGGACATTGTGGCCGGGAGCAATTCATTAAAAGCAATTTATTGTAATTGGGCTCAAGTTCAGAGTCCATTTGTTTTGGATTGTTTAGTCAAGGGTGAGATGCTGTGGAAAGCATTTGGTCAATGAGAGCTCCTCACAAAAAGGGAGTAAGAGTGGCGAGGCGGTAAATGGACGAATCCAACCTTTAATACACAATAACAGCAGAGCCAACACAAATGAGATGCAGCCCAAAGTCAGTAATGAGAACAAAAGGAGTCTCCGACGGAGAATAAATGACGACTAAGGTGAATAGTCCAAAGTCCAAAACAAAGAAGTTCACAAGGTATATCAGGCACAAGGATGAACAAGAATTAAAAAGGAGAGAACAAGTCAGGCAAAACTTACAAAAACACTCAGGCACAGGGCAAACCAGGATGAAAACACACCTATATACAGGTGTGTGTGTGTATATATATATATATATATATATATATATATGAAACAGAATCTGTCAGAGAAAGTGAAGTAGGCTACAAGACCTCGAGAGCCAATGCATCATTCCACAATCCAAAGAAATTCAAGAAGAAATGAGAAAAAAAAAGCATTGAAATGGCTTTATAACCTTTTCCATGAGTCTAGAAAAGGTTACAAAGCCATTTCCAAGGCTTTGGAGCTCCAACCACTGTCAGAGCTATGATCCACAAATGGAGAAAACTGGGAAAACTGGCAAATCTTCCCAGGAGTGGTTCACGGAGTAAAATAACTCCAAGAAGAACTGTGGACAATCTCAAAAGAACCTTGATGGCCTCAGTTAACCCTGTCAGTGAAGAACACAGTGGCTCATTTCACTTTTTCCAAAACCCATCTTGATGATTCTCAAGACTTTTGGAGGAACATTGTGTGGATGGTGCTCTCTCTTTTTACACAAAGCCCAGAGTGTTTCGATGTTCTGTGGCAGTGGTGGGCTACAGAAGGCCAGCACCTCAGATGTGGCCCTCTGAGAACACCAAGATCCTGCATTACTTGTAGTGTGATGGCAACCACTGTTAGTCGTACTGCTAAATTGTAGATGTCTGACCTTGTTGCTTCTTTCAAATTAATTTGTTTACTGATTTATCATCTACAATATTTTCCAACAAGCATAATATAACTTGATGTAGCATTTCCAAGATGGCACAGAGTAAGGCTGACATTATTGTGTGTCTTATTTTGCTTGCTTTTATGTTTTGACGGTGCATCTGCGTGTTCTTACACCAGAGATGAGTTGATGAATATCAGGGCTATCACTCCATCTGACTTATAACCTGCATTTTTGGTGTCAGTTTTTAGAGTTAGTCCATTTTATTGCAGAGCGAAAGAGACTGAGGAGGAAACGTGCTGATTCACTCGTTCGCCTTTGCCGAAGAGGATCGTGCACACCCATTCCTGGGATATTCCTCTCCAACGTCACATCACAGAAGTGCATAAAAAAAGAGTTCCACAAAATAATAAGAGAGGACGTGTGACATGCATTTTGTGGCCCTGGCTGTTCTTACAAAAAAATAAAAACTAAAATAGCGGAAACAGGTTGCGTAATTCGAACCATCTTGATTTATTCACACCGCGTGGGAGAGATCACTGAAGATTGAGATCAGTAAAGTACAGATACAGATTTATAACTTCACTTATGTTTCTTATTTTTGATTAATTAAGATGTGGAAAGTAATTCTTTGTTGCTTTTAATAATCCTTTCGACCAAAAGTTTCTCGAAGAACCGGTTGGCCTTTTAGACTGGAGGATCTGGAAAACAATAGCAATTTCAGTGAGAAGACGTCACCTTATCATAGGATGGCTCTGCTTGGTAGAGACCTCAAGGTCTTGTCAGTCATGTCTTAAAGGAAGGAACAGGAAGGACTTTCAGTGTTTGTGTTCACAGGTGACAGGTGTTTGGTGTGTTCCTGAAACTGCATCCTCTTGTTTTCCAAGTTTGAGCAATTATTTTTGAGTTTCACCGCTCGAGGTGTTACCATATGCGTTTATATAAATCTCTGGTCTAAAAAGAGATGCAATTTTGCATTTTGATATTGCCTGCTGTTCATGACATCAATAGACTGTGTCTTGGATTTGTCTTTGCTGGCCCATAATCGATCATATAAGTTAACTCATCAGCAGTATCCCTCAATTTTGTGCATATTGCCCTCAAACCCACTATCTTGTGTCCGTGTCCTTTATTGTTGTTCACAATCCCCACTGAGGCGGCAAAATAATTTACTTTATCTTCACAGGAAAAGCTCAAGATTCCATGCCATTAATTTTCAATAAAGCACTGTATTGAGGTACTGAGGTGGTTTTCAGACAAACCCTTTAAGGGTGGTGGTATACCACCCTTGCACTCAATAACAGCAAAGTTTGGAGAATAATGTACAAGAATCCATCATGAAGTTGAAGTTACAACTGGGCTTGATATTTCAACAAGATCACAACCCAAAACAGTGTGTTCATTCAGATGAACGAAGTCAATGTTCAGGGATGGCCTTCCCAGTCCCCAGATGTCAATATCGTTAAAGATCTATAGGAAATTTTGAAACCAGCATCAAACTTGATTGAATTAGATATTTTGAGAAGCACTATGGTCTAAAAATACTTTACAGTTTTTCAAAAGGGAACTTGACTAAATATTGATGACGTGACAAGACCAGCAGATTTTCCAAAGGTAGAAGCATGTATTTAGTTTGGTGTCATCACAAAGGCTACGGTCCACCCAGACCCAAACCTCCCGTCACAGGAACAGCTTCTTCCCCTCGGCCGTCAGACTGTTGAATTCGTGAACAGCCTTGTTGTTATTTTATTTTATTATTTATTTACTTTTTGACTGCACGTTATTCCAAAACACTTTCCTAGTTATTGGGCTCCCCACTGACCATGGCAATACATTTGATTCTGATTCTGATTCAGATTACATGGTTTCTAAGATCTTTAGATTAGCTTTTTGCACTTTATAATATTATTTCTTTTTATAATGATATGTTTTATTGTGATATGTTGAGTACAGAGCATTTTACGAACACAAATTCCATTGGGATTAATAAAGTTTTTCTGATTCTAATTCTGATGTGTCCAGATTTCATTGAAAAATTGTGATTTACACAAATGTTAATTTCATCCAAGAAAGCGCTAGTATGAGCTCACTTGACGTCTGGTGGCTAAATTGCGCAGTATCTTTGTTAACAGGTTCCTTTGTGTCAACTTTTCTGTTGCAACAACAATGATGATGGATGGACATAATCAGGGTGACCGTGCCTTGTGGCAGCGAACAGCATGTTTCTGGTTCCGATGTATTGTTTCGCTGGTGGTGCAGGACTTGGTGGAGCCGTGGTCAAACGTGTGGTAACTTGTTGAAATGTAAAAAAACAAAAATGGAAAACAAATACACAGGAGAAGTTGAACTCCATTGCTCCACAGCTATTTGCAATGCATTTTCTCCAACTTCCACTGTGTCTGTAGACACATGTAGACACATTCCAACAAGCTGTGCTTGTTTAACATTCAGACACAACACCATGCATGTTGCTCAGATTAAAGCTTAATAATAATACAATAATAATTAATACAGGTGAGTTTAATCCCTGGATTTTACGCAATAAAAGCTATCTTGTGTGGCATTGGAGTTCATCTGTCATTACCCCTCTACCCATCTATCAAACCCATGAAGCTTGAGAATCTGCCTTTCCAAAGACTGCGTGCATTCTGGAGTGAGAAGCATTGACATGGGTGCAATGGTTGTAAAGTTAGACACAATCAGGCATCCAGACCTTTCTACAAGCTGCTGTGGCCTTCTTTTATTAATCTTAAAAGAACTACTGACAGGGTGCAACTTTACATGCAAACCCTGTGGTTACACTACACTGTTATGCTGCAAGATTTAATTTACATAGAGGGCCATGTTACAGGAACTAAGATGTAATGAAAAACCTTAACAAATTAGTTGTTATCTCTGGAGCTGAACAATTTATTGGGCCATATCTCTAGTTTTAGGAGGTGGGGATTGCCAAGCATTTCTCTGTCTTGAATTTGTTCATTTTTGTTTTTATATTTTTTAAATTCAATCTATATATATATATATATATATATATATCTTTTTCCATTTTTTTTTTCGAAAACTGCATCTGAAACTCATTATCTAATAACTCTTTCATTGTCATTGGCCTCCCATATGAGGTCTCTATTATGCATTCAGATCAGGGTGAATGCTGCTCCTGGTGCCAGGCAGTGCTGAGAATGACCTTGCAGTCGACAGGTGTTGGAAGGAGAATAATATGTCCCCTGTCACCTGGGGGAGTCATAAAATTACCAATTAAACTTTAAGATGGTTTGATTCATGTGAACTAAACAGGACGTGCATTGGGTGTGGAGCGCTTCATTTGAGGCCAGTGAAGTTAAGGTAGACACATAGAGTGGTAATCGTATCCTGAGGACTACATATCTCATCAGTGTTGTTGTCACAGAGAGTTATGTATTTGAAATGTGATCCGATGAAATACATTTCTGCATGATTAAGTGTTTTTCTTCTCTTTTTTCCATTATTTATGAACCTAAAATCATTGGCCTACACATTTTTATTCATTGTTAAACATTCCAAGTGCAATGAGCGCTCAATTGGACAGCTAATGGCAGTAGCAGTGTTACATTGGATGACCTCTATTGATCAGGCAAACACCTACTTCCATATCCTGATTCGGCTGAGACACAGGAAATTCATCCACTTTGGACTGGAGGTGCAAGTATTTCAGTACCATTTGGGTGCTCTCGAGTGCCCCGCACCATCCGCAAGAGCGTGGAGGTGGGGCTCAAACCACTAAGGAGGCAGGATCTTCAGATTCTGACGTACTTGGCCCTATTCTCACCAGGTCCACACTGAATCAGAATCAGAATCAAAATTTAATTTATTGCCATGGTCAGTGGGGAGCCCACCAACTAGGAAAGTGTTTTGGAATAAAGTGCTGACAGAAAAAACAAAATAAAGTAAAATAAAATGGGGCTCCTAAGATCTCTACTCTCCTGGGCTGTACCAAGGACGTGTGGAAAGTTTAGGGTATGGACTAAACAAGGCTCCCTTGGATGTGAGTGTGCTCCTGTGATGGAAACATATTATGTTCAGACTGCATGGAATGATACTGGTATTGTTCAGACTAATGGAAAGTCACTGGTGAAGACTGCCTCGTTGTTTTTGGTTGTACCCTTCCTTCTTGTTTTCAAGACTGAGAGTCTCACAGATGCTCAAGGGTGGGTAGTGAAGATCAAGAAATACTGTATCACGGACACCAGCGTCTGTGACGTGGATATTATAAAAATAATATCACCTTGAGATTTGGGGCACCACCTGTTAATAAAGTTCTCAGGAAACTATTAAGATATCTTGATTAACACTTTAAATTAACCATAGCAAATTAATTAATAAATTAGTAACTTTTTACTTTACCGATCAGAGGATCTTTGATTGATTACCATACATTCCATACATTCATACAGACCTGTGCGTAAATCAGATGGGAAAGTTGTGACTTTCTAGTTTAACTGTCAACCTCAAACGAATAAGAACCCCAACACACCAATCTGTGCACAGTGACAAACAGCGTTTTACTTTGTGGCGATGGATGGAAGGATGAGGGGGAATGATGAGATGAATTGATGAGGGGTGAGATGAGTCAATGAACTGGCTGGAGACGTGGGAGGAGGCGAGCAGCTATTGGGGTGGAGGTGTCTTGACTCTGAAGTGAGACCCATTGACAGGGATGGAATTGCTGCGTCCAGGTGGAGGTGGTGTTCTAGGAGCGTCTTCCGGGGCCTGTCAAGGGTCCTTCGTTGCAGACGGGAAGTGACCATTGCTGAATGATTCGGCATCACAAACCGAAAATTGGGTACCAGTCTGAACAACCTGAGGAGCTGTCGCCAGATGACGATCCGTGATCAGCAGGTTGTCGAGTCTGTCTTGCGCGCTCACCCTTCGCTGGCAAACCAGTCTCACTGAAAATGTGCAATAATGATGTTTGTCCACTGTACACAACGTAGCCATTTGAGGGGAATGCTCTCGATGAAATAGGCTATTTTGAATGGCATTCGACTTATGTCCAATCCGACTGACGACCGGGATCAATTCCAACCAACCAGTCGTATGTCCGATGTTACTTGTATTGTGATGTTTTTTGCGCATCGGGCAAATCGATCAAAGTTATTCATTTTTGGCAAGTTTTACGCTCCACTTCAAGTGTCATGGCTCCGCTTCCAGGCTCCGAGTCCTGGTTTTGCTTCTCTCCCTCTGTTCCTTTGGCACACGGCTGGAGCCGATTACCCCCTGATTACTGTCTTCAAGAACACCTGGGCTCCAGCAACGTGTGCCAGATCGTTGTCTTTGTTTCCTGCCACTTCTCCTAGTCCCTGTGTGTTTCCACGTTCCCTGTGATGATTCCTGTGATTTTGGACTCCTCTCGTTCCCCTGTGGTAACTCCTGGTTCTCGTGTCACTCCCTCTCTGTTCAGCTTTTTGTTTCGTGTGCAGCTAGCTCGTTTAACTCCTGGTACTCGTATCTCTCCCTGTGTTCGGCTCCTCTTGTTCTGTGTGCTAGCTAGCTCGTTTAACTCCTGGTTCTCGCGTCTCTCCCTGTGTTCGCCTTCTACGGTTCTCGTGTCTCTCCCTGTGTTCGTTTTTTTTTTGTTCTGTTTGCTAGCTCTGGTGGTAACTCCTGGTTCTCGTGTCTCTCGTTCTGTGAGCTAGCTTTTTGGATTTCTCTGTTAAACTGTGGCTCCTGAGTTAGTGTTTTTGGTTTCTTGCTGTTTGCCGTGTGTTTCTTGGTTTCTTTTGTAGTTTATTCTCGGTTTCATTGGTGATTTATGTTCATTTAACTCCCGGTTCGGTGACGCTTTCTGTTTTGACTTTTTACTCATGTTTGTGCACTTCTGTTAGTTTCGTTACTGTTTTTACACTCTGCGTTTGCTCTGTTTCTTCCCGGTTCGGTGACGCTTTCTGTTCTATTTTAGTTTGTTTAATTATTAAATATTATTTATAATTCCCTCCTGCCTCCTGTGCCTATAACCACTTGCACTTGGGTCCTACACCACGTCCTCTATACGTGGCTCTAGCTCCCTCATCCCTTCGTCCCGTGACATCAAGGACCCCAGGCGTAGTATTGAAGGGACAGAGAAACCAGTGGACATACTTCTAACCAGGTAAGCTGGGCAACCCTGATGTTCACATGAATGGTTTTCTACTCCCGTACGATTGTCGAGCTTTATGTATGTATAATGTAGTTTTAAGGTGTGATGAACGCTGGTTTAAGTTTAGTCTAATGCCAATTAAGCGTTAATTTTTATTCATGTTGGCCGGTACTCACTTCTTCATTTCTTTTTCAGTTTGAAGGGAAATAACTTAAAGAGAACTATGTTATTATCATAAAATTTTCACAAGATTAAGGTCAGCCATTTGGTTTGGATGGTTAAGTAAAGGAAGAGAGGCTGGGGAAAGCATTATGTCAGTGCTCACTAACATAGAAAGACTAACGTGTGTATTTATAAATGGTCTAGTTGGAGCACCTTTCTATAACTGATGCAAACTTTGTGCGCAATAAAAGAAGAGGCCTTCCAAGACAACCTCACGGCATGCCGTGAACATTGGCCTCTTGAATGACAGAAGCAACCACAGAAATGCAGACATGAGTTACGGTGAGGTGAAGACATTCAGGTGTTCCTGAATATTTGCTAAAAGGTGAGGTCACCATCGGTGAGCAGCAGTATGGTTTCATGACAGAGCACCACAGATGCGTTTACACTAGATGTTTATAGGGGGCTTTTCACACTGCGGGTCCATTCTCGGGTGGCTTGAGTTTGATTCGCCCCCTGCTGTGCAGCCTTGCACCGCTGTGCCTCAGGCAACCTCCGTGTTTCACAGCTAAAACTAAACATGAATGACTGTTGTCATGTTTATTTTACAAGAAAATAGTGGAAACAAGCTGCGTAATACAACTGTCTCGATTGATCCACGGTGCTCTCACAACACATTGAACAAAGCACACATCACGAGTCCAGGACCACTGCTTACTCACCCGTTCCCGAGCACAATTTTCCTGCAGCTCCCAGCAGAGCACCTCAGTGTGCTGGGAGTTTGAGAAGTTGTTTTTGAACAGCTACGCACATATTCATAGAACCTAGGTTATGTGAGTAACCAGCATTTCCATTTCATATGTGCTCCGCCCTCTTATGGCCTTCGCTATTTGTTAAAAAACCACGGCGAAGGCCGTTGTGATTAGTTTCCTCCCAGCATGACCTGGCAGAAGACCAAACTACAGAAACCAAATCATCGGCCAGATGGTCTATCGCTGAAAAATCACCTTTGGACAAGGCGGTGTGGGCTACCGAAGTGTCCATCATGTCCCTCAAATAACTAGCAAAGGTCGAAGCAGATGACCAAGAAGCTGCTTGGCAGATGTCATGTAGAAGCACTACCATAAAGTGCGGCAGATGAGGAGATGGCCCTCGTCGAGTGAGCTCTGAGGTCCTCCGGGGCTACCGAGCCCTCTGCTTCATAAACTGTAGAAATGTCCATACAAATCCAATGGGCAAGACGCTGTAACGACACAGCTCTGCCCTTAACATAACAGACTGCATAACAGACAGTCAGTCAGTCAGACGGAAACTTCTCGTCCTATCGATGTAACAAAGTTAGAGCCCGCACCGGGCTTAACAGGTTCATCCTAGCTTCATCGTCACTCTGATGAGGTGGGGAATAGAACGCCCACAGCATCAGTACTTGCGACTGATAGGAGGCAGTAATGACCTTTCGTCTAAACTCTTCAGATGAAGTGTCACAGATGTCAGATCCTCTCCAAACGACATGCACCTTTGGACATGCATAAAGTGCTGCATGAGCTAGAGCGTCTACCCCAAGGGTAGGGTTGTCCGACGCCCTCAAGGAGACACGCTTTCAGAGACAGCAGATGGGAGGACGCCCATGTTAATATGCGTGATGCCACCATGTGCAGAGAAGGAGCTCTCGCTTATAAGCTTATAAGCATCCATCATGGAGTTGTCCAACCTGACCATCACGTGTTGGCGCAAAATGCCAACACTTTCTCCACCGCCACTTTTTCCACTGCCATCAGTTCCAACTAATTTATGTGCGGCATGGGATCTGGGATCCTCTCCTAGAGCGCCTTCCCAGCCCTTCAGGGATGCATCCGTGAATACGTACACGTATTGCTGGACACAGCCCATACGGATGCCTTCCAAAAGACGACTCCTGGAGTCCCAATAAATCAGATCCGTCTGATCGATCTGTCTCTGACCGGGTCGAGACTGAGACGAGCGAACCAACGCTGAAGACGTGAGCCCTAACAAGGTCATCATCTCGCTAGCTCTCATCTTCGGAGAGCTCCTTGCTGCTGCAACCACGTGCTGCAAATTTAATAATCCCTCGTCTGACAGCCGAGCGGTCATAGAGCGAGAGTCGAGGAGGATCCCCAGGTATTGAGTGCAAGTGCTGGGTTGTAGCAGTACATTATGGAGGAAATGCTGCCGCTGACCACAGTCGACGCACCGTCCTTTCGGGCAATTGTACAGAAGATCCCCGCTACTGTTAATGCCTTCCGCACAGAACATTGTTTTCGTCATACCTGGAAAAGGAGTTTACTGAAATGGAACATAAATATCAAGATTGCAATGGATGAGGTCAACTGTGCGTCAACTGCTGTTTATATTTGGACTGCGAATAACAGAAGCTATATGGAAGTGACACTCCACTGGATCGGTACATCCTCACTGGAGCACAGTAAGGCTGCATTGGTGTGCAGGAGAATTCACGGTCGGCATACATATGACATTATTGGAGCTGAAATTGAAAACATTCATTCTGCATATGGACTGCTCAACAAAGTAGTTGCGACAGTCACTGACAATGGATCCAACTTTGAAAAGGCGTTTAAAGTTTATCAGCCTGTCACTGCATCTGAAGATGAAATGGATGACGTGGAGTCCACTCCCACAGACGATGATGATGATGTCACTTTTTTAGATGTCAAATATCCTCTCAGATGAGAATGATAGTGATGGCCAGCTGTCTCTCCCACCACACCACAGGTGTGCTTCCCATACAATCAACATCATTTCCACTTCTGATGGAGAAAAATTTTTGACTTCTCACCCAGACGTCCGGGCTGTGTATAGCATCAGCATAGCAAAGTGACCAACGCAAGCAGGTCATCACTTGTATCTGAAACAGTGGCGGTCAAAGAAAACTCCTTGTTCCTACATCCACAAGGTGGAACTTCTTTTTTGAAGCCGTTAGGAGAATTACAGACATTCCCATGAGTGAACTGAATACACTGTCCACCAAGCTGGGAGTCAAATGCTTTAAAGATAAGATGTACTCGACATCTTACAAGGTGACTGTCCTTATGGGACTTTATTACCAACACTTGAAGTTTTGATGCAGAAGACCTTGGCAGAAGATGCAGAAGATTCCCTCTCCAGAACAACTGCTGGCCTTCCAGGTGCCATAGTGCTGGTATGTACTGTCCTTAAGCTAGTCAGTGTTTATATCATGACTCTTTTCATGCTAATTTCAGTATCAGTGTCATAGAAACATGGGTGTATAAATAGCAATAATAAATCCATAATAATGATTCCACTTTAGTCATGTTCTGCAAGTAGTTTAATGGCAAATGGCATTGGCTTTATCAGAGGAATTATATTTCTAGGCAATCCAGACCAGGTTCGGTGATGTGACGCCCTCCTCGCTGCTGTCAGTTGTCAGATGGCTGAGAGATGCAGATAGGAGGGACAGAGTAAAGGAACTTTTGACATTGGAATGCAGCAAAACCAATAGGGGTTTACAGAAAACTCACTAGGGGTGAGTCTCTCAATGCCTGCCCAGATGCGTAAGCAGGCGACACAGGTGTTGTGGTTGTCAGTCTCATTGAAAAAGGAGCAGAGCGGCGGGAGTGGGGGTGTCTTATACATGGTGGGAGGTGCCTTCCTGGGTCGTGGGTCCTGAGGTGGTTTAACCAATAGCGAAGGCTGTTAGAGGACGGACCACATATGAAAACTGATTACTAGTAATTTGATGGGTGTTACAGGTCCTCCAAGAAAGAGTCAGTGGGGTTTCTAACCCCACTTCTTCACCGTATCCAGTGAGAAGCAAAGCGTGTTAGCTGATCCGCCGGCTCCCGTGGCAACAGTGACCTCTTTGAGGTTCACTTTGGGGAAGAACTTCCCTGTCTTATTGGGAATACATTCTTTCCCAGCTTCGCTCAGTGGGATATGGAATAGTGAAGTCTTTGGATATGGGGCTAGTACAGGCATTGGCACTGAAAAAAAAAATGGCTGAAACATTTTTCAGCCAATACTCCGTTTTTTTTATTCCTATATTCTTTTTTCAGTCATTTTTTTTTTCAATGCAATGTTCGTCTTTCAAGTTTTCTTCAAGATAGCGCTGTTTTAGCGTAGAGGATGGAGAGGGGGGCCAAGGTAATGATCGGGGACCGGGAATGGGTGGAGTTTGTGCTGTGTCATTTGCATATTGGTGAAACTGTCAGTGCTTGACAGTGTTCGGTGAAGCCCATGTGCAAGTCATTTTTCCTTCTGTTGATTCTCGTGTATGCAACACTGCAGTGTTAGAGACAAGTTTTTGGAGGACACATGCCAGTTCTGGTGGGCAATGCCTGCTAACTAACTTGCTGGCTCTGTTTTTTCTGGTTCCTGCACAGCTACAATATGCAGGCTGGAGAAGGCAGTTAGGATCGATAGGATTGGTTTTCTAAACGGCATCTGCAGATCGCCAATCAAACCAATATGAAGTAGTTTAAGTCGTGACGTCACGTCCGTTGTATCTCTAACACTTTAGTGTTGCATACACGTGAATCAACGGAAGAAATAAATGACTTACCTTTTTTGGAATGATTTTTGGAAGGTTTGGAATTCAACATCTTCGACATGGCGCAGCGCCCCAGGTCTGACATGGTAGAAATAAAAATTAAAGTGTGCCCACAAAATGTGTAAAATGTACACACTGACCCGCGAACTGGAATGTGGAACTGTGGAACAGTAAATGGCCCTGTTATTTGGTTTGTCATAGATAAAATAAATGCGCCGGAGCGAGAGTAGGTGTTCTCGATTAACGCGTACTTGGCAACAATTTAGTACTATGTTCCCTCGAAGTGCACTTTTTGCTTATTTTGTGGACATGATTTAATTTATTTTTGCTATGTCAAGTCTGGGGCTCTGTACACATGAGCTTCACCGAACATGGTCGAACACTGAATGTTACACCAACATGCAAATGACAATGGCTAACACCGCGCAAACCCTGTCACTTCCCAGTCCTCGGTGATCCCCCCGTGCCCTGCATGCTAAAACAGTGCCACCTTGAAGAGAACTCGAAAGACAAACATTGGCATTGAAAAAAATATACGTATTGGCTGAAAAAAAGAATATAGGCATTGAAAAAAAATATTGGCTGAAAAAAAGAATATAGGCATTGAAAAAAAATACTGGCAGAAAAAAAGAATATGAATAATTGAAAAGAGAATTGAAAACTGAATATTGGCTGGAACATTTTTGTATTGAGGTAGAAAACTAGAATGGTATTAAAATCAAAATTAAGATCATATTTCTATATTTATTTTTTTGAGCCAGTATTCTTTTTTTTCAATGCCCATATTCTGTTTTTCAGTCAATATAACTTTTTTTCAATTCCAAAGTAAACTGACCTTGTTCTAGCCCCATATATGAAGGGCTTCATGAAACTGAAAGGCAACCGGAGCAAAACAAACAAACAAACAAAAAAGAAATTATTCTTTCGTTGAACAAAACATAATCCAAAACATTGTATTTAACCGAAATGCAAAACATTTATTTCAGTTATCTGAATAAAACACACTCATTATTATTGGGATCATTTTTGACCTAAAGGGTACTAAAGGGTAATGCATCCATGTGTGAATGTAATTGGACCCATAAAACAGATCTTATTTAACTACTGACTGCAGAGCACGTCCATATTCTCCTGTCCACACACCTGGCTTACAAAATGCAGAAAAGGGATGTGTTCAAGAATTAAAGACCTTTGTGCTCAGCTATTGAGTCCATCTTTGACAGCAGGGAAGGAAGGGGGGAGCGTTTAACAAAACCAACAGGGGGGAGGAGAAAATCAATTATGAGTCAGCTCGTCAGACGTAACCTATTGGGATTTCCGAAGTAGAGCAGTGACTGAAGAACCCCTGCGAATCTCAAAAGAAAGACTCAGACACACTCATGCTTTCACGACCAGCCAAGTGTCTGGACAGGTATTGTGCTAATGATGAGCATTGCAGCAGCTACCACTGGTGGGCTATGTGCAGGGGAGAGGACTGATGTTTGACACAAATCTATATTATTTCTGAAGTGCATGTAGCGCTTGTCGAGCAACGTTTGTATGTTTGCAGTGAATGTCTATTGGCTGACCTGTGTGCCAAATAAATGTTTTGTTTTATCTGGAGTAACAGATTAAAGGTTGAATTGGTCACATATTCGGTCCCATTTCTCATTCTTCATTTCTTACTTTTTTAAAGGGAACCACATGTCCTTGAGTAATGAAATCGCATGTACTGATTTTAAATATTTATCATTTCAAAGTCTTTACAAGTCAAATTTTTAATTTAGCCACCTCACAGGAAATACTCGATATATATACTGAATGACAGACGAAGACTGCACAACTTCAAACATTGAGAGGTAAATGAAGACTATTTACCACTTAGTCCTCAAAAGCGGGTGTCAATGGATTACCTTTTCCACAAGACACCTTGCTACTGCATCTATCATTGTGGGTGACTGAATGCTTGGTTAGCAGAAGCGACAGCGATTCAATATTCAACTGATATTTCTAATAAACTCATGCAGCCATTTGGATTGCTTGTTTTTAATTCCCTGTTTACAGTAAACACAGGTATAAAAAATATGTATAAAACAAATAAAAAAAATGTGTTACCTAAAGTTAGTACACACATTAACATATAGATAACCCACAGTCCATCCATCCTCATCCGCTTATCCATTGCTGGGTCGTGGGGCAGCAGCTTCAGAGGGCCGCAGCAAACGCTGTTCGCCGAGGCAACATCCACCAGCTCCAACTGGGGGATCCCGAGACGCTCCAAGGACAGTGTACAAATATAATCCTTCCACCGAATCCTGGGTCAACCCCTTGATCCCCTCACTTATTGGATAGCTGGACACCAAGTAGCGCGCCACGGAACTGCAGTCCGTCATTGGTCCACGGGCCTCAAGTGCGAGAAGCCTGGAAGTGTCCATTTGACCTTGTATGTCGTCCACTGAGTTTTACCGATATCATATTTCACTAAGTCGATGAAAATATGTGTATGTGTGTGTGCTTGCTGTTGCCCATGCGATTTTGCCACATTACTGAAGTTACAGGATATACTGACATGTTTCCAGATGATGGACCCAAGTGCAGGGAGTGTTGGCCGACAGAAGGCACGAGAGATGGGATTAAATTACAAAGATTTAATCGTCAAAATCATACAGACAGACAAATAATAACTAAAGGCGCTAGGAACCAAAACGCGGACCGGGAACAACACGCAGGGACTGGGGAAGAATCTGAAAACAACAGAGGCGAATTAAAATTCAAGCCCATAACTGGGAGAATAGAAAACACACCCGGAGTTCAACGCGGTGGAGACAAACTGAAAGCGCTCGGTGGTGGTTTACACACACACACACTCGAGGGTTAAACTGGACGGAGATATATAACTAAAAAGTGAGACTTTAAACGACAGCTCACAGCGGGGACTGAATTGAAAGTGGGAGAGAAAACGAATGGTGAGATGGTGACTTCCACCGTGCACTTCAAGATTGGAACCTTGTCTGAACTCAGACAAAACGTTCTCCCGCCACTTTCCACAACTCAACCGAATTCCTTCCGGATCCACCTGGCTGAACTCTAAGACGTCCTGACCAGCTGGTTTGTTTTGTTGATTTGTTGAGCACCTTCGTCAAAGGACAGAACCAAAAGCCTTGTACGTGCGCCATCATACATTCACTCGTCCCAGTTCTTGGAGAAACTGCTTCAGTCTTATTTGGGACCAAAGTCCGTCGTCCGGGCATTCTTCACCTCAGTGTGACTTCAGCTTCCTGGTTCATGGTCATTTCTGCATGGTCCTGCACTTTCCTCTCATCCACCTCCAGATGATGTTGTGAGACACTATTCACGTTACTTATATCACAGATTAATGCTTAGGGTATCCTGATCTGAGAGATTAGTAATTTAGCACAGATGAGACAGAAGAATCAGTATATAAACATGTAAATATAATCAGTACTTTCACTCAGAATTGTATTTTGTGATTGATGGGATAGTGTGCATTTTATATCATTAGGCTTTCTATTTCTGTCTTTATGCGCTTTTCTTTAATAAATTCTATACCAGTTGTCTGAACATATTGATACCTCTGTCGTAAGTGCATTGCTTTGGTGTGCATTATAATCAATTTAAGAGCCTCTGATCAGTGAAGAACATCATGATTATGAAGTAGTGACTTCAGATTAAGGGGTTGATTACCTTTTTTAAATAACTAATGAGCTAGTATTCATTTTGGGCTTATTATTGACAGAGGTGCTGTCAGTACTACTTATTACAACATTACATCATTACATCAAAGTAAAGAAAACAAAAAAAACAAAACTCTGAAGATTGAATAATTGATCTGATTCTTTACTTTCCAACCCACGACACCAACGCAGAATCAAAGGAAGAACAGCTTCAATCAACATATTGTTTAAGACATGATAGAAGAGATACGATTATTATTGTTATGAGTCAAGATGTGGAGTGGGACCCAAGTGCAGTGGTGAAAGTCACAGGAGGCAGGAGCGAGTCAAATACACTTTTAATCTTCAACAACAACAAAACCACAACAGAAAGCGCCACCGAACCGGGAGAATCAAAGCAAAGTCACAATGTCCAAACAGAGTCACCAAACTGGCCTCAGTCGATAAACGAGAATAAGAGTCCAACAGAAAGCGTAGTACAAAGTACAATGAACAGAGATAGTCAATCACAAAAGAAACCAGGAAACACACAGAAACAGGAAGAAACAAAACACTAACTCAGGCACCAGGGTTTCAGACAAAGTAATCAAAATAAGCTAGCTAGCGCACAGAAAGGGAGAACGAATGAGGAGAGTCAATTTACTACAGGGAACAATAGGTGTGGATCTGGCACACGTTGCTGGAGTCCAGGTGTCTTTATACACAGATGATCAGGGGTTGACTGGCTCCAGCCGTGTGCCACAGGAACAGGAAGAAAGTAGGGAGAAAGCAAAACAGGACTCAAGGGACCAAAATAAAAGTGGAATCATGACAAATATTCCCACATTGGAAATTCCAAATGCACCAAAGTGCCATTTTCGCAGACGATATCTGCCTCAATTTAATGGTGTGCATGGCTGCATCGGCATTCCATAAAGAATGATTATGAATAATTTAACATAACTGGACTTATTTATTGAAACACTGTGGAGAAATGTACTGGCTAACAGCAAACGACATGTATCTTGAGCAGTCTATTATTATTATTATTATTATTATTATTATTATTATCAATAATAATCAATAATAATAATAATAATACATTTATTTTAGTCATGGTCGATTTGTAAAATGGTCCAGCCAATTGCATAAAGTTTATCTGCATTAGACTGCAGTTAGTTATTTGACCATTGCAAAACTATTACTATTAACTATTTTTTCGAATTGATTTCTTTTCCCTTTAGTTACTTAATATTTCATCATCATAATCATATTTCACATTTCATCATTAATTTGAGCTTGAGTAATTTATAATTGCAATGGATATAGCAACGTTATTAACTGGCATTTCACTCTGTTGTGTTCAGCTGAAATATTGCCCTCATAAGGATGAGGATGCAGCCACTATGTGCTGTAGACACAGTTCTTCCCTGCAACTTTAGGCACATTGAACATATATTGACTCTTTGCAGACCACCATCACTTGATGTGGCTGGCCACCAGACAGCATGAACAAATAGAAGAGATGTACTTTCCAGCCTCAGATGTCTCTCTTCTTTGTTACGCTGAGGATTGTGGTCATGTGACCTATGTCCCCTTCAGACAAAGGTTGCAGTTCACACTTTGTTTACTGGGCCAACCCATCTGGTCGTGAGCTCATCCCACAATCTGCTGTTCTTAAATGGGACAGGCAGCATTGTAATATGAGCTTAATAGAGGTCAGTTTTACTCCCCCAACCAATACCAAAGACCAATAACATCACAAGTACTTCACATGCTCCCGCCACTCGCGCCACACACACACACAGGCTATATATATATATATATATATATATATATATATATATATATGCGCCCCAGGTCAATAAGAAGTAGCAGCAGCAGCACAAGGAGATATGAAGTTAATTAAACTGCCAATCCCGCTGAGGACCATGACAGCTAAGGAAGACCTGTAACTGGATTAAAAGAGTGGTGGTGATTCAGTGTAGAGGCAGAATCATCATCACTGCTCTTATATATATTCACCATCCCCTGTGAGGCAGCTGGTGACAAGCAGTAGTAGTGTACAAAATGGCATGGAAAGAAACTAAAACAACAAATAACATACATCTATCAGGATGTTATTGTAGACCCACCGGCAGTGTGGGCACTGTCACTGCACAAATCGAGGAATGAGCGCACTGGTTTGTATTCAAAACAAGAGTAATTGTTATTGCTAAAATATTCAAGATCATCATGATTAACAAATTTGTGTACTGGTGCCTGAGAAACCACCCTCAGATCAACAGTCCATGCTGCAAAGCGGTGTCTCCGACACAAAATCCCCAGTCCTCACACTCTGGGATCTATTGATCCTCCACACCAATGCCAGGCTGGTAGGCAAACTGCTGTAGGTCCATTGAGGAGCTCCGAAGTAGGTGGGCTAAGACGAGTCCCTCCAGAGTCTTCATCAGATGAGATGTCAACACCACCTGTCTGTAGCGGTTTAGCTCCACCAGGTGGGGGCCGGAACCGGGCACGATGTCGACACTTTTAACACAGCGTCCCTGGATGATAAAAAGACACCCACCACAGCACAAAACTTCAAAGAAACAACACAATAGACATCAGTCTGGCATCCAAAACTTTTCCACACTGCAGGTGATATTGTTACCACAAAAAGGTGCCTGTTGGAACATGACAAAAATTTTCAGATTCCCATTTTCAGTCATAGTCAACCAGCATTTGATTTACTTTTTGGTTAGTCTTTGCATAAAGCACTTATTCATGACAGCTAAAGAAAACATTTTTACTGTACAAAGTAACATTGTGTGACAGTTACTTAGTTTCTTTCTTCATTGCTGCACCCTTATTTCTTACCTCAAGTGTTCAAGACACTGAGCTCAGATTCAGATTCAGAATGATTCAGTGAGGATCCCACCAACTAGGAAAGTGCTGAAGTGAAGGTTGTTGCACCTTTATATCGTTTATATCGTATCTTAGATCTGGAGTGATACAGTTTTGATATTTCTTTATTTATTTTTGAATAATGTCAATTCATTTTGGGAACTACAATCTATTTCTTATTTTAGATTTAATTGAGGGCCAAGACTTTATTTACAGATTGCAGATTTTCTCACTTTTGTATCATTCCATGTTTAAGAATAAATACGTTTGACATGTAATTGTGTAAGTAACCAATGTAACTAGATGCCTATCAAATGGTCTATCACAAAGATCTTTGTTTCCTATTAAGATTATATTTTACTTGAATACGTTTTTCACTCCCCTTTGAATAGATTCTATATTTGTAATACAAAAACAACAAAACATGCATGAAATTTGAAAGACATCAAAATAACTTCCACAGACCTTTTCATCTGGGAGCAAGGACATATTTGACCCTCAACGATTTCAGTGGTCACAATATCAATGTGTGCTTTACATGTCAAAGATCTCTTACCAATCAAAGTAATGCATTACTGAACCCACAAGGATTTGAGAGCCATACAGCGCAAAACCAAGCTCCACAATAAACAAAGCTTGTGCTCTAACCACCGGGTGGCACAAACGGCACTTGGACAAAACAAAACAAAAAGAACAAGAGGAAGTAAGGTGACCAACCATGTTCCCTCTAACCTGTGCGCATGCGCAATTGTGCACTGCTAATATGGTCTTGGCGCAAAAAAAAAAAAAATCTAAGCTGCACCAAAAATCCATCCTGCAAAATGTGCGTATACACTGAACTAACTGGGAAGGAGGGCTGATACATGCAGCGGAGTGCCGCTCAGGAGAGAGAGAAACGAAAGTCAGAGGATTGTTGCAGTGCAGATTTCAGAGACTACGCGCTTGTAGTATGTGAAAAATGCCTATGCCTCGCAGCCTCACGATTCCATAACCAGCCGTCAGAGAATGTGGTGGCTTCAAAGTGGACAAAATTAAGTCTCGCAATAGACAGATTCATGAGCCTAATCACTTTGAGAAAGGACAATATTTGTAATAGTTGTTTCAACTTCTTTGACATCGAGCACCTTTAATGGTGTAACTTCAATGACAAAAGTTAGTTTACTTATAGTATTCAGAAATTCTAGATATAGGCTTTTATTTCTACCGTTTTAATTTAAAAAAAAAAAATCTGATCACTGTAACGTTCTAAGCGAGACCTAGGGCTACGTATTTATATATAGGGACGTATAGGGACCTATGTATTTCATTCATTATCGATATTCATCATCAATGGGCATTGACGAAATCATTTAATCCAGTGGAACGTATTCGCATGTGCAGTGTCTCCCACTGCCCCTGAGTCCGGGTGTCATTCAATTTGTGCTCGGCTCTGCAGCTGTCACTGGCATTCTGTCAAAGTGGCAGCAATGACAAAGCTACATTTGAGAAGCAAAATTCTGGTGAGAAAAAAAAAAACAGCGGCAATTAATATCTTATTTTGACAAACCACGACATGAAATACCGCTTTTTCATTATTCATTTTTGATTGCTTGTTCTGGTGCTTATTCTTTGCACCTTGCTAATTGTTGTGAAAGTTGTGAGGAACGTAGCTGAGAGACCCAAGTGCAGCAGGGAGAAGACTGAGGCACAGGGTAAGGTCCAACACATTGAATACAAAACTAAATACTCTTGACTTCTAATCTTAAAGGAGGATCTAAGAAATACAGAAACAAGAACACTCTACTATAAATAACTAACTTATGTAAAAACACAACACGAGATGGCGACAGAGTCCAAAAACCTTGAACAGAAACAGTCGAATGGAAGCAAGTCCAGGAAAGCAAAACGAGTCTTTGGGGGAAGTGGAACCAGGTCAAAAGGCACAGACACACTGGAAAACAAAAGGAGATCAATCAGTAAAAACTCACGAAATGAAAGTTCATGGCAAAATGTCCAAAATGTCCAGAGATGAATCATTCAGGTTGTCAAGATGAACACGGAGGGCCATACCAGGGAGAACACATGTGACGAACTGACGCCGATTGACTTCTGACCGGCGTTTAAATGTTAAAAGGGGATGATTGCAGGATCAGACTCAAGTGTGTGGGTGTGTGTCTGTGGCAGGAAAAAGACCCCCGATCCTGGAAGAGAGGTGGAGAAAAAGGCGGGAGCAGGAAGCAGTCCAAACCGAATTAAGAGATGCAGAGGGGTTCGTGACATGTTAGCTGAAATACATTGTAGACAGTACATACATGGTAGACAATACATACATGTACAGTGCGACTCCATAGAAATATGATAAATGCGGAGCAGTAAAGGTTTCTGATCGCTGTCAAAAACAACTTTGCAAACTCCCACAACACTGAGGTGTACACCCGCAGCAGCATGCGACTGGTGCTGGGGAACAGAAGCACAGCGCACTGGTCAGGGACTCACAATGGGTGTGGATGTTTGATAACTCACGTGTTGATGCCTTCATGAGGCAGATCTGATGATATTGACAGACTGATTTATTTAAATTCATAATGTTGGGCGCAAAGTCTTTTCATTGCTGTGATCCCGCAGCTGAACAACTCTCTTCATGATGAGAACAGCGAAGTCACTGAAGATTACCAGACTATTCGTTGATCAGTTTTGAAATCTGGATCTGTACTTCACTGGTAAAAATCTTCTTGATCGTCAGTAATCTCTCTCACTTTTGTTCAGCATGTTGAGAGAACAATGTGGATAAATCAACATGGTACGTATTAGCGTGATTCCATTTGTAACACCCTTTCATGTTGATACAAAGTGGTTGTTACAAACTAGTGTTAGTACAAAGTAACAACACTTTGTTGCATATTGGCTGTGAAACGTTAATTTCTGTTACAGCCGTTGCGGAGGTCCGTCATTAGGTAATATCTGAGTTGGCGATTATGACTTGTAGAGCTAACAAGTGACAGAAATTAGGTGGTCAAGCCGAAGGTCGTAAATAGGTTGCCCCCACCCCAGTCAATGTGAAGAGATCAGATGCCTGCTTTGCCTGATTAGATTAATGACATTTTTTAGTCCCAAGGTGTGGAAATCCAACGACGCCTCGCACAAAAGAGCACTGGAGAGAGTTCAGCACTGGTTCTACTCTGCCCAGGTGTGGTCGCCCTGTAAAGATGACTGAGAGCACAGCGCAGACTGCTCATTGAGGTGGAGATGTATCCTAGAGTGTCAGCTATAGACTCATGGAAATCTCTGGCACATGCCAGCATAACTGTTGACAAATCTACAACGAGTAAAACATTAAACAACAATGGAGTTCATAGGAGGACACCAAAGAGGAATCATTGCTGTCAAAATAAATAAAATAATTAAAACAAAACATTGCTTTCTGTCTAACCAGAAAATGTTAATAGATCATGCATTAATGAATTAGTCACTTCACTACTGTGAAATTAAAAACAGATGAGAACAGAAAGTTTTCTGTGTTTGGTTAAGAGGTGATTTGGCACATCTGCAGTGCTGAAACAGATGGCCTAAAGTTATTTATGACTCTACTTCATAAAGTACTGACAGGATCAAAGCCTTTTCAAATACAAGTCTGTCTTTGTGGTTTAACAACTGTCGTCAAATTAGAATTTCTACCTTGTCAGAGAGAATCAAGATAACTTTAATTCAACACAATGCTGTTGTAATGTATTGTATATTCAGTGTATACCTGATGGGCAAATTTCTATCAGAGCACACAGGAGTATGTCAGAATTCAAACCACTATACTTGAAGCCATTCAACAGTTTCCCTCCCAGCACAGTTCCAGACAATTTCCAGCACACTTCCAGTGTGGAGTGGCCTCCCTCTTCTTGAGGGCCTGTCCATGAATAATGTAAACCACACCTACTCATTGTGATACGAAGTGTGCACTGTGTTGTGTTTTGAGAAAACTCCAGAGTGTGTTTAGGGTTCCACACATCATCCCACCACTCAGTAAAGAGTCCCATGTTTCAGGAATAGGTGACTTGAGGAGCATGTTTGTGGCAAGCTTGTGTTCATGAGATGGCTTAATCATGCTACTCCCATTCTTAAATTCTGAAAATTTCTATAAATTCAGGGTGCTGAGATTCCATGAATGTAATGAACAGTGTCTCTGTACAAGATTAATGGCGCACCCATTTGATAAAAAAGATAATAAAAATAATGATGATTATTAATATTGAACCAGTAATTGTGTTTACATGAACACACTCAACACTTTTTTTGTCCATGTGACTGGGATGACAAACAGCGGAACTCTCCATTAGTCACGTGATACAACCTCAGAGGTTTTCTTGCATAGAAGATCAGTTGCACCAACTGCTGCGGCACCTCTGAATTAAAGAGAAAAGAAATCATAAGGAGCGAATATCTAAACTGATGAACAATAATGTGTCTGTGATGCATAAAAGTCACTCTCCTATTCACCTCTCTCACTCATGAACACACATTTGTTGTTGAATGTCTACGGGGCTTCATTCCTTTCTTGTCCACCTCATACATCGCAGCTAATCCTCTCACTAAGTCATTCTCGGTGTAATCTAAGGCTCCACTTGAAACCTTTCCTAACTCCTGCTGCACACATCTACACTTTCTGTCTATTTTGTCCTCATAGTGGCCCTCACATGCTTCTTATTGTTCTTATTATTCTTATCTATTAACCACACTTCCGCGAAGCTTCCTCTTGAACTGCAAAGACCAGCGTAACTCCTGACCTTCTCTGCACTTTGCTATAAATATCCACAGGGTAAACACCACATCTGTGGTGCAGGAACACCTGAATGTCTTCCACCACACCGTCACTCATGTCAGCACTTCTGTGATTGCTTTTCTCAATGACATTCAAGAGGCCAATGTTCCAGGCCTACATGTCCCGAGGAGCGTTGGAAGGCCTCACCTTTATTGCACACACAGTTTGCATCATTTACAGAAAGGGGCTTCAACTAGACCATTTATAAACACACACACGTTAGTCCTTCTGTCTTAGTGAGGACCGTCAATGACATAACGCTTTCCCCAATATGTCATCCTTTACCTAACCATCCAAAAGAAATGGTTAACCATAATCTTGCTATAATAGCATTATAATAATCTAGTTCTTTTTAAGTTATTTCCTTTCAAAATGAGGGTTGAAGAAGTGAGGACTGACCAAAATGTCCTCACTTTGCAAAAGGTCCTCAGAATTGGTTAAAAAAAAAAAAGTTCATAATGCTTAACTGGCATTAGATGAAACTTTAACCATATTTTATCACAACTTAAAACTACACAATACAAATACAAAGTTTGACAATTGTACTGGAGTAGTAAAATAATGTATAGTAACATATGTACGTCCACTCATCCAGGTAATCACCATTGTTGTCTGTCACTCAAACAGTACGCCTGGGGTTCTTATGTCATGATTCTGCTTTTATTTTGGTCACGTGAGTACTGTTTTGTTTTCTCCCTCCAGTCATCCAGTTCCTGTGGCACACGGCTGGAGCCAGTCAACCTCTAATCACCGAAGCTTAAGAACACCTGGACTCCAGCAACGTGTGTCAGATCGTTTGCTTCATTTGCACCTACTGGTAATCTGCGTGGTAATCTCTGCCCTATCTTCTGTTCAGTTATTGCTAAACCCTGGTGTTCTGAGTTTTTGTATTTTGACTCCCTTTGTTCTCCCTGCTCCGTGTGGCTTCTTGGTTTTCTCTCTGTATCTGTTAATCCCTACTCATGCATTGGTTTTGACGACCTCGATAGTTTACTTTGTTTTATTGCTCATTGTGTGTTTGCTCTCTTATTACAGACTCTTCTTGCATTCTTTCTCCCGGTTCATTGATGCTTTTCGTTTGGACTCTTCCCAGTTTTGGTGACACTCTGGATTTGTTTTCTGTTTTCTTCTCTTGGTTCGGTGACGCCTTTTGTTATATATTTTTGTATCTTGTCATTAAAGTATTGTATTGACTCGCTCCTCCCTCCTGTGATTTTTTTTCAACACTGCACTTGGGTGCCGCCCCGCTTCTTGAACCTTAACACCTTTACGTCTGCGCTCAACGGAACGTACACGGCAGTGTAAAGATAGTCCAAAGGGGGAGGGAGAGCAGTGTTGAAAAGTCACTGACACGTCCGACGCATCGTACGTCAGCGATCTTTGATGACGGAACACACTCTACCTTTGGTTATGCCGATGAGGTCAGAATGAAGCACATTGGAATGAGTTCGCTAGAATGAGTTCGCTGATCTACATCTCCATGAAACACAAAACATGAGGAGGAAAAGTCATTGTTTCTTCTCATCAGCGACAGTTCATCCATCTTCTCAAAGGGATGCGGGGGAGGATTATCCCAGGAATGTGTGTGTGCGATCCTGTACGACGGAGGCGAATGAGTAAAGGTACGTTCACACCGAACGCAACTTTTCAGTCGCGGTAGCGCCAGTCGTCAGTAGCAGGGGGCTTGCTCAGGTCATCATTAGTTGCCACCTGTCCGGTTCGAACACGTCGCCAAAGTAGTCAGTCGCCGGGGGGCGTGGTCTCAAGTTGTTGTGGACGGTGGATATAAGATGGCGGAGCCGGTGCTCGCTACTCATTAAACGAAAACATAGAAAAAGAGACGTCTCCTGTTTCGTAGCATTCGCCAGAGCCGCTCACACTGGTGCATTTAACCTCCTCCTCCAGCAGTGTCACGGGGTTACGACCGCTTCGAGCGGTACTTCAGGCGGAACCGCCGCTAGTTGGACGACCTGTTGGTCCGGATCAGTGGCCGAATACAGGACACCAAGTGCCCGCGGTCTGTCCTCGGTAAGCAACTCGATGTGTTGCTATGTACGCCGACTTGTGTCCAAGTCTTTCTGAACTGTTATCAATTCATGAACTCCGCGGTCGTATCTGCTGTGTGCTTAAAGTAATTTTCGGAGATACGGAATCTTTCATCGTCAATAATTTGTACATGAAAACTAGAGTATTTGAAACAATATTTATATTTTCTTTGAGTCTTGTCAGTGTCACTTTGTGGTAATCAATTAATGCAACAGTTAAATGCATTGTGAAACGTTTTGTCCTGTGAGATGATATACTGTTGTATGGTTTATATATACTTTGTTAAATTATCACCAACATATATACTGTATGTTTACATATCGTATGTTTTATATTTTGCAGGTCTTCGGTAACAGGAGCCTCATCACCAACTGCTTCAGTGTTGGTGTCCACTTCCAGGAGCTGACCAGAGGACCACGGCCACCGACCGCAGCCACAGACCGCAAATGAGGCTTCTCCTTTGTGGAAAAAACAGTTATCAGTGCACCACAACTGCTCATTCAAGAGTCAGCCACCTATTTTAACAAAGCATAGGTCCTTGCATATATATTTCATCTCTGCAATAAAACAAAGCTGCGTTCAACTCAATTTGTTGACATTTTGCAAAGTGCTTTTGATTTTATTTTTTTCTGTGAAGCCATTTTTCCACAAAAAGAAATGTTCATTGTCAAACTCTTTATTTGCAAAAATAAAGTAACTCATTCATTTATACTCATTCAATACACACAGAATCACAGTCAAACTTGAAGTGAACTACGTAGGTGTGTTTTGAAGGATCTTCCCCAGAGGGACAAGGGCCAAGAGAGGCGGAGGACGTGGGGCGGCATCCAGTTCTTCAATGAACCTCTGTCTACAAAGAAAATAAATGACGGGTCCAAATGATCCAAATTTCAGTCAGCTGTTGTTTTGCTTGGTAAAGTAACATGTACATTTTAAATTTATGTGGAACCTGGAAGGAACGAGGACCTTGAAAACTATCCCGTCTTCTGAGCTGGGTTTGTGGAGGGAGTACCTTAGTAGATGCTTGAGCTCAGCTTCAGCATCAGTGGACACCTTCCTCTGTAGGTCTCTTCCATCGGTGTCCTGCACATAATGAAAGTTGAGTTCAATTACATGCCATAGTGATGAGTACCAATAAATAAAATCTGTATAGGACAGCAATGGTTAACCTAAAGCAAGTCATGTCACTATGACAGTGCTTGAATGATGTAGAACAATAACATTTAATAAAAAAATGGAATAATGCTAGAAAATGCTATTTCTACATACATCAGGAGCAGCAGTGGATGAGGAGGGGCCAGTGGCAGGTGGAGGAGATGCAGCAGCAGCAGCACCAGGTGAAGCACGAGAAAGGTCCATCCTCCTCATCATCGCCAACATCATGAGTGGATCCGTCCTCCTCCTCTCATTAATGACAGCATAGTGTGATTACATTATTGTACAAGCTATACAGAAAAATGCAATACAGAAAGCTACATACATTTATATATATATATATATATATATATATATATATATATATATAGCTAGTATTCAGAATGTCACCACTAAATGAACGTGCAAACCTACCTGCTACCTTGCTGCTGCTGCAGGTGCATCTCCAGTCATGTTGGCCCAGGTCGCTCTTGGAGATGAAGGGCTCCAGAAGAGAGAGGACGGCGAAGAACGCTCACTTCACGGCACCACAGTAGATGCCGCTGACCACTCCGCTCTTCGGTCACCGTCCTCCCCTCATATAAACAGACCCTTCAGGACGTCTCATCTGAATTAAATCAGAAACAGTACTTATTTATCCCGTCACCATACATGCGTAGTTTCTACAGTCGCAGCAGTACATTCGCCTCGTAAACTCGGTGGACATTGTGTTTCGGCGAATATAACTTAAGTAAACTTAGGTAAATAAAGGTCTCAACTCACCAGGAACGCCATCGTTGTGGCAAACTTTCCCTCCGGACAAGATTCTTCCTATTTATGTTCCGGTGGAAATTTAAAAATGCACAATTTGTGCCACTCTCGAGAGGATGGCGAAAAGTCTGCATGTGAACAACCGCAGCGATTAGCTTCTCCTCCGCCGGGACACGTCACTCGCCGATCTGGTCTCTGATTGGTCAAGGCACTGCGACTGGTCACGACTGTCGCAGTAGTCCAGTCGTGTCGTCTTGAGTAGCCGGAATCGCCGTATGTAGCTGAAATCGCGTAGCGTCGCACACTCCAGTTGTGTCACGGCCATGTTGGTCGCCGCTGATCGCCGTCAATCGCCCAACTCCATTGACTTTGTATGCAAATCAGTTGTGTCGCTCGCGGAAGTCGCGTTTGGCGTGAACGTACCTTAAGTCGGCAAGTTTCCCTCTCATCCTCAGACTCCTTTTGGACTAACTCCGAAAATGACACCAAAAATAAAGGTAAGAGGTCAGACAAGTTATACCCCCCGAAATAAAATCAAACATTTCCCCTAAAAATGTTTGATTTACTAAAGTGCTCGAAAGACCTTCCGCTCAATTGTGCTATAGCTTAGTTGGTGCTGTTGGAATTTCTCAGAGAAATAACAAACGGGATGATCAACACCCTGGACATCTTCCTGCAGAAGAACAGCACCAGCACCGGTACCACTTGCGTCTACACCTGTTTTAAATGGCTGTGCAAAATCTAGAGTTGTAAGCACAAGGGAACTACAGAGGACGGCTGTGGCTGCTTCAAAAGCCAACCGACACCTTTCTAATCATTTTGGGGATTTTTGGACTTACTAAGCTGGACAATGGTGATACGATGTCTGAAATTTTTTTGGAGAACACCCGGTTTTAACCAACAATTCCCAGAAAACGACGGTGCTCACAATACATTTGGGGAGCAGGAAAATCAAGGATGGCCTGCACGTTTGCAGCCACAGGGCTGACGTGTCCCTGGCCAACCCTCTTACCCAAATACGTAATTACAGCCTTCCCAAATTCACATTTTGCAAAGTTCAATGTTATGGAAGACGGCCTCAAATGTGCAAAGATTTCAGAGAGTGATTCCAAATGTTTTGCCCGTGTACATGAATAAACTACAATATCATCACGGTTACTAATTCCTCTCAAAATCATTCTCAGTCATTGAAAAGTGGCAGGTGCATTTCTTAGCCCACATGGCATAACAGAGTATTGCAAAAAATGATTAGGGGTGGAGAAAGTAATTTCAGAGGCACGCTGAGTGAGGGGCTTGCCAAAAACCTTTTAAAAGGTCCAGCTTGGTTACAAACTGAGATGAACCCACATGATCAAGAAGGGCTTCGATCCGTGGAAGGGGAAAATAATCTGGTTTTGTAATGGCATTCACTTTTCGATAGTCATTACAGAAACATTGTGTACAGTCAGGTTTTAGAATTAAAAATGAGGGTGAACTCCAGGCGCTATTGCCGGATACAACAAATCCATTTTCAATTTTCAAGGCCCTTTTATTTGGATGAACCCAATAAGCATGTTGTTTTATTGGCTTATGTTCACCTCCATCTATGTCATGGCTTAACACATTTGCTTGGAACGGAAGTGACTAATATCAGAACGAGTTTCATCAGGCAAATGGGACAAGTATAAAGCTAAATTTCGAAGGATTTCAGAATTCTTAAGATGGGCACAGGAGGCTGTGCTTCATCTAGCCCATCAGAGTAAGGAGAGTAAGGAGGCTGAGTGACTGTGACTGAAGCAACAGCGGTAACAAGAGGTAAAGAATTATCTCGGTCTATATCAGGGGTGTCATAGTCAAATATTACCGAGGGCCAAAAAAATAAACAAATTTGCCACCAGTTAAGGGCTGAACTAACATTTATTAAAACATATTAAAATAATTGCACATAATACATTGAACCAAAACTTAACAGTGTATTTTATTTAACAATAATTTGAATAAAGCAATATTTTCTCATGGCTCTGTCAATAATTTCTAGTGATAAGATTTTCACCCGGCAAATGGCAAAAAGGTAAATGTCCTTCAAAAACACATCTTGATTAATATCAAGATACATGCACAAATTAAACTATGCATTATTAATTGAACAGTAGAAACAAATGTAAAAATGTAACTTAATTCAGAAACGAATATATGTCAATAAAACACATCATAAAAATATACATACATTAATGCTCCGTCATGCTCACTTATGTGAGGTCGAGCCTGAGACTTGGGGGTGGCCCGTCTTTTGTCCAAGTTCATCAATGTTTGGAGTCAGGCTCTGTGCTGAGGAAATCCTTAAGATTGAGTGAAGGTGTTCATCAGTGAGACAGCTCCTGAGTGATATTTTGTTTAGCTTCATCAACGAGAACAGTTGTTCACACATGTACGTGCTGCCAAACATAGAGAGCGCCTGAGCAGCTTGGATGCACAGCTGGGGCAATGTGACCAGGATGAAACGCACAAACTCAGCAGCACCCAATCTGGCATGTTTTTCCTTCAGCGTGTAATTGCACTGGAGCTCAATCAACTCCATTGGTAGGTTTGGTGGTGCGCTTTCCATGGCAACTGCAAAAGGATTACTAAGCAGGTGTCAGCGGCAAGTATGTTGAGTTTATCGGCAAACTGTGCACTTGGGAAAACAGTGGTAGAGAGCATCTCCTTTATTGTGTGGCAACAGGGAAAGTGGCTCTTTTTTTTTTTTTTTTCCACATCTGCGTCTCCCACAAACTTATCTTGGTTTTGAACACCTTCACTGTATAGTACGTATCGGAGATGACACGCCCACAGTCAAATGGCTCTTGACGTCACACAAAAATGGCATTTCACACTGAAACCTTTCATCGGTTCTGTCTTTCCCTTTGCTTACCATGAAGAGACAAATCTTGCAAACAGTTGCCTTATGTTATTTCTTCTTTCTTTGCATTTAGAGGTAACAGAATTCCAAAAACATCTGCTGTTTTAATTAGTTCTGCATTCCAACATTTACTTAATTTCTCTCTTGTGGGGTTCACAGAAAACTCGTCTAAATCAAACTCTGTTTCGGGGCACACTGCATCACAAACTTTAAGCATACAGTTCTTGATAAACTCACCCCCTGTAAATGGTCGGGCGAATTTTGCGATCTCTTGCGCCGCATTAAAACTAGCCTTGACAGCAGCTTCACTTTGTGTTCTGACTTTTGTGAACAGAACCTGCTGGGACATAAGAGCTTGTTTTAATTCTTCCACCTTCCGCACCCTTTCTTCTGTGTTCATATTCTCGTCTTTGTGAAATGTTTCATGGTGCCTTCTTAGCTTATATTCTTTCATGACAGCCTAACTTTCTCCACACAGAAGACTGGTTTGCCTTTTACCTGAAATAAAAATAACTCATTGAGATAAACATTCCCAAACTACATAAACAACAAAAATACACATTTATAAACAAAATAAATAAAACATATTGAAATAAAAGAATCAAATTTTGACTCCGTTACAGACATGTACTATGCTTCCCACTTGGCTTGAAACCCCGTGTTCTCTGCATCCACCTTCTGTTTAGCCATTTTTCGGGAGGGGTAGCTGTCGCTGAAAATAGACACCCACTCAGAATGCTCATGAATAATGAAGCCAAAACCTGATAGCTGCGCTGTTGGGAGGTGGCTGCAACCATTGTCTTGTGGGTAATGTAGTCATGGTGTGTTCAAACCACCAGCGGACTCAAGCCAGCACTAGGCATGAGAACCAGCACACGGTCACCAGCCTGAAATGATCGAACAACAGATTTTTTTGGTCATAATTAGTCTTCATTTTAGACTGAGGCACAGAGAGAGATTTCTGAGCCATATCACATGCTTTGTGCAATCTTTTCCTAAAGGAACTTGTATAGTCCACATTTTCATTAGGACCTGAGTGAGAGCAACTGTTCTCTCAATAAACGTACAGGGCCGCATAAAGTGTGGCCAGAAACACATTCAGCAGGGCTGAATCCTAAAGACTCTTGCGGAGTCTCTCTCACCATCAATAATAGCAGAGGTAAACCCTCATCCCATTCACGGTTTGACTCAGAACAGAATTTACATAGCACACTTTTTAACGTCAGGTGAAGATGTTCCAAAGCCCCCAGTCTTTCAGGATGGTAAGCACTGAATGTATGGTGTTTGATATTTAACTCTGCCATGACCTCAGAGAAGATTTTGGACATAAAATTGGATCCTTGGTCACTCTGAACACGCTTGACTATACTTATTTCCACACCCCAAACTAGAATGTCTGATCCACAGAAAGAATGGTCAAAAAAACACAACACATCACCATGAATGATGCACTGTTTTGCGCCACTATCCCGCAGGATAGTAATGGGGACCCTCTCTGCTGACTCTCCTGAGGTGACAAACCCCTGTGAAATGAAGGACTTGAAATCCTCATCCACTTGAGTTTTGGAAAGAAATTATGCTCTGCTACGATGACCGGGGACTGGAGATTTTATTTTTCTTGTCAAAAATTTGATCATGACTGACAGCCGAAACAAACACGTTTATGGGTCGGAGCAAATTCATCAGCTAGCACGGCTGCATCAGCTAGCGATGTGACCTTTTGCTCATTGAGATAAGTCACAACTTTATTAAGGAGTGATTCTTAAACTGTTCAAGCAACACTAATTCACGTAACTGCTCAAACCTTGTCACTGGCTTGAAACCATTTATCAAAAAGGGCGGCTTTCTCCCGACCAAATTCCACAAAAGTCTGGTTGGCAGTTTTTTCACATTTCCTGAATTTCTGCCTGTATGCCTCAGGCACCAATTCATAGGCCCTTATAACGGTAGTTTTAATAATATCACAATTTAAGCTTTCTTTGATAAAGAATTACTTACTTCCTGGGCCCTCTCAATTAATTTGCACTGCAGTAACAGAGGTCACGCACTTTCAGGCCAGTGCAGGGTGGCAGCACTGCGTTCAAAAACACTGAAGTAGGAGTAACTTCAGACTTTCTGAAATGTGGTACTAAAGCAATGTGCAGACTGACATCAAAGCTTTCTTGAGGGCTAGATGTTGGTGTTTGCGGTGTTGATAGCCTGGTAGCAGTGGCTCACTGCTCCAATTCCAAGTCCCTCACCCTAAGATGCATGGCTTTCACCAACTCCCTATTTCTGAGCTCAACCACCCTTATTTGGAGCGTAAGTTTATGATTCTCCGTCAGGGTGGTAGCCTCAAGAGGCTGCTCAGGGAGTGGGGCAGAGATGCCAGCAAAGTCATCTTGTGACTCACCAAACAAACCCTTCTCATTGAATGTGGCACAAATGATCTTTTTTATTTCTTCTTTCTTTGCATTTAGAGGTAACAGAATTCCAAAAACATCTGCTGTTTTAATTAGTTCTGCATTCCAACATTTACTTAATTTCTCTCTTGTGGGGTTCACAGAAAACTCGTCTAAATCAAACTCTGTTTCTCCTCCGCCTTAAAAAAAAACTGCCAGCAAGACAAGTAGAAAAAAGTTAAATATCCACCAAAGTCGACGCTTAAATATCAATGACATAGCTTGCAGACGAGCCCCCAAATCATGTTATGTCCCCAGTTGAGGGAGAAGGTGGACTCAACATGATTGTCTCTATTCTTCAAGCATTCCCAATTTTGAGAAGGGGAAATTTAACTCAATGCTGACATAGAGCAACCATTTCAATTTAACACAAAACAAAAGTAAAATAGAGAGCCCACAAATGAATTATATGTCACCTCCCTCTCAAATGACAAACAGCATGGTTTCTTAAACAAAACTGTAAGTGAAAACTTAACGGATACAAAGATGACAGTGTTACATTACAAAGAGCAAACAGAAGTTCTCCACATGTGAGGTGGAAAATTACTGTTTGAAACACAAGGCAATTTATTGTGAAACAGTATGCGGTAAATGAGTATTCAAGGGTTCTTCTTCAAGGCAGTCTTAAGTTGGACTTTCGCGCTTCACTATATTCATTAATGAACTCAATAACTCAATTTCCTCTGACCATTCAGTGTCTTTTTTTTTGTCACATTTTGTGTGCTACTCTGTGAAGACCCAGCACTGCCTTAAATAAAACTCTGTTTGGGGACTAGTCTGATTCGTTAAAAACATTCCAGAACACATACTACTAAACTCAGAATGTTTGTTTGAACTTAAATTGAGGGATTTATTAACAAACAAAAGTCAAAGACAAAAAGGACGGAGGAGCAACAAACCAACACAAAAGAATAAGCACGGGGACCACAGAAACAACACCGTCTGCTGGCTTGGGAGTGGTTGGAGGAGAGAGTGAGCAGGCTGCAGCAGCTGGTATTTGTAGATGTCTCCACTCCCCCTGACATCAACTTACATGACACTTATTCACAAAAAAGGCAGGCTTCAACATCAAATGTTGACGGATTGGCAGTGCGACGTGGAAAAAAAAAAGACAGTTTGGGGTTAAGGTAAGCCATTGAATGGTGCTCAATGAATGGTGTTTATTTTGCATCAGTTTGACAATGGCACAATGAATCACGTCTGTATTCAAGTTTTATGTCACCTTATTTAAACTAAAGCTCTTCTAATGTCTTGAAAATATTTGTATAAGAATTTCAATTTTATAAGAATTTCAAGTACATTCATTGTAGTGGAATCCTTGGCCACTGTGTAGAGAAAAACATCCCTGGACAAAAGCAAACAGAAGCTTGTGTTTGCTTTTGTTCAGGGATTCCTCCATGTTTGTTGTTGTTGTTATCATCCTAGCTGCCACGTGTCTTGTGCATCAATGTGATCACTGGACCAGGAAATTGTGTACTTACAAACGTTCTCTGTTGTCTGTAGAGCAAACTGTTAAATTAAATTGTTAAATTAAAACGATGAAATGTAATTAAAATATTTAACTTGTAAATTAGGATTAGCTAATTCATCATGACTAACTTGTTAAAGTCCCGCCACTAATATAAATTTAAAACCAGTGGACTACAAGTTCATGAGGAACGCTAAGTTGAACCCGTGTGACCTTCCACTTTTTCGTCAGCCTTGTGCTGATTGGCTGATTTGGCCTCCCTGTGCCAGATCAACACATGTACTGCGAAGAGTCATGTCCAGTCCATCTGAAGCTGAAGACAGAAATTAGTGAGTAATTCAGTCATTTTACATTTTTTGGTTGCAGTTACCAAAGAGCTTTGTTGACATTGGCTGAGTTAACACTGCAGGAGCGTATGTTAGCTGCAAAACTGAGGTGGTACAATGATTAGCCAACGCTACTCGCTATCGCTGTCTCTCAATTTATCTTCGAGCTTGTGTAGGTAATGCCAAACCAACGAAAAGAAACATTGTTAAGGTGATTCATACTCACAGGACATATGGATGGTGCTCTCATGAAACTGAGAGCTCCACCATTCTGTCAATAAGATTGCTTGAGAAAACCCAAGTGGATACTGTAATGGACCGGATGAAGCCTTTAGTGACACAATGTCTCACTACTTGTAGTGCACATAGCGTGCTCCAGTGACCAATATGCAATATAACTACAGAGACTAGCCCCTCTGTGTCTTCGGCAAACGTTATTTCTTTATGACGTGAAAACATTTGCAAGCAGCATTAAGTTCACGGCAATCTCGTTGGGATTTTGGTGTACTAAACCTAAAACACAGGTGACAAAAAATGCTTATGAGAAGACATGTTTGATTTTACACTGTGCGACTGATTATTTAGCCTGTACATCATTCATGAGTAAAGTTTGACAAAAAATGATTTTTTTTTAATTTCAATTAATTTCATATTGCACATACATTGATATCAGTGCTACGTATTGTATTTTCATTATTCTGTTATTATTTGAACCTTGAATAGTACTTTTTGAGTTGTTGAGTCGTTGTTGAGTGTTGAATGATGCCATAATGTAGCAGTATTGATAATTCACTTGAAATTTGTTTTGATTATTATCCCACATGAATATTATACTATATATGTTCAATATATATTATGTTATCATGTTATTACATGAGAGTCAGACATGACTATGTCTGAGAAATATTTACACACTGGCCGCTTGTACTGGGACAGAGAGCATTGCATTTCTGAAAGTTTGCAAAGGTTTCAGATTAAAAGTTTCTACAAATTTCAGATTAACGTGGCTGACGAACGCTGCACCCAACTCCGGATCCGGTCCCTTCCATCTCCTCATAAATGGCACCTGAGAAAGGCTGGTCATCCAGCTCAGTGAAATTAATGATTATTTCTTACCATTCCAAATGTCACGCTCAGACCGGCGGGTGTTGCTAAGCATCAGCTGCGCTAACAGCCAGTATCACTATTTCGATGCTGATTATCCCACACGTGTCTTGTGCCGCAGTGCATTTCAGATGTCCTTGTCAGGAACATTATTGTGAACGGTGGCAACATCTGTTACTCAAAATGGGGGTTTGGTGAGCTGCTTGAATGCAAATGATGTGCAATATACTATTGGTGTTTCTGTGAAAGAGAGAGAATCACATTTTTGAAGCATCTGATATGTCTTGCAATTCTTTTACAATTTTATGCTTTGCTTAAAAGTGCATTGTTCTCAGGGCTACAAGTGGCTAAAACATAGATTTCCTGTACATTGATGAGAGGCATGCAACATGCCTCAGTTAGAAAATCCATAGCAGTGATCTTGCGGAGCAGCTGGCTGGGAAGAGATTTCAGCTCAAAACATGTACCGTATTTTTCGGACTACAAAGCGCACCGGAATATTAGCCGCACCCACCAAATTTAAGAAGGAAAATTGATTTTGTTCATACATAAGCCGCACCAGTCTATAAGCCGCGGGTGCACCGTTGCTGTCTGCGCCACAGAAAATGCATGAGAATCACTTCTAGGGATCCTCTAGTACTAGTTTTGAAAACGGGGTCCAGTGTCGAGACTGACTCATGAAACAATCTTGCCAATGTTCTGAACTCCAGTCATGAACTCCTCACATCTTATTTACATTTAAAGTGTTCAGAAAGCGCTGTTTTCACCCTCCAGTGGATCGTCTCTGTTAGCAGAGCTGCGGACACGCGGGCGAAAACAGCGCAATTTGAGCGCTTTAAAGGTAAATAAAACGCCCGTGATGTCATTGGTTTGATGTGACGAAGCTCAATATTTTTGCCTGCAAAGAGCATGCTCATTAGACTGTAAAAACTCGGGATGCTCCGAGAGACAGGGAGAGCACTCAGCTGAAGCAGCTGTCTTCAACCTCTTTCATGAAAGTTCTCACTCTGGACAGTTGCAAAAGTTTCAGATTCAGGTGGTGGACCGCGAATGCTGCATCTGACACATACAAGACTGATTCCGTCTTAAAACCACACCTGAGAAAGGCTGCTCATCTGGCGCGGTGAAATTAATGATTATTTCTCGGGCAATATGCTTCGCGTTCTGAATGTCACGCTCAGACCGGCGAGTGTCGCGAGTGACCGCTGGTTCCTGCAGTTTCACTTTCATGAGCACCAGAAAACTCTCTGTGCTCCATCAAGTGCTGGTGTTTTAAATATCGTATTGAATTTGTGGCGTTGTCGCCTTTTAACGTGCATGTGCTGCAGGATGCAAACTTGACATGACAGACTGAAAAAAGCTTCCGCATTAGACACGCCGTTGCCAAGCGAGTGGCGAGTCGGGAGGGAGGAGCGGACGCATCACAAACTGCGGGCGGTGCCTCATCAGAACGGCTGCTGTCACATGTGATCGGATTTTGTGACCGGCAATGACAGGCAGTGGTCGGCATTCACAGATCACAACGAGTTCAGCCTTTCATAATCGGTGGCCGATTGATTGGAATATCCCTGTAAAAATCCATATATTAGCCGCATCGTTTTATAAGCCGCAGGGTTCAGACCGCGAGAAAGAAGTAGCGGCTTATAGTCCGGAAAATACGGTAGCCATTTAGCATGTGCAGTCTTGGGAAAGATAATGGCTTTCTTTTTGTTGCAATCCAACATAATACTTGTTTTACTTACTTACTTACAGCAAACAAAAGCATTTGAGAAACTGTGTAAACAGCAATAACACTGTTAGCGTGGTATGTTATACTGTATTTGCATATGCATGAACTGGGGTAGACACTCTACAGTCACGCGTCATCCTGAAATACATTGTGGACATGAAATTCCTGCGCCTTTCATTTTTTCTGCTGTCACGTGAAAAACTTGCTACACCGTACCCGGCACTTATGAGAAATGAGAAGGAATAATGGACAATGAAAACAGCTAGACCCCGGGATTATTATTTTTTTTCATCAATCTAGTCCCAGTGATAAATGAGTTAAACAAACAAAAGTCAACCATATATATATATATATATATATATATATATATATATATATATATATACCAATTATCCATCCAATATTGAACTGATATCAAACATAGTGACCAGCTCGTCCATAATAAATCCCCAAAAACTCTGTTGCAGGCTTGCGTCTTTGCTTGGGTGTGACCAAAACCGATGCATGCGTTTTGCACCGGGGAATCCGTTAGAGAATAAAAATGACGAAAGGACCTGAGTGGCCAATGGTATTTCGCCACTAGTGGGCGCTGTTCATTATTTCGTGCTGCTGTTATCATGAGCAGAACTCTCGCCTTCAAACATATGTAATCTAATGCTCGGACCCTCTCGTGTGTAGGGAAGGATTACTTTGATTGCTTTTTTCATATTAAACTGAAAGCCACCACTCCTACCAAGACCTGTCTTTATTTCTTTTGATGAGTCATTACAATGGCGCCCAAACAATTCGACGACAATTCGACTGCACCTACGGCTTAAACTAAAAAGTTTTGTAACTGTTCCACACGGAGTGTCTTTGTATCGCTGACATCAGGTACAGCGACTTCATCTTCTCTTGCTGGACCAACAGGAGACGACCTGTGGCCTGTTGATTCAACCATGAAGCTTTTTGGCTTCTTTTGCCCAAGAATTGCCTCAAGAAATTGGTTGATGGCTTTCCTTTTGGTTGATGGTAAGATCTAGCCGGAATAGTGGCTTCAGTCCACTAGCACATACAGAGCATCCCTTGGGTTACCTCATTGATTGATAAAATCATGAGAGCTCACAAACTTTATTCCCCGCTCAGTGCCAGCACAACACATTCAAACTACATACCAGGCGCAGATAGAAACAAAAATTACAAGAGCTGCTACAAGTGCTTTTTACCAGGATTCATGTCATGTAAATGTCCAACAACTGTCTCCAAGCACGCAGCTGGAAATCATCTTGATGTGTCACAAAATTATTCAGATCAGTCAGACTGCCCAGACAAGAGGGGAGATCAGGTTGTTGACACCTCAGTGGGACTAAGACAAAAGAGTCGACGGCAAGGAAACTATCAAGGGGGAGGACATTTCGCAGTGGTACTCCTTCCCCTGACAGTAATCCAGCCTCAGTCTGCTACCTCAGACTTTTCTTCTCCTGCACGCATCTCTCCTGACTCATTGACATACAAACAGCCAAATTTCAACCATTTTGAAAACATTTTGTCTGACTCACATTGGAATGCTCCATTCAGAGTCAAGGTTAACCTGAATGGTTTTGGGTCCTTGTATGATTTGTTCATTCAATTTTCATTGTGAAACGAAAATTAAAATGATCCAAATAAAACAAAATAATGGCTCGTTTTTTTGTTTTTTTTAAATATTCGTTTATAAACAAATTATACAAAACAAAAACAAGTCATTTTTCGTGTAGTGGATTTTGTGCTGAAAACAGAATAACAAAAACGAGAATACTATCAGGATGGGTCATTTGAACCTCAAAATGCCCCCTCATTGTTAACTAGGCGATGTCAAAGTTGCCTCGGTCGTCAGGAAATATTGCCATGTTGTTGTCATCATTGATGTACGTGTTACGTGTGTCAACCTAACCAACTTAAAAAATAACCGACGGTAGTTGGTGGTCATGTCTCCGCTAACTGTGACGCGCCTGCTTTCTCGGAACAACAATAACCGCTCCATTTTCACCATTGGAACGTTCTGCTCATTGTGCGGTTCCCTTCCGGTTCAAAAACCAACTATTCAATTGATGTGAACTCGCTCTAAATCCATTAGCTTATCCATTAACTTATGAAACAGCAGCATACATGCTTTCATTCAGATCGTTTTTTCTTCAAATGTTCCAGTCTAAAATGGCTTGAAGACACCATCATGTGTTGAGTGATTATATTTGGGCATCATGCAGCTGCTATCCAGAGAGAATTAATATTTAACGCATTGTTGCATACAACAAGAACAGCATAGGACACATGGGTAAACATTTTATCTTACAAACACAGGAAGTCACAGAAAAGAATAATGGTGCTCCTAAAGGGGAACATGAAGTGGTTTATCACTGCTGATGAACTTCCTTCATAAACCACTTCATGCTCTCCTTTAATGCCAAAACTTTTTCCCTCTGTAATGAAGCCACCATGATTTATCTCGCTACGGAATATCAATGACATTAACATTGATTTGAGCTCTATCATAGACAACATTAGGCTTCTGTTATTACTCTCCACCCCGATGATCTAATAAGGCAGTGCATCGAACTTAGTGGCAACAAAACTGGCCTCCTTCGTCTGCTCCCTCACCTCTGCTCAAATGACAGCTCAATGACTCACTTATGAAGTTGTTTAATGAATAAATCCATCTACAAGCGTATACAGATCCTCTGTCTCATGCTCCATCAATTCCACTCCCTCATATGCAGAGAAGCTCAATTGGGGTTGGCTCAATCCTCCCCCCACTGCATTGGCCAAATCCTGTGTCTCCTCTTTGCACTCCTATCACTACCATCATTTATACTTCACTCACCACTGGAATGGTTGCTTCAAATCATAAAGCTGTATTGATTATTCCAATATTGGATACAATTTAATAAATACGAAAAACTGGTTCAATCACTGAAAAACTCTTTAGTACCAAAATCTTCTAAAAAGCTGCGACCCAACTCGAATTACAACTTTTTATGTGTTGGATAGTCTGTTCCCTTGGGATTCAAAAATCCACTTGACGCTCATCTATATGTCACTTCTTAGGAATGAGAGTGGATTGTTCCCCACCCAGAGCACAGGCATCCAGGTTGGAAATGGTGCTCCATTCATTCTGTGTTTAATATGTGCCAGATTGCTATTTAAAGGCTGTGTGTTTTAGTTGTACTGTCACTACGGAGGACAGCTACGTAAGGAGTTATAAATATCAACTGACATTCAGTCTCTCTCAGTGTCTCCCTGCAATGCTCCCTGTGCTCGCGCATACAGCGCCGCGTGTGCTGCACCGCACGATCCACAAACGCACCTTGACCTATAGATGGCTCATTCTGTGGCTTTCTGTGGCAGCCAACTTTCAACAGCTTTGCGCAAATGCATTTTTGCAACTCCTATTAAATGTGATGTATGAGCAGTTGTCATTCTTAACCTTTTTGATCTCGGCCCCACCTTTTCCAGAACTTTCAAGTAATAGAACAGATTCATTACTTTTGATTTCTTTTTCATTTGTGTTCAATAACCATATTTAATCCACTTACATGTAAGCAAACCAAATTATTTTCAAAATAAACGCTAAGGAAGATGTAACTTAAGTCAAAATGAAAGTATTGTCCTAAACTTTTATATGTAAGTGTTACATGATTTCTCCAAATCCAGGATGCTTGGCTGGGCCATCATGACCTGATATTAAACATGATAGATGTCCCTGTTTTCTTCCTAAGGAGACCAGGTCTGACATTTTTGGAAACTTGGCTGAACATTCTGTTTGTGCAAAAGTAACTGTAATTGTTAAACTGACCGAGTCCAGCATGGGTGGACCACAGTTCAACATTCCATTTGTGATGCATTTAATCAGTGAGAGATGAATTGGTTTACTGTATGTAATTCGTATTGGTACGCTGCTGTGGTTGGTAAGTATCATGCTTTTGTTTGTAAGCAGGTTCGCATTATTCAGTCAGTCAATTAATAGATGCATGAAATCAATCTGAACATCCTGCACAATTCTGTATTAGTCACCAAAAGTTTATTAGACATATTCTTCTATTAGTTCAGGGGTAATTGATAGTTGGTAAGCCAAGGTCATGTTTCGGATTATCTAGTTTTTGACTCCATCTTGGCATCGGAATCCTTTGCTTTAAATCATCAGATTGATCGGTTCTGCTCAAGTTTCCATTCTTGTTGAGAGTGCATCTAAGATTCAATCAACATCAAGTATGCACAAAGAATAACAGATTCACAAGAAGTCAGGAAGAATAACAGCTCTACAATGGCATGAGTCGTCTGCTGCCGCCTGACAATGACTGAGGTAATTTTGTATTCCCTATATGAACACTGTTTGGATTTTTTTCTCCGGTTATGTTTAAGCACTGCTTCATCATCTGCTACCTAGGCACCGGATTTATTAGAGCTTAATCTGGAAGTTGAAATGACAGAAATGAAAGGAGAAGCCTCCCCGTGGGCAACCTCAGGATTTTACCCTTGTTTATTCCTGCTTTTCCGGAAAACACTACATATTGAATTAGAAATTCACACAGAAACAGACTGAATCATGAGTACACACAAACAAACCCTGAATGTCCTTAAATTATGTGTTCTGCACATGCAGAATAATATTTTCAGGTCCTACCTCCAAAACTGCCTGTATGTTGTTTTCTATTCAATCAAGTGAAAGACAGCTCTGGACATTTGCTTTTCAACAAAGGATTCTAATGCAATTTCTGGATGATGTGGATAAACGGCATGTCCTTGTTGGAGTGATCAAGTCGCCACTCTGTATACAAAGCTATGCCCCTTTTTTTGATTAAGATAATGTCATGATTGTTGTTACACACAACTAACTTTCTAAGTTAATGTGTGCATGCGCGTATATGCAAAGGATACTTATGCTGAGGTGTACTTATGCTTAGATGAGTGTGTTATGTTCATTTTCTGTGCCCTTATTCTGTCATTTTCCCAGCGAGTGTATGTCTGGTTTTTCTGTGTTTCCATTTCCTGTTTGTCACTCTCCAGCTTCCTTAGCAACACAGCTGGCCCCAATTCAGCTAATCAACCCTGCTGTATATCGATACTGTCGTGGCTGTCTGATCTTAGACCCAGGTGAAATGTGTTCTGGTCGACAGAAGGCATGAAGACGAGATTAAATTAATGGTTTAATGAACAAGGACAAGGTTATACGCAGACGAACAGGAACAAAGAACGAAAAGCGCCGGAAGAAAGATAAATATGACACCAACCACTTATTACAAATCTGGGGGGCTCTCCCGAGATGGGGTCGTTGGATGATTGTTGTCATGAGGGTTTCATATAGACCTTAACTGGTTCTATCCCACAACCGGAAACTTGTGCATGGAAAGTTTTGGCCCCCTCTGCAACAACCTTTTCATTTCAGTGAAAGCTGCTGCACGACATCTCTTTCTCCTCGATACCATGTCAGCGCCTTCATTCAGTCTGCTTTTGTGATCACATGGTCCCTGCAAACCGGATCTGGTGCTGCAGCACAGACAAAGTAAAGCTTATATCAGAGACCAATATCCAATATCAATGTCGGTTTCAAGTCTGTAAAAGCACCTTCTCTTCCTAGTTCTGAGATGAAGTGTTGCATCCTAAAATGGAATCTCCCCTCAGGTCCCAGTTATCTTCTGTTAGGGTGTGACACAGGGGCGTAGAATCCAGCTACTAATGTATTGTTCTTTAAATTTAACCACTGTCTGTTGCATTTAGTTCTTTTTTTTCCACTCGGTGTCAGTGACTGTCAGGTGCTCTGTGAGAAATGATCCAATTTGACCCAATTTGCCCTGAGATAGAGGTCGGCGATATGAAGGCATTAAATCAGGAACAAATGAACATGTTGACGATCTACCAACTCAGTCAATATTGCTACTTATGTGAGGCCGAAAATGAAAAGGAGGAGAGTGAAAAACATCTCATAATTTCCGCCCCTTTGTCCCTCTTTCCTTATTTTGTAGCTAAGTGTTTGTATGTAGCTGTGTGTAAACCTGTATCAGTTTGCCATAAGGGTATACCTCTATAGCTATACTTGTGGGGACAAATTTTTGGAAACACACTTACATGTAGGGACCACTTGCATTTAAACTTCAAAATACCATGGTGATTTTAATTGAATTTATGTCTGCTTTAGGTCCTGGTCAAGGTTCGCCATGTCTTTTGCATGGTTAGGTTTTGGCTAGAGAAAGCATGAAAGTCAATGAAATGTCTCCACAAAACCTAAAAACACAACTATGTGAGTGTGCGTGTGATTTGTCATTTGCATGTTGCTAATCGTCATTTTCTTGAAAACCCTCATGTTGTGCAGGTTTTTCATTTCCTCTGTCTGAGAGTTCCACATTTTCACTCCCACTATTGCAGTGTACATTTGTCTCAGTGTGGTTCTGTCATATGGGTGATAGAAGTTCCTTCTTTTCCTTTGCTCCTCCTCATTAGGAGTTACAAATCATCGGTGGAACTCTCTTAAGCAGTGGTCCCCAACCTTTTTATCACCACGGACTGCTCAACGCTCGCTAATTGGATCGTGGTCCGTGGGGTATGAAGTTGCCACTTTGAACCGTCAGATAAGGACTCAAAAATTCTCCTCCTCTTGACCAGTGCTCTCTGACTCTGTTCGCTATGGTAATGTTTAGATATGCCTTCAAAATAGCATACAGTTACGTCACAAAAACCAATATAAAGTGCATGAAAATATGAAATCACCATCATTCAATCAATGGGAGCCCTGAGCTTGTTTCTTTGCAACGAGACAGTCTCAACTTGGAGTGACGGTAGAAGGCTGCGATACATCTATATTTCAAGAATGACACCTGATACTGTTTGTTGAAAACTTTCTTCTTGGAAGTCGTAGGCTATTCTCCTGGCTCTTCACTGAGCCTTTTCCCCTTCGCAAAGAAACGGCTGTTTCCTACTCATTTTGCATGCTTGTGGGTTAAATTTTGGCTGTGTGACCGAGGCTTAACCTAGATAACCTGGGCATTTTTCCAAATAAAAGTTTTTTTCAAAATAAAAGATCCTTCAGACTGAGATAATACACAAAACCCAAATAATAATTTTTGTGCAACGCCAGTACCAATTGCTCCACAGACCAGTACCGGTCCCTGGCTCCGGTTGGGGACCACTGCTGTGAAGATCGACTCCATTTTCACTTCGGTAATTTGGCTTTCCTTGTCCGTTCGTTCATTCAGTTGCTCACTTCCTTGTTTCCTGATCCCTTGGTTTTCCCATGTGCTCGAGTTATTATTTTCGTACTGGGGTGCTTTTGTGCTGATCTCTGTGTTTCATGTTTTTTGTTTTTTTTTTGCGTTCGTGATTTTGTTGTGCAACTATTGTGTTTGTGTTTCTATTTTCAGAATTAAGTTTGTTGACCTCCCGGTTCGATGATGCTTTCGGTTTGGACACTTTTAGATTATTTTATTATTATTATTATTGTACAACTGTCAAAATAAAATATTTACCTGCTCATCTATCTTGTTGTCTCCTTGTGGGTATCAAGTCAAAGCATTTGGGCTCTGCTACGCTTTGTAGGTGATCCAGTAGCAGTCCATTTCTGGCTTTAAGCATGACCAGCAGTAGTCTCTTGTGGCTTCAGTAATCTTAGTTTAGTTTTTTTCTTGGCATTTGAACAATACATTCATTTGTTCTGATACCTCACAGTAGTGATGGGCTGGTGAGGCTTCATGAAACCGTGTCCTTTCAGAACCTGCTAGTGGGCACTCCTCTGCTATCTTGGGATTTGAACAACAATTTCAACCATTTCAATGAAACCGCACATCATTTAAAAACCAAGAGCGCCATCTGATATGTTTTATGAAGCCTCAGATGCTTGGGGCACTCTACATTATACCACCCTCATTATTGATTTGCAAAAGATTTGTCCGGAAATGTCCAATTTTTTTTCTTTTTCAGATAGGACTTACACGGACTAGTTAGTCTCAAAAATATATGTGACATTAATTATTCAAAAGAAATAAATAAATGGAATATTTTTTCATATTGCCCACTCCTTTCTGTAGACATTTTCTAAGTTATATGTCACATGCAATTATTATTGTTATTATTATCATTGACCACTTTTCGGAGTGCTGCCCAAGGAAAACTTGCAACCAATGTCAAAGTCAAACCTACTCACTTGGAATTACGTGATCATGACTGCCTGAAAGCTTGATGAAGCAGCATGGTACTCACGATGGCATGAAGCCGATACCCATGACTGCATTCGCTTATCATCATTCATAGTTCTTATCCATGTTTTTTTTTAACCCTCTCTATAAAGAGTACTTTCAGGAAGGGTGGCAAAGATTGTGCACAAGAAAGATGCTCATTATGGACATCAATAACTGGATCCATGTCCTACGGTCTGATTCGACCAGGATAAACGTATTTGGGACAGATGGTGTCAACCATGTGAATTGTGCATAAACTGCAAATTATGTAGTTCCAAGAAAAGTAGATTTAGAAGTAAGTGTAAGATCATGTATCTTATTTAAAGCAAGAATTTCTTATTTCTGGAACTCTGAAATCAAACATAATGTTCTCTTTTTTGTCTTCAATAGAGAGGGAATCTGAAATTGAGGCAAATAACTTAAAAATACTCACATATTGTATCTACATTTTACATTGTAGCAATCTAGACTGCCTCTGGACCAAAGTATTTTGCGAGTAGGCTTGAGGTGTAAAAAACAGATAGTTAGGATAGTTGTGTGATTATGTGAATTATCTGCCTTGTTCTTATTTGGTATCTTTATATACAGTGTAAATACTTCCCCTTCTTACAAATATGGTCAGCACCAGAAGATGAGGGTGCCTAAATCTGCTCCTACTGGTCTGACTGGGAGGCGATCGTCAGGACCACATGTGAATCAGAAAACTGTCTCAGCATACTTTCTTCAACTGAACCTCGACGCAATATTACACAGCCAAACCCAAAGAAATCTGTAATGTTTCTACATTTATAGGCTAATGCATTTTATAGATCGTTTAAGGTGGGATTTTCTTTCTCCACATTCATACATTCATAATCATTTTCATATTTTAGTCCATTGGGCAAATAGGAAAACTCATTTTGTGTGGATTTTGAATACCACCAAGTGATAAGTCACAAAAATGATGGGAGCATTCAAACACTTCACGACTTCTCACTAAGGCGTTCAGAGCTCACTTTTTTTTCTCCCCGTCTCCCCATGTTTTGCTGAGCTGGTTATATTTTGTGACTGTGTAATCCCTGATAAGTCGAGCTGGGAAAAGCTCGACTTGCTTTTGGTATAGGCGGTCGAGAATATGCTTGCACTGCTGCTTGCAGACGTAATCTATTTAGCCGCTCTCAGCATCTTGTGAAGTATTCAGGCCATGGGATTGAGAGATTGACTGGTTATATGGTGTAAAAAGTGCATCTGAGGAGATTCAAAACTGAAACATGCCTCGTGTAAGCTAATGGGTGATCATTAGGCATGTTTGATAATGGCATTTTGCCGATATCCCAATAGTGTCCAAACGTTTCATTTCCGATATCAATAAAAACAGATGCAGAATAATGTATATTGAGACGCCTGTAGTAAAGATGTGTTCAATATAAAAACATTGCTTCAACTGAAGCTGTATAATAACGTCTCAGACAGGGGTACCCACACATTTTCAGCTTCCCAGCCACATTTAGGTTTCATATTATGTGCGAGTGCAAGTGATTGGCTTGGTGGTGGCTCAGTATGCACGTGAAATGAGTTAAAGACATATTTGTGTCATATCAGACTTTCGCAACATATTGACTATTTGCATTGCTGTTGGAGAATAATTGGTTAAATGATATGAAGCAAGATAAAACACTAATCTCTTCCAAGCATTCTTTAAAACATGCAAGGCAGTTAATTTCCAGATGGTTTCCCCTGGACATCTAGCAATAATAAGTGTCTATCAGGTCACTGTAACCTGATAAGACTAGAGTTTGGGGAAAAAGCCTCATGTAATGTTTCCTGAAACTGGACTTAAATGGACATTTTTGTGTGTGATACTGTGTATCTGGTACGAGGATTGATTTCAATCCACTATTAAATGTGTCCGTCCAACTTGATGTCAATGCTATATTTTTCTGCTCCTAAGTCTACACCCTGAGAGGTGACCAAGCTGCTGGTTGGACAACCCCAACCAATCACCATCAGCGATCTAACTTTTGTTTGGTCTGTCTCTGGCTTTTTTTTCCGTTTGTTTTTTTATGCCTTATACAGCCACAATTGTGTGAATTTTCAGCAGACACAACCCAGAGGGTGTTTTTACACTGAGAACGTATCAGTGCTAACCGTTAACTGTTAGCAGGCCTCCCATACAAGCATAGCCCACAAAGTATCTGTGGGCATTTTCCAAAAAGTTCAGAGAAGAGGAAGGTTTTCCTACCGATGCTGCTTTGGCGTTGTTCCTGCTGGACAAGTGAGTAGCCATGCAACTAACTAAAGTAGGGTATAAAGTGTGTGATTCAGTCATACTGAAACACACTATTATTATTGTGTTAGTTTGGAGGTTACATGACACTAGTTTCCTGTGATTTTCCCTTTGTTCCCTTGAAAACAGGATACTTTGTTGTGTTTGATTGATTTGACTGCAGTGATTGCTCATAAGTGAAACACGTTTCTTGCTCTGAATAAGCAGTACTATACTAGTGTGTAATGTGACGTTTCATGGTCCTGCTTATCAATACCACCTTGTGCTGAGTGGAGCTGTTTAAAATTTGTCATGTGACGTTTAGTCAGTCTGGAAGGGTCTGTTTGTCATGCAGTTCATTAGCATCAAGCAACTGAATTTGGAGGTCTGACACTAACAGTTTCAGTTAGTTGTGTGATGTTTATATTGTGCCTCTATTTCCACTGTGTATTTGTTAGTGTTTCGCTTGCATTGGTCTCGATCACTATTCATTGCTAATTCGCTTTCTTTCTACAGCTCTCAGCAGAAGCATATAACTTCTATGTGGCACAAGCAACACCTGCAACCACTGCAGCCAATAGTTTCCAGCTTTGCGGAAGGATAGGACCATAATGGGTACTTAGTGTTTCCTAGGGCTTGTTTTGGGCAGTGTTTAGTAATTCCCAAAATTATCTCTTTTCTGTTTTGATTCAGGGGAGAACCAACAAAGGCTGTCCAAACGGTGGAGGAAGGTGTTGAGGCAGAATATATTGGTGTGTTAGAGGCCAAGAGTGTTTCTGTCAATCAAAGCTGTAGTACCTTGCTTGATGGTGTGTGACCTGGTCATCAGTCCGGAAATCTTTGCCTACTCTTTCGCAACATTGATGTGATGTGTTGCTGCATTCACAAAGGATCCCCTGCTCTTAGCTCACATGGACAGTGCACAGGACAGTGCAATGTGCATCATAGTTTTCGTTTTTGCTGTGACTGAATGTCTATTGCTGGAACAAATGTTGACTAAATGCATATATTTTTATTTTGACTATAGTCTACTAACAGTTTGCTCTATCAGCAGCAGGCATTCTCTGAGTGTTGTGGAGGAGGAGGAGCAGCATGACTCTCTGGATGAGGATGCAGTCAATGCTCCAAGGAACAGCAAGTATGTCATTCTGATGAATTGGATTGCATTTTCCTGCTTATGGATTTAGATGCTTATGTACAGTATAGAAATGGGGACTGGACAGACCAGAGATTCTGTGAAGATGGAGACAGCTCAAATGAGGATTACCTTCCTTTTCTGCAACTGCGGTATGTTGTATGAATCTTGTTCACCATCTCATATGGTTTTATTGGTCAGCAAATGTGTGATATTTTTCTCTTTTGTTCTGCAGTGTTGCATCAGCTCCAGAAAACATCAAACAGCTTCAAAAAATATGTGGATGACACTGTGCTTGATATTCCTATTCCCAAACACACAGACGATGAAGTGTGCGACATTAATTGCATAGAAGACATTTGACCTGGGAGTCATCAGTTAGAACCGCATACATGGCATACATACGTTTCTGCACCCAATGCTATGTGGCACATTAATGGAAACCACAAATTAATACAGTATTGGTTTCATTTGTTTCTACTGTCTTTAACTTATATAGAGTTCTTTCACCGACCCTTACTGTCATATGAACCGTGTAGAAACCTCAATTTTATATTTTTTTCACCAATAGATAGAGATTTGTTGTTCACACTGGAATAGATGGCTTCAGCCGTTTAATTGTTTATCTGTCGGCTGCAACAAACAATCGAGCTTCCACTGTGTTGGATAGCTTTATTGGTGCCACAAGCCAATTTGGTTTGCCATCACATGTTCGCTCTGATAAGGGTGGTGAGAATATTGAGGTTGCCCATTTCATGGAGTAACACAGAGGAGAGAACCATAACTCGCATCTTATTGAAGGAGTGTCCATAACCAACGGTAAGCTTTTATTAGCAATGTATTCTGAGAACAATATTACTATGGGAGAGCAAAAACTCCAACTTCCAAATTGTTCCCTTCTTACCCTTGTTCTTTCAGGATAGAAAGTTTATGGAGAGACGTGTACCGAGATCCATTCCAGGTTCATTTCTGCAACCTGGACTGAGAGGCCCATTTGAATCCTGATGATGAGAGTCATCTTTTTTCTCTCCACTGGGCTTATCTGCCTCAACTGCAAAGGCAACTTGCCTTCTTCATGGATGCATTGAACCACCATAGCCTTAGAACAGCAAGTAGTTAGTCTCCCTTCCAACTTTGGACATCATTCAGACGACGTGATGATGCTGATCAGGTATGTCAAATATATATGATTCTTGATAAAACACGTCAAGCATCCGTACATAACATCAGGAGCCATAATTTAAGTTGTGTGTTAAAACGGCCTAAAATTATATGGCTATATTACTTAATATACATTGTAGGAGTACTGACTTGATATGACTTCACAAAATGAATCGTTCTAAATTCTGACTGTCTCAGGTGGAGATAGACTATGGTATTGATGGGATGGACCTTGCCGTTTTGATGACTTGCGAGATCAAGCGTCAACAGTTGAAGTTGCTCAGTTGCAACTGGAACACTTGACTGAAGAAAACATGGCTAGGTTACCTGACCCCAACGTTCTCTATCTGGATGCACTGGACATCTACAACAGCACATTGCAGCAGTTGACACTGTGATAACAATGATGAGAGAGGGCAAACAATTTCTGTAATTGTACACTGGGCTGGACCACTGACATTTGTTTTCATTTCACAGCACACATTGTATACATCAGCATTTATTAATAAAACATCATTTAAATGTATTTAAAGTCACCTTTTCCTCTGTAACCATAACAGACCCAACAGACCCAGACAATATTACCTCAAATGACAAATTTCACATCTGGGTAATGTGGAAATTCCTTAACACGAATAAGAACATTTCCGAGATTTGGAACTGTAAAAACAAAACACAAACTTCTTATACCTTTTTCACCTATGTCATTCCAAATCCGAACTTTGTACTTCTAACAGATGCTTCGATGTTGTCTTTGAATTACTGATTACTCGGACATTTCAAGGGCAGTTTTAAAGTTGTCATGCAGGTTGCGGCTACAGGCATTGCGATGTCAGGAGAAACCTCAACATACAGGTGCTGTAGTGGTATATTCCAACCTGTCCAAACTTTCAGGACTTCCTTTAGTTCTCATGAGGACCCTACAAAGAAAAACCTGTCAATAAGATACTGTACCTCATAAGTTAACCAAAACATCATTACTTCACCCTAAGGGGATTCTTAGTAAAATGCAGCTTAAATAAAAAGCAACATTTCTGGGAAATAATAATTCAGAACTGTGTTTTACTTAGGTAATATTTAAAATCTGACCATTTTCAATGTAGGTTCTCAAAAACTCTGTGACAAGACATTTCTCCTCAACGCAGCTGTGGTCATCCTCATCCTCACTATCAGGCATTGGCCAGATGATCCTTCCCAAGATAGTCTAGAAGAAACAAAGACAAGAAAGACAATAAATAGAAATGGTATATTTTAGGTGAGCGAGGTAAGCCAATTACCTGCGAGTCCATTTCTTGCTCTGCAGATCTTGGAAATAGCGCTGCAGCAAGGGCAGGACGCTCTTTGATCATGTCGAGGACCCCACTTTCTTTCAAGCCCTTTCTTAGTTGTTTTATTTGTGTTCATCGCGTCCAGTGACCTACAAAACATCAAAGTATAATTTCTATATCATATATATATTGTCATATACATATGTAGTTGTTGAAAATGGAATAGAATAGCCCTTTGTCTAATTGAAATTGGACTAGCAAAACAATTTATTTTAATACTAAATATACATTATTTTTTGCAAATTTTATTTTAGTTTGAATTATTCATACTACATAGATGTAGGACTTTCTCTGCCAACCACCTCAGGTTTTCATCATTAACAGGAGGAAGATCCCAGCTGAAGGCCAGGTTGTTCACAGCACATTGTTCCTGTGAAGTCAGTTCCTTCTGACTATCAAGGTATAAATATAAAGCAAAGTTACATCCCTTTTACAGTCTATTCTTATCTGTCAAACCATGTAAACAAAGATAAAAACAATAGAACAGCACTAGACGTAAAAAGTTGAAAAAACTTGCTGTTAGTCCAACTTCACTAAATTTACTACATTTTCTACTAATTCACTAAACTATGCAAAATAACTCACCAAGGTTGAGGTCAAATCCAAACTGAATTCTTTCCATTACCATGGTGAGAAAATGGCGTGTGATCCCATCCCCAACAGCTGCATCACCTGAAATACAATCGGTTACACAATATATTTTATGTGATTTTGTTTTTCTTTTGCCAGCTCAACTACTGGGTAAGAATAGAACTTCAAACGTCATCTTCAATATGATGTCCATCATTGGCAAAGCAAATGTTTTTTTGCAATTATTTTGTGAACTCTATGCAATAAAAATGACCCACTGTCCAGAATAAGTGTAAAGCTTGGTATCAAGTCTATTCAAAGATTGGATGTGGCGCAACCCAACTCTGTTTTGATAGAATAATAAACTTCCCTTTTCAGTTCCTGTCACTGCTTTTATTTCAAATTCTTATATTAAATGCACTAAATAAGGACACCTATCAGCCAGAATAACTGAAAATGGACTGGCCCAGTCAACTCCATCCTTTTTGTAGAAACTTAATATCTCTCTTTCGCAATCCTCCTCAGTAGATCTGAGATCAAGCCTTGCAACCAACTCTGGCTTGAGTTCAGCATTTTTAAGCAAGTGGCATCGAAACATGTTGGCTGCCTTGTGAAAATCAGACTCTGCTGTCCACTCTATGAAAATAAAGTCAAGAGTGAACAATCAACAAAAAATATAAATATCTATAGTCTATAGTCTATTTAAGTCTTTCCATTACAGAACTTGAAAATCGCATTTTCTAATGACAGCACAAATACCAGTACTTCATGCATTAACTGTATATAGTTGTATACTATGAGACAGTCGCACTGTCATAGCTACTACTTTTTTCTTCACGTGGACTTTGGCTGCTTGATGAGCTATCATTGGTAGAGGTTCCATCTTGGTTTGTTCCTGAGGTGTTCGCAGAGCTTTCTCTAGCATTTGAATCTTTTTTTTTTTTTTTTTTTTTTTTTTTTTTCTTGGAATGTAAACAGGGAAAAAAACTATATACAAAAGGAAATCTAAAATATAAGCCATAATAATATATATAGCATATTAATAATCACAATAATTCAAGTAATATTTTAGGACCATAAAATGTGTTTGAGACTTAATGAATTCACAACATGACAAGAAATATGCCTCACGATTCCAAGAGTCGATGTAGTCTTCAATCTCAGAGAACTGAAAAACCTCTGTACAGTACATACATTCCACCATTGGCCCAGTATGCTGAGAATTGATGGTCAAGTTGGGAGTAATGCTCTGTCCGAGACTCTCCTCATCCCTGTCCAAGCTCAAGCCAACAACAAGACGCACTCTAGGGTTTTATACCCTAGAGTGCGTGGTCCAGCCTTGGAGATGTCGAGAGCGAGCACCTGCCCTGTGACACTCACAGGAAAGGTTTTACACCTCAATATGAAGAAAAAACAGTCAGAGGCTGCATTATACACAATAACAAAGCACGTCGTGGGTCAGCTGATCGGTCTGCGCACGTTAATTTTTTTCCGACTTTGACCTTCTTTTTTGTAGTGTCTCGACAAAACGCATCAATAAAATCGAGATGAAAATTTCTCACTGCAGACAACACGAAAAATTATTAAGTAGAGAGCAACCATGTAAGACATGGAATGGACAGTCCAGTTCAAGCTATTCGCGATGAACCGTCGGTCATAACCAGAGCGAAAAAATGGAGAAAGCGAGCTGCTGCACAACAATTGGCCCTTTAAAGACCCCCGAAATACAGAACGCATAAAGTGTGCCAGTGATTACATAATTTACAAAAAATACGAGAAAGAAAGATAAATGCAGTCGTAAAACTGTAATTGCAAGCATATGCATGGGAGAATGCTAGCCTAAAATCGTACCTCTGGCATTATGGCCCTCAGGAGCGAGTGGTGTTACTGTAGCTGATAACAGGGTAGATGACAGATTTGGGAATTGCCAAATGAAATTGAATTATGGACCATGCTTGCGGGTGGGGAGTGAAAATGAAAAAGCAATCGTCCTGCTCGTTGCCTCTTGAGTTTTGTCACAAAATGTGCGACCAAAGGAAGAAAACGAAAATGCAGTTTGGACAATTGTGTATTGGTTTTATTTATGAGTCAACATATGCAGTGTCATTTCAAAAACAAAAAAGCATTTCTGGTATTGCTTTTTCATTTTCAAATTCAACAATTTAAACTAAATTTTGGTATATTTTGACTGCGGCAGCTTTTGAAAATGAAATCTCATTGTCTTTTTAAATTGAATAATGTTACAGAATGAGCTGTCATGAGGAAGTAAGTGAAAATTCAATTCTGAGTATTGGTTTTTAATTTTATTTATGAGCCAAAAATGCAGGTTCAATTTCAAAATTAAAACGCATTTCTGGTAATGCGTTTTAATTTTCAATTTTTACATTTCAGATTGAATTTTACTGAATTTTGAATTTTCACTATTTGCTGGCCCGGTATTTGAAAATGAAATCTCAAATGTCTTTTTATTTTGAATTTGAATTTTGATACAGACAAAGTGTTTATGAAGACGAAAATGAAAATGTAGTTTGGATTTGTGGGACTTGGACACCAATGTACTGTCCCCTTGGGTCTGGAAAAGTGTCCTGTATTTTCCCAATGCAACAACTTGGAATGACACCTTGGTTTCCAACTCCCAGGAAGCCATGCTGCCAGAGCAGGAACTGGCGATATGCTGTGTGTCTGTTGTGCCTTTGCTCCACTACAGCAACACTCCACAACAGCCACAACAAGTATATCATTCAAGAGTCTGCACTCGTTTGGCTCTGTGAAGTTGCCAGCAAACACCCACACGCAAAATGCGACGTTTGTTTCCAGTCTGTGTTGTTGCTGATCCATTGGAGAGCGGAGAGCACTCAGGACTGAGTCTGTGAATAAAGATCCCAAATCAAACCCAGGTGGTGAAATTAGTGACTCATGTGGCTGTAATGTAACAGGGGATGGAGAAGCACAAATAAATTGCAGCAGTACAATGTAATAGCGTGTGAATGTGCCGCAATTGGAACACCATTTTTTTCTTTTTCTTGCAGGAATGAGATAAGCCGGAATTGGAGCCACATATATGTGTATATATTTCTTCTATTCTCCTTGGAACGAAAAAAAGGCATTTTTTATACCCCCATGCACGATCCATTAGATTAAAGCCAACAATTAGCCAACAAACTCACATGCATCCAGCAGTAGGAGCTCACTAGCATCCACATCAGAGAAGCACAGAGGAAGAACTCTTGTGACGGGGTGAAGTAATCGCGAGAAGAAACCCACAGGTAACAACAAGTCACTGTGTTTCTGCAACAGAATAGATGTCATACATTCACACTTTTCATCAACAAACTGAACAAATGCCTTCATTGGATATGGGATTGCTCGGTTTGCGTCTGAGTGTGAAGCAGCTGGGATAAGGATCAGCACCTGTAAGTCCGAGACCATGGTTCTCAACCGGGAACGGATGGATTGCTCTCTCCAGGTTGGGACTGAGATCTTGCCTCAAGTGGAGAAGTTTAAGTATCTTGGGGTGTTGTTCTCCAGTGAGGGGATTAGGGATATGGAGATTGGTAGGTGAATTGGGTCAGAAGGGGCTGTATTGCAATCACTTTGCCGCACTGTTGTCCATAAGAAAGAGCTGAGCCAGAAGGCAAAGCTCTCTATATACCGATCAATCTTCGTCCCGACACTCACCTACGGTCACGGGCCGGCAACGGATAAGTGGGTGACGATGGATGGATGGATGGATCTGGGATTGCCAGTTTAAGTAAGAGGTGAATAACTCTGGAGCTTCTGGTATCCACTTCAAATGAGAGGAGCTGTCATATCTTCAGCTTGCTTTAGTTCAGCTGGTGGCAAAAGGGAGTGGACCACCATGTTGTTTGCCGTAGAGGCTAGCAGGCGCGGCCACGTCCACAACTGCTTTTGGTTTGGGTTGAGCACGCTTAGCCTCTTTCTCTTCTTTGCATCCTGTTTAATTAAGGTTTGTTTGCCCATATTTACTTTTTATTAACTTTCTCAATAGGACAGAATGAATGAATATTTCACTCTCCTCTAACCCATCAACATGACATTTGATGTTACTGTTACACTGTGTTATCTTACATTGGTTCTAGTACACAGTTCTTCAGACATGTTCATGGTGTTGAGTAGGAGCAGAGTGAAAAACATCTTTTATTTACTCATTTTGCCCATTTTTAATGAATTTTCTTTTCCCTGCTCAATTTTGTATTCCAAAGAAGAATATCAGATACATGAAGAAATGAGTACTAATTACTTGAAAAGTATTATATCAATGAGTCAACCAAAATAAATGAAAATAATTGGCCAGTGTGTGCATTTTGTACATACTTGCCCTGCAAAATTCATTCACATTTTCATCATTTGTGTTACAGGCAAGACTGAAGCACTCACTGACTGCAAGTCAGCCCACATCAACAAAAGACTTTGTAGGTTAATCATCCCTAAGTTTGCCGTCTTCCTGAGGAGACCTTTGAATGTCAGTCTTTGACATTTGATCAGTCCGGCGATCAACTGAAGAACCTTTCCACAACGGTATACCATCTACGCTCTTGTTCACGTCTTCAATTGACAATATTTCTTCCAATTATGTTACATTTTGAGACCAATTCTAAGCAAAAAGTGACCAAAATATTCATTATTCTTTATTTAACTTCATTATTTAATAATAATAATAATAATTTAACATTTCACCCAGAGCATTGTGTTACAGAATGCATTTAAGGAAAAAGGGAAAGAAAAAAAAACAAAAAAGGATGGACCCAGGTGGAGTTAATTGCAGACTTACAGAAGGCACGGACAATGGCATTAAATTAATACATTGAATAGACAAATTACTAGATACACAGAAGACAAAGACAGCAACTGAAGACGAAAGCCAAGACACGAACCGGGAGATACACAAAAGGGACTGGGAAAAATCTGTAACAAAAAGGTGAATTAGTTTCAACCTTCATAAACGGGGAGAACCCAAACACGCTCGGATACAAACTCGCGAGGTCCAATTGGACAAAAAGCGCTACGTGGAGGGGAAGACTCAAACTCACAAAGGAAAAAAGGCTATAACAATCGTTAAATGAAAAGGCGAGCTAAATAAGACTCACACGTGGATTGATTATAGAATTTAGGAGAGGACAACAGAAACGGAGCGAGGAGGAGAAAACGAAACCAATAAAGCGGCTGAAGAGGAATTCAAGCACGCAATAATACTCGGGAAAATTCAGAAGACCTACAATGAATATAAGTCGTGGGAGAGTTACCGAAGAGCACGGAGAAAGACGTGGAACAGACAGAACACAAAGTGCGAATCATGACATAACCCCCCCTTTAAGGAGGGCCTCTCGGCACTCTACTGGGTCTATCAGGGTGTGACACGTGTAACTCAGAGATCAACGCGGGGTCCAGGATGAGTGACCGAGGGATCCATGACCGTTCCTCTGGACCATAGCCCTCCCAATCCACCACATATTGCACCCCTCGGCCATGTCGCCTGCTGTCCAGGATCTTGTGGACCCTGTATGCAAGGTGGTTGTTGATGGTGAGCGGGGGAAGAGGGGCTTCAAAGGCTGCATGGAGAGGAGACAGGCTTAAGCAAAGAGACATGAAACGTGGGATGGATGTTGAGGGAGGCGGGGAGCCTGAGTCTTACGGCCGTCGGGTTAATGGTTATAGGTGTTTGGTAGCCATATGCAGCCATAAAGGGAGACATTCCGGTTGCAGAAGAGATGAGGGTGTTATGGGCCCAGTGGAGATGAGAGGACCGGGAGGAGGGCTCTTGAGAGGAGATGCAGCGACGGGCGGACTTGAAATCCTGGTTGGTCCTCTCGGTTCAACCGTTTGTTTGAGGGTGGTGACCGGAGGAGAGGCTGGGTGATGCTCCCAAGGCCTTGAGGAAGGCGAGCCAGACTTGTGAAGAGAATTGGGGTCCTCTGTCATTGGGGATTCCGTGGAGACGGAAGACGTGGAGAGTAGCAGGTCAGCAGTCTCTCTGGGACGGTGGGAGGATTTGGACCTGTTGCATGTGGTACAGGCTTTGCAGAAGGCATTTATGTCACGTGTCATACCTGGCCACCAGAAGCGTTGACCAATCAGGTTTCGAGTGCGGAACATACCGGGGTGACAAGCCAGTTTGGAGGAGTGTCCCCACTGCAGGATCTGTGGTCTCAGGGGTTCCGGGACGAACAGGCGGTTGGGAAGACCGGAGCTGGGAGCCCGATGACGCTGGATGTGTTCGAGGACGCAGGAGATGATGGTCTCGGTCCTCTCAGTAGGTGTGGGAGGGTTGTGGAGGCGTGAGAGGGCGTCGGGCTTGGTGTTGCGGCTGCCAGGGCGATAGGTAATTGAAAAGTTAAAACGTCTGAGAAATACTGCCCAGCGGGCCTGACGTAAGTTGCGGTGCTTAGCTGTCTGCAGGTAGATGAGGTTTTTGTGGTCGGTCAGGACCAGAAAAGGGGTCTCAGTGCCCTCAAGCAAATGTCTCCATCCCTGGACGGCAGCGACCGTAGCTAGAGGTCATTACCAGTGTCATAGTTCAGTTCGGCGGGAGTACGCTTCTGAGAAAAGAAAGCGCAAGGATGTACTTTGAGGTCGTCTGGATCTCGCTGTGAGAGAATGGCGCCCACCCCAGAATCCGAAGCTTCCACCTCAACGATCAACTGACGTCTTGGGTCGGGGTGTCGGAGGATGGGTGCGTAGGAGAACAGGGTCTTCAGTCGCTGGAAAGCTTGTTCGGCCTCTTGGGTCCAGCAGAAGGTTTTCTTGATAGAGGTAAGGGTGGTTAGAGAAATGAAAAACTTACTGCAGTCTCTGATGAAGAAGTAGTTTGTAGAAGTTTGCAAAACCCAGGAGCTGCTGGAGCTGTTTGCGGCTGGCGGGGGTTTTCCAGTTGACGACAGCGTCGATCTTGGCTGGGTCGGGTATGAGACATCCTTCCCCCAGGATGAAACCCAGAAAGCTGACCTGTTTCACATGGAACTCGAATTTTTCAGCTTTGTAATACAGTTTGTTTTCCAGCAGCCTCTGAAGGACTAAGCGGACGTGCTCCTTGTGTTCCTCCTCCCCTCTCGTGAAGATTAAGATGTCATCGAGGTACACGTACACAAAATGATTGATCATGTCACGAAGCACATTGTTCACTAATGCCTGGAAAACTGCAGGGACATTAGTGAGACCAAAAGGCATGACCCCGTACTCGAAGTGTCCCAGGGGCGTCTTAACAGCGGTCTTCCACTTGTCACCTTCCCGGATGTGGACTAAGTGGTATGCATTTCTTAAATCAAGTTTTGAAAAAATTGTGGCTTGATTTAGGGGTTCAAAAGCTGGATCAATCAGAGGGAGAGGACAATGGTTGCGCACCGTAACCTGATTGAGACCGCGATAGTCAATGCAGGGACGTAGAGACCTGTCCTTCTTGCTTACAAAGAAGAAGCCTGCCCCTAGAAGAGAGGAAGAGGGTCGAATCCAGCCAGCCGCCAACGACTCGTTAATATTTTTTTGGAGACCTTCCCTTTCGGGCCCAGAGACGTAAAGTCTACTCGAGGGAAGTGGAGCACCGGGAAGTAAGTCGATGGCACAATCATAAGGGCGGTGAGGTGGCAGAGATAATGCTTGATCTTTACAAAAGGCTTGCCCAAGGTCATGGTAGCAAGAGGGGACACGAGGACATCCACACAGATGGTGTGGCACGGTTGGCCACAGTACAGACATAGGCCGCGAGACAACCGAAGTTGACGCTCCTGTGGTGTTAGTCTCGTTCTCCCCACCTGCATAGGTTCTGGAAGGTCAGCAAAAGATTCGGACTGGAGAGGCACTTCGGGTGGAGAGAACGGAGACTATAACAATCGTTAAATGAAAAGGTGAGCTAAATAAGACTCACACGTGGATTGATTATAGAATTTAGGAGACGAGAATAGAAACTGAGCGAGGGGGAGAAAACAAAACTAAGAAAGCAGCTGAAGAGGAATTCAAGCACGCAATAAGACGCAGGAAAATTCAGAAGATCTACAAGGAATGTAAGTCGTGGCAGAGTTACCGAATGACACGAAGTGACCATCTAGCCGCTTGCAGTCTGGAACCCACAAGAAGATATCCACAGAGACGCTGATGACGGGATGAGTTCCAGCTGCGCTGCCATTAAGCTAGATGTGGAGAAGGAAACGGAAACTACAGGGGTTAAGAAAATAAAAGCACAGAGAAAGACGTGGAACAGACAGAACACAAAGTGTGAATCATGACATTTGCAGCAGCATAAGAACAATATCAACGAAACCTGGAACATACTCAACAGAATATTGCGAAACAATGAAGTGAACACGCATTGTATCTCTCTTAGGAACCCTTAGGACCTGGAGTGCAGTTCACCTGATGTTACAACCCAGTCTCAAGGCAATTCGTTCATGTGGTCACAAAGATTTAATCAATTGAATTGTAGATGTTGTAGATGACACGAAAAACGCCTTTTTTACGTTCAGAGTACCACGAAAACAATGAATCGGGCTCCAATTGCGGCTCATTCTTACGCTATAATGCGTACTGCTGGAATTTATTTGAGCTTCTCCGACCCCTGTTACAACATTGCAGTCACACAAGTCACTAATTTCACCAGTTTGACTTTGTTTTTGATTCTTATTCACTCTCCCGTTCCTTTTTATTACAAATTCACAGAAAAAAACAAGCGCAGACTCATAATATGTACATGCATTTTATTGGTTTCAATTCGTCTGAATCAGTTCAGTGAATGCGCCACATTCTCGTGGAAATAAATGAAGCTATTCACCGTGCATGCAATCGCACGCACGCACAGTCAACAAAATTTTAAACAGGCATTGTCATCGGCTACTGAAGTGCTGCGGCGTCTTCAAGGACTCCAGGGACAGACAATCCAGCGGATCTACTTCTGATCAGTTGTGCATGATGTTAATATAAATTATTTTAGTGCTCCAGTACGGTTGTCGAACTTAGTATTTGTGTCGTGTAACTCTGGTTTCAGTTTCATCCAGTGACAGTGAAGCGCTTTTTTTTGTTCTCGTCATCCAGTCCTCACTTCTTTAATTATCATTTCAACTCTCGAAAGGAAATAACTTCAAAAGAACGAGGTTATTGTTATACGATTTCAGCAAGATTAAGGTTAACCATTTGTTTTGTATGATTAAGTAAAGGATTGGAGGCTGGGCAGAGCGTTATGTCGTTGACGGTCCGCACTGAGGTAGAAAGACTAAAGGTACGTACACACCGAACGCGACATTTCTGTCGCTGTAGCGCCAGTCGTCAGCAGCAGGTAGCTTGCTCAAGTCGTCATTAGTCGCCACCTGTCCGGATCGAAAGTAGGTCAGTCGCCGGAGGGCGTGGTCTCAAGTTGTTGTGGACGGTGGATTGAAGATGGCGGAGCCGGTGCTCAAACTATCGCTACTTATTATTTGAAAACATGGAAAAAGAGACGTCTCTCGTTTCGTAGCATTCGCCAGAGCCGCTCACACTGGTGAATTTAACTTCCTGCTCCAGCAGCGTCACCGGGATACGGCCGCTTCGTGCGGTACTTCAGGCGGAACCGCCGCGAGTTGGACGACCTGTTGGTCCGGATCAGTGGCCGAATACAGGACACCAAGTGCAGCGGTCTGTCCTCTGGCGAACGTCTGACTTCGGTAAGCAACTCGATGTGTAGTTATGTACGGCGACTTGTGTCCAAGTCTTTCTGAACTGTCATCAGTTCATGAACTCCGCGGTCGTATCTGCTGTATGCTTGAAGTAATTTTCGGAGATATATAATCTGTCATCGTCAATAATTTGTACACTAAAGTCTTTTCAGTGAGCGCCACTTTGTGGTAATCAATGAATGCAACAGTTAAATGCATTGTGATGAAACAATTTATCCTAGATGCACTGTTGTATGGTTGATATATACTTTGTTAAATTATCACCAACATATATATGTTTACATATCCATGTATGGTTTATATTTTGCAGATCTTCGGTAACAGTAGACTCATCACCAACTGCTTCTGTGTTGGTGTGACGGTCTACTTCCAGGAGCTGACCAGAGGACCACGGCCACCGACCACATATGTTTTTGTTGAAGATGAGGCTTCTCCTTTTTGGAAAAAAACAGTTATCAGTGCAACACAATTGCTCATTCAAGAGTCAGCCACCTATTTTAACAAAGCATAGGTTCTTGCATATATATTTCATCTCTGCAATAAAACAAAGCTGTGTTCAACTCAATTTGTTGATATTTTGCAAAGTGCTTTTGATTTTATTTTTTTCTGTGAATCCATTTTTCACAAAAAGAAATGTTCATTGTCAAACACTTTATTTGCAAAAATAAAGTAACCCCATTCATTTATACTCATTCAATACACACAGAATCACAGTCAAACTTGAAGTGAACTACGTAGGTGTGTTTTGAAGGATCTTCCTCAGAGGGACGAGGGTCAAGAGAGGCGGAGGAAGTGGGGCGGCATCCGGTTCTTTAATGAAACTGTGGCTACAAAGAAAATAAATGAAGGGTCCAAATGGTTTCAGTCAGCTGTTGTTTTGCTTGGTAAAGTAACATGTACATTTTAAATTTATGTGGAACCTGGAAGGAACGAGGACCTTGAAAACTGTCCCTTCTTCTGAGCTGGGTTTGTGGAGGGAGTACATGAGTAGATGTTTGAGCTCAGCTTCAGCATCGGGGGACCCCTTCCTCTGTAGGTCTCTTCCATCGGTGTCCTGCACATAATGAAAGTTGAGTCCAATTACATGCCATAGTGATAAGTACGAATAAATAAAATCTGTATAGGACAGCAATAGTTAACCTAAAGCAAGTCATGTCACTATGACAGTGCTTGAATGATGTAGAACAATAACATTTAATTAAAAAAATAGAATAATGCTAGAAAATGCTATTTCTACATACATACATACAGGCAGGAGGAAGGTCCATCCTCCTCCTCCTCATCATCACCAACATCATGAGTGGATCCATCCTCCTCCTCTCCTTAATGGCAGCATAGCGTGATTACATTATTGTAGTAGCTATACAGAAAAAAGCTATACAGAAAGCTACATACATTTTTATATTTATATATTAATCTAGTATTCAGAATGTCCCCACTAAATGAACGTGCAAACCTACCTACTACCTTGCTGCTGCAGCTGCTGCTGCATCTCCAGTCATGTTGGCTGAGGTCTCTCTTGGAGATGAAGGGCTCCAGAAGAGAGAGGACGGCGAAGAACGCTCACTTCACGGCACTACAGTAGATGCCGCTGACCACTCCGCTCCTCGGTCACCGTCCAACCCTCATATAAACAGACCCTTCAGGACGTCTCATCTGAATTTAATTAAATCAGAAACAGTACTTATTTATCTCGTCACCATACATACGTAGTTTCTACCGTCGCAGCGGTGCATTCGCCTCGTAAACTCGGTGGACATTGCGTTTAGGCGAACATAACTTTAGTAAACTTACGTAAATAAAGGTCTCAACTCACCAGGAACGCCACCGTTGTGGCAAACTTTCCCTCCGGACAAGATTCTTCCTATTTATGTTCCGGTGGAAATTAAAAAATGCACGATTTGAGCCACTCTCAGGACGGCGGAAAGTCTGCTTGTAAACAACCGCAGCGATTTGCTTCTCCTCCGCAGGTGGTGAACTTCTGCGACTGTCGCTGTACCCCAGTTGTGTCGTCTTGAGTAGCCGGAGTCGCCGTATGTAGCTCAAATCTTGTAGCGTTGCACACCCCAGTCGTGTCGCTGCCATGTTGGTCGCCGCTGGTCGCCGTCAGTCGCCCAACCCCATTGACTTTCTATGCAAATCAGTCGTGTCGCTCGCGGAAGTCGCGTTTGGTCTGTACGTACAGTAACGCGTATGTACGTGCGTGTGTTTATACATGGTCTAGTTGAGGGGTTTTTAACCTTTTTAATCTGGGCCCCACTTTACCCAGAACAAATGGGACCGCAGACCATTCAAGTAACAGAACTGATTCATTACTCTTGATTTCATTTGTGATCAACAACCATATTTACTTACACGTAAACAAACATGACATGACATGACATGACATGAAACCATGTGATCATTGCAAATATATTTGTCATAGAAAAGTCCAGCACGGCAGCAGAACCAGGTGCAAGTTCATCGAATTTACTCAAGAAAAGACTGAAAAAAAGGGCTTGATGCAAATCAAAATAATATTCTGAATAAAATAAATATAATAAAACCATGTCTGAATGTCATAAAATAAAAATAATACATTTTATTGAAACTTCAAACAAGAAATAAGTAAGGTGTAAATGAAAGTATTGCCATAGAATGTTGTAATTGATTTTCAAAACTGGTCTAATGTCCAAACCAAAGTATTGACTTACTGCGGGCCTTCAAAAGTGGACATTAATCGAGGTTCAAAGGTCACTCCTTCTGTCGGGGATTCAGATTTGACCTTCATACTTACAGAGGTCAATGAGCATGACGAGACCTTTCAAACAATGCATTGATATTATCTCTGTGATGAAGTTAGCATTTGTCAAATCAAGATCACAACACAATTCCAGGTGTACATTCTGTGAAGACTGAAAGCAGCTGTCAATGCTTCCTTTAAATGTTTCTCCAAAGCAACTCTTGATGTTTTGTTTGCAAGTGAGGGTATATCAGATGTTGAAATTGCTGGTCAAAGTTTGCAGTCTTGCGAGATGGAATGTCTCTGATAAGGTGTGTGTGTGCAATGTATGAATGATGCGCTGTTTGCATGGACGCCTTGTATACTCCAGTGATCAGCTAACCTCGCTAATGCCCGCTAGCATGGCATTTGAGGTGCTGCTCGAGAGGAGGCGATATCGACTGTGTCTCCCCTCTATCATCATGGGAAATGTGAGGTTGCTGAGGAATAAGATGGACGAGCTAACGGCGCTATCCAGGAGCCAACGGGAGTATTGCGAGTGCAGTGTCATGTGCTTTACGGAAACATGGCTTGATCGAGATGTTCCAGACAACAAAATGTCCCTACAGGGTTCGAGACTATACGGGCGGACTGGGACATCAATGCGTGCTGCAAGCGGAAAGGAGGTGGGAACAATTGGTGTAGTCACGGTCAAAAAAACTGATATGTGGCCCTGACCTTGAACTCCTAGCCGTTGGTCTGCGCCCTTTTTACATGCCCCGTGAGATTTCAGAGGGTTTCTCTGACAACTTTGCCATAGTTGGATGTATCAGCAAGGGTGAGGAGGCTGAGTACGGGGCTGTGGTGGAGGACTGCTGCTTGGTGTAAGCTGAACCATCTGCAGCTCAATATGGCAAAGTCCAAGGAAATGGTGGTGGACCTGAGGAGGACCAAGTCTCCTGTGACCTCCATTTCCATCTGTGGGGCCAATGTGGATATGGTTGAGGACTTTAAATATCTTGGGGTCCACGTAGACAATAATCTGGACTGAGCTTGTGACACTGAGGCCCTTTACAAAAAAATGTAAAAAAAAAAAGAGTCGTCTCCTCTTCTTAAGGAGGCTCAAGTCCTTCAACATCTGCGAGACAATGCTGAGGATGTTTTATGAGTCAGTGGTGTCCAGTGCAATTCTGTTCGCTGTGGTTTGCTAGGGCAGCCGATTAACGGTGGTGGACACTAACAGACTGATGTGGTAGGGGTGAAACTGGACTCCATGGAGACGGTTATGGAGAGAACGATGCTCCTGAAACTAAGGAACATTCTGGACAACATCACCCACCCCCTCCATCAGCTCCTGGTCCAATACAGTAGCACATGGACCAACAGACTGAGACTACACAACTCAAAGACTGAGCGCCACAGGAGGTCCTTTCTTCCTGTGGCAATAAAACTGTACAATTCATCCCTGAAAAAATTACAATGAAGGATTCTTTGGCACGTTTTTCTGTTCTTGAACTGCATTTTCTTGCACATTATTTTTTAAGCTCTTTTGTATCGCTTTTTTGCTCTTTATAATATTATTTCTTTTTAACTTATTGTGATATGTTGTGTGCAGAGCATGGTACGAACACAATTTCCCTTGGGATTAATAACGTTTTCTGATTCTATCCTGTGGGCTGTCATGATTCTGCTTTTATTTTGTCCCTTGAGTCATGTTTGGTTTCTCCCGCCTCCCTTCCTGTTTGTGTGTAGTACAAAATCACCTGGACTCCAGAAACGTTTGCCGTCTCTCATTGTTTTCCTGTGATTCAAGTTCGTTTGTTTCTCCCGGTTCGGTGACGCTCTCCTTTGTTCCCTGTGGTAACTCATCGTTTGTTCTGGCTCTCCTTGTTTGTTCTCTCGCTGGGCTCCAGTGTGTTAATTTCGATTACTGTCTTGAAATTTTTTTTTCCAAGACTCTTGTGTTTCCCCGTATTCGCCTCCCGAAAACTCCTGCGTGGCTTTCCAGCCGCCGCCTCCCAAGGACTCCAGCGTGGCTTTCCAGCCGCCGACTCCCGAGGACTCCAGCGTGGCTTTCCATGCCGCCGCCTCCCGAAGACCCCTGCGTGGCTTTCCAAGCCGCCGCCTCCCGAAGACCCCAGCGCGGCTTTCCAGCAGCCGCGGCCTCCCGAAGACCCCAGCGTGGCTTCCAAGTCACTGCAGCCAAGCTCTTCCAGTCCCTCCAACAAGCCTCCTCCTCCTCTCGTCTTTGACGACCGTCCATCCATGACTGGGTAAAACACCTGGACGTGTTCTTTAGGGAGTGGGGTACTGTCATTATTCTGCTTATATTTTGTCCCTTGAGTCATGTTTGGTTTCACCCGCCTCCCTTCCTGTTTGTGTGTAGTACAAAATCACCTGGACTCCAGAAACGTTTGCCGGATCGTCTCTCATTGTTTTCCTGTGATTCAAGTTCGTTTGTTTGTCCCAGTTCGGTGATGCTCTCCTTTGTTCCCTGTGGTAACTCCTCGTTTCTTGTGGCTCTCCTTGTTTGTTCTCTCGCTGTGCTCCAGTGTGTTCATTTTGATTACTGTCTTGAACCCTGGTGTGTTGAGTTAGTGTTGTGTTTCTTCCTGTTTCTGTGCGTTTCTTGGTTTCTTTTGTGATTGACTCTCGGTTCATTGTGTTTTCGTCTCCTCGAGTTCCCTGTGATTTAAGTCAGTTTTCTCCCGGTTCGGTGACGCTTTCTGTTGTGTTTCTGTTTGTTAATTATTAAAATATAGTATTTCTAACTCAGTCCTGCCTCCTTGTAACTTTCACCACTGCACTTGGGTCCCGCTCCACGTCCTTGACCCGTGACATGGGCTTCACTTTCAAGGGCTGATCTTTCATGTATCAGCATGGCCGCCATGTTTGCAATCCTTCAAAACACATTTTCCTCAACATGGACACTTCTTTTGTGCGCAGGCTACTGTGAAACGCGACACGTGGTTTATACAGTTGGGCATGCATTGTTGATGGTAGAGCAGTGTTGTTGAGGATGTCCTTGAAGGTGAAGTCAACCTTGCAGTCCACACCCAGACCTGACAGACAGTGAAAGGGCAGTGACAAGTAACGTGACAGTTGTAGTGGCTTGGACGACAATGTTGCTGGTGTCCAGGTCCAGATCAGCTGGCAGACCAAACACACTCACACCTGGGTGGAATCCCGACGGCTGCAGTGTGATGGACAGCAGGAGGCCGTGGATATAATGTTGATGTACAACACTGAAAGTCATGTGCAGTAATTACGAGTAATGAACAACTGTTTTCATGAAATTTCATCATAAACCAATGGATGTTCATCTCAATCTCCTCTAACACATTGTAAATGCCTTACAGGACAAATAAGACCATTACATAACATGGCTTCATCCTCGATACATTACTTACAATTCATCCAGTGTTTCTTCAAACTTGCTTTTCCCAGAGATTGCAGAGAGATTGAAAGCAGCAGGGAGAAGAACAGTCTTCATCATTCCTGCCCCTCAATACCACTTCATATAATATTGTAATTCATGATTTTATCATAAAAGACCAGAAAAGAAAATCCTAGATTTACACTCTGGGATGACAAACAGCAGATCTCTCCAGAACTTGACATGTGATATCACCTCAGAGATTTTCTTGGACCGATGATCTGTTTCACCAACTGCTGCATCCACCTGTCAAATAAAGAGAAAAAAAATCATGATAGAATATTTAAAAATGATGAACTGCTGCTACTCTTCATCACAGATCGCTGCATCAACCGTCCTCACCTGGTCCAACCTGCCTGCACTTTCCTATTCACCTCTTTGAATCTGTCCATCAATCTCTATGACTGGTCTCTAAAACCTTAACTTTTCACTTCTTCTGCTGCCTCACCTTCACCAATCCTCCTGCCTCTCTTTCTCATGTACACACATTTATTGTTCTGCATCCACGGAGCTTCATTCCTCTCCTCTCCGAGCTTCGAGGAGTGGCCCCACTGAAGAACTTGTGGACTGGTCAGTTCCGGAATGCGATTTGGAGGCCCGGGGCTGGGAGCTGGAGAGCGCTTTTGGTCCTCCAAAAAGGCCTTCTCAATGTCCCAGGTTGCTGCACGAATTACGCAGGAGGCAGGGATGATGGTCTCAGGCCTGTCCATGGAAGTGGCTGGTTCGTGCAGGTGAGAGAGGATGTCGGGCTTCGTGTTCTGGCTCCCTGGGCGGAAGGTAATTGAGAAATTAAAGCGGACCAGGAGAAGGGCCCAGCGAGCTTGGCGTGAGTTTAGCTACTTAGCAGTCTGCAGGTAGGTGAAGTTTTTATGGTCGGTGAGCACCATGAAAGGAGCCTCGGTGTCCTCCAATCAATGACGCCACTCTTGGAGAGCAGCCACCATCGCCAGCAGTTCGCGGTTTCCCACGTTGTAGTTACTTTCAGCTGGGGTGAGTCGCCTTGAGAAAAAGGCACATGGGTGTTCCTTCTGGTCCACGGGGTCTCTGTGGGAGAGGAAGGCTCCCAATCCTGACACGGAGGCCTCTACCTCGGCAATGAACTGGAGTCGGGGGTCGGGGTGACGCAGGACTGGAGCTGAGGAAAACAGGCTTCGATGCTTGGAGAAGGCTTGATCAGCTTCTGGACCCCAGGTGAGCTCCTTCTCTGAGGAAGTGAGAGCAGTTAATGGAGTGGCCAACTTACTGTAGTTCCTGATGAACCGCCGGTAGAAGTTGGAAACCCAGAAACTGTTGTAGCTGCTTGCGGCTCTCCGGAGTCCTCCAATTTACCACCGTGTCGATTTTTGCAGGGTCAGGGATGAGACGTCCCTCGGCCAGGATGAACCCTAAAAAGCTGACCTGCTTGACATGAAATTCGCTCTTCTCCGCAGTTTGTTCTCCAGCAGCCTCTGAAGATCTAGGCGGACGTGTTCCTGATGCTCCTCCTCGGCCTTAACATTTTTCCTACTCAACAAATGCTTGCTTGCGCCTTTAGAAGTTAAGCTACTCTTTCGGTCTCTTTGAACTTAACACAGAGAATGCATACCTGCAGTCTTCAATTCCAGGAATGTCTTTCTCATTGCCACTTGCTTCTTCCTGCCATTATTAACCTTTTGTGCATAAACGTGGTCGAATGCTTTCTTGTTCTGATCGTTTACAGTCACGTTTCTAGCCAGCCATTCTGCCTTGAATTTCCTGACTTCCTGTTTGAATTTAACAAGGATAAATAAAACTGAATTAAAATAAACTAAAATAAAAGAAGTTACTAATAAATAAATAACCCACAAACAACAAGGGCTGTACACAAATTCATCAATCTGACTGAGGAAAAAAAGCTGTTCCTATGATGGGAGGTTCTGCTCTGGATTCACCGCAGCCTCCTGCCAGAGGGAAGAGGAACAAACAGTCCATAACCAGGGTGAGAAGGACCTGCACATCTCTGGGCCCTGGAGACATATGGGTCATGAAGAGATGGCAGTCTGCAACCGATCACCTTCTCAGCAGAATGCACAATGCGCTGTTGTCTGCCCTTGTCCCTGCTGCTGTAACACACAGTGATAGAGAAGGTGAGGATGGACTCAATGATGGCCATGTAGAACTCCACCAGCATCTTCATCGACAGTCGTAGTTTCCAAGAAGAACATTCACTGCTGGGCCTTTTTGATGAGGGAACTGATGGTTGGTTCCCATTTGAGGTCTTTGATAATGGTGATTCTCAGGAAGCAAAAGGACTCCACAGTGGAAATGGGGGACTCAGACACATGACCTTGCGACCCAATGTTCACCGAATACAGTGTGATACAGTGTGTGTGCTTGCATCTCTGTGCTACTCAGTGTATGCTCTCATTGGTGTGAGATGAATTTCATTGGTAGATGGCAATATTTTTTTGGGAGTTTGCAGATGACTTCTACTGAGCAATGAGTACTTTTCAGTCTAACACATCTACTTGGCCCCAACAGTTGCTGTATACTTTTCTGCAATTATGGATATTATTGTCGTTTCTGCACCAAGTGAGAGAGTAGAGAAGTAGAGCCAGAAAGCTTGGGTACCTGACGTTTTAGAGCAATCTTCAATGTTTCTCAAAAGAGCTGATAACTTGAGCTGGTCTTGGAAGTATGCTGCAGGGACATGAACTGTTGAATGAGTAGATGCATTTTCCCAGTGTGTTCCCAGGCTCTGGTCAGGAATCTTTCCATGCTGGAGCTGTCAGGTGATGTTGAAGGGCCTTTGTGGATGCCCTGTTAAAACACTGGAGTCGGTCCAGCTGATGTTGTCTGCAATGCTCCCTCGAAGCTGCACGCACGCGCAATTGTGATGAAGCATAATGGAAGTGGAGATGAACTTGGCAGTTTGTCATGGATGAATTTCAAAAGAAAGATCACGCTGACTGTGGTCCATTGCTTGCGGAACTCAATTTGCGCATTCTGGCCGGACGTACGAAGATACGGACCAGTGAGGATAGCTGCAGTTAATGTCAAAACTTGCCCGGTTGCTTCATTCTGAAAAAGTTCAGTCCAGCTTGAGACTGCTACCTGGACCTGAGCACAAGAATACCCAAATCCCAGGCCGATCAGCAGTCGTTTAACAAAAGTTGATGCCGAGATACACAGGACACACCAGCGCTAATAATAATAATAATAATTAATTAATTAATTAATTAATTAATTAATTAAGAAGCCTCATTTTATATAACATATTTGTTTTTGTGCAGTATTTGCAATGAGCTCTGAACTCGAATCAAGTTCCAAGTGATGTAAGATAATCCATAAACACTGACTGTAAGAAAAAGAAATATATACATATATATACAATATACACACAAATGCACATGTATGTATATTCCATGCCTAGAGTACTTCTTATAATAAATGTCTGTTAACTTGTTTTATTAACTTCTGAAGGTGTATTGTCCTCATCAGATATAATGTGACAATGAAACAATTTGTGGCGAAAAATACAACAGATACATTTTACCCAAATGCAAAATGCAATGGGCATTTTTTACCTTTACTAGCTTCTTGTTATTGGTGCGTTTAATTTTCAGTATCACTTCCACCTTATTGTATTTTAAACCCTCTACACTTCTTGTGCTACAGTCTGATCTTAATCTCTGCAGGAACATGAGGGTTGCGGAAACATGTTTGTTCATGGAACAAGAGTGAAAAGTATTTAATGTAGGTATTTCAAAGTAGATATTCACATTGTATCTGCCTGCACCACATGAAACGGGTATGTGGTGAAATTCCCTCGTTTAAATCTGAATTTGAGTATTATGACAATACATGATTTTCTTCAGTTTCCTATTGCCCTCTTTTGGATGGCCGCATTTAGATTGATGACCTACCATCTAAGCTGATGTCTTTTCCCACTGTGCCGCCTTCAATTGATGTTGTTTTGAAGTCAACGCACGGAAAATGGCTCTATGAAAGAGTTTGAATGGAGCTCATTGGAGGGTAATGACAATTTATTCAGAGAGATCGTGTGCACTTGCAGGATGTCAGTTTGCAGCAGATGAACTGATTCTGCTGTGCCGTGAATAGAGGCACTCTCTGATGGGCAGCCTGACACCTGCACGGCTGAAGCCCAGTGATGCACATAGTTTCATGAGATAGTTACTATGTCCTCTGGGAAGCATAGTTAGTGGTCCTTTTGATTTGGAGAAGAAAATGAATGAGCAGATAATTAAAACACATATCAGTCACACGTTTCTGACTCCACACCTCTAAAAAAAAAAAAAAAAAAAAAAAAAAAAAAGTGATTTCCACTTGATGTGAAATGCTTGCGGTAAACAGCAACTGTTATTAATATACAGTACAACTGAGTAGTGATGTATTGTGCTCAGCCTTCCCTTCACCACTTCAGACATGCATTTCAATTCAATTTGACACACAGAGTGCAAAGAGCTGCTTGGCCTATTTCTTTAGCCCTGTGGCTCTACATAGTTAAAATAATGGACAAAGCTATCCATCCTTAACATTGCTGAGTTGAAGTCAAATTCAGGCCAATTTAGAGAGAGCAGAGATATAAACAGGGTGATGCATAGCAAGACAATTACCTCCAAGCTCAAGTCAAGTCCACTCTCGCCTCCATCAGTGAACCATCTCCGATGATCACAATAGTTGAAGAATCCAGACCTTGTCTGCTCTTGTACTCATGGACTGAAGATGGGGACTCATTGGCCTTGATTTATGATGGTACATGGCCGATTGCTCTGACAGTGTGCCAGAGGTCATGTCCTGTAATGTCTGTAATGAGCAGCTTGTTTGCACCTTGTACAAGCATTGGCTCAGGCTCATCGAAAGTTAAATTATATGCAAAATGGGTACTCTCTTGGCCTCAGGCATGGATATCCAATGTGTGGTCGCATGAGAATGAATTTAATCAGCCAATCTGACATGATTTATTTTCCTGCATCACCGTCTTTCATGCATGTTCTTCTGTTTTAGCTTTTTATGTTTTCTTGTACTGTCTTTATTCCAGATGCCAGGAGAAACACTGTGTGCATGTGTGACACACACACACACACACACACACACACACACACACACACACACACACACACACACACACACACACACACACACACACACTTTTCATTGACTTTCATGCTTTACCCAGCCATTCACCCTTCACCTAACCATCCAAAATGAATGGCTAACCTTAACCAGGATCTAAACCAAACTTAAATTCAATTATAATGACCCAATTATTTTGAAGTTTTACTCCTCAAATTAAGGTTTAATCTCATGGGTCCCCACAAGTATGTGACGGCTCAGACAATGAGGAGAATCAAAGAGCAGGAAGTATAGAAAGGCTGACACAAATATATCCCGAAACAGAGTTTATTACAAAAATTGCAGAGCCAATACAAATGGGACATGGCCCAAGTCCAAAACAAATAACTAAGTAAATAACGTCAACGGAGCAAGCTCAACCGAAAGGGAGCAATCAAAAGAGTCCAGAAACACACGGACAAGGTCGGGCACGAATGACAAGGAACTAAGAAACCAGAAAACATAAATTAGGATAAACTGTTAAAAAATTGTCAGGCGCAAAGGCAAAAAACAGGGCAAACCAGGAAGTAAAAATACGAGGAACTAAAAAGTCCAAAATTTTCTGAACGGGAGTCCAAAACCATACCACAGTATAGAAACATTCACGATCCGGTGCTGAATCAACATCCAGCTTCTTCTTAAGAGGTGGAGGTTCATCAATGGAAATTGATTGCGTTCGCACCCGACGCTGTCAAGAAAGAACAAAAACAAAATACACAGGAACAGGAACTGACAGCTCAATGAGGCTAGAACAACATTGTGTTTTTCTACCACATCATGAATTTTTTTCCCAGTCTAAATTCCTTGTTGTTCCTGCCAAAATTCTTTTTTTTCTACCAGACAGACCTGAAGCTTCACTATTCAACGCTACAGGTTTTCTCAAATAAATCCCTGGTTGTGATGCGTCCACTCCTCCCTACTCACTCGGCAGCGGCATGCCTGCTGTGGAGGTTCTTTCAATCTGTTGTGTAAAGTTTGCATCCTGCAGCACATGCACCGGGAGGTTAAAATTAAATAAGCCATTTGACGGAGCACGGAGGGTTTTTCGGCTGCCCAAAGTGAGACCACTGGTTCCTCGGCAGCAGGGTGAGCAACACTTACCAGTCCTAGCGCGACATTCGGAATGTTAGGGAAATTTCCAGAGAAATAATCATTAATTTCCCTGAACTTGATGAGCAGCTTTTCTCAGGTGTTGTCTACTCAGAGTCCCACTACAAGCGGCCAAACAGACATGGCAAAGCCTCAAGAGATTCACCTGTGACGTCTCACATCGAATTAAATGTTTTTCAGTCGTCCTTTTGACAGAATAGTTGCTGCAGTCTGGAACGGTTTTCTATATTTGCCTCCTGGAAGAGGTGTATGAAAACATGTCTGAATTAAAATTAGTTAGTGGTTCATTTTTTTGACTTATGCATAGAAGATCTCATAATTGTGATTACAAATTCAATTGATCCGTATCAGTGGTGGGTGGTGATCGGCACTCTGGCTGATCGGTATCAGTGATCGCCAGCAAACATCCTGATCAGAGCATACTTATTAAATACTTATGTGTGCAAATACAATTGTAATTTTCGAATTGTCAGTCTCAGTCAGGAGCGCACTGATTTCACAATGAAGCTAGTTGTGCTAACCAGGTAGACTCCACTCAAGTCACCACTCAATTTACAGCGTTGGGTTATTATCCTGTTTGTTATGTATATTTATTTAAAAAAAAGACAGTGAATTTTTATTCATTTATTTTTTTAATGATGACAGTTGTCAACTGATCAGCACATTGAATCGAAACAATAATTCAAAAATAGTCCATATCAATACATAAGCACTAGAAACAAACAATGAGATGTAATACTGTCACCTCAACTTACCTTTATCTTCTCAAGTAAGCCATTATTTATTTATTTCTTTACCTGATCATCTTTACGTAGTCATACTCTAAAAGGTCCAATGTTGGTTGTGGTATACTGAAGATATTGATGGATTCATTCGTGGAACACATTGGCTGTTTTGAGTGATAACAGAATGGAAATAATTGGGACACTCTGAATTAAGGCGGTAAACCCCTTTGGATCGTCCAACCAGCTTTTTTATGCTTACACAAGAGAGGATCATCAATGCATGAAATTACTTTGCCATGATGGAAGCAAATTGCTGCATTCCCCATCAGCAGATACACTTTTACAAAAGGGGCAGGGTTAAAATGATGCACGATGAGCATCAGGGAGGAAGTTCAACATGACAAACATATTGATCACCAATTGTGAATCAATGTAGATGCGGAAAGCTGAATGCTTGTTTGGCAAAATAGATGCCTTTGGATTTTCCTCTTGATGCACTTTTGTTCTGGATGATTAAGCTGCCACAGTGCTGTCGCTCGATGATTGCAGTGCAATGATGACATTATACGACAATTGGATGATATGGTCAATATTTTCAATCACTGGCCTTCACTTGAGTAACCTTGAGGTCATGTCATGACTGCAGCAGTCGTAGCAGTGGAGTGTGTAAAGTCAGTGTTCTGGAAACAGCTACACCATGCCATGTTTTTCATTCTGGTGAGTGATCTGTATTAATTAAATGTTGTTGCTGTCCTGTTATCCCCATGTTAGTTATTTGCGAAAAAAAAAAAAACAATAAAAAATATCTATTTTGTGCTGGATTGCTGGAAAAACAATCCTGGGATGAGTATAATGATAATAATAATAATATTGATATTATTACACATTAAATGTGTTATTTTGAAAGTATTTATGTTCAACTTTAGGCCATTTGGAACATATTTTAGCATACTTAGTCATGCTAAAACAGCACATCTTTAAGTAATTTAACTATTTTAAGTAATTAGAATCATAATGCACTAGACTCTGAATATATTTTAAATAGATACGAAAATGTATTTAATGGGCACTTAAAGTATCATAGAATGGAAATGAGTTGTTTGAAGTGTCTATGTCAATGTACTAAATCGTAGTTTTTTTTATATATATATATTTATTTGAATTCACCATTAACACATTAGAAATACATTATTACAGATATATATTTTTGACAATAAAAAAAAAATCTAAAAGGAACCTTGAGCCACACAAAGACTTTTCTCACAAGTACAGCTGTACATATATTCAAACATTAAGAATTAAAGCAAAAATGCGTAACATTTTGACATGAATAGATTATTTCCATATTTCCTGAGATGACAGGTTTCATTTTGAACAGTCCAAAATCCCAGAGTCAGACTCTCCAGCTCTGTGTTAAATGCTCCATTGGACTGTGTGTAACTTTCTATGGGCGAGTCACCCGGAAGTGTGTTCTGTGAGTGGCATCACTGCCCCAACTCCACCCCCACTGCAACACTTTATGAAGGGCAGAGCGATCTTGGCAGCGAGCTGAGTTCCTTTGTTTACATCGTGTCAGAAGAATGGAAGTGCCAATACAGGAGATGCATTTACAGCCTGGCAATAACTGAGAGCTCCAAAAGGCTTTTCATCTAATCCTGAAGTGGCGATGTTTCTGCTCGACTTGTCAATTTTGTGTTCACTGCTGTCACTGTTGCGTTACCAAATCATTAAACAAATGTTTGCAGTTTGTATATAAGTGTAGTGTATATATGTTAAATGCTGAAACAGGATATGATAACAAACGTGTAATTGTCTGTTACTGATTTTATTGCGTTTATACACAGTTTGTATAGTGTAGATATAGCCAGCAAAACAGATTAGCTCCGACATTAGCCACTAGCGGCTATTGTCTGCAAGAATTTATCAGACAGAAAAATAGTTGATTCACTGTCATTTGTAGTGTTTATGGTCCATCTGGTTTGGACATGTGTGACATACTCTATCTCTAGCTGCTGCCATTGAGTCCTCTGATTTGCAGACCTGCTCGGAGCTGGTGAGAGACGCGACCAGTGTCACATTTCATCATCCCTGGCGATTGTTCTGGAACTGACTGAAGAAGAATAGTTTCTAACTCGGATGCCTGTGTCCACAGTCAACTCGAAATAAACGTGTGAACTGTTTATCTCCTCCTTAATGACAGTCATGATGTAATAAAGCGAGAGAGAGAGAAAAAAACTGTTCTTTTGTCTTTGTTATTCTAGTGCTGTAAACGATGGTGGCGCACCTCCAAGGCTTAGATGAGAGCCGATGAGATGAACATGAAGGTTTTCAGCCCGGAAGAATTCTGTAAGAAACATCACAATGATTGATGTCCGTTGTTCGTGGAACTGTCGTGCATGCCATAGTGCATTCCAGCCGGACATGTGAAGGAGACGGACCCCTGATGACACCTGCATCTTACAGATTTATTTCTCATAAATAAAAGATACCGGTTTGTTGTCGCCTAATCAGTAAATGTTCAAACTTTCCCCTTTGCTTCATTCTGAAACGTGCTGTGGAAATAAAGTTTTCTAATCTGGGTCCGTCTGTCTTGCAGCTGCTTCCGCCTTTCGCTGGATCCTGCCTCTCCTCACCGGCTGCATGACGGAGTGCCATCTCTGATGTCGAATGATAGATGCTTCTCGAAGTTGCCTTTGCAAGTATAAGCTGGACAGTGTTGTGTATACTGCCATCTGTGATTACATTTTTCACCATTTCGCCACAGTCTTTCCTCATAAACAAATGTGGGATGGGGGGTGGGACTGGAGACCCAGCTTTACGACAGCTTGCAATTACACTAATTTACCTGTGGCGCCGCCAAAAGCAAATATTCTCATCTTACCTACAGCTGCTTTTTATTTTAATTAAGAAATTAACTCTGGTTGACTGCGATGAGATGCAGAGAGTAGCTTGACTAAGACAAAAGCTCAATTCAGCCAGTAAGTCCGATTGCATCATGTTGACCCGGTTTAGATGCAAACCATAGAAAATCTAACCATTGAGTAGTTCACTGCCGTAGCAAGGGGTGGTGCTGGGAGCTCTTCAGTCCTTCTGGTTCCTATGACTGTAGAGGAAGGACAGGAATCAAAGTTGACAGGTACTAAGAAGCTGTTACTACTGCTACTTGTCATTGCAGATCACAACAACTGATCACGTGTGCCCCACTTGATGTGACGTGTCCGCTCCTCCCTACCACTGTCTGCTGAGAAGCTTCTTTCAATCTGTCTTGTCTGTCTGTCAATTTGCACAGGAAAATGCTGCGCAGGGAAGCGCCTCCAAATTAAACAAGTCATTTTAAGCGGTAGCACTTGACGGGGCACGGACAGTTTTCTGGGCTCATGAAAGTGAGAACGCTGTTAGCGCAACTGACATTTAGCACCACCCGCCGGTCCGAGCGTGACATTTGGAATGATAAGAAATATTTATTAATTTCACCGAGCTAGATGACCAGCCTTCTTCAGGTGTTGTTTACGTTGAGATGGAAACGGAAACGACTGGCTTCCTCGCCGTTTTGGAGTCTGGTGCAGCGTTCGTTAGCCCCCTGAATCTGAAACTTTTAAAAACATCCGGAGTGGAAACTTTCATAAATGCAGTGCTCTCTGTCTCAGAGTCCCGCTGCAGTATGTAAATATTTCAGACATAGCACAGTCTCTAGAGATTCACCTGTGACGTCTCACATCAAACTAAATGTTTTTCAGTTTTTCAATCTTGCATTCAGAAAGGTTTTTCTATTTTTGTCACCTTGAAGAGATATATAAAAACATGTCTAGTTCATTTTTTCACATCTCATCATTTTAATTACAAATTGATTGTCAATCCATGTGATCAGTATCAGTGATCGGCACTCTGTCTGACCGGTGTGTGATCTGCAGCAAAAATTGTCATCGGAGCATCCCTGGTAGTCATCATAACATATTTACAAATATACAATATTGTGGCGCAACGTGGGGTGGGGTGGGGTGTAATGTACATTACACAATATCAGACGGGGTGTATATATGATTATGGCTGACTGGTAACTACACAGTGTTAACTACACAGTAGAGTTGTGCAGTCTGACGGCAATGAAGATGAAGGACCTGCGGTAGCGCTCTTTCCTGCACTGAGGGTGCCTCAGTCATCCACTGAAGGAGCTCCTCAGATCCTCTACGATCTGGTGCAGTGGGTGATAGCTGTTGTCCATGATGGGGGTGATCTTAGCCAACATCCTCCTCTCACTCACCTCCTGGACAGAGCTGGCGCATAGAAGAAAGCTGAGTCATAAAAGGTTCTGAGCAGAGGTCTGCACATGCCGAAGGACTTGAGTCTCCTCTTGTCTCTCTGCTACTCTGTCCAAATCTGGAGATGGCCTTGAGTCCTCTCCACACATCTCGTGCATATCTCTTTGCCAGCTTCTCTTCAAGCATCCACCCATAGTCATTCTTAGCCCTCCATATCCTCCACTGGAGCTCGCGCTGAACTCCTCCGCTCCTCTATGTCACCTGACATGAAAGTCCTCTTCTTCTGGTTCTGGAAGACTTTAAGCTCAGCGGTGGCACATCAGGTGGTTATTAGAGAAGCACGTAACCTCCGGGTTGGCACAATGCTGTCCACGCAGAATCAATGTAATCGTCAAAAGAGACAGAGAACAATAGTCTCTCAGTCTCTCATTGGCTTCCTCAGTCCACACTTTCACAGTCCTCTTCTGCTCAGGTTGTCTTCACACCTTGGGTGCCAAGTGGGGGAGCTGGTAGACCAGGTTGTGATCCATGCGTCCGAGTGGGGGAAGGAGGCAGAGGTGTGAGCGTCCTTCACATTTGCATACAGCAGGTCCGGTGTCTTATTCTCCCTGGTGTGACATACAGCGTGACTGTCAGGAGAGGGTGACGACGCTATGAGGTTGCTCACATGCAGCGGCTGTGTCCACCGAGGGGGTAATGTACATGCACAACGCAAACATGAGAAAATTTCCTCAGTAGATAAAATGGCCGCGCGCTGACGATCCGCCAGCCCATGTTCCTTTTGGCTACCTGCAACCCGCTGCGCTCTCGTCTGCGTGCAAGTGTGAATCCATTCATTCCAACCACAGGGTCGGCTATATGTTCATTGAGCCACATCTCTGAAGAACACAAGAGACAACAGTCCCCAGTATTCCTTCTACTGCTGGGTCAGTGCAGCCAACTCCTCGATCTTGTTGACGAGAGAGCAGACATTTCCCATGATGAGAGATGGAATGTAAGACCTCTTTCCTTCTTTGGTCCACCTCTGCGGCCTTGTCTTTTTCTCTGTATCACTGCAGGCACATCAGGTTAATCCGCGTAGAGCAGCGTCGGAGCCGTCGCTGAAGCTGGCGCAGCAGCACATCACCCAGTCCCGTCATAGCTTCTCAGCTACTTGCTAACTTAGTCTAGCTATTAACTGCACTATCCAGGTTGGGTAGTCTACGTGAAAGTGAAATTACTTTCCAGTCGTTGGACAAAGTTGTTTGCATTTTAAAAGCCTGAATTTAGCCACACTAACGCAATCTCCCCAGAACCACCTATGATGGCAACTTCTACGTACACACCTAGAAAAGTCGTCATCATCATCAGCAAGCCTGTGGTTTGGTTGGACTTATAGTGGAAGCTATTCGGTAACTTGCATTACAACGAAGAAAAAATGTACAGAAGAAGAAATGTAATGTAGGTGGAAGAGACAACTACTCCAGCCAGCTTGACAGTATCAGCAAAGAGACGTCTGCAAATTCACATTGACTGAGGATCGGAATCACCATCGTGGCGCGAGAGCATTACATTGCTGGTCCAGCTCAGCAACAGCAACAGCGTCCTGGTGTCCAATTTAATTGTGCCAGTCCTTCCTCCTGTGCTGTTGCAAAAATGTACTAATTGGACTCACTCCCATGGCACAATATACTGTACATTGACATTGGGACAATAGACATTTTTTGTCCTACACTGACAACAAAAGTAGCCAACCGCATTGCTTGTCCTTCCCGTGTCACATCACCCCTGACATGACTTTCCTCCTTATTGACGGTGCAGAAGTTCAGTTACAACACACGTCTGTTTGAAGGGCTTTTATAGAACTGTAATTGCACATTGTCATAGGTGGAACTAAAGGAGCAATATCCCATGTGTTACCTGTAACCAACCTCCATCATTTTTTTTACATGACGCATCTGGATATGCCATGTAAGGTGGGACATGAGCTTCAATTGAAAACCTAACCTGTCTACATGCAGCGCTGCAGGCTGCCTTTGGCGTCAGCACAGTACGCAAAAGTCCCTTTTCCAAACTTCAATATATTACGACAGCAATCTCATCCTTCATATGCTTTACCAAGGTTTAAATAAAAAATAAATACATTCATTAAAAAAAGTGCAGTGAGACCTTGTCTACCTCTAAGGACCCAGAGACCTACAATGAATATGCAACGCATCCTCGCTCCCATGGCGTCATATATTGACATTGGGAAAGTTCCCTTTTGCATCCTGTTCTGAAGAAAATGCCTATCAAATGACCATGTATTTAAGTCACAGCGACATACACTACAACCACCAAGGAGATGAATCATGTAAGGGATAAATAGGGACTGGCATCCAGCAAACTTCTTCTCCATTCTTCAGGAATTCTCTCACTCAAAGAGATTGTTAAATGTTCTAGCCAAAAAGTATCCTGCCACCTCTCCTAAACACTTCCACACCTCCACAGGTATATCATCAGGGCCCACTGCCTTTCCACCCTTCATCCTCTTCAATGTTCTTCTCACTTCAGCCTTACTCATCTTTGCAACGTCCTGATCTACAATGGCCACTCCTTCTACTCTTTGTTCGCTCTCATTTTCCTTATTCATCAGCTCTTCATAGTACTCTTTTCATCTTCCTGACACACTTCTGTTATCAGTCAAAATATTCCTCTCTCTATCCTTGGTCACCCTAACTTGCTGCACATCCTTCCCATCTTTAGCTCTCTGCCTTGCAATCCTGTACAAATCTTTCTCACCCACCTTACTGTCCAACCTCACATACAAGTCCTCGTAGGCCCTCTGTTTGGACACTGACACCACTACCTCTTTTGCTGGGCCTCCCTGAACTCCTGTTTACTCTTGTCAGTTCTGTCAACTCTGTCAGCTTTTTCTTAGCTAACCTCTTCCTTTGTTCACACTGCTGCACTTCTTTGTTCCACCACCAAGTCTCCTCATCCACTTTTCTTCCAGATGACACACTCTTCTACCTGTCTCCCTGATCACCTCAGTCATAGTTGTCCAGTCATTTGGAAGTCCTTCTTGACCACCCAAAGCCTGATTCAATCCCTCCCTGAAAGCAACACAAGACTCTTCCTCTTTCAGCTTCCACCACTTTGTCTTCTTCTCTGCCGTTGCCCTCTTCGCCCTCCTCACCACCATGGTCATCCTGAACACCACCACAATCAACAACAATCACTAATATCCTTCAAGTCACATCATCTACACAAGATGTAATCCCCTTCTGTAAGTCACCCTATGCTCCTCTCTCTTCTGGAAGAAAGTATTGACCACAGCCATTTCAATCCTTTTTTCAAAGTCTACAACCATCTTACATTCAGTGTTCCTATCCTGGATACCAAACTTTCCCATTACTTCCTCGTCACCGCTCTTTCCTGAACCAACATGTCCAATGAAGTCTGCCCCAATGACCACTCTCTCATCTCTGGGAATACTCTCCTGCAGTTCATCTAATTCACTCCATAAGGTCTCCTCCTCAAGTTCACACCCCATAAGCCCTAACTACATTGAGGATGACCCCTTCAATTTCTAACTTGAGACTGATCACTCTATCCGATTCTCTTTTCACTTCTAGAACATTCCTGACAAACTCCTCCTTCAAGATGACTCCCACTCCATTCCTCTTGCCATCTACACTATGATAAAATAGTTTTAACCCTGAACCTAAGCTTCTAGCCTTGCTACCTTTCAACTTGTTCCCCTGAACACATAGAATATCCACCTTCCTCCTCTGCATCATGTCAGCCAACTCTGTAGCTTTCCATCTCATAGTTCCCACATTCAAAGTCTGTCAATCCTATTGTCTAGTCTTTCCTCTTCTCCCTCTGTCTATTGGCACACCTCCCCCCTCTCCTTTTCTGTCTTTGACCTAAAGTAGTCCAATTTCCATCAGGACCCTGCAGGTTAACAACACCGATGGCAGTCGTTGTTAATCGGATGCCCTTCCTGATACAACCTTCTGCATTTATCCAGGCTTGGGACCGGCGTAAGAAGAAACTGGCCCACCCCACTTCACGGCCACAACAATATGAATCATTCTCACCATTTAAGCTTCATAAACATGGTTGAATATGCAATTATGAACAAAAATCATCACACTTACACAGTAATAACAATAATACTAATTATAATAATAATAGAGCTCCTATGTGCAGAAGGGCGCTGAAGAGCTGGAGACGCTGACCCTGGTGTAGGGGCTTTTGATGCCACCATAAAAACAGGAAATCACATTGAGTGCTATTGTGACCTGTTTGTGTAAGTCATCAAGCACAACATACCAAGTGACATAAAGTTTTATATGGACCCCAACCACTTTTTTGTTTCTTGTTGTGCTGACGGCATGTTCAATTAAGGGAATTCCATTCCAGATCTTCTGTCATGTACGTCTTGTTTGTCCGTTCTCTGTTCCACGTCTTCTCTCGTGCTTTTATTTTGTTATTGTCTGTCATTTCCATTTCCTGATCTGCCCACAGCTTAATGGCCGAGCAGCTGGAACTCTTCAGATGATCAACCTCCACCGTTTTCCAGCTTGCGGGGCCAGATGGTCACATCGTGTTCCGTTACCTCTCCCAAGACTTCTCTCTCTCATTGTTCCTCTGAATATTCCAAATACCTCTGCGTGCTTTAACTTTTTTTCAGACGCTTCCTTTGTTTCCCGTTCTTCCTCGCTTTGCTTCTGTTTGCTTCCTCTCCTTTGCAAAATTCTACCCACATGTGAGCGTTTTACTAGTCTAACTTTTCATTTATCATTGAAGTAGTTTTATCCTTGCGTGAGTGTGTGATTTCCACCACCGAGCACTTTTCATTTATTGGACTCAGCTTATCTCCGAGCGTGTTTGTGTTCTCCACGTTAAATAGGCTTGATACTAATTTGCCTCTCCTTTGTTTCAGATTCGTCCCAAATCCCTACGTGTAGTCCTCGGTTCGTGCACCTTTCGTCCTTCATTACTGTTGGCCGGTGTGTAACTCATCGTTGTTTATTAAATTTGCCTTTTGTAACCCTGCAGTCATTTGCACCTGGGTCCATCCTCAGACAGCCATTACATCTTCAGTTGATAAATGAGAAGGAATAATGTTTTGAAAAAGAGTACATTATTACATTATATTATCACTAGTCAATAATCAAATCCACAATGTATTGTGATAGCATTCCGAAAAGCTGCTATTGTTAGGCCAGATATATACGGACAGGACACATCCTTTGTAACTATCGCTGTGTTTAACATATTCAGGATGCCATTGTTTAATCAATTTGGGCTTAAAGCACAAACTCTCCGCTGTAATTTGAAAATATCCACATCCAAATTGGAGCAAATGTTTAGGAAATTAAGATCCTTAACACGTGGCCACCTCTTTTTCATGGGATCGAAAGTAATTGGACAATTGACTCAGGGGGCCGCAAAAACGAAAACACAAGGCTCCATGAGCTCTTTCTCTGTAAACTTGACACCAATCAAGGTCAGGAGTCCCATTTGGATGCTCAAGAAGCCGTCCAAGGAGCTCTCAATGGAGATAAAACAGACTATCTTGAGGATGGAAAAAAAGATGTTGCCCTGTTGTTTTGGTGCCAGACGAAATGTGCACTGCATGGCCACAAGATAAGTCTAATTGTTTCTCATCTCTTTGTCACAAAAACTCATTAGTTGTAATCTCAGCCAAATGCTCGTGTAAGTATGTGAAGTCATACTAAATTACAGACAAACTTGTGTCCTCTGAGAGAAGGTCATGGAGACCGAGTCTGATGAATGAGATGAGAAATCGCTAGTGACACCAAGATCTGCTTTCAGAGCATTGCACTGTTTAAGCAGTGTTTACCAGATGCAGCTTTGGAAGAAAATGATGCAAAACCTTTCAGCGGGAAACCTGCTTGTCATTTCAGTGCTGAGTATGGAGAGCCATGTGATAAAAGTGTAGAATGGTAAACAGCAACTCATAAAGGTGACCACGAATGGCTACTAGGGATAGGCAATAACTTATAGTACACAATATACCCCCAGACACAATCTCCACAATGACAATTCTACATCTCATGATAAATTCCATAAATTCCACACACGGCACACTCGCTGCAATGGACTTGCATACACAACATGACGAGACCGAGACTGCGCGCCGTGCCTTCCAGCTCCGTGGCGTTTGACAGGCAACACTGGCGTGTGACAGTTATGGAGAGTGTGGTGGACTTTGGTTCAAGATCGTAGTTTTAAACATATTTTAAATACAGGAAACCTTTGATAATGATATTAGTGGTAAACTCTGAGTCTTTGGATCCCTGTTTGTAGTGAAATCTTCAATTAGGCAATTTAAAAAAACATTTTAGGAGAGAGAATTCTGAAAAGGTTTTTCATCAGACTAAACAAAGGACTGACAGTTTGTATAATGATTTCAAGAATAGAATATGACTATATGATCATTTATTCACATATTTTTAATATTTCTTCAATAGCGTCTGGGAAATGTGTCCAGACTGGTCCATAGTTAAAGTAGACTGTTAAGAGACATGAGATACAGCAGACAGACAGCCAGTCTGTAACCCCTAAATAAAACTGGCAGAGCAGTTTGTCAGACACAATCAGGTTTTACCAGAGACCTGAAACATTGAATTTATCATCGCTTCACTTAGTTAACTATTATAAACACAAACAAATAATGATGTAGGAGACAAACTCCACTAATAAGTTTCATCATCAAACAGTTTTAAGAGAGACTGTCGTGTGTCCAACACATGGAATAGAATGAAAATGTATTTATCCTGAGAATTATCATGATTGCAGAAATTACAACATTTACCGTGACTTTTGTCCATATCACCCATCCCTAGTGGCTACCCACTGTTAAAGAATTATCGACAGTGTACAATGACATCACCTTAAAGCAACAATGCATAACATTTAGACACATATAGAATATTTTCATATTTCCTGGGATGACAGGTTTCAGTTTGAACAGTCAGAAATCCCAGAGTCAGACATTCCAGCTCTCTGTTAAACGCTTCCTTGGGCTAGCCACCTCTCTGAGCAAGCCGCCCGGAGGCGAGGTCTGAGAGTCTGGTCTAAGAGCTCCGAAAGGCTTTTCTTCTGATCCTGAAGTGGTGATGTTTCTACTCGACTTGTAAGTCAATTTTGCGTTCACTGCTGTCTCTATGTGCTTGAGCTTGCAATTACACTCATTTACCAGCGGCACCGGCAAAAGCAAATGTCCTTAAACTAAATGTTATTACATTAACAAATGGTGTATGTGTTATTGAACCATGGTCAGCAATTTCTGAGTGATTTGGTTCTACAAATATGTCTGCATGAAATTTTCTGTAATGGCTGTTCAAGGAGTCAGACCCAAGTGCTGAACTGTTTACAGAAGACTCCGAACAACAGGAGTAAAAGTTAACAAGTACACAATAATAAAAAGCACGAAGAGGAACGAGGAATCAAGGAAGTCGAGGAGACAATACACTGGGAAAGGAGAAAAACCTGAAAACAGAAAACAGGTGAATCAAAACTCAAGCCTTAATGATGGGGACAACGTAAATGCATTCAGAATAAACTCACAAGGCCCAAAGAACATAAAGCAGTGGAATTACACACACACAAACACACAAGGAATAAATTTAATGAGAGAAAACATGAGGTGAGTAATAAAAACACTCACACGTGCGAGGAGAACAACTAAGAAAGCGGTTGAAAATAGACATGCATGCAACGTTCGACTATTAAAGAGCATGAGAGAGTGGAGCTACAAAAGGGAGAGTATTACTATAGGAACGCGAAGTAACCATCTGGTAACACAGTCTGTAACCAAGGTGTTGATATCTGTGAGGCTGAATAGATGATAGCAACCAGCTACGTTGCTAAGAAGCTGGAGGGAAGAAAACAGTTAGCGGAAGCACACACGAGCGGGAACGGCAAAATATGAGCACAGAAAACACAAACATAATATTATCCCTACATCAACCCTCTGGATGTCACAGAGCGAGTCAATGTAACTCAAAAAGAATCATGGGATTGATGATGCTTTGCTTCACAACCAACTTTTTAACTACTGATAAATATTCCCTCGAAAGAGGAAGAAATATATTTTTGTCTGTGTTTTATCCAGATGCAGGCGGAACAGGTTTGGGAAATTACCTTTTGTTAACTTTAGCTTGACCCTTAAACGTGAATGGTCGCCATCACAACATAGTTACAACAACAGAGCATGTTTTGAAGAAAGTAAATATAAAGCAGGTAAATGACCCCTAAATTAAAGTTTATGACTTCCAGGTGTAGGTTGGAACAGGTAACCTTCAATAATAATTTAACCCTCTTAAGTAATAATTATTACTTGATGTCACTACATAGTTCACAATTGCCATCAAGGCAGAGTATTTGTTTTTAAAAGTAATGAAAATATAAAGGCCTCTAAATGGCCTTTAATAAAGGTCTATGACTTCCTGGTGTCGGAAGTGACCTCATCCTGACCTAGATTTATGATGGATAAAAGTTTAGCTTGAGGTCAGCATTGTATGTAAAATAGTTGATGACTAAAGGTTTACATCGCAACACAAATGCAGTAACATACATACAAATAGAGGATACACAATGAATGTCACATACTGTATATCTCATTATTATTTCTTCAATGTGTTCACTTTCTTCATAAACGTAACGTAAGTGATTCTCCACATGATCTCCACTGAGGAGAAGTTGGGTGGTGAAAAAATGCTATGTATTCTGTGTTCTATTGATGAGAGCTTTTGATGTCCTCATGCACGGAGTGGACGTAAATCAACTGACTGACTGAACTAATTGTTAACCCCTACTTTAAAACCAAATCCTCTGAGTTTTACAGATCAACGTTGGAAAACAGTTTTTGGTTCACCGGCTTGTGTTGGCAGTAAAGTAACAGCTCAGTGACCAAGAGCTAGTATTTAAAACAGGGACGTTCACAGAAATTGAAGGTTTTCTCAGAAAAGGTAAGACCACACTTTTGTTACATATGAAATGACAATAAGTCAAAATAATAAACTTTCATCATTGAAAAAAAAAATCATTTTTTTTTCATCACTTACTTGCGGCACAGCAGTGACTGTTTAACATCACAGGACAATTGAAACTAGCATAAGCTGGCCATTTGTGTTTTTCTTTCACTTTTTCCACACTTGCACCATTATGTGATTGGCTGATTAATGCTTTGTATATACCTTGTTATAGCACAGTAGCTGAAAATTATTGAATGAATAATGAGAGACTCCACCCACTCAAGACATTGCACATTTTGATGCATATAAATATACCATAGATAATAGCAGCATTGTGACTTCTGGGCTTTTATGACAAATATGGTCCGATTACTCACTGAAAGGAAGTGTGGTCACTACTGATTCTTCTGAGCCATCTGAGTGAGTTTTGTAGCACCTCAGAGGAGTAAAGGTTACATCATTTTCATTTGCTGCAGTCATTACCTGCACACTGGTGCAGGCACTCTCCAGCTGTTGCTACATTTGGCTCAGCTCGACATTGTGTGACTGACAGATGTCAGACGTGATTTGTTGCAGAAAATTATGGAGGATCCTCTCTGATTATGCTCCTCTGCTGCTCTCAGAAGACTTCCATGAAATTAGACAAATTAGCGTACAGTTATAGCTAATATGGCATTACGAATTATGTTTACTGTTGATGCGTGTACTTATCTTTCCTGCCCATGAATCTAGTCTGTCTGGCAATAGATAGACTGCCAGAAATACAGCTTATCTAAAAAAAATGACACATCTCCAAAACCTCATGAAGCCAATATTCTGTCAATTATGATTTAAATCCACTACTGACATGGTTGTAGAGGTCATGGTGGAAAGCTGCCACCCCAGCTCACTTGGAGGGAGATGAAACAGTAAGAAGCTCAGTTAGAAGATGTATTTCTTTTTATTTTTGGACGGCTGCTAAGAGAATTCGGAACTCTCATTTGGAAATTCACATGTTCACATCACAATCATGTTCACGGAAAGAAATGAAAACAGATGTAAGCGGACAGGCAAAGGACAATTCAGTACGACATCCCATAAGAACACAATAAAGGATGAGCGTAAGTGAGGGCACCTGGCTCAAAGGCATTTCTGCCATAAACAGGCAAGTCAGAATTTGGAAAACTCCTTACCAGCTTGCTTAACAGGATCTGGTGTTGTATAGAGGAAACAGTAGAAGGGATGCCCATCTTGCCCAAAGAAGATGACATAACTAAAGACAGAGCTGCTTGTCCATCGTAACTATCTATTGTGAGACATATGGCTAAACTTTCGACAGCACAAAGAAGAGTCTGGTTTTGCTAATGAAGTCCTTCATGGAGGGCCAAACAAGTTTGACTCCAATCGTGTTTTCACCCAATTGATCCCCTCAGACACCACACATACTCCAGCAGGAGTGTATCTTTCATGCGGAAAAGAGATCCTCATCTTTTATGTTAATAGTTAGAATTTAATGGTAGAGTGTTATGTTACATATTGCAGGGCTCTCCTATGTTTTGAGAACAAACACCATCCAGGTTCCTGGATAAAAGGAGCTCCTACTTCAAAGACTGCCAAAGATGAGCCAGGTATTGTAGTACTCTACTACCACATTACCATATACCAAATATGACAAAGTCACTACCTCTGACAACATTTGAATTCTATTCAGAGACAGATGGCAGATTATCTGTTTTAAGACTTCACACCCGATTCTTTTTTTCTGTACAACAGTGAGTGGTAGATCAAATACAGAAAAGCACAGCTTACCTCACCAGTTAAAATGGACTATTCAAATTATGTCGTATTCAAAGTAAACATGAAAAGTCAGATATTCTAAGATAAAATATACACGATTTCTGTCAGCAGATTGGGCAGAGAGCAGCCTCCCTTCTGATGTTGCTGCATCTGCTCATTCTGCAGCCAGCTGGACTTAAGCGGCAGAAAACGCTGCAGATCATTTTGGTCGTATTTCAGAAGGTTTGTAAAATCTACATAATCTTTTCCAACACTTTGCTACATTATTTGTATTTATATTTGCTTAAACTGAGATGGCTCTTAATCTGTCTTAGGCGTGTCGTAGCCTGGAGGATAACGTCACTGATAAGCAAAACCCTCAGCCATATCTCTTAGCCAGAGGATCTTCAAGGGCACAGGTTTTCACCTTTTACATCCTCCTGGATGAAAGCCTCTTCTATGCCAATCAAGTACATAACTGGGTGCATTTGATGCGCTTTTCAAATCCCTCTCTGTCTTCAGTCTCAAATACGATGATGCTCTGTCCAGTCTTTACACATTTTTGCAGACAACACTGTACAATATCGATGTAGGTGCCACAGATGAAAGCATCAAAAGAGCCAAGAATCAAAGAGCTCAGAGCAAAGCTGTTAAACAAGCCATTGTGCATTAATTCAGCTCATTGCTGAGATGTCTTCTTTGTGCATCATAGACTAGAATAGACTAGACTAGACTAGACTAGACTTCCTTTAATTGTCAATGCACATAGAAAAAACAGTAGTGAGACCTTGGCAATGAAAAAACAAACATTATGGCAGCAGCGGAGGTTATAGCATGAATATGAGGTAGTTAAATGCGTTTTGTACTCAACAGTCTGATGGGCAGGGGGATACAGCTGTTTTTGAATCTGGTTGTGCCGCAGCGGCTACTGCGGAACCTTCTGCCAGATGGCAGACAGGAGAACAGTCCATGCTGCGGGTGGGTGGGGTCCGAGAGGATACGGTGGGCTCTGGATAGGCAGCGGCTATCTGCCAGGACCCGGATGCTGGTGAACGTGGTCCCAATGATCTTCTCCGCTGTCCTTGACTCTTTACAGAGACTTCCAATTTGGGGCCATGCAGTTTCCTGGCCAAATGGAGATGCAGCTGGTCAGCAGGCTCTGGATGCTCCCTCTGTAGAAGGTGGTTAGGATGGGAGGAGGGAGAAAGGCTCTTCTCATCCGTCACAGGAAGTGCATGCGCTGCTGTGCCTTCTTCGCCGGAAAGGTGTGGAGTGACCAGCTGAGGTTGTCGGTGATGTGAACTCCCAAATACTTTCTTGCACTCACAACCTCCAAGACTGTGTCGTTGATGTGGAGAGGTGTGCAGCTCGGTCTCCATCTCCTGAAGTCCACGATGATCTCTTTAGTTTTGTTGACATTCAGGACTAGGTTGGTCATCTTGCACCAGTCCACTAGATGCTGCACTTCCTCCCAGCATTGCCAGTTCGGTTTTGTCCTGAATGAGGCCCACAACTGTCATCAATCATGTTCTATGAGCATTCGGAACGTTTCCATTTTGACACAATTGCAGATCAAGTTAGTGAGCAAATCGTGCACAATAATGCAGTTACACATATGTGCATTTTATAAACCAGCACAAATCTTGTATTTATGGTTATGTGCAACCTTTGCCTCTTCCGTCAGGGCCATTTTCTTGTCAATGAATATCAAGAATAATAAAAGTAGCTTCTGTGGAGCTGTTGCAGCAGGCATCCCGAATCTTACTATAGCGCTCTATTGGGGTAAAATGTCCTTTTAAAAGGTCCTAAAGTCAGATGTATTGAACCCTGTCAATGTTGTGGTTTTATGATTTTTTTTTTCATTAGCAAGTGTAACATAATCTAATGACATACTGGACATCTGCTTGAAGACAAGCTTCACCAGCTCAACATGCCTGACTCCCTCTGCATGTGGATTATGGACTTCCTGACCAGCAGGAGTCATTTCGTGCGGCTGAGGACGACTGTCTTCGACACTCATCGGGTCTCCTCAGAGCTATGTACTCTCCACATGACTTTCCTCCCTGTACACCAACTGCAGCACCTCCAGCCACCAGTCCGTGAAACTGATCAAGTTTGCGGATGACACCACCATCATCAAGCTCATCTCAGATGGAGATGAGTTGGCTTACAGGAGGGAGGTGGACCGGCTGGTGTCCTGGTGCAGCCACAACAACCTGGAGCTGAAGGCCCAGAAGACAGTGGAGAGGATCATGGACTTCAGGAGAATGACAGCTCCTCCGTCCCCTCTCCTGTTGGCTGGTTCGCCCATTCCCATTGTGGACTCCTTCCGCTTCCTGGAAAGGAAGGACCCAGAGTCGAGCAGAGCCAACCCTTATCACCCTGGTCATGGACTGTTTGTCCCTCTTCCCTCTGGCAGGATGCTGCGGTCAATCCAGACCAGAACCACCAGTCACAGGCAACCCGGTCTCAATGCAATTCGTTCATGTTGTCATGAATATTTAATCTATTGAATCATGCATAGGGTCAAGAAAAACGCCTTTTATACGTTCCGAGGAACACGAAAAAAATGCATGGGGCTCCAATTGCAGCTCATTCACATACATTGTACTGCTGCAATTTATTTGAGCTTCTCCGTCCCCTGTTACAACATTACAGCCACATGAGTCACTAATTTTACCAGTTTGACTTTGATTTTGGTTCTTATTCACACTCACGATCCTGAGTGAGCTCTGCTGTTTCCCGACAAATTCAGAGAGAAAAACGAGTGGAGACTCATAATATGCATGGTCAACTAATTTTTACACAGGCATTGTCATCAGCAACTGTGATTTAAGAACCCTAGGGACTGACAGACAAGCAGACCTACTTCTGAACAGGTAAGTTGTGCGGCCACAATGTTAATATAAATTATTTTAGTGCTCCAGTACAGTTGTCAAACGTTGTATTTACGTTGTCTAACTCTGATTTCAGTTTCATCTAGTGAAAGTTAAGAATTATGAGTTTGTTTTTTTTGGGGTTTTTTTTTTGTTCTCACTTCTTCAACCCTCATTTTGAAGGGAAATCATTTTAAAAGAACTAGATTATTGTAATACGATTTTCGCAAGATTAAGGTTAACGTTAGTTTTGGTTAAGTGTTGTGTCATTGACGGTCCTCATAAAGATAGAAAGACTAATGTGAACGTGTCCGTGTGTGTGTATGTGATTGTGTTTGTTATTTATTCATGGTCTAGTTGAAGCACCTTTCTATACTTTTATACTTTCTTAAACTTTGTGTGGAGAGGGACAGGTCTTCCAAGATGACCTCAGGACACCTAGAACATTGGCTTGTGGTGTTTACACTCAGGATGTTAATAGCAAGGTACAGAGAAGGTCAATCGAAAGTTTACAAAGAACTCGATAGAAAGTCTCAAGGGGATCTTTACCAGTGGACGCAGAGCAACCATCGAGCAGCGCAGACTAGAACCTAGGTGTAGAAATCAGTGGAGCTTGATCAGCGGATGGGGTCAATGTTGCGCTACTGTAAAGGTGGAGGGAACAAAGGAAACTTAAACAACAGACAGGAAAACTGGAAATAACAAAATAAATGCATCCAAGAACAAAAACACAACAGTACCCCCCTTAAAGGAGGGCTTCTAGGCACTCTGCCTGGTTTCTCTGGATGTCTAGCATGGAAGTCAGAGACTAGAATGAGGGAGCGGGGGATTCAGGAACATTCCTCTGGGCCATATCTCTCCCAGTCCGCTAGGTATTGGATCCCCGACCCCGACGTCTGCTGTCCATAATCTGATGGACAGAGGAAGCAGGATAGTTGTTGATGATGAGGGGAGGAGGAGGTGCTTCAGAAGCTGGGTTGAAGGGAGATTTACAGACAGGTTTGAGAAGTGAAACGTGGAAGGTGAGATGGATGCGCAGAGAGTCAGGCAGCTTAAATCTGACCGCTGAGTCATTGATGCGCTTCTCCACTTTAAAGAAACCAATGAATCTGGGCGTTAGCTTGCGGGACTCACCAGGGATCAGCAGGGCCCAGGTAGACAACCACACCTTGTCTCCTGCCTGGTATGAATGAGCCGGGACCCTGCGCCGGTCAGCCAGTCACTTATAGCGCTCTGCGGTACGTGACAGGGCAGCTTGGGTGAGGGACCACATCTCTCGGCAGCGCGGTAAGTGTTGACTCACAGATGGAACTGTAACCTCCACCTCTTGGGCTGGAAAAAGGGCTGCCTGCCAAACCTGGAACGAGAGGTCCTCGATCAGAGACCACGTTGACGGGGATACGGCGGAGAAGGGTGGCTGAGAAGTGGCAGCGGTTGCAGAAGTCCAGCGGGAGGATGGTGGGAGGACTTGGATCTGTTGCACGTGGCGCAAGATTTGCTAAAGTTCTTGATGTCTCCAGACATACCAGGCCACCAGAAGCATTGCTGGATGAGAGTTAGAGTGCGGAACATGCCAGGATGGCAAGGAAGCTTGGAGGAGTGCCCCGACTAAAGGACCTGAGGTCGAGTGGGCTCAGGAACGAATACGCAGTGTCTGGTTCCTTACCTGTAGAAGAGTGTTCGTGAGGCCGCGAAAGGATAAGATCAAATAAATACTGGGTGAATTGTAAGTAATGTAATGAGAATGAAGCCAAGTTACGTAATGGTCTTACAATTTGTAGTGTAAGGCATTTACAAATGTATTAGAGGACCTTGAGATGAACATTCATTCATTTGTGATGAAAATTCTTGAAAAGAGACCAGGTTGTTCATGACTAGTTATTACATTCAGTAACACATCCAGGGAAGCTTGAAGTGCTTTATTCAGAGTGAAACAAAAATACATGAGCACACTATTTATGCACAAAACTGAAAGACATGTGCAATAATATAGTAATATAGTAGTAAATTTATTGCCAAAATGAGGGTTGAAGAAGTGAGGACCGGGCTAAAAAAAAAAAAAAAAACACAATGCAAAGACAAAGTTCGACAGCCATACTGGAGCAGTAAAATCATTTATATGAACATCGGGGCCACACAACCTACCAGTTTAGAACTAGGTCCGCTAGTCTGTCTCCCTTGAAGCACAGTAGCAGATAACATTGCCTGTTTAAAAATGAGAATTTAAACCAATAAAATGCATGTTCATATTATGAGACTGTACTCGTGTTTGTCTCTAAATTTGTCGGAAACGGTGTGTGCCCTCAGGATCGGGAACGGGAGTGTGAATAAGAGCCAAAATCAAAGTCAAACTTTGAAAACTCGGGACTCGTGTGGCTGTAAGCTCAAATAAATTACAGCAGTATCACGTTATAGCATGTGAATGAGCTGCAATTGGAGCACCATTCTTTTTTTTTTGCGTGTTCCTCAGAACGTAAAAAAGGCACTTTCCATTACCCCGTGCACGATTTATTTCTCTATATTTTTTTTTATCTCTTATAAAATGTGGAACTTGTACTTGAAAAATGTTTGACAAAAACATGTTCTGACAGTTTGTATTTATTTCATTATAGGTTAGTGTGTATATTCTCTTTTTCATTCAGACTCGATTCTCTTCTCTTTCCATTTTTTTGTCAGGAGACCTTGTGTTTATTTAAATCTCATCACACTTTTTCAATTGTCATTAATTGAATTAGTTTTAGATTCTTGTTTTATATTTTCTAGTTTTGAAGAGGTCAGATTCAAGGCATCTGCAGCATTGAATATGAAGAAACAATGAAATTATACAACAACAAAAAATCCCACATGCCCAAAAATGGCATCTTTTCTGATCAAAAATTTGATTTGAATCATTGGAAAATGCACTTAACCATTGGAGAAGTTGTAATCCAATCCACTGGCTGCATATTTTATCATACACTACAGTCGTTCCCCAAAGCAGTCCAAACAAATTCACACTAGGAGTTGTTTAAGGCACAACGCATCCTCTGAGATGGGATATATTGTTATTTTTTATCCAAGCCTTCTATTTGTGCAGTGCAACAGCCAATAATTGTGGCATCAGAGGAACAAATAGAGGGCTGGTAAAGGCTGACAGTGTGTCACCGTCGCTCCATTTTAACCTTTAGATCAGTCAGCATGTAACACAAATTGACAGGCAAAGCCGACTGCAAATATCAAAGTCTCCTTCAGCTTGTTCCCACTCTGAATAGAAGTGTTTGAATAGCTCAGAAAATACTTCAAAGCAGCAGAGAGGAAGGCTTTTTTTAATTTCAGATAAGGCCTAGAGCTGTACATGTACTGCAGTGGAGCAGTTCACATCTTAATAAATGTGATGGGCAGAAAACTCTGGGCTGTTTTTTTTTTCTTCTTACCTGTTTCCTGTTTTTTTTTTTTTTTTGTTTTGTTTTCTGGATAATCCCACTATGACGTAGGCCTCGTAGAAGAGGAACATTGGGAAGTTAATAAATAAATGAAATAAATAAGAAGAAAGAGTCTTTTTGGTTTGTTACAGTAATTATCGGGATATATATATATGTATATATATATGCAATGCGAGGAACCGTATAGCAAACAAAACGGAAGGTTGTGTGCTAATATGACAAAAAATCTGAGAAAACAAACAGGCATGTGGTGGTCCAACTCACATGTGGCTGAAAAGAACACAGCAGCAGTCAGAACTGGCACATGTATAGTAGGTGTACAACGAAATTAACCTCATGAAATGATACGAAATATGAAACAGGTTTTCATTTTTTTAATTTTATTTTTTTCATCACCTAACAAAGATGTGAATAATCTTTTGTACTGAAAAAATATTGTTTGGAGAGACTCATACAATTGCATGACATGCCCATCAGGAGTTGAGCCGAATAATTAAGATGATGAAAGAAATTACACAGAGAGGTTTAATTCACAGAAAGATATATTGAGTTATACTCAACATTTTAATGGATTTCATGTTTACCTTGAAATTCATGGATGGCGCAAACAATTTCACGTCCGTGTTCACGATTCTTGGCTGCTCATTGCCATGGAAGAATAGCTGAAGTGGAAAAAGAAAGAAACCCACTAGCATTCATTGGCCCCTACCTGCTTTCCACCATTCCACCGTGGTGGCACTGTGTGGTAGATAATCTTTGAATGTGTGAGACACAGCCCATCTTGCGTGCAACAATGTCAAATGGTTAAATGCGCTCCACTGTACGACTGTGGATGATTTGCTGGCTGTGATGCCATGTATTGCCTTCAGTAGATATTTGAGACAAGAAGTACAACGGTGATCAGTGAGTGCAGCTTTGTAGTGTACTTTGGTTTTATCAACACCATCACCTGGAAGGGATTTAAAATGAAAACTTCCACATAAGAGTCCGCCACCTGCCTCCATTTCTTTGTCACTATCGGTCCTCCTCAAATTGCTCTTTCTGGCATTACAAATGCTGTGTGTGTGTCAGATTATTGTTTTATTTGAAGATGTTTCTATGTACTGCGCATTACCACTGTCAGGCCCAAAATCAAGCCCAACCAGAAAAATTGGTGTTGAGAACCGCAGCTTCGCACCAGTGGATGCAAGAGACACTTCCCAACAGCAGACGCACTGCCCCAGGGATTCCTGGCACCAGCGAAACACTCTGCTTTGCTGTGCCCACAGACAGTACTCTGTTTTCACTGTCACACTCCCGTTTTTGTTTGGGCCTCATCTGTTATTTTTTTCTTCTCATATTTTGTTAATTTCAGATTAGAACTAATACCTCAAAGACCATTCACAAAACACTTTGGCCAAGACCTGGAGTTTGGCATGACAGCCCTGACCAGGTTTTAGAAAATGTGGGGTGTGTTCAAGATCACCCAGCTGGACTGTTGTGGATTTTCCATTCTGACTACAATAAAGACCTTGAAGAGATAATTGTCTTTTAAGAATATTATGAAAAAAATCTTTGCAGTGAGAATACAAGTTCACAGTTTGAAGTTGACAATGTTCGAAGTGAATGTACAATTTAACCGCTGGAATGCAGGGCCCGACAACAACATTGAACATGACAAACAAGAATGTAGCAACAACCTTAAGCATCTGTGAGATACTCAGTCTGCATTCTGAAAACAAGGTGAAATGGTACCAAAAACAATGACTCGACCTTCCATTGGTCTGTCTTCTTCTTTTCCTTTCGGCTTCTCCCTTCAGGGGTCCTCACAGCGGATCATCATCCTCCATCTCACCCTGTCCTCTGCTTCCTCTACTCTCAAACCGACAAACCTCATGTCCTCCTTCACCACCTCCATAAATCTCCTCTTTGGCCTTCCTCTCGACCTTTTGCCTGGCAGTTCCAACCTCAACATCTTCCTACCAATGTACTGGCTGTCTCTCATCTATACATGTCCAAACCATCTCAATCTAGCCTCTCTGACTTTGTCTCCTAAACACCTGACCACATGTGCTGTCCCTCTGATATACTGCTTCCTGATCCTATCCATCCTGGTCACTGCCAGAGAGAAGCTCAGCATCTTCATCTCTGCTATCTCAAGCTCTGCCTCCTCTCTTTTCCTCAGTGCCACTGTTTCCAAACCATACAACATTGCTGGCCTGACCACCCTTTTGGACACCTTCCCTTTCATCCTTGTCGACAAGCTTTTGTCACACATCACGTCTGACACTTTTCTCCAATTATTCCATCCTGCCTGCACATGCTTCTTCACCTCTTTGTCACACTCTCCATCGCCCAGGACTGGTCTGTACAATCACAATATTTTTCCATCACAATTACTCCTTTTTATTACAAATTAATAAAATCAATTTAAAATAATACAAAAATATATAGTGCTGCGGTTATATGAACACAACTGATTATGAGATTAAATGAGATAAAATGTATGACAATATATGTGATTAAATGGTAAGAATAAATGTAAGTAAAATATAAAAGTAAATATGAATATATGGATAAATGCAAGTAAATCTAAAAGAAAAACTTCTCAGAATAACACACGAAAAACTATGCCCATTAGGGTTTAAGGTACTGCAAATCATCATACAAGAGAATGTCAATATAATAATACTTAAACCAAATTTGAAAAATACTGAGTTCAACCTCCTGGGGAATATTGAGCGGAGATCGATTAGCAAAGAGACATCAAGAGGTTGAGCAACATGTCTGGCCATAGTTGAACTTATCATCCAAGAAATCAATGATCATACCTACGGAGTAACTACACAGCAGGCAAGGATAAGTAGTATCAAAAGAGCTATGCCAATTAGGACACTAATCTCATCCATCCTCCATTTGTGAGCTGGGTCCACCATGGATGAGGCAGCTGGACGAGGCAGCGACATCATCTTCTTTCGTATTCATAAGCAGTGAATTCAATTGATCAATAATGTGTACAATATTAGCAGAAATATCAGGAATGACAGTCCAACAGGAATCATCGATCATGTGACATAAACCTCCCGGAGAGGCAAATAAAAGGTCAAGTGCCACTCGATATTGAATTAGCATGTTCCAGGAACCTAACATGAAAGGAGTCATAGCAAAAGAACCCACAGTCACTAAAGCAGATAGATTCTGTAAAGATAAAGTCTGATATGCAGCTTATAAAATGTTGAGTGTTGTTAATTTGACAAGAATGTATGTGGAAGTATGGAAGAAGTGGTTTCTGCGAAAGTCATGAGTCGGTTCGGAATGTGAAAACATTAGTCTGAGGATGTCGTCCGAGCGTGGATCATGAAGAGTAGTGTGTACTCGGTCAGACGAAACAGTTAAAGACAGATGTGGCGGGGGGTCGGGCGCAAAATGTGGCGTGGGCGCTGCTGCCTAGCAAAATTAGAAAAGGTGGATTTATAAGTCTCAACAACGCCACCTGAGGAATCTCACCCCAGGAATAAAAGGACACGTAGATCACTGGACATACGTGGTTACCCCAAAATTACAATTTATTTATTCCAAACAAAATTAAAATCTTTTCACATTATAAGAAAACCATTAAAACTACGACAGACTGGAGTACAATTTGGCTTACCGGACCGCAGCAGCTGCTGGGAAAAGGGGGAAGGAGGCCCTACACTAATCACCGGTAGTGAACACGCCACCAATCCTGGAACACCTAAACTGCAGGGAGAAGGGGAATGTAGAGTACCAGCAGTGCCCCATGGTCCACAATCGAGTCAGCCCACCAGCCTGAACAAAAGAAATAAAAAGTCACTTGGCGTACACGGCACACCCGATCACGACCCGAACGCGCGCACACATGCACACATAACAGCAGAAGGATCAACTCACACCGGAGAGCGGAGCAACGATCCCCGCCAGCGCTAAAATGCTAAAATGTAAACAGCGATCAATGAATGGCTGATATCCACAAAGTGATGTTCGGCAGCGACACTACCTACCCAAGCGCCGCTGTAGTTAGATGCACAGGCCGATCAGGGCTATAAACAAACGCCTGATCACAGCCAAATGCCAGGAGCTGATGCTGCTACCTGGCTGCCAACGCCAAATGAAAATCAAGAGGACGCGTGATTCCCTACCTTAATAAAGCGTCCTCTGGCAACTCCCATTGGTTACCAAGGGGATTACCCTCATTGGTCCAACGTGCCACACAGACATAAACTTACCAGTGAGCAGATGCCACTCCATCTGTGGGGAAGAACCTGACATAAGATACTCCCGCAGATCCAAAGAGTATCATGGGGTGACTCAAATCCAGCGTCAATTGGCCATCGCAGAACAAAAAATTAGCAGTAACTCATTTGACATCACCTCCTATGACGCAAGCAGAAGAGTTGTATGGGAATTCACCACATGTGGGATTGACGAGTTTGTTGCAAATGGCATTCTCAACTAAAAACAGTCGATTACGTTGCTGGGCTCGGTGAAGGCAGAGCATGTGTTGGAGTGAAGTCATGTGTGTCGGGTGGATTACTGCAACAGGTTCATAGAGATTTTCACATTTGGTTCCAAAGGCACTGAAGGAATTATCTCTGACATAAGAATTACAATATTCTGTGCATGGTGGAGGAAGCGACCAGGAAACAGACTAAGCATTTTGCACTGTCAGCGGAATTTGTCAGAAACAACAAAGTACAGTACCATTCAACGTCAGTCAGGCGGTAAGGTTTGATTGGTAGAGAGCCAACAGTGGTGTGTGCGGAAAGTGTACAAGCATAACAATCAGACAATTTGGCGAAATTGGCTAACTGTTATTTGACAGATATTTGACATTCTGATCCCTAATGTCGTCGGTCATGTGACCAGAAGAGGTAACATCATGTCTCATCACAGTAACCACAGGGGTCAGTACCAGAAATATAAGCACAGATGGAATAATCAGTCGAATAAGAAACCTGTGGCTTTTTGATAGAAAACAAAATCTTAGCATCACGTAAGGAGATCTCACCGATATGAATTTGCTCTGTTATACCCTGACATGTCCTTGGGAACAGTGAATCCCCAATCCTCATTTCCAGTGTGCCAGATAGCCTTTCTCAAATCAGTTGGGGAGAGGAGCACCCCGTAAATCTGTATTATACCTCCGGCGAACACAGGCACCGCCAACGGAATCTCTGCAGGAATAGTGGTCTCCACTGTCCTATGGACGGGGAGGGAGCTGAGGATACCAGAGCTGGATCAGACACCCCTGACCGTTTAGGGAGGAAAGCACCGTTCACGGCTATATGGCTGGTTAAAATCTCAGGATCAGCGCAGTGGTCTTTCCAAGCCACCCATAAAGTGACGCCAGGAACCGTGGATAAAGAAGACTTTGTTCTAGAGTATTTTAACTTTGACTGTGCTGTATTCCGTACTCTGCTGACTATACCTCTAGATGCCTGGAATAAGAAAATATGAGAGATTTCTCCGAAAATAGATTACCTCTTTTACCACAGTCGAATATGGAATGATGCCCTAGTGGTGAAAAGAGCATTAACTGCCAGCGGGTTATGCACTTCTCGTGGAGCCGGGAACAGAAGGAACCACAGAAGTAGTGGGATACAAGAAAATGTGAGTGCCAAGATTGTTAAAGATAATTGGATTGGTACTTTACGCATTGATTTGGCACAGCATATTGATTTAGAAGGAAGATGGGAAGTAGCCCTGACTGAGATTGCTTATCTGCACACGTGGCATAATATACCTGAGGACGACGCATCCTTTTACTGGAAACCAAAATCCAGAGGTCCAGATTCTAACACAACCACAGCAGCATCTAGAGGGACAGATGCTAACACAATGCAAAGACATAAAGATGAATTTCATAGAGCCATGGCAAGATTTAGGGGTCAGGATCCAGGTGCCAGCACCTCTACTCAGAGGAAAAAAGATTAATCACAAGGAGGCGTCCGACACTTTAAAAGCACGGTTACAGATATTTCCTAACTGAGGTTCAAGGGAGGGTGTTACAGTTCATTCACAAGATTACCATGGAGTTGGAGCAGACCTTTAAAAAAAACAATAACGATATATGCTTTCTGTTTGATGGCACGCGGAAAACATTGAGCTCCAAGGAGATGGTCAGAGCCTAGTGCTCTTTAACACACCAATGGCTAACATGATAGCAGGAGAGCCCGGTAAGTGGATCGTTTTGTTGTCAGTTCAGAGCGCCACACCCGGTTGATTTAAAAGCAGGATTTTATCATCTTTATTGCTACAGCGACATTGTAAGTGTGCAGTTAGTAGCGGATGCATACACACCGCTTTTAAGGACGGTGGAGATCAAGGGAGTCTACGCCGACATAATCGCACAACATTTTAACCCTGCTTACTGTTTACCAGTTGCCAAAAACCACATTGAAAATATTCAGATACAGATTAAATCAGATCTGAACAAGCTTGTCAATTTCACCTTCAGAAAGGTGGTGGTGACTCTACACTTTAGACCTGTTACTTTAGAGGAGATTATATAAACCCTGTATTAACGTCTGGAAATCATTCAACGTCAACGACGAGAGAGATAACCCAACTCAGCAGATCTTATCATAAATGGACACGATGGCACTTGCTGGGTGGAGAGATGATCCGCATATATTTGTACAATATTATGAAAAACAGGTAGGAGGAGATCCACCGGCTAACATAGCGTCAGATATGTCCACTCATACCGTGAGAGGTTTGAGCGATCACCAGCGACAGGAAAGGTCAGGAGGTATAGCAGTCTTATCACGAAGGACAAAGAGACGTCCTCCTGAACAACGTGTAACATCTAATAAACGCACAAACAAAAAAAGAAAGAAGTCAGTTGACAGAAGCAAACAAGTCAAGAAGAAGTCCAGGGGGAGCTCTGATATATTTTAATACCTTAATAGGGCAACATGGCTCTCCTACATCAGAATGCACATCAGCAGAATCGGATTTATTCACACCGCCAATGACACAGCGTTCCATCGCGGACAAAATTTACACTGAAATCGCACCAGCAGCCGCTATTAGTGAGAGAGGACCAAATGAATTTTTTATACCATGAAACGGTGAAAAGTATCTAGACCTAAATGACACCGTTCTACACGTACATGTAAGAATTACAAACGCTGACGGCACACCGCTAGCTAATGACGCCACAGTCTGGCTCATCAATTATCCTCTAAACGCAATCTTCGATCAGTGCAACGTGATTTTGCAGTCCAGTTCCACCCACCCGTACAGAGCTATGATTGAAACACTTCTCAACTTTTCAGCCAACACTCTTAAAATGCAGTTCAGCGCAGGTCTTTTTTACCAAGACACCCCAGGGGCTGTCGCCGGTCTTAATAAATGTGCAGGGTTCACATGCAGATCCAGAGCAGTACATCTTCTCAGTCCTCTCCACAGCGACATATTTTTCTGCGAGAAACTGTTATTGAACTTGGTTGATTTAAGAACTAAACTTACCAGGGATAATGATCAACTGAAAATTCTTGGTGCATACTGTTTGGGACGAAAGTCACTGTTTCACCAGCTGTGAGAATAGGTCTTGCAGTGGGTCTGTTAAAAGGAAATGCTTTTAACCCCGCTCGCACGAGTCAATGTGAAAACGTATGCCAGAGAACTCCAGAATATGTGGTTTGAATACCTAAATGGGTGGTTTTAGAGATGGTGTATCACAAGGCTTTTACCGGAAGACGAGATCTCTCCCCGTTCAGTTTTCACCACTATAGCACTGGATATCTAGCACTCTGTCAGGATGGCCGACAGATTCCCACTGACGTGTTTCAACCTCAGTATAATAATGGTATGGCCGTCAGAGAGACAACGACGCTCTCTCCCCTGTCTCAAACAGGAACTTAAGACATGAGATTCACCAAACGCCGTAACCCTGATTGTGTACACTTGTTATAATTTTATTCTGGAGATTGATGCGAAAAGACAAGTGCTGGTGGACTATTATTGAAAGAAATGGACAGTCTTCAGTTACAGAGGCTCCTGAGCGGTCTCTTAGGAGATACAATTTACGGCGTATTGCCGTCAGATAAGTTACCACAATTGGAGCGACTCCCCAGACTGCCTGCATATTTCATCACCAATATACATCCTACGCATAAACCAGGAGAGCAGTGGTTGGCTTTAACTATCGAAGAAGATGACGGCACAACATTCTTTGATTCATTTGGAATTGGACCCTACTTTTCTCATTACCCTCAAAATATTTTAAAGTTTCTTGAGAAACAATCACAAGACATCAAGTATCACAATGGTCAACTACAGCACAATCTATCATTTGTATGCAGTCATCACTGCGTCTTCTACCTCATCGCGCTAGAGGGTTATCGTTTGAAGAAGTAAGGTCGATACAGTAATCATGCCTTAAAAACCGAACCCATGGTGTACAACTACGTGAAAACACATCAACAATGTCTCAAAAGATGTGCGAACTGCTGGTGGAAACAACAAAACTGTTCCCTTCTTCCCTTCTTCCCTTCCTTCCATGTGTGGCTGATCTTATTGTGTCTGTGTATTTAAAAAAAATCTGTAATCTCATAGTAATTAAATAAAACATTTTATTGATGAAAAGACAAAAATTGTGTACAAGACAATCATTTATGAAACCCAACAAGGTGTAAGAGACAATTTCCCCCCTTTGGACACTACACAGGACACATGTTGCTGGGATTTTACTTTAAGACCCTTTGAGGCGGGATACCCTCTCTCCGCTATGCTTTTCTTTCGTGAGATGGCATCCAATTTAAGTCTCTGATATTGAGCTCTTGCTTCTGGATTGGACAGCAGTGTAAGAGGGATCTTTAGCTTTCATAATGTGATGAGAGAGACCAACCTTCAGGTAATGAAGAACTCATTTTCTTATACGGGAGGGAAAGGTACTTGAATATATCGATCACATGAGACCCTTTTACGGCTTTTCCTTCATACATAAATTCACCATTCATATTTCAACCATCACAGTTTTGGATAACTGCTGGATAATGTATTCAGCATTTCTTCGACAGGAGGCTATCTAGAATTTTCTTGTGTCATCTGTTACAGACGGGGTTTATAGAACACTTTGAACTTGAGTGTGCGTCGCTCATTGACTCCATCTCGCTGTAAAGTCAGAGTTACTCTCCTTTGGTCTCTCTGGTTCTCTTCAGCAAAGGTCAAATATATCTCCACTAGAGAGTCATACTTTTTAATCTTCTCATTTGAGTTTAACTGAAAATCATTTAGTACAGATCTCATCTTCTCATTCAATTCATGTGCAGCAGTTTCACAGATGTCAGAAGTAGGACCTGATAACTGTTTAATCTGTTGGGGAGAGAGGAGATACATTTTCTGGGCCGTCTTCATAGCGTTTACTTTTTTATAAGTCCGCCTATTGGATTTCCGATCAAGACAGCAGCCCCTAGCAACGGCAACAGAAATCTGCCCAATTGCTTTTTAAGAATCTGTTGTTTATATTTCATACACACCTTCTTATTAGCCAAGCGTCTGATGTTTTTCTTCTGCTTTTTCAGGTTTTTGAACAGAGCCTGTGACAACGGCACATTCTCTTTCAAAACATTCAAGGCGATCTCGCTGAGGGCTCGAATAAAATCCTGCAAACTGTACATCAAGATGTCTTTCCGTTTCTTCAGCGATGCACGGTATAGAGCCCAGAGTAAGCCAAGGTTTCTTTTTATACACACAGACATATCTCAAGCGGGCGTTTTCGGTATGTACACAGTGTGACGTTGATGGGGAAGTATTCCGGTCCTTAGTCTGTAGTGTTCTGGGTAGGAGGGTGTCAGATTAAGTACCCATGGGCATCGGCTGTTGCGTCTTCAAAACTTGCATCTTCAAAACATTCAGGCTTCATGAGAAGGGTAAAACTGATGAGCCAGATCTTTTATCTGCATCATATTTTGAGGATTCTTAAACAATAGAAAGTAATTGCTATTCAAACTAATAGTATGGCTATATTTACCACGATGAAATAAGTTTAGTGTTAGCATCACAACAATTAATTAATTCGATCCTCACACCTGTAGCGATGACTCTGTCAGATTGTACAGTGTTCAGGACATTCTCAAAGTACTATAAGGGTAGATATACCCGCCGTCATTATCAACGACAACATTAATGTGTTCTTGTAGATTTTCATCCAGCACTTCGAGCTGCAGGTGCAGGTTCGACCCAGGGTGGGTCTCAGCTGTTGTTGGCTGGGTTTGGGGGTGAATGGATATTGGCTGTGGAGGGTTGTGGGGGTGATCCGGTGCTGCTATGGAGGGGGATGGCGAAATGGTCCGGGGGTGATTTTCCGATGATGTAGGGTATGCTGACCCGTTGTCACCTATCACACTGGTTTGGCTCCACCCCTGTCCATGCCTATATTTTGAGGCTGATGCTGGAGATACAGCTGACCCTGCAGAGACCCCGCAGAGACCCACTGACCCTCCACCCCACTCCTTGATGCTACACAGACGGTACAAGGGTTGCCTGTTGATCAATATTTCTGATCTCCTTCCTGTTTTAAAAGAAGGGGTGTGAGGTCATAGTGCACACCTTCCAGTCATAAACCAATATTGATGATCTCTGACCTGTTACAAAAGAAGGGGGTGTGGGGTCATAGCATACACCTTGCGGTCATAAATCATGACACCCGATGATCATGGATTTCTTCTGACAGAAAGTGGGGAAGTAATACGACAAACAAACTTAGTCCAACTTAAATCCACATTAACCCAACAAAAGGCACTTCACTCGGGCGGAAACAACTTACTGGTTTGATATGACTTGACTAGACTTTGACATGACATGACGGAGACCTGACAACAAGAACAAGAAACAGACGGGCAGTTAAGGGGAACAAAGCAACACACTAGGTACAATCACTTACAGGAATTCGGGTAGACGGAGACAAGGTGTGACATAAGCGTTGACGTGTAACAACCACAGCGGTGCAGCAAACTTCTCTAACACTGCTTTTCCGCTTTTTCTGAAGATCCTCCTGACGAGAATGACCATCGTGGGCAGCCCAGCTTAGGAATCGGTGGTGTGTCAACATTGTAACGGCCACTGAACTGAACATCTGTAATCAGGAAGTCATTCAAAAGACTAGTGTTGAGCCATCTGATGACCTTTACTGGACCCCTGCTGGACCCTCTGCAGTTTGCATATGGAGCCAATAGGTCTGCGGATGATGCAGTCAACATCATCTTCACCATATCTTGCAGCATCTGGACAGCTCAGGGAACTATGTCAAGGATCTTGTTTGTGGATTTCAGTTCAGCCTTCAACACCATAGTCCCTGAAATCCACTCCTCCAAAGTCTTCCATACGTGTCTGGACACATCTGTCAGAGGTTCACCAGCGGCCCAACAGACAGGAGACAGCAGGTGAGACTGGGAGATGTCACCTCCACTATCCGGATTGCCCCCCCCCGGGATGTGTACTGTCACCACTGCTCTTCTCCCTCAACACCAATGACTATACCTTTGAATACCAAGCTGTCAAACTCCTGAAGTTTGTAGATGACACAGTGAACAGCTCCATCCCACATATCCTGAGACAAGCCAAGCATGCTTCTCCACTCCAAGGGGCCATGGGCGTGGTCACTGGTATGCTCAGCAACGTGGACGTGGTGGTCGCAACCATGGAAGAAGATCTGGAACTGGGCCAACATTCCAGGATGATGATGTGTGCTCAACTGCGGTGAGGTGGGACACTGGGACAGAGACTGTGATAAACGAAAGGGTCATGGACATGGATATGGAAATCCATCCAGAGGATGGCGCCATGATGACAACAATCCTCAGTCACCACACCCTCTCTCAGACTGATACTCTAAGGAGAGCAGTGCTGCCCATAACCAGATAAGAGGATCAAAACACCCCAGAACTACCCAAGACCAGATAAGAGAACCAAAACACAACACACTTGTATCCAACACCAATGAAAATGCTCAATGCATTGAAGAGCTGCTTGCAACTGATTCACTGCCTGCTTTAGCAGAAGGAACGATCAGGGAATTACAAATGTCTACACAACACCTGATGACACTTATTCTCTTGTTGAATCACACGCTTTTCTGCAACTGCCAATGATAACCTGCAAGGTCAGCGGTGTGAATATCAATTTCATGGTCAACTCCAGCAGTACTTATTCTGTGATTAGGACATACAAAAAATAAAACCAAGCAGGCGTCCAACTTACACAATACGTTCTACCACAAAAGTAATTATAGTTAGAGACGTTCTCTGCAACGCTGAGGTTCATTTGGGAATCTGTGAGGGAAATTTTTCTTTAAAACATTTGTTTTTGATGTCTTGGTCGGGAAGAGATTCGATGATAAAATGTGGGATAGTTATAACATCAACGCCAAGTGGGTTATCAGTAACTTGCCAAAATTCAGATGGGCATCTAAATTGTCTTCAGTTTCAATGTACACCTCTGGCTTATGGGTACAACTGATGGTTAATAACAAAATGGCCGCCCACATTCTGAAAACAGCACAGCCATATCTGGGTTGCGACCTAGATATGATGACTGACTGCACTGTACTGCATATTTAACTTCTGGACTTGACAGACAGTATGAGACTGACTTTTACAAGCATCTCAATGACATCATTTGTTTGACTGACCTCTTCCTTGACAAACACAGGTGCGCTGCAGCAGCGATGTTGACCTCTGGACAACTTTATTCACATACCTGTATGCTGTATCTTGTGTGTGTGTCCATCTCCAGACCAAAGTCTGAATCTTGGAAGACTTTGGGTCCTTTTGTTAAAATGTGTATGCAGGTGTCTGACTGTGAACCTGCCCATGATGATCCTTCTCTTGTCTTCTCTGCACAGTTGAAAGTGTACTGTCTTCCTTTCACCTCTCGGGTACACTGTCTCAGTGCAAACAGGCTCGGGTCGCACTCTGACCGCACAGGGCAGACTTCCTTCTTCTCGAGTCTTTATTATTGTTAGTCTCCCTCTTGTGCTTGTGTACATGAGGATGAGATTGCGCATGTGTTTTAACCTTTATCTTATTTACAACACCACCGACATTGGAATGGGGCCTCCAAGGCCGCATCAAACCTGGTGACTTCGTGCTGATCAGGAATTTCCGGCGCAAGTCTTGGCGACATCAGCGCTGGTTGGGGCCCTTCCAAGTCCTGCTCGTCACACATACAGCGGTCAAAGTTCCAGAAAGGGCCACTTGGGTGCACGAATCCCACTGCAAGGTCCTGCCAACGCCAAACGAGTGTCAACTGAGGGACACTCCAACACCTCCACCTGACGACAGCGATCAGTGCCAACTGAGGGACACTCCAAAACCTCCTCTAAACAACGTCCCTCCCAAAGACAACGTCCCACCTGATGACAACATTCCACCTGACGACAGCGAACGACAAAAGCTTCAAGGAGAGACACCCACACACACCCACTCTCCCAACGGATAACACTGTTAGAAACTGTTAGCTGCATGGGGACTAAGATTTACCCAAGTCATAAAATAGGAAATAGGTCATTCTTCTGAATGAAGAAGTGCATGCCACCTTCTGGCCAGAAGCAGCTGACAACGTTCCAACATGGACGACGAAAGACACCGCCACCTAATCCTCGTGAATTATGTGGATTATGTGCAGATTATGTGGTTCCAGTATGACCGTGATATGCCAAACCGTGGTGGCAGTCACAATCGTGTTCCTGCTTCTGTGGATCTGTGACAACTCACAACCATCACAAATCTCTGGGCCAAAAATCAACACAAACCAATGCTTCAATGGTTCTGACCTGATCAATGGTTCTAATCCAAATGATGAATGATGACGGCCCCAGACACTAATGGTACCCTGGAAGAGTCCAAACAGGCTCAAACATAACAGTGTCTGCCTCAGACACTGACATCTCAACAGTTCAACTTGACCCCAGTTCATATTTCCAGTGCAATGGAGGTTAAACTTGGTCAGTAAGCGTAACATGTTATATCTCATGTTCTATCTGTAGCTGTTGCCTTTGAGTCCTCTGATCTGCAGATGTGCTCGGAGCTGCTGTGAGAAGCGATGGACAGGTATGAGGCGAGTCTCGGACAGAGTGTTACTCGGTTTATTTGTCACTACCAAACTGCACAGAACCGCACATTCAGAGCTGGACACGCACCGGGCGCTTCTTCACTTCTTCTTCCGAGAGAGATGTCTCACTCCCCCGGCGACCCCTCCCACATGCAGCGGCCACACACATAGACTCATACACGAACAGCACACCTGCAGTAGACACTCAACATTCATTCCTACAACACTCATAACTAAAAGATACAGAAACGTGCAGTCAAAATAAAGTTTTATAATCTGGGTCCGTCTGTCTTGCAGCTGCTGCCGCCTTTCGCTGGATCCTGCCTCTCCTCACTGGCTGCATGACGGAGTTCCATCTCTGATGTTGAATGATAGATGCTTCTAGAAGTTGCCTTTGCAAGTATAAGCTGGACAGTGTTGTGTATATTACTTTCTGTGATTATATTTTTCGCTGTTTCGTCACGGCTCATAAACAAACGTGCGATGGGGGGCGGGACCGGAGACCCAGCTTTATGACAGCCTGCAATTACACTTATTTACCTGTGGCGCCGCCAAAAGCTAATATTTTCAATCCTGACTACAGCTTAAAACATGTTCTTCAAACTTCATTAACAAACCACTTCACACTCCATTTCAATTTCTTTTGCTTTCTCATCTCATCTCATCAACAGTCACTCATTCATTCACACTCAACGTACCGGTCATCAGAAAGCCAAGATGATTCACCCAGTCACAGTCAGTCACACACTCAAAACAATCATCCCCATATTTGACCTTATCTTTACTCTGAATCTGCGACACATATAAGCACTTCTTTCACTCACGGATATGAAATCCACAATTTCACAGTCCCAGACTCAGATAAGAGCTCTGTCACTTTTTGTTAACTGCACAACCAAGATCCCCCATCCCGTTCTAACGATCAATCCCCGACCCAAAGTTCAGCTGCGGTACCTTCTCATAGTATTTTGAACCTCTTTCAAATTACATTTCATTATTAAAAAAACAACTCTCGGGTTCAATGCATACAAAATTTGTGCTTTACCGTAATTCAGCATTTGTGTTGTTCGTCAGATCTTGAGGCGAGAGCTGGTCCAGAAGCAGTCGTTCCTCTCGTCCTTCACTGATTTGGGTAAGAGGAAGGATGTCTTTGTAATCCTGGGGTCTAACCCCGACTGGTCTAGCGGTCGTCTAGTGATCGTCCTGGGATCCCACATTTGACACTTAGTTTGTTGTGGACCTTTTCGAGAGAGTTGTCTTTTACAAATATTTACTGAAAAATCTTTGCAAAGAGAGTCAACATACAAGTTCACAGTATGAAGTTGACACTCTCACTGAGGAATTCTCAGCAAGCATACACTTTAATCACTGATATAATAACAAACAAAAATGTAGCAACAACCTTGAGCATCTGTAAGAGTTCTGAAAACAAGGAGAAATGGTACAAACTAAAAACAATGAGGCAGCCTTCACCAGTAACTTCTTAGTCTGAACGATAACAATAATATTCCATTACATGGGCGCAGATCAGTTCGGCCCCAATCAGTGCTTTGTGGTCCAGAATTGGATCCAATGTCATTACTGACATTGTTGTCCAAAGAACTTTTGTTTGGATTCCCTGTTCTTTTCAATGGAAAACTTAACTGTGATCGTTTCATGCATTTTTTAACTTATTTTTTTAATTACATTTTTGTCCTCATTGAGCTCCATTGTTCACTGTCATCAAATTGTATAGAAGGAATCATGCGCTAGAAAGCTAGAAAGTTTTAAGAAGACTAGTGTCAGTGCGCTGTACAATGAATCTACCTGTCTGTATCTCATTTTGATTAATGGATGCTGTTCCTGGGTCATTTCTGATTTGTCACTGTGTAGAGATAATATTTGCACTGAAATGCATGCATGAAAAAGAAAGGTGTTTCTCTGGTTAGTTGGAGCAGCCATGTTGGTTTGTTGCCTCTAGCCAGTCATGTTGTTTTTATTTCATCAAACCATTACAAACCCAGCCTGTAGCTAATATAATCCTGTAGTCGGTGGCAGCCTTTGTAAACGAGCCAAAGAAAATTCCATTCCTGTGCTTTCAAAGCTCAGCTTTCACACTTCAGCGATGGCAGACTCTGTACCTACAGGCGAGTTTCAGGAGCCCACACAACGCTACAGTGTCCCACTAATGCAGGGCTTGCTGTGTTTAGAAAGCAGAAATGTTTGTCCAACAGTGAGTTAAACTCCAGCAGTCAATAACTGGAGGAGTTTACCTTAACATAGTATCGCATTGCCCTCGTTGACGGGAGACACATTTTAACATTTTATGTAAAAGTAAAATATATTTGTTTTTCATGTCGGGCGCTGGCTGGTGCATACAGTTTAAAGCATCACGACCTTAGTAGATGAGGATTTTTGTTTCTTTTAAAGCTGGAAGCGCCACCACTCCTGAAAAAAAAAACACATAAGAGAAAGTAATTTAGTCAACAATTATCATTTAAGCTGCTTCCTTAAAATTATTCATTATTATTCAAACTAATCTTTTAAGCAGCTTCTGGAATTATCTGGTTACTGGTGAAGATGTCCCCCTGATGCTGCTCTTGCCGAGACATGGTCCTGCATCCTCACTTAAAGCAAGGTCTTTGTTTCTCATTTAGACCATCGATTGCGTGGAGTTGAAGGCTGAAAAGATATTTTCAGAAAGCGAATGTGACAGTTAACTTTGACTCAACCTTGCAGGCAATTTAGAGCTGTTTAACATTCGTAGGTTGGAAATTGACTGAAACCACTTCCTCCCATTGAGGAGTTGCAGGGTGTTTATGCCAATCTCGAGGCAAGTGAAAAGGGACACCTGTGATGGAAAGTTATTGTTATGGTTCAGACTAATGAAAAGTTACAGGTGAAGGCTGCCTCACTGTTTTTGGTTGTACCATTTGTCCTTGTTTTCAGTGCTCTAAAAATGTCCTCTTATGGAATTACAAACTGTTGAAACAACATGTTAAACAAATGTTGCTTGCGCTACTTCGCCGCTGCTGCACCGCTTCAAATCAACAAAGATTCTATTTCTTGCGGAGCTACGCGCAGGAGTGGAGAGGAACAAACTGAAAAGAGAACCTGTGAAAAGTGACATTAATCGGGGAAAATTAATAAAACACTATGTGTTGACATTATTTGCATTTTACTGTGACAGTAAATGGGAAATCCCAGCATGGGCTGCAGCTCTGCGCTGTATGAAGCCAAAACGGCTGTATGAAGAAAGCACGGCACCTGGCCATTTGAGTGTGGACGACTGTGGTCCATAATCATGGTTTTGATTGTACTTTTGACACAAGAAACTCTCGGTTGAGATTTGATAAGATGAAGAACTTGTATTCTTTTGAATGCCAAATTACTGGACAAGGACAAATAAGGACAAATTTTGTTTGCATTGAAGCTGCCAATTGTCTTTTTTGAATAATGAAATGCCATTTGAAAGAGGTTCAAATTACTGTGAGAAGGCACCACAGCTGAACTTTAGGTCTGGGATCCATCCAACCATGAGTCAGGACTCAGTTCTGGGTCCTGGGTCCAGGCTAAACAGCGGGTGTGGGAGGAGTTTGGAGAATCCATGGTGGAAGACTTTCGGTGGGCACCAAGGCGCTTCTGGAAAACGGTCAAGCATCTCAGAAGGGGGAGACAACATAATATCCAAGCTGTTTGCAGTAAGGATGGAACATTATTGACTTTAACTGAGAATGTAATAGGCTGTTGGAAAGAGCACTTTCGGGAACTCTTTAATACGGACATTCCACCATTTGTAAGGGGGACATAGCTGAAGGATGATGGGCAGTCTTTGTCAATATCTCGGGTCTCTGTGGTAGTGAAAAAGCTCCACATTGGCAAGGCTCTGGGTGTTGATGAGATTCGTACAGAAATGCTGAAGGCCCTGGGTGTTGAGGGGCTGTCTTGGCTGACACGCCTGTTTAACATTGCGTGGATGTCTGGGTCAGTACCGGACGTGTGGCAGACTGGGGTGGTGGTTCAATTCACCACTCTGAGTGCCTCTGGAGAATGCTATGAGAGGCGTCTCTTTTTTATTTTTTTATTTAATAAGTAGTGATAGTTTGAGGCACAACCACTTGGGACCATGCCCCCCAGAGATTGACCTACTTTGGCGACATGTTCGAGCAGGGCAGGTGATAACTAATCATAACTTGAGCAAGCAACCAGCTAGTGACGACTGGCGCTACTGCAACTAAAAAGTATCCAGCATTGTCAACATAAGTCCATGATAATCCATTAATACTGATTACTACAAAACCAGTGAGGCGATCCTGTCCCATGGATGACCTAAGGTAGGTCCTGATGAGCTTCAGCTTTGAGATGCTTCTCTCTGCTGAGGCCACAATCACAGCAGAGTGCAGGGAACTCTTACAGCAATCCACAGATTTGGAAGCATCAGCAAAAATGTTTTGTGAGGCAAAAGTGAGCTCAAGAGCTGTCAAGTTTTTGACCTCCTCAGCCAATGTCTTTCCAGCAGTGTTTTACCCAATTACAGAATTGTCACTTTTAAGAATGATCCACTGCCACAATAGTCAACAATATAATAAAATATTTATATAAACTATACATTTTAATTCTATGATGATTATTAACAGCTGTACATTTTTAGTGAGGGCACTATAAATACTCCGCTGTGCTTAGTAAATTAAGATTAAGTGAGGCTTAAATAATGTACATAACATAAGTGTGAAGTACGTGAGAGACAACTCCCACTGATCCATGACAGACCACTGACAACAATAACATGCCCTGCCTTTCTGTCAGAATCTGAATGAACGGGTCTGGTCTGGAGTCATTCCCATGTTGGGCAGAACAGGCTAACATCCATGAAACAAAAAACAAAAAAAAACAGCTGAGTTCATGACATTGTCCGTCATGAAATATTATTCAGTTAGCAAAAAATTATCCCACGCTCCCCAGTTGGTTAGCTGCTAGCAGGACAAATGAACACATTTGGGAAAATTTCCAGTCCACATCACCTACACATTACCTTTATCCTTTATCTTGTTTTTCTCCATCAGTTGTCTTCTTCTTCTGTTGTTCTGCACCGCTGAGGTAACTGCATTTTGATAACATTATTGCATTTAAGAGGTGTAATAAACTCATAACCACAGATGAGAACGGTCATTTCAGTTCGCCTCATAAGCGGCTATACATGGAGCTTTGAGTCCCCCATGGTGGCTTCGGGACCCTAGGCATTTGCTTAGATCGCAGATCGCAAGAAACGACTTTGGCTAACTGGGTCCTGTTATTTCTATATATATATATATATATATATATATATATATATATATATATATATATATATATATATATATATATATATATATATATATATAAAATCAATATCCATCCTCTGATGAAAATTTTAACTCACGCATCAGAAGGGACAGTGTGCTTTATTTTATAGCAGGATGTGAGAGAAAATAATAATAATAACAAGGGAGCGGGAATCTCCGGGTGCCTGTTCAATTCTAGGCTGTTGCAGGTTCCCGGGCGTACAGTAGGAATAGGTGTTTTGGATGAACTCTTTTTGGTCTTCCATCACTCCATAAGTTATGAGTGAGAAGCAGTATAAGGAGAGTGTGTTCTGTCGGCTGGTCTAATCCTTCTGCTGCCACAGGGTTGGTAAATGTGTTTATTGGCCCACCACTAGGGGGCATACCTAACTTACTAGTTGGCAGAAAGCTGGGAGTATATTACTTTACCTTGCTTTGCTTTCGGTTAAACCCACTAGAGAAGCCTCAATCAATAGCTGAATACACAATGAAGGTGAACGGAAGTTTACCTATTATAACCATTATTTCAAGTGCAAAGCCCTCTAGCCTCGGTCTCCCTTCTTTCGCACTCATTGCCGAAGACATGTTCACTAAAGTGGCCCTCCTTTTACAGGATGCTATTCTGCCCCCTGCTGCATGGCAAGTTTATGAGTTTCCCTTCAGTGTTGGAACGGGGTTCCAGGAAAAATCCAATAGTGAAGTCCCATTAGAGTGCTTCACACACTTCTGAGAACAATAGTCACACACACCAGAAACATGAAAATTGAATCCCCATTAATCCCCCATTTGTAAATATAAAGTAAATGCCACCAAATGATGCTTTAAGTAAATTAAACATTCTTCAGTAAGCATCAGCGTTCTTCAAATTCAGAAAATATGTTTTGGCAAAAATGCATAGTTTACCTGACATTGTTTTAGGGTTGCTGAAGCAAATAACTAGATGCACGCCAAGTCAAGAACAGTGAATTGATTGTAAATAATACAATTGGATGTAAAATTACAAATCAGTGTGTGAAAGAATTTCGTCAATCCAAGAAATGATCTTTGACAAACAAGAAAGCATCAAAGTCTAAAATAATAGAGGCAAAAATATGAAATGATACTTTTTAACTTTTTTTTCATGGGCAATCCTGTGAGATACAGCAGTCTTTTGGATCAGGCACAAAAACATCACTTAGAAGAGAGTAAGACTTGAAGATCAGCAGCAGCTGAGCAAAACATACAGTACATTCAGTTTCATTACATGAGGAACACAGCATATGCATGTGGAAACCAAAATGTTGAGGAGCTAAGAGCCACATTGTTTTACTGTGTTGCTGAAAAGAGCCACATCCTGCAAATATGTAAGGCTGTAAGGCTCACCTGAACAGCTGGTCACGTGACTGAGCAGCAGTATACTGGTTAAAGCACATCCCTGTGTGTCACAATCACATGCCTGTGTTTTTTTTTTTTTTTTTATGTGGCTCATGCCACCAATAACATCACCCCGGTCTGTGTGTGAGCGACGCTGCAGACTGGAGTGTCTCATCTTCACTACCCTGAATTAAACAGACTTCACAACGATCAACAATGAACAATAGCTGAAACATTTGCCATATGTTTAGTTCAGGGAATGATAAAGCGAAACGTGGAACTAAGTCATGTAAATCATGTTGATTGTGCATCTGATGATGGTCCAAGTCATAGGACCGCGACTCACATCGGCATTGAACGTGCTCCGTCTATCGAATTCTGGACAACGACTCTAGATCAATAAAAAAGTGTCGTTTGTGCTCAGATCGTTTGAGATCTCTGCACTTTGAGTAACTGGTCGCCTCGCTACATTGTTTTGTTTAAATGGTGATTCACGGAAGCAACAGTCAGAAGACGACACACACAATACTGATGTCAGTACCGGGGTGTTCAATGGTGAAAGTGAAGTATCACGACCGCACAGTTGTCTAGCTAATATCTCAATCATTCTTTCATCATCGCTCGGGAGTTCATACTGTTTTGTCCTAGCAACTTCTGGGCAGAGCGGTGCTTAGTGCACACTCGTGGCCACGCGTGGCTCTCAAGTCCATATGGGTCCAGTGTCATGTTATTGTGTTTGGTAAGTAATCTCTGACACATTAAGCAGAAAGGTACAGTCCCACTATTGAAATCGCTGATGGCCAAATGTAGCCACTCGCCTCCCAGTGGATAAATGAGGCATTGCAGCTCCGGCTGCTCAGGGGCGTTCCCCACTGACTACGTCATCGCGGGGGATTACATTACCGAAGACATGTCCGTGAAAGGAGCGGTCACAGACCTTCAAGGGGTCTTTCACAGAGGCACAATGGGAAGCTGGCAACAATTGAGCTGCTTCATGTGAATGAAGTGTGGGTAGATTTCCAGGATACCAAAGTACTTTATTTGAAAACAATGTTGGACAGGACAACAGGGACATTTTAGACTACTTTTTCGTTTGTTTACTTTCTCTCGTATCACACATTAGCGATCCAAATGGTCTACTGTGACCGACAACATGAACAATATAACATGCATGTACAACAGTATGTTTTTATTTCTTCTTGACAGTCGGCTAGCATCCAGGCTAACGCTAACATTGTCATACATCTAACACGCTTCGGATCCGCCCATTTGTTCTGCGAAGGTTCACCAAACCAAGTGAGACTATGAGCACAGATGCGAGAGGTTGCCAAAACGTTGGAGCTGGCATTTCCTAAACGTCTCCAACACTCGATATGCAGGAAACGAAACACAGCACGGCAACCAGTGACATGTAGTCTTTGTGCGTGACGTCATGTAGTTTTCCAATTCTTAGGGATGTCAGTCACTTCATTTCGTCGTCGGAGGGCACTTCATAGTGGAGGACACTCAAAACCAAGTGCTAGTGTTAAGTGTTAGGGTGACAAATGGGACACTGCCATACATTTGCCTCAGTCATTTAAAATCTGGCTGTGCCACTTAAGGCAAGTACATCTTTTGCCCTTTCTAATAAAACCAAATGTAACTTTAAACTGATTCATGAGAAATTAATGGTCAAATGAAGATTAGATTTATGTGTGTCTGCAAAAACATACAATTGTGACTGGGCAATATTTTCCCAAGGTCAGAGTTATAATCAATCCCAGCTCGGTTTGTGTCTCAGAATGGCATACTTTTGAAATCAGTTGTATAAAAGCTGTTCTGAATTTGAGAAACAGCAAAAACAAACAGACAAAGCCACAGAAAGGAAAAACACATTTGTTTTGTCATTCTGTCCCTTATGAAATCTAGCATGACGTTCAATGACACGATTCAGATTCAAGTGTCAGGTATAAGTGAACTCCTTGAACTGCTACTAATTCCACAAAGAAGCTGTAATGGGTTCATCTAAAGTGGAGGCACATCTATTAAAACATCAAGAGCACCAGTGAAGTATTGAGTACTTTTATTTTTTACCAGATAAATTAATGATAAAACACAATTAAGGACAGTTTCAGGTTCTAACATTTCTGGGTGATAACTTATTAATAAACTAGATTTGACTTTCAGTTCCTGAACAACTGTTAAAGCGCAGGTGCATATGCAAGGGAAGTGATAAATCTTATACTTAAACACCCCACAGATGCATTATGAGAACCAAAGGTGGCCAAATAAATTTTTCAGAAGATGACCTTTTTGATCCATATTCAAACTGCTGTCAACTGGAAAAACTGTACTTTGCTATTCAACTTCAGGAAAAACACATTGTTGCAGAAAATCTTAAAACATAGCTATTTCCACAAAAATGGACATGAGGTCGGGTTGGACGGCCATCATGTTTTTTGTTTTGGCTAGGGAGAAGCCTGTCAAGTGATCTAAAGTATGCCCGCAGAAAGCATCTTAGAAAGCGTCTCTGTTATTTCACAATTACAGGGTATTTTCAGGAGTAAAATGGCATGTCTCAGCTCTGGCAAAATGTAGCTATTACTTAATTCTGAGACACAGTTGAATTATGCTACTGTTGGAACGTGCCCAGTGAAGCAACTGTATAGTCCAAAAATTTAAGAATGAAGCCATAAAATGAATCTGCGATTTCATTGGTAATGATGGCTGAATTGATTGCAGAAATGTAAGTCTGATGTATTATGTTGGATCATTACTCGTGTACGTTGCCATGTCACCATTTTATCACTGCTGTACTTTTGTCCAGCACTTTTTTGGAAAGACGATTATGGTACAATTTTGTTGCAAGTCCCGGTTGCCACTGACTTTGTGGCACAGAGTTCCCGAATGGTGGGTGGAAACTCAGTACTGAAACACTGCCGTGTGAATGAACCTGAAGATCTTGGGTTATTGGAATATGGAAGTATGGATTAGTCAGCTCCAACATGTCGTGGAAAGAAACCAGAGCTGCCTCCGAAAGGGTGAATCACATACTGACGCCCTCATTCGCTCATTGAAGTAGAGATGTGGGGGTGAGCTGTCTGACTGGTCCCTTCAGAGTGCCTGTTGATCAGACAAATATTCTTTAAATTAAAATTATTTGAAGTTGAATTAAGAATTGTACAGCAAAGACCACCAATGAAACAGAATAAGTGAGAGTCCAGGGGGAGACATGGCGGCAAAGCAGCCACTTGACTGTTCCCCCCAGAGTGCCTTTTAATCAGCACAGAAAGCCTCAAAGAACTGGATAAAAGGCCACGTGAAAGCTGGAAAAGTGGAGGTGGAATTTAAGGTACATTATGTCACCTAACTATAAACAAGGGCTTTCTGATTCCAAGCTGTTCGTCTTTCCATCACTTCTGCCTGCACACTGGATCTCTGCGCAGACAGATTTTAAGACCAAAAACATAAAAAATTACATCAACATTGTTCTGTGATGAACATGCTGTAGTTTGAGTGGAACACTTAAGAAGTACAGCTTGCAGAAGAAAGGGCAGAGGATGAAATTGAATGTGAATTGGCTTGGAAACGGTGCAGTGAGGCTTCAAGCAAAGCCGCTGAATTATAAAGCTTATTCCAAACAGCAAATTGTAGATTTATCACATCACATTCTCAGACAAATTCTTGATATAAATCTCTGGAGCCATTAGTTGGACAATTAATTAATAAAGAAAACAATGATTTCTCTGCAGCATTACTATGAGTTTGTAGTTATGATGTCTAAATACCAAATGTCTATTTTAAGCAACAGCTCTTTGTCTGTTGGAAACAGCAAGTTTCTCCTCCTGTGGAACAGCTGCTATAATTCTGCATGTTTATTTACTCCTTTCAAAAACAGAAAGCCTGTGTGAATAGCTTCTTCTCAAGCTGTGGGTTAATTATTACCTCACTTAATTTCACGCTAATCACAGTTGAGTTTTAAAACCCACATGCACCTATTTTTTTTTCATTTGTTTACTGTATGATCATTGGGTGGCACAGCGGAGCAATGGTTTGGACTGCTGCCCCTCAACAAGAAGGTTCAGGGTTTGAAACCTTTCTGGGTGGAGTTTGCATGTTCTCCCTGTGCCTGTGTGGGTTTTCTCCAGGTACTCCAGTTTCCTCCCACAGCCTGCATTGCTAGTTGGACACTCAAAAATTGCCCGATGGACTAGCGACCTGACCAGTCTGTATTACTGCCTCTCGTCCAATGAGCACAGGCTCCAGCACTCCCTGGAAGCGGTGGTTAACTCAAGATGTATGTATGATCATTCGCGATTGTAGATTAGATTTTTTCCTCATAGAATTGTGAAAGCAAGAGCAAGCCCTGGTCATTTTTAAGAATGTTCAAACAGACGACTGGAGCATTTCAGAGATTCAGAAGCAAATGCACAGACACAGAGATAGAGCAAAAATTCAAATCAAATCGTGACCTGTCTCACCACTGTTAATATGATGAACTAACTGGACTGCCTAGAGTTCATTGCGTTTCAGGGGTTCTGAAACACTTATTCTCACCACATGTTAACAGTCCTTGTTTCTTGATGTGGGCTTCTGGAGACCTGCCTTCATTGGCCTTCAGTGTGTCAGATTTCAAGGGTGTGACACTAAATTTGGGGGCTCTGGGGAACACTAAGTGGTTTCCTAAAAAGCTTGTAATTGAAGAACACTGGTCAATCGAGGATGTGCTGCGCTCCCTGCTGTACATCGCAGAATATATTTATCACATCTAGTCGCTAGGCTACGAATGGTTGAGACATGGCAAGTGTGGCATGGGAGCATGTGAGTGACCCTCACACAAGATGTAGATTTATCTGAAGCAAGCTTTATTCAGGTCGTTTTGATTAGTAGTTCAATGGTTCAGTGGTTCTTCTGGCATTCACAAGGGAGACTGAGGAGCTCACAATGCCACCAATTGTCACAGAGGTTTCTGATGGTATTGTGAGTTGTACTGAGCGTAAAGATGAGTTGGAGGAAAAGCTGAGTCGAGGAGCAACAACCTGGAGTGAAGACGAAATTAAGCTCATATGAACTGAGTATGTGTAAACGAAAGAGGGGCAGCAGGGTCTGTGATATTAGGGGGTGTAAAGGTGTAGAATGCAGGTCTGAATAGTTTATGTTTTTGTAACTAAATGCTGCATCAGCATTTTGGCAAATTTCGACCATCTTGGAACTCAACACTCAGCTTCACAGGGAAGTGTGTGTGCCTTTGCCTTCATTTCCAGAAATGTCTTCCTTATTGCCACTCGCTTTGTTCCGTCTTTATAGACCTGTAATCGTGGTCGAAAGTATTCCTGGTCTGAATATTGACATTTCTAGCCAGCCATACTGCCTTGAAAACTTGAATTTCTTCAATTCTTGCTGTAATTTTGATGACCTTTGGTCTTGTTCCTGAGTCGATACAAATGTCCTCTTTGTTTACTACCATGTCCCTATGGTCTCTCCTGCCTGAAATCGAGATTAGAGGGTTAAGCACATTATTACGTCATGGTGCACTTCATTTAATGTGTGAGTTAGTGTGTTAGTTGAGAAAGTTAGTTCAAGTTAGTCCCACGCCACCAATTGGAAGCATATTCAATTAGCAGTGCTTATGCACATTTTCTCATGTGAGTATTTCAAATCATGAAGAGTTTTTTGCATACAGACACATACTGATGTGCCCAATAGGTGTCTAATATAATTTTTAAACAGCAGTTAGATCAGTGAATTAGTCGCTCTTCCAGATTTACATGCCACAAGACCATTACGACATACATTATCTGGTAGAAGGACAATGTCGCACTCAACAGCTCACCCCGTGGTTATGGCTTTGTTTCACTTCTTTATACCACCACAATTCACCTCTATGGCTTGTAAGTGACATATTCCACACTGCAGTGCAATAAAAAGACAGAAGGATGCACTCCCTCCTGACCCATATCTGAGGGTGTGTGTGCCTAATAAAAAAAAGATATATAAGCAGGCCTCCATGAAATCAGTGTGGAGATGAGTGCATTGTTATTTTTATCAGCTTCTGGGAAATGAAAGCCGATGTTTGAATGTATCTTGAGCCAGAATCTTTCCTTCACCAACCATCAAAGGCTACCCTGCAATTTTGTTTTTATCAAACCACACATTTCTTGCTTCAGCTGCAGTTGCTTTCAATTTAAATGAATTGCAATTTGAGTAGTTGCAGTTTTTTTCACATCAACATAAACTGTGAAGTAAATAAACATAAATAAATAAATATGCATTTCAATTATTGTGACATTTTGTGTTTAATTTTGCTATTTTATTGCAGGATGAGCAGCCGCCCCGGTTTTATTTTTTCTCTGCTTCCTGCTTCGTCTGTGTGAGCTTCGCACATGCTGCTGCACATGTTGCTGGAGACCTCAGCTGCACCTGATCTCCCCTTATTGCACCTTATCTGTTTAAACAGATAGAATACATTGAATTAATCACATGGCTATTGTGCTTAATCGTAATTGTTTTTTTAATTGATTGTCAGCCATAATGATCGTTTATTTTTTCTTTCCGATCGTGTGACCAGCAGCTAAACCACTTGTGTTACCTTCAGACCTGTCAAACTAGGAATATATTTGAATGGAATCTCTGAAATTTCATGAAATTGCTGATTTGTGAAACATATGGACATTTGGGTAAAGCACCGGGGAAGAACACCAGTTTAGGTGCACGTGAGTTGTCGAATACAGGGAAATAAACGCAGGAGAACTGCTTCCATCTTGTTGTCGCCGTTGCTGTCGCTGTTGCAATTATGAGATCACTAGATGACTCCTCCGCTCAAGCGTAGTTGCCACAGCAACCAGTCAGACTGGACCATTATGTGGCCATCTGAACACAGCCAAATGCGACACTAGGACACGTTCTAAAAACAATATGGGCAGTCAGCTGTAAAATTCATTTCCACATGGTCTCACTTCATTCCTGTATCACACCTTGTTCCCCAGTATTTTTGGTATTAATTTATCATGGTTGTCTGCACTAACCAACAAGTCGTCTGTACATGCTTTGCTCTTCTCCTGTGATTTCATGTTTTATGTTTCCCCCAATCAGAACTGACCTGCGTCATTCAGTTTTTTGGACTTTGTGGACTCTTTTGGTCCTTTGTGGCAGTGAAACTTCTGTGTGTGAGCTGCATTATTTCCTGTTTTACTCTGGGCTCTATTTTCCATTCTTTGTGAATCAAATTTTAATTATCTATTTTATTCCATGTCGCCTCCTCCTTTACTTACTTTTTTGGTTCACTCGAGAGAGAGAGAAAAGTGAGCAATCTGGCCATCAAATCTATTTAGTGTTTGAACACGTAAGCATTTTTCTTCCCTTGATCTTAGAGACAGATTATGGATATTTCATGCTGGAGCGCCACATAAACACTGCAACAGGGACTAGTGCTGGCTCCAATGAGTTCACGCATGTCAACTAGATTAGATTCAGTAGCCATTGTCACTGGCTGATCTGGTACAGAAATTCCGGAACTGGAACCAGAACTTGGTGACATGCATGAGTTCTACCAACTGGTAAGCACATGCGCTCAAGGTTATATCGCTTGTATCGCAGTTTGTGAATGAGTTTACTATTTTTATTATTATTAGTAGTAGTAGTCGTAGTAGAGGGTAGTAGTAATACAGTGGACAACATTTAACATTTTCATTTGTAAATTGTATATTTTATCTGATATTCTATTTTGGGAGTGACACCTACTGATCTCTGAAAATGAGGTCTCTGTTTCATGAAGCCTCCTCACTAGTTCCCATTTAATGGAGCAAGGGCATGCATGTTAATGTGAGCGGTTCAACAGCTGGGAGAAGTCGTAGGTCCTTGCAATAATTCCATCAAAGTGAATGCAATTTTTTCTGTGTGAAGTACAATGTAATACCTGCCCAATTCACACTGCCCAATTCTTTTTAGACAAAAGCAAGGTCTTTATTTTGTTTGCTTCCAAACATGTCTATCAATTTTTGTATTTACTCTTTCAAACCCACGTTAAGCCTTGCAGTTGATTCTGAGCCACTGTGCCCGTCTGATGTCCACCTGGTTACCAGTGCATGCTGGGATGGAGTGGATAGCCACCGTATTGGCTCTGCAATTCAACAACAATCAGACATTTTACGTTCTTCAGTCCCAGCAGGACTTCAGAATGCAGGATTTCTGAGTGTCAGACTCAGAAGTTGCCACAACACAAGATTTGCTAGAGTGTCTGCCCACTTCGCCATCATCTTAGAACTGCCCCATGCAGCGGCCGACCGGTCTGGCAAGCTCTCACTGATCACCGCCATGCCAGCCTGGAACTGGCCATCATCTGTCAAGTGGAAAGTAAAAGAGTGCAGACTATGTCATGTCCGCAACAAAACAATGGCTCTAAGCACAAATGTGCTTATGAGTCTCAAAGTCAATTTCGTGTAGAAGGAGATGTTTCACCTCTAGTTTCACCACCAAAGTTCACAAATGTACAATCAAGCTTGCCCTTGCTTGCATTTATGACTTATGATTATGACTATTGACTCAATAACGTGGCTGAGACAGCGAAGAAAGACTTGAAGAAAGACAAGATGCTGTAGACATGCTTTTGAACCATTCACACATGAAAAATGATTATCAGTATATTTATCAGTGCCTCTTACCACAACAAGCAGAGCTGCATGTATGGAGGCGTAACTCAGTAGGCTATGACTAAAATGCATGTCACATTCTCAATGCATGGCACAAGTGCAAATGAAAGTATCATCACATTTTCAAATTAGTTTGTCAATTAGTTTAGTTTGTCAACAGGTCTTTCTTGTGCAACACAGAGCAAGAAGACAATAGAAACAATCACAAGTGACTTCAACAAACTATATCTTGACTTGTAGGATCACCTAATGAGACACTTGAGCTTGCTTCTCAGACATGATCACATCCAGTGTGGGTGGAATGGAGGAAAGGCAAACTCTCAGAGTTGCCTCCAGTGTTGCACTGACACTGTTTCTGGCTTTTTTCTTCACTGCGGCCACAATTGTCCTGATCCTGATTCACACAAATATGTCGTTGTGAATGGGAGGAGGAATTTCAAAGCTCTTTGTGCAAAACATAGGCAGCAATCCAGCAATCCAGAAGGCACCTAGATCCAAATTGTCCCACTACAACTTCAAAGTGCTGTCAGTAGAAACACCCAGAAGCTGGGACTCCAGATGTGAGGGCAAAGCAACACCATGTCCAGTAGGGTCCACAGAAAATGGATCCAAATGGATCACATGTGCCCATCTCTAGGATCCTTAGGAAAATAACCATCAAATTTTCTTGCTACCTGTGGGAAGTGCTGAGAGACTGACTCACTGATATTCACCTGAAGGGAGTTTTCCAGAATGTCGGATAACAATGGGAACAAAAACAATTTTAGCAGCCCTCTAGGAGGCCCCATCTTCCAAGCATTGTATTGTTATTAACATGTTTAAACAGTTTACAAAGTCAGAAAATGTGCTCATTGTTATGTTCGTGTTATTGTGCTTTTATTTTGTCATTTCTGGTCTTGTGTGTGTTTCCATTTCCAGATTCCTTTCCAGCTTCCTTAGCAACACTCCACTCCATTGGTTCCTTATTCCTGTTACTCCCTTTGCTTATTGCTACTTGTATTCAAAACTATTAAACCTAATCCCGTTCGAGTCTTCTGTAAACCACAGTTAAACGGTTCAGCGACTGGGTCTGATTCCTTGAGCAGCCATGACATTGATATTTATGAAAAAAAACGAAATAAACATCTTTTACATCTAGCTTATAGAATGTAGTTATAGAATAGAAGAGCCCTGTTTTGATTATTTGCGTATTAGAATTGCCATTGTGGTACATAACATAAAATATATTTATGTTATGTTTTTCATTTTTGGACATAAACGTCGATGTTGTTTGTTTTTTGTTCCACAAAATATCATTCTTAAGAAAGAAAACAGACTTGGACAGTCACCTGGTTAACTGTGACTAGCGATGTGTGATCGATCAGCTGCAGCCGAGACTGTGGCTTGGTTGCAAGTGAGCACACAACAAGAGCTGCAATAATACACAGTAGTGTTTTACGTATAAGAACACAATTCAGAGGGAATCGAAGAGTGTGTGTCTAATCCATTCATCCATTAGTGGGCAAGCTTCCACAAGCCGTGCACATTCACCAAAATGGCATGTACATCAGTTTTTACTTACAAATTCTTTTTATTCAGAGCCACTAAATCAAGGCTGTTATCTGCAGATGCGTGTGCACGCTCACCGAAAGTCACCATTTTGCATGTGAGATGACTTTGACTAAACAGAACTGAAGTGCGGTGACTAAATTGTTTTGGATCACCATGGCTGATGAAAGGTGAAATGTGCAGGGAAAAAAAAGAAATAGACTGTGTAGTATTTTTTTTTTAATCATGCCTAAGGCCTTAATACACTTGATTCACGGATCAAATGTTTGTCATTTCCCCTGCCTCCTGCTTGCTCCCAACACTCATTCATTATGACTTGATTTGTTTGAAAGATGGAATCGTTTGTGTTTTCCAGGCCTGAGGAGAGCCAGCCGAAAAGAGCTCCACCAGGCGTTCTTAACAAATGAGATGTGGCATGCCAATCTGTGAAAACAGGCTGAGGTCAAAATATGTGCCCCCTGCAAATGGTGTTCTTAATGCACTACTGATCATCCAGACAAATGGAAGGTAGCACTCATCTACGCATGTGTGTGTACACAGGAAAACATTGTGAGATAAGAAATAGAGTAGCCACTAGACAAAATTGACAGAGGTCTGCTGTGTCACTGTTTCTGTCTCCCACTTATACACACACACACACACATTTGTTTCACTATTTTTGAAGGTGGCTTGTGAAGTATGGCTAACATAGACATGTTCTTGTGTTTTGTGGCGATATTTCATTGATATAATGCTTTCCCAGCCTCTCACCCTAAAATTACCATCCAAAACAAATGGCTTAACCTTAACCAGGAACTAAACCAATCTTAAATTCAATAATAAAACCCCAGTTATTCTGAAGTTTTAATCCTCAAATTGAAGCTTAACCTGGAGCCAAATGTCCCCACAATGTCATACAGTCCTCCTGTTTTGTCAAGAAGCCATCCCCACAAAATAGGATAAACACAGTACACACACACATCTTTGTCTTTCTATCTTAGTGAGGACCGTCATTGACATAATGATAATGATAATAAACCTAACCATCATAAAACAAATGGCAAAACTTGCACAGTGTAGATAGTTTTGTGTCAGTTGTGTGCAATTGTGCACGCAACCCATATATATATATACATAGATAATAACCAGGCCATTTTGTAGTTTTAACCCTCAAACTGAGTCTTGACAAAAATGCCCTCACTCTGTTGATTAAAAACTCATACAGGTTCAAACAAAGATAGAAGTACAAACACACACACACATGCTGAGCATTATTATAAACCTATTTACAGCATCATTCTCAAAGAACCATGAATTGCTTGGCCTCATACCCTGAGAAACTGACACTTTCTCATCACATCACACTCTATCACTTCCACTCCCGTGATGTGTGACACAGACTGGGAGCCAAATGCAGAAAACTCTAAGCAAGGTAAAGTAATAATGATAACAACTTTTAATAAAAAATGAAACGACAGCTCCCAAAGAGGAAAGTACAAATTCAAGTAAAAATGCAGTCAAGAGTTCACATTGTCTGTACAGGAATTGCGTAGAACAGAGAGGCCACAAAATATTTGGCTGTGAAACAGGTGGAAGAAGAAAAACATCTGGCTGTCAGTATACAGCATATAGCTCTGGTACTTTATAAGAGATACATGAAGCATACGACTTTTGATATGGTGCTAGGGATTCAAAAGGACCAGAGAGTAATTTATACCCATTTTAATGGCTTTTCCTTTTCCTAGACAGTTTGTCAGCTTTAGGTTCTTCATTTCTAAATCCAATTCTCTTGACTGATGCATATGTTTGAAATGCTGAAGTCGTTTCTCCATGATGCAGTCAGTCCCACATCATGTTGATGCTCAGTTTTGCAATTATCGCTTTATAAAGTTATCTCCGGCGTACGAGTGGTTACGGGGTAAAGCCGACATTTACATCACAGTTGGCTTCATTCCAGCTCAGCTCTAAACACTCCCAGTGCCTTATTGGACCAATTCGTGGTTGAGATGTGTCTGCTTTGCATCAAATCAGAGATGCAACGATTCAAGTTACTTCGTTCAGTGCTTCTTGGTATTATAATCTTAACTAACAGATGCTTGGACAACACACTCTCCAATGAAATGAGCTCTGATTTGGAACAAGGTGATGGTGGTTTCCAGGAAGCGCAATAATCATAAATAAAATAAATAAATTAATATATATCATGGCAAAGTGAATAAAATATACGGAAAGATAAGTAAATAGATATTATATACATAATGATATATTCTCTAGATAATAAATTGCATAAATTGATAGATAAACAAATGATCGACAATATACAATGTCAATCGGCATATCAGATTTTACTGCTGACAGCACTGGGCAGACAGGAGCGTCGAAATCACTCCGTCGTGCAGCGAGGGTGGATCAGCCTGCCACTGAAGGTGCTGGCCAGTGCCATCAGGGTGTCCTGGAGGGGGTGAGACTGGCTGGCCATCATGGATGACAGCTTGACCACAGTCCTCCTGTCTCCAACCTCCTCCACCAAGTCTAGAGAGCTGCCCAGGAACTGAGCTGGCCCTCTTCACCAGTCTGTCTGGTGAAGTAGCATGTCTGACACACACAATCCCCAGTCCTCATATACTTGGGTGTATTGTTCAGGTAGTCCAATATTCAGCTTGAGAGGAGGTGGTCCACACCAGCATGACTCAGCTTGTCTCCCAGCAGAGTGGGCTGGATGGTATTGAAAGTACTGGAGAAATCCAAGAACATAATCCTCATTGTGCTCCCAGCCTACTCCAGGTGAGAGAGGGATGTGTGGAGGAGGTCGATGATAGTGTCCTCCTCATGATGTCAGGCTGGTAGGTGAACTGCGGCAGTTCCATCGAGGAGCTCACCAGTGGGCGCAGGTGAGCAAAGATGAGTCTCTCCCAAATCCTCATCGGATGAGATGTCAGCACCACGGGCCTGCAGCAGTTTAGCCCCATCAGGTGGCGGGGGTCCATGGGACCAGAACCAGTTATGATGTCTTTCATAGCTGAGGGACGATGCTCAGCCTCAAACTCAGGCTGAACATATGCTGAACAATTTCACGCAGCTGGTCCGCACAGGATTTCAGAAGTCAGGAACTGATGCCATCCGTACCTGTTGCTTTCTTCGTCTTGATCTTCTTGAGCTGGGTCCTTACCAGGGTGAGAGTCAGGTGCTTGGTGGTACAGGGAGGAGGGATGTTGGATGGTGTGGGCTTGGTGGGACATACAGTGGAGGCTGCCGCATGGAGGACTGAGTGGGGTTGCAGGCATGCAATTGATCTTCTTCTTCTTCTTTTTCTTTCAGCTTCTTGCTTCAGGGGTTGCCACAGCGGATCATCTTCTTCCATCGCACCCTGTCCTCTGCTTCCTCTTCTCTTAAACCCACAAACTTCATGTCCTCCTTGACCACATCCATAAATCTCCTCTTTGACCTTCCTCTCCACCTTCTGCCTGGCAGTTCTAACCTCAACATCTTCCTACCAATGCACTCACTATCTCTCCTCTGAACATGTCCAAACCATCGCAGTCCCACCTCCACCTTGAACTCCTCTGTGACACCTGCAACACACCTCACCACTGTCTTATGCCAGTCATAAATGTCCTACACCACTCAAACATACTTATCTGTCACTCCAGACTTCCTCATACAATACCACAACTCTTCTCTTGGCACTTTCTCCAGGTGCACAAAGACACAATGGAGCTCCTTCTGACCTTCTCTGTACTTCTCCATGAACATCTTAAAAGCAAAGACTACATCTGTGGTGCTCTCTTTTGGCATGAAGCCAAACTGTTGCTCACATATGCAAACTTCTGCCCTTAGTCAACTTTCCACTACTCTTTCCCTCAACTTCATCATATGGCTCATCTACTTTATCCCTCTATAGTTGCCTCAACACTGGACATCTCCCTTGTTCTTGAAGATGGGCACCAGCACACTTCTCCTCCATTCCTCAAGAATCCTCTCACTTTCAAAGACCTCGTTAAATGTTCTAGCCAAAAAGTGTACTGCCGCCTTACTTCCACACCTCCACAGCTATATCATCAGGGCCCCACTGTCTTTCCACTCTTCATCCTCTTCAATGCCCTTCTCACTTCAGTCTTATGGAATTCGTAAGACTTCCCACACAGTAGTGTCAGAGCAGCCCTGAAGACCTTCTTCAGCCTCTACTCACCATCTCTTCACTGTGCAGGTCATAGTTGGCTAGTCAAGGAGATGATAAATTATGCCGGCTTGTCCAGGGTTTTATTGTCTCTGGTTTGCAGGTGACGTACAACCACACCAACCACTTCAACAACATGAGAAAACTCCCTCATGATGTGATCGGGCCTCATGCAAATGGCAAATAGCTCATTGTCCTCAGTACAAAGCTGTTTGTGATGTGCCCAGAGTTACATCATCTCTGGTTCACAAACACAGCTAAGTCCCCTCTCTTGCGCTTACTGCTGTTTGTGGGCGGACAGGACAGATTCCAGAGGTCGAACACGACAGTCATCCACCTTGTTGTTGAAAGCTACTGGACATTTCCCATATTAATGAACGGTACAGCGGGTCTGTGGCTTCTCCTCCTAGGGCAGCGCGTAGCCCCCCTGTGACATCCCCGTCTCCAACACAGTGTTAGCACAGAATGCTAACAGCTCATCCTGAGTGCACACAACGGGACCACAGCAGCGAACAGGGTCTTCGGACTCAAAAGTATTGTGGTTTATAGCTAAATCCAGTATGTTATAATAATTAAAAAACTGATACTCAGACAAATACTAGCAAAAGCACAAAAAACGCATAGAACACATGAGCTGCTGAAACAGGCTACCACACGTTGCAGTGCCTTTGGTGTATCACATCTATTAATCTGCTCATTATTAATCTGCTTATTATTATTATTATTATTATTATTATCTATCAGACATACTGCTTCAGCTGCTTATCTCATTAGCAAAGCTCATTTTCTTACCAAAATCACCTTGTTACGCAGTAACTTCAATTAGTGACTTCAATTTGATGTCATGTAGTATTTTAACATATTTAATTCTTCCATCTTCCATTTTTCCATTTGAATGAATTTGGCATACTAGTGAATCAAATGATGGATCAATACATACATTTAAACAACAAAATATTGTTTATTTTGTATCAGTTTGACAATAGCACAATAAATCACGATGGGGGCTATATTCAAGTTTTTATATAACCTTATTCAAACTAAAGCACTTTAACTTTCTTAAAAATATTTGTATCAGAATTTCAATTTCATAAGAATTTCAAGTACATTCAGAGTAGTGGAAACCCTGGTCATTGAGTATCAAAAAACATCCCTGAACAAAAGCAAACACACTCGTTTCGTTTGCTTTTTAAAAATTAGTGACAATATTGGTTGGCTGGTTGGTTGGTTGAATCATGAAGACATTGCAACACTAAGTCCTCAGTCCTCCTCGTCTGAAACTGCACACTGTCGTGCATCATATGTGCGTGCCATCCTCCGACACACACACACAGTCGGAGTGATCAATTACGGTAAGCAGTAAACAGGTGGGCTCTCCAACAAGCTGCCCCGTGCCCATCTCCCTGAAAACATGGACACAACATGAAACGTAACCCGCTGGCCCAGAAGTCCCAGAACTCACACAGTGACATTAAGGCGTCACCTGTGATGAACTGGCAAAAGACGGAGGCAGCTGTATCACCTGTGATGCTGCCGCATATACAGCAGACGCACCACGGGATGAGCTGCAGATATGAGTCCTATCACTGCCATGACCAAGCTGGCTGTCACTTGTGACAACTCATTCAACCTATGTATTTGTATTCAGAATATTCACTACCAAGGTAAATTGGGTGTAAAACGGATTTGAGAATATGCCTAGACAAAAGCAAAGTAGGGTCACAGAGGAAAGTGCCCATGAATTTGAATATGAGTAACTCATGAATTTGAAGAATTTTATTTTTACATACCTGACTATTTCTTTCCTGCAAATTAAAAAACAAAAGCCACAAGTTCTAAATTTATTTATTTATTTATTTATTGTTTGCAAGTGTACAAATCCAGTCGCCATCCCTGCAGTGGTAAAAATGGGTGCAAAATGAATTTGAGAAACAACTCTTCTGATATGATAAAAGTCTAATAACATTATTTATATGATCGAGAAGTGTAACCATGTTTGTGACGTCCTCGGCCTTTGTCAGCGGTGAACACATAACAAACCTGATGTCAGCTTGCAATGATGTGGATCTGCAGATGCTGATCAGATATTTGGTGGTTTAAGAATACATGACCACACCATTGGCCACTGTTAGCATGGTTGCTAAGCTAGTCAGGGCTCATCTATACATCAATGATCTAAAGTGGGACTCTTTGCTTTTCCTCCACATCTATCACTCTTGCTATACAAAGAAAAGAATGACTCCTCTGAATATTTCATGTTATTCAGAAACTTGCCGGTCTAATCCAGAAACTGCCACGTTAACTATACTGACGCCTTCAGGATGGTGACAATGGTGAACCATCGCTTCGATTCTCGACCTGGAAGTGAAACTAGTAGTTCAGTCAACACGAGTTCAAAATAGCAGTCCCTGAAACTAATTTCTACCTGTCAACTCAGTGTCCTCTTTTTCTTTCAACAACTGACACAAAGTGATACCATACACGTCCAGTATGTAATTCATCATGAGACCTTTTTTCACTACTTAGTGAAAACACAGATGCCCTTCATGAAAACCGTCTGATTTATTTATGCGGGAGGACAACAAGAAGTTTCCGTCACTAACTTACTCTCCCACAACCAACATTACAAAGATTTGGAACAAATAAATTAATAGGTTTAGAAAAAAGAAAAAGTACACTCCACCTTCACCCTACACCTAACTCCCATTCTATTTCAGCGTGCTTAGCCCTCTGACTGGGTTTCGCTATTGGTAAACCTCTGTTCAGCCAGTGAGTAAAAAGAATCAACTCGATGCCCAATCTGGCAGTAGAGGGCTCCGCCCCTCCATTATAAGAGAGTATCTGCACCAGAAATCACCCTTCTTTTTCCTCTCAAGGAAGCCAACACACATTAGTGAGTTTTTTGTGAGTGAAATAAGGAATCATGGAAATCGACACCCTGTTTTGCTGGTGTTTCCATCTTGGCTGCGGATTCGCATGACCAGTGCTTCATGTGCCTGGGAGCTCGGCATGTCATGAGATCCTGCGCAGCCTGCAACCGCCTGACGCTGAGAAAGCTCGCCGGGCGGCATTTGCTGTGGCCGCACCCCGGTCATGCACCGCACCATCTGGATGCAGAACATGGGGTGATCTCGGTCAGTCTAATCCGTAGGACCACAGTGACGCAGAAGTCTACGTGGAGGAGGTATACCCATGGAACTGATGCTCCAGTATTCTGCCTTCTGTGTTTGCCAGCGCCGCTGGGATTATGGGAGTGGAGATGCAGGGACAGGAACCCTGCAGACCGACCGCCTTTACAGCTGGGGTGACTATGGGGCGCCTGCTCAACACAAAAAGGCAAAGTTTTGTCCACAGGTTTGCCCTAAGTTGTAAGAGAGGGACAAAAGACCATCCTCGAAGCCCTGTTGACCGATTCTCTCTTTTGACTGGAACTCGAGGAATTTGTAGCCCATCAGGAGACCGTTGACAAGGCCGCCAAAGGCCTCAGATCCCACATCCAGCCTGGAATGCGGGGAACCATGCAGGAGAGAAGATTCGCTGATATACGAGTCACCCCGGTGCCATTTGGTGAACGAGCCAAAGATGTCAGGGCCATGGGCCACCAACGCCAGCAAGACCAGGACCACGAGCCAAGAGGGTGGGCCAGGCCGAAGTGGAAGAGACGCCAGCAGGCCGACCAGGCCCGAAAAGGTTTCTGAGGCGGATTTCTCTGCAAATAAAAACTGCAAATATTATGGTTCGAGTGATTATTTTATTAAAATCAGCGCTAACACGACAGCAGTAAGGTTTCCAGCAGTCAGACGCGGGGTCTGGATGCAGTAGTGCTGCCCTGTTTCGCACTCCATCTGTGGCCCCGGCATCTGTTTGCAAGCGGGTAAGTGCAGCAAAAAGGCGCATCTCCTTTTGACGGCCGCTAAACCCATTGGCAAACAAGTCCACTCAGATGTCAGGGCGGCCATGGTTCACACTCCATGGTTCTGCTGGTTAGGCCATGAGGTGAGGCAAAGCTCTCTCCTCTCGGTCAAGATGACCTGTTAGGTAGCCTAGACTCTCAGGTGGTGCCCCGGTTGGCTCAACTCTATGCTCTCCTATATTCTGCTACACCCGGGCTTCAGCCACAGAGAGAGGCATGGGACCCCCTGCACTAAGCCACACTCAGACCACAGGAGCCACGGACCACACAGAGAGATAGGAATGAGGAGCGGTGAAAACTGTCAATCCTGGCTCACAAGAGTGACCGGTGAGTCACATTCATCATTGCACGCTTCATAGAACGCGTGCTCAGTAACATTCAGTAACTTAAATAATTAGTAATAATTAGTAATAAAGTCATGCGGCTTAATTCAAAGTATTCATTATTACTCTTATTTAAAGCATGCCAGCCGCCATACCACAAGTAGCAATACCACAAACATGCATTCAACATACGTTTGTGTTTTGTTCATTTTGCAAGCTAATTAAATTGTCAGATTTTTTGTGAATTACTGTAATTTCTTTCATTTACTCACCCATATTCCAGGCTAGACGTTCATTGAGAAATCACTGAGAGGGTGGATTTGTTTTTTGTCTTTTTTCTGTTTGCGGCTGGAAAACAAATTCCGTAGGCACGCATTTCTTGTTAAGTTGATTGAAAGAGCAACCCCGAGTCACTGCTGCAAAATACTGTGTCAAATAAATGTTGACCATTCTGCATGTGATTTCTTTTTACACTTATTTTTAGTGTCACTTATTTAAATGCTGTGTAAAGTTACACTTTAGGTAATCTCTTCTTAAAAGCTGGTATTTTCTGCTATTCTATGTTTATACAATACTTCAACCCATCCTTACTTACATGGTGTCAAATATTGACATTGGGAAAGTGGATTTTTGCGAACTATACCAACAAAAAAGGCAGTCCTAAAGATTGAATGAAAAAGAAACAGGAATAATAAATAAGAGTGGGAAAAGTGAGGGTACCCTTGCAAAAAGTTTGCAAAAATTGCACAAGGTTTTTTTTTTTTTTTAATGAAAATGGTGCTTTCACTATGCATTGTTAAGAAATGTTGACCCAGAGATGGTTTCTGACATAGTTACACAGTAACATTTTCTAAATTGAACCCCTTTCAGCAGCTGGTATTACCAGAAGATCATTTCCTCTTTCATGACGTGCAGAAACCAAATATAAAGAGTAGCTTTGACACCGTGCGAGTCAGTTGGACATAGTTCTGACTCCAACAATTCTTTCAGCCAGACCATTGAAGGTATGTTTTCTTTTCAGATTATCATTGAATTATTTTGCATCTGCTATTTTGGATAAAATCCTTATGATGTTACAGAGAGTACCCCAAGATGACTTGTGATGGTAGTGTGTTCCTTCTGGCATTGTTGGCACCAGCAGTCATTCTGTCGGCTCTGGAAACCTTGGACTCGGTGCAGGACCTCCAGAGAAGCCACTTCGGTACCCCAGCACCTCGCCATGGCTTAAAGTTGCTGGTGTGGTATGTTCCAACATGCATAGACAAAAGCATGGTGGCTGCGTGTGATCCTGCCAAAGGAGTGTTTGGATTTCATGAATTCAAGAACCAATGGCCAAAAAAGCTGCTTCCAGTGATAAAAGACAAAAATCTTTTTGCGTACTACACCATTGGAAACCTGAATTCCCCACATGCCGATGAGCTTCCTTTTGATATCAGGAGATACTACAACCATAGTGACCCAACGAGTAACATGGACAGAGTTTTGGTTAGATACAACAAAATCAATCACCGCATTTGTGGTGTATACACATCAGCTCATTACAAGGCCAATGAGACGTATGTAATCAGTCCGAATCTTGTGGCTCATCTTCAAAACATGAAGCGTGTGATTTATATTTGAACCCTAATCAAAATCAAACACATTCTCTGTGGGTGGGATGATTCTTCTTACATACAGAGGTGCAGAAAAAGCCACACATTAATTAAATTCAAAGATTTGTGCATCCTATGCTAGTAATACTCTTTTGTGCCTTCTAATCATTGCATTGTGTTCATTGTATTATTGTGAGTAACAGTATAGTATAATACATGAATATTTGCTAATATAACAAAAACATGTCTGTGGTTTTGTGTGTTTTTGATTAAACCTATGTGGCAAAGTGTTCTCCTGTGATATGTTCCGTTTTTTTTTACCCAACATTTTAAATGACATTTAACTGGCATTCAGCCTCAGATATACAGGTATGTCTCAATTCAAAAGAGATGTTTTCTCTGTTCCACTGAATAAAAGCCTGTCCAACGGTTTGACAATGGAACTTGCTTGCTGCTGACCGTTCTCCTGGACCAGAGATTGAATCACCAAAAGGCATCATGCAGTAAAGATAGGCTTCAAGACACCATTCCCCCACAGGTCCTGCGCACCAGTGCTCAGAAGGGTTAAGCGCTCAGTTTGACTCTCTTCACTCTGTTCACACGACTGTTGGTTGATGACACATCAGTGGCGATGTGATAAGAATGAGACAAGAATGACACCAACTAGAGAGAGAGGACATCCAGCAGCTGTGAATAGCATGATCTCAGAGAAAAAAAAATGGCACAGGTTGTGAAAGCAAAAAAAGGATAGTGTCCCCCAGACCTGGACTCGATATATGTTAACTGGGTCCGGAGGAATCATCCTTCCAGACGACGGTATAAAATTAGATCCTGCACACCAAGATTGAGGGACAGCTTCCTCCCTGAGAAAATGCATCTCACCCCTGCAGTTGCGCAAACGCCCTCACACAGACTAAAGGTTTTGCAAGCTCTCACACCTCCCTCCACCTCCACAAAGCCTCAAGCTGGGACCGTCATGTTTTGTCTCTGCACTGTACGCATTAATATACACAACATAAACAATATTTTCTTTTCTTTTTCTTTTTTTTAATTGACAGATATGTGCACTTTAGGAGCTACATCCTTTCGGTAGCTCTGTTCAGTCACCCAGGCATGTGGCAGCAATTCACTTTAAAAATTTAAGAAGATGACATGCTGAAGTTCAAACTGAGCAGTAGAACGGGGAAGAAAGTAGATGTGAGTGACGTTGGACATATAGCTGTCAGATGGGTCAGAGTACCAAAATGTTAAGAAGAAAATGCCTTGTTGATATCAGAGGTCAGTGGAGAATGGGCAGATTGATTCGAGATGATCTAAAGGCACTAGTAGGTGCCAAGGTTTGATCAATAATTTGTGTCATTTATTAACATCCCTGCTGAATGAAGCAAATGGGAAACAGCAGCAGAAAACCAAAGCAATGCCAATTCAGTCCGTTACGAATAGGTGATAGCAATAACTCAAACATGCGCAAAAAAATAGACTTAACATTGCCATGTCCGATGAGTCTCAATTTACATGACATTATCAATATGCTAATTTAGATAGCAGGATGCGAAGATGCTGTAAATGTAAATTGTGTATTTATTCAGTGCCATGTGGATTTATGGGGGTTTATTCTGAGCAGCACATAAAATGCATGTACCTTTTATAATAGGACTTAATTGAGGTTGGGTTCTCTCCATTTGACAAAAGACAGGTTTATCTGATTGGACGCTGAGGGTGCAGATGCAGGCGGTGGGGTAGGATGGGGAGGGGGGTTTAAGCAGCAGGGACGAGCTCTTTGACAGAATAATAAAGCAGCAGAATGAACAGCTGTCTCCCTGTGATTAATCTCCCCCCCACACCGCCTATCTTCAGAAGGGCTGCGTGCCCGAGCACATTCACCCACCTTCCTCTTCTGTTGCTGCCCACACCCAGTTGCTCTGTAGAGCCAATTTCTGCGACCATTTGCTGCAATTGACTGGAAGATAATCTATTTTATGCACGTGCTGCACAGGGATGACAAAGCATCTGAAAAGACATAAATAAAAGGCAACACTGCAGCAGTAACAGAAGAGTGGATCCAGACTGTCTTCCAGTGGGCAAAACGTGAACACAACAATGAGGAATAAGTCAGTAGATGAATGCGATCTCATCTTTAGTTACTTGTTCACTGAGTGCAATGATAATCCCACAATGGTCCAGACACGTAACACAATAAAAGTCAGTGTAAAGGACATTTCAGTCCAAAATATGAGAGAATTCTGATGCAAAGCAAGAAATGAACGCCATGTTGACGCCTTTTTTTCAATCAAGTCCTCCTGCTGACACGTTTTCTGGACTTGTTTTTTTTTTTTTTTTTTTTTTTTCAAACGTTTATGGAAATGACAGCCTCAGGTGCAGAACAACAGTGTCCCCTGCTGCCATTAAGTAGGACTACATTCTCTGATATGCACGCATACACCCATGCCCACATCCCCAACCGCCTCCCCCACCCCCCCTCCACCTCCTTGGTCACTCGCTCTCTCCTTCTCTCTACCTCTCCTGGGAAACTAGCCATTAAAACGAAGCACACTGCATGGTAATGAATATGAAGCCTGTGGTAAAGGGCTTCCATTAAATATGTAAAGCCTTGTTTAATATTTCATGTAGTAATTTAGTATTTTAATTGGATTCCGTGTCTAATATAAATACAGATCTAAGTGGAGGATTCATTCCCCAAGAATGTGTCAGACAGGGAGTGTGACACATCAGACTGCAACAATGACATGGTTTGCATACGCACACAACCCCACACATCACACAAGAAAACAAAAAATAATGCAAATTTGATTTGCCCGCCCCACCAAGATGTTCGCATCAACACCTTTCCAAAGCCTTTTTCTTTTATTTATTGAAGTTCAGCGCATCAGTTGCAGTTAATCTCTGCTGTATACATTTCAATGGGTGTTGTGTGGTTGATTGAGTGATTGACACAAGGGCACTTGTCTCGCAGGCTGTAGGTCATGGCTGGGCATTAAAATTACTAAATCAAATGCATCAAGCTCAACTAGGTTTATTTTTTGTCCAAAAAGGATGTGACGGACTTCAGTGTCGACTAACACCAATCCAATACTGATATGAACTCGCCTGATCTTTTTCACGTTCTTCTGTTAATCATGATAATAATATTATTAATGTGGAAAACCCATATTAATGAAAATTCAAGTTGTGAAACAACATGTGAAACTTGTGTGTGCATCATTTTTGCTCCGCTGACATTCATTTATCATTTCTCAGGGTGAATATGGTTGGAATTTAAAGTTTTATGTGTTATTTTGCGCACGCAATGTTTATACACAAGAAAAGAATTTATTAAGTGGCTGTAATGGTCCACGCAGAGGAGCATCATTTTGAGACATGTGCGGCACAAAAGTGGTTGAGGTTTGACTGTTGTCGCGGTTGTTTGCTCTCAACAGGTTTGTTTTTATTTTGGGCTCAATTAATGGATTAATGTTTTTGAACAGAGTGATTTATTTACATTTAGTACAATGTATGTAAGTGTTTTTGTACTGTATATTGATTACTGAATATCAGACTCAGGACTCATTTTTTTGTGTGTTTTGCAGATCATTTATATTTATATATAACGCATGAGCACTTGCTGTAAATATCTTTTTTTTAATGGAAGTCAACTGGAACTTGAAGCGTGTGCATCATCTTTTGTCGACTGACATTCATTTATCATTTATTCATTTATTTATCATATCACGCCCTCGGTGAGAGACTTAGACCGTGTGGTGCTGCAGACTCCCAGCCAACAGAGATACCTCACTCACAGAGTCACCCACAATCCAATACCTGGGAGCAAAATATCTTCGAGAGACCTTTCTCAAAGACTTTTCCTACTTCCCACGCCAAGAATTCCAAGTGTTTGGTGGACAGATTGGAGACAATAGCTCAGAAATCAGTTATAACAGTCTCGTAAAGCAATCAATGAAGGAGTCAGAGGAGAATTTGCTGAAACTGAAATAGTCAGAGTTGTACTGAGGATTGTGAAACCTGGCAACTTCAGGGACATGCTCATGCTCAAGGATGACTTGTCACTTCCTGAACTTCAGGGCTTCCTCCGGTCCCATTTGGGAGAAAAAGCCACAACAGAAATGTTCCAGGAGCAAATCTGTGCCAGACAAACAGAACATAAGTCACCTCAGCAGTTTTTATGTAGGATGGTTGCTCTCAAAGAATAACTGAATCTTTCAGTCAAAACAGACCAACCAAGACATTTCCTATGACCCAAGAACAGTTCATGAGGTATTCCTCTATACAATCTATCAAGGTCTGGGCGTCAAATATGCTGACCTGCGACGAAGACTGAGATCACGCACCTCAAGTAACACCGTCACTGATAAAGAGATTCCGAGTGAGGTCACAAAAATGAAAACGAGCGCCAGAGGAGACTAGGTCAAGTGACTCGACCAAAGGCTTTACACGTTCAAAGTGCTGTGATAGAAAGCAATTGCCAAATCACCAAAGAGCAACCAACTACAACAATGAAACAACTTGCTGATCAAGTGGACACTCTAACCAAGATGGTCACGTTTCCGTAGTTTAGTAGAACAGAAGTCAGCAACAACCTACAATCCGTCCTCACAACAGCCAACCCACTTGACTTTTCAACCCCCAGCTAGTCATAAAAAAACTGGCTCAAAAGAAAGCATTTCTCTGTCCAAAATGTACTGAACAGAACCTACAGCATTATAGCCATTGCACTGTGTGTGGTGTGACAGGAAACCGAGCAGTTGGATGCCTAAACGCCCCAAGATTCAGGGAAACTGGAGTCAGCCTCTGTCAAGGACAGCCAGAGATCGGTACAGAGCCACAGTTCCAGCCAATAAAACTTAGCTCAGTAGTACCCTGATTCCAACGCACCAGAGATTAATGTGGCCAGGCAAGAAAATAGTCAAAATAAGTTCTGCAAAAACAGAGTGTAACATGCAAAAGTTGTTCCGCAAGCAGCAAAGTTCCCCTCGTTGGCAAGAAATGTCTTCTCAAATGTTTGATTGGTAGCAATCCTGTGACAGTATTATTTGACTCACAAGGGAGTATAATCGACAGAGAGTGGGCCAAAAGATACATCCCTAGCTATCAGGTGAGACCACTCCTAGAGCTGTTAGGCGGTGAACTTGAGGTTCATGCGGTCAATGGCCATGCAATACCTTAAGGTGGCTGGGTTGAGCTCACAGTCAGGTTATCTGGTCATGAAACCCCTAATCTCACTGTGCAAGCGCCATTCTTAGTCAGCGAAATATCCCTCCCTCAGCCTCTTGTAGGAGTAAATGTGCTTGGGGCAGTCATTCAAAGGCAAGAGCCAGATGAAACAACTATTACCATGATGTATAACCTCTTATGTCAAGTTTTCGGAATGGATGAAGATCAAGTGATGGCCATGGTCAACCTTATGCAAGTGCCGCATGGGACTGCTTGTGATCCAGTCGCTGTGAGAGTGGGTGAGAGATTGAGACTATTCCAGCTGGTAAGACAGTCCAAATATGGTGCAGGGTGCCCCAAAATCTTGACTCCACTGACCCACTTGTGTTGTGTGAACCTGAGGAAAACATTGCTTTAATACAGCTGAGTGTAGGAGAGGGGCTCTTGGAAATTAGCAACCCACAAAAACCTTTTGTGAAGAGCCCAGTCTCCGACCATTCAGAGCATGAGATGATCTTACTGAAGAGAACCTCTCTTGGCACCATCCAGAATGTTGTCAAAGTCATTGAACAAGACTTGCAAAATGAGATGCCAGAACCAACACCACTTACCCAAACCACAGTCACTGCAGTTGAGGTCACACAACCATCCACTCCTCATGGTGTACCTTGTGACAGTTGGTTACCACCTGTCAATTTAAGCCCAGACCAACAGAAAGCAGTTGAGAAAGTGCTAATGGAAGTGAGCGAAGCGTTCTCACATGACAGTGCTGACATAGGTTGTATACGTTCACTTGAGATGGAAATCAGACTCAAAGATCATGTGCCTGCCCAGAGGTCTTATGCCTCCATTCCTAAACCAGTAAAGGAGTATATCCAAAATCTGATTGTCGAAAAATGGATAGTGAAGTACAGTCGCCCAATGCAGAAAGAAAGATGGATCTTTATGCCTGTGTATGGATTACTGTCTTCTTAACAACAAAACTGTGCCGGACCAACACCCCCTTCCTGTATTCTGGATCTCAACGACTCCCTTGGAGGATATAATTGGTTCTTGATCCTGGACCAAGGTAAAGCGTACCATCAGGGGTTTATCGCCGAAGGTTCACGATACCTAACAGCCTTCACAACTCCTTGGGCCCTTTACGAACGGGTGAAACATCATGGAGTGAAGTTGAAGCCTGAGAAGTGTGAACTGTTCCGCTAATAGGTTCGGTATGTCAGCCGTCTTCCATACGGACACATCCCAGCAAGGTTTTGGTGCCGTACTTTATCAAAACCAGGAAAACAAGATGAGAGTTATTGGGTACGGCTCACGCACTTTCACACCTGCAAGGCAAAACTATCACTTACACAGCGGCAAACTAGATTTTCTGGCCCTGGGCAGTGTGTGATAAGTTCAAACACCTAAATCTTTACTATGCACCACACTTCACCGTTTTCACAGACAACAACCACTTAACATATGTCCACAGCATCGCAAAGCTCAATACCGTCGGTCATCCTTGGGTGGGATAATTGGCAGACTTCCATTTCGATATAAATTACCATTCAGGACAAATCAATGTTTACGCTGATGTACGTTCCCGCTGTCCACTAGATGTCGACACCATCATGAAGGAGTGCTCAGAGGAACTGTCAGAGGTGCAGTATGGGAAGGGAGCAGAAGAGCTAAAGACGCTGGATTGCAGCCCTTAATCTTGTCACGCAAAATGGTTCCATCAAGGAACCACCGCAGTCCATCAGTCACGACAAACTTGTTCAAGAACAACGAGCCAGTTCAGCCACTGGAAAAGTTAAATGAAAGAAGATGGCATTACACAGGTGTTGACAAAGTTGACACAAAGACAAAAAGACTGATGAGAAATATAGGAAGACGGCAGAAAGAAAGCAAGTAGTCCTGCCTGCTGTTTATAAACGGATCGCCCTTACACATCTCCATGACAACATGAACCATGTCTGTGTTGAGAAAACCCTGAGCCTGGCTCGAGAGCCGTTTTACTGGCCTTTCATGAAGAGAGCAATTGAAGAGAATGTCACTGCTAAGTGACAGTGTACAAAGCAAAAGAAGCCAGCCAGACCTGACCGAGCACCCATGGGCAGTTTAACTTTGAAGTCTCCACTTGATCTTGTTTGCATTGACTTCCTTCACCTGGAGTCTTGCAAAGGTGGGTTGGAATACATACTTGTTGTAGTGGACCACTTCACCAGGTTCGCACAAACCTACCCAACTAAGCTCAAGGCAGCCAAAACAGCAGCAGACTGACTTTTCAATCATTTCGTTCCCAAATTTGGATACCCCTCCAAGCTCCACCACGACCAGGGTAGAGAATTTGAGAATGAGCTGTTTAAGTCTCTCAGAGAACTTGCAGGTGTTGGTCATTCAAGAACTTCCCCTATCACCCTCAGGGTAACCCTGTTGAAAGATTAAATCGTAACCTTCTTCAGATGCTGCGCACGTTAGGAGAGAAAGAGAAACAAAACTGGAAATGTTGTTTGGCAGACATCCCCGCCTCCCAGTAGACTTTCTCTTTGACAGATGATGACTCACAGAAAACACAAGGATTTGTAGGGAAATGGAAAGGGAAAATGGAAGAAGCATTGCAAACGGCAACAGTCGACAACCAAGTCCCAATGGTAAGACAGGCTATGACAAAAGACTACAGACAGGAGACAGAGTACTTAAGGTCTTATTGGTAACAAACCATCTACATTGTCAGAGAACAGGTCAGCGACATTTCAGTCTATAAAGTTAGTCCAGAGATCCGGGGCCGTCCCACCCAGACATTACACAGAAACCTGTTATTACAAGTGAATGACTTGCCTGTAAACATTATCCAGGATAAATCCATCCAACCACAGAAGAGAACCCAGAAGATCACACATACACCCAAAACGACGAAAGAAATTCAAGTGACTCTGAAAGCGGTCTTCTATTGGCTTCGAGCGCCTAAGTACATTCCAAACAACCAAAGTGCAGTTGAGCAAGTTCAAAGACAAACACAGAGTATATCACACCAGACACCAGGGGAAGAACATATTCACCTCCAACCCGAGCCACTAACGGTCAAATCTGCGGAAGAGAAGCAAGCACTTGAGAATGTTCAGGACGCAGACTTGCTACCAGAGTCAGTGCCTGACTTAAAGCCTGACCGTGAAACAACCCCATAGTGACCGCCGCATCAGAGACAATCGATTTGACCGAGGCGACCCAAAGTTATCTACATGTACCCGACCTTGGGACAGCCTGCTTATGAGACCCGTCCTGCAGTCAACATGGTGGATGTCCAACCGGTGTCTTTTCTATATTAACATTCTTTTTACCCCTCTCCTCTATCCCGCAACTCTTATTAACCCACCTCTTATGCATTTCCCTCCTATTAAGCTGGACAAGTATGATGATGGTGTCTGAGAAGAAGGAACATTCCAGAGACTTAAAAAAAAAAAAAAAAAAGAAAACGTCTGCTATGGGTTTGAAATGTGAGACTACGTGTCCAGAGGCGCTATTTGTTGTTTTGGAAATTGTGGTTAACCCACATTAGTGGAAATTCAAGTGGTGAAACAAAACTTAAAATACAAATTATTTTACAAGCCATTTTGTATAAATATATATTTTCATATTTTATACATGATTTTGAAATTATTTGAAGTGAAATGAGTGCAGTGGAGGAGATGCTGTCAAGGTTTCCAGGTTGTCATCGGAGGAAGAACATCCGGGCTTCCCGTCATAAGTCTTGAAGCATGTGCATCATCTTTTCACCGCTGACATTCATTTATCATTTCTCAGGTCAGTGTTCTGGGTGATACTGATGTGCGGATTGATCCTGAAATATCGATACCTCAGATACCGGATCTTATCGATGGTTTCGATACTTAAATATTGTGAGGTAATGTATATCTTTAACAGGAACTGGAAGAAAAGTAACTTAACTATTGCGATCCTGTCTGGACACACGGTTGGTGGGAACTACTTTTCTTCTGCCCGTTATGTATAAGCACGGCACGCTGTTCCACGGCAGTCACAGTCAACACTCGATCGCTCTCAGTACAGCTGAATGGCCGACCGTAAGCGGAGCCATGTGTGGAGGTACGTCAGCGCCACAAACAACTAAGATGCTGTGTGTGATATCTGTCGAAAAACAATAAGACAACACAACAAACATGGTGAAACACTGAAGTCAAAATCACGCAGTTCTATATGACACATACACATACATGAGGTAGAGAGAAAAGGACTGTTCACCTCGCTGCCAGGGCGAGACAGACGTCTCTGGTGGAGTCACTCCATGCAGCAGGCAGGCAATATGCAGGTAAAGTCAAGTGATAAATAATAATATAATAAATATTAATGATAAAGTAATAGCATGTGTATCGCTGAAATAATCTCACCCATCCTAATTTTAGCCTAGATTAATTCATGTAAGGATTCCCAGGTAGTTCACCATTTAAAGAAAGATGTACTAGAAAAGATGAATAAAACACAAGTTTAGCTACCAAATATTGGATTAGTATTTTCAATCAAACTTGAAATGTTAAATTAACTGTAAATATATATTATGTGAATTAATAATTTATATTAATTTAACAGTGCAATTATTGTGGAATTATTTGTTTAATGTTACGTTACTGGCAATTTAAAACCTGTGAGTGAGGGAAAAGTGATAATGTTGGATGCTGTGTCCACATATTCAGTTTGTTCATGTTAACATGTTCATGTTGAATTACATTTATAGTGGTTGTTAATAATTAAAGAGATTTTAAAAAATGTATGTTTTATTTTTCCAGAGTAAATAAATAAATAACAAGTTACTCATCCTTGTATTCAAGGAAGCAATTAGCCACACATGTAGGTATCGGTATCGCCGATACTAGCCTGAATATTACTCAGTATCGGATTGGAAAAGAAATCTGTGGAATCGAACATCACTGCTGGGTGAATATGGTTGGAATTGAAAGTTTTATGTGTTATTTTGCTCGCATGATCTTTATATGCAAGAACAAGTTTATTAATAATGGTCCACGCAGAGGAGCATCATGTCAAGGCATGTGCTGCACAAAAGTGGTTGAGGTTTGACTGTTGCCGCGGTTGTTCGTTCTCAACAGGTTTGTTTTTATTTTGGGCTCAATTAACAGACAGTATTTTTGTGTTTATGGTTTAAGAACAGAGTGATTTATGTACATTTAGTGCCGTGTCTTATTTTAAGTGTTTTTGTTCTGTATATTAATGACTGAATATTAGACTCAGGAATGAGAATGGGGTAGTGTAATAGTTTTGACAGTACAAGTAGTATTTTGAGTAAATTGCATCTATTGCACAAATTTGATTTAAAGATTTAAATTTTTATATATAATGTAAGAACACTTGCTGTAAATATCTTTTTCTTTTCTAAATATAAGCCAACTGGAACATCATCTTTTCTCCGCTGACATTCATTAATCATTTCTCAGTTGCATCATTTTTGTTCACGTGGTCACCACACCTGGGATGCGTTACATTAACAGTGACAATGTATAACATTTTTAGAAAACGACCATTCAAAAATGCCAAAATTTACCATGAAACAAATGCTCCCTGAAGGCAGAAATAAAATGCGCCCTCAAATTTTTCGTGCCCTAGTCCCTTGGACCACTGTGCACAACTGGTTGTTGTTGGCTGTTTTGGAAGAGTGAGCGGGACTTGAGGTCCCCAGACAGTTTCACAGTCAACCTCCCAGGTTCCGCGGCATCATGTGGATCCGTGTGAACTCAGAGAACCAGCGGTCATGTCTGATAGAGGAGGTCCGCGCTCTCCTGTCAACGGAAGCAATCGAGCTCGTGCCAAAGCAATCGTCCGAAACAAGATTTTACTCCAGGAACTTTCTGTTACCCAAGAAGACAGAAGAGGGGAGGCCTATTCTGGACGTCAGTTTCCTGAACAGATTCATGATCAGACAGTGATTTCGGATGTTGACTACCAGGAGACTCCTGGTGTGTGTGTCAGAGTGGGAGACTGGATGACCTCCATAGATGTTGCAGACTCACATGGGATCACATGGAGGAATGGAAAATTGAAATTTTAAAATAAAGAAAAAGTATAAATAAAGGCCTTTCAATTGTCTTTGTATTGTATTTGAATCATAGATTATTAGATATTTGCTAAACTGAATATTGATATATCATGTAATATATTATAATTAAATATATATAGTTATACAAAATAATTATAAATATAAGTATCTAGAATCTTCTACAGTAAGTAAATTAACTCTTGACATCGAAGTCACGTTACACCATTGAAGGCGCTAGATATGAAACTTTTACAGCCATTTATCCTCATGAATCTGCCTATTGTTGGCTGAGTGGGCTGAGTCAAGCAGGTGCCTGCTAGATCTCATGGCATCTGGCGCTCGCTGTATGGAAGTTGAGCTCCCTCCACAGCCAGCTCCATCTGCAATGGACAGGCTCGTCCATTGCAGAACCTCTCTCACTCCACCAGAGATTTTGGAGATCCAAACAATGTGTTGGCATGGTGCTGCGTATGACCCATTCCATAGCCATCCTGGGGGTCAGTTTCACAACGCTGCACATGTGCAGCACTGGAGTATGTGGTTACAGCGTGCGCCGCTCGAGGCGGAGCATAAACAGATCCTCCTGGGTGCTCTCTGTTCAGGCCTGAGCTGAGGCAGATGACAGCGGAGAGAGTGCAAGCCGTCATGGTCCCTACGCCAGGTTGGAGACTTCTGCGACAACACCCCCACCTCCGCCTCCCAGGTTAGGTTCATTTATGAGGCATGACAAGACATCATGGCAAGAAGCCCCATAAAAATCCATGCATTAGGACCCTGTGGATGCAGGTCAGTGCTTGGAACAGAGTCTGGTATCATGACTGATGGTATAATATAATAAACTGTTTCACAACATTTTCTGAAAGCATTTCCTTAAGTAAGTAAAGTAAAAAATGATCTGTTTCCAACTCACACATCGTTTAAAAGAAAACGCAGACTGATTCAACACAACTCCTATGACTAGGAATAGCCGAGTCACTCATTTGAACTAAGACTGAAAACTAAAAGTATTTTTCTCTTGTTTTATCTTTTTAGACATGTTTGAAAAAAGAAAAAACATGTTTCATAAGATATGAAATATCTTCTAAATGTTTAAAGCAGAGATAATATTGTAGCTACTTACACTTATGATTATTTAGTCTAGAATACAAAAGCAGCTCGATCATACTAGTTCATCATTGAACTAATACCGCAGCTTTTTTTCCCCAAGATCTCATTTTTGGCGGATCAAAATGCGCAGACCAAGAGTCGAGTGAAAATATAGCTGGTCAACCTGACTGAGATGCGTGTCATTGCAGCTTATTGACAATGAGCTGGTGGAATGCAGCCACTTGTTGCTGTGAGCTAGTTGCTAGTGTACCAACTACATGTGAATAAGCTCATGCATGTTTTCTGAGACAAACCTTGGTACGTTTTGCCTGATTAAATATGTCATGTGTGATGATCTCGATTATTAAGCTCCTGTAGACTTCACTTATCACTTGTGCATCTTTAAATCTGGAAATTTTGCTTTACAGATTTGCCATTTAGGACAAGAGGAATTCACTCCCGGTTTTGAAGTTTGGAATGAAGGTTGTTGATTTCATTCTGGCTGCTCGTATACTTCTCTCTGGAAGCCACCAAAAAGTGGCCTTGCTGTTCCAGTTCATGAACATACGTGTGGTTAGTCCTACAAGCTTCTTCAAGATCCAGGACAGTTTGAGCCAATTGAAGATATTTGGACCAACGTGAGGAGTGAGGTTTTTATCATGTTCTTCTCTTCTGAACATGTGTATTTCATTTTTAACAGAGTTTAGTGTATATTAATGACAATTCATACTGATCCACCCCCAACAGGAGATGGCCGGATGGATTGTACAGGTAGGTCAATAGATAACGGTGCATGCATGTAGTTTCGTCCTTTTTAAATTGTCAGCTTTCAGTGCACAGTGTTGCACTCATACAACCATTCAGTATGAGTCAAGAGCCATTGTGCGTATTGTTACAGTGGACAAAAGGGAAACTAACAAAATCCACAGATTACTGCTTTGCTCGGTATGGGAAATTAGTGTTTGTGTGTAAAATTATTGTTACTATAGTTATTATAGGTACTGTATGCATTTGTATAATTGGGTTTCTCCAACTTTCTTTATTTTAGAAGTGTATTTATATATAAATAAATGTTTGCGTAACATGTAGAACTAGACGAGCGCAGTCAGAGGCGTGTCCAAAATAGCTGGATGGTTTCAAGAGATCGTGAAGCACTTCTGGTACTGCTGTCTGTGGTGGAGGAAGGATTCAAGGTATGCTCTAACTTATTTGATTTTAATTTCCAAAATGCAGTCCTGGATTTAATTAGCAAAAACATTTCAGACGATGTGAGATAGTCTTCTCCGTCATGTACAAAATCTGTATTCATGGGCAAATGTGTCACTTTGACCATGCACCATTGGATGATTGGGAGAAGAAGAAATAGTGTATAAAGCGTATAGTATAAATAAGCGATAAGTAATAATAAGCGTAGTGTATAAATAAATGTAACGTGAACACATTCTTGGGTTATGCTGGTATCAGGAAACTGTGTTTTCACACCAGACTTTTCTTCACAATAGAAGCTAATAAATTGTGCCTTTTTTTAAGGGAGTAATGTTCTATAAGAGAAAATGTCATGGGTTTAATCCAGGTCTGAGGTGGGTGACACATATTGCTTGGGTTACTTGGGAATCACTTTAAAATGAAAACAAAATTGTGATCAGGTTGGGAAAGACCACATTAATATTTTGGTTTCTGGTAATAGAAATCAACATGAGTGGCAAACCAATGAATGTGGACCATGACTGCAAATTCAGTGATTTCCAGCTAGGATGCAAAAAAACAACAGGGTCAGTGAGAGCAGACGAACAGCTTGGTTTATTACTGTCAGCAATCAGAAAAGAAGAAAAAAAATGTATTAAAAGTGACAAATGGGATCCGTGGCAGGCTCTCATGTTCCATTAAAACAGGAAACAGAAATTTGCATAGCACAGGTTATTTTTCTCTCTTACACTTCACACACATTTATTCGTACTACTAAATGACCAAAATGAACCGTATCACGTGACAAAGCTGTAGAGAGGCAGTGCTTGTCAAAAAAAGATCCTTTTGCATGTCAAGAAGAGAGCTGGGTGGTCCATGAATGACTTGCTGGAGACACGAAAAACGATTGGCATGTGTCTACAATAATACCCGATACACAATAATACCCATTTCTGAAAATCTGTCCAAAAAACAACCATGGTAAAACACCAGAATTATGAGAAAAGCAGTAAAGGATTTGCATATGGTTAATTCTGCATTCATTATTTAGTTTCATTGAAGTTTTTTTGTCTTAATTTTGAACATATTTTTTTCACTATAAAAGAAAATAATATTTCTTTTTAATTTAACTTCCTTCCTGCCTTTCGCCATACATTGATGTAGTTTGTGTGTTTAAGACATACATAGCAAATCGCTTCTCTTTCTTGTACAACCAAGTGCTCTCAGCTGGGGGAGTAGAGGCATTCAGCCTTGAAAAGCATGGAGCTCCTCCTCATTGAAGCCCTGCTGCTTCACTAACCTAGAACGACAGATGGAACATATCTGAACAACCAAGATACACAAATATGATGTGTGGACAGTTTCCGGAATAATGCACTAGGTTTTCTAAAAACCTGGAATTAATTAAATGAATGACTGCTAACTAGATTGTCATCGATCGGTAGCAGCTAAGACATTTTTTGCAAGCCCATACATTTTGTCCCAACATCGACGGACAGCTTTGCTTAACATCCTTAAGAAAATTAACTTCACATAGCAACATCATCACCAGGGTCAAATGCAAGGTTGTTCGATCCCAGTGCAATCTGCTTGCTTGCAAGGACAACTGCGTATTTGCATGCAACATGAAAGGGTCTTAAGAGAATACTGGGTTAAGTTCAAATTTTTGATGAAAATGAAGAAGAGATATTTGGCATGAAGTCAAACCACTGTGGTTTGAGGATGACAAAATAGGCATTGGTTTACTGACCACTGGTTTCTACTGAGAGCAGAAACGCTGTGATGTGCCACAACGTCTGAACGTCTTCAGGTTCCATCGCGGTGTGGAATTTACGCAGTAATTCTATTTTTGTCTATGACATCACGGTGCCCGTGATGAAAGAAAAAGATATCCCACATACCTGACGGCGAGATCTGTGAAGGCAGTAGGACCACATACACAGACAAAGCATTTTGAATCGCTTGCTCTGTGAAGGAAGTCCTTCAGCATGGACTCCTCAATCCGACCTTTCCTACTGGTCCAGTTTTCACATGCTTCTGAGAGTACATACTCCACCTGGAACCTAAAAACCACACACATTCATGATTAAAACAGCCAAAGTACAACTATGAGCAGGGGAAAAAATCAAGGAAGCAAGGAAGTAAGGAATATAGCAGTGACTTCATACCACTTTTGCTCAAATTTGGAAACATTTAACTAGACAATGCAATTCCTGAAGACAAAAAAACAACAGCCAGAGTGAATGCTTGTGTGGCTCTGTGTGTTAACTAGATGCTGCACGTATTGTACACATTTAACCTTTAAACCTTAACCCTAGAGGTTTTGTATCGTAATACTCAACTTTGATATCAATGTTTTAAAATGTAGCTTGCAAAAGGGCTGGGCAAATTTGCACGTTCAATGGTTTATTAATAACAACAATAAGTTTGCCAGATCCTAATACAGTTTTTAAAAAAGATCAGTGCCTTCCTCCTGTGAGGCTTTGCTTAATGCATTTCACCGTGCTTCTTTACCAATGACAGCGGTCAGTAGTGGGTCTAAGTGGAATGGAGGTGGCAGCAATAGACGAAATGGAGGAAGGTAATGTAATTTTTCTGGAAATAATTGTTTTCAATCTGTCAATTTTGTCTGGAAGTGAAGCTTATCGAAGCTACACAACTGCACCGCAACTGCATAGCTACTATTCAGCGACGATTCTATTCTTGTGAAGCTAGAGCAGCAGTTGGAGACACTCTCCAACTGCTGTGTAGATGTTATTTGCGTTTTCTGTGACAGCAACAAGAAAATGACAGCATGGGCTGTAGCTCTGGCCGGTGTGAAACCTGACACCTAGTCAATCCAGTGTGGATGACTGTAGTTCATGAAACCGGGCAGCATCTGTAAAAGCTCAAAATCATATCTCCTTGAAATAAGTTTTAAAAAAATGCCAATAGAACAAGTGAAAAAACAACATATTTAAGATTGCATTGCATTGAAGTTCCTCTATACTTCTAAAATGGCATAAGTGAATTTATCTTAAATCAAATGCGATGAGAAATGTTGACTAGACAAAGTTTTTGCAGTGTGTAGTTTTAATCTCACATTATTTGGTGGATCTGCACATCTGACTTCAATAGGGCATTGACACACAAATCTCAATTCAGTAGTGTCAGTGCCATAGCAATATTTACTATCAACGCTTAAGGTATAGCAGGTTTAGGTCATTTCTCAAATAACATTGGAAGAGTTGGCTGCACTTTCCTAAGTTGCAGGTTGACTTCTCTCCACATCAATCTGCACATGACAGACCCGTACACATTAGAATCGATACCATGTAATTAGTATACAGATGAAGCAGCTCAAAAGTTCCCAGGTTCCATGGTGCCTCAGTGAAAGGTTTGTGAATGGTTCCCTTTACGGACCCCTGCTGCACTGCAGCGATAATTTAATCCCCCGTGATGACTTAGTCAGAGGGGAACGCCCCTGAACAGCGGGAGCTGCAATGCCTCGTTTATCCATGGGGAGGCGTGTTTCAATAGTGTGACAGTACCTTTCTGCTTAATGTGTCAGGGACTATTTACCAAACACAATAACATGAGACTTGACAGCCATGCGTAGCAAAACCAGCCTCCTCAATGCACAGAGCGTGCGCAAAGCACAGAAGCCGCTTGGACAAAACTGTATGAACTCCGGAACGATGATCAATGAATGACTGAGATGTTAGCTAGACAATTGTTGGAAGCGGTCTTGATACCTCACTTTCACAATTGAACATCCTGGCACTGACATTAGTGTTGTGTGTGCAGTGTACTGATTTTTGCTTCCATGAATCTGTGAAAGAACTATTGATGGTCACCAGACATTAGTCAAAGTGCAGAAATCCCAAACGATCCGAGCACAAACAAGGCTTTTCTATTGATCTGGAGTCATTGTCCAGAACTTGATCACGCTGAGGAGGAGGGGGAGTGGTATGCACTGAGACACGGTTACACCGTGGACGGTTTGACTCAAAATTCAGATCATTGTCACAATCTAAGCCAGGCCAACCAGTCCAAGGCTAAGAGTCACGTTGTTTTACTGTGTTGTGTGTGCCTGTGCCTGGGTGCCACAAAGTTGCTGATTCATGTCCGGCGTATGTCTCTTGTGCATGTATTTTTTGAAATTCATACATTTAACTGTGACCCTCCTCAAAATATCAAGCAGCGTACATAGAAATGTGTGCGCCATTTATTTTACTTATGTATTTTTTTTTCCATGGCTCATGCCTCCAACAATGTTGCCGTAGTCATCTTCACTCCACTGAATTAAACAGACTTCACAACGATCAACAATGAATAATAGGTGAAACACATGCCATACGTTTAGTTCAGGGACTGATAAAGTGAAACGTGGAACTAAGTCATGTAAATCATGTTGATTGTGTATCTGATGACGGTCCAAGTCTTGGTGGACCACCACTCACATCGGCATTTACCGTGCTCACACACACTGCTCAAAAAAATAAAGGGAACACTAAAGAAACACGTTGTATCTGAATGAATGAAATATTTTTATGAAATACTTTGTTATTTCCATAGTTGAATGTGCGGACAACAAAATCACACAAAAATGATCAATGAAAATCAAATGTATCAACCCATGAAGGTCTGGATTAGGAGTTATACTCAAAATTAAGGTAGGAAAACACCTACAGGCTGATCCAACTTAGATGTAATGTTCTTTAAACAAGTCAAAATGAGGCTCAGTAGTGTAAATGGCCTCTGCGTGCCTGTATGACCTACCTACAATGCCTGGGCATGCTCCTGATGAGGCGGAGGATGTTCTCTTGAGGGTCCTCCTCCCAGACCTGGATTAAAGCATCCGCCAACTCCTGGACAACTTGCCGTTGGTGGATGGAGTGTGACATGATGTACCAGATGTGCTCAATTGGATTCAGGTCTGGGGAACAGGCGGGCCAGCCCATAACATCTATGCCTTCGTGTTGCAGGAACTGCTGACACACTTCAGCCACATGAAGTCTAGCATGGTCTTGCACTAGGAGGAACCCAGGGCCAACCGTACCACGGTGGTCTCACAAGGGGTCTTAGGGTCTCATCTCGGTACCTACGGGCAGTCAGACTCTGGCGAGCACATGGAGGGCTGTGCTGCTCTCCAAAGAAATGCCACCCCACACCATTTCTGACCCAGTGCCAAACCGGTCATGCTGAAGGATGTTGCAGGCAGCAGAACGTTCTCCACAGCGTCTCCAGACTCTGTCAAGTCTGTCACATGTGCTCAGTGTGACCCTGCTTTCATCTGTGAAGAGCACAGGGCACCAGTGGCGAATTTGCCAATGTTGTTCTTTGACAAATGCCAAACATCCTGCACGGTGTTGGGCTGTAAGCACAACTCCCACCTGTGGATGTCAGGCCCTCATACGACCCTCATGGAGTCTGTTTCTGACTGTTTGAGCAGGAACACACAGCACACACCGACCAATACCTCCAGTTTGACTCACACGACCCACTAAAAACTTGGAGTGATCAGAACATTGAGGCATCGAGCCCAAAACATCCCCAGCTCATGTAGGGGGAGAGAGAAGGAGCAGCATCACATAAGGAATGCCCTTCAAAAATGTGGCTATTTTTTACTTTTATCAAAACATCTAAAGGGAACACAAGGGACAAAGAAAACAATGTTCACTGTCGCAACGGCATAGTTATTCACTACGTGGAGGGATCTCTGAGAAACTCCGATGAATCTTTAGCAAAGGTTCAGGTTCAGTTCAAACCACGCAACACCTTAAGACAGAAACTCGTCCATCCCAAGGACAAAACGCCTCACCTCAAAAAGAGTAATGTGGTTTATGCAGTCCAGTGCAGCCAAGAGTGCCCAGATCTTTACATTGGAGAAACTAAACAACCTCTCCACAAACGAATGGCCCAACACAGAAGAGCCAACTCCTCTGGACAAGACTCAACAGTCCATTTACATCTCGAGGACAAGAGACACTCTTTTGAAGACAGCAATGTCCACATTTTAGCAAAAGAAGACAGACGGTTTGAAAGAGGAGTAAAGGAGGCCATTTTTGTCGAAGTGGCAAAAAACCCTCTCTGAACAGAGGTGGAGGACTGAGACACCATCTTTCATCCTCATTCAATGCTGTCCTAAACACCCTCCCTTGGCAGATTAAGCCATTGATCTAGGCATGGACAGGTCCCTCACACCTGTACGGTGTGGCATAAACATCTGAACAGCCCCAATTGCCACCTGGGCTACATTCTATGGTGCAATAACCTATTTTAATCTAGTCTGAGTTTAACTTTTTTATTTTATTTTCAATTGTATTTTTATTTTTAGGTTATTAGTATTATTATTTTATTATGTCTTTTTTTTTTTCATTCTCTGTGTGATGCTCTTCCTGACTGCATGCCCTTTCTTGCCTCTATTGCTGCTGGAAATGTAAATATCTTAGAGGGAGTCATCCTAAAGGGATCAATAAAGTCTAGTCTAAGTCTAAGTCTATTCAGCACTTGCATTAATGGCCCATCAATACCCATCCCCAATGGGCAGGGACCCGTAAACACTTCACTTTTGTCCCTTTGTCACCCATCACACTGGATTGGTTCTGCTCCTGTCCATTAACACCTTTGCCCATTCAACTGGCCCAATATCAGCCTGAGCCTGAGAGAGATGTAATTTGTAATTGTAACTAACTACTTTTTATGCGAAGATGACCAACACTGGATGGGTCTTAGTATGGATGAACCAGGCAAACATCCAGGCCGGCATGCTAAACTGCGGCACATGGCCGTCTTTGTGCAGTGTAAATAAATGATGATCCAGGTCAGTTGACTTGATGGACAGGTATGTTCATGTGCTAATTTGTCCGGAAGGCTGTGTGTATTGCGTGATATGAGGTCATTTACAATTCCAAAAGGGTTATGTGCTGCTCTGCCTCCGTCTTGACAAATATTAGCATAAGAATAACGACGTCAGAGACACAAGTCAGAGACACATTTGTTTTGGGTTACCTGAGAGCTATGACAGCCCCTTGCTCAAAAACAGATAAAAGTAGATGAGAACAGACAGCCAACCTGCGGCCCGAGCCCCACTTTCATGCGGCTCTTCACCGGATGAGCCGCCGAACTGACTGGGATTTCGGTCAAGTTGCTGTTGAGAAACTTGAACAAACTCCAAGCCGGGGGAGGGGGCTTGGAGCACTTTGTGAGTTGCGGTCCTAAGACTTGGACCGTCATCAGATCCACGATCAACACGATTCACATTACTTAGTTCCACGTTTCACTCTGTCATTCCCTAAACTAAAAGTATGGCACATACAAAATGTAAGAATGGAAATAGCATGAAGAAGTCATCTCATGAACCCAAGATTGTCACAGACAGGCTCCTCAAGTAAGCTATTTCTGAGACATGGAATTCTTTACTGACTGGAGGGATGATGTGCGGAGCCCTAATCACACTCTGGAGTTGTCTCAAAACACAACTGAAGTTGGTGTGAGACCAGCTTTCACTAGTCTCTTTGAGCTTTGCGTATGAAAAACGCCACCTTCAGTTCACACCTCGTATCGCAATGAGTAGGTTGCATTATTCAAAGACACTCCCTCAAGAAATAGTTGCACATAGTTGGAGATTAGACGGACATCTGCTCCGGTGTTGGCGGCAGCGTCCTCTTCTGCATCCCCGATTAGGATTCACTGATCGCGGACACACTCTCACAAACAGTGGTAATGCTACACATCGGCATCAGTTAGGGAGCATCAACAAATTCTAAAGTGGTCAAAGTATTTGTGAAATCTTCCATTGGCAATTAAAACAAGCATTTTAGGTTAGAGAATTGTGAAAAGGTTTTTCATCACACAAGACATAGGACTGACAGTTTGTACAGGGTCTAATGGAAAGGCTGAAACATCCCTCCCTCAAAGTCAAAAACATATTTCATCCTTGTGTGGTGTGTCAGAAAGCCAACGATTCTTGGCAGCTCACATTGAAAATGGATGAAGATGGTTTTCCCTAACACTACAATAACAGAAGCATTCATAATGAACCTCTTGCACAAAAGACAAAAATAAAGGCAGCATCGGAGGAGGCAGCGGTTAGTAGTCTTATTTAGTAGTGCAGCAGTCAAATAGATGAACAAGTGTTACCTTTCTTCTTGAGCTTCTAAATGGTCCAGCTGATGTCTCCAGAGAATGTCTTTTTCCTGTCTGTTGAAGAACAGCAGCTTGATCATCCTGCAAGCACAGACACATCATTAAGCATACTTCTCTTGAAGTATCAAAAGGATTCAGTCATAAATTCACTCGTCATTGTAAAACACATCAAAGGAAACACTGAACGTTAACTTGAAAATGTTTACCTGAGCGTGTCAATGTCTTGAAGGGCGTGTTTAATGAGGCGAACCATTGGCGACAAGCCTGTGCCCGCAGCAAGAAGGAAGAGATGCGTGATATTGCGAAGAGGTCGGATACTGAAGTTTCCCTGTGGATTGCTGACGGATACGCTGTCACCTGATGAAACATGTTGCCAAACAACAATTTTGAAAATATAACCTGTTGACCAGCATGGAATTTCATGTTTCTTAAGTTACAGTTCATGTAAAGCCTGTGACTGTAACGCTCATAAAATGTTTCACTTTGATTATTGTTCATCTTGATCAAGAAATATCACAAGTAAACCCATAACAGCATTGTCAATGATGCAAATGATGAGTACATTGTATTTTTTCCACTTTCTGTGACACATTAGTCTATTCTCCCAAATAGATGTTTATGGCTAGCAACATGGGTCTTTCTTGGCTGAGGCCCACTGGAAGCCTCCACAGTGGATGCACACGATTTCCATAAGTGAGGGACGAAGTGCAGGGTACTCCGTAGATTACATATGTGGACATTTCCCAAAAGACTAAAAGTTTATTACTCGGGTGCAATCATGACTACCCCTTTGACTGCAGCCCATTGAGTTCTTTTACTCCATCAGCAAAAGAAATCAATGTCAGTGCCATGTTAGAACATCGACAAAATAACTACATCATCTAGTGAAACTGATTTTTCTATCACAGAACGGGGCAATGCACAGCTTATATTCTGCAAGTATGAATGAAATTAATACATGAGCAAATGAATGAACATTAACAAGTTACAATCCTAAAGCAGAATGTGTTCCCCTGCTCCCTGCCTGCCTGTGGGGCTCTGGTTCAAACATACAGTACAGTATACAGTAAACCCCAACTAGAAAAATCAGGGCCCTCGACTTTTCCAGAGGCACAGCTCTATGCAGAGCTCTTGGGAGGGTCATCACGGGGCACGAGATGACAGGCCGGTGCACCGGGGACGTGAGATGCCACGCGGCGGCGGCGGCAGCAGCAGCAGCAGCAGCAGCATTGATGCAGGGAGATTCAGCAGTAGCTACAGTGGACCCAGCTCAACATTTAAGCCATAGGGGGTGCCAAAAGGTGATGATTAAAATTCAACAAATAATTGAGAAAGTATGCTTGGTCTGATGATTTACAACCATATTAGGCGTTGTGTGATATTTTATTGTGTTGGAACAATATGGTGCCATTGTTGGGACTCTCCGACTGTGTAAGTCAGGCCCCAGTTCCAGTTCCAGTTCCCAGCGGCGTCCCAGTTCTTGACGCCACCACCGGGACAGGCAAATTTTCCAACTCGAGTGTCACGTGTAAGCAGCCATATTGGACTCTCTCTTTCGGCAAGTAGTGAATGGTGCAGGAGTGGTGGCCATTTTGTGCCTCCATTGCGGGAAGCACGGCATGGGGGAGGACCCGACTTTATTCATGAGGGGTCTGTGGTGGCTCGGTGAGACAGTGGTTTTACTGCACTTGTTTCCTGGTTCCGAAGAAATCCAGAAGTTAGAAACACATTCTGGACTTCCGGATCCTGAATCACTACATTGCTCCTCGACCCTTCAGAAAGCTGACAGTGTTAGAATCCATCAGAGCAGGGGTCTGGATGACATTAATTAACCTAACAAATCCTTATTTCCACATTCCCATCTTGCCACGTCACAAAGTGTATCTACGCTTTGTGGTGAGAGGCAGATTGTTTTCAGTTCAATCGATTACCATTCAATTACTCTGTAGTACCAAGGAGCAAGATTGTGGATGTGGCTCTGGGACCTCTGAGGAGAGAGTGGATCACGGTCTTGACATATCTCGATGACTGGCTCCTCTTAGCGTCCACAGAAGCTAGATTCCACACAGACAGAGTTTTACACCACATCAAACAGGAGGGTCTAGCAGTGAATGCACAGAAGAGCATGTTGCTCCTCAGCAATCAGATCCAATATCTCAGGATCTGCCGAGACTCCCACGGTTGTCGGCGTACTTGTCAGACAAGTGCATGATGAAGGTTCTTGAGGTCATGTTTTTACTGGGCTGGAATTTGGTGGATGGTTTGGTTGATTTAGACTGGATCCGGTGAGAGACAAGCACCATTGGTTTGTGTTGTGCAGTAAGGTGCACCTAGACTTCAATTTTTGGGATTCTCAGGTGCGTTGGACGTTGGGATGTGAACCATGCTATCCCAATGTGATCACATTCGCCTCCCTGTTGGGCTGCGGCGGGATGATGGGCGGGTCCTGGTCGGGTCCACCACGTCACATACAGTAAATGAGTTGATGACAGTGGAACTGGTGCTTCCTCACTACGTGATGATCAGGTAGGACTATTCTACAGACAACAGACAGGGTGGCGTGAGCTCTCCCATAGGGATGGCAGCCTGTATTCAGATTCGGTCAGACAGGCAACCTCTGTCATTGAGAGCACTTCACGTCCCAGGGGCTCTCAATGTAGGGGTCAACAGGATGTCGAGAGGGGGCGCCCTTGTAGAGGAATGGAAGCTGTCTCCCCAGATTATGATGTTTGTTTGGAGCCGGTTTGGATTACCGGTTGCAGATCTGTGTGCTACAAAAGGAGATGTGACATGTCCCCTTTGGTTTTCAATGAGAGCGTCAGGGGGTGGATGCTCTGGCACATCCTTAGTGGCCCAAGGGACTGCTGTTTGCTTTCCCTCCGCTACGTTTGATGGTGGTGCTGCTGCAGCGGATAAGAGATCAGAGCTTATGCCACCAGGTGGCAGGTCTTTGAAATTTGATGCAGGAAGAAGGTTTAGAATGCTACGTCATGTTCCCTGGCCGGGGAGTTTTTTTGCAAGAAATATCGGACAAGGGTCGTGCTGCTTCGGCATTAGGAGTTTGCACAGAGACTTTAGGCATGTACATATTGTAAATATCCATCAGCTTCTACTTTCGCCTCATCGGTTATGGGGGACGGAAACGACCAAATTCGTTGCCGTTTTGGAGTATGGTGCAGTGTTCATTGGCCACCTGAATGTGAAACTGCTGAAAACGTTCTGAGTGTAAACTTTCATAAATGCAGCGCTCCGTATATAGGAGTTCCGCTACAAGCAGCCGGTACGTAAATATTTCACAGAAATTGCAAAGTCTCAAGGGATTCACCTAACTGCTATGTCTCACATCAAATTAAATGTTTTACTTTGGTTCCCACATCATACACACAGAAGGTCTCACCATTTTGATTACACTTTCATGGTCAATACATGTGATCAGTATTGGTGATCAGCACTCTGGTTGATTGGTATCAGTAGCAAAAATCCTGATCAGAGCATCCCTACTGTCAAGTATTAACTTGTTCTGCACCTGTATAAAGCAGAAAACTGTTCTAATAAAAGGGCTTTAGGAAGAAACACTGTACTTCAATGCCACATCACCTCAAATGAGTAAAACCTCTAACAATGTTAAAGAGGAAAAAGAAATACGAGAAATAAGGTTAAATGTGTTGTCATTTTGAAGATGGGTTAAGGAAATAGGGCAGAACAGATGACAGTCCCTAACACACTCATAACTGGATTTTCTTATGGTTAGCATTTTGGCTTTTGAACATGTTTGAATACGACTACCTGGTTTATCAAAGTGTTTGTTTAGACACTTATATTCCGTTGTATTTTTTGGGGGGAGTTGCTATCGAGAACCAAGTATCAGATCTACAAATCCAGTTACTAGTGGGTATGTGCCCCTAAGCCACTATTGCAGATATACCAGAGTACAGCATTTTTGATGTCAAACATTCTGAATCAAGAAAAAAAAGATTGTATTTTTTTAATACAAGTGTTTTGTTTGTTTGTGTAAAACATTCTTGAGATCAAAAAACAGGACTGACGATGTCAGTGAGGTATTCTTTAAAAAAAAACAGCTTCATTATGCTTGTGATGAGCAAACTTTCAAATCAAATTCATAGCTTTCTTTCCTATAGTTTTAAGGCACTTTTTGATCACTAAAGGTTTTCTTTTATATGCTTTTGAGAATTCTAGCAAATTTTGCAAAAAAAAGCAAAATTTCGGCTTAATCCAATAGCATGGCACAAAAAACAAGCAATTTCACCCAATTTCAAGATATTTGGTCCATCTCCAATAGTTTTGCTTATTGAATTCAACACTCCCATCGAACTTGATCCCTTCCACTACAGGGCCCTTTAAATTTGCTCCTATCAATACTCTCTTCTTCTCAAGGTGTAGGTACTAACCAATGACTTCACTGATGCAAATGACTCTTGACATCAAACACCTTTCATTCTACATGGTAAAATTGCATGTGGGTAGAGTCAACTTATCACTGAACAGTCTTTAATTTTCCTTATATTTGTATTAAACTTACCAATGCGCAGTTTTTCCAGAAGCTGTGTGAAGACTCCATCTGGGTAAATTTTGATCATGAGGTAGAGGTACGATTCCTGTGAGGAGAGATCAGAAACTGCAACCAGCTCCGAGTCAATGGGAGTGTATGGTCTGACCACCTCAATATCTGCAAACCAATATATTACATCTTATTCATCATATTCATTCTCAATATTAATGTGCAGAAATCAGTACCTTGGGTCAGACTCTTGAGGTAAACATGTTTGCCAACAGGCACATGCATCACAGACCCTCCAGGAAGTTTAAGCTGGAGCAATATTGTGTTGTAGTTAACTTCACTCTTTGACACTAACAGACAAGTCCGGTAGAAAAGATCTGTAGAAATAAAAGAAAGCATGTTCAAGTGGAAAACTGCATGCCCTCATTGAAAGAGATACAAAGACAAACCATGGCACATGTCATATGCTACCTAATGCACCAACCACAGTTCTGGTTCTGAACCACTGCCATTTGGAATTCTCAGAACCTCAGTGCTTTCTGCCAAACCAGCCAGTGTTCATAAAAGATTAAGTAAAAAGTGGGAGGTCACAAAAAACACCCACCGATGACATCACAGTACACAAACCAACGTTTGCCGATTCCTGCCATGAATCAACTTAGTTCTACACCATTTCTTTTCCCCGTCTGAACACAGTGGCTGGTTCTAAATTGTGTTCAGTAACCAGTGCAGCTTATAGTGATCAGGTCCAGTACTCAATTTTTGTAGTTCTGGAATGTGTAGTTTATTTATTTATTTATTAATGGTTTAAAATAAAAGTCTAAGAGGTTCCAGGATGAATATAACCTGCCACAAAATATGTAAAGTAGACAAACATCAGGGATCAGAATTACTCATAGCTGATCGAAAAGGAGTCAGTTCTCGCCCCATCATGTCCATCAGAAGAAGAGAAGAAAAAAGATTAATTTGTATTATTGGACAAAAACATCCGCCATCATGGAATACAAACATAATACAATATATAATATAATACAATATATAATATAATATATTATCTGATTGTAAGTCACATTTTTGAAGCTCAAAATTTATCATTTGTACACTGTCTACATGGATCACATACTGTAAAGAGGTGAGCTTGATGAAAATGTGTTTTACACACAAGGTTACTAACAAGAGTACAGTAGTGACTGAGTTGATCAGGGGTTGTCAGAAAGAATTTAGGCAGTGGTTAGACAGCAAAAAATACGGCAAGTCAATAAGTTCAACCACTGTCTACTGATGATGCTGTAAAGACTTTTTAAAGATTTTTTGTGTGATTCCAAATATTAATTCCCTTCCAGCGGCAATGAGCATGTACATTGCCAAATGATGTATATTCCATCCATGCTGCAGCAAAGCTAATTTGAGGAAGCTGAGGGTGTATGTGCAGTGTTTGTGGAGGTGACCTCAATGTAATCTTAAACCAAAATACAGTTACAACCAGTAGGAAAAGACACAAAAATACTGTAGCAAAGCCAATTAAACACACTTGGGAAAAGGGAAAAATGAAATAGGCTTTTCTGATGTGCTGAAAGAACTGCACCCAAAGCAGGACTTCACCCACTACCCAGCAACATATAAGGTCTACTCAAGAATCGACTGTTTCTCTATCAGAAAGAAAATCTGGATCTTGTTGAAGATTGTAGTATTGTAGTATATCTGATGTATCAGATCATCGTACTATTTGAATATCAATCTAAATAGAAGACAGAGATACACTTTGGGGGTTACATTTAGGAACATTAAATAATAGTCATGTTAGTCAATATATTACAGCGAAAAACAGTGTTTGTACAGGACTTGTAAGTCATTGTGTTTACTGCAGGTCTTGGGTGTGTTATCAAATTTGGAGACCTTATCTTTATTTTTAAGACACCACCAAACATGCAAGTGTCCGTTTGTCATTTTAGCAAAATTACTGCGAGAAGCAGCAGACCGACTGGACAACATTAGTCCTCGCAATGATCCAGCTCCCAGTCGCTCGATTTAGCCCCTCTGAAACGCTGTTGCGTGAATACTCCAGTGTTTAAGGTAGACTGCAAACTAATGGAGCAGAAAGTGACAAGCAGGGCTTCCACAGATATTTTAATTTCTAAAAAAAGATCCTTTAATAGTTGACAGAAACGGAGTCCATATTCTTCAGCAGATCAAGCACATTAAGTAAGCAAAGTTTCATACACTTTTACTGCACCTGCTGTGGATTGAATGTGCAGTAAGTGCAGTGGATCCCTGTCATGTGTTATGATGCATATTTTAATTCATAAAAAAATCCTTCATAGTTGACAGAATTACGATTGCATATCCATGTTCAGCAAGTCAAGTAGTATAAAAAAAGCAAAGTTTCATACATTTTAATGAAGAAATATGGACTTATTGTACAGTAAGTGTAATGCATTTTATTCATTAAAGGTGTTAGGCAACATATTTTAATTTCTATTAAGATCCTTAATAGTTGACAAAAAACAGTGTCCATATTCATGTCCAGCAAGTCTTCTACTATTATGGGCAAAGTTTAATGCATATCTACAGTAGAAAAATGGATTTATTGTATGGTAAAATTGGAAATTTTGTCCAATAAACCTGGTGAGCATTTTTATGGACTATGGGAGGAAACTGGAGCACCTAGAGAAAACCCAGACAGGCACAAGGAGCCTGCAAACTCCACCCAGAGAGGCCCAGAGCTGGATTCAAACCATGAACCTTCTTGCTGAGAGTCAGCAGTGCAGACCGTAGCCCCTAGTAAACTAGTAAATCGTGTTAATTGAATGATTATTGTAGTAGACATCAATAAAATCATAATTAAATGAAATAAAAAGAGAATTATACCTGAGATAACTATTCCCGCAAATAGCATTACTAAACCAAAATTGAAATCAGCATCAGTATTGATCACTACTTAACCCTGAAAATCCTAGCTTGTTATATCATAACCCCACACTATAAACAGATCAGATCTTCACAAAGACTAGGCCGGTATTTGTACACCAATCGATTTTATTGATATGAATAGACATTGTAGTGTTGCAAAGGGGCGTTCATTTAGGGAAAAATGCAATGATGACTTGATCACAGATGAAAATGATGAGCATACATTATGAGCTTGTGATTGCCGTCAATATGCCACATACTATTTGGAGCAGGGACGTTGTACTGCCTTCGCCTTAACACATGCATTGACAATGTCTAGTAAGTGAAGACTGAGGATCTACTCTCCGCAGTGAATTCTGCACACGATACCCTTGAAAGAAAAGTATACAATTAACTAATCCACCTGTTGCAGACTACCATGTATGAAGCCGTATGTCAACATGAATTGCTCAACAGACCTGTTGACGCAACATTGACCTTAATTTCAAGATACTCCAGTTGTATTACAGAGAACAGAGAAGAACCCATCCTATATGTGGGACATTATAATAAATGTTCTGGTTTTTCACTGTAATTTGATCTGAACTTTATTTGTAAGCGTTTTTCTTGATCATAAGTCGTACACACATGCAGACATACGATAGCAATGAGGTCAAAGTGAATCTCTGGAACGCCTTAGTTAATACGTCTTAACAAAGTCATCATGACTTATTCTTTGATCGGCGAGTACATCCACGTGTATCAACGTCAAACTTACTTACCCGTTCGACGAGACGTACCACATCTTCATATACGTCCATATTGAGCAAAGGCGACAACTGACCAACACTCTCCTCAAATCCATCTAATTCCGTCATCGGCTTGTTGGGCGAGCTTAGGAATATTTTGTTGAATATTGTCCCAACAAGTGAGCAGGTCATCACCTTCTACGATTTTCAACACGTATGCTTTCACACATGCTCGGTGAACTATATGAGCTTACATTCTGTTGCAAGAAGCGCCCGCCCCTCTATCAAAATTATTGGTTAGAGCGTTCAGCCATGGGGCGGGGTTTTATATACGCCCTATCCCCACATCTCCCAGTTGAGTAATTGACAGGAGGAAAAAAAGGCGGTGGGAATAGGTTTGTTGGAAACACGTGAGGAGGAAAAATAGGAGTCGGTAAAAGAATTGTAGGGAATGCGAATAGAAAAATAAAAATAAATCGGATATATGCATTTCCTTGTATATGTTCTTATTTCTGTGTGTATTTATGTCCTTATAGGCTAATAGATGACTATATTTATGTCATTTACGTATTTCGAAATATGTTTCCACTTTGTTTGCAGTTCATGTCTCCATTTCCAATCCCTTATTTATCATTTAATTCTGGCCCTCCTGGAATTCCATATTAATGCTTCGTCTGGTTTGGACAAGTGTAACATGCTATTTGCTGTTTTGCCACAGTCTTTCCTCCTATTGTGGGACCGCAAGGCAGCTTATGGGGTGCAAATGATGATGTGGTCTTAACCTCATCTGACATAACGAGCGGGATCCCACCACTCCAAATTTGACTTGATAGGGGAAAGTCTTTCATGAGACACATTCAGCAAGACAGATAACTCATGAACTACCCTCTCATTTAAGGTATGGAATAAAGTTTGACACAGAAAGACCTTAAGGTAAGAGTAAAAAATCTATGATGGTGTTGTCATGATTCAGAATTAACGCCAAACAAAACGGATGGAAGATTTAGAAAGTGGGCAACATTGGGTCTGACTGCCTATTATATATTTGTTCATCAGGGCAGTGCCAAGACACATTTGAATAACTCAAGATGAAAAATAAGTTGATTAACAATGATCTCGATACATTTCTATAGATTTGAGCAACCGCTGAAAAGAAAAGACTAATGTAGTAGTGCCATCTTAAATATATTCATAAGCATATGTGAATTACTAAAATCAAAAATCAAGAAAAAAAAATCAAATCAAGACTATATAAAAGCCGTCTAGCTAGCAAAAAAAACAACCCCTTGACTGTAAAACAAAGATGGGACAACAAGGGGAACTCTGGAGGAATGGGAGATGTGTGAGTCCCAATAGACAACCACAAGTTCAAATGTTTGGACGGAGTTCGCTGGAAAACTTTAGCAAACGCACACTTCAAACACAAGTGACAATGTGTTACTTTCAACATACGCAGTATGTTAAAAGAAGTAAATGGCCACACAGGATGCAATATATGAAACCCATAAGAAACTTCCTTTGTTTAAATACAATGAAAACTGACTGTATTTAATGGCCACACAGGATGCAATACATAAAACCCATAAGAAACTTCCTTTGTTTATATACTATGAAAACTGACTGTATTTAATAGAACAATTGTACTGAAGTTTTTTTTGGGGGGGCAAACCCCTGTAGCCTTTCTCCCTTCTTTCACATCTTATCTTTTTTTTATTGCTAAAATTGCTTGATAATACTCAAAGATTTAAAGATATTTTGTGTGTAAGGTAAAATGTATACATTTGAACCTTATAACATAAATTAAGAAAAAGCCTGTGCCACATCTTTATGTGTACACATATTTGATCCATGAGGTGCCTGGCTACGCCCTGCCGATAAAACATTTACAAAGTCACTTCACAACAACGGCAACAGGTGTGCATGCATACTGTAACTATAAAGGGTCTGCATGTTTGTGCATGTGTCTTTTAAAAACGCATGTTCTGATGCACCATTTTCTTGACTTTAAATCAAGAAATGATTAATTTTCTTTTAAAGGCTGAAAGATACTACAGTGAAAACATTTTTTTTATCCTCTCACCTGTGACTGTTTTGTGCACAAATGTGTTGTGACCCTCCAGCGGTTGACCAAGGCTGGACCAGTGTCCTCCGGCCTGTTTGATCATGCTGACCTGGATCTTCCCAACTGCAAAGGCTGTGTGAACTGTTATAAAGAAACACAAGACCATGACACCTTGATGTGAATATAAATGATGTATGATTCAATATATCTTACCAGAGACAGTTTCCTTAACTTCTTCAGCTAAACCTGCAAAAGCAGAAAGCCAAAGTTGGTCAATACTGTGTATAGCTGCAGCTTTTTGTCTCAGTGTCATCTGCATGGGGTGGGATATTTGGGGGTCACACGGACACGCAGCAGGAACTCACTATGCCATGGATTGAGGGTGAGAAGCGGTTGTTTTTTTAATTTAGTTTTCCCAACACAGGGCAGTCGAATACCCTGTTCTTTCATTGAGTTTGGGTGACATTTCTGCTTCTACCAAAGAAACAAACTCTGAAAATCACAATGTAAAGTTATAGAGACGCATAAATAAATAAACTGCATTTATTAATCAAGGAATTGCAAGAATTACCACTGTTTAATAACATTAAACAATGAATGAAAAGAATCTCATAAAATACACAGTAAATGTTTGGTGTACCTGACAAGGCCAGAAAATTCGCTTACTATCCACGAACCAAATTCATTAATAAAGGAATTGCAAGAATTGCCACTGCTTAATGACTTAAACAGTGAATGAATGAATGAATGAACGGTTGTTTGAATCTCCTAAAATACACAGTAAATGTCTTACATGACAAATCAAATGACAATTATGTAATTACACATTGAATTGTATGTATTGTATTGTACACATTGTATTGCTGTGTGAACAGCCCGTTATTCTGACCTTTTCCTACTTTTACAAACAGTGGTTGTCTGTAACTGTGTGTAACCTTGTGTCTGTGTTAGGGTTTTTAACCTAAACATGACCAGCAGTGTTCATCTCTCTACTAGCTCAGGTAACTTCAGTCATCTTGAATTAGCAAACAGATCATTATATATATATATGATAAGTTGCTTCTCAACAGTGTTTTCAATAGCAGTGAAAAGCCTGAAAGCCTGTCACCTTAGGTGCAATGCGTGAAAACAAACTAATAGTCAGGGTGTGTTTGTTTTAGCACCTTATTGTTGCTTTACTGTCATTGTAGTTGCTTTGTCTTTCTTTAACAGCCTTGATTCATTCCCCGATGGACGAGAGATGTTCTAAAGTATCCTTGGGGGTCATTGGCCCTACAAAATAACAAGAGTTGTGTTTTAGCATTGTGCATCGTTTAATTTAGCCGTGTGTGATTGCTGTGCATGGCCTTGCCTTCCAGTGTTGCATTTAAGTACATGTTGTGTAAAGTAGGGCTACAAATTGTTTCAAGCACTACACTGAAAAGTCAAGTGGTTCGATTCAGGGTTCAATCAGGGTTCCATTTCTGAACCCAGACAACGTACGTTGACCTGATGGAGCTCTTCACATGTAAAAAGTGTGTGTCATTGGTTTAGAAGAGTAGAATAGAATAGAAGAATAGCCTTTATTGTCCTTGTACAGTATATACAGTATATGGATTATTTTAATGGTTAACAATATTAAAAAACAGCAGTATAAGTATGTAGTTTCCCTTTCTTGGTTAATTCTCAGAGCAGATACAGCAAATTAGTGTGTCACACATCCACTAAGGCAGTGATTCTTAACCATAGGGCCTCCTGGAGGGCCGCTAAAAGATTTTTGTTTCACAGGTGTGGGCCATGAGGGCCGCGAGACGCTCATATTTAATACACAGCCCCACCACTTTTCTGTGGCTATGTGCCATACTTTATGTAATCGCAAGGAAGTCATCATTAGCCGGGCAACACTAGGGTTGCGAGCCCAAACCTGATTACTATTGGCTTGACCACCTTATTTCTCTGTCACTCCTTAACATGACCAGTCACCTCAGATATTAACTGATGACGGACCTCCGCCATGGCTGGAACAGAATGTGGTGTTTCACAGCCAAAAGTGAACATAAAAGAGTGTTTTACAAGAAAATACTTCTTTTTCATTGAAATAGTGCCCTTTTTTCCATTGTATTTTTAAATTCAGGTCAAGGCTCTGCTACACGCTTGGAAAGCCCAAATGTGACGACTCACGGCATTTTTGTTTGCAAGATGGATAATTTAAGTTCAGCTTTTTTAATTAATTTGAAAGAGACTAGGATTTTTTTTTGGAAGAGTTCAAAATGTGTTCATTTAAGAAATAAAATTAATTATCTGAACCATGGAGGGACAGCACGGATTTCATCAGGAACACACTGTCTTACGAGTGTAAAACAATTTAGAGTATAGAGTGTAAAGCCTGGTTATCTCGGCAGTGTAGATGCAGGGGCAGAGAACAGCGCGATGCGCACTGGAATATCACCAAACATCTTTGGTTTCATTGCTCTGAAGCTAGTTTGCCCATAAATATCCTCATATGTTAAGCCAGGGCTTCTAAGAGTGAGAAACGAGTAGCATAGTCCTGAAATGACAGGATGAGTATCCAATCACAGGACACGTACAAGTCACGTTCAACGTGAGGCCAGCTAGAAGGCCTTGCTGTCCCCAACTCGTGATCTCATTGGCTATCGCAACTATCCATCAACTATATGTGTCTGTTCACTCTGAGGGCACCTGCACCATTGCTGCTGCTGAAGGCCTTGGACATGACGATACAAGCTAGTTGAATTCTGATTGGATGAAAACTCTAACCAGGAAAAACAACACTGGGATATACTACGACATGAATATAATATTATACATACTATATATATTTTGGGAAAACACAAAAAAATGAAATTCACTTTTGTCACAAATATGCTCATAATTTCTGGTTATGTTAGGCCAGCGGAGAAGGTCGGCCCTAAGTACCCGCCACTGATATATACTAAGATCTTCAAAGTATTTGAATGTAAAAAAAAAAAACAATTACTCACGCAGATGTATCATGTAAGACATCTTTCCGAGCAGGACCTCCAGACGTAATAGACCATCCTGAAGATCGACCACTGTACACCCTGAGCGAGGAATCTGCAATGAGGACAAATCCAAAGCTGAGTATCAATCCTTCACCTTCACCTTTCACCTTGGTGCATATAGAGTAATCTAGCAGTTTCTGTCTCAGAACCATTTTCTTGAAAGTGCTCAAAGTTGTTTTTCACGTCCGTTGTCAGTGAGTTTTTTTTAATCATTATTTTCGCCTCCACTCTTGCACTGCACATTTTTTAAAACTTTGGAGTTGGTCAATTCCTGGCTCAAGATATGTTCAGCAGTGTATGTGTCTCTGCTAGCTCAAGTTATTGCTGTTTGTTGTTTTCATTATCTTGATCTAATCTATTTCAGTTAAGGATCCCACAGATAACTTTTTTTTTGGTGTACAGCTAAGAAGAAATATACAGTCCAGTGATCAAGTCTGGGATGCGGACATGAATGTGCAAATCCTAATCACTCATCCACTAAGATGTACCACATTTGATCACATGAGAGGTCATCTTCAACAAAGAGATCATTTTTCTGAAGGCATGGTGGCTTTTATTTATCATTAACATGTAACGGAAGCCCTTAGTTAATGTGTTCCCTTCACTGATGACAAATAAGTGAGCTTGTAATTACCTTCCTTTTCGCATATACAACCAGATGAACACTGACATCAGACTGAAACCAGTCATACCTGTGAAGAAAATGAACAAATCAATGATTGTGTGCATAAATAAGTGGTCCATTATCGTGACAGGCTTACCTGGGGTGGGAGTCTTTGTTGGGTGGAGGACCTACAGACGTGCCCCTGGTAAGGCCAGTAGGGGAAGGTGGTGGGAGTGTAGCTGTTTATAACACAGGAGAACAGATTTATGTAGGATCCAGTTTGTGTGTACTCAGGATGTGATGCAGGTTATTTACTGTGTATGCAAATTTAATGTACCATATCAAAGTTCATGACATCGTATCACATGCATATAAAACTAGTAGTTGCCCCTCCTCACCTGCTTATCCGTTGCCTGGTCGCAGGGGCCATGCCAAACACCCTTCTTCCAGGCAACATCAACTAGCTCCAACTGGGGGATCCTGAGATGCTCCCAGGCTAGAGGGTCGACCCCACAGTCTCCTACAAACTGGCAGTGTCTGAAACACCTCTAAAGGAAGACATCCAGGGGGCGTCCTCATGAGATGCCTGCCCAAAACACTTCAACTGACTCCTCCCAACACAGAGAAGCAGTGGCTCTACTCCGATTCTCTCCTGAGTGACAGAACTTCTCTCCCTATCGCCAAGGGAGACCCCCGCCACACGTTTCAGCCGCTTGTATCCGGAATCTCACTCTTACGGTCATGACCCACAGCACATGACCACAGGTGAGGGTCGCAATAAAGACAGATCGGTAAATAGAGAGCTTTGCCTTTTGGCTCAGCTCTCTCTAACACACAACAGCCAACCAAACTCCAACTCCTTTACCCCCTGTAGGAATCATGATAGTTTACTTATGATCATATTCATCAAGTATCTGCTATTGAATAAATTGTTTTATAATGCTTTGTCTAATGAAAGATTGAATCCAACAGACGCAGTGATAATGGGTAAGGTAACCTCAATTTGATCCAGTAAGAGAGGTGTGTGTTTGATGAGGATAGTGTGGGAAAGATGCGTGGATGCAAGATGAACTGAAATGTGTCATAAAAGGGTCAGGGCCAGAGATAGTCTTTGTCACTCTACACCACTGGAGCTAAGGCTAAGTCAGGCATAGTTGTGGACCCAGAGCTCTGTTAGGTTAATTAGACTCCTCTGTCAGGGAATAAATTCTTTTTGATTTTAAGTTGTTGGTTTTTGGTAGTCAAGATACATTAAAGGTGTTTATAGCTACACCAGCCACTCAAGAACAAGACCCCAAGATACTTGAACTTCTCCACTTCAGGCAGGAACTCATTCCTCACCCGGAGAGAGCAATCCATCCTTTTCCGGTTGAGAACCACGGCTTCAGACTTAGAGATGCTGATCCTCATCCCAGCCGTTTCACACTCAAATGCAAACCGATCCAGCAGGAGTTGAAGGTTGCACTGTGATGATATGATGATTCATTTGCAAATAGCAGTGACTGGATCCTCAGGCCACCAAAAAGCAAACGCTCCCTACCAGAGCTATGCCTCGAAATCCAGTCTATTTAAACCAAAAACAAGATTGGAGACAAAGCACAACCCTGGAGGAGACCAACCACCACCGGAAACACATCAGACACAACTCCCACTCCTGGAATACAGAGATTGAACGGCCCTTAATAGGCAGTCTCGCACCCTATTCTCCTGAAGCACCTCCCACAACTTGTCCCTGGCACCCGGTCATGTACCTTCTCCAAGTCCACCACGCACATGCAGACTGGCAGGTCATACTCCCAGGCACCCTTGAGAACTGTTGAAAGAGTAAACAGATGGTCCATAGTTCCACCGCCAGGACAGAACCTGCATTGGTCCTCTTGAATCCGAGGTTCAACAATCGATCGGACCCTCCTCTCCGGCACCTTAGTAGTAAACATTACCAGGGAAGCTGAGGATTGTGATTCCTCTGTAGTTGGAAAACAGCCTCTGGTCCCCCTTTTTAAATAGAGGAATTACCACACCACTCTGCCACTCGTCCAGGAACTGACCCAGACATCCCCTGCCATTGGAGCCAACTCACCACCAGATGGTGATCAGCTGACAGTTCTGCCCCATTCTTCAACCGAGTGTCCATAACATACGGCCGCAAGTCAGATGATACAATTACAAAATCAATCATTGACCTACAACCTAGAGATCTCTGGTACCAAGTACACTTTTGAGCTTCCCGATGTTCAAACATGGTGTTCGTGATGGACAAACCATGACTAGCACAGTAGTCCAGCAACAAACAGCCATTCAGGTTCAGATCACGCAGACCATTCTTCAACCGAGTGTCCATAACATACGGCCGCAAGTCAGATGATACAATTACAAAATCAATCATTGACCTACAACCTAGAGATCTCTGGGACCAAGTACACTTTTGAGCTTCCCGATGTTCAAACATGGTGTTCGTGACGGACAAACCATGACTAGCACAGTAGTCCAGCAACAAACAGCCATTCAGGTTCAGATCACGCAGACCGTTCTTCCCAATCAAGCCTCTCCAAGTTCCTCCATCATATCCCACATCTGCGTTGAAGTTTGCCAAGAAAACAATGGAATTCCCCGGTGGGGCCCCACACAAGACCCCACCAAAAGCCACCAAGAAGTCTGAATACTCCGAGCTACTGTTTAGCGCATATGCAAAAACAACCATCAGAGTTTTGTCTCCCTTAAGCCTGAGCAGCAGAGATGCCACCCTCTGGTCCACCAGAAAGAATGGGCACAACCGAAAGAGCCCCTCATTCAGCACACTTTAAATTCATCAAAGTTGGTGACCCCAGGTCTACATAAATCAACTAGGCACACCAACAAGTCAATGTAGTAGCAGGGATACATATCTAAGCCCAACAGTTAATTTTTGGAAAAGTTCGGTGTCAAGTGTTTGCAATTCCACCTGTTATTATATTTTGAAACAACTCACAGTTTTTTATGCCTATCCCCACTCACACCCTAAAATATGATTCAATCCCTCTGGTCCTGATGTGGGTGCAAAACACAAGTACAGTAACCCCTCAATTATCCCAGGTTTGAATTACACAGATTTTTTTTCATTGTTTTGCAAATTCTTTTATTGATCCTGGCAACACTGTTTTAATGCAATTGAAAAAAACTGTTTTTGGTTTTTTTTGTTCTTGAATATGCTCACCTTTTGTCGCTGCAGTGGTTTTCACAGCCATTCTTCCCACAAGACATTCTTTTAACATGGACTCATAGTTGACCCAGCGATGGACCTGTAGCATATGCTCTCATAATTGCTCTTTCTTCACAAAATAGTAGTAAGATAATGACAGTTGAATAGCTCTGACACGACTTACCTGGTCAAAGAGGTCAGTTCCATCAACGCCTGCGGCCAACATCAGCTCCTGCTCTCCACCAGGGTGGTAGTCCATGTACGGAGTGACATTGTAAACCATCCCTGGTACAGATGAATGTAACATTATTTAACTTACTCTTGTAACGCATACCACAGTTACGGCAGCACAGTATCCCAGCACCTCACTCTCACACAGCGATCTCCCACTACAATAGTACCTAAAGCCCTAGCGTTAGCTGTATTTAATGGCATTCGACTTAGGTCCAATCGGACTTGCGACTGGTTGGTCGGAACCGAACAAGGTCGTAAGTTGGATGTTACTTGTATATGCAATTGCACAACATTGCATCAAAGCATCAAATACTGCCTGGTCCGTGATGAACAGCAGTGGAGCAAGTTTAAACACAAGGATTGAATACTGACATTACATGTTCAGCGGTTATCTGTGATTTGTGTGATTTGTGTGTGAATAGTGTGATTTGTTCTGTATACTTAAAGACCAATACATTTATTTTGGAATGAATAAAACTGTGAAGCATCTCAGTTGGGAGCGTGACATCATGTTGTTTCAACATCACATCAATGTTACACCAACTTTGCAAAATTGCAATTTTCAAATATGATGCTGCTGTAAATGCTTCGGTGACAGACATTTTAGATCAGTTGAAATGAGGATGAGTCACATTTTGTTCTCACCACTCAGTCAAAGTACAAAACAGCATTTCGAGAGAGGTGGCCATTTTATAAACTTTAACAAGATACAACTTTGAAATTACAAACATTTAAAATTGGATCTTGATATGACGCTGCTCCATTAGTATGTGAGATTTTATTATTGAAGAAAAGAATTGACAATAGGCCCCTTTAAAAAAAGAACATGATGTGGTAGCTACACATGTTGAACATGAGTTCACCATTAGGGCTGTCACAAATGATTATGTGGTCAGGCAAAACAAAGACAATTAAGATGATAATTGTTCAACTTTAAAAGACGTTTACATACTTCTGAGGACAAAATTGAACTGTCTTCATGATTTCGGTGGAATAAGAGAGAGGAGCGCATGTCAACGAGTGTTTACATGGACAGAGCAACGCTGGTGACTTCACTGAAACATTTCTGGAGCGCCACCACACCCACAAAAAAATTAAAATAATAATAATGATAGTCCTGCATTGCTGTAATCTCAAAACAATAAAGGAACACATTTGTCTTTAAATTCTGGGTGAATTAATGACGGATAACTCATTGTTGTGTGTGTGTGCGTGTGTGTGTGTGTGTCAAGACGGTGCAGTGGCAGGTTTGGGTAACAAAAAATAAATAAATACAATATTTTGATTGTCAATGTCACCACGACACGTAGACTTACCTTGGCAGCCTTTTTTTTTAACCATTTTATTGTTTACCTTTTTGGAATGTTTTTTCTTCTTTTTCTATTATGTTAAATAATATCTTAAAATAAAACTAATAAAATTACTGTATAAACATGGTTCAAGATGTAGTAAGCTCAGGGTTTCACTCCCTTTGAACCAAAGCTACAGTGTAGCATCTAGTATTCTTTTCAAGACCAATACTATTGACAATGAACACCCACACCCACTTCCTTTTTTCATACTGAGTTGATCATATGGTAAGCTTGAACGATCATTTCGATTCAAATCAACACTGCACTGGAACAGAATGCAACGTTCATATTTTTAAAAGAAAGGCTGCGATGCTATATACAAAATTCAAATAGGTAGGCCATGCCTTTTTGTTCTGTTATGAGCACATTCACTATGTGAATCACATCATTATGGACAGCAAAGTTTTCTCCACTGATTGTAATTATGGTCATACATGTACTTTACCTGAAAATACTTTTAATTGATTTATTCTGTATTGTATCTTTGGGGAAAATGACTACACGTGTTCAATTACAACTGTTGATGTGTGTCCTCACCTCGTATACATGTCCAGCAGTCATTTCTAGTGTTATGTTTCTGAAGCTCCTCTTGAGTAACTTCAATCAGGCGTCCGCGAAGACCAGTCAGATCCTTCCCACTCTTGGTGAAGCGAATCCAGTCAATCAGGCTGTGGCCGGGCTTCAAGGCTACCTGTTAATCCCAGATATAGACGTGACATGTCATTGAGAGGAATGTCCTTTTTGACATCTGAGGCAGCCGTTAGAGACATGCATTGCAACACCAGACCAAGGATCGCACTCGTACCAGGATTTAACAGTTAACATGAGCCTCCTATGTGTCATTAACCGCCACAATATTGAAACACGAGAATCAAGCGTATTTTCACAACCGGAAAATAATGAAAATCTACTCATGTGGTGTCGTGTTGGTGCGGTACCTTGTTTCTTCCGGACTGGCCAGACGGAGACACTCGTTGCTGGGAACTCGCCGCTGGAAACGACTGGGACGGGATGTTCAGCATATTCGCAGTTATTTTCAAACAGCCGCAGCGTACGAGCAAACCTATCCAGAAAGGCGATGATGAAAACTGTTGTCGCCTTTGTGACACATTGGCTCGAGCCGTGCAAACTCCCGGGACTCGCTATTAGCAGTGAATGTCAAAGGACGTTGCTGTGAATGACGCTATGAAGACTTTTAGGAATCAGATAAAACCGCAGACCTCATATTTTCATCGGTAAACCAGGAAATCTACAACATTATTTTGAGGAACTGAACAAGCAACACATGACGTCAAAATCCGTCGACAGTTCCATTTAAACCCTCCCTCGCGCGGGTGACGTAAACATGTGCGACAGAAACGGATGAGCAGCGACACTACATATATATATATAAACATCGAAGGTGTGCATTTAATGAAAACACGTACATTTTTTAAATAATGTATTGACATTTTAACAACGTACCAGTGATCATGCTGCTAAGTGATGTGTCTGATTCATTCTCACAGTCATCGTCGAACTCCTCTTCATTGTCGTCACTGTTGTCATCGGTCATCATTGAGGCTTCAGCATCCAGATGTATATTGTTATGGAGTATATTGAACTCTCGTCCTATAGACTCGCACATTCACCATCTTGCTTTCTGATGATTAGGCTGCTAAGAGGATTACTCTCCATGAGTCTTCTGCTTTCAAAATAAGAGAACCATCATTAACAAACAAAACAAAAACAAAAAATAGAACGCACCGATTAAAGCCGTACTTTTCCCCTCCTGCATCATTAGTATGATTTTAATCTGACTGTAGCTTTTGAACATTTTCTTGTTACTTTGGTCTTGTCTGACCAATGCTCGAATGATTGATATATTTATTGATATACGACTCAGAATCAGTTCATTTAACATTTTGGATCGAAAATAATGTCATTCAATTCAATGACTTTTTATTATCTTGCTCTGGTTCAAAAATCCAACAGGTCAAACCGTTCCCTCATTTGACCAGTAGATGGCAATCGAGGCCAACAATTATTTTTCTTGCGTGCGTGCGTGCTAAAACAAAATGGTGTAAATTGAGGGGAGAAATAGCAACAACCCCAAAAGGAAATGGAAATAGCATCTGTATCAAACCAGCAACGACTAACTAGTTGTGATAAATAAAAAATGAAAAAAACCGAAACTTCTTATTCGCAATTCAGGAGGTTAGAAATGTCAGAGATCTGCAACACCGAAATCTGAGCCTGCCTCTACTTTGAATTTCCTCTGACCTTTTATTCACCGTTTACTCTGCATTTGCCATTTAACCTGTATTTACACAGAGGAGCACTTTGTAATAAAGCTGATCAATCCAGCACGGTCATTTAAAGAAAAAAAAGAACATAATTCACATTTTCAAGGCATCAGATTGAGAACAGAGAGAAAAATCTTTATTGCCAATGTCAGTAAGGATGCCACCAACTGGGAAAGTGCTTCAGTACATTGTACAATTTAAAAAAAAACGTAGTTGTGAAATAAATTAACAACAAACAACAAGGACTGTTAACAAATTGATAAGTCTGACAGCCTTGGGGAAAAAAACTCAGGTTCAGGTCAGGATTGACCGTAGCCTCCTGTCAGAGGGAAGAGGGACAAACAGTCCATGACCAGGGTGAGAAGGGTCGGCTCTGATCCAACCTGCCTGTCTCTGGGTCCTGGAGACATACAGGAACAGACATTCATGACGAGATGTCAGTCTGCAACCGATCACCGTCTCAGCAGAACGCGCAATGCACTGTAGTCTGCCCTTGTCCCTGGAGGTGGCGCTGTTGTACCAGACGGTGATAGAGGAGGTGAGGATAAACTGATGATGGTGAACATCTGAGTCAGCAGTTGTATTTTCTTCAACTGCCGCTAGAAGAAAGAAACATTCTCTGCTGAGCCTTCTTGATGAGGGACTTGATGGTCGGCTCCTACTTGAGGTCCTTAGTGATGGTGGCCAGCCGCTCCACCTCCCTCCTGTAAGCCGACTCATCTCCATCTGAGATGAGCCCGTTGATGGTGGTGTCATCCGCAAACTTGATCAGCATCACGGACTGGTGGCTGGAGGTGCAGTAGTTGGTGTACAGGGAGAAGAGCCATGGAGAGAGAACGCAGCCCTGAGGAGACCCGATGTTGAGGGTCAGAGTGTCTAAGACGGACGTCCCCAGCTGCACACACTGAATCCGGTTTCTGAGGAACTCTGTAATCCACCTGCAGAGGGAGTCAGGCACGTTGAGCTGGCAAAGCTTGTCTTGAAGGAGAGCTGAAGTCCTGTTCAGTCCTGTGGAGTCCAGGTGCTTCAGAGCGAAGTGAAGGGCCTGGTTTACTGCATCATCTACATATCTGTTTGCTCTGTCTGCAAACTGTAATGAGTCCAGGAGGGGAGCAGTGATGGATTCCAGGTGGGATAATGATAATGACCCAGGCGCTCAAAGGACTTCATAACCACAGACGTCAGTGCCACCGGTCTGTAGTCATTCAGTCCCGTGATCCTTGGTTTCTTTGGTATAGGAACATTAGTGGAGGATTTAAAGCAGGCTGGAACATAACAGGATTCCAAGGATACATTGATGATGTCTGTGAGCCAGCTCAGTGGCACAATGCTTCAGGATGGCAGGGAAAACTGTCCAGACCCAAGAGAAGGAGGGGAGAAGGTGGCTCATCAGTGACTATGTTCTTCTTTGTTTTGTCACGAGAAAGACACCGCAGTTCTTTGCCGCGACGTGCAAGGGGGGGCTGGAGAGTCCACAGAGGTGTTGGGGCGGACTTGACAATCTCTCACTGGTTGAAAAATGCTGGCACAAGTTTGGCTTAGAAATCTGGCTAATCCCATTAAAATGTGTAGCTAAAGTCCAATGGTGAAGTGATAAAAGCACATGTGACTTCTTACAATAAATAATTCTATAAAATAAAATTTTAGGTCATAAAAATGGAATGTCATTCCATGTTTTCTAAGAATGTGTCAGAGGGGAGGCAAGTATAACAAATATAGTAATGGTCCCAGAATAGACCCTTGTGGCAGTGTATACATATGAGGTGGAGTTCTCAATACATAAGAAAGTCAGTGAGGTATGATATGAACCATTCAAGGACTTGACTTCAGTTTCCACGCATGTCATTAGAGACCGTCAAAGGATCTATTTCATGGCGGTGCAAGGCTTTAAAACCTGAATGGAAGACTTTGAGGACACAGTCTTTTATTTCCAGGAAAGTAACCAATTGTTTTAGAATTACTCTTTTTGTAATTTTGTAGAGAAAATGTAGCTTGGGGTGGTTTCACACTGCCTTTGGCTCAAAAGTCTGGCATGTGAACACAAGCGAGTCAGGTTTTGGCTGCGGACTTGATCCCGGCTGCACCTCTCCAGCCGGGAACAATCCGGGATTAATCCAGCCGGGATTAATCTCTCTCATTTTGTTCAACAGGTTGTGAGAGTAGTATGGATAAATCAAGATGCTCCGTATTACACTGCTTGTTTCCACGATTTCATTGTAAAATAAACATGACAACACTCTTTCTGTTACAGCCGTTGCGGAGGTCTGTCATCAGTTAATATCTGACAATGACTTGTAGTGATGACACAGAAGGCAGTCAAGCCTATGGTCCTAAACATGTTGTTGCCCAGCTGGTGACGACTTCCTGGAGACATGCTACATTATGGGTCACAAAACCAGTTATTTTGCGCAGAGTGCCACCAGCTGAAGAGAAAAAAGGGACATTGCCTAAAGCGTAGAGGTGCGAGGCTGCGAATCGGACTCAAGCCACCCAAGTCAGAATCTGCAGTGTGAAACCGCCCTGACAGAGCACCCAGGGTTCAAGCCCAGGTTTTTGATAGGCAGCCGTACAAATGCATGTTTAAAAACAACTGCAGATTATAGACTACTGTTTATAATAGCCAGAACAGAGGGTCCATTGATGTTAAAAATCTCCTTAGACAGGCGAGGAGGAATGGAGTCTAGGGGCACTACTGGAGGTTGATAAGTTTTGACGGAGGAGGTACTTGATTATAGCAACCTTAGTCAACAAAGTGGGTTGTGAAGTTTGCCTCAGGCATCTGTTTTTAAAAGGAGCCACTGCATATAGCTTAGCAAGTCGATTAAAACTACGGTGCCCAACTCATCTGAGGCTACAGATTCCATCCCTGAAGCTAACAGCAGTGGTGGAGGAGTTTAAAATGTATGATCGCTGAGCAGAAGTGATTAAATCTTTGTCTGGTGGTGCGTGTGTGTGTGTGTGTGTGTGTGTGTGTTTGTGACATAGTAATATGCTCAGTAAAAAGTCAAAAAATGAAAAAAAAATTCCATCGGCTGAAATTGATACTGAATACTCTTCATTCACATCCAGATAATTAAAGGACAAACCAACAGGTAATAATAACATTCCTCACCTCACCAGGCTAAATTAGCATTATCTCACACTCCCAACCACTATTTCAGTGTGACATTAGCAGAACACTGAACATGCTGATTATTGACTTGGAGATAGAAAGGTCACATTTAGTATTAAAAGTGGTTGAAATAACTGAGTCCAAGAGCTGCTGAAAATGTTCACGTGGTTACAGGACCTGCATTGTTTCCCACCACCCCGACTGTAGTTGTCACCATCATTATAAGCAAATTTCAAGCAAATATTGCATTTCAAGTACTGCCTGTTCATATCTGCCACTCCTGAGTTATGCAGGAGAAGTGACAAATACCATGGGTCTCAGGCCATGCCTATTCTACTGCCGGCAATTGCTTTTTACATGCCCCATCTTGGATAAATATAGAAAATCAATCAGCATCCACTAAAATCATATTTTCGTAATTTAGATCCTTTCCTAACAAACACTTGTTTCAGTATGGCAACAGTCCCATGGCTTTTTAAATTAAATTCCTTGCTGCTAACCAAGTTTAGGTAATAATTACTTCTGACAACTGACATATGATTTAAGTTTAGGACTGATAAAGTTTGAAGCATAATTTGAATTTCCATGAGGGTATTTTGATACGACATACCAAGGAAACACCTTTTCAAATACAATTAAGAAATGTTGCTCGTATTTAGAATCACACATTTCCCCACTTGAAAATAAAAAATTCTCCTAAGCTTTATTGTGTCCTCTGTATGCACAGACACTGAGGAGTCATCATTGTCCTGCCCAACCATAGGGATGCAACTCAATGGGGGATCAACTACGTAAATGACAACAGTTGGACCAGGGTCTAACTGGATTACTTTGAGAACTGTAACATCCTTAATGACATCTGTAGAGGTCAGATTCACAAATGTATTCCCAAATTCTGTGTCCTTGTACTGCAGCCTTATCAATCCCCCCATGTATTCTTGACCTCATCGATTAACTCCTCCATTGAATTGGGAATTCCATTGTGTAGCTCCATTCTCTCGCTGTTGTCTTCACTCAGGACAACCAGCAATCGAACGCGTGTATTTCCTGTCATGGTGCCCTGTGTGAGAGAGGTAAAGAGTGAAATATGACTGAGTTGCTTTTGAATATTTTCAAAAATAACTTCAGGTGACATTACATACAATGCACTAGGATATTCTTTCCTGCTCCATCTCACACATAATTCATTTGTGCTGTTCTTAATTAATCGTCACGATAGATAGTCCTGTTCAGTTGTTGTAAATCCAATTCATTAACAGGCCCTTGAAAATAATGACCTCATATTAAATTGGCAATCGTAATATTGACCAAAAAGAAATTAGATGATTTTCAAAATTAGTTCAACCCTAGTTCCACTTTGAAACTGAACTGTGTAGTCAGCCAATGGGTGCGGATCCAACTACTTCCGACTTCATTGAAGGTCTCAGTTCATATGCCCTAAAATGTTCCACGCATTACCACACACTCAGCTTTCTGAAAATGAAAAGCAGGTTATTCTTAATAACAATCATCTGTATTTGTAATCTACTCCCTTGCCTATACTGTAAGTTAATTTCTGCAGATGCATCATATTATGGCTCAGGTGCAGTTCTTTCACAATTGCATTCAACAATGTAGAACACATAGTTGCCTTTTCTTCCCGTACCCTGTCACCCTCTGTGAGAAAGTTTTCCACTGTGGGCTGCGTGTGGACTCTCGAGAGAAAGACATACAGTCTGTGAACTGGAGACCAGCTTCAAATGTGATTTGCACTTCCTCATGTGAGATGTTGCTGACAGTGTATTGCAGCAAGAACCATGGTGCAGTAATGTTCAGGGGATGGTAGTTGTGAGAGCGGAGACAGGTTTTTCAGAGTGCTATAATTGCCATGTTAATGCGTATGTCATCTGTAAGTGGGCTGTATTGATTGTCAGGCTAATCTGATCACAGAGCCTGCTACTGATTTGTGAGCAGACATAGGAACCAGTTTAGTCTTGGGGCTGTTCAATAGCATCATCTCAAGTGGCTTTAATAGATTGACTGGCTCAAGCAAGCCACACATTGTGGTTTCTTTCAAATGGTTTGATTGTTGGCAACTGAACTTTCTTTCTTTGTTGCTGGCTCTTTGTGACATTGATTTAAATAAGAGGGGGGAAAGTGTGCATTGATGACTTATGTCGATATTGCCGTGACAGTGTTTTTGTTTTTGAGCCAAATGTATGTAATTCTATGATTATCATATAGTGGGTTGTGTATCAATGCAATGTGACCAGACAGACTAAAGGTCAAAAGCCAGTCGATGTGTAGAAGATGTATAGAAGAGCATCACTGAATTTTTGGTGAGTAACTTTTTATCGTCGTGATCTGACGTCTGACTAATGAGTCATTCCAAGGTGGAGGGACATAAATGTGAATATGGTGTCTCTTTTGGGTGATTAAAACGATCATTTTAAGCCTGAACAATAGACTTTATGCTGTTCATGATGCCGTCACCTAGCAGCGTGTGATCAGGTGAGTGCCTCATCCATATCTGTAACTTTGTAACTACTTTGCAACTGTCTGAAATCTCAGCACAAGAAGGAGGCTGTGTAGTGAAGCACATGCTACCCTGCCTCATCCCCTGCGTGTATTCAGCAAACTGTGGATTCTTCTCGCGACTCTTCGACGAAGTGTTGCCAAATGTACGCTAATTCTCATATTTGTACACCAACTTTGCCCTTGATATGATCAACAGCCTACCAAAGTGCCTGATACATAGAGCAATTTCAGTGTACGGTGACTCACTGTGATCCGCTGGTTGTTTGTCAGATTTTGTTTGTGGACCCTGAAGTCATCTTGAGTTACAAGTGTTGACTGGCTGTACCCACCCCATGACAGACCTACAGTTAACTATCACTGTTGAAAAAGTTTTAAGATTTCTTTCTATTATTTTATGAGGGATTTCTTGATGCCATCGATCAAGTGTCCTCAAACAAAAGGATACATATTTCTTGTACAACTAAAAAAATTGACAGATGTAAGTATTCCTGTACACATTCTTTGTGTTTGTCCACTTCCTTCAAATGAATCCAATCCCACCAAGCATTTAACAGCAAAAACTAATGAGCCATTTCCACTTTCAGCCAACATCAATAACAATCATTACATAATGCAAAGAAATCTTAATCGTGCAAATCTATCATAAATAAATCTATCATACACAAAGGGTTTTATGAATGTGTAATCACACAGAAAGAGCAGTTAAGAGAACATGAAGAAAATTACTCTTACTCTCATGTAAAAGAAAACAGTGTAACAACATTGATGTAAAAAATAAATAAATAAACTGTTCAGTTATTTCACAATGAAACTACCTTTTTTGTCCCAAAATGTCACTTGTTTTAATATGATTGCCCTGTGCTGATAGATTCCAGCTGTCCTCGTGGATACCCTTTCCTTACTCTGAAGAGAAGTGTCATGTCAAAATATCGCGTGAAAGTCAAATTTTGTTTGCATCATGACTTGGTCATGCAGCACGTTTCCTTCTGACACCCGACCACACATGCGTGTACAGTGCCCATGCATCAGAAAGCGACTATTGTTGAACCCACCTGCCTGAGCTCTGTCATGATCAGAGCAATAAAAGACAATCCTATACAGGCTTTGTTTTAATCCACTGACTGCTGGTTCCGGCATTAGCTTGTGTGTCACAGTGAAATGAAGTTAGCCTGTTCCCAGCTGCCCCCACGGATTGTGTTTACATCAGCATATATAAACACATGTACATGGGTTCACGTGCAGCAAGGAACAAGTGAACAATTGGGAAAGCTCACAACGGAGGTCAGACTGTGAGGGTCACAGATCAGAGGTCAAAGTGTATCCCTTACATTTAGTTTGTGTTTATGGGTTCCATCTGGCAGCATCACGGTAAGGTGGTTTGTTGATGATGTGTCACTGCTGGAGGCTCCCGGGTTCCCAAGGAAAATAACATACCATAAGACGGAGATCCAAATAACTATGATAAGGGGAAATTATTCACAATAGGACAGTTTTTTTTTGCCATCAGAACTATGCAATAATAATTACACCCTTGTTTTGATGTCCTCTTGAATGTGGGGTTCTCTTTGATATTGGGAGGAAAGCAGGGAATATCAATTTTAATATTGACTGTAGGCACAGGGCTTTATTTACAGAGGAAATATGAAGTGCAGGAAATGTGTGACCATTTTCCTCTGTTGTCAATATAATATTTTTTTTATTTTTTTACTGATATTTAATCTTGGCAGTCATTTTTGAGATGCAATATTCAAATATGGATCATCACAACAGTTAGAAAATATCCTAATCATTTTCTGCCTGAATAATCTTGGGCACTTGTTGCATTAAATGTTGCATTGTTCTTGCTGAAACTTTTGACTCTGCGCAGAGCATTTTGAAAAACAATTTCTAACAGAAAATGAAAATTGTATAATTTAAGGATTGGGCTCTGGTTTGACGGAATCGCATCTATTGTGATTCGGCTAGGTCTGTGAACTGTCTGATCTCAAATTTCTCTACATGAAATATCCTGCTTTATTCATTAGGGATCTCCTCAGCATTAACTTCTGCACATCCATGAAGGACTTTGACATGTTCTTTTGGAATTGTTTTCTTTGTAAAAATATTTCAAAGCTTGATTTCCTCCATCCACTTCTTTTCCCAAATGATTTTTTTTCAGCCACACACTTTTCAACTGGCTTCTGCTATTTGTTATTCATTAGAAGACATGATTCATCGTCTAACTTACATTTGTCTGTGTATACAAGTCACTGTGAGCCGCAGTAAAAAGTTTACCTGACACTGACAAAAATTTCAGAAAAATCCATAAACTGAAGATCTTGACTGGACCCTGAAAACTGATGTCTTCCCCTTGGGTACCATTTTGAAAGGGAATAAAGACCAGAGCCAGTCTTGGATATCACACAGTTAATCCTTGCCCACCCAGGACGTCTGTGAGCTCACTGAGAAGTCACACCACCACTCCTGCCATGTCGGCCTGACGACAGGGAGTTGAGAACATTATCTGTATTTCCAGAGCCATCCTGACTACGGGGGGGATCACGCTCTGATGTGCTCTGTTCTCATATCATTTAACAAGTAATTATTTCCATTTACCAGAATAGAATAAGGCAACAGCACCGTGGAAACCAAATCCAAATAAAAGCTCCACAGATTGGTAGCTGTTGTTTGTCTGTATGTATGTGAGACAAAAATAAATGGACTCTTCATTTAGAGTCCCTGTAAGCCGTGGAACAGATTTTCTATCAATCATAAGATTGTAACAGGCAAACTCCTTGAGTATTCCTTGAACCACTCTATCCAGCATTTGATGAGCACTTGTAATGAGGGGGTCTTCTTTTGAACAAATTGAGATGTTCGCCTTTCAATAACATAACATCCAGAAGTGTGCTATTTCATTATTTAATGCGTTTATGATTATGATTTCAACCTGCTGTAAATTATTCACGACAAGACAGACTTGATCAAATGTGCCTAATGTTGTGTACAGACTGATATGTTGTATGACTTCAAGGTTTCAAGGAGATCAATCTCAAACAGTGAAACCAGTGTTTTTTCACTTTTTCTCCCAAGTCTTCAGCGTTGTCAAGTATCTTGGCCCGGCTTAAAGTATTATATATAACAGTGAACTCAACCATCAGTTGAGCATTCTTCTCCAAACCTTAATCCTGTCTCTGTCCTTCACTTACATATCAACAAGCTTCAATAATTCCAGGGATACTGCACATATATTTGTGGTGTAGTGAAGTGGCTAGAGTCAAAAGAGAGTTAATCAACTTGAACTCAAAACACCGAATGTGCCATTCCATTCCATTTTGGGACTGACTGTGTGCTTATCTCACTGAAATCAGTGAGTGATGGGTGGTCCTCACTTTGTTATGCCTCATTTTGAGGGTTAAAACATCAAAATAAAGAGGTCATTATGATTGCGCTTTAGTTTGTTTCAGAGTCCAAGTTAAGATTAGCCTTTTGTTTTGGATGCTTAGGTTACAGTAAGTATGAGAGTCTGGGGAATTATGTTAATTCATAATGGCAATGAGCAGAACCCAAAAATATAGTGACAAACCTGTGTGTTCGTGTGCGTGTTTGATCTTAGAAGTCTCTTCTTCAGAGCAATCCAGCAGTTTCTGAGTCAGATACATAGTCTTGAAAATCAACCCAATTTTTGTTTAGGTTTTTAATTTCCTTTTTCAGTGACTTTCACATTTTCACTCCCACTACTGCAGTGTACATTTGTCTCAGTGGGGTTGGTGGAAGTTCTACAGGAGTTCGTCTTCGTCTCTGATAACAGTGTTTGTCTATCTCCTAGCTCAGATAACTTCATTAATGCTGATTCAGCAAAGAATTCATTGGTATGAGCTCTGCAATCTGTCTTATACATTATTCTAACAGCCGTCTTCTGCAGCAGAGGAGCTGGTCTACTTTTGCTGGTGTTCCCCGACACCTTGACTCCATAGAGTAGGAGTGGGAGTGTCAGAGTACAATGCACTGTTGTCAAGGCTCTCTCAGTCAAATAGAATTTGCATTTGTTTATTATATACAGCTGTCTGGATATGTTCATTCCACTGTTTCCATGAATTGTCTAGGACATGTTACTGTCCACACTGCGATTAGAAAAGTCGATGAATGTTGTTGTTTCTTCATTCACAAGGAAAGTCTATTTCTACCGAGCCATTTCTTAATTTTCTTTATTTCCATTTCAATGTTCTCTATTAATGTTCTTAGATCATCTTCACTGTTGATAAAACGTGTGTCATTTGCAAACAATACATGATTCATTTGTTCTGGTGCCTCACATATATCATTAATATATATTATGAACTTTGGCAGAAGGTGTTCTTGTACATAACACACATAAATACACACATTTCACTTTCATTATGTCAGCAGAAAAACAATTTCAAACAAAATGCATAGTACATCTGTATACATTTCTGTATACAACTTCTCACATGCTGTGACTATTTTTTCAAATAACCTTCAATGCTTGACTTTCTTCGTGCTGCTGCTTTATTTCTATCCTCTCACTCGTGACCTCACACTCTCCACAGTTTCTGCCTCTGTTTCTCTGGTCACGCTATGTACATACACCCCTCAACTGCTTGTGTCTCTTTATACAGAAGCAGTTGTATTAAAAAAAAAAAAATATATATATATATATATATATATATATATATATATATATATATATATATATATATATGTGTGTGTGTGTTAAGACTATCGTTGATTACTTTAGGCAGACAACAGTGAGGCGACAGGCCAGACGGAGCAAAGCAGCAGGGTGTGAATGTCACTGATGCATTTAGCTGGTTAAAAAAAAATAAAAAAATTCGACCAAGCTCAAGGAGTAAGTCATATCAGTCTAACATTTTTGTTGGCACACACTGCTCATTGCAGCATTTGACAAGTCAAAGGCACACAATCAGTATGATAAAAGTTTTGAGCACTAAAAATGTAATGGATAAACCAGCGTCACTGTTCACTCATTCTTGTATGTTTGTTATCTTTCCATTGGTGTATCAAAAACAGTCAGATGTGATCGGTTATTGTTGCATGCGAGTGCACTGAGCCACAATGTGTCCTAGTTCCTCAGCGCTCTTTCAAAATACAGACAGGCTGTCTCACAGTTGACCCCTTTTCCTGTTCAGAGGCCATTTTCGCCATGTAGCCTCTTAAACACCTTCTGGACTTCCACAACCTTCTGGCCTATAGGGTAGGTACGTGGGGCAATTGGCGGATGTAAGCTGAAGCAGCTGAACAAATGATTCCTCAGAGCCTCAAAGGAGAAGGAGAAGGAGAAGGAGAATTAGAAGGAGAAGGAGAAGGAGAAGGAGAGAATAGATATGCGACTTCAATTTCTTTTGGTCTGTAACATGATGAAGTTAGCATTAGTCTTCATATAATGATATCTGTTATATACATTGGCCATAGGCCTCGTCCCAGTGCAAAGCCTCACTCTCTCTTTTGTTTTTTCAGCATACTTTTTGATGCCTAAATATGTTCTATATCGCTTGATATCACTGGCTTCAGTGCCGTTGCTCATGAACTGCACTGTGAGCAGCATTAGTTATGCCTTATTAGTTATGTGATAATAATGGAACATTTATGCTATTACAAGTCATGTCGTCTATTGTGGCCAGTATCCACAACTTTCTCATGACTGGATCTTTTTTGCATCATAACTCTGTCCTCCAACTTCACTTCCAATTCATCTCCCTACATGGATGGTACAGCAGATGTGGAGGGTGCACACTCATTGTGCACTGACTCTTCATGTTGATATTCATCTCTTCATGTTCTTCTGAAACAAAGAACACTGTAAGAATGACAAAAGTGGAATGTACTCTATTTCCCATTTGTGCTCCGGTCTTTATCTGAACTATCCAGACAGCTAGTCATATATGGGTTTTTCTGGAGATTCACCATCAGTGACATCGCTCTGTTCTCATTCCTATTGTCCTTCTTTTTTTGCCTGGTATAAGGTTCTTCCACAGAGCAACATGAAATACTTGTAATTTTGATGATTTCCTTGCGGTTACCTTTTTACTTGCACGAAACTGGCTGCAAATTGGAGCCCAAGCGCTCTTTTTATTTTGTTCGGTAGCAGCAGTGTGGTTTTCACTTCCAATTTCTGGATGGCTCGACAGGTTTTTTTTACAAGCATGTTTTTACTCACTAAACTTTTATGAACTCCATCTTTTAGCCACTGCCATTGTTTGGCTATTGTTTGATTCACGCCACTAATCCTGTTTTCTATTTGAGCCCATGTGTTCCCATTTGGTGTCACTTATCTTACTCCAGGACTCCATGCTTGTAGACTCGCTAAACTAAATTTAAGCCACATTCATGAACGCCACATCACTGTTCTTAACTAATACAGCATTTCTGTGTGGATGTAGCCTTCTCACACATGAGAACTTGTCATACTTGAGAGTCACATGACACCTGGAAGGGAAAATGGCTAAATGATGTCCCAATTCGGACATTTTCACTTAGCGGTGTCCTCATCTTTATACATCAATGCTTATTTGCAGGGTCCGTTTACTGACATTCTTCTACAAGCTGTACACTGGTCACTTAGTATGGCTTCAAAGTGTCATTTCTTCAGTGTCGTCCCATGAAAAGCTGAGAAAATCAAGCTCTGTGTGTCTAACTTGCACACAGCCTGAATTGTCTCGTCTTGCTTTCATGGTAAACAAACCTCCCAAGTCTGCGGTCGCTAAAATGGTGAAGCCCTGCATACAAGCATGTCCTGAACACAGTCTGTCCACTGGAGGCCAGACCAACATCCCGGATGGGCTTTTCATTCCTTTGTGGGCCTTTGATGAGAGGAATGGCAGATAGATCTGTTGTCGAGGGAAATGAGGGGGGGTGAAGGTATTTTGTTTCAGGATCTATCAGAATTAGTGGTCAAGTGTTGTGAAAGTAACACTGCAGTCTAAGCTGTCCATGAAATTGTGAACAGAAGGATTCATGAGACTGAATTAGAGAATTAGACAGCCGCTATGTTCCACTTTTCAAAGGGGTTGCGTATGTTTATGGCTTCACCAGGTTATAAACAATTCATGTATTCATGTTCATACAGCTCAGCAATGGACTGCTGACCTGTACTCTTGGTCAATGACCGCTGGAATAGGCTCCAGCACTCTGAGGCAGTGGAAATTCTAAGCAGAACCTGCATAGATGAATGAAAGACTGCTGCCCTATTTACAGTATTTGATGATTCTCGAAGCGATGAGTCTGATTTTCCATTGCATGAATGGTCTGATGGTGAAGGATCAGATGTGGACATTGATCGTCTCCTAAACACTAGATGGTAATATACAGTGCAGGCCAAAGCTTTGGACACACCTCTCATTCAATACGTTTTCTTAATTTCTACTACTATTTACATTGGAGATTTTCACTGAATTATTACATAATTCCAAATATCCGGCGTCATATATTTGATGTCTTCACTATGATCTACAATGCAGAGAGTAGAACTAAAGAAAAAAAAACGCTGAATTAGAAGGCGCGTGCAAACCTTTGGTTTGTACTGTACATGAAAAAGGTAAACATAGAAACATTTAAATTAGAGCTGATAAGTTAGCTTGAGCTGACAAGCTACCTTATCATGCATGCATGCAGGACTTGCATTTAGGTACAGTTCCAGCAACCTGAGTTTCCATACGCTCCTCACTCTTTATTCAACTGCAAGTCATGTTTAGTCATGTTGTCAAATATGAATATATGAAACCCCGAATGAATGAAAGGAAAGGAAAGAAAAAGAAAAGCAAAAGACAGGAAAAAGGAAAATACTCTGTTACAGTAGTTCAGTAGAATTTTATTGCTTGTTGTTTGAGCACATAACATGAGGTTGATTTACAATTAGCAAGCAGAATGTCTATTTTGCTGGCGGAGTATGGACCAACACCATATTACACAGGCAGAAATGATAAAATCCATTGCAGTTCAGTGTCAGATGCAATACTAAATTACACACTGTTGCCGCCTGCTTCCGGGTCCTGAGTGGGAACTTTCAGCGATTGTGCCAACAGCTGTGTCAATTGTCCACATCAGACTCTGTGTATATATATAAATGTGTGTGTGTGTGTGTGTGTGTGGTGGGGACATTTTGCTATTTGTGGGGAACCTTTTGTCAATTTGAGCATTGAAACTTCAAAATAAAATTATAATTGAATGTAAGTTTAGTTCAGAGTCCTGGTTAAGGTTTTTTTTGGATGGTTAGGTTTACGGTGAGAGGGAGGAGAGCAGGAAAGTCAATGAAATGGCCCCACAAAATACAAAAAATATGAGTGTGTGTGTTTGAAAATGTATCATAAAATGTCAAGGTTTTTGAGATCATCGGCACATTTCAAGATAACTTGTTTTTTTAAAAAGTGCCACATCTTTATTTGGGGCTTCGTGTTATCATGAGGAATCATGAGGACAGAGGTGACATATCTAACAAGCTCAGGCGCAGTGACTCTTGTTCAAGGTGTCAAGTAAGTGTTAGCTGCCTTTAGCGATAATGACAGAAGTGCCTTTGTGTCCAGGGGTCTGCTCTGGTGGTATGTGGAGGTGATGGGTCACCTCATAGTGGGTGGGATCTGTGCTAGCACAATAGCTACGGAGGTTCTCTGGGTTGTACAGGTTCTTGAGATTGTAGCCCGTTAAGGAGTATGCTGCATGTTTGTCCAAGTACGGTCGAGAGTGTGAGTGGTAGAGGGGAGAACCTATGTTGGAGCCAGCTGGACCAAATGGGTGGTGTAATGGCAAAGACAAAGATGACAGCTCTGCATGTACATAGTCTCTTGGTTTAGAGTCTGGACTTCCGAGTCTGGATGAGGGAGTCAGACTTGGAGAAGGACTGATCACTTTACTGAAACCTTTACACATAACAGTCTGGATAGATCCACAAGAGTACTGTGTGGAGCAAATCAAGCCAGAAGCCTTGGGTAGCATATTGGTGGAAGCCAGTGAGTCTGTAGTAGCCCTCTGTAAATGGAGTCGACAATCCTCCTTGCCAACATGCTGGGTGGCTGGAATGAGCGCCTCGCTTTTGCGATGATCTGCTGGGCTGACTAAGACCTGCTTGCCTCGGCATCGATCCCCCGAGTCACTGGCTGAGCTGGCATCTGGTGAGCTGACCACACTGTCCTCTTCCCAGTGGCAGCTGCCTGCAGAACCCACCAACAATGTAGAGTTCATGTTAATAACAGCGAACCACTCACATAGATTTTTTTTTATAATTATCACAAGACAAAACCAAACGACAGCAGTTCAATTCAGTTCAAGTTCAGCTGTGACAGAAGATGGCATTAGGAAAGTGACACAAAGGATTTGGCAGTTCAACAAAGACTAACAGATGTTACTATAAACTATAAAGATGAACTGTACGGTTGCTCACTGTTGCGTTCAGCAATAGAGGAGGAAGTACTACATGGACAAGCGCAGCGTAAGAATGGCTTCAGTGATATAAGTGACGTTCACGGAGCAATACACAGACTCTCTGAGCATAAAGTTTTATAGCCATTAAGACAAAGGTGTATCGGAAGTGTTCGATCCTGATTCAGGGGCAGTGTCCCTGACTAAAGGTGCTTTCCATCTACCATAATTCATCAATGACTTTTAGAGGACTGGTCATGATGCTCCCATTGTCACTGCTCCATCTCATCACGAGGTCCTCCAATCAGTCCTGTTTCCTTAGAGTCACGAAGCCAGTTTGTTAAGCCTCTTGGTCTGCAGTCCTCATATCCCTTTCAGATCCATTCTGAAGAAGAGTGCACTGATTATTACAGAATGATCTGCAAGAGGCTTCCTTATGATTTTCCTCATTCATTAGCTCTTCATAGTACTCTTTCCATCTTCCCAACACACTTCTGTTACCAGTCAAAACATTCCCCTTTCTATCCTTGATCACCCTAACTTGCTGCATGTTCTTCCCATCTCTATCTCTGCCTTGCAATCCTGTACAAATCTCTCTCCCACTCCTTACTGTCCAACACCTTTGTCTTTTGCTGGGCCTCCCTGTACTCCTGTCTACTCGCTTCTGTTCTCTCATATACCACTTTTTCTTATCTAACCTCTCTCTTTGTACACACTCCTGCAATTCTTTGTTCCACCACCATGTATCCTTATCCACTTTTCTTCCAGATGGCACACCAAAAACATTTCTACCTGTGTCCCTAATCACCAGTGCCACAGTTGTCCAGTCATCAGGAAGTCCTTCTTGGCCACCCAAAGCGTGCTTCAATCCCTCCCTGACTGCAACACAAGACTCCTGTTTCAGCTTCCCCCACTTTGTCTTTTTCTCTGCCTTTGGCCTCTTCACCTTCCTCACCACCATGGTCACCTGCACACCACCATCCTATGTTGTCTGGCCACACTGTCACCCACTACTACTTTACAATCACTAATCTCCTTCAAGTGACATCTTAAACACAAGATGTAATCCACCTGTGTGCTCCTACCTCTACTTTCGTTAGTCACCCTATGATCTTCTCTCTTATTGACCACAGCCATTTCCATCCTTTTGCAAAGTCTACAACCTGACCTTCTATGTTCTTATCCTGGATACAAAACTTTCCCATTACTTCCTTGTCACCTCTGTTTCCTGCACCAATGTGTCCATTGAAGTCTGCCCCAATGACCACTCTCTCACCCCTGGGAATACTCTCATGCAGTTCATCTAATTCACTCCAGAAGGTCTCCTTCCTCTCAAGGTCACACCCCACCTGTTGGGCATAAGCACTAACTACATTGAAGATGACCCCTTCAATTTCTAACTTGAGACTGATCACTCTGTCCGATACTCGTCTCTTCTAGAACATTTCTGACAAACTCCTCCTTCAAGATGACTCCCACTCTATTCCTCTTCCCATCTACACGATGATAAAACAGTTTAAAACCTGCTCCTAAGCTTCTAGCCTTGCTACCTTTCCACTTGGTCTCCTGAACACATAGAATATCCACCTTCCTCCTCTGCATCATGTCAGCCAACTCTCTAGCTTTCCCCATCGAAGTTCCCACATTCAGAGTCCCTACTCTCAATCCTATTGTCTTGTCTTGTCTTTCCTCTTCTTCCTCTGTCTATTGGCACGCCTCCCCCCTCTCCTTCTCTGTCTTTGACCTACAGTAGTACAATTTCCATCAGGAACCTGCGGGTTAACAGCACCGTGGCAGTTGTAACCCAGGCTTCGACCGATCTGGTATGAGATACATTTGTCTGATCCACATCTTTTAAGTTTTTACTTTGGATGCCCTTCCTGACACAAGCCTCTGCATTTCTCTTATAACAGCCTGCTGCTGAGGAACCAGTGGCCTCACTTTCATGAGCCTGGAAAACTCTCTGTGCTCCGTCAAGTGCTGGCGCTTTAAATGACGAATGACGAATTTGAAGGCGATTCCCTGCACAGCATTTTTCCATGTGCTGCAGGATGCAAACTTTACACGACAGACTGAGAGAACGTCCGCAGCAGACATGCCGCTGCTTCGTGAGCAGCGTGTAGGGAGGAGCGGACACATCACAACCAGCGGGGCTTCATCAGAGCTGCGGCTCTCACACGTGATCAGTTGTTGTGATCGGCAGTGACAGGTAGCAATCGGCATTCACCGTTCATGCTGAACTCGATCGTGATCGGTGACCATTGATCGGAGCATCCCTAATCACCATAATATAAACAATATACTTAACGCATTTAAAATGCTCCATCTGTAAAAGTGTGGACTACAACAGTGCAAGTATAACAGTGAAATTCTGTCACTGTACATTTCTCTCGTTAATGTAGACTCAAAAAGAATCCACCAAACCTGTGAAGAATGAGCAAAATTGTCCATGAAAAAAAAAAGCAGTCTAAACGGAAAATTAGTGGCATGGATTATAACCATTAGAAGCAATAAAAGCCATACAAAATCTCCCCAATTAATAAGTCTCTAAATAATATCATGTGATTCCACTCTTGAATGCAAAATATAAATTACTAATCTGTGGGCAAACTAAGAGGTGTTGGCTGAACACCACAATGCACAATTCCACTTATCCCATCGACACAATAACCTTGCCCAAATCTCACTCTAACCTTGCCCAAATCTAACTTAAGATTTCACAAACACCAGGAAGAGTTGTTTTTTTCTGGTGTGATGAGGCGGTACGAGTCATCAGTTCACTCAGTTGCGTAAGAATTGAAACACTGTGAGGTTGGTGACATATTGAGAGAGAACACTTGTCCTTGTAAAAGGTAACTAGACTAGACATATGTGACTAGCTTGTTTTGGATCCAATGACCTTGCCCTGTTAAAATGTTTTTAATCAGGCATGTAGGTGCCCTGCCCTTTTTTGAACCTGTTTTCAAAGCTTGTTAAAATGGTTTGAACACCAATGGTTATACACCGTGGACGTATATGTCATGCAGACAACACAACTGACAGCTTGGTGCCTGTGGTGCCAGCTCCACATTACTTTTATCAATTGATTTCCTGCAGCATAAACTAGGTGCAACTTGAGCAACATGAGCTGCAAAAAAAGAACGGAATCCCATTTCATTGGTGCGACTACAGGTGTGATTTCCGCTGTTAGTATTGCATCTTATTAGATTTGATGTATCAAGTTAACGTGGTTTGTTTTCATTGAAATTCAGTATAATTACACCATATTTACAAGCATCGTTTGGCACAATAGCACACAAATTGGTGTGTGTCAACTGTCCAGCCTTACCATGAGTACTGTGGACAGTGGTGATCTGCAGCATGCTGCTGTCACTCTCCTCATCAGTATCCAGGGAAAACTTGCCCATAGGCAGGATGGAGTGGGTTGATCCCCACCACGAGTCCCTGCTGGTTGAAAGGGCTCCGAGGAAATAGCGCCCTGCCTCACATCGTGCATCGTGCTCACAGCTATGAGCAGGACCATGAAAGCGTATGTCTCTGTGGTGAGGTTCCTCTGGCATACTGTAGAGTTTGAGTGGATCGGTCAGCTGTCCGAACACACGCAAAGCTTCCAGGCCCTCACTATGCTCCAGCACATGAGGAGAGTAGGAGTCAGTCAGCAGCCTGTCTCCCCAGGGGCTGTCCTGATGTGACTCAGACCGCTCTGCCTGGAAAGTTGAATACTGCAGAACAGATGAAAGAGATTGAGATGCATTTAGAGAAAATTTTAATTTGTTTGTACTATGATAAATCTGTGAAAACAGCCATACTGTAACAAGAACAAGAGTTTTTCTTTCAACGTGATTTTTCACGATGTCACTCACTAATATGAACAATGAGCATGAACAATGGCATTTCCCTTTGTGGACACTCGACATCTGTGCAGAGACAGAGCAATAGAGAGCAATAGGTACTGTATGTCATAGCACTGTGAGTCAAAGTTTCCCATGGTGATGCCCACGCATGAGGAGAGAAAAAGCCCTCCCCAGTGGAGATGGAAATATTGATGACTGTGCATGCAGGAAAGATATCTTAAATTCGATGTTTGAGAGGCACCTAGCAGACACAAAAGGAAATAAAAATGTAGTAGGGTACAATTACAGAATGGACCATAATGGGATATTATATCATTCCCCGATGAGCACCTGTTTGAATGTTATCGTGTCTTGCAGAAAATATGCTTCTAATTACTGATCGACCTTCTCACTTGTTATGCTTACAGCCTGATTGGCATTGGGGATTATACATTGCCCTATCTCTTCAAACAATGCTGTGAATGGTCTCTGTTGAAGAGTCTCGACACAATGAGAAAAGAGCCACACTAGTAGATGTTCAAAACTGACAAGGACTGAGCTCCACTCAGAGGGACTTTCACTCACGGCTGAATGAACTAGCAGCAAGCACCTGTTCTAAAAGGAAAACCAAATGGTCATGTTTATATTGATATTGATTTTAAAAAATGCTGAAAAAAATGGATGGAACCCTTATTAAGTGAGAACAGACAGAACAGCGCCCAGATGAAAGATCAAATCTCACCTGCGTGTATGGTGACAATCTGGATTTGTGCTTAGATCGGTTCAGTCTGCTTTTGGAGGCCCTGCTGGTTTCTGCAAGGCTGCTGGCCGAGCTGTTGCTGGAGGGAAAGACCGGCTTTGATATGACCTGGTCCACAGACAGCTGGAGCCCTTTATGCTCTGCCTCCCTATACAAAGAATGTTTGAGTCTTTAGATGCACAAAAACATGTCTAACAAGACTAATTGGGTGCCGGGTGTTTGCAATCATGGAATTGGGAGGGAATGGTGTAGTAGTGGCTGCTAGGATACTTGCTTTATCATGAGGGTTGACCCAAGGCCCAAACAGAGCACAGTAGGGCTGGGTGTAATCACTCACAGTACAATATGAAGAATGATGTCTGACTGCAGGTTCATGTACACAAACCTACACACACACACACATTTGAATCAAGCAAATACAGTGTAGCTACTTAGTTAAATAGGCATGCTGGGTAATAAATACCAGGTCCCATTTTATTTAAAAAAAATCCATCACATATTTTAATGGCTGCTGTTTGAAATTTCGCCAAAAATATAATGCTGTGTATTTAATACAGAGGCTCTGAACTGGCATGGTAAGTGATTTTTATTTATGTATTATCTCGTTCATACAAGATATTATTATTATTATTGTTATTATTACGTTCGTACGAGGAAAAACACGTTCGTACGTCGGATGTGGGATGACCGGAGACCCCCGAGCTGATGCTTCAATAGCACCTGCTTCTCAGTGGACGGACACGATGGTACAAGGCACAGCTTCTTGAGAAGCCACGGGCTGTCACAGGACCATATTAAGAAGCTCCAGGACAACAAAGTAAGCAGACAATCTGAAACGCATGTCAATTAATTCATTTCATGCGATTTGGCCCGTTGGCCGGACAGTCTGGGATTTAAAAGTTCAATCCATTGAGAAGCCGGTGGTGTCGGAGCATCAGCTCGGCGGACCCTGGTCTCGTATTAATGTAATAATTATCTCATATGAACGAGATATTACAGGAATAAAAATAACTTACCATGGGAGTTCAGGACTTCCGTAATTTGATTATTAACAAACAACAAACCCTGTACAATAAAGACACAGTTTCTTTCCTTCCTTATAACTGGACCGTGGTGTCTTTCCTCATCCTTTATGCTTCTTTTACAGCCAGATCAACTACTTGTCATTATCAGACAACATTTTGGAGAATACATTTCATAATCAATCAGAACCAGAATGACAAGACAACCTTGTAATGTTAGCACACCAGAGTGAATTATGTAAATCTGAATTGGTAAAATTGTACAAAGATTTGTCTGTGTGAACCTCTACATCACCCACTCTGGTCATACAGCACATCAATATGCAAATTCAGTCAAGGTGATGAATTTCCGCTGATGTTAAAGACAATTGGTGGGAAGCGTTGACTTGTGGGTGCTTGTGACTCAAACTTGTTTCTCACAACAATGAGTTGGGTTCATTGCTTAAAAGTTCCACCTTCTCAAATCTATCCTAATGTCCCAGACTGCTGCAGCAGCTGCCATGCCTCTCCATGTAATTAGTCACACATGTTCTTTCTGTACCCTTCTATAACTGAAACAACATTTTTTCACTTCCTCCTCTTTCTACAACGTCCCTCCATTTTGTGCTTCCCAATAATTGGGAGAATTACACCTGAAATCAGCATGGTAGTATCATTTTCTCATTATTATTATTATTATTATCAGAACAGCGTGTCGTTTTGCCATTACGGTTAGTCACAGCTGGTGGCCCTGAAGTGCAAAACACATGAACAATTCACTGAACGCATTTCTCAAAACTAATGTGAGCAGACTCATCCAGATGTTATGAACAATAGACAGCATATCAAGTATAACCTTGCATGTATAGACTTAGACTCAGACTTTCTTTATTGTCATTGCACAAAAACATATCACTATATTATGGCAACAAAATTTCGGTCTGAGGCCTCCGGTTTCCAAAAACAAAACTATATGTCCAAACATAAATAAATATTAGATAAATACTAGTCCAGAAGCAAAGTTTTTTCTGAAAAGTTGGATCTGTAGCTGCAGTTGTGATGCCAAATGAAATCATATACAATGTTGTTGACCAATCAAGTAAAGGGTTCCTGAATTTTTGTCCTATTTGACCATGTTGAACAATGTGCTAGAGGACCTATGCAACGTTTCATCGTCTGAGTCCTTGGATCTGTCCTCTATAAATAAATGACAGATGAACATGAAAGAAGGGTCACACTCACGTGAGAACATAGTTGACACTGACAATGCAGTGTGGCCGAGATGACCGGCTGTTGTGTACGATGGTAGCATAGCTTTGGACCCAAACCCAGCCCCCGCGTTTGGCAAGGAAACGGTAGTACTTGGTGATCACTTGGCCTTTAACCAGCACTGAAAGATCAAGGGAGACAGTTTTGAATGTAGAGAACAGCCTTACATTGACACAAATGACAATCAGTGACGGACCGTCAGGGACTACAAGGCCTTCTCTGCTGGCCGTTTTCGTCAGTATAGGAAACCAAGGTCCACTGTCCAAACAATATATTATGACATGGGAATGAGGATGGATTGTCACACAGTCCTTATTCTCCCACCAGTGTAGCTTTGAGGTTATTGTTTATTGACATACAGCTTATATGACATCACAGCACTTACACTGCTGTTTTCGCAAGTGTCTTTCCCCAGCACCTCCTGCCACACATATTTCGATGCTCCGCAGTGGGACGTGCTAGCTGACCCAGGCCAGGAAATGTCTTGTCCACCACTTCCATTCAAGCAAGTAACCCCTTTGTGAGTGCAAACATTTTATATACAGTTTATATATATATATATATATATATAGCTGTGTGACAGTATGCAAAGACTTGTTTGTGTCTTTCTGATATCAAACTGTGATTTTGCATTTGAGTGTAAAGCTTGTCTATTCTTTGTGGACTTCTTCAAACTTTTTGGGCAGATCATCATCAAGTTTCGACGGTACCACGAAAAGACATGTTTTAAATGCTGATGCAGGTTCATTGATTTTTAAATGCACTGGAAAATGTTTTGGTCACTATGACCAGTAGTGCGTAAATACATACTATTTCTACAGCTGTGCTGAGAGGTATTTTTTGGGGGCTGGGTAGGACATCACTGAAGGTGTGAAGGTGTGAAATGCACGGCCCGCAACTGATTACAATCCGTTGTGGACTACAATGGAGAGGAAGAGCGAGTAGTTTCAAAAAACAAACTTTGTAGCGCCATACCGCCATTGAATCGTTGACTTGACCCAGTGCAGCAGCAAACAGGTTAGTCGTTTAGCTGTTAATTATAAATGTATTCTTGTAAAATGAATCATGATGTTCACGAGTATTTTTTTCTGAAACACTGTGCGTGGGGTCAGTGTGAAAGGGAAAATATGCTAACTCACATAAGTGATGAGCACAACGCAGGTGGAAAGAGTCACAGGTGTGGACATGATGATAAAGAGTCTTTTCAATGAGATCTTGAGGCTCGTAGCCAGTCAGTTCTGCCACCCTGTGACACACAAGCACTATAGCAATGAGCTCCACACTGGTTGTCGATTGAGGAACAAGATTGATACCCACTGTGAATCGAGGAAGATCAGCTTCATATCAAGAGTGGCTCTGAACATGAACATGTTACTGTGCAGTTTGACCTCAGTGATGACACTAGGGGGCAGTGAGTGACCAACAGCCACCAGTCCAACATTTTGATAGCAGCCATCAAATGGCGACCTGTCTAGACTGTACTGACGAATCTTCAGGTAGCCGCTGTAGTGAATGACCTGGTGAACAAAAGACAAAAATCAAGCTTGAAGTAAAAATAATAAACATTCACTGCTGTTCATGGCAGAGATGAGAGATATGATGACTAGCCAACCATTTCTACCACCAGGAGTCATGAATTCAAATGCCAGTGAAGTCAGTCCTCAGGTAGGTCCTTGGTGTAACACACACAATACTGTATGTACTAAAAAGCAAGAAGAGAAACTGTGGCATGTACACATGTACACATTTGGCATTGACTCAGAAATGCATGGGGACACAGCACATGATAGGTGGTGACTCGCAGGAACAATTTCTTGAGCTTTGATAGGTAAAAATGTTGAGAAGCATATTCAATTCCCTTCTCACAAACTGTCCCTTTGATATACTGGTTTCTAATCTTTTCTTCTTCCTAGTCTCTCTCAATGAAAACCTGAGCATCTTCAACTCCACCACTTGTAACTCTGCTTTCAGTCTTGTGTCTGTCTTGAACCCACACATCATGGCAGGCCTCACTGCTGCGCAATAAAGCTATCCATTTCCTATAGCTGCCAGTCTTCTGTCATATGACACCCCTGAACATTGTCTCCACCTGATCCAACCTGCATGCACTCTCCTCTGTCTGTCCATCACTCTATATGACTGACTCCGAATACTTTCACTACTCCCTGTAGCTTCGCCTTCCTCCCTTGGATGATCCTAATTTCCAGGTCAACATTTGCTTGGAGTTTTTTTCCAGTCTATGCTAAGATAAGGATATTCCAATTCTAACACTAACTCTAGCCGTGCATCCAAATCGTTCTTCATCATGGTGCTGAAGTGTAAGCTTCAATTCATTTGATTTTTGATTGGAAATCTATCATCTTTAATTTCCTCTCGTAAATTGTCATTAACTACTTGAATTACTTCTTTTACTATAATTCGGAGGGCCTGCAGCTAATGTTGTCAAAACTATCGAAACTCTGTAAAGTATTGATGGTCAAACGTCGTGTGCGCACACAGCTCAGCTGCATAGAATCGCCACGGTCACGGTCTTCATGGTGACGTCCGCCTGGTTAGTAAAGCTCGCCATTTACCTTGCTGTATTCAACTGATCAGTAGTAGTAGTTAGTGTGTCCAGTGGCTCGCATGAAGGTTGGTGCATGGCTTCATCATTAACTTTGCTGGATGCTACTGTTGTCTGCACTTAGCTTGTTGTTCAATAAATGTAGATTGTTTTGATATTAGCAACGGGCCACCTTCATGTTTTCTTCTATTAAAGGAGTAGACTGAAGCAGAGAAGTTATCCTGGAAGTAAACCTACTGTAAGGAGTTACAGCCAACTAAACCAGTGTGATGCTGAGGGCGTGATGCCGTGGAGCTTCGAAAATAAAAAGAGCTGTGGTGGAGTTTGCCTGTGAGGACTGTGAGGTTTTATTTATTTACATGTTCTCTCTATTTCCCCTCTGTGGAACTAAAGAAGTCTAGTTTGAATCAAGGCAACCGGACTGGTAATAGTCATAGAAAACATTTGGCTTCTATCCAGAAGGCTCCGTCAGTTCTGGTGAGCTCGGTCATTACCATCCTCACCCACTCAGCTTGTCTGATATAGGCCTGAACTCCAACTCACCAGAACTGACAAAGCCTTTCTTTGACAATTACCAGTCCAGTAGCCTTGATTCAGACCTTTACTGCATGATGTCCCGCATAACTGAGCTCTCTCGCAAACATTGTTATTAAATATAATCGAGATTTTATTGAATGTATTCAATTAATTGACCTGTGGTTCAGATTTTTTCATCAGATTTATTCTTATTATTTTGAGTAACAACTAACCTTGTATCCTCCACAGGTAAGACCAGCATTTCTTTTCGCCAGGACGCATTTCATCCTGAGAAAGAACGAGCGTTCCATTTCATACTCTGTCAAAACAAGAAAGTGTGTTCCATTCCGTGCCATTAGCAAATATATCATTGTGATTATGTGATGGTTGTTACCTTGAACAAGGTGTGAGTGATACGGCTGGTGTGGGGTCAGGACAGCTGTCATCTCATCATGGTCTGCTGGGTGGATGTATTCATAGATACTGTTTCCTGTCAGCTCAACCTGTAAAAGTGAATGGTAGTTTCAGGGCTCAGATGGCAGAGGCACTTGTGATGCTGCTGACCTGTGACAGGCCCAGGTGCACTGAAGCTGTCTCTGAGATGTACATGATCTTCCCGTCAGGAGCGACTACAAAGATGAAGCCATCTAAAGTCTGAAAGACAGAATGAAGAGATACATGGTTCATGTTAAAGTCATTCAAATTATCCACTGAACCTTCTTAACCACACGTGGCATTGACATGACAACACCAGTGTCACATTTAAAATGGCAAACCAAAGGAGATGCGGCGAAATAAAATGTCTACAGTAGTTGATGTTTCCCAGCAGAACTCCCTCCAATTATTTGAATTTGTCAATTTACTATTTAATATCTCGCATATCTCCCACAATCCTTGCATCATATGTTCAGGTTGCCTTCTTTTACCACGTTTTATTCACAGTTTTTTGTCCTTTGAAGATCCTGACCCTGAATCATTTTATGTGCCCTGTTAATACAGCTCTGTTCCATCTTTAAGTTGTCACCAACATGGCTGTGGAATTATTCATAAACACGCAATATGTTGTGATGGGCCAATGACATAGATGCATCAATGCGTTATGACACACATGGAACGAGATGGCCCATAGAGATGCATCAATGATTACTTCTCTTTAAGGAAGAAACGTGTCCAATTCAGCTACAAAAAGTATTTTAAGGTAGCACGTCAAACTATGTAGTGCGACAGCACATATTTAGAGATGGAGGACGAAGAGTAACATAGTAGCAAAAATATATATATTGTTGTTTACAGGGTTTATCACCGAACTAATCAACAATGATGTGACAAAATGTGTTATGGATGTACTATTTTTTGATTTTATATGACTTGCGGCATAGTGGTCACAGCAACTGTGAGAATTATTTAACAGCTTCATGTGTTTTGTGGTTTGTTTTTATTCGTCTATGACCTCGTCATGCAAGCCTCCCCAAAGACACACATGCAGTTGGGAACAACACTAATACACCAATACGTGGAAGGGCGACGCAATACCCCAAGGAACAGCGGCCTGCTCAGACGGCATCATTGAACCTCTTTTTCGGATCTTGTCAGCAGGGAAATAACCACAGGCGGTGCAAGTGGAAACAAAAGAGGAGCAAGTGTTCAGGTAACAGCCATCCCACCACCACACAACAGCATACGCCGCTCAACCAGCTGGCCAAAACAGTTCAGCCCGATGGCATGCTTCTCCACATTGGCCTTCAAAGCCTTTGAATATTAGTTACTGCCACCAAAATCTGCACCCGCGGAGGCTTCACCCCGGCCTAAGCATCAAACAGTTCACCTGCCGGAACAGACCCAAAGGCTGTGTTTCCCCAAATTACTCAAACACATCAACTATCCTACAAGGGCAAACAACTGCCTGGATAAAGTCTACAAAACCCAGAGAGGAGGCTAGAAAACCTTCCCCCTTCCTAATCTTGGCGCCTCTGACACCACACCATTACTACGTTAATACCGGCGTGCAGGCCAATTGTCAAAACAATTACCGGTACCAAGCCAACGCGGAAGCAGATCGATGTCTGGCAGAGTTGTCAGAGGCACTGCAAGACTGCTTCACCACAGACTGGGAGACATTCATACACGGTGTCAGAGAGGCTAAGTGGCAGTCAAGGAAGACTGCACAGCATTTTATTGACTGTGGACCAACTGTGAGCCTGTGGCAGGGGATGAGGCCCGTCACAGACTGCAAGCCCACTCCATGGACAGCTGCTAGAAAGAGGCGAGAAAGTGTGTCCGATTTTTAGCGTTTGGGGCCTTCTTATGCAGGAAAGTTACAGTGAAGATAAATAGTACACCTCTGCACAGTGTCTGAGAGGTTGTGGTTACGGCAGCAGATCAAGAAACTGACTGACTTCGGGAATGTAAGGCTTGTGACTGTTATCGGAAAAAAAGGTTGCTATATAGGTCAGTGAGATTTAGTTATTTATTTATGATAGAGGTTGTATTACAGTATGTTCTTTGGTGGAAACAAAACAAGTGAGATGGGAAAATCTTTGTTTTTTATTAAGTTGCAATATAATTCTGACTAGTTGTTACCTAATAATTAGGTACACATAGATACTGGTTTAAGAAAGCCAAAACTTCACTTTCACTACCTAAGTGTTCAGGTTTGTAGACATTTTTAGATTGACCAAGAGCAATGTAGTTATACAACAAGTCAAGCCTGAAAAACATAACTTGCCTAGTAACAGTGTGCACAGTCTGTCTGAGAGCCACTGAATGTGAGTTGCTCTGTTTACTCGGCCCACGCTTTATTCGTTGTGGCCATTAGCTACTTCAACAAATCACATGTTTTGGCTGAACACGTATGCAACACCAGTGAGTAACAAATGTATGGCAGACACTGTGTGTGGCGTCATTCGAAGTCCCACCGCCTTTACTCCACTTTCTACCTTTCACCGTGATACTATTCAAACCTTCCAAAGAAGATTCATTCCACATTCAACTTAACACACAGCAGAAAGTAAATTCGCATTTTATGTTACCATAGAGACCAAAATGAAATATTTAACTATATATATATATATATATATATATATATATATATATATATATATATATATATATATATAGAGAGAGAGAGAGAGAGAGAGAGAGAGAGAGAGAGAGAGAGAGAGAGAGAAACAATTTCGTTCTTTCAATCATAATTATCATAATCTATTTTTTTTTCCCTTTCTCTTTTTCGAGAGTTGAAACAGCGGATGTGGAGCAATCCATTGAACATATTATTCGTCATTAGCCGTTAAGACACAGAACACGTCGTGGCTCTGTGCGTGACCACGAATGCGTTCAGTTCGTTTCCCTCTTCAAGCACGAGGTTGAATTCACCATGGGCCAGATGGCAGCACGCTCGAGGACACACTTTTACACGCACACACACACACACACACACACACACAAACGTTTGTTTCGCTATTTTTGTGAGGACCACTGATGGCCATAACCCTTAACTTAACCATCCAAAACACATGGATAACCTTAACCAGAACTTTTAATACATTACTTTTACTGACGTTTTAAACCTTGTGAGGACTGACCAATATTTCTTCACAAGAAGGTGGCAAAACGTGCCCACACACACACGCACAAACTTTGTATCATTGGCCATAATGCTTTCACTAACCTCTCTCTCATCCTTCACTTAACCGTCCAAAACAAATGGCTAACATTAACATTAGTTAACATTAGTTATTAGTAATTCTGTCCTCTTTCGGCATTGTGAGATTACCCATGCTTCCCACATTTTCTCTCCCCAACCTACCCACCTAACCATCCAAAACAACCTTGACCAGACCAAACTCAAACCGCAATGAAATGACCTAGTTTATTTTTTCAATTTTAAGCCTCAAAATTAGGCGTAATCTTTTTTTGGAACTGCTGGTCCTAAATAAGCCATATGTCATCACGAGGAAGTGTTTTTTTTTTTTAATCCAGAATTGGTCGTCAACAGAAAAGAACAAAAATTCAATCAATAATCGGAACAAATAAGGAACACACTTCGACAGTACCTGTAAAAGGTGAGATCCCAATTCCTGAGTGACCCCGTCCGCAGAGCTGTGGCCCACTTTACCGCAGGACTCCCCCAAACCTGCGAACCAAATGGGCACAAACTATGAGCGATTACATTTCTCTATGGTAAATGAGGCGATTTGTCATTGGCACAAAAATGTCTCATCAAGTGCCAAAAATCCATCAAATACCATGATTTAAAATACTAAAATGACTTGATGTCTGTCCTGGTCGCTGAGAAACATTACGTATTATAGCGTAATCATTTTCTCACTTCAATAATGAACGCTGATCTGTTTTTTTCTGAAGAAAACATTTTGTCTAAGATTATATTAAATTTCAATATAAAATGATGAATGATTATGACTTTCCAACCAAATGTCGTTTTTTTTTTGTTTTTTTTTTGTTTCAACAGCGACATATTGCAGCCACGTTGCTTCACACAGCACACGTTCTATTACAGCCTCCTCCCTCCGCTGTTTCCAGCAGCTCCATATGTCCAAGGATCAGACGTGAACTCCATGCTCATGTCACTGCTTTGCAGCAGTGTCACATGATTGGCGCCTGCGTCCTAATATCCGCTGCCCAGAGGGCAAGGGGCCTTCATCGGCACACCTGAGAGTTCAGCTGTCCTTTTGTTTATTTGTCAAAAATCGCTTTTTAAATATAAATACCTACTACACAAGAAAAGTTGTTTTTAATAATAATTATAATTACAATTATTATAATAATAATCTAACCGGGAAGCCTCGTGAAAGGTTTTCCTCTCCGAATTATTATTATATCGCATTAGCTTTGGTAGAAAAAGTCGCAGTTTATTATGAAAATTGTGAGTTAATAAAAAAAAAAAAAAAACAACTCAGGAGCATATAAACATAAAGGAATATTTTAAACAGATTTGATCGCTTCCGAGCGAAATGTGACTTTTGTGCCGCATAAAAATGATCATTGTGCAAAATCAACTCAATAAATTCAACTGTTCTAAATTCGTCGTTTTACGATCCCGTGAAAATATGACCCCATCACAGCTTTGAAATAAATGGTAACACATCCATTTTTTTTTAAATCAAAGTGTTACCTTCGGGGAAGACGACTCTCATCTTCAGGTAACTGGTAGTGAGTCGGATGATCGACGCCTTGTCCAGCTGGGATGTGATGGCAGAGGGCAGCGGCAGCAGCTTGGCCAGCTCATAAAACTCGCAGTTTTCCTTTTCCCGACGAGTACGGGCAGCGTTTTTGGATTTCTCTTTCATGCTTTCCAGTACCGCGATTGCGCTCAATCGAACTTGGGCTGCGCCATCCCCGCAATACCGCCACAATGACTCCAAGTGGAAGTTCGTTCCTCGGCCTTCAGCACTTCGCCACAGACTTACGCTCCGCTACTTTTCGCTTGTGAGTAGGATCATGGGCTGAAACATTCCTGCGGGAGTGGGTCCGGGTCGGCGATTGTAAATGCTCCTGTTTTATTTAGAACACAAAAAAATATCTCAAACCATAGACGATAGAGTGTGTGAAAAAACAACGCCTGTTGATTATTCCCTGAATGTTTATCAATATTTCAAACTTGTGTGTGACTCTCACCTCAGCGGGAACACTTGCGTTTGAAAGTTGACCACTCGATCCGCACTCTCCAACAGACTCATCCACCGTGGAGTGGCCTCGCGCACACGCCCACTCCCGGATCACTTCTCTTCATTGGGCAGGGACCAACAGCGCTTGCGCCGCTGTTCGCCAGACACAGATTCCGTCTATCGATGAACGCCGACAGATTGGAAAATATTCACCACTGGCCTCAAGTCAAGTGTTTCTCAGCAGCGAGCTAAACAGGGAAAACAAGCGACTCGGAAATCGCACATTCTAAATATTTGTACCTCGAACAATCCTGGAAGGAACATATTCCACCGTTTTTGTGCCTTTGTCTTCAAGATCAACGTTAAAGCATAACTGATACAGAAATGACGTCGGTAAATTCAAATAAAGAAGCTATTTACATTCTTCTCGCCCATAATAGTTTGGCGACATTATTGACCACTTTGCAGAGGTACGACTTAACCTGCGGATCACTGGTGAATTTTGAGGAACCGTGAGTGACGCGATCTTCTTATTCATCTTTCACCGACTGGGGGAAAACACGCAAGTGTGAGAAGTGTGTGTGTGTGTGCGTGCGCTCAGAACAGACATTTTATTTATGACGATTCACAGATTGTCAATATGTTTCACAACGAATAATCAAAATTGAACATACTTTTTCATACAAGTCAATTTTCGGATTTGAATCTTAAAGAGGCCACGGAATTAAATTGGACTGAGAACTTGACACGCTCGACTCCAGCCGACGGGCGACGTGCGGCGCCACAAGTTCAAATCACAGCTGCAGTCACGGAGAGTCAACAGGAGAGAAGGCTTTCGCTGCTGGCGCGGGACTGGTCCACTCGCTCGTTCTACAGGACGACCGAATCGCCAGGACCTCGATATAGAGTGATTATAAACACCAATACATACTTGCAAAAATAGTTTGAAAAATAACCAATTTTAATACAATACTCAATTCCAAAGACATCAGTGAAAAGTCAGAACTTTTACAATCTAACTTTCCGATGAGCTAAACATTCTCTTGACGATTATAAAACGTTATATGAGTTAGTCTAAATATTGCACATATAATCTCATCACATGTAATTACAGAGTAAGTAAAATAATAGTATATTAAATACTTAAATAATTATATATAAATAATTAAAATGGGAATTGAAATTCCCCAGAAATATTTAAATCAAGATCATGATGAAGAACATGGTAGAGCTTCTTAAGGCGACAACTTTAAGACTTCGACGTCTTTTCTGGTGACTTCCTGAATCAAGTATCAAGTATTCCCCATGTCGTGAAATACAGGAATATAGGCAACAACTGTGATATGTTTGTTGTTTTTTCCCCCACCTGTTCTTTTTTGTGTTAAATAATTAAATGTGAGTCATTTTTCTCACTTTCTATTTCAGTTATCAGAGAGAACTGCAGGGCGTTCTCTCCAAGAACTTCTGACAGAATCACCCATGCAAAAATACCATGTCACCATGTTGGCACCCAGCGATGATGCACTGCCTACCCCAACTTTTTTTAGTGCAGCGAGTATCGGAAAGAGGTACTCTAACTGTGCTGACAGTGTTCGATTTGCTGCCAAGGTGGAAGAAAACATCCCAGAGGAAGTTTTTAAGTGCTTACATAAAAGATCAAATGTAATTAACACAACAAAATTTGGTGAACATGCATGTATCTAAAATTCTTTGGTGGCTGTTATACCATCCCATATTCATACAAACCAAACAAATCAATATGTTAATGAGTGAATTTTTTTATAATGAAACAACATTGTAAATAAACCTTCGGACAATAAAGGACCGTATTCATTAAGTCATGTATCGTTCCTTCAGATTTTTGACAACAAACAATTCACAATACAAAGTACCCAGCAACAAAAGAAACATACCCACTCTTATGGTTGTAGATGGAAACATGGTTGGTGGTTCAAAGAGCTAGGGAGACAGTGATGACACCCTGGCATCCACACCTTCTGCTGCATTCTGACCCGAAGGCAGCATATCCCATCACCATCAGCTTTTCATCAAGCTACATTTCACGTCATAGGACATCAAAGCTTCATCCCTGAATTTAGCGATCAGTTCAACCAAAAACGTCTGGGATCAGAAAATGCAAGAGAAAGAGACAGAAACTAATCTTCCCACCTAACTAGTAGGTAGGAAGGAGGCCCAGTTGGCAACTAACACAGGCTGCCAGCCAGGGGAAAGGGGCCATTATTAGCCAAATATGGGCATAACTGATACAAAAAAGTGAATCAGAAGCTGATGTCACATGTCTATTTTCTGATCACTATGATCAATAAACTAAGCTAAAATTAATGCCCTGTTCAAGTCCATGCTAAGGAACCGTTAAAAGGGAAATCCACACCACATAGAATAAACAATTTCAAGCATTCATTTATTGTGTTTGTAATAAATGACTAGAACTCACCGTAAATAGAAACTCAAACTCTCGTTTTTTACAAGCTTGCTGAAAAAACATGAAACCAGTAAAATGTTTGGCTGTTTTAAACAGAAATGGCAAACTTTTCAAAAGACTGTTTAATATGGGGAAAGCCTCCTTTTGCATCAATGCTTAGACTGGCGTTAACATAACTAAAGCATAGAAGCCCTGGTCATGTATAATGGAAACCCTCTTCAACTCTATCAAGCACAGTGTGTTAGGCAGTGCAGGAAATGAAAAAAATCCTGCAAGTCTGCACCTCCATAAATCTTTTCTGCAAAGGCAAGAAACTGACCAGTAGGAGTCCCTCAGTTGGCATAGAAATACAAACCCTTCTTACGAGACCCACTTGGTAAGGACAACTTCTGTTGCAATTTTGAAAAATGTTACTCAACTACCTGCAGATACAAACCCGTGTGCAAGTTCAAGAAGAAAGCACAGAAAATCTTGGAAAAAAAAAAATCCATGTAACAACTGCACATAGGTAAATGGTGAAAGGATCAGTGTCTTGATGAGTGGAGCTCAGCCGAGTCAGTCACCTCAGTATTGACCTGAGCGGTGATGCTGGCAGGCGTTACATTTAAGTGAAGATCGTACTGCTGGTCCAGACCCAAGTAGCTGTCACTCATCAGGTACAGAGTATAGATGTACCTGAAAGAAAAAAACCTTGGTTAGGAGACAGTTTCCTACGTGATAATGTTGAACAAATTTGTTTGTAAAAGAAAACCAGGGGCCTCATGAACGAAGGGTGCATATGCATGCACAGTGAGAAGTGCGTGGAAAATGTGCATAGCTCCACGGCAACTTCAAAGCTGCCCTACAAAGTTTCTACAGGTGTTGGGCCAACAGGTGACACTTGGAGCTGATCCCAGGATGTGCAGAGATACACGAACATTGGTTTACTATTATTCAAGAGCTTAACGTTTGTATTTCAAATCGAGATGGCTGTGTTCCACAACACTGTGTTTGTGTTCCCAAAAGTGAAATAGTACAGCAGCGCATCCAAAACCACAACAAACAACACTGATGAGCTGTGTAACACACAACCTGTACAGTACCAACATCAAAACATGCAAGTCACGACGGCAAATGTCTTCATTTGATCAATATGAAAATATGGAAAATGCCTTAACACAATTAACCCACATTGTGAGGTGCTTCAACATGGAACCAGTCAAAGTACCACTATGGTTGGAACAGGTCAACAGGCTGGCAAGACGGAATTGCGGCATTAAAAACTAATAATAATTTAAGGTATCGGATGGTGCTCCGTCTATTGTAGCTTAACTGAACGCAGAGCCAGATAAGGCACCTGGAAAGATCATCATGCTTCAGCATGTCATTTAGTGTTGAACTATTTAATGGATTTGAGCGTCGGCCGTTCCAGGTCTGTACATAAGTCCCTTGGCCTTCACATACACTATATATGACAGGGAATGTGTTCATGATTCCAGACAAACTGAAAAACATTGTTTTGCTACATAGCATTAATTAATTGACATTAATCAGCCTTAACATTATGACCATCAGACAAGTAATTTTAGATTCCTAAAACTTCCAGGTCTAGCGATTACAGTGTCCAGAGTGTTTGTGTTTAAATCGATCATAATAAACCTTCAGTTGACACTGATGCAGAACATTAGGGTCACTAACAGTCTTCAGGGGCTTACTAGTTCAGGTTAGCAGCAAAACCTGCAGGTCACATTTTGTTAAAATGATCACTTGTGGTTAAAAAATAAAATAAATCATACTTTCCAGGTCGCTGTGGTGTATAGAAAGAAACAGGCAAAATGGTGTGGTTTCGCACAAATCCCACTCGCTTGACTGCCAGTAGCTCTCTGCGGTCCACTTCACCAAGGATCAGGAACCAGCCTTCGTCCTTTACTTTGGGGAACCGGGGAGCCTGTGCCTTACTGTCCTGCTTCCTCTGAAATGAGACAAACAGAAGAAAAATTGTCAAAAGTACTCATGAAACGTTGTGTGTGTGTGTGTGCAAAGAGTTCATCAACAGACCCTTTGCTGGCCTTGATGGACACGTGTCAAGGACACCTGCAGGACATACTCCTGGTCCGCATGAAGGTCCAGCCAGCTGCTGTCCTCTCTCATGCCGAGACCAGCTTCAGGCACCAGGCGCTGAGTCTGCTCCAGCTGATCCTCCCACCAGCCCTTCACACTCATCTGCACCTCAATCACTGGAAGGTGACTCAGGAAGGACCAGGCCTAGTCAGCGAAAGCAGCAGGGTCAAAACACACACAGTAGACACTAGTTATAATAATATATACTCGCAATATAATGGTGGTTTTAAAGGGGTGCTGATGGCTTGCCATTCGGGGGGGAAACGGGGGGTAAAGTCAAATCATGTGTAAATTCTGCCTACAGTTTCAGACAACTCTGAAACTGAAGGTTTAAAAAATATATTCAAAAAGGCACACTAAAATCAATGAATATTTAATGTGCATGTTTATATCAAGCTTAAGGAAACAGCTGGGCTTACAGAAGATGACAGAGATGTCAGAAGATGACAACAGATTGTGATTTTACCTGGCTGATATGACTTGAGGAAAACACTGTTCCGGTGATGGATGCAAAGATGTTTTCTTTACCATTGCAAGCAGCAATGAGCTCAGGAAGTCCCTCAATTGGCTTGTTGCCACCTTCGATATGTTTCATCCCTGTCCATTTCCTGAGGAAAGATCAAACAGGAAAATGAATTAATTTTCTCTCTTTTTTATTTTTATTGTCTTTTTATCAAATAAAGGCACAGAATACCACTTTGTGATAAACACTTCTAGTACGGTTCCCAGGCTCTTGGATTTTGCATATAGCTTACACTTGAAGGGTTTGCATCCATAGACCATGAGTGTGGCTATCGCCATCAACATTGCCATGTCGTTTTTTGTTTTTAACGTTTTCACGACAGAGCAAGAGAGTGTACATTTTCAAATAAATAACTGAATTAATAACAGGTTTGCTTTACATCTTCCTTCAGCTTCTCATAGGTTAGACATATTCGGTCCATTTTGACCATATCATATTTCTCTTTCTATTCTGAGAGCATACGCCATGAGGTAGATATTATAAATAACATCCAGGCATTCTTCTGTCCCGCACTGCCTCCACAATGAATCACCAGTTTCAAGGTGCCTTTTTTGGATCGGTGAAACAAAAAAACTCAAGAACAAGAATTCTACTATGACCGACAGATTCTCTCCCAGATTGGCTTTGCCAGCAACATGCCTCTTCTTCCATCCATCTCTTTTATGGAGGGAATATATTCTGTGCTTTCTTGTTTTGATTGTTGTATCCCTTCGTACAATTTGGAGATAACTTTACATCTTCTTTGGCTTTGAGTAGCAAAATACTTAGCAAAAAAAAAATCCAGTTTTACATTTTGTTTGAATCTTCAAATTTTGGTTAAAATTATTTCTGACTTGTAAATATGTATAAAGGTCATCTTTTTTCTAGATGATGCTTTATCTGAGAGTTCTCAAAACTCTAAAAACTCTTCTGTAATCCTTTTGTAAGAATGAGTGACATGTGGTTAAGCCCTTTTAACTCCAAATTTTACATCTTCCATCATTTTTGTTCGGTGCAAAAATCTGTATCGTAGGTACACCACCTCAAAATCCTCTGACAATCTCACAATTGACATGTCCTGATCAATTGCTGCCATGAGTTGAGTGATTCCTTCTATACATTTTCATCTGTAATCGTGAGTAAATATTATAACATAACATCTTCAATGAGAGCATCTGTCAGAGTCCCTTTCACACCAGCAGTGTATGACTGAGAGAAAAGACAAATTAACGGACGCATTTGAGCTGCATTGAAATAGTTTTTGAGGCAGGGCAGGCCAAGTCGCCCTTTTCTTTGCTCAAATGCATCGTCTTATATTTCACTCGGGCCTTTTCCCCCCTCCCATACCAATCTTGATATTAGTCTCTCCCACTCTATGAATTGTTTTGGTGGAATTTTGACAGGGAGACACTGAAAAAGATAACAATAATAATATTCGTGGAAGAACATTCAACCTGATCCTGAGTCTATTCTTGAGTGTAGACTTAAATAAGGTAAGATTCCCCATCTTTGCACATCTGATTTAATTCTTATATTCAATGGTCCATGATTAATGTCAAAAAGTTCTGAAAAATCTCCTCTCAACACCTCTCAATAATTAATGAAATCTGCATTCCATTTCCAGTCATAGTCAGAGGGCCCTAATTTAGTGTCAATGCTTGGGTTTTTATCAATATTAATTTTGAACCCTGATAATATACCATATTCTTTTAGCATGTTCATTACTTTTGTCTGAGTAGGCTGTGTTATGGTCATTAGTAAATCGTCTGCAAATAAATAAAACACTTACAAGTCGGAAATTCCCACACCCCATGTTGTCATTTCCTTCCTTAGGAATAACAGAGATGAATGCATCTCTACATGAGGAAGGTATGCTTTTCTTTTCTAAAACCCTGTTACACATTCTTAAAGTGTTGGAATTAATCCATCCTGCATTATTTTGTACCACTCTGAGGTAAATCCATCTGTTCCTAGCGATTTCCCTCCTTTCAGTCTCCCAATCGCTGATCGAAGTACCCCCTGCAATGTTGGATATCAATTTCTCATTCTGTTCATTGGTGACCTTTGGTAGTTGTACCTGTGATAAGAAGGCATCAATCTGATGGTCACTATCTGTTTGAGGTTGAGAATACAGCTTTTCACAATATTTTAGGAAATATTGAATTTTTTTGGTTAGTTTTTACTATGTTAGTTGTGGGGTTTCTGATTTAATATGTAGTCGTGTCAGCTTGTAGTTTTCTTAACTTGTACGACAGTAATTTCAATGATTTTCCACCAGCCTAATAATAATGTTGCTTTGTGAATATTACATTTTTTTGTATTTCAAGTAAATTAACTTCATCGATTTCATTTTTAAGTTTAAATACTTTTAAAATGGTGTCCTCCTTTAAAGATTGTGAATGTGAATTCTGTTTGATTTTTGTCAATTTGTCTTCCATTTCAGTACATTTTTGTTGTTACATCTTCTTTTCATTTGAGGAAATTGCTATTATTTTGCCCCTTATCTCAGCCTTGAGTGAATCCATTAATATGGGTGGAGACACCTCCTGATTATCATTAAGTTCCAAATAGGTTTCCACATCTGCTCTTAGTTTATCATTGATAACTGGGTTATATAAAATGTTTGTGTTTAATAGCCATTATGTAGATCTACTTGTTTCACCTAAGTGGACTGACACACAGACCTGTCCATGATCTGAAATGCCGCTGGGGCCTATATCAAAGTATTCTACTTTTTCAATGTGAGAATAGACATTGTGAGCTGCTGAGTAATGTGTGTTTGACAACTTGTTGGATTCATCCCTCTGAGCGCATCCACTATCCCCACTTCCTGCATGACATCGTTTTGTTGATATTTTTGGAGTATGGTTTGCCGTCTCCACCACCTAGCAAAGTCCCTTGGCTCTTTGTGGTCATTATTTCAAACGTGCGTTTGCACAAGGACCAATCACTTTCAGGAGGCACATACACGTTAAGAAAGTTCACATAATTATGTTGAATTTTACCTGTGATCGTAATGAATCTACTAATCTACAAATTCTGATATAAGTTGATAACCCACCACACCAGAGAATTGCCACTCCTTTCCTTCTCCCTGAACTGCACTCTTAATTGGATTGAGTACCCCATTTGTATTAAAGAAAGACACCTTCAGAAATGTATTAGCCATTAGCATTAACCCCTGAAAACCGTTTGTCCAACATAATCTGCTCCCCACTCCTTGCAGAAACCCATAATAAGTAAACCAACGACAACAGGCAAACAAACAAACTTGACTCCCAAGGGAGGGGTCTCAAAACCTAACCCTGATGAGTCACATAAGGTGACTGGAAGGGGAAGCCCCCTTTCCTGTATCTGGAGGGAGGGGCCCTCACCTGCAAATGGAACATGACCAAAACAACCTCCCCGAAAGAACCATTATCTTACTATTTAACGTTCTCTGATCATCCTTTTAGTGTCAGTATAATTAAATCTGTGCCACAATTTCCATCACTTTGCAGGCCGTGGACAATCAGTTGTTGGACAGAGCTGGTGAAGATCTTCTAAAGGCCCAGAGTCCTGTCCTGGTCTAGTGTAATCCTAGTAGCTCGACTCCTGCCTCCTTTAGACCACGTCAGTCGCTGCAGCTGCTCCACAGGCGTCGCCGGACGTCTGATACGTTCAACGCTGTCTTCTGTCACTTCTTCAACAGAACCACAGATTTCAGTTCCTTCTTTGTATCTCACACGCAGACGAGCCAGAAAGACGGTTTGAAACAGAACTTGATTTTCCTTCTAAACCTTGTGAGTCTCTGCAAACTCACGCCGTTTTTTAAGAATGGTGAGAAGGTACTCATGATCTACATTTACAGTATATGGCTTGATTTCGAGATGAATCCCTTTCAATGCCATGAATCGTGGAGTATCGTCTCTTTTGATGTGAAGCACAGAAACTTGACAACGATAGGTTAAGCCAGCGGACGTGGTCTTGCTCAATTTTTAAGTCAGGCATGTCTTCTGCTAAATCGAGACCCTCTCAGAGCAATGTCCTTTATCTATGTATTTATTGTCCATGTGGACATTAAACTTAGATGGATGACAATCCAGACATGCAGGAAGAGAGTTTTACCTAAACAGATGGAGGTCCTGCTGCTCCACATGTGGGAGTGTCAACAACGAGGAGTCATGCAGCCAACGGCCCTGAACAATCATCTGCACCAGATTGCAGATATTAAGGGCAGAGACCAGCCAGCCCTCATTGGCTACGACGTCCAACATGGCCTGAGATGAAACAGAAGGCAGTAGTAAATTTAAGAAGTCAGGACTGCAGCAAACATTTAGTTCAAAGATTCAGGATCACAAAGTTTTTGAATTTCAAATGCAGCAAATTTGTTTATTAATGATTATCCGTATTTGCAACTCCCTGGTGAAAAATGGATGCAAAATTCTACAAACAGGCAGACTTGTCTCAATTGCAAATAAAAAAGAAGCCTGAAAATTTGTAGCCATTTCTCAAATAGGAAAGGAGTTTAATAATATTATTATTTAACAATATAATTAATAATCTAAAATGTGCCATTGAAGTTACAGGATGCAGAAATAAAGAAGGTGGGGGGATTTTAAGTACTTAGGCTCAACTGTCTAGGGCAATAGAGTGTGAGAAAGAGGTGAAGAGGTAGGTGCAGGCAGGAATAATTGGAGAAAAGTGTCAGGTGTGATGTGTGACACAAGGGTGTCGGCTAGGATGAAAGGTAAAGTATACAAAGCGGTGATCTCGGCATCTTTTGCAAAGCTACTAAAGTAGTGACAAATTTAGCGATTTTTGTTGTTGATATTTTGACAGTCAGAAATTGGTGAATACCACACTGATTCACCTTTGTGCAGTAAATGGGTTGGACGTGTGCAAAGTTATTATGCAAATTACGTGATGAAGTCATGAGGGACTTCTAGGGCCACCAACATCGACTTCCCTCACTGAGGAGTTGGCAACACTGTATGAGACACACACTGTCAGCAGCATCGGAGGGCACAAGGATAGAATAGCAAAACCTGAAAATGACCTTAAATCTGTATTAATTTGTATCTGTATTTTGTCACCATTACCACAAGAAAGTGGATTTATTTCAGTGACTTGATTGTATGTTGCGTTTTATGGGTGGCAGTCAATCACCTTACTCTTGTTTAATAACCACAGCCAGATACTGTATGTGGCCAGCAGCACACAGGAAGAAACAGAAATGAATGTCCATAAACCCTAAAGCTGCTGAACATGACTAAACTCAAATCGCTAAGCAAGCCATGTTCCAAACATCACTGAAAGTGCCATAGAAATTCCTTCATCATTTTAGTTATTTGGTTTTCAAATGAAAATATGAACATAGCCCTTGCACTGTATATTAATTTCTGATGAAATGTATACCCCTCCACTTTCCGCATCAACATGACACAAATATATTGATTTGTGTTTAGATTTTTGTTAAAAAAAATGCAGACACTGCAATGAGATTTTCTTTTTTGTCTGAGACGTCACATAAGGAGAGAACAAGCAGCCATATATAGTCACCATCATGTTGTCATGATGAAAAGAAGAGTGCTAAACAAACTATTTTTGTCAACGTTTGCGAAAACAACCCTGTTGACATCTCAAGTTCATGAAACGCTTTAATCAAGTCGTGAATCGAAAAAAGAAAGATTAATTCTCTACACTCATCTGGGATGAATTCGGAGTTTACGGAATGTTTGTTTTCCTTTTCTTTTTAAGATCTTGGGTTCATGACATGCATTTATCAAACTATACCTAAGTAATTGCCAATGTTGTGCCAAAAAGTGAACGCTACTAAAAAGTAATGACGATCCAGGATGACCGTTTTTCTTCATTGCGTTCCGCCTCAACACACAAAAAACATTGCAGTGACACTTGTGAATTGAAATGAGATAAAACAAAAGGTCAGAGAGGAACTATCATTCTACATTTTTAATTTCTCTCAAGCTTTTCATTAGTGTTCCCTCACCATATTGTGTTTCTCTTTCAAAGACTAGACTAGCATGCCATCAGATTTCGTTGACAAAAAACTATGTTGAAAGTAGCAATGGATGTCTGAAGTCTAAAATGTTCACTTTTAAGTCAACACAAACTAGAAAACTCTAAAAAGAAAATGGACATGACAAAAAGTGATCTGTTCAACATAGCAAACAAACACCAAACCGGGAAAAAAAAGTCTGTCGTGGTCCCACCAATTGGTGGCATTATTTTGAAATTAAATGCGAACAATTTAACAGTCAGAAATGTTCCACCAACAAAAAGGTTATTCCCTTCAAAATAGTTGTTTAAAATATAACCAAACCCGACAAATATTTCACTTCCAGACACTCAGCAAGGAAAATCACAAACATATGTTAATGTGTTGAGACACTCATAGTAAGCTGAGGCCAAGAGCTCACAGGGTTTTAATATTCTCCAAAGTTTAAATACCCAAAAAAAGAAAAGGACATGTTTAACAGTTAAATTATATACACACGTACTTTGATGTGCCATCAATACTACTAGGTATCTAAACTTTACAAGTTAACAGAGAGCTGCTAAGGCAGCCAGACATGTAGAAACATAGTGGCATGTCTGGCAGTAGCACTCACTACTGAATGCAGCATTATTGATGAGACATCAGAAAGCTGCATCATAAATCAGCTGAAATCTTTAATACTTTTATTTTTTGGAGTCTGTAATTCCACAGGGAACTCGCTTCAAAGGTGAATGCTTCACTCATTCCTTTACTTCATAGAAAGACGTCTGGTGGTCATTGCAGTTGAACCTTGACTAATCACTTTTAGATGGTTGATTTTGAGCGCAACATGAACTGAGATTCTGTCAGATCATTTTAGCATTTCTTAAATTAGAGAACATTGCTTCAGCATTCGTTGATATCGATTGATATTGATTCCTAAAATGTAAACCTTTTTGTACGACTTGATGAATGCGATTTCATGATTATACCTCATGTGAATTGCCTTACTTAGTTGGATCTATTTAATAAATACTTTCTTGAGAGCTACATTGCCTACATTCAGCCAGAGGCAGGACAGCCTCAATTAAGATTCAGTATTGACATCAATATTACCATGAATATGAAGTAGCATACTATTGATAGAGAAATAATAAGTCTGATTTGTTAATTTCTCAACAATTCAGGGTGTCTGACTCGGGGGAACCTCACCTGGCAGATTCTGATGGCATTGTCCAGGACGGTCTTCGTGTCCGTGCCATAATCACTGCATGGTAGTGGGGCGTGGCTGAAGTGGGCTTGGAGTAGCAAATGGGTCTTCGTGTGGGCGCTGTCATATGAATTTGGATTGACCTGCAGGGGGAGTTGTTGAGCAAGCTGGCTGTTCAGCTGGTCCTCATTGTGTCTGACAGGAAGCTCAGCGTATTCCTCAGAGTCCTTAAAGTCAGAGTTAAAGGAGTTAATGAAGAATATTTGAATGAGTAACACCTATAGTTCTAACCTGCAAAAAAGACAAGAGACACAAGCAACCCCAACCCCATTGTTGTCTTCTTCAGAACTGGACTGATCCTTATCCTTACATAATGATAATAATGTATCATATATGATATTATTATGATATGAGAAATCGTTATACTGTTACTCGCCATCACTTTCAATTTTGTATTACAAATATATAAATGCATTCACAAGCAATGATGTCAGAAATGATTTTAACCAAATGAAACCATTTTGGACTTCTACTACTAACGTATGAAAACCTTCATTGCTTGTTATTGTTTATTATGTCAGGCATACATTTCAGAAAACATATCAGACAGCATCCCTGGCTGTCGTTCTAGAACGCTCAAAGAAGACCAGTTTTTGGAGTGATCGCCAAAAGATGAATTGTCGATCACACTGAGTGCATGACATAATAGTTGAAGAAAAGCAGCACCTTCAACGTTGTTCGTCATGTTAGCTTGTCAATAAAGCAATTTGTAAATACCGTTCTGAAATGAGCTGTACAAATAAAGTTGGATTATCTGGGTCACTCTGTCTTCTTTCAGATTCTTCAGCCTATCGCTGTTTCCAGGTTTTGCTCACTTGCTAATATTGCTGTTGTTGAACAATACATTAGATTATATACCCTTTATTTGTCCCAGAGTGGGGAAATTGAACAGAGACAATGTTTATGGAATTCCCTCAAAATGTACTGTATATGGTGTTGCTTTGCCACCTGTGATGACATAAATCACGATTTTGCCACACAGATAAATATTCAATTTCAATACACATTGCTGCTTTAACATAAAATTATGTGAATCTGAGATGGAATTCAAGGCAGCTTGTGAGTAAATCAGAACTGAAAGCTTTAGATTACAGCGCAAATTAATTATCAACTTAATAACAACAACAGAGACCAGTTTAAAAAGACAGATTTCAACCAAATAAAATCATTTAGAGCCTCTTCTAAAAACAAAAGAAATCCTTCATTGCTTTGAAACTCACAGTCAGAATGGATAAGAGGTCGCTGACGGAAAGTTCAGCTCTCAGTTGCTCTTTAAACATGCGAACGGTCTGGTGCTTCAAGTAGTAGTAAGACGCAATGCGGCCATTGGTCTGAGGCTCAATGCTGTGGTCCTGCAACAACAACAATAAAAAAACTGAAACCCTTTAAAATATTTAAGTTAAATTTGAATCAGCATATACCTCATTAATGTCAATGCAGTATGAGCATTCCAAGTCTCTCAAGCTTCTTTCCACAAGGTTGGAGAGGTATTTGTTTATAGACTCATGGCTGATGTCTTCCAAGCTGTAATAGCTGCAGAAAAAAAAAATAATAATGAGTAAGAGGTAGGTTTTCAACACTTCTTCCACAGTTGCATGTTGGTTTGGGGTATGTTGTCATAAAGTTTGACTCTGGGAAGTACCCTTGGTTGATATATTGGTGAACAACAACATAGAGAACACATAGAAGTATGTGATCAGTGGTAACGTCATTGAAAGCATAACTGGGCCTTTAAATGTAGGTTGGCACGAACAGAACACCCAGCTGCCATCTCTTCTCTGATACTGAAGCTTAGAGTTTACCTGCCTAAACTAATGAATGATTTCATACTTCACATTATTTGGATTTCAAGTGTTCTTAATCTTAAGCTACTTAAGAGTGAGGACTAGCTATACAAATTGGGTCTAACAAAGGAAAAACAAAACAAAAAACTAAATTCTCACTGTGGGTTACAGATATCAATGCTGCGTGAACCTGCGTTTTCGTGGTTGACTAAGTGATCGCTTGCAGACTGCGACCTCTTCATGACCTGTATGTCTCCAGGACCCAGAAACGTGCAGGTCGGATCAGAGCCGACCTTTCTCACCCTGGTCATGTTATTTTATTTTATTATTGTTATGTTCTTGTTCATTATTGCACGTCCAAAACACTTTCCTAGTTGGTGGGATCCTCACTGACCTTGGCAATAAAGCTGATTCTGATTCCTCTACTCGGCAGAATTATTCTGTGGATCCCCACCCTAACAACTTCGAAAAACTTCAGATTTGTATCCTTGTTTCGAGCAGTCTCTCATTGCCTTGGTTCTTTCCCCAGCCTCTCACCCTAAACCTAAGCATCCAAAACAAATGGCTAAACTTAACCAGGACTTACAACCAAACTGAACCTAATTATAATGGCCTATTAATTTTGACGTTTTAACCCACAAAACCTCATGACGACCAGCCAAAATGTCCTCACAAGATCAGAGTTCTTGTCAAAGATTGGTCCATACAAGAATGAAAAATTAATGCAAACATGCAGAGAGACACTTAGACCATTTGTTTTATTGAAAAAGCCATACCAAAATGCCTAATGGTCCAAGTGTCCAGAATAATGCATTGCAGCCAAATTCTAAACAGAAAGTTTGTTTTTATGAAATAAATACAAAATATATCCAAGCATGTTAGGGAGGACAGACAGCAGGGAAAAAAATCAAGATAATTACTTCCAGATTAAAGTCTTTCCACCAGAAAATATTAAAAGAAAAAAAATGCTGGAAATGCCTGAAAAAAATTGTTTCCATGCTCCATCTAAGTAAAAGTTACCACATGAGGGTCCACAGGGGTGTAATCAGCGATAATTTGCCAGCTAATATTAGTGCTTCTTGTGTAAAGGCCAAGAATAGGGGGAAGCAGAGCACACAAACATTATCTAAAACTTGAAGAGAAGATGCTAAAATGTGGTGCCTAAGAAACAATTGATCATCAGCACGCCTCATTTGTGGCTTTTCTGGCCAATCTGGCCATTGTAAGAATTTAGGTAAAAGGTCATGCTCGTATTTCTCAGTATAATATATAAGCTCCTTGTACTGTTAACAAGTTTACATACAGGGTTTCCTCTTTTATCAAAACGGATATGTTCCGAGACCACATGAAGCGCCGTAATGGAAAGAAGTAGTAGGACCACGATGTAACCCCGGATTAGTGTACGGTTGCATAGATCATCAAATAAAATCAGACTCTCTGTGTCATTATTGGTTATGTTCTTGAATTAAATACATTGAAATGCAGCAGTAGCAGCTGGGGCGGGTCCATAATCATCAGATCAAAGACATTCAAAGTCTGCATTCTAATCGGGGCAGATGCACAATAGGATCTAATTAAATCAACAGTGTTTTGTATTAAAAGTACAATTAAAACTACTGTCATGACCTTTAGCACGCTCGGCTTTGGTGGGTTCCATACAGTGCTGTGCTGCAGCCCAAGTAGTAATGTTCTGGTTGCTCTTTCACAGTAAAATGTGAATAACATCCACACATAAGTTTATTATGAGATTTCTTTTATTATGATATTTATGGGATATGTGAAGTCCAACTGCAGAAAGATATAACACTATTTTTATTGTATGTTTCTATGATGATGATGATCTTGAATTTCCCGACTGTGGGACTAATAAACGTTATCTAATGTAGGCAGATAACATCTGCACAGGGATTCAGGCAGGATATTTTTTAAAACCATGATATACCTCTCCAACCCACCCTCAATGTAGCGGAAACTCTATCACACAAACAATGCTATAGCCCATATGTGAATTGTGCATACAGTATCAGAAAATGAGGGTGTAGCTAAAGGAGTCAAGTCATATATTCAGAGCTATGAGCTCCTTCTCTGTAGCGAAGCTCAGTAGAGGGCTTGGCATGTACAGTATTTATAGAACTGAAGTAACAATCAGATAACTAATTCACCACATGCATGATTCTTTTTTAAACTTGCATTTATGGAAGAAGTACCAGACGGATCCAGACAGATGTCAGGGAAACATGTGTTGACAGACCATTGGCGTTTACTCTACACTGTTTTCAGTCCATGGTCTGTTTTAACCTCTTTGTTCAGAAGAGGCTTCGGTGCAGCAGTTTTAGGAATAACGTATGTGACAGATGCACCACTGGTGGTGTTCTCTGTAGTTTGTAGCTCAAAGGGTGCAAGAAGAGAGATAATGTTAACTATTAAGACTCACTGCTGTGACAAGACTGTTGCTGGGAACTTGTGATCAATGCAGTATGTCAAAAACAGAAAACGCACCTTTCAGCCATTTTGGCTGCTCATTTTTGAAATAACAATAAAAAGTAATAATAAGAAAAGAGAAATGTCATGTTTGCATTTCTCACCTGGGATTCATCACAAGTCGTCTGAAGAAATAAGTCCAGGTGATGTAATCCATGGCGTCCTGCTTGGAGGCAATTGTGCCTGCAGCAATCTCAGCATTCAGATGGTCCGACAGCACAGTGAGGAGGCTGTAGAAAACAAGTAATGACAGTGCAGTTCATTGTTGAAGTACACCGCAAATAGGTATTTGCTACAACAAGAAGCTGTACATCAAAAGCAAAGGAACAAATTACCCTGTATTATCTGTAAGTTTCATTTATTTTTTTTCTTAAATATTGAGTGATCATGTGCAAGGTCCAACGACTGTTACTTCCATGAATGAGGTCTGACCTCGGGATTGATTTTGAGGTGCATGTAAACAGCTTAGCCCAACGATGGAAGAGAAATGTGGTTAATGGCCAGCATGTAAGCCCTGTAGCTCAACTGTAAACGGAATGGGTGATGTGCGCAAGCCTCAGCAATGCAACCAAGTCAACAAACTTTTTCTCTGATGCGACGACCACTTAGTAATATAATATACAATTAAGAAATGTGACTGTGCATGTAATTTCGTCGGTCCTTGTCGATGTCTGCGGTGAATTCCTAACAAACCTGATCCCAGCTGTGTTGTCACTTGTGACCACACTGTTCTGCAGTTTTGCAGATTTGTCAAACATTAGACAGGTTTCTTTAATCTCTCTCTCTAAGATCCGAGGACTTGATTTGCCGGGTTATGGACACATTACCTCCATGTTGCACGGTAGCTAAGTTCGTCAGAGCTCACGGTGATGATCTGAAGCACGACTCAGTACAGATTCTCCTAAATGTTTCATTTTATCCAAACCTACAGAAGGAAGCGTGTTGATGATGATGGCTCGATGGGGACGGCATTAAACCATCATGGTGGAGCACTGATTCCGGATCATTAGTTGATGAATTAGTTGATAAATTAGTTGATCAGTCAGCACAGTCACAATTTACCAGTTTGAAATGGCTCCTTGCTAACTATCAGCTTTGCTTTTTCTTCCTCCAATGACAATTCAAATGGAAGGACTAAAGGGCTCAGGGCGCCACCCTTTGTCAAGAAGAAGTCATTACAGTAGTTAATCTCTCCCTGCCATGACACCTTAATCAAGCTATTTCCTTCGTCAAGCTACTCACTGCATGCAACCCTGGTCTGTGATATGGACATTGTTACAGTACAGTATAGGGAGCACTAAAGACACATTCTATCATTCCAGGTTCAACATAACATTTTTGTTTTACCTCGATTCAACAGGAAAAGGCTCATACAGAAACTTCTTATAGAAGTCCTTCTTGATGTCATGGACCAGAATGACAGCTTTGCCCTGGTTATCAAACTGAGGGCGGCCTGCACGCCCCATCATCTGCAGAACATCTACACACACAACATAATATTAGAGAGAGCAACATGCATGCTTACATTTAATGAAGTGAGCAAAAAAATAGGGACTGAAAGGTGATTTCTGTAAATCTGGAGGGGAAACATGGAGAGAAAACTGTGTTGGCATCAACAATGCATTTGGGTCATGTTGGGATGATGATCAACATGAAATGCAAGCGATTTTGTATTTAATTCCTTGTTTGTGACATGGGTTGTTATGTATGAAATCTGACCCATGTTCCCAGCTCAGTGTTTATTTTGGAGACCATCTTGAGCTTCTTGAGACTGTTATATGTAATACAAATAGTTTCAGCTTTCAGCTATCAATCATTTATCACAGTTTTAGTCAGACATGATATATACGTCATATCAGCTGATTTGTCATTGCATCGTTTGATATTTCTGCCAAAGTTAAATTAAAATGAGTTTTATTCTGCTAATTACAAACAGTCCTTGTTTGCAGAGAATAACATTTTCAGTGACTTTCCGACTTTATTTATCATGAAATTTCCTTTTCGATTAATTGCCTGAGCAGTGGTGTCAGACCTCAGCAACACTGGTCGAGCATTAACCACCACTCAAAAGCATTTTGTAGATGCTAATAATACATGTGATGAGATGTTCTTTAAACTTTTACTCAAGTATAAAGGCTCAAGTTTTTGTCTGTTTATTTATACTTTTAGTAAAGATAGATTGAACAGCACTTCATACACCTCCAGTGTCTTGTGATTTCGCCTACTGCCTTGGGAGATCAGATTACTTAATGGTTAACCAACTGTGTGTGTTTATTTGTCCTGCAGAGCCACATGACATTCATAGGTACACAGATTGGTCTAGTTTTCAATATTTGAAAAGGAAATCTTGTCACAAAAATAAAAGTGGAAAGACAGAAACATTGAGCTACCTGTAATTGGGTAGTCCACGTATCTCCTGGATTTGCCATTGAAATATTCAGTGCCCTTGACAACCACCAAGTGAGCAGGGAAGTTCACCCCCCAAGCCAGAGTACTTGTAGCAATCAAGACCTACAAAATTCAATATATAAGATGCACATGATGTTTGTTGTGTGGTAACACTGCTCACACAGCGCACAGTGGAACCTAATTCACACCTGGATCTTGCAGTTCACAAAAAGTTCTTCCACTGTCTTCCTGTCTCGATCATGCAGTCCAGCATGATGCATACCAATGCCAAAGGCCAGCGTGAGCTTGAGATTGGAGTCTCTCACAGTTGCAATGATGTCCTCGATCTGCAAACAAAGCACACGTGCCGGAAACTCAGATGAGGGAAAGAATGTGAACGCTCTCAAAGCTATCAGTCTGTTTTCTACACATATTTTATTCAATGTGATGCATGTAGATATGTTTGATAGAGGGAGCCAAAATTAAGACAGAGTTTGAAACACAAACTCACCTAATGCAAATCGGTATTCTCGCTAATATGCATATTGGTATTCTTGCTATAAAATCAGTGCTATACTGACTCTGGTGGAGATAAAACAACTAAATAAACTGCTCTCCAACATAGACAGTCTGTGTCAGCCAATTTACCACTCACCAGAACATAGACAACTTAATGGCGGTTCATACTGTACATCTCCACCTTCACTCAAAGTGAGAAAGTAAAGCAAGGTAGAATTACGTTGTGCTCCTATGGTCATAACTACTTCTGTCAAGCAACATTATGCCGTTGACAGGTTTCAAAATGAGGAGACGTGCAAGTGAGAAAATGGGACCTATAATCAAACCTTGTGAAAAACCAAACACAGTTCATGTAGAGGAAAGGAAACTATGTTTACAGAACAATATCAATCTGTGAGTGTCCAGTTGCAAGCGTGTGATCTTGCCTCTCTCTCGTCCTGGTGAAGCCACTGTTTGGGATTGTCTTCAGTGGCCAGGTAAGCAATGAGGTCGAGTGCAGTAAGTCGAGTTTGCCGTCGTGATGAAACGAAGATTAGAACCGGCTTAGCTGGAGAATGGCTGCGGATTGCTGTGGAAAAATGCACTACAGTTTTCACATTGCTAAAAACAACTTGAAACCCTATTCAAATCAATACCCACTTTAACTACACTGATAATCACTCTTTCAAGTTCAAGAGTGAGACTTGAAAGGAGATCAGATATCATATGAGAGGTAAAGGCCCCAACATTCCCTGCAACCCCAAACAGGACTAAGCGGTGGTTAACTGCATGTATGTAATCTATGTATAACAAAGGTTAATTTCAAAGCATAGAAATGTGAATGACAGATTAAAATAACAGAAAATATACTTTAATCATCCATTTCCTTCAGGCCCAGACATTAAAGTCTAAAAGACAAAAAATAACTATTAATAATAAGTTTCTCATTTATCTTTTGCAGTCAGCATTATGACTAACTATATAAAGTGAAACTCAACAAATCCACAGCCATTCTTTCTGCTGGCTTCAGTCAGAGCTTGACTGTGACATAATCTTGTTTGCAAGAGCATTGTAGTTTGAAACTCCATATCACACAAAACCTAAGGTAACTTTTGCTGCCAGTCAAAATCCTGAGTGCTGCATGTTTGGTAGGAACCAAAACCTGCACCACAGCAGCCCCTTTGTCAATCAGTTTGAGACCCATGATCTAGAATATCTGAAATTTTGAAAGAATGACGATGCAGAGGCAGGAAGGCTGTACCTTGAAAGGTGGGTTTGTTCATGGTGGCCATTCGGGGGCAGTAATGTTGACCAGGAAAACCATGGATGTGAACTTCAAGTGGTACAGGGCGAACAGAGGGTCGGAAGTTAAACAAACCAACCTGAGGGTAGAAGACAAAAGGGAGAGATTACATATCGCAGGTGGCAACAAGGCACTCAGGCAAAGATAAGAGCACACATTTTGAGTTTGACTGTGGTTAATCGAGCCATTGTTAATAATTTCTGAGTCCTAGAAGAAGCTGTTAAAACACCAGCTCAACAAAAAGGGGGCTGATTGTGTCTTTTTTTAATCATGTACTGACAGAGTAGAGCAGACCTGGGCAAACTACGGCCTGCGGGCCACATCCGGCTGTTGATGAAGATAAATACAGAAATCTGGCTGATGAAGAGCGTGCAAGGGATTCTGATGCATTGCTTGCAATACTGCAAACACAACAAGGACATTTTACCAAACTTCACACCGCCAGAGAAGCAGCTGTCAGGACAAGTTTTGTCATTTTTCATGAAGGGGTTTTCTGAGTTTATTAGAGACTTTATTAAGGACTGTTTATTGGACTCTGCTGCGCTGACGTGCCCACAGAAATAGGACGCATTTGAGAGCGTTTCACTCTTCGGACACACTGTAACAAGGTGGATTGTGGACATTGTGGGAAACTTAATGCTTCAGCTGAAGAACAGAGCATCCGACTTTGACTGGCTTTTTATCTGGCTTTGGATGAGAGCTGCGATGTACGTGACACCGCCCAGGATAACTGCAGATTTCAAATCACGGAGGATTTGGCAGCAATGCAGTCAATGAAAGGGACAACCACTGGTAATGACTTGTTCTTAGAGGTTAATGCATTCTACGACATGTTAGGACTGAAATGGGACAAGCTTTCAGGTGTGACAACAGATGGTTGTCCAAATCTAACGGCGAAAAATGTTGGACTTTTAAAGAGAATGCAGGACAAAATGACAGAAATTAATCCTGTGCAGAAATTGACATTTTTGCATTCAGGAAGTGTTGTGTTAAAATGGAACAATGTTGATGATGCTGTAACTAAAACAGTTAACTTCATCAGAGCGAAACAAACAACATAAGCTATCACTGCACTGTTAGGTGGCCCAGCCTTGGCAAGGTACTGAAAAGTGTCTGGGACCTGATAGACAAGATTCAGGATTTCTGTGTTAAGAAAGGTCATGACGTCCCAAAACTTTCAGATAAAGACTGGGTGGCAGAACTCAGATTCGCTGTGAATGTGACTGCACTAATGGATGAACTACATATCAAACTGCAGTGCAACGGCCTTGTGCATGTGATGCACAGTGCATTGAAGGCTTTCATGAGAAAATAGCAGTTACACAACTACATGGACAAGCTTTTGTGACATCACGACTATTGATGTAGTGGGAATGAGGGCTAGTGGCAAAAGGAATCTGTGAAATAGAGAATTTTATTTAGCCATCATATTTGCTATTTTTAAAAGCAGGTGACATTTGATCATGCTGCCTGTAATATTTTAATAAAGTCAAATAATGACTGGTAACTTCTCATAAATTCAAGGCTTCAACTGTTTGTTGTTGTGTTGCAAAAAAGTATCCACCACATATATCCATTTTTACGTAAAAGTATGCAAAGTAAGATAAAGATGATGCAACAAGATAATTGGAAAAACTAAAAGAGAGTGCAATAATGCACGCATTATATAGGATAAGTTGACCACGAATCAGAGTGAATACACTGCTTATAGTCTGACCTGTCCAATTTCCAACCAGTCGGCGAGGTCTCGAGCATTGGCCAAGGCAGTGGACAAACCTACGACACGGACACTCTTGGAAGTGTGGGAAGAGATGAAGTTAGTCCTAGAGACTATCACCTCGAGTACAGGTCCCCTGTCCTCCCCTAGAATGACACAAACAACATTATAACCACACATTTGCAATATGATTTAAAGTATTTTTTGTTGAACAAAATTGTATGAACATCTTTTATAGTGTCTGTAAAGTCAATAGTTATGGTTGGATTTAAGTGGCCTTGAGTTTTATCAAGAGTGTGAAAAAATTAAGTAAATGTTTAAGGAAATGAGAGAATGGCAACTGGAAATAATTTGATAGCCACTAAGCCACAAATTTGGCAAAACTGACCAAGGAGGTGGATCTCATCGATGATCAGGATTGCCACTTTCTGCACATAACTTCGGTTCTGCCAATTTCTGCTAACACCGTCCCATTTCTCTGGGGTGGTCACAATGAGGTCAGCCTGCATTATCGCCCGCATGTCCGGGGTCACGTCACCGGTCAGCTCCACCACTCTAAAGACAATCAAGATTTCAGATACTTCAAAACTCATGAAACTTTCATGAAACCTGCATTTGAAAAGGGACTTTTTCAAAATAAGATCCCAGTCTCACATTAGTCAACAGCACTCCTCTATGGCAGAGGTCAGAAATTGAAGCACATTTTTAGCTCTGAGTATCAGTTAAAACCAAAGCAGACATGATACATTTCAACATTACAGGGTCTGACTCACTTTTTTCCGAGTCCCTCTTCAATTCTGACCTTCCAATCTTCAATTCTCTCTCTGACAAGGGCTTTCAGAGGAGCAATGTACACCACCTGTATTTCAGCAAAATACATATTTTTGTTGGAAAGAAGTCAGAATTGTTGAATTAAAATATGCCATTGAATTTGATTTTAAAAAATACAGGAAAAAAATATGTACAGCTACATTGAAATTTTATTGCCCATAAAGATCTGAGCATGCGTTAAACTATACTGTAAGAAGAAGAATTCATTCAGAATCAGCAACTAATCTCAGATCGACTGATGCAATATCTCATGTCCAGTGACTGAGAAACACAGGAGATATTTATAAAAATTTAAGTCTTTCCAGGAAGAGCACATATAATTTTCAAAAAGCAAATACCGTAATTTTCAGACTACAAAATGCAACATTTTTCATGCGGTCTGAACCTTGTGGCTTATACAATATATAATACATGGATTTTTATAGGCTAAAGAGCTTCATGCTGCCAAAACACTGTTACTAGTTAAGATGCGATCCTCATGCATTTTTAAGCAACATTGACCTTTCCATGGTGCAGACAGCACCACTGGACCCGCGGTTTATAGACCGGTGCAGTTTACGTATGAACAACATCTATTTTCTTTCTTAAATTTAGTGGGTAAAGCTAGTGAGCTCTATAGTCCGGTATTTATGGTACACTGAGACAAACTGAGGACCTACTCCATCCTGGCTGTGCCAAGAATGTCTGTCCTTAAAAGTTCTGAGCAGAACGAGAAGCTAAGTAGAGTTAGGGCAGAGCCGAGAAATGAAACATTCGGGATGCACAGGAATGAAAATCCTTGGTGAACTGAGGTCAAGGAAGCCGAGGACGAAGACCGAAACACTGAAAGACCTACAGCAATATAGAATAGAATAAAATAGAATGTAGGCTGTACACCAGCATGTAGAAACAAACAGCTCTAAAAAAAATTCAAGGCATAAGGTCTGCTGCAGATGCATAACAGGAGCTGGTCTCTGTAATTAGTTGGTCAAAGGGGAGAAGAAGAGAGATAATTATCTTCATTATGACCCACTGTTATGACGTGACACCAAGACCCGCTTTTGCATAATCAAATCATTATATCACAACCGACTAACAGTAACACAGAACTGACAAGATCCTATTATGGCCGTGTTGATTTGGTTGTCTTTCATGCAAAAAATGAAAATGCATGTTTTTGGCGGCCAAATTTTCAGTGAATCCATAGGCAAAATAGCAGCAATACAGACTACATTCTGACACAGGTCAGCGCAGGTAGTAGAGAAACTTCCATCACAAACTCAGCTGGGGTGGACTGGTGTGTTGTTAGGTTATGTGACTAAGTAATTGTAACCACCAATATGATCCCATGTGGAATCAATATCTTAGACATTTAAACATCAGGTACTAAGCGGCTGGAAAAATTTGAAAATTTGTGAAGCTCGAAACTTTTTCCTACTGACCGCTGGGACAAGCTCCAGCACTCCCCGCAACCCTGAACAGGATTAAGTGGTGGTTAACTGACAAAGTATATATTACTAACAACAAACGACATCTCACCTTGGATGTTGGATAGTGGTTAAAGACTCGGAACATGGCAATCTCTGCTGCTATGGTTTTCCCTGAGCCCGTGGGTGCTCCCAGTAGAACGCTGGCATCAGTGTGATACAGTGTGTGAAAGATCTGGGTCTGGATGGGGTTGAAGTGAGTGAACTTGTACAGACTCTCGTACTCTTGGTTCTGCAATGCTGTTACTGGCAGCGGCTGCAGGTCCAGCAGTTCTGAGAAGGGAGATAAACATGGGATTAGGGATTTTGTCTCGTCTATAATAATTAAACATTATCCTCAATGTTTTTTTTCAATGTTTGATATAGCGTATGCAAAGATAATTTAGTTCACAAGATCGCCAATAAAACAATATGAATCTAATTTATACAATGCTATATTTAATGATACATTTTAACTATAACATTCATGTTAATTCTTAACAATAGTTCAAAAGATCCAAAATGAGGTTCTGTGCAGTTTCATTTTCCTAATAGAATAACATCACAAACTTTTAGAAATTAGTTTTCATGTCAAAACAAAAATGTGCACCTGTGTGTGGTGGGTGTCTCTCAGGTAGGATCAGATTTTGAAAGTTGATGATGCAGATGGCTTCAGCACCTAGCCAGCGGTCAGACACAGCCTTAATGTAGTACTGAGAAGGCAGCGGCTCAAAGATGGGGATGGTGAACACAATGTGCTGCGCTTCACCTGTAACTACCTGCACACATATGTACAGTATGTTGAAACATGCTTCAGTGCAAGCTCATCTTGAAGACACTTCTAGATTTCTTCATCTTGAGGGGACAGTACCTGAAATGTCTCTAAAAACTAAAATCTCTGTAACATGACATTAACAGTCAAGTCTGATCCAGTGGTGTAAATATTTATGATCTCCCTGGGAATCTTCCTAAGAAAACATTGAATATTTGCAGTTGCAATGAACACAATATGGGTTAAAAATGCTCTCACAACGGGGTTTTTTATACAAGACTTCCATTCCAAAGTTGCCCTTCACCCTTCATCTCTATGCTATACAGTAGGTGTATTGTTTGCACCACAATATCATCACCCAAAGGAGATCGATTTGATGCCAAAGAGCTAGATTCTCTGCAGCCATTTTGCTGATGGAACTACGCATTCCAACCTTGTGCAGCTCCACAATCTTGAACTTTTTACAGCTCTTTGGTGTTATTCAGGGTGCTTTCTAATTTTACAATTTTATAGAGAAGGTTTTTTTCTCCGCTACAATATCAAAAATCCTGGTAGAAACCTTGATGTATGCACTCAACAACTTACAATTACTACAACTGATCATGTTCTTGTCTCACTCAAAAAAAGGCATGGTGTGAAATTACACAAACAATGAAAACATTTTTTGTGAATTGACTGCTTGTGTAAAGTGGAATAGATAACCATAAATGTTTGAGGTCAAACATGCAAGTTCAGAAGCAGATTATATATTTTGCTACAGCACATTTATAACTTAATTCGATAACATCTTCCATCATTCACGGTGGCTGCACACCAACCTGTTTCTTCTGCAGCAGTAGGTACTCAGAGTGGTAGATGTGATCATTGATGGGATCCTCCACCCACAACCACCAGGGCTCGCCCACTGAGCCATGGACCTGAGTAGTCGTAAAGGAGGCAGATCACAATTCAAAATTACAAAAGACCTGCAAATGTCACTTTGTTATTACTGAATGTATTATTCATTATCCTGGCAGTGAGGTCACACCCAGCAGTCACGAACACATTTTTCAAAGCATTTTAATGACTTCATGAAACTTCCATCAAAGGATTTGGTAGTGGTACCTACCGCACATGAATCATGTATTACACAAGACAATATGATGAAACTTTTGCCAAACTTGGGTCGAACGACAGATGAATCGTGACTGGCTGACATTCACCGTGTCAGACTCGCAGTTCACTGGAGCACATATTTTGCTAGAAATTGAAAAATATGGGACAGTTCCCACTCCTATTTCCTATGGTGCCAGACTCGGGAGGAGGCGACCACATTGTTGCCGTGTAAACGAACACTACATACATAAAACAGTGGTTAACTGGTTAAATGGCACTTAAGGGCATGGTCATCAGTGTCAATTTCATCAGGCGATACCAGACTAAATATGTTCGTCAGCGGCCCTTTTTCCCATGACGAAGACAAGACCAAGACGAGATGGCACCAACGTTATAATGCTGATGAAAACTGTGAGAATCAGTGTTATATTTGACAAATAAAAAGAGACAAAAATGTTTTGCCAAAAACAAATAAAAACTAGTTTTCATATACCACACAAGACGATAAGCTAACGCGTTTATCCTCCAATTGCGTGCCCTTTTGCTGTACCCCTGTGGCTTCAAATAAAACTGCGTGCAGGAGAATTACCGCAAAAGCTGGAGACAGGACTGCCATTTCAGGGTTTCGGCGAGATGGAAACAATCATGGTGCAGCGCCGCACCTTAAATCCCTTCTAGTTAACGATCCCTAAATTAAAGATGTAATCTCAATTGATGGAACGTATTAAAATGAAGCGGAAATGTTGAAAAAAGCAGAAAACATTTAATGCATTTTCAGCAGGCATTTGACGGAAAAATTCCAAAGGAAAAATAACGAAATGACGTCCACAGCTCGCGGAAATCTGTTTCCTTAGTAGTTCTATAAATATGTGTGTAGCCCCCTAATGCGCTTCGCTATTGGTCAATCCACATCGAGGCACTGGCCAGGCCTGAGACTTCGATTGATTGGCTCTCCGACCAAGTAGGCACCAGCCACTACCTGTTGCAACCATATCTTCCGATGCTCAGTAGTGATGGGCAATGCCAAACTTTGATACGATTCTGATTACTTCTTGTAGTTGCTGGTGTTGCCGCAGCGCTTCTTCGTCTTTTCACGCCAGTCAATCACGGCTCTACTCAATTAACTGCTTACACACGCACAACTCGCAGCGTGACTTAGACGAGGTCATTATCCTGTGGGCACATACATGTTGCATAAGAATATATGGTAGTGTACAGTGAAGAATCTGCTTAACCCAGCTGCTCCTGGAGATAGGAAAGAACGTCAGAGAGAGAGCAACTACCTGGCGTGAGACCCTTAGATTCACACCGGTTCACAAAGATGGACCACCTAGTGGCTGGAGCAGGAGTGCACTGCACCACTGAAACAACTGTATCCAACAATCCCATGCCAAGCAATTTCAACCTTAGAACATCGAAACTTTGGGAGGAAGTCCCAAGGACCCGCTTAACACACTCTTGGATCAGCACACATGTGCTCGGATTGTCCATGAAGATCCCACCTGGTCTGGACAGGTCCAGAACCACCTTGTGCCCGGACTGTCCGGCACCAGTGTCACGACCGAGAGTTTCCACACTGAGAGTGACCGACTGGGATCACACTGGGATCACTGGGACCATACCCAGAGCTCCCAGGTGTGCACGAAAAAAAATGGTCGTCACATGCACACCATGACTTGAACTGCATGTGTTTTAAAACACGTTCCACAACCCATAAGTAAAATTAAGGGTTTCTGCAGAATAGCGGAAACACAGCACATCCTATTTGCCCATGCTACACTCAGAAGTTAAAGAAAGTTTTGAATCCAAGTAAGCATTTCAAGCAAGATAATCTGACAATGCAAGCAGATGGATATTGTTCTGTCAAACTTAACAATGATTTGCGCAGTAATTATAGCCCTCACCACCTCTCCACTTTAACAATTACCTGGTCATTCCAGCGAAACTCTGGTGTAACAACCAGACGAACACGTAAGACGGTGCGTGTGATTGGCTGGATGCTGGCCTCCATGGAGATAAATGGAATCTGGTGAACACACTGTTTAACCGACAGCCCAACATTGACATGGTGCAGCATATGTCCTGGAGGCAGAACCAAATGACAATGAAAGTTGTTGAGGACATTTAATTCATCAAATCTTTGAAGATTTAACACAAAACAACTGGCTTGGGGCACAAAGTGAAAATGAAAATTATAATTTACTAAATAGATAATTACCAATCTCATCTTTTCTCATTTCCTTCAGTTTGTCCACTGTCATCTTCTTTTCCTCCAAACGGTTCAGCACAATGTGGCTCAGGTTCGGGAACTGTCGAAGAGGGTGGGCAAAACTCCACAACCGCTTGTCTACCACCTTACAGAGGGTGAGCAGCCTGCATGTCATAGCAGGCCATCGCTTCCTCAGAGCAATCTCAAAAAGAGCGCGGAGAATCCGAGCAGCATTCTGCAAAATGGATATATGGGGAGGAGACGTTACAACAGCTGGACACTGTTGAGTGTCCACTCAAAGCAGCAGACAAAAAGACCTTAGACAGGACTTCACTTTTCAACATCAATCTCTAACCACGTGGTCCTCAGATTCCTCAAATCAGTTACCACCGAGCACCTTCATGAGACACATTCGGGCCACTCCTGCGATAACCTTAAAACAGCTGGTTATGAATTACCACAAATCTGCAGAGAGGATGTTACTCAATGCTGCTACCTCAACAATCAGGCAGTCAGATCCTCTACAATTAAGAAGTTGGAGTAGTATGGTCACTTCCAGCACAGTGTAAATAAATCAGTGTACCAGGTGTACAGAGAGACCACACAGATGATGACACAGGTGTCAGCTCGAGCCATTGGCATGGAAATCTTCAATGGACACATATTTCACCAGAATGCAAGACAACCGTTCATTTATAGTGAGGTGAATCCTGTAAACACGTTAGCATGTTTCAGAGGAGTGGAACAAACATCCTATTATATTTCATACAACCCGTTTACTGCTACAAACCATTACCAACCTGCGCCACGTATGAGAGATCAGATATGAGTGAGAAGCTGTCCACCTCCCCTCGACCAATGTATGTTTGGAGCAGAATGTTGACTTTGCCGTAGCCGTTCTCCACACCTCCTGCCACAGGCAGCTTGCAGTAGTTACAGAGCAGGTCTTCCAGCTCCTCGATTTCTTCATCTCGAATCTGACAACATGGATATGAATGTTTTTTTCGAGATGCTACAGAGCAAAAGAATATGGATTTCTAGTGCTTGCAACTAACTTACCAGTAAGATGTGCTAAAATGAAGACTACTAGTCACAATAAAAATCAAAGAAAGCAATAACAAAAACAGAATCATCCGACCTATTGGTAATAATAAAATAAATAATGTGATTTTTATCTATCAAATTTAAGGATGACAATTTGGTAGGAAAATATTGTGCAGTAGGCATGTGAGTGTGCTGCGCAGCCGCATAAGACAAAATTTGGCAATCATGCAGGAAGGCTCTATGCAGAAAATCCGGACAAGTCACACCACCACTTCAGTGGTGCAAGAGTGTGCCCTGATCATCGTTTGGTCTGGTGGTGACTGAGCAGGTGCAGCTCAAAAGCAGTCAAAGATGATTTGGACCGTCTTGCTTGCCCTTTATTTGATTACTTGGTACTCTGCGGTGTCTTGTTAAGCACAGCCGTCTCTGCTGTCATGGTGATGCTACAGTGTAAAGTGTATTTCAGTGTATTTCTGTGCAAGTCTGTACACAGAGTAGAACTTTGAAATTTTACCAGATCCACTTTGCTTTCCAACTACTGACTCCCTGCCAGAGTGATCCATTGTAGTCAATGTATGCATCAATTTGTCTTTTTTTCATTATAATCTATAGGCCTGGCTTACAGGGAAGAAGTGTTTATACGCTGTCTTTATCAGATTTCTTTTGGTCACACCATAGAATGATTTATTGCTAGTGTTTATTGAACAAATCTCCCAAAATAAAATGCATGCTGAATTGCAATGAAACCTGGTGCCTGAAGTAAAATGTTGTCATTGTGGAGCTGTTGACTGTTGAACAGCTGAAGTGGAAATGCAGTCATCCAAACGTGAACCTTTTGTTCACATTATTAGCCTATCTACCGTGGCTAAGGAGACGTGTGCAAAAAGGGGTCTGTCTGCTTTAATGCACTTCAGCTTTTAAAAAGGTTTTAAAAATTTAAAAAATAAATAGAAAAAATGTCTTTATAGCAAAGGGTAGCGGAATATTTGAAAATGTGAGACTATTCAGCAAACATTTACTTTCTTTGAAAAACCTGTCTATAATTTTATTCAGGTGAGGGAAGGAGCTTCCAGAGCTCAGTCCCACACACTAAACAAGTAAGTAAGTAAGCAGCTCTGCAGTGCAGGTCTCTCTACAGTGTGAGGAACCCTTTATTTACATTCTTATTTTATTGAAATCCGTCAATCCCTTTTTGAGCATTCACATTCACACACAGATGGTCAGCCTGTTTTCACTTCTCAAAAGTTATGTGACCAAAAGGCTAATGGTAGTGAACAGCCACAATAATGAAGGGGTGTTCATAAAGTCTCTTTACCATGTAACAAATATAGCACAAAACCAGGAATAAATGAGTGATCACATTCTAAACAAATGTTAAAGCTACAGTCAAATAAATACTGCAATTAGTAATTAATTCAAATTATGCACTTCTACTTGTTCTGAATGAGAGGCCTGTTGGTTAAATGAGTGGATCATTTTAAATTAAAACAGGTAACTAATTTGACAGAAAGAACTTCACAAACTTACTTTCAACTGTTCAAATTCCTCTGCCTTGCAGACAATGCTAAGGATGTCCGCTTCTGTGCGCTGAGAGTTGAAAAGCTCATTGAAAGTCTATGAGAAGAGCAAAAGGTGAGCCATAATTATTAAAAAAGGCAGAAGACCAGCACGGAAAACAGTCACACTAACTTAATGCAATAGATGACTCCAAAGAGATGGGTCTTCAATACTTTTTCTTAAAAAAAAAAACAAAAACAAATGACAATTAAGCATTCTCTGCCCCTTGTCCAAAAAACACTAGAACACTAAAATTAAACTCATGCTGACATATTCATGTGTCCATATTCTCCTGCCTGAACTACTGTAACTCTCATGCATCCAGCTGGTTCACAATACAGCAGCGAGGCTTATGACAGTGACTCCAGCATTGGCGACTGTGCTTTGTGCTGTGTCTGTCCACTTTAGAATCCACTTTAAGATTTTATTAAGTTTTTAAGCTTGTCTTGACGTGGCCTTGACGACGTCGTGGACATGCTGTCCGGAGGGTCTTTCAGTCAAAGCTCTTTGACCCCAGATCTGTCTGCCAGAGGAGATCAGAAGCTCAACATGTACTTCCACCTTTAAAATTCTCTTAAAAACTCTTATGTGTAGGCTTGCATTCATGAAATATCTTATAAACTTCAGTTTTGCTGAGACATTAACCAACCGCTTTCATATCGCTGTGCATGTTCATATGGGAGCAAGTATAGACACTCTATTCTTGGCATGTCATTGTCTAAATCCACCGAGTTGACAGTGTTCTGACAAGTGCTATATAAAGAAAGCACACCCATTCTTCTAGGGAAAAAAGACCACACATTAAATTGATTATTCACAAAAGAATTTCCCTACATTACCTCGATAGTGTTGTATCTAATATAGAAGTGGCTGGAAGTTCTTCCCAAGTCAGTTGAGGCAAAGTAGCCGGTGCGCTCCTCAAAGCGGATCATTCTTGCCTTGTCCAGCTTCCTACCCGACTCCAGGACCAGCTCCCTTCGATAGAGCGCCATAGATGGATCCATCTGTTGCATTTCACATGAATGTTATTGCAGAACAAGAATGTGGAATGAATATGAATATATATATATATATATATATATATATATATATATATATATATATATATATATTAGATGATCATTCTATTGATTGAAAATTAAAAATGTGTTTGTATTGTATAATGACCATAAATAAACAAACATTATATACAACCACTGCCGGTAAACAGCACTTTGGAAAAAGTCACGATTGGAATATTGCCACATATTAGAATTCTCAGGACTTAAGCAGCAGAAAAGTCACAACATTGCCTAAATATTTTTAAAGCAGATATTTATGTACATAAAGACTGCAAAAATATGCTGTAAAAACATCTTTTCATGTAGTTTTCTCCACAAATAACTTGAAATTCTCATTTTGAAATCCACTACAAAAACAGCAGTTTAGACATAGACAAGTATTTCCTGCAGATCAGATCCACATTAATAATTTTCTAAAATAATATATAAATGAAAAAACATTTCTTCCACACTGCTCTTGAGACAAAACGACAGACAAAATGTATATTTAAGCTCCAGTTGTAGCCAGGTTGGATACAAAAACTACAGTAAATAGAATTAATGTGAATGAGAGGCAGAAATGGGAAACCGTATTACATGACCAAAACAGTAGAGATTGGCTGATGAGTCTTCATGAAACAGTGTCCTCATTTTCAGAGATCAGTATGTGGCGCCTTCTGTTTAAAAATTACGTGAGGTTTCAGCAAAGACACCATCTGGAGGGCTCTCAAAATAAGGACACTACTTTACTTTAAGTCATTGATCAAATTCAACTTCTGATATATTGTGTCATGTTATGGCTCTGATTCTTAAGTACAGATATAAACCGCAAGGGCAGTCTGTAATCTGTAATGAGACTCATTCAGTTCTTCGGATCTTTGCTTCCATGTAAATGCCGACAATACACTCCTGGTTTTCAGGATATCCTGAACAAATAGTTTGACAAGAAATGAACAAGAAAATACATATTCATAAAAAAATAATAAATTCAACTTTGCTACACAAAAGAATTTCAAAAATATAATGTAGTATAATGCAGTTCATCACATTTGTAGATGTACCACAATGTTGAAATAAAACACAGAGCTCTTCTTAAAAAGCACACAAATGCACTGAATAGATAAGTCCTAATGGATCATTAAAAAAAATAAATAAATAAATAAATATAACACTGTCAAGTACATTATTCCACAACCTGTTAGGGCATGGGGGTGACTAGGTATGACTTAGGTCTTCACAACAAGAAGCATACATGTTCTAATCCAAAAATAAAAAAAAAGGTATGTTGACAAAAAGCATTAAAGAACAATGATCCTAAACCCCTTTTGACTAAGCAATATCAGTAACTGACCTGGTACACCTTTTGGTTGATTCCGTACGCAAGAGGGTTGGCTCTCATGCGAACGTAGAGGTAAGTATAACTGAGCCACTTGACTGCCTCATCCACATTAGTGACTGTTCCAAGGGCAATCTGTAACGAGAATCATTCAGTTGATTTCTGCTTCCATCTAGAGGGCATTTGCTGATACTACACTCCAAGTTTGCAGGAGCTGCTGAACAAAATACTGGACAAAAGCAAAAAGCGAACAAGAAAATGCTAATTAATTTATATAAATATATACATATATACAAAAATATATGCTTAACAAAATCATGCATCAGTAAAACTGGCTTACTCCATCTATAAAGTCTTTCCCACCACAACTGTCACATCAGTTCAACCCACATGCATTCAAGTTTACACTGACCTCAGCATTGAGGTTGTCAGCCAGGCTGTCTAGGAACTGGCTCTCTATGGGGTTCTGCTGGGTCAATAGAGTCAAGTAGTGACTCAACTTGTCATGGGTAGTGATAATGGTGCCTTCACCAAATTTATCAAACTGTGGACGACCGGCACGGCCAAAGATCTGCATCACATCCAGGATCCCGAGATCCACCAAAGCTCCACGCTTGGCGTCATATATTTGTGTGCCCTGGAAACAACAGAATGTCCAGCTCAGAAAGAAAGGTGGTAGCTTGGCCACAGGAAGAGAGAAACATTCAATATGAGATACATGAGAGGAAGGGAATGAACTCTTGATTGTTTCATTTTATTGCACCATCCTGAACACTCTTGAACACTGGAGAAAACCATTTTTCGTTTAGTAATTTTTGCAGTTAAAGGTCATTATTGCTATGAAAAATATAACCTTTTAAATCCTTGAATATTGACAGAACAGAGATTTGCAATAAAAAATTAGCTTACTAAAAGTATGCACCTAAATTTGCCAATGTGTAGATATAAGCGATGGGTAAATATCATATAGACAACATTGATACAGTATTGGCTTGGATTAATCAGGTGCATGGCTTGCAAGCAGAACCCAGTGATGTTGATTCACTGATGATTAGCCCCTCACTACACATGAAAACTGTTTCACAGATCATACTGTACATTTGACATTGCTGGGAACTGTGAGTAAACACCTTGATGATCACAGCATGAGCAGGCAGGTTGACTCCCCAAGCCAGTGTGGCGGTGCACACCAGAACTTTCAGATAGCCTTTGGAAAACATGTTCTCCATCAGGTTTCTATCTGAGCGCAGCATCCCAGCATGGTGGATGCCAAAACCTTCTGGAAACATCTCTCTCATTTGTTTGTTTCTGGAGCGATGAATCTGAAAAAATAAAAGACTCAAATTATCTTCATCAAAAGTAGAGCATTCAAAGAGTTAATTGTAAAAATACACCACATTCCAAATCCAAGTACCATAACATTTTAAATTGGGAAGAGTAGTTTAAACATCCCCTAATGGGGACCGCTGATGAGACAGTGGCCATAGATTACTAATGCATCCTTTTCTGGTATGCAGTTCAATCGATGATCTGTCTTCCACAACAACTGTAGGTCAATCACACAAAAACACGTGCAAAGATTTAGTATGCTTGTCTTCGCTCTTCAGTGTAAAACCGAGTGATGGTGTTCTTTATTTATCTATCTGAGGAACATTGAACAGGAACAAACTAGAAATCAACACTACAAGACAATTACAATTAGATTTTGGGTGTTGTCCAGGGATAATTGTTCTAATTTTGTCAAGCACCAATGCACTCTTACTTGCGCAAACATTTCAACCAGCAGAAGCAGTTGTCCACTAGTGAACTCAGTATATACTGCTATCAATGCAGGATACGTCGTCATGTGTCTGCTGCCCAGTCAGGTGAAACTGTTATTAGCAAACAGTTGTTTCCAGTTTGCAAAAAGGGATAAAAGTCAAGAATCAAATGAAGAAAAAAGCAACCATTACATCAACTAAAATAATATTGCAGGGCATGTGTTCACAGAGCAATTTTGTGAATCACTGATACAATGATAATCAGAATCAGAATCAGCTTCATTGCCAAGGTCTGTGAGGATCCCACCTGCCAACTAGGAAAGTGCTTTGGATTATAGTGCAATAATGAACAAAACATAATAATAATAATAATATTAGTAGAAGTCACACATTTGTCTATCTGACGGCCGAGGGGAAGAAGCTGTTCTTGTGACGGGAGGTTTTGGTCTGGATTGACCGCAGCCTTCTGCCAGTGGGAAGAGAAACAAACAGTCCATGACCAGGGTGCGGCAGTTTGCAACCTATCACCTTCTCAATAGAACAATGCACAATGCGCTGCAGTCTTCCCTTGTCCCTGGAGGTGGCACTGCTGTACCACACAGTGATAGAGGAGGTGAGGATGGACATGACGATGGCCATGTAGACCTCCAGCAGCAACTTCGTCCGCAGTCCTTAGCTGCCACAAGAAGATCATTCTCTGCTGAGCCTTCTTGATGAGGGACCTAATGGTCGGCTCCCATTTGAGGTCCTTGGGAATGGTGGTTCCCAGGAAGCAGAAGGAGTCCACAATGCAAATGGACGATTCAGCCATTACGAGGAGGACTGGAGGAACTGTGACTCTCCTGAAGTCCATGATCACCTCCACTGTCTTTTGGGTGTTCAGCTCCAGGTTGTTGTGGCTGCACCAGGACATTAGCCGCTCCACCTTCCTCCTGAAAGCCAACTCATCTCCATCTGAGATGAGCCCAATGATGGTGGTGTCATCCGCAAACCTGACCAGCTTCACAGACTGGTGGCTGGAGTTGCAGCATTTGGTGTACAGGGAGAAGAACACAACACAGCCTTGAGGAGACAGTTGTCCCCAGCCGCACACCCTGACTCCGGCTGGTCAGGAAGTCTGTAATGCACCTGTAGAGGGAGTCAGGCACGTTGACCTGACAAAGCTTGTCATTGGTTCCTGGGGAGTCCAGATGATCCAGAACAACATGAAGAACCTGGTTTACTGCATCACCTACAGTACAGATCTGTTGTCTCTGTAGACAAACTGCATTGAGTCCAGGAGGGGAGCAGGGATGGAATTCAGGCGGGATAAAACCAGATGCTCGAAGGACTTCATAACCACAGACGTCAGGGCCACTGTAGTCATTCAGTCCTGTGATCCTAGCTTTCTTTGGAACAGGAAGACTAGTGGAGGATTTAAAGCGGGCTGGAAATTCTTGCCTCTTAAACGGCATTGGGTCATTGGACATAGGATTGGTACACATATGAAAATGGTATTTCATAGACGCTAGAATTCATACTAGCAAGAACTAAGTCGACTGCAGACAAGCTTATCATTAGGTCGGTCAGTCAGTCAGTCAGTCTCCAAAATGAGTCCCCAAGTGCAGCGGCAAAAGCTAACAAGCAGGTCAATGAAACTGCTTGATAAAGACCATGCACCCTAGTTGCTGAGCATTTCCTCAGTATCAGATATCACAAGTTGACAGCACCTGCAGCACAGCTTCACACCACATCAGACTCACAGAAATACGTTTACCACATGCTGATGATTAATCATAACTAAGTGAAGCTGAATAACATGTCAATACAAAGCATGTTTTGGGTGATATCAAAGTTTTGTTGGTTTTGGATACAGTGACATTAACACTAGAGGCCCCTCACTCACAAGTTAGTTGTGTGTCTGTGATTCAATGCAGTGACATCACCATCACCCCCTTCTGTTGATGCTGTTCCTGACAGGTTTTCAAAAGGGAGGTATGGCAGATGTGGTAGGTTGTTGTGGGAGTGGTTCCCCGCCAAAACACGCATTTTTTATGGGCGGGCCATAACATTTTCTGATGTAAATATTTCAGACTATATATGTGTAAAATGAAAATGAATGCACTGTTCCCTGTGGTGTCCCATTACGAAGCGTTATGCCTGTGTTTGAATGCACCACGTTACTTTTGTGATGCAAGGCTTTGAGCTATGCCTTTTTGTTGATGAGGAAACTGCTCGGGCTTTGTGACTGGCTGTCATGTATATGACACAATGAAAGTGGTAGCATCAAATGAGAACGACCACAGATGTTAATGAACCCTCCCCTGCAGTACTCTGGAGTTCCACACGATCGGGCAATCGACAGCATCTGCGTATTGTCAAACACAGTGACATGACAGCTGTGCATCTTAAAGACAGTAAATGAATAATTACTAGGGATTTAAGGTGGAGCAGCAAAGTGTGCATCACAAAGCTATCTTCATTGTCTTGAAATTCCAATAATTGAATTTATAAACAAGAGTTGATTTTGATTTGAAGAAAAGGTCGTGTTAAAGTTTAACATTTGCTCTGTTGAGCAGGTTGGAGGAATGCGATGAACCCGGGGTACCACAAGAGGTCTCTTTTCCTCTATAGCGCCATCACTGTGACAATCTTTAAGCAACCACAAGCTACTCCACACTACTGAAATCACAATAGACTATGATTAGCCATTAGACTACAAATGATATTTCTCTCAAATAGGTGTCTCTTTGGTGAGTTTTCACAATAATTACTAATGGTGTATCAAAAAAAGAACCACAAAATCAAACATAATAAGATGGGTTTTACATGATTATTCTTATTGCCCATACAGACCCCGGGGCAAAGTACTATAGACCAAAGACAAATCAATGTGGAGAACAAAGTCACCTGGACTGAACAGTGCTGGGCAAAAATGTAAAAAATAAGGATAAACTAAGAAACAATTTGTCTTGTTTCTCTGACAAGTGACTCCCTACTCACAAACTCTGATATTTACTGAGATAAAGATAAAATAGGAGTATCATGAGCCAAGTTAAATTTTCAATTTTGGGTTTGGTCTCACACGGGAAATGGCTGTTATTGACAGACTGGTGAGTCACTTTATCATAATAACAACCAAAATCTACGAGCAGCAATACATTTACACAAAAGTAGTGACATGCATTGGGAAATCAACGTCTGATTGACAGCAGCTTTCGCAAGCCAATTAAAAAACACATCAAGAGAAAAATGAAATGCAAGAATTAGATATGACAACAGACTCAAAACAACACTACTGACCTCAAAGATACAGTCATTAATCCATATGCATATTTCAGATTAAAACCTGCATGAATATCAATGTAAGGCCCATAAACTGAGCATTATTTCTATGCGGGTTTTGGGTGGAATCAGCCTTTCACCACGGCCACACACATGTATTGCGTGGGCGGCACATATAGGAGTGAAAGTACAAACAAAAAAAAAATGTGCCAACAATCATGTGCCCACCAATTTTATATATATATATATATAGCCTCTGGCAGGAGGCTACGGTCGATCCAGACCAGAACCTCCCATCACAGGAACAGCTTCTTCCCCCTCAGCCATCTGACTGTTAAATTTGTGATCAGCCTTTATTTTATTTAATTTAATTTATTAACAGCACTTTATTTCAAAGCACTTTCCCAGTTGGTGAGACCCCCACTGATCATGGCAATAAATTCTATTCTGATTCTGAGAGAGAGAAAACATATTCACCTCAACACACACTCTCACTTTTTCGAAAAACTAGTGATTAAATACAAATAATCTTATAGTATTGTGAGTCAGTTGTAAGTCAAAATATATGTAGTTAAAAAGTATTCCCTGATATACTTCAGAGAAGTATGTCTGTTGGCACCACAATTTAAATTTCACATAGAACCAAGCGATGTCCACATTTATTTAACCAACATTCACAAACTCAAAACCATGCTCTACTGATTTCAGCAATGCAGAGAGCATAAGTACTGCTGCCTCCTCATTCACTAGCAACGAGTTTGTTGCGTCTCAGCGGACTGGTGATGTAGTTTAAGAAGTCACCAGAACACCCGCTTCAGTCCTTTAGGATACATTCTCTGAGGGGAGAATGGATTTAAGATCGAAATGTTTCCTACAAATCATTTTAAGAACTACAAATGTTGTGAAAGTAGATACGTGATATAGCCAATAGGACAAATTCATTCATTCATTTATAATTAACTTTTTTTTGCTAAAGGAGGTGAAATAATAGTGAAAGAATAGATAATAATACAAGTAAGTACCTGCTTCTCACACTGGCCATAGTCGGCACCTTGCTCTGGTTGAAAGAAGCAAGAGTCACCATGGTTCTTGGCCATCTCAATTAGGCTCATGGCAGTTCTCACTGTGGAATTTCGAGCATGGACAAATACCATCACCTGCAAAGAAGAGGGACCGTAATGAATTAGACAATTTGGCATCTCATTCAAGATTGATATTTTAGGCACATGGGACTGACAGTTCTAATAGTGGCTCGTTCATGATACGATCAGATTGAAGTGATTTATGATGGTGATGGAGTGTCCCAGACACAGTGGTACCCAAGTGAACGCGTCACATGTGATACAAGTGCTCTAGGTTAAAATAATATAGGTTACCCACAATATCTAGGGCTAGAAGAAACTGTATCAGAGCACAAGGTCGTGTTTAGGGGTTTAAGAAACATTTTAAAGAGTGTGGGCGAATGTACAGGTTATATGGTCTTGAGTAACTAGCAAGCCACCCACGAGCACACATTTGAAAAGTGAAGATGCTTGACACCATATTACGTAATTCCATGATCCTTTTGATCAGTTTCTGTCAGAGTTAGTTTAGATGCTGGCCTCCACGGCTTGAGACCACAGCGGCACACCACAGGGCTGGACCTCTGGTTCACACGCTCTGCTTTGAATTCTTTATCCCGATTTGAGAAAATGTACATATTCTTCTCAGAATTGTTTTAAGCAGTAGCAGCATACTCCAAGATGGACGGAAATTGAAAAAGAGGCAATTATTTTCATGCCACTGAGACTTGTTACGGGAGGAATAAGCAGCCAATGCAATGCATTTACCAAACAGCCACCACTTGGATGGCCAATTTCCTAAATCAATTTGATTTAGAATGATCAGGCTCTGAGTCGATAAGATACGATTCACAATGCTTTTAAATAATGAGGCTCAACTGTGTTACAAACACAAGTACTTTATTTTTCTCTCCGCTACTGTTTAAACGAGATACGAAGAGCAAAATTGTGAATTGCCCCATTCAAACATTCACTCAAAAGAATACATTTGGGGCCACGCACATTTCAGTTAACTTTGTCAAGTCTACATTTCTAAAATATGTAATCTGCTGTTCTCATCTACTTTTATCTGCTCATGAGTAAGGGGCTCTCAGGTAACCCAAAACAAAAGTGTCCCTGACTTGGTGTGACCTCATGATTCTGATGCTAATATTTATCAGAGGGAGGCTGAACAGCACACAACCCTTTTGGAATTATAAATGACCTCATATCACACAATACATACAGCCTTTCAGACAAATTAGCACATGAACACACCTGTCCATCAAGTCAACTGACCTGGATAATAATTTATTTGCCTCAGTTTGGCATGCCGACCTGAATGTTTGGCTGGTTCACCCATACTAAGAGCCACCAAATGTTGGTCATCTTGGCATAAAAAGGTAATTAGTTACAGTTACAAATTACATCTCTTTCCATTCACCCTGTGTTGTCAGTATAGGACACATAAGTCCACTTTCCCAACGTCAATATATCACGGCAATGACCATGAGTTGGCTCAGAAAAGTGCACTTCTAAATATAGAAACAATACGTATAGTCGTATCTAAAGATGTAATTGAGAGCAGTGGGGTCAGGGACCGTCTTCTTCTTTTTTTTTTTTTTTTAAGAGCCAAAATACTGACTTTTTGAACAAACATATCCAACTGTGATAAATATCCAGATGAGACAACACGAAGAGTTTTACACAAGTCGCAACAGCAAAGGCCTCATCAATCATCAACTATATATACATATAGAGTTAGAAATAAATGTGCTTTCAAATCTTCCTCTTTTTTTCCCTCTTAAATTAAATACTTTGTAATGCTTGGACTCACCTGGTGACCAGCCTTGACCTGCTCCAAAACCTTATTATAGCAGACTTCCTCCATGTCATGAAGTTGCTGGATCTAAGTTAGACCGTAGAGGAAAAAATAAATCACATTTACATCGTATTTCTAAATATAGATCACACACACATATATCTTCACCTTGTTGGTGGTTTTAATTCCGACAAAGGTTTGTCCCAGGGGTACAGGTCTGAAGCGTCCATCAAAGTAGAACAGGCCAATGTAGGGGTTAACATGCAAGAAGGATGCCACATCCAAGTAGTTTGGCAATGTTGCTGAAAGGCCCAAAATTCTGATCATGCTCTGTGTGGACTCCACCTATCAAAACACATATATACATATATAAAATATTCGTTGAGATTGTTGAGATTTCTTCTACAACAGGCTGGGTCAGAATGTGGCCCCCAGAGGATGTAGATAAAGCAACATTGAGGAGGATATTTATGACTACACCACATCTGGAAATTATTTCACTCTTAGTACAGTCATGTAATTATTTACGCCTCATACTTCATTGCCATTTAAATAAGATGTAAAAATGCTTGATGTACCTGTCTAATAGTCCTGGCCACCAGACTCTCCAAAACTGGACCACGATCTTCATGAAGAAGGTGAACTTCATCGAGAATTAGAAGACGCACAATCTGAGACAGAGCGACATCTCCTACACTTTTCCTGGTCACAACATCCCACTTCTCCGGAGTTGTCACAAGCATCTGCAAAACAGAATGCATGCAGTAAATACATAGCTTCAATATTAACTTTTAACAATATTTAAGACAACAATAGACAAACAAAATTCAACATTAACACGTCCATTTATATTAAATCGGGTTGGTTAATGTAAACCTCTACAAAGACAGGCTGGGATTCAGGGCAGCATTTTTTTCTAGCAAAGTTGAATGCGCCCACATGGCAGCCTAGTAATTAGCACTCTCGAATTGCAGCAAGAACTCGTACCCAGTCGGACGGGTGGGCTTTCAGCATGGGGTTTGCATGTTCTCCCCATGTGAATGTGCATTTTCTCCGGGTGGCCCACTGACCTGTGTTGAGTGAGAGAGAGATACTGCGGGCCCTATCAGACTCCACATTCAGTTATCTTCTCAGTGACACTCAGTTTCCGCTTCTCCCTTAAGGAGTCGCCACAGCAGATCATCTTCCTCCATCTCACCCTGTCCACTGCTTGAGTTCCTCTCATTCACACACATGTATTCCGTCTTACTGCAGCTAACCTTCATTCCTTTCCTTTCTAAGGCATACCTCCACCTCTCTAGCATATCTTCCACTAGCTCCCTGCTCTCACCACAGATCACAATGTCATCTGCAAACATCATCATCCAGGGGGTTCTTTGTCTAACCTCATCTGTCAACCTGTTCATCACCATCGCAAAGAAGAAGGAGCTCAGAGCTGAGCCTTGGTGCAGTCCCACCTCCACCTTGAACTCCTCTGTTACACCTGCAGCACACCTCACCACTGTCTTACACCTGCCATACAAGTGTTGCACCACTCGAACATAAAATAGGAGCAGTTCAATTGTTTCCCTCCCAGCACAGTTATTATTATTATTTATTATTTATTTTATTATTAGTTATTATTATTAGTGATTGTGCTTGGTGACTTCAACAAGGCAAATCTGAGTGAGGAGCTTCCCAGGTACAGGCAGGTTGTAAAATGTCCCACCAGAGAGCAGAGCGTGCTGGATCACTGTTACTCATCGCTCCGCAACTCTTATACCGCCCTCCCTCCAGCTGCGCTGGGACTCTCTGACCACTTGATGGTTCATCTTGTTCCCACATACAAGCAGAAGCTGAAGCTGGCAAAGCCTGTTGTGAGGAGCATGAGGATCTGGACAAGTGAAGCTAAAGAGGAGCTGCAGGCTTGTATGGAGACCACAGACCGGGAGGTGTTCAGGGCTGCGACCAATAATCTGGATGAATATACAGACACTGTGACTTCATGGATCAGCTACTGTGAAGAGTGCATAGTTCCAATGCGCACCAAGGTGAGTTATGCAAATGACAAACCTTGGTTCACAGCTAAACTCAGCCAGATTAGACGGGAGAAGGAGGCAGCGCGCAAGAGTGGGGACAGGAACTGCTACAAAGAGCTGAAGTATGGGTTTCAGAGGGAGCTGAAGAAAGCTAAGGCCGCATACTCTGACAAACGCAGCAGTTCTCAGCCAATGACTCGGCTGCGGTGTGGAGAGGGCTCAAGGTGCTCACAAACTACAAGCCACGTGCCCCCCACAGTCTGAACAACCTCACTCTTGCACAGGACCTTAACAACTTCTATTGTCGCTTTGAGCAGCCATTTTGCACCAACACCTCTGTGGTCTCTCCAGCCCCATGTTCCACTGTGCTGTCTCTTAGTGACACAACTAAGACCAACGATGTCACTGAGACAGCAAAGATCACAGTCACTTTTGATGAGCCACCCCCTCACCTCCCCCCTCTTTCTCTTGACATCATGGGCAAGACGTGCGCACTCAGTTCAGGAGGCTGAACCTTCGGAAGGCTGCGGGTCCGGACAGAGTTTCCCCTGCCATCCTGAAGCATTGTGCTACTGAGCTGGCTCCAGTGTTCACGGACATCTTCAATGCTTCCTTGGTGTCCTGTCATGTTCCTGCCTGCTTTAAATCCTCCACTATCATCCCTGTTCCCAAGAAGGCCAGGATTACAGGACTGAATGACTACAGACCGGTGGCACTGACGTCTGTGGTCATGAAGTCCTTTGAGCGCCTGGTTCTCTCTCACCTGAAGTCCATCACTGCTTCTCACCTGGACTCATTGCAGTTTGCCTACAGAGCCAACAGATCTGTGGACGATGCAGTGAACCAGGCCCTTCATTTCGTTCTGGAGCATCTGGACTGCCCAGGAACCTATGCCAGGATCCTGTTTGTGGACTTCAGCTCTGCCTTTAATACAATTCTTCCAGCTCTGCTTGAAGACAAGCTTCGCCAGCTGGACGTGCCTGACTCCCTCTGCAGATGGATTACAGACTTCCTGACCAGCCGAAGTCAGCGTGTGCGGCTGGGGACGACTGTCTCTGACACTCGGACCCTCAACATTGGGTCTCCTCAGGGCTGTGTTCTCTCTCCATGGCTCTTCTCTCTGTACACTAACTGCTGCACCTCCAGCCACGAGTCCGTGAAGCTGATCAAGTTTGCGGACGACACCACCATCATCGGGCTCATCTCATAGAGATGAGTCGGCTTACAGGAGGGAGGTGGAGCGGCTGGTGTCCTGGTGCAGCCACAACAACCTGGAGCTCAACGCTCAGAAGACAGTGGAGATGGTCATAGACTTCAGGAGAGTAACAGCTCCTCTGTCCCCTCTCATGTTGACTGGTTTATCCATTCCTATTGTGGACTCCTTCTGCTTCCTGGGAACCACCATCACTGAGGACCTCAAATGGGAGCCAACCATCAGGTCCCTCATCAGGAAGGCCCAGCAGAGAATGTTCTTTCTGAGGCAGCTACGAAAACTACGACTGCCGACGAAGTTGCTGGTGGAGTTCTACACGGCCATCATCCAGTCCATCCTCACCTCCTCTATCACTGTCTGGTACAACAGTGCCACCTCCAGGGACAAGAGCAGACTGCAGCGCATCGTACGTTCTGCTGAGAAGGTGATCGGTTGCAGCCTGCCACCTCTTCAGGACCTATATGCCTCTAGGACCCAGAGACGTGCAGGTCGGATCAGAGCCGACCCTTCTCACCCTGGACATAGACTGTTTGTTCCTCTTCCCTCTGGCAGGAGGCTACGGTCCATCCAGACCAGAACCTCCCGTCACAGGAACAGCTTCTTTCCCTCGGCCGTCAGACTGTTAAATTTGTTAACCGCCTTGTTGTTATGTTATTCTATTTATTTTATTTTATTTGTTTTTTGTTGCACTTTATTCCAAGGCACTTTCCTAGTCAGTGGGCTCCCCACTGACCATGGCAATAAATTTGATTCTGATTCTGATTCTGATTCTGATTCTGATTCAGTTCCAGCCGACTCCCAGCAGACTTCCAGCTGACTTCCAGCAGAGTTCCAGCTCAGTTCCAGCTGCTGGAGTGACCCCACTCCTCTTAAGGTTTAATGGTATAAGAATATTTGCCACAAGAAGCCACATTTTTCAATTTAAATGAATGGAACCACCTGAACAGCTGGTGTGACTTCGTGGCAGTCTCGCAGTTAAAGCACATCCCTGTGTGTCACAAGGTTGCTGGTTTGCGTCCTGCGTACGCCTCTTGTGCATGTATCTTTTAAATTCATACATTTTGCCGTGATCCTCCTCGAAATATCAAGCGGTGTAGATAGAAATGTGTGCGGCATTTATTTTTTACGTGCCTCATGCCACCAATAACGAGGGCCCCGGTCAGTGTATGTGAGCAACACTGCTGACTGGAGCGTCTCATCTTCACTTCTCATCTTAAACGGACTTCACGACAATCAACAATGAATAATAGGTGTAACACATGCCATACATTTAGTTTTGGGAATGACAGTATAACATCGACCTGGTCGAATTACGTCACCCGTAATGACCACAGCCAGCAGATGCTTTTTTTTTAATTCAGTGTCTAGCACCGCAGCACATAGAAGCCCGGCAACGGGTATGACAATGGACGTGTATGGAAGCCAGTCAGCATCGCGTACAACAGTTACAGCAGCACATTATCGCAGCATCTCACTCTCACACAGCGATCTACCAATACAGTCGTACCTCTAACCCTCTGAATTTATCGTGGAGGGTCACGGTAAAATGTATGAATTTTAAAAATACATGAACAAGAGATATACGCTGGGCACGAACCAGCAACCTTGTTACACACAGGGATGTGCTTTAACCGCTATACTGTCGCTAAGTCACGTGACCAGCTGTTCAGGTGAGCCTTACAGTCTTATATATTTGTAGGAGGTGGCTCTTTTCAGCAACACAGTACAACAATGTGGCTCTTACCCTCTGACTGGTTGGCCACCCCTGGCTTAGATTGTGACGATGACCTGAATTTTGAGTCAAACCATCCACGGCGTGACTGTGTCTTGGTACACACCACTAGCTCCCCTGTCACCATGATCAAGTTCTGGACAGTGACTCCAGATCAATAGAAAAGCCTTGTTTGTGCTCGGACCATTTGAGATCTCCGCTCTTTGTGTAACTAACGTCTAGAGACCATCAATAGTTCTCAGATATTAATGAATGAATGTTGCGAGTGGTCGCCTCACCGCGCTAGTTTGTTTAAATGGTGATTCACAGAAACAAAGATCAGAATTGCGAGACATACTGTTTTGTCCGAGGAGCTTCTGCGCCAAGCGGTGCTCAGCCTGGTTTTGCTATGCATGTGTTCGGTAAGCGAACTCTGACACAGACACAGAAAGGTACAGTCCCACTATTGAAATGTTCTAGCCAAGAAGGCTACTGCCACCTCTTCTAAACACTTCTACACCTCCACAGGTATATCATCAGGGCCCTCTGCCTTTCCACTCTTCATCCTCTTCAATGTTCTTCTCACTTCAGCCTTACTCATCTTTGCTACGTCCTGATCTACAATGGCCACTCCTTCTACTCTTTGTTCTTTCCCATTTTCCCTCATAAGCTCTTCAAAGTACTCTTCTTCCCAACACACTTCTGTTATCAGTCAAAATATTCCTCTCTCTATCCTTGATCACCCTAACTTGCTGCACGTCCTTCCCATCTCTATCTCTCTACCTTACAATCCTGTACAAATCTCTCTCACCCTCCTTACTGTCCCACCTCACATACAAGTCCTCAGAGGCCCTCTGTTTGGACACTGACACCACTACCTCTGTCTTTTGCTGGGCCTCTCTGTCTCCTGTCTACTCTCTTCTGTTCTCTCAAAGTACCACTTTTTTAGCTAACCTCTTCCTTTGTACACACTGCTCCACCACCAAGTCGCCTAATCCACTTTTCTTCCAGATGACACACCAAGAGCTCTTTTACCTGTCTCCCTGATCACCTCAGTCATAGTTGTCCAGTCATCTAGAAGTCCCTCTTCGCCACCCAAAGCCTGCTTCAATCCCTCCCTGAAAGCAACACAAGACTCTTCCTCTTTCAGCTTCCACCACTTTGTCTTCCTCTCTGCCGTTGCCCTCTTCACCCTCCTCACCACCACGGTCATCCTGCACACCACCATCCTATGTTGTCTCTATCATCAAGTGACATCTACACAATATGTAATCCATCTGTGTGCTCCTACCTCCACTTTTGTAAGTCACCCGATGCCCCTCTCTCTTTTGGAAGAAAGTATTGACCACAGCCCTTTCCATCTTTTTGCAAAGTCTACAACCATCTGACTTTCAGTGTTCCGATCCTGGATACCAAACTTTCCCATCACTTCTTTGTCATCTCTGTTTCCTGCACCAACATGTCCAATGAAGTCTGCCCCAATGCCCACTCTCTCATCACTGGGAATACCCCTTCAATTATTAACTTGAGACTGATTACTCTGTCTGATACTCTTTTCACTCCTGGAACATTCCTAATAAGCTTCGCCTTCAAGGCGACTCCCACTCCATTCCTCTTCCCATCTATACCATGATAAAACAGTTTGAACCCTGCTCCGAAGCTTCTAGCACAACTGTGTTGCGTGAGTATACAACAACTTGCAATGGGGAGGGAAAAAAAACCTTGAAAGCAGTTTCTGTCGTAAGCAAAACATTCCTATCCATGCTCAAATGAGGACAACCACAATTCTAGAGAGCACATCAAATGATGGAAATAAAACACACAGAAAACATGAAAAGGGCACAACTGCCTCAAATTCACCTTTGTCATTTGTCCAATAATATTTGTATTTTCAAGTGAAAATTTACTGCTCTCTGGAATGAATAGGTGAACTGTTTGGCAAAGTGTCAGTGGGTGTGAAATTCCCATTAGAGTGCTCCTGTAAAAGCAGTTCATTAAATCCTCCCTAGTTTGCATTTGAATCAATCGCCTAAGCCATTAGAGACTGAAAGGCTGAGAGCAAAATGAAGCGCCTTCTGCCTAATTAGAGCTACTGGTTAATCTAAATGGAGGGTCTGGCAAACGATGCATAAACTGAAGTGGTTTCTTAATTGCTTCACAAACAGACAAAAGGAAGACCACAGAACTGATGCCATTGTTTGTCAGAAAGTTGGTATTTAATCTACTCATCAATTGATCACACAGAAACGAAAATCAATGTTGTGGATCCACACATGGTTTTTAGAGCTTCAAAGACGTCAATATTATTTGGTGAAGCTTGTAAATAATAATAATATAATTTTAATCTATAAAATAGAGATTTAACGTTGATGCCAGTAAAGATAGAAGATTGCTGTTGTTCTAGAGCGAGTATATGAATCCATGTATCCATTTTTTAAGTCAGCAGGTGAGATGGCTTAGGCTTGATTTTAGATATAAATGCTAACTGAAGGAAACTGTTCAAAGTTCATAAATCACATGCATTCAGCATGAGACACACATTTAAACCATTTCACATGACGAAACCAAGATGGGCCATTTCTCACACATAGAAACATTATCCACCACGTGTTACCTTGGTCGAACATTCAGCAAGTAGAGGCTAATTGCTAGATACTAGATACCTTTGGCTCATGCATAACTGTTTTGTGAATATTTATATTAAAACCAGATCAAGCTGTGGCTCAGACTTTATTAAAACCCCAGTTTGCCAGTGTCCCAGTCATTCTGTGTGTCAAGCATTGGTCAACTTGAGACCAACATTTGCCCATTGTGGAGCAGTAACTATATTTACAGTCATTCTTGCCACTAGGGAGTAAAATCACCATTGTGATCACAATGTCCATTTTAAATAACCGTGAAACGGACTTGATCATCACACTGCCTGAAAAAGTCAGAACTAATATTATTAAGTGAATATAGAGAATTTGTGATGAATTAATCTCAATCACAGTTTAATTGTATAAGAATATTTGCCAGAAAAAGCCACATTTTTCAATTTGAATGAATTTGGTATATTAGTGAAACCCATACATACATTTAAACAACAAAATATTGTTTACTTTGCATCAGTTTGACAATGGCACAATAAATAACGATGGTGGCTATATTCATATTTTTTATAACCTTTTTTAAACTAAAGCTCTTTTAATGTCTAAAAGCAAACAGATGCTTTTGTTTGCTTTTGTTCAGGGATTCCTCCATGTTTGTTGTTGTTGTTATCATCCTAGCTGCGACATGTGCATCAGTGTGATCAGTGGACCAGGAACTCGTGCACGTACAAGGGTTCCGTGTTGTCTGGAGAGCAAACTGTTAAATGAAATTAAATTAAATTAAAATGATTAAATGTGATTAAAATATATTCATGTATTAATTACGATTAATTATCGTAATTCGTTAATGACCATGCAATAAAAAAATAATCGTGGTTAACTTGTTAAAGTCCCACCACTAGTGAATACATATTGAAATTAAATATTAAATTATTGCCTTAGTCAGACGTCTTTGCATGAAAGTGTGGTCAATGAAGCCAGAAGACCAGCAGTGTTTTCATACGGTGTGCATACCTGTGTTCTTAAGATTTCTCCCTTGGTCAGCTGCATGTCCCCAGTCAGTTCTTTGACAGTCATGCCCAGAGGTTCCAGTCGCTTGCTAAAGTAATGAGTCATCTCAGCTGCAAGTGCTTTCATTGGGGCAACATAGACAATCTAGAGAAAAAAAAACATTGCTCAGTACCTTTTTATAACAGTACTGTACACATTAAACAACTGTGTGAATTCAGAGAAGCAGATTCAGAGACGAGCTGCATTTTCCATGCCATGACAATGCTGACTGCTTTACAGTACATACCTGACAACCAACGTACTCCAGTAGACACACAATTGCAGCCAGTCTAACCGACCTAGGCTATTTTATGTCCAATGAAAAGAAAAGGAAATTGCAGTCCTTCATGATCAGAGGCTAAATTAGGGGTCACCATTTTGGTAGGCCAGCCTTGTTTGTAGGTCTGCTTAAATATCTTTTCATTTTAATTAATGTTACTGTTTTAAATCTTGTCCAATAATGGCAGCAGAACATAAAACATGAGGTTTCAAATTTTAACCATCCATCAGTCGTAATATTATGTTGCCAATGGTAATCTTCAGTCATTTCAGAAGTTTGGATCAAGCCTCTTTGATGTCTCTTCAGCATGAAAAGCCTTTGCATGGTAGGTTGTGGGATAAAAACAAATCATCTCAGTAATGCAACACTTTTCAGTAGATTGGAGTTGCAATTTACCATTTTGCCAGTGTGTAGTTTACTTTTCATAAAAAGGTTGATGACCTCTGGACGTAAAGCACTTTCACTGTCTATGCTGCCAAGTAAACACATATTGTATGAGAATGAAACTAGATCAGCAGTTACTCTGAGTTATCCTTGCCTATCATATCTATTTGCCACATTTGAATTTCTATAAAAGGCAAACAAATGGGCAGCCAACAACACAAAAATGGCACGCTGATTCTTATGACCTTTTTGTCACACATGTTCACAATCAAGCGAAGAAAACACACACACAGGAACACACACCTTGAACTCATCTTTTTTTATCATACCACCAGGTTGGAGATGTTGTCGGATCTCATGAAGGACAGTCAGCATAGCTATGTTGGTTTTGCCAGCTCCAGTTGGGGCGCAGATGAGAAGATTTTCATTGGTGTTGTAAGCTGTCTCGAACACAATGGACTGGATCCGGTTCAGGCGCTTCATACCACTGAAAACCAACTGTCCAATCTAGACACAAAAAGATTGTTAGTAAGTATTCTAATTCAACATTCATATTCTCCACCAAGGAGCTGGTGTTTCAGACGGCAATTGTTAGTCTGTGTTCAAAATAACTGCATGGTTATGAAGCACTTGGGATAAGTGTTCTATGATTCATTAAATACTGGGAGTCATCTATGGATGCCTACTCATACTGTCATCATACTTCCATGAAAAGGGTGTTGTGAGTACAGGGTCCTGGAAAGCTACAGTATCGGTTCGGCGCATACGTGGGAGTGATGAGGGTTCGTTGACAACACTAAGGTTCTTTACAACTTTAAAGAACAACTTTATTGAAATACCGTAAGATGATAAGCAATCACAAACAGTGACTGACAACAAAAAAATAAAATACATGATGTAATGCAGTGAACACATCACGAACAACAGACCTTAGTTGACTTACTTTGTGTTTTGTACATATTGCTATTGTTAAAGAGGTTATTGATAAATATGTCATGGGACAATGAAAGAAAGCTCCCATGTTGTGCCTTTGGCAAATTGATGATGATTGATATGACCCACATTTCAATTATTAACAATATAATCAAATTTTTTATGTGCATATCAACATCTTGTTATACTCAACACTTGTGTCAAGGAAGCACGCTGTTATTGATGGGATGTCTGATGACAGGAGGAAACTGCAGGCAAGTTTCAAATTTCACACAGCTCTTGCAGAATGAAAGAAATAGCTCAAAGGGGGATCAGAAATCATGTGGTTCTACTTATTAAATCAAGCGGTAGGCCTTTATAGTGTGTGTGTGTGTGTGTGTGTATATGTGTGTATGTATGTGTGTGTGTGTGTGTATATATATATATATATATATATATATATATATATATATATATATATATATATATATATATGCTTATCTTGCATAAATATATGAAAGAAGATTAACAAAACTGTAGACACGACAGCTTGTACAGTAGTGAGGGAAATTTTTAAAAAACTTTTATTTACTTAGTTTTTTACTTTATCAAGGTCAGCCAAGTAAAACAACTGCCCAAGAGACCCCTGTATCTGAAAGAAACAGCTACTGAGTTCATCTCTGTTATTGTTTTTTGACTCAGTTATTTACAAATATATGTTTACATATTCTAATCAAGTTATGTCAGTTCATGAAATGCCATGTCAGGATAGGAATGGGCTGTGGACGGCTTGTTTTAAAACCCTAGCTAGTTGGTCAGGTGGACAGGATTATGAGATAGCGATGACATGACTGGTTAATGACTGGTAAGGTTAGGTGGCACAAGTATGTGGTGTTGGAAGGGGACTATTTGGAAAATAAAGCAGTATAAATCCAAATGTCATACTCTTTGTAAGGCTCAAAACTTACACAACAAATGCACTTATGAGTGATTTGTGTCAGTGTGTGTTTGGTTGTTTTATTTGACTGCCTTTATTTGACTGAATTATTACTTGACTGAATTATTTTGGAAGGCAAGACAAAAGGAGTGCAACATCAAAGGTCTTTTTTTACTATTAAATGTCTTTGTTCTGGCCAATGGGTTTGCATGCAACGGACTATATACATCATGCTCCTGTTTTGCTTCACAAGCACCCATTCATAGACAGATGTAGCTTAGCTTGTTTAAGAAGTTAAATGATTATCATAACTTGCTTTATTCCTCAGTTGGGTGAACAGCGAATTTCTGCAGTGTCAAGAGCACAGTAGTAAGACTCAATGTTTGTGTGACACGGCGTAATGTCTTTTTTGCGATGGTGCCTCAAACATGGTGTAAAGCATTGTTGCTTCTTTTTTTTTTTTGCGTTTCTATATGCTGTTTATGCCGTGAGCTCATGTTTGGTGTATATACTTGGCAGTATTAAGCAGTTTACATCCACAAAGTCATTAACAACTACTTTCGGGCCAGTGTCTATACTGATCCTCAAGCCTGCAGTACCTGATGTGAAAAAGTGGCCACCTGCCATCGCTAAATAAGAAACCAGTGTGTTTTAGAGATGTTGAACAGTATTGTGTTAAAACTTTCAAACCATTTTCATGAGCTCTATGGAAATGTGATGTCACTACCTAGGGGGCTCTATGTACAGTATCTTTCACAGCTGCTGTGAAAGATACAGAATCTGCTGCATATTGGTAACCCAGCACACTCCTGAAAACGTTCACACATGCCATTAAACCAGTGATTTAGTTGTACGGTGTACTTGCAAAGCCAAGGACCACAGCACCGATAACAACCAAGGACCCGTTTTGAAGGTTCAATCTGTGGCTAAATGTGAGACCCAGAAAATTGTGTACGCAATATAACACCCAGCCAAGAAGAATGAGGACCTACCATGTAGGAGCGCAACTACTGATTACTTTAATATTCAGTTAATCTGTTGATTTATTTACCCTTTTTCTCGATTAATTAATGAATCATAGAACACTTTTTGAGCATTAACTTCCAACCTTTTACTAAAACTTAACTGAATGCAAAAACTATTAGCTTGAAATAACAACTAAATTAATAGAAAAGACATGTACGTTTGCTTCATTCGTGAAAAACACACATTCAGATCGAGAGAGAGTTTCAGCTGTATCATCTAACTGGTCAGATCTAGAATTCCCTACCGTTTAAGTACATGGCTAGTTCTGACTTGCAGCCTTTTAAATCTTTCATTGTTTCATGACTCGTGAGTCAATTGAAACACTATCAATGAGGTTTGCTGTTTGAGGTATTCACCCTCAACTCTGTCACACAAACACACCGCCAGTGTCATAGGTTCACACGCGTGAAAATAAAAGTGCAATGACATCTTCTCCAATCGACACCTTCTCCATTATTTACAACGCAGCACAAAACTTATAGGACATTGCAGAAAGAGTACTGAAGTTGACACAATTAAAAGGCTGATTTCCTGTAGAGAAAAAATATTACAAATTCTTCAAATGAGAAATCACAGAATTTACTGTCTGTTGGTGTCACAATCAACGGCAGTTACATCGACAGCGCAGCGACATCACAGCGGAAGTTTTAGATTATCAAATGCACGTGACATTAAATAAGTGAGACGTGAAAGAAAAAAGATGTAAAATACGTGTAATTGGCGATCGTCTCATGTCGCTTCTGTCACGACTCAAAGTGTACAGATTAACAACATGATCAAAGTGCACGTAGGAGAATTTTCACTTTTTATTGACAGCCAAGCTACGATTTCAAAGCAACATGTGTCTGACCGTCTTTTTCTCTACCACCACTCCATGCAGAACCTGATGTATTTGTTGAGTTCTGTGACTGACAGAGGAGCATAGTAATCGGGCAGCACAACGCATCAATGGCCCAATTCATTACTTGGAATTAACAACTTTATTATTTCTTTGTTGCTGTTGCTGCCGCAGGCACATGGTCGAGTAGCCAGGTACCGCCTCTGTCAAAAGTCCCTCTCAAAAAAATGTGCACTTCTCAGGTACAGGGACATATTATTACAGTACCTTCTTTATCTTTCTTTATTTTTCAATGGCTTCAGAAGGCAGTGGGGAGGCAGCGAAGCAGCATCACAGCAGGGAAAGAGAATCTGCATTTTTGGGGGCATTTTAAAAGTGTCAAAAACTGAGTGGAAATATGTTCTAAAAATTAAGTATGATGCACAATTTGTGATAGCATAATGCCATTTTTCAGAAGCCCTTACAAGCTGAGAAATCCAAGAACTCAAACATGAAGGCCAGGAAACAGAACACAGCATTGACATCTTCTAAAATGGGCCCTCACTCAAGGTGACTCTCTCAAAACAGAAATATGTTTGATATGAACAATGCTTGCATAGCCTCAATTGAAATGTAATTTATTTCAGGAATCACTTTGAAAGATCAACCACTCTAAAGTCAAATTCACTGGAGCAGATCATCGTAAGATCGAAGCAAGGAGAGGAGGGGACAGAACCAAGAGTATTACACACTTGGCCTAAGATATCAAGTTGAATCTGACTAAAACATTGATCCCTTGGCTTTTCTTGCAGAGACCAAGTGGAGATGAAATGAGGCAACAAATGTTGGAAAGCGATATTAAAGACCAGCAAGGCATGTCAATCATAAAACTTGAGCGGCAGGTTCCAACTAAAGCTAATGTTGTCAAGGAGGATAGATGGAGGTACAGAAGGGACCAAGAAGATGAGGTTAAGGACTTGAAAACCGTAAGGCAGAGTCTAATGTCTACACAAACACTGATGACAGAGTTGATTCACTGTTTGACTTCAAAGTGTTGGAATCCACTGATGAAATCAGAACTCTATCTCAAGAATTTTTTATGGTACTATAGAACTAACCCTATTCAGAGGAAATACATCCCCAACAATAAAGCAGTATTACCAGACCTATAGCTTGCGAGCTTGGCTACATCTAGCTCTTTGCATGGACTTATCGTTATGACTGATCACAGTTTTTCTTGCTTCCGACAAAGTTGTCCATTAAGTTTAGCTGCTAATAGCATTACATGAATACGAATAGTAGGAAAGTCTTAACGCTTATGAACAGGCCAAATCTTTTTTTACAGCTCAGTGATGGGAACCGGGTTGCATTTGATAGGGTAGCAGTTCTTTGTGGAGGGTACATGTGGCGGCGGGCTCATTTCATATTCAAATGTCGCATAAGTTTCAAAACTCAGTCGGTAGCTGCTAAGAACCATTCTCTCCTTTGAGTGCACATTAGCGCAGTTATTAGAGGAAGGACGGGGGAAAGGTGTTGTCACCGCTGCATTACAAAGTCACTGACACACAGACACAACTAATCTATACATGGTGAGCGATGACAGAGCAGTATTTATATCTACAATATTATAATGTGCCTCAAATCAAAAAGTGATTTTTTGTTTGATCCTGGTTAAATTATGGCAGAGGCCGCTGAGATCCAAGTTTGAGACATGAGCGGTCTGATCAATCCAGGGAGAATTACTACAACAATTCGGATTTAGCCAAGACCCACAATACTTTTTATTTGCAATCACAGACTGCGGGCTCGCTAATATCTAAGAGAGTGCTTGAGGCACGCAGTTAGGCAAAGTTTAATATTTGCCAAAAGACACATTAATTTAAGGCGGGCTCTAACAATGAGCACATGCATTAAAAAACTCAACGCCCCACTATTAATATCCTAGGTCAGCAGAGAGCCGAACTCCGAGGATGAAATTGCGAGCACCAGAACTTTTGCCGCCATCAGACAGATGTCACTGTGCTAATGCCACAGTGACTCAAGCCACAGCTATAGCAACAGCTGAATCGGGATCATATTTTAAAATTGTCAAATCAATATTTCAGAAAAATGTTAACTCAAATACTGGTGTGAAATCTGAGTTCAAAAGTATTATGATTAGGTATGCTCCGATCAATCGGCCACCGATTGTGATCTGTGAATGCCGATCACTACCTGTCACTGCCGATCACAACAACTGATCACATTTGACAGCCAGCGCTCTGATGAAGCCCCACTGGTTGTGATGCGTCCAGATGAGCAGCCATTCTCAGGTGTCGTTTATGAGAGAGACAGAAACAGAAACGACCGGAATCCTCACCGCTTTGGAGGTGAAGCGTTCGTCAGCCACCTGAATCTGAAACTTTTAAAAACATCCAGAGTCCTGCTACAGTATGTAAATATTTCACGGACATAGCACAGTCTCTAGAGATTCACCTGCGACGTCTCAGATCTAATTAAATGTTTTTCAGTTGTCCTTTTGACAGAATAATTGCTGCATTCAGCAAGGGTTTTCTATTTTTTGCCACCTTGGAGTGGAATATAAAACGTGTCTGAATTTAAATGATTTAAAGTTCAATTTTTCACATCATGGACACAAAAGGTGTCATCATTTTGATACAAATTCATTGTCAATCCATGTGAGCGGTATTGGTGATCTGCAGCAAAAATTCTGATTGGAGAATCCCTAATTATGATGCTGGTTTCTTAAAAGTGAATAAAAATACAAATGAGCCAGTCTTTTGAATGGCTCTTTGTTATGAACAGGCCCCAAAAGCACAGGCACTGTCTAGGTACAAGTCACCATAAATGAGTTTATTGTTGAGAGTGATAGGACCATGCTACTCCACATAAAATGGTTAACAGCTGAACTTTACAGTCAAGCTGAATTGTTGTCAGATTACAAGTAACATTTGTTAGAATTGAAAATAGAATAGAATTGAAACTGTGGTGGAGCAGAAACCTTGCAGTCCCAACTCTGACAACAATTCTGCCTGTATAAATATTGTACACTCAGTCGCCTTAATACTGAATAAGTACACAATTTGGGGTATTCTGAATGCACACAGGTTTCCAGATATTCCAGGATAACACTAAGAAATCATAGGTGAAAGAAAAAATAGATGAACCATATCAAAGTAAAATTAGAAACTGATTTTATATTGTATTGTATATTGTATTTATATATATATATATATATATATATATATATATAATAACTTTTTTTTTCCTCAAAAAAACACGTCCTCTCTTTCTTAGATGATTCTTGGTGCCAAGTCACAAGCGCTTCGAGACAATCAGGTCCGAGAGAAAGAAAAAAGCATGGCCAACATGAAAAAAAGGGATAAAGCTCTGGAAACTGCGATGGTTGAACTGGACCGTAAAGCATACAATGACATGATGCAGAGAGCACAGCGCCATAAACGATATAGGTTTAGGTAATAGATTGAAAGTTCATATACTACATTTATTCTCCATCTGAGTGACACTGAAGAACAATCCATGTAATGCAGGGAAATGGAGCAAATACATGAACAGATCGAGGAACGCCAACAGCAGAAGACAATGGAACGGTACTTAACCAAGAAAGAAAAATGGTACATCCAAGAAACCTATGAAAGGAAAGCTGAGGAGGCTCGTAAGGTAAGCACAAGATATACACTTAATATAAAATGTTCATTCAGCAACAGCGAGTGGTTTGGCTTTTTCTGCCCTCACCTCTTCAGGCACAGGAGAAAAAAAAGGAGGATGAACGCCTGCTTTGTTTAGAGATGGTGAGCTACAACAACACGATAGTACAAGCCAGGGAGAAGAAAGAACAGGAAAGAAAGCAAGCTGAACTAGAGGAAAGAGAATGGATTAAGCAGAAACTGGTAAGTAGCAGAAATACCCTAAGATTGCTTTTCACACCTAAAAGAAATGTGCTTGTATATATTGGAATGTATATATTTTGAAGACAAAAAATGAAGACCATGGGAGGGAGAACAGCTGACAAAAAGGACAGAAAACCCTCCTAAAGCTGGGGAATTTTCAGCAAAGAGGTGAAATCTCAGCACAGTCACCTGTGCATGAGGCAAGATTTTTGTTGTACTGTAACCCCAGTGCCTAATGGTAACACATGGGGGATCAACAAATTACTTGTTTATTTATGGTGAATACTTTCATTGACGATTCCTGGGTCAGTGTGAGCAAGACACTAATTAATAGTTATTATTAATCAATTTATGATGATATGCAGCAAATACATATGTGTAGTACTTTATTTAGCGTATCAAATGTTCCCTAATCTAATGTGAAAATCTATCTGACTTTGTGAAAAAGTAATTGCCTCCGAACCTAATAATGGGTCGGGCCACCCTTGATAGCAATAACTGAAATCAAGCGTTTGGGATAATTGGTGACGCGTCTTTCATCCGACTCTGGAGGAATCTTGGCCCACTCTTCGTTGCAGAATTGTTTCAACTCCACCATTTTGAAGGATTTTCTAGCATGAACTGCCTGTCTGAGGTGACACCACAGTATTCCAATAGTATTTAAATCCAGACATTGACTTGGCCACTCCAAAACCTTCATTTTGTTCAGTAGGCGGTGTGATAGAGATTTCTTGTTGATGCCACTGAGGAGAGAGTTACAACAACACAACACATAGACCCAAATGTCACCATCTTATGACGTATAATGTAACAAATCTAATGAGAATTTTATATAATTCATTAATGGGAATTTACAAAGATATCAAAATCACATATTTAAGTTCCTGTGAACAACAGAGACTATAGGGTTGATCAGAAGCCTTCGTTTATCTGGCACTGCCGCATTATAGGACGCTGTCAGCTCGCTTTTAACTGCAGGTTCACTGTCAAGGAAACTGACATTGATTGACGAATGCTCACAAGAAATGCAAAAATAAGGAGCATTTGACAGTTATGAAGGGGAAAACGGCTATACTGTGCGAGGGACTTTGATGTCAATGGAAGATAATTATCAGTCAGTTAAAAAAATACCAAAAGAAAGAAGGAAAAACACTAAAACATGGCATATTATCCAAGTCGAAATCTTACCACTGGAAGATGATATACTAGAACAGGAACAAGAGGTAAACAATGTGAAGGAAGTTGTTAATGGGCTGGTGACCACAACCAACTATAATGCAGATAAAATGCAGAAAAGTATTAGTTGAGACTGAGGAGAGCAGATTTTTGAAAGGGAACCAAATCAAGGGAGCAACATGGAATACAGTAATTATTTATTCAGCCCACTGGACAAGTCCGAAGTCTGATGTGGGTGCATGACCTTGACCTGTCGGACTGAAATTTGAGGTTCTCAGGGGAGCATGGCAGGCAAGAAACACCACTTCAAGGATAACATTCGACCATGATTACTCACAGAAGGTCTATAAAGACAGGAAGAAAGAAGTGGCAATGAGAAATAAATTGGAAATTAAGGCATATGACTGAATAGACTTTGGTTGGGTGTATTCCATATAAAATTCATGTGTTCATACTTAATCGCATAATAATGAAAAATCCTAACATTCAGTTACCCCACAGGTAGAGGAGGCAGCCTATGAGGAAGAGCAGAAGCGAATGCGGAGAGAGAAAGCAATACAATCTGCCAAGGAACTGGCACAACATCAAGCAGCTAAAGATAAACAAGCTCAACAGGTAATTGATAAGTAAAACACGCACACACACACGTATATATATATATATATAGTAAAATAAATGGCGCACACATTTCTATCTACGCTGCTTCATATTACGAGGAGGATCACGGTAAAATGTATGAATTTTAAAAATACATGCACAAGAGACATATGCCGGACGTGAACCAGCAACCTTGTGAGACACAGGGATGTGTTTTAACTGCTGGTTTGTTTAAATGGTGATTCACGGAAGCAAAAATCAGAACACGACACACACAACACTTATGTCAGTGCCAGGACGTTCAATGGTGAAAGTGAGGTATCAGTGAGGTATCAAGACCGCTTTCAACAATTGTCTAGCTAATATATCCGAAGTTCATACGGTTTTGTCCGAGCGGCTTCTGTGCCTAGTGGTGCTTAGAGCATTGAGGAGCCATATTGCCACGCATGACTGTCAAGTCCATATGGGTTCAGTCTCGTGGTATTGTGTTTGGTAAGCCATCATTAAGTAGTAAGGTACAGTCCCACTATTAAAATCGCTGAGGGCCAAATGTATCCACGCGCCTCCACGTGGATAAACGAGGCATTGCAGCTCCGGCTGCTCAGGGGCGTTCCCCATTGACTATCTCATCGCGGGGCATTAAAATACCCTGCGTAGCAGCAGGGGTCCATGATAGGAGATGTCATGAACCAATCACCCACCTTTCATGGGTCTCTCACTAAAGTACCATGGGAAGCTGGGAACAATTGAGCTGCATCATCTGTATATATAAATACTGTATGTAAACTTAAAAAATTAATTTAAATTCTAAAAAGGACGAGCAACGTGCCCGACGAATTCAAGAAAAGGAGTTTGAAGAATGGGAGAGGAAGGAGAAGATGCTGGCAGCCAAGAGGAAGCAGGCTGTGCTGGATTTACAGATTGCACGCGAGGAGCAGATTCTGAACAAAGATCACCAGCGTTGCATGGAATTGAATGACAAAAAAACAGAGTTTGAAAGGCTTCTAAAGTAAGATACTGAAAAACATTTCTTAAAAGCTTGTTTTTACCTTAATTTTTCTACCATCTTTCTCCACATAGAATACAAGAGGAAGCAAGGAGAAAAGCGAAGGAGGATAAAGAAACATATCGAGAGAAAATGCGTAATTTCACAAAGGATGTTGGACAGCAGGTGAAGGAGCACGAGTTCAAGGCTTTCATGGAGAACTGTAAGATCTCCAAAGAGAATGAACTGAAAAACATTGAGGCTGAGGATACACGTCAGCGCTTGGATGAGTTCAAGAAGGCGGAGCTGAGGGATTTCAGGTAAGTCAGCATGAGTTTATGGAAAGAAAAAGCACTATTATCAGCATCAAATACAGGGACTAAAACATAGCATCTCTCAATGTGCAGAGCAATGGGATATCCTGAGAAGTACTCAAATTACCTGGAAAAGAAGATACGATAGGAAATTATGAGCAAAAGTTTTTCAAGGTGAGCTACAACTTGCAGTCTTTTGAATCTTAATAATAATAATAATAATAACTAGATCCTGGCACTGCCTTGTTGATACCAACAAATAAACTAAGGAAGTTGGATTTCAAAGGAAACCATCGCATATGAATAAAAATCAGGTGAACATGCATACATGAAACTTCCGTTGATCATAGCAGGCACATAATATAAATATACATTATATGTAAAAATACTTAGCAGAATCACAGCAAAACAACATGGCCCCATCCCTGAAAGGCAAGGGCTTGAACAAGCAAGACCATTCCAAAGAAAAGGGCAACAATCTGAGGCAGCTAACTTTGAAACAACCCCTGTATGTACCTGCGACGGCAGATGTTAGCATGCTTGACTTGAGTGAATCTAAGATACTAGACAAGCTCAAGAAACAGAGAAAAGACCACCAAAAGGGCCACATGCAAAACCTACTATCTTTAACTAGACTGAGAGATGACAGACCCACACAGGCAGAGAGCCGGGTAAGCACTAATGAAGACACTGCGTTGCGCCATGAGCAGGCCCTCAAGTATCTGCAGCACAGGGAAATGCACTAAACAGCGCAGTGCCTGGACATGCAAAATAGACTTTGGAGAAACAACATGAGGACTTATTGAATGCCGGAGGAGAGCGAAGGAAGAGATATTAAAGTTTTTGTTCAAGAACTGTTAAAATCTGTTCTTCAACTTGACCTCTTTCTTCGACCTGACCTCAACATCAACAATAAGAGAGAGCACAGAGCCCTCACTATGACGTCCAGGAACCCTCATTCTGCCCTGTGCAATCAAGTTTCTGGATTATTCTGTGAAAAGCATGGGAGCAGAAAAGAGTCACCTATGACGAGCAGATATACTTTGACCATGACTTTTCTCCTGAAGTGCAGGAAGATAGTGCGCGATGCAGTGAAGCAGTTGAAAATAAGGAATATCAGAGGAGTGTATTTTCCCTGCACAGCTCAGACATTTCCACTAAAATGGCTAGAATCTACCCACCCTCCCTGCACTCAAGGAGATTGCTGTGCAGTGCAAGTGAATGAAAGAAAGTGTCTGGAAATGGAACTGTCCCAGGACGTACTGTATGAAGCAGCGTGCAAGGGAAAGTGAGGAGAAGGCCCGCGACTCCAGACAAAGGATTAGTAAAAGATTTTCTATGTTGATTTAGTTGAGGACAGGGCATGAACTGTGCGTAAGCGGTGTCAACAATAGTTTACACTGATTTTGCGTACAGTTTATAATTACACACTCTCTGAAGGTGATCCTCCTCAGTCATGGTCTGAAGCAATTATTAGTGTCACACACAAAGATGGAACAGATCCAACTCTTTGTATGTCTTATCACCCCATCAGCTTTCTGTGTGTGGATCTGAAACAAACCTGAACAGCATTTATTGCAAATAGAATTCAAAAACATATGAAGAAATTAGTAAAGCCTCAAAAGCCTTCTCAGCCTGGATGCTGAGAGGGCTTTTGGTCGGGCAGACTGGGCCTTTCTACAACAAACTCACAAATAAATGGGCTTTAATGACACTTTTATCAATTGATCCAAACTTCTTATAAAAACCCCAGGTCACGAGTGAGGGTTAATGGTCACTGCTCTGAATTTTTTAGAGTCATTGCCGGGGATCTTCCTCTCATGCCTCCCGTTTCGTAGTTTGCAATCTCAGAAAAATATATACTGTGGATTACAAATTTATGGGAGAAACATCAAAAATCTAGACCCAGGTCCAAAAACTTTTCTAAGGAAAGGCAGATCTCAGTGGAGCTTTGTCAATCAGTGGAATTATTAAGTTCCTTCCATCTCTGGCGGACGGAGGCTTTGTTAGGCCGGCTGAGATGAAACTAATCACTGCCAGCTGTTAATATAAATAATACATATATCACCATTGCCCAACTACTAAAACAAATTTAACTGATCATCAGGGGACCATTACAGGTACTTACAAATATAAGATTACATTAAAAAAACATCAAAAGATCAAAGATCAACAGAGAACATGTAAACAAAGAAAAACATTTTATTAATTTGATAGAAAATTATGGGGTTAAGAAAAAACAAAAATGCCCTTGATATATCAGAAGCTGTGGGTGGATTTATCAGCTAATACTCAGCACATAAAACAACAATGGGGAAATGAAATTAAATGTGACATTGGCTAATGATTCATGGAGAAATTTTCAGGTTGTGACATGGGGGTGGGCTGTGAACTTTGAAAGAAATTTGACTGGGAAGTCAAGATCAGATAACTTCTTCAAAATATTTTCCGTTCAAGAACTGTGTTAGCCACAAGTGTTGGAGAAATTGTGGTCTTACTGGTGATCAGACACACATATTCTGTGACTGACCTCTTTAAAAAAACATTTGGACTGAGGTAAAAGAAATACAGGAGAATTTAGTTAAAATGAACCTCCATATGGGACCCATTGCTATTTTTACTGGACATTCGTGACGGTCTCTCTCAGGACCAATAATTTGATATTCTTATGACTGCGGGAAAAATGATAATATTTTGGTTGAAGCCTGAACCACCTGACAGTCGACAATGGATTCAAGAATTAAACAAGTTTAAACAAGTTACCACCACGAATACAGCTGAGGAGGGGATCAGTCTTCACTCTTTTTGGAAACTGTCTAACCCTAACTATGAGCCTTGATTGTCTTTTTTTTTTGTTTTTTTCGTGTACTGTAAACACAATTTGAATTTGTGATTAATTAATCTCAATTAATCGCAGTTTAATGGTATAAGAACATTTGCCACAAGAAGCCATATTTTTCCATTTGAATGAATTGGGTATATTACTGATTCAAATGAAGGACCCATACATACATTTAAACAACAAAATATTGTTTATCTTGCATCAGTTTGGCAACACCACGATTTTGGATCTAATGGGAAGTGTGCATTTATTATACAACGTCAACAGCTGAGGACCAATCAGACGAGGATAGTGTAGCTGCGGAGTAATCCAGAATTCTGCGCTATATCAAAGTTCCTCCAGGCGAAGAAGAACAAGGTGCACCAGGACTGGCCAGCTCCGTCACCAGACATGAACATCATTGAGCATGTCTGGGGTAGAATGAAAGGGGAAGCATGGAAGACTAAACAAAGAAGGCTGATGAACTCTGGGAGACATGTAAGACTTTCTTTGCCAAATTTATTTGGGGGATATTCAACCTAATGTGGGTAGGTTTTAGCTTTCATATGAACTATTTCTCAAATCAATGGAACAACTAAAACTCAAGCAGTTGTTTCTACAATAGATACACAGACGGGACTGTGTAGTGTTTTGCTGGTGTTTTGGGTCCTTCGTGCCTCAGTTTACAAGTGCAAGATTCATCACTGCGTTTTTGAGTTAAGCAACTTTCTCACTGCACAGAAAATAGTGGGACAATCCCGACCACAAGCCAAGTAAAATCGTATAAATCACATGAAAGGGTAAAAGTGCGATCTGCAAACATGCGCAACGACCCACCCAAGTACAGGTATTGAATGGCTCCACCTCAGATTTCTCTAACCAAATCAGCAAGACACTTGTCCATGACACACAACATGAATCACATTTGGTCATTCATTCACAAATGTATTTATAGTAAAGTGCTTGTACTCATCCACATAACCATCTATCACAGAGTTGTCAACTATCAAGAGACTTTGAGATGCCATCAATAAAGTTGGACACATCTGTCTCGGAAAAGGAAAACCACAAAAAAGGAGCAAAAACAACAAGTTCTTCAATTAAAATGATGAAAAGTGTTGTTGAGTGAGTAAGCCGACTGATTATGAGTAAATAGACTGCGATATACAGTATAGGGAGACCCCCATGTAGTCAGGGTCATTACACTGGGGAGAATAAAGCCAACCTAAAATAAACTCATCAACCCCGTAAAGGCACAAATCAAATCAAAGTCATACCAACACAGTCACAAGTCATTACTATAACATCCATTAGCATTAGTCATGATCTCCATACAACAGCTTCCAGGGGACCACGTGAAGACTCTTTCTTTCAACAAAATGCTAATCTCCAGTGTGGTCAACTGGAGAGGGAGCATGATCCAGAGGAGTTTGCACACACAAGCGGCTCTGTCAGTTAAGGTGTTGGGAAGAGTGATTGGTCTTTGTCTTTACTGACAGTCAGCTATGTGTTGCAACACTTTCATTACAAATGGACATCAGTGACTGGCTGCCACATTTGCTCGGGTACTGCTGCAGCACCAGCAGGCGAAAACCTTGATGTGAAAATGTACTACCTTTCTAGCATCAATTCACATTCATATATGTTTCAACTCAGCAAATGCATGTAACGTTGATGTTGTAGTCACATAAGAAGTAGACCCAAAGTTAGCTCTTACGAATGCAAGTGTGAAAATAAAGTAATTTGTAAGTAATTAAACAATAGAATTAAAATGATGCTGTGATGTGTAGAAGATTATTATTGGTTAATTCAATCGATGCAAACAAAAGATTAATCAGATCCAAACTTTAGTTTCGTAACATTTTTTTTAATTATTACACAAAAAACTTTTCCTACCTCGTCAAGGTCAGAGATGTAGACTGGTTTCTCTTGAAAGCCAATGGGCATTGGCTCGTTCGGCGGGATCACCACCTCTTCATAGATTTTATTGTTCTCCCTGCCAATCCCCTCAGGCAACATCATCTGTGGGGCAAAAAAAAACCACACACCAAAAAGTGAATGACTGTCTCTTTGGTCCTCATAACTTTTGACAACATAATTCAGGATAGCATCTTTGTAAGCCATTTAGATTATCTGCTGCAAGAAAATCAAGAAAAGTCCATGATGTTGGGGTAAACTTTTGCACACCTTCATGAGTATATGGTCTAGCAACAGATTATGTACAGCAGCATCTTTAGGTGGGTTTCGGACTTACTCTGGCTCCTCCAACAAACGCAGGTGATTTGGCAGCCTCAGAGTAAGAGTCAAAGACATTGGGATACCGAATCTGTTTGTACACCCGCTCCCTGGTCAGCACAGGTTCTTGACGTGCTGTCAGCAGGGCTTGCTCTCTATAAAACAAAAAGCAATTGAAGAGCAGGATGAACACATTTCAGAGTGAAGAAGAACCGAGACTTGATTTCAGGGATTTTATTTTGATTGAATTTAGTTTCCGTGAATACTAATGTTTACATGTAGTGCACAATAATTAAAGGTTATACACATTCTTTCATAAAAATGGTTCCTACTCACTCATTTGCTAAAGAGAACAGTATTGTTTGACATTATTGTATTGTATAATTTGCTTCTATGAACTGTTGACATTAGGCCAAGCTTGCATATATAATTATATGGACTTGGTTTTCTAATATCTGCAGATCAATTATAACTCCCACAATCCATGACAAGAAAGTGAGCCACCGAGAACAGAGTAGCAGCTCAACTGATCTAAGCTTGAGCTGTCCTGATTTTTTCTTTACACATAGAGACAAAGACATGAAATGTGCAAGAGAAAACAAACAAGAAAGACAATGGGGAAAGTTGGTATACCGCTGAGTTCTCATCTCTCTCGGGTCAAAGACCAGAAGACCCTCGGCAGCATCGATCTCGTCAGCTCCTTTCCCTTTCTTCTTTTCCCTCTTCTCCTCCCTGCGGTACATTTTCAGCAACTGCTTCTCCTGCTCGGAAAGAATGGTCACCTGGCACCCGAAGGCTGGTTTGGACATTTCACCAACTTTCCGGCCACCATCTTAAGAGAACAAAATATAAATATGACACTGTAAGTGTTACAACTTGGAAAAGTTTTTTTTTTTTTTTTCCCAATAGACACCAGTCAAGACTACACAAAAGATTAGGGCAATACAAAGAAAAATAAAACATTATATGATTGAAGTTTTAATTCAGGATTGCACATCATTCATACCATCATCCATTGTGTGAGTTCCAGGAAAATGATTGGTACTATAGATGTCATAGATGTGATAAATGGGGGAAATGAACATTTAGGTATGCATTTTCAAGAATAATGCATAAATATAGTTCTTTCTCATTCCAAGCTAAAAATTAATTAAGTGACATCTGCTCAGATGACACAGCAGAAGATGCAGTTGGAGCTGGATTAAAATATCCAACTGAACCCAACTTATTCCACCACTGGTCAACACCCAAGTATGACCCTCAACTGACAGTAATCCAACGTCTGAAAACGTAGAAGAGATGAAGGCTGATATATAGTGCTATATATATAGCACTAACTGTAGATAGTATATCAGGCTGATAAACTATATATATGACATCCCTAAGTTGCAGGCTGTATAGCCAATAAAGAAAGACAAGTCAATTTTGAGTCTTTGTTTTTCTTTTCTGTCCATGCTACTTGAGTCTTCGAGACACACTGTTCTCTCCTTCCTTTGATGAAACAGCAGCATAAAGGTGATTACACAGGTGCAGAGTTCGCAGAGCACATGTAGGTGCATGTGTCACCAGCAAAGCACATTAGAATGGCTTGGACAAATAAATTCGTTCTTATCGTGCGCTAAAAAGAGACATTCAAAATACTGAATTTGCTTGCAAACGTCACATTTCAAGAAGTGGACAAATGAAATTGTATAATTTCTTACCACCATTTACAGTGTCAATCTGTCAGTCACATTTACGGCTGTCTAAGCAAAATTGAATGGGTGTGAACAATCATGTATTCTCATTTACACAGAAATCTGTCGGATATAAATTCAGATGTTTGCAGTCCTGCTGAGGCCCTTCATGGTCTGGTTCAAGTGGGGATAATACTTCACGTTTCAGTTTCACAATTCAAGGTACAACAGCTCAATAAAGGCCATAATTGTTCCTGAAAGCAGATGAGATTTGATGATTGCACAGTGGTCCCGGGTGATTGACTGAATGATTTCTTCTTTCTCATCCAGCAGCTCTACCTGATAAAAAGCAACTCCACTTTCCCTGTCACTCACACAGTCACACCTATCAATCCACAATTTCAGACCCCTCACCTCTTTCACCCGCATGCATCACAATTGCTCTGTCTTTTGCACTCAACTTTGATTGTTTTTCCCAGTTGCTGGTTGTCATGTCTCAAAAAGGTGAAAAAGTAGGAGGCATACTTCCATCAGCTGTCATTCATACATAGAGTAAAACAAATTATGAGAAAATATGCTGTTCTGGGTAGCTGTTGCTTGATTATTTGCATTTGCTCTACTTCCTGTTTTTGTCAGACATAAATACTTTTATTTTACAAAATGTGCTTACATATAATTTACATAGAAGTGGTGTGAAATATCTGGTGAAGTCTAAATAGGGCCTCAGCTCATGGATCTGAGGTGATGAGGTCATGACTATCTGCTGGTTGGATCTGCAATTGCCAATCTATGAGAAAGCTTGCGACTGAAGTCTGATACCGACACTGGATCAGATTGTTCCCATCCCTAAGCTATAGGGTGTATTCCCAATTAAAGAAGAAAATTCCACTTGAGTCTTCCAAACACAGTGTTTTCTCCTACAATGATACAGCAGCATGAAGGTGTTCCCACAGGTGCTGAGTTTGCAGAGCACATGCAGTCTCATGTCGCACATCAGTCAGTCGAGCCACTGAGTTACATGCAGGCTTCGTCAAGCTTTTAGCCATATGATCTAAGCTGTTTACACGTATTTTAAAAGTCCGAACTTAGCCGGACTAACGTAATATTTCACTTTTCTGAGCCCTCTGACATTTGAGATTGGACTTCACCCATTTTCAGCTGTCCCAAATAAACTGAGGATATGAAACTGTTCCAATATAAATAACACCTTTTCAGAACAAATTATCATCATTATTTTCTGACCTTCTGTGCTCACCTGTCAGTGAGCTGGGAGGAAAAACAAAACAAAAGAAAGTCAGCACTAAGGGCATACCAATGTCCGTACAAGGACTGTCAAAAAAAATGTTAACACTTAAAAACTTGGTATCTTTTGCCATTTTGCCATTTTCACATCGACATGAAGACTGTAAATGTTTGTTAATCACATTAATGTAACTTGTGTACAAGGAACAATTCAATCTGCTTAGTGGAGCCAAAATGTCCTACCGGATGGTTGGTTAACAATGTCAGATGCCATGGACAAGAGCGCCTCAACGATTGCCTTTCGTTGTTGAAGGAGGTTAAAAATCATCTCCAGACCCTCGGGCCCAAGAAGCTCAAACAGCTGGATGGAGAGAAAAAAAAAGCAATTTGTGTTGAGTCATTTTGAGTTGACAGCAAATTGTTACACAAGCAGGGCTTCAGAAGGAGGAAAAAAAATCCTGAGCATGAACTTTTTGGTATATTTTTGTGGTAACGGGTGAAATGACACAAGACATATAATAATAAAAATAATAGGGTCTAGATCAGGGGTTCTTAACCATTTTGATCCAGTGGCCCACCTTTCCCAAAACAAATGGGCTTGGGGCCCATTCAAGTAACAGAACTGATTCATTCCTCTTGATTTCATTTGTGATCAATAACCACATTCAATCTACTTACATGTAAACAAATCAAAACCTTGTGAAATGACATGAAACCATGTGATCATCGCAAAGATATTTATTTGTCATCGAAAAGGCCAACTAGCAGTAGAACCAGGTGCAGGTCATACTCATCAAATTTACTCAAGAATAAAAGAAAAAATAGACGATGGAAACTGATGAGAAAATTGAACTGAATCAAATTCAGAATAAAATAAATATAATAAAACCATGTCTAAATATCATTACATAAAAACAATGTATTTTATTTGAACTCCAAATAAAATGCTCAATTAATTTTCAAAACTGCTTCAGTTTTTACTGTTGGGAGGGCGGCATCACTTTCTTTATGTCTTTTTAAGAACATCTCCATAATTGTTAACTATCACAGATTTGCAGCTGTCAAATCAATTAAGTAACACACAACTGCCACCATACGTAGCTAATGTATTAAAACTGAGCTGCTTGCACCCCAAAGGTGTAAAACAAAAAAACTTTTAGCAGCCCTCAAGGAGGTGCTCGCGGCCCAAACATGGGCGCCGGCCCTATGGTTAAGAATCACTGGTCTAGATGACATTGGTAGATCGATCACATTCTCTCTTTTAACATTGCAGCAACTGGTCAACATTCAACACAATGTCACACACGTCTGATTTGCACTACTACCGTGCTTGTTTTACATGTGTCCCCAGTATGTCTCCTCTGGAATGATAATAACCAGAACCAAAGTCAGGAGCTACATTGAACACATCATTTTAGATGTCCTGTTCTAGAAATTCATTCTTCGATGCTAAATCCACAGAGCTTTATGAACTCAAAATGTCAGTTACTCAAGTTCTCTTGGCATTTGTGCAACAAAGTAAACTGATCTAGAAGTTAAAAACACCCTCTTTTATTATGATTTGACTCTGTAAAAACTGACAATTGTTACAAAACAGTTTTCAATGCATAGTACCATAAATGGAATTGTGTTGAGGCAACAGAACGTTGAGGACTGAAACACTGGATATTGCGACTCTCAGCACTGCTGAACAAAATGTCTTCACTGCAATGTTCTATTTTTAGATCATAGCAATATGAAACGCTGAACTAACTAACATTAAATCACCAGCAGGATTTGATCAAACCAAACAAACCAACTCCGGCTCAGAGTCTCAGCAGACACTATTGTTACTGAGCAAAACATGGTGTATCGACCAAATACGGTAATAAACAAAGTGGGCGGCACATCAGGCGACCAAATATGGTAATAAGCAAAGTGGGCGGCACGTCACGCGACCATATACGATAATGAACAAAGTGGGCGGAATGTCACGGGACCAAATATGGTAATGAGCAAAGTGGGCGGAGCGTCACGGCACCAAATATAGTAATGAGGAAAGCGGGCGGCGCGTCACGTGACCAAATATGGTCATGCGCAAAGTGGGCGGCACGTCAGGCGACCAAATAGGGTAATGAGCAAAGTGGGCGGCACGTCACGCGACCAAATATGGTAATGAGCAAAGAGGGCGGCACATCACACGACCAAATAGGGTAATGAACAAAGTGGGCGGCACATCACACGACCAAATACGATAATGAACACAGTGGGTAGAGCGTCAGGGGACCAAATATGGTAATGAACAAAGTGGGCGGCACGTCACGCGACCAAATACGGTAATGAACAAAGTGGGCGGCAAAGTGGGCGGAGCGTCACGCGACCAAATATGGTAATGAGCAAAGTGGGCGGAGCGTCACACAACCAAATACGATAATGAACAAAGTGGGCGGAGCATCACGGGACCAAATACGGTAATGAGCAAAGTGGGCGGAGCGTCACGGCACCAAATATGGTGATGAGCAAAGTGGGCGTCACGCGACCAAATATGGTAATGGGCAATATGGACGCAGCGTCATGGGACCAAAAATGGTAATGAGGAAAAGTGGGCGGCACGTCACGCGACCAAATATGGAAATGAACATAGTGGGAGGAAAAGTGGGCAGAGCGTCACGGGACCAGACATGGTAATGTGCAAAGTGGGCGGAGCACCACGGGACCAAATACGGCAATAAACAAAGTGGGCGGCACATCAGGCGACCAAATATGGTAATAAAGTGGGCGGCACGTCACGCAACCATATGCAATAATGAACAAAGTGGGCGGAGCGTCACACAACCAAATACGGTAATGAACAAAGTGGGCGGCGCGTCACGCGACCAAATACGGAAATGCGCAAAGTGGGCGGAGTCTCACACAACCAAACACGGTAATGAACAAAGTGGGCGGCACATCACGCGACCAAATACGATAATGAACAAAGTGGGCGGAGCGTCGCGGCACCAAATATGGTCATACACAAAGTGGGCGGCACATCACGGGACCAAATATGGTAATGAACATAGTGGGAGGTAAAGTGGGTGGAACGTCACGGGACCAAATACCGTAATGAGAAATGTAGGCTTCGCGTCACGTCACCAAATATGGTCATGGGCAAAGTCGGGGTCACGCGACCAAATACAGTAATGAACAAAGTGGGTGGAACGTCACGGGACCAAATACCGTCATGAGCAAAGTGGGCGGCACGTCACGCGACCAAAAATGGTAATGAACAAAGTGGGCGGCAAAGTGGGCGGAGCGTCACGCGACCAAATACGGTAATGAGCAAAGTGGGCAGAGCTTCACGGCACCAAATATGGTAATGACCAAAGTGGGCGGCGCGTCACGTGAACAAATATGGTGATGCGCAAAGTGGGCGGCACGTCACGCGACCAAATATGGTGATGAGCAAAGAGGGCGGCACATCACACGACCAAACACGATAATGAACACAGTGGGCAGAGCGTCACGCGACCAAATATGGTAATGAGAAAAGTGGGCGGCACGTCACGCGACCAAATACGGTAATGAACAAAGTGGGCGGCAAAGTGGGCGGCAAAGTGGGCGGCAAAGTGGGCGGAGCGTCACGGGACCAAATACAGTAATGAGCAAAGTGGGCGGAGCGTCACGGCACCAAATATGGTAATGAGCAAAGTGGGCGGAGCGTCACGGCACCAAATATGGTAATGAGCAAAGTGGGCGGAGCGTCACGGCACCAAATATGGTAATGAGAAAAGTGGGCGGCGCGTCACGCGACCAAATACGGAAATGCAAAGTGGGCGGAGCCTCACACAACCAAATACGGTGGGTGGAACGTCACGGGACCAAAAATGGTAATGAGAAATGTAGGCTTCGCGTCACGTCACCAAATATGGTCATGGGCAAAGTCGGGGTCACGCGACCAAATACGGTAATGAACAAAGTGGGTGGAAAGTCACGGGACCAAATACCATCATGAGCAAACTGGGCGGCGCAGCACGTCACGCGACCAAAAATGGTAATGAACAAAGTGGGCGGCAAAGTGGGCGGCAAAGTGGGCGGCAAAGTGGGCGGAGCGTCACGCGACCAAATACGATATTGAACAAAGTGGGCGGAGCATCACGCGACCAAATACGGCAATGAACAAAGTGGGCGGCAAAGTGGGCGGAGCGTCACGCGACCAAATATGGTAATGTGCAAAGTGGGCGGAGCGTCACGCAACCAAATACTATAATGAACAAAGTGGGCGGAGCATCACGGGACCAAAAATGGTAATGAGGAAAAGTGGGCGGCACGTCACGCAACCAAATACGGTAATGAACATAGTGGGAGGAAAAGTGGGCAGAGCGTCACGGGACCAGACATGGTAATGAGCAAAGTGTGCGGCACGTCACGCAACAAAATACGGTAATGAACAAAGTGGGCGGCACATCACAAGACAAAATATGGTAATGAGCAAAGAGGGCGGAGCGTCACGGCACCAAATATGGTAATGAGCAAAGTGGGCGGAGCGTCACGGAACCAAATATGGTAATGCGAAAAGTGGGCGGCGCATCACGCAACCAAATACGGTAATGAACAAAGTGGGCGGCACATCACGTGACCAAATATGATAATGAACAAAGTGGGCGGAGCGTCACGGCACCAAATATGGTAATGAACAAAGTGTGCGGCACATGACGCGACCAAATTTGGTAATGAGCAAAGTGAGCGGAGCGTCACACGACCAAATATGGTAATTAGCAAAGTGGGCGGCACGTCACGCGACCAAAAATGGTCATGAACAAAGTGTGCGGCACATGACGCGACTAAATTTGGTAATGAGCAAAGTGGGCGGAGCGTCACACGACCAAATATGGTAATTAGCAAAGTGGGCAGCATGTCACGCGACCAACAATGGTCATGTGCAAAGTGGGCGGCACGTCACGCGACCAAAAATGGTCATGTGCAAAGTGGGCGGCACGTCACGCAACCAAACACGGTAATGAACAAAGTGGGTGGAGCGTCATGCGACCAAAAATGGTAATGAGCAAAGTGGTCGGCAAAAAGGGAAGCAAAGTGGGCGGCACGTCACGCGACCAAGTATGGTAATGAGCAAAGTGGGCGGAGCGTCACGGCACCAAATATGGTCATGCGCGAAGTGGGCGGCACGTCATGCGACCAAATATGGTAATGAGCAAAGTGGGAAGCAAAGTGGGCGGAGCTTCATGGGACCAAATACAGTAATAAACAAAGAGGGCGGCACATCACGCGACCAAATATGGTAATGAGCAAAGTGGGCGGAGCGCCACACGACCAAATATGGTAATGAAGAAAGAGGGCGACACATCACGGGACCAAATATGGTAATGAGCAAAGTGGGCGGCACGTCATGCGACCAAATACGATAATGAACAAAGTGGGCGGAGCGTCATGGGACCAAATATGGTAATGAGCAAAATGGGTGGCACGTCACGCGGCCAAATATGGTAATGAGTGGGCGGAGTGGGCAGACAGATCATATATTGCTTATGACATGTAGGGGCCTGTGCATTTGAACAAAAATGAATGACAAACCTCATTCTGCAGCTCATCGTTGGTCTTGTGGGAGCAGAGCATCTCAAACAAGGACGTGCATAACTCTTCTGGGCTTGAAGAAATCATGTTGCCACTCTCCAGATACTTCTCCACCTCTGCTCTTAGAATGGCTCCGTCAGCATATGTCCCTGAGCTGTAAACCTCCCCACTGGCAGCTTTAGTACCCCTTTGTATATTATTAAGGAGGTCTATGAGGTCCAAGTTCAAAGTTTCATCGCGGGTGTCAGACAGCTCCTCCAGAGGATCCAGTGTGTAGCTGTCATGAGAGAATGGAAGGCAGTGACCAAATGTGGGTCCTTGTTGAGAGTTATGAGATGAGCTCTGTGACTGCATAAAGTCTTCAACTTGAGTGTCTCCAAGTAAGGCAATCAACCGTGCAACACAATTGCACACGTCTTCGGCGGCAGAAGAAGGAAAAGGGCCAAACATCTGCTTGATGGTTCGAGTCTCTTCGGTGCCCACATGATCTTTGTTGTGGAAGGTCTCAAACAAAAAGACTGCGGCATGCTCGATTGCTTCTTTGCCATGTTCATCTCCCACTGGAAGACAGGAGATAAAGCCTTTAGAAAAATGGATTACTATACCCTGATGCACAGTTTTACAGGTACTTTTAACACAAGAAACTTCAGTGTTCCTCCTACTTTTTTGTGTTGGGGGTGGAAAGCTAAAGCCGGTAGAGCAGTCTGTCGGACACGACCAGGTTCTACCAGAGACGTGAAACATTGAATTCCTCATCTCTACACTTAGTTAACTATTATATTTAAACATAAACAAATAAGGATGTTCGAGACAAACTCCACGAATAAGCATCATCATAAAACAGTTTCAAGAGAGACCTTAGGCCACCTGAATCTGAAATTTTTAAAAAACGTCTGGAGTGGAAAGTTTTATAAATGCAGTGCTCACTGTCCTGCTACAAGCGGCCAGCATGTAAATATTTCATGGACATAGCAAAAGAGACTCAAGAGACTCAAGAGACTCACCTAAGTGCAACGTTTCACAAATTAAATGTATTTCAGTTGTCCTTTTGATGAATAGTTGTTTTTTTCCTATTTTTTGTCTTCTTAAAGAGGTATATAAAAAGGTATGTTTTCACATCATGTACACAGAAGGTCTCATCATTTTGATTATAAATTCATTGTCAATCCATGTGATTGTATCGGTGATGATATATATATATATATATATATATATATATATATATATATATATATATATATATATATATATATATATATATATATATCTTCCACATGCTTTTTGGCAAACTCTAGTCAAGCTCTAATATGACTTTTCTTCAACAGTGGCTTTCTCATTGCCACTCTCCCATAAAGCTTTGGGTCGTGAAGAACCCGGGCAGCAGTTGCTATATGCACAGTCTCTCCCATCTCAGCAGCTGAAGCTTGTAACGCCTTCAGAGTCGTCATAGGGGTCTTGGTTGCTTCTCTCACTAGTCTCCTACTTGCACGGTCACTTAGTTTTCGAGGGCGGCCTGATTTAGGCAGATTCACACAAGTGCCATATTCCTTCCATTTCTTGATAATGGATTTCACTGAACTCCGGGGGATGCTCAATGCCTTTGAATTTTTTTGGTATCCATCCCCTGAATTATACTTCTCACTCGCCCTTTCCCTGAGTTGCTTGGAGTGTTCTTCTGTCTTCATGGTGTAATTGTCACCAAGAATACTGATTCACTAGTCTGTACCATTGGGACACAGGTGTTTTATACCTCAGTCACTTGAAGCACACCCACACCACTTATGCGATCTTCATTTCACTAATTGTGAGACTATTGGCAAGAATTTGACGGACTTCTATAGAATTAGACCATTAACTTAAAAAGGGGGTGATTATGCAAACAATTATATTTCTTTACCGTAATTTCCGGACTATAAGCCGCTACTTTTTTCTCGCGGTCTGAACCCTGCGGCTTATAAAACGATGCGGCTAATATATTGATTTTTACAGGGATATTTCAATCAATCGGCCACCAATTATGAAAGGCTGAACTCGTTGTGATCTGTGAATAACGACCACTGCCTGTCATTGCCGGTCACAAAATCCGAGCACATGTGTCAGCAGCCGTTCTGATCAGGCACCGCCCGCGGTTTGTGATGCGTCCGCTCCTCCCTCCCGACTCGCCACTCGCTTGGTAACGGCGTGTCTAATGCGGAAGCTTTTTTCAGTCTGTCATGTCAAGTTTGCATCCTGCAGGACATGCACGTTAAAGGGCGTCAACGCCACGAATTCAATATGATATTTAAAACACCAGCACTTGACGGAGCACAGAGAGTTTTCTGGTGCTCATGAAAGTGAAACTACAGGAACCAGCGGTCACTCGCGACACTCGCCGGTCTGAGCGTGACGTTCAGAACGCGAAGCATATTGCCCGAGAAATAATCATTAATTTCACCGCGCCAGATGAGCAGCCTTTCTCAGGTGTCGTTTTAAGACGGAATCAACCGGGGCCGAATCCGCTGCAGTCTTGTGTGTGTCAGATGCAGCGTTCGCGGTGAATCTGAAACGTTTGCAACCGTCCAGAGTGAGAACTTTCATGAAAGAAGTTGAAGACAGCTACTTCAGCTGAGTGCTCTCCCTGTCTCTCGGAGCATCCCGAGTTTTTACAGTCTAATGAGCATGCTCTTTGCTGGCAAAAATATTGAGCTTCGTCACATCAAACCGATGACATCACAGGCGTTTTATTTACCTTTAAAGCGCTCAAATTGCGCTGTTGTCGCCCGCGTGTCCGCAGCTCTGCTGACAGAGACGATCTACTGGAGGGTGAAAACAGCGCTTTCTGAGCACTTTAAATGTAAATAAGATGTGAGGAGTTCATGACTGGAGTTCAGAACATTGGCAAGATTGCTTCATGAGTCAGTCTCGACACTGGACCCCGTTTTCAAAACTAGTACGAGAGGATCGCTAGAAGTGATCCTCATGCATTTTCTGTGGCGCAGACAGCAACGGTGCCCCCGCGGCTTATAGACTGGTGCGGCTTATGTATGAACAAAATCCATTTTCCTTCGTAGATTTGGTGGGTGCGGCTAATATTCCGGTGCGCTCTGTAGTCCGGAAAATACGGTATATATATATCTCTATTTCATTGACATTACACATGACACATTGTAGAAATCTGTTTTCACTTTGACATTTAAGAGTTTTTTCCAATAATTTTTTGTGTTAAAAAAGCCAAATTTTATTGACCATGATTGATTTATGAAAGCTCTGAAAGGGTAAAAGATCCAAGGGGTGAATACTCATTATAGGCACTGTAAATAAATAAATAAATAAATACATTACCTATCCGTTTGGCTGCGTGAAGAAGGCTCTTCAGCTCCTGACTTGCAGTATGATGCTTGACACGATCCTGAGTGTCAGTGCAAAATCCAACAATCTTCTGCCAGGTCAAGTCCTGTTTCACAAAAAGCTCCTGCCTCTTCAGACGTTTAGTCTGTTAGCAAGAAAAAGAAAAAAATAATCAGTCAAATCAAAAACAATATAACTGTTATAAAAATGTGACTGCACAAGGCAGTATTAATGACATTTTAGTAGGTATATCCGGGATGCAACGGTACAATGTGCTAGAAGCAGGACTTGTCTCAGTGTATGTTGGCATTTCCTAGAATTAAGTGCCCTCCCAACCACCTCATTTCAACATTTTACATCTTGTACAGGTTGATGGGATTTTTAAAAAAATGCTTGCATGCACAACTATCATTATAATATGTCATAGCGCACCTGGTGTTGTTTATGATGAAATGCAAAGGGCTGCACTGAGCGATCGGCCGATTTATCCCGGAAATATGTCTAATTATTATGTAGTTATTAACGTCCAAACAAAAGACAAATATACACAGATTTTATTTGTTCATAACATGCTATTTATATTCATATATGGTGAGTTATCTTCTTACTCCTTTAAATTGCACATCATGGTGTAACAATCGCAAAACAAAACAGTCACTGGCATTTCCCCGGATAATAACTACTTGTTGCTGCTGATGCTGAAGACTTCCCTTTCTGCGGCAGCCACAGACAGTGAGCCAGTCAGGCAATTTGCAATACCTGTACTTCTCCGCCAAGGAAAATGGAAATTTAACTGCTATTTGCACAGAGTCAACCACCAAGGTAAACCACCAGAATACTTCAACACCACAAATTTGACGAGGCACTTGACACAAATGTATTTAAATTTGGCTTGCTTTTCTCTCACCAAAGCTTGTCGTGAAGGCAATCCTGCTTCCAAAAGGCAGGGTAAATTAGGTATTGCAAAGCTCATTCCACAAGTAGGGATTTCACTCCAGTCATGTAGAGAGTTTTAACAAATGTTAGGAAATTTCAAAAAGGAGCATCATGGTTTGTGGACATGGATCATCTTGTTTAAGTGTTTTGTTCTCTCTTACCATACATACCATGTAGGGCAAGTGAGATCCCAGCATTGCCATTATCAGTGAAGGTGGTACTGTTACACATTGAAGGATGTAGATGTTTATTGAAATTAGACGAAAAGCGGAAGGAAAAACTGTGAAGGCTATGACATAGGCCTGGCTCCGAAAGGGCTCAAAAAGGGCATGAAATGGAAGGAATGATGACCGGAGTGCTCCCCAAAGAACCCTTCACTACATTAGAAAACAGAAGTCAGTAAGTGCAAAGTGGTATTGACTCCAAAGGAGCAAAAGTCAATACATGTATCGCTTAGTCCTGTTCTGGATTGCGGGGAATGCTGGAGCTCATCTCAGTAGTGCGAGAGGCGGGAATACACACGGACACACACAGACAGACACAAGTTCGTATTGCTATCCCTGTGGGGACATTGTGAGGTTTCTCATTGCCGTAATGCTTTCCCAAGCCTATCACCCTTAACTTAACCCTCCAAAACACATGGCTAACCTTAACCAGGACTCTGAACCAAACTGAAACCCAATTTTATAATCACCTCGTTATTTTGTAGTCTTCATCCTCAAAATGAAGTTTGGACATGTGGGGACTGGCAAAAGGTGCCCATGAGGACAGTGTTTTGTCAAGAAGTGGTCCCCACGAAGCCGGCCGACCCAATGATCGAAGGTGCAACCTTCTTGCTGTAGGGCGAGAGTGCTAACCCCTAGGCCATGTGGCCCAGGAGCAAGAGCTGCGCTGCACAAATGACTATTGCTGGCAACAGTGCAGCCAATTAACTGTGGAGCTTCTTTCAATCTGTCATGTAAAGTTTGCATCCTGCAGCACATACATGGGAAAATGCTGGGGAAGCGCGTCAAAATTAAAAACGCCATTTAAAGCATCAGCACTTGACAGAGCGCAGAGAGTTTTAGGGGCTAGTGACAGTGAAACCACTGGTTCTTCAGCAGCAGGCTTAGCGCAGCTGCCGCTTAGCAACATACGCCGGTCCAAGTGTGACATTTGGAACACTAAGCAAATTGCCCAGGTAATAAGCATTAATTTCACAGGTCAGAATTCGTCGCCATTGTGGAGTCGGGTGCAGCGTTTGTCAGTCACCTGAATTTGAAAAATTTGAAAATGTTTGGAGTGGAAACTTTCATAAATGCAGTGGTCTCTCTCTCTCAGAGGACCAACTACAAGCGGCCAGTATGTAAATATTCCACAGGCATAGTGAAGTCTCAAGAGATTCACCAAAGTGCGACGTCTCACGCCGAATTAAATGTTTTTCAGTTGTCCTTTTGACAGAATTGTTGCTGCATGCTGCAAGGTTTTTCTATTACTTGCCTCTCTTTTGTACATTTTTTTACTGTTTAACTCGGAATATACACACCAATAATTACCAAAAGTAAACATGGCTAAATAAAGAGTGATCGGAGCACCCCTAATTTCACCTTCAGATCGTAGAGCATCTCAGTGAAGTCATCCTTCCGACTGACACTAGAAAAGGAGCGCAGTGCACCAGTGAGCCGTGGAGGAGACATTTTTGTAGGTCAGCGTCTGTTGGGGAAAGAAGGGAACAAACACATGAGTAAAATGATTCTGCTTTACTTTTGATTCATAGAAGCCGAAGGAGTTGTGTGGATATAATATTCAGCAATGCAAAGGTGCAGAGGTGAATCCCTCTCCCCCAGCACTCACTCTGAAAAACTGTATTCTGTACTGTAGTACTGTTTACGTTAGTGTACTTTAGTATGACCTTTAGCCTTTTGTGATACACAAACACCACAAAATTAAGCTGTGGATCTCACCACTGTTGTCTTTTCCCATTGTCGTGCAGGAATAACTTTATGGCTGTGAGCAGATGGAAAGCAGTCTACGTACACAAGACGCTGAGCTTTCATGAAATGCCTAAAAAGCATGGGCTGGGAATCTTCAGGCACCTCCCAATATGTAACACTTATTGGGGCAATGATTTGATTCTCAACTGATTGCGACCTCTTTTCCACTTTTATCACTAACCATTTAAATGCAGTAAAAATAAGAAACAATGTCATGACTTTGGTTCCATTATCTTTCATCAAACTGATGGAAATACATGTTCACTTATTCACAGAAACTTACTTCACACTTAGGAACCGTTTGATTGGGCGGTCGTACGTAATGGCATTTATAACACCATCAAAGTTGTCTGATCAAATGACAAATATAGATGTTTTTTGTTCGTTTTGTTTGTTTTTTAATAATAAAATGATATTTAAATCGAACATGATGACTAATGTTACTACCATTTTACATCACAATGTAGAAATAAAACAAAACAGTTAGTTGTAACTCAAGCAAAAATAAATAAATAAATAAATCACACTGCTTGTGATGCTGCAAACCTGACTACCTGTGCGAGCAACAGACAATATGATGGTAATGGCAATGATTGTCATTTGCAGCGTTAAAAGACCAAAAACAGAATTTTCTGTGTGATTTAGTTGTAAATAAAATTTAAAAATATATAAATAATGGGTGCACTCCAGGCCCTAATTACTACCTGCTCATTCTGGGCGAGAACAAACAGAAATTTAAAACATGTTGAACGTATTCTCACACATAAGTGGCCACAGTTGTATGGCCTAATAATGTTCCAGCCAGTATGCTGTAATAAATATGATTAGAATGTTTAAAAAAATAAAAGACATGGGGAATTCGGTGAGACTGTCCTGCAAACCTACATCAATGACTTTTGATATTACAACTTCTTGAAATCGACTAATGTTTTGTGCCTTCACCTGGTATGAAGTAGAAGCGTCAGAAAGACTATAAAACAGATAGGCAGCAAATACTTCTACACTGTATTAACGGTAGTTACAACCATTTTTTTCACTTTGACTTGGTACTCGTGACATTGGACCGTATCTCTTTGTACTGAATTAGAATTTCGTTGGTTTTATTTAACTTCTCACCTAAATTCAATACACTTACACGTTTACCACCGCGACCTGCACGACCCAAAAGGTTGACTTGTATTCACAATTTGGAAAAATGACAAACAAGCCAAATGACATCGCGCTAGTGCCTAACTACTATCAAAGACATAACGAAATCCAAACTAATACTGGTTGTCAAATCGTACCAGACTGTCAAACAACGGCTCAAGTAAGATGACTAGCATAACCTGTCTTGTCATGACGTTCAGGCTAAAAAACTGTGCCACAGTGAATTCAAGGTTGTCAACCTGTTCGTGTCAACAAAAGTAACGTTATGGAGAGTGTTCGGAAAGGGTTTGGGTAATGTGCTAGCTAGCTAGCGCGCCCGTCAACTCCTCAACAAACTCAAAAGTTGTCATCTCAAGGAAACTACAGTACTAAATAAATGCAAGAAACGTCTTAATCGGCAGTAAAACAGCTAAAATGATGAAGAAAATACAGAGAAAGAAGACATTACCTGTAGAAAAGTCTGAAGACACGCCGGCAAGTATCAAGACAGGTTCCGTGTCAAACAAGGAACTGTGGGTTTTGTAGTTTTTTGATAGCAAAAGTCGCTCGGATCTGTGACAAGACAGACTACACTACCCAGAATAACCTCGTAAAAAACGCATGACGGATCCAGTACGTTATCAAGATAGATATGTTGATATTCAGCAAAATATATGGAAATGCATTGAATCACTGAAATAACCGCAAGCGAGTCAATTGATGCGTTCGCGAGTTACATACCAATGCGCAATGCATTATGGTAAATCGGGGTGTGCTGCATCAGGCAGACTGGCTCTGACGTCACGCTGCCATTCTAACGTCGAAAGAGCCTTGGCAGCAAGGGGGCAGGGGTCAGGCGGCTGCACTCGCTCGCTCTGAAATTGTACACTGAGCTCAGCGTATCTGCTGTTGTTGCACATGCCTGTCAAAGAAAGCTGATGTTGAAGGAGAAAGTTTTTTCGTCTGATCTAATCTTATGATTTAGTGTTACAATCATGGTCACCTCTGGTTTAGAGAGGAGTGGCTGCAGTGCCAATGACTCTCCTGATAAACTTGAGAGCCCTGTGAAACTAAGCTCCAGAAATGACAAGAAACTAACTTTAGAGAGAAGGTCTTAGATGAAATAGTCACTGTGATGTCTGAAAGTGTGAATACCAAAGCAACCAAAGCAGCATGGAAACCCCACAACATTAGTGAGGCACTGGTCCACCCTGCCACAAAGAAATGTGTACACTAATAATGGGTAAAGCTGCTGGCGCTAAGCAGGGTGCCAAATAAAATAAAATAAAATAACAACAAGGCTGTTCACGAATTCAACAGTCTGACGGCCGAGGGGAAGAAGCTGTTCCTGTGACGAGAGGTTCTGGTCTGGATGGACCGTAGCCTCCTGCCAGAGGGAAGAGAAACAAAAGTCCATGTCCAGGATGAGAAGGGTCGGCTCTGATCCGACCTGCACATCTCTGGGTCCTGGAGGCATACAGGTCCTGAAGAGGTGGCAGGCTGCAACTGATCACCTTCTCAGCAGAACGTACGATGCGCTGCAGTCGGAGCCCTTTTTTTTTATCCATTCTGCTGGATATAACTACCTCAGAAAGATGTATTCCAGGCAGTGTAACCTCAAATGTCCTTGAGATGTCACACTCCCTTCCTCAGTTGACATGTTTATCCTGATTCTTACGGTGAGCAACATGAAGTTCACAGTTTTACTGTTTAGAGTGGAGGAGGAGGAAAATCATAGTACTTCAGTGACAGCAGTGAAGATCGAGGAGAGATTTGTAGACAGTTTACTAAACCGTCCTCATTCGTCACTGTGGTTCGCTTTATGCTTTCATTCATTTTCATTTTGGCACCCGTGGTCTTAAATTCTATTCTGATTCTGATTTTATTTCCTTCTTTATTTTGGAAGTTTATTACAGTATTAGTTTAGTTTCAGTTACAGTTTTAATGACTCAAATTGACAACTTCCATTCCCTGACTTTATACTTCCTCACACAGCGTAGCCATCTTTTCTTTCGTCCACGTCATATTGTTTTTTACATTTCTCATTTCAGATCCTTCATCTCTGTTAAAATCAGTTTATTTTTTATTTCATCAGTTTTGATCATTCAATCAGTTTATCCGATCTCTCTGTTATTGGCATCATAAGTGTCATTATTGTTGGCTCAAATAGTTTCTTCCAACAGACTTTCTTCCAGGGTCCAGCTGGGAAGTTGATGTGCTTTTTGAACTTTGATCAGCCGTTTCTTCACTTCAGAGTTTCAGCCTATCTCGCCTGCTCCTGTTTTTAAAAACAGCTTTGTCATATGTTCATTTTCTATGGATTTAGCAACTTTTAACCAGGGGCTCTGGCAATTCATGACTGTCTGGTTCAGCTGACTTTATACGACGACAACACATTCAAACAGAAATGAGCATATTCACTCTAAAGTTAACTTCAGGATCCTTTGTTTGATGATAGTTGATGCATCACGTTCTCACAAAGCAGAGCAGCACTCTCTGCCATGTTTTGTAAGCGTCATTGCACAGATCACCCACTGTAATGGCTGGCAGGTGTTTCGCTCACCCGTCTCACCACATTCACTAAACCTTCAGTATCATTAATCCCCCACGGTAAGAATGAAATCTCTGCCACAGATAACCAGCTACTCTGCTGGAGAGCTTCATGACCATTTGAAGAGTGAATCACTCTGTAATACACAAACACACACCAAACACGCACTCATCCCCTAGAGCATACGGAAGGGCAAGGCGTGAAAAGCAGAATGCATCAGTTTGAATTTGATTCATCTTAGTATCTCATGTTTGACTTGTCATCCCAGATATGTTTTATCCACCATAAACTATATTCTAAGAGAATGTGCTGCAAATGACATTCCCACCGGCAAAGACAACATACCAGGAAGCCAACTGCTAAGAAACCAGTACCAGGAAATAACTGTTTTGCTGCATAAGAAATAAAATTATTATGCCTCTATTTATCAAAATTGTTGGTTCAGTGTCACATTTTAAATTATTTAGCTAATGATTCTTTAAGGTCTACTGCCACTTGTGAATTATTTTCAAATTTTAATTGACTGCACTGGTGTCTATAGGTCATGGGCTGCCAGGCAAAGAAAAGGAAACTCATACAAGCTGACTTTATCAAGACAAATAAGGGGTGATTGAGTTGATTTTGGGGTTCTTAGATGTTCAAGATGGAATTTTTCTTGGAAGAAAATTTAAGTTTCAAACAGCGGTTGCATCACATGAAAGGAAATAAGTGATAAGTGTGACAAGGTGTGATAAGGTTAATGCCATGCACAATAATATATTAGATACAGATTCGAGATTGTAGCTCCATGAAAGATCATTATAAGATGCTTCACCTTCTTATTCCCCATATTCGTCTCTGTAGGCTTCATCCCACTACCACTCACTTCAAAGAACAGTGTAAAGGTCATTACAAATTGGTAGAACCCATGCAAAAGTCTGCTCAACTGAAGCACAGTTGAGTCTGCGTGTCAATTGTTCTAATGTAATGTTAGGACTCCAGTCTTCTGTTGATCTGATTACTAAACTCTAAAGTCCACATTTCCCTGCCCTTGTTCACTGGTGGTGAGTAGTGGCAGATTTTAAGCCTACTGTCAGAATTTATTTAGCATGATTGTTTTGTTTTGTTTTTTTTCATGCAGCTCATGATGGTGGACCCACCAGAATAGCTCAAGGTAACATGTGCTAAAGTTTAGCGTGAAGTATAAATGGGAATATAAATGGAGAGAGAATGATGCCCTTGATATCTTATGAGTGAGTGATATTTAAAAAAAACATACTGGTAATTTCTGATTGTTGAGGACTCATTTTTGTGTGTTATATGAGGACGCTCTTGTGTTCTCTGATCGAATTACTTAATGAGATCTGTGTGCAATCTGGGAAGGGACTGCTCAGTGCAAACATAGTACCGGGGTTACTACATTATAACCCTGCATTACAATAACACAGATTAATAGAATTAATCTCTGTTATTCTTCAACAACCAAGCACACTTGCAACTGATCAGTGTCGAAAGCAGAATGGAGGTAACAAAAAGGTAAAAATCCAAACGGTATTATTCCAAATAGAATTAAATAATCAGTAAACCTGAGAAGACTGATTGAATATATTTCCATTTTGAGTAATGCAAATATTGTTCTAGGTTTCTTAAACAGTTAATATAAACAACACAGCCATTTTCTAGCATGGTTGTTGTGTTTGTTCTGTTACATACACAGCACATACAAATGAACTGGTTGCTAAAGCAAGAGTACTGAAGTTGCCTGAGACTGTTTAAAGTAACTACTAATGAGGAGGAGCAGAGAAAAAGAGGGAACTTCTACCAACCGTTTGATTGAACCACACTGAGACCAACATACACTGCAATATTGCGCATGAAAATGCAGAACTCACAAACAAAGGAAATTAAAAATGTAAACCAACATTGAGGGTGTTCAAGGAAATCGATCTGACACAGAAACTGCAAGACTTCTCTGGAGAATTAACTCCTAAGATCATAAGTAATGGACTGACACACACACAAACGACATTGTATTCTTGTCCACTCATTGCCATAATGCTTTGCCATAAGTTTATATCCTGTGAGGTTTTTCATTGCCATAATGCTTTCCCCAGCCTTACCCTGAACCTAACCACCCAAAAGAGAAATGGCTTATCCTAACCTGGTCTCTGATACAAACTGAAACTGAAAATTAATGCTTAACCTTGTGAGGCTTAACCTAGTGAGTCCACACGGTTACACATTATTTTCCTGAACACACTGTTCGTGAAAAGTGAGAATAAGGGGCAGAAATAATAAGAAATTAAATGGTCTTCACTCTGCTCTTTTCAATTGCTGTGAAATGTGAGCAGTGCGCCCTGATGTCCGGCAGGAGGCGTGTCTCCCCCGCGTCCCAAACGCAGCGCAGCCAGATGTGAGTGCAGGGGAAGAGCTCGTCCTCCTGAACCCAGACTGCTCAGTGTACTGCTCGCTTCCACTGCTTCTCCGAAGGTAAGCACTTCGTTTACTCCTGCGACATTTGTGTCTCTTGTTAAAGTTACATTGATTTTCGGCTGAATTTTGAAGTTGAAAGACGCACATTTGTTTCCGCTTCTCTTCATGGCTGAGGAGGCTTGACCTCCTGTGTCCATGCAGGACCTCTATTGGATGAGGGATGGAGTTGCTGGGGCTCCTCCGATTCCTGTTTTCCTCCGATTCACGACTTAACTGATATGCTGATGTGAAATATTGTTTTGCCCGTCTGTGGTCGTTTTAAAGTCATTTCAAGTTAACTTATCCTTACGTTCAAAAATTAAAAGATAAATTAACTTAAAAACAACAACATTACACTGGACACCGCCATTGACTTCAGAAATAAGAGGACATACATACACTGGGAAATGTGAACGCTGTAAATGTATTTTCTTTTCACGGACTCACAGAAACCGTCGGTCTCTGTCCCCACTGAGCTGCTGCATAATTTTCAATAAATGCAAGTTATCAAAGATGAAACTACACGAGCCTGTTCATGAACAAAGAACACGTCCTGATCCCCTGATACTAGATCTGCAAGCAAAAAGAGAGCTGCATTTTAGCAGTTTGACAATAATACGTCGGATTAATCTATCGGAACAGCTCGTCGAGTTCTTATATTGTTATGTATTTTGTAGTAATAATATTCCGCATCAATGTTCGTTCGTTCATTCAATGCTCATTTTCGGGCTTTACAGTTTGTTATTACTGCGAATCATTTGCCTGACTTTACTTATTTACCTTACTTCGCGTTTTGTACTTCAGTTAAGTTTTTGACGGATAAAAAAAGTCAGCGCGTGATATTTTGAAGTAAATTACAAACATGGTCCACTTTAATTTTCCATCAGCAACATTGTATTTCTCCTCGCAAACACGAGTTATGGTGATGCTTGTGATGTTAGTGAGGTGGCGGAAGAGTCCCTGCGCGGCGCCTGTCGCTAAATGATACGGTATGCTCCGGTGAAAAAGAAGACAAATGCGTTCAACACGATCATTCGTTTCGCAGCAGCGCGACGTCAGTCCGTGCGTGCCGGTGTGGTACGGCAGGAGGAGCTCCGCCGGGAGAAAACTCGCCGAGTTGCGTCCTCATCAGCATCACTCACTCGCCCTGTGTGTGTCTGTCAACAGATGGATCTCTTCAAACTCTCCCCAGTCTGACATGGAAGCGTCTCCTGCACCACCCCCGTAATCTTCATTTGTGGAGTGCTTCTTCCTGGCGCAGGCTCGGTGTTTCTGACCCAGATGGATGTGGCCGGCGGTGGTCGCACCGTGATCTTACCCGGGGGTACCACAGTGTCACACTGAGACAGCGTCCGGAATATACAGTTTTTGGGATTAACGAGCAGCCCAGTGCCATGAAGAGGACATTTTTGTTGGTTTTGCGGGCGAGGTTCCGGTCCGTGGCCGGGCACCTGCTCTTACTCATAAACCTTGTGGGATATTGTCACGGGATGCCGCACGTCTTGAGATTCGGTAAGAGCTTTACCTTTATTTCTATGGGAGGTTGCGACACCACAGTTAGTTGGCATTGCTCGCAGGACTGCAACGATTATACAAATCGAACTAGCCGAGTTCAATCTGGTGATTCTGGGGTCCAACTTGTTGCCGATGAGAAAGTTTGTAGTTCAATTGTCGTGTTGTCAGGAACGAGGACTTTGTTTCGATCAAATGACTTCGTCTGTTCCCAGATTTTTACTTTTATTTCCACCCAGTACCCAGTGGTTTATTTTTCCAGATGCCATCTCCGCAATGTTTCATTCAGGTATCATGAATCTGGCATATATCTGTTACACGACATAGTTCATGGAAAGTAATCGTACACAGTACGATCATACACAGTGACTGTTAGAACCCACATGCACACACTGTTCTTGATGTTTTAATACGCAAATTGTGACTTAACCTTGTGGGATGGGGAGCGCACCAGTAGGTGTGCTTCCAAGAATTGGTCCTTACACACACACACACACAACTACACTCACTCACACACACACAATGATACTTTCATCACGATGAGCTTGACTATGAGTAATTAATTTAAATGCTGATCTGGAAAAATGGATTGATGAATGACTTATCGGGGCACTTTTAAACAAGAACCCAATCCATTCGAAATAGAATTCTGAACTCATGAGTCCAGATATACACACGGGTGCGTATATGCATTTCAGTCTTTGTCTTTTGTTATTGCTGACATCTAACCATTATTACACTTGCTTTTCAAGGCTTTCATATTATAGACTGAAGTCTGGGTCAAAGTCTGTTGTGCTTGGAAATCCTACACATTTCGATCAGGTGTTTTGTTGTCAATATATATTTTAGCTTTTCTCTGGCTGATATTCATCTGCTTCGATTGGTTGCTTGATTGTTGTACTTATTTTTCTGCTGAGTATCCAGATCTTTTGTTGCAGATGAAGTACATTCTCTCAGTACTATGTTGAAATACGTGGATCTTACTTTTTATTATTTCAAAGTCCACTCACGTCAGATCTCAGCACCATACCAAACATCTCGTTTGTGCCTAGCGACTGCTGAACATAATTTGTTATTTGTGTATCACAAACCCTGATGTTGTCCATACGCCCCCTGGCTGGTGACAGTGAGTACACACGAATGGTGATGCAGCCCAGAAGAGCAGCAAGGGAAGGGGAGTATTCCATTGGTAGATCTGTATTGTACACTCTTTACAAATGATTAATGATAATTTTATTTTGTTCAGCTACGTCAAACTGTTCCTCAAAACTATGTTGATAAAAAATGGATAAGCAACAAACAATGGATGCAAATATCTTTTCGAGAAAACAGATCTTTGAATGAAAAAAAAGAAACTGTTTTACCTTATTTAACACATCAACATGTCATTTATCTCAGGTCACTGACAGTGGACTGAACCCGCAGGCACTTAGGAGGATTATAAATTACCCAAATGCCAATATAGTGTCCAATTCACTGGTCCAAGAGTTGACCAGTGAATTAAACTGACTGCTTGTTCAGATATTACAATATATTAATTAGAACAAGAAGCAAAAGTTTGAAATAGTCGTTTGGGTGTGCTCTTTTTTTATTCCAACATTCCATAGAGTAAATAGAATGGGTGCTCCAATTGACCATCCGGGATCTGTGGAAAAAGTTAGTGATCTGTATATGCCAATTGCTGCCTTTCATTGCTGATCATAAAAACTAATCACCTGTGGCAGCCTGCAGTCTGTAGAAGCTCCATATGTTGTGCAGTGTCGCCGCCATTCTAACTGACTGGCAACATGTCTGAACTGGATTTAACACGGTCTTTGATGTTAAGTTTGCATCCTGCAACACATGCAGTGTACGCATATTTCGAAAGGAAGCATGTTAATATTCTTCCACACTACAAATTAAATATGCAATTTAGAGAACAACAAAGGATGGCAAATTTTCAGGGCTCAGGGCAGAAAAAAAAACAGTCAGGAGCCGACAATGAGTAAGCTGTCTCCTATGAGGAGCTAGAGGACCCACCTTTCACAATGGTGGAAGGAGCTCATCACATTAAATGTTTTTTTTTCTGTTGTCCTATTGGCTAAATAGTTGTTGCATTATGCCTGCAAGTCCTCGTTTTCATATTGCTTAATTTGGAACTTGAATTAAGGGTGTCATCAAACCAGGCTTTTAGCTAGGATTTTGAAAGAGGGCATCCAAAGACCCTAGCCCCTAGCCCATAAACGTACCCCCAGCAAATTCCCCTCTCGACACAACATGTCAACAACTGACTTTACAACTTGCTTTGTAAAAAACAAGCTATAAACATCTTTGTGTACAGAAATGACTTTTTATAAAAACAAATATCTGAATCACAGAAGAAATGTTAAGAGGGATGAGCTCAGTAGCTGTTGCCACAGTAACACTTTCTGATGCAAAAAATAAAATTAAAAAAAGTAAAATAATAGAAAAAAAGTAATAATAGAAATAACTAATAAATAAACAACACAAACAAGAAGGGCTGATCACAAATTCATCAATCTGACGGCTGAGGGAAAAAAGCTGTTCCTGTGATGGGAGGTTCTGGTCTTGATTGACCGTAGCCTCCTGACAGAGGGAAGAGGGACAGACATTCCATGGAGACGCAAGATTGTTTTTGGCGGTATATTGTGTACGATAAGTTATCGCCCATCCCTAGTTGAAACACGTGATGCGATACGTCATTAACGTCTGTGTGTGTTATATACATAATACTCCAGTGCACATACTTGAAATCTATTCACAATATAGTTGATGTACCTACATTAATTTGTATACAGTGGTAAATACAGTAATTGTGTCCCCTCTATTATTTCTTATTGTTTTATTTCTCCCAGACTAAAATTGACGAAAATGTTTTTTTGAGTTTTCATTGACTAAAACTAGATAAACTCTATTACGAGTAGACATGACTAAAATGTGACTAAAACTCATTAGTATTTTTTTTTCCAAAACACTAGAACTAATTCTAAAACTGAAATGACTGCCAAAAACAACACTGGTTGCAATGAGCACTGTTGTTCCTTTAGTTGGGCACACCATCTTTTCATGTTTCAAACAATGTTTTCTGTTTTATTTCAACTTGGTGTCCTTTTGATTATCCTTCGATTTTGATGGGGGAGAAAATTCCATTCAAACATTCTTAGAGGGTTTGTTGCGACCATAAGTGGTCAATTGGAAGCGTGTCTTGGAGTGGGTGGGATTTATCATCACAGATTACTTACTTGTGCTTGTGTATACGGCTTATACCCTGTACGCACATCTTTTACAATATAAATACACACAAACGCACTAAAACCAATGTCGACATCCATGTCGTTGCTCCATTTTCTCCATTTCTTCATGCGTTTTTCTGCTTGTGTTCTTAACAAAGCCTTTGTTGTACTTCGATTCCAAATTTCAATATGTATTTGTTAAATAAAGCCCCTCGTCTGGACCTGTTGCAGCCTGGACTGCTGTTAACATTTGTATATACAGTACACACAAAGGCAGTATGTGATCATATGTAGTACAGTATGTACTTGATGCTTGCTTGCTTTGTGGTTTCACAGTTTAAAAATAAAGGTCTATGTTATGCATACCTGTTTTTGTCTGCAGTGAGATATTTTTTTTTGTATCTGTGTGAGTAAGGATGAATGTCACGTTCCAAAGACCCCCCCTTTAATGTGGCAATCTATCCGGAATGCACTCCAAACAACACTTGTCCTACATCCCTCTTTCAACGGAAAGCTGATTTCCTGGCCATTTGTTTACCCTCTTTACTTGAGGGCTCTTCAATTAACCCATTGAATCCAAGAGAGGCATTCCAAACCTGCTACTGTATTGTGTTGTGTTGACATTCAGTTGACCTGAGGTGAAGTAACGTTGAGTTGTGAGTCATTGAGAAACCACCAACAGTTTCTGAGGGACATTCCATTTTGATTTGTGAAATTCTCTTACAGCATTTGAAATCTCTTCCTTTCCATAACTCAAAAAGGTTTCATTTACAACCTTATTAGGTATAATACCATTAATATTAATGCTAATAATAGTAATGGTAATAGTGTCATCACACTGGTTTCCATGTAAAAAAGCGCCCGGTAAATCGCTGAATATTCTCAACCCTTTTGCAGCTGTAGTTTGGTCGCCATATTTGTTTACCGGCGTAATCTTGCGTTATCCATATATCATGAGTCACCACACTCGCAAGAGAAAACCGCAGATAAGTTTCAAACTTTAAACAATTGTTTGCAAAACGTACTCATAGATTTTTAATCGGAGGACTGTTCTGCAGTTTTTTGGCACGATGCCCGCTCTTTTTCAAATTCCTTGCTAAAAGCCTGATCTGTATACACTTGAGTTCTCATATGATTCTACATAACTGGCTTCCCGCCAGGATTTTTTGAAACTTTGAATTGTCAGTCGCTAGGGAGTGCAAACCGTCTTGTTGTCAAAAGTCAGTGGTCGTGTCGTCTAGTCCAAGTCAAGTCTAGTTGGTAAAGTGCTAGTAAAGTCTACACGATTGTTGTCAGTGAGTTTTGATGAAGCAGTTTTCTTGCTGTTTTTGTGGCATTTGTATTGAACAGTATTTTTGTCTCACCCTGCTGCTGCTCTTCGTGTTCAACCTTTTTTGGATTAAACCCTTAGTTACTTTGAGCTCTCGTCTGGTCATCTGCTAAGGGTCTGAATGAGCTTTACACAGTGCAAGTATGCTACATAGAAACGAATGTGGTGCAGCGCCACAACTGAAATGAGAGTTTCAAAAAATCCTGGCGGAAACCCTACCATGTCAATATACGGACTGATGTCAGTGAATTCATTGAAGCTAGTATTATGATGGACATTCAGTCACAAGAGAACAATGGAACATACAAAGGGGGTGGTGGAGTGTCCACATTTCACCATTGAAATGGAAACAAAGTAAAACACCAAAGTAACATACTGTGTACATCTGTACTGTGCACAGATCTCCAGTTATACACGTTTTTACAAAAGAAATGGGAGACATAATGGATACAGACAATAAAAATATATACTGTTGGAGGAGTCAACGCACCTTATGACGGCCAACTTCCTGGACACGTTAATCACAAAACGATCAAGAACAACTGCAACCAGTGGCGTTCTAAGCAATAACATCTTTATAAATCTGACAGGCAAAATCATCAAAAGAGGACTGATTTATACCGATATTAGTGTCCACCTACCAGTATTCATGAGCTCCACAGATCAAATAATGACAACTGAACAGGAACACAAGACAAGAGAACAGATGACTAGAACAGAAGAAGGAATTGTTAACTTTAGAAAAGCTGCACAGAAGGAGGACTGGTGATGAATTTGTGTAACATTTGTGATACAATTATTGGCATATATTGTCAATAACATACTGTATATCTTAAAAACAAATTTAACAAGAAGCCATAGATCAGGCCTACATAATATATGTAAATATGTTAACAAAACACTGAAGAGCCAGAAAAGAAAAATGTATGTAAAAAATACAGGGTCAAACCGACGGACACAAATTAGTAGTCAAAGAAGGAATTCTACAGAGCAGAATGAAAGCAACATCAAGGAGACCTGGTAGATACTCAACAGAATACTGGAAAACATAAAGTGACCAGATACAGCTAAGATAAAAAGCAGAACATTGTGGAGGAATGCAACACTTTTTTGTGAACACTGGACCTACACGAAGAAAGTAAAGGCACAAAATAAAGTGGAAAAGCTGGTGTTGGAGAGGTCAGAGCCTCAGATCCATGTACACAAGTGGAGCAGTGTAGAGGACATTTTGGTATCAAGTTTTGAGAACACGACAGCCGAGGACAGCGACGGCTATGCTGCACCTGTGACCCTTTGACATACCTCTGTAACCTCTCACTGCAAGCGCCAACGTTTCCGAAAAGGATGACGGTCGCAAAAGTCTTGCCCCTGCACAAAGAAGGTGACACATTGACTTGAGTTGAATTCAATGTACCAACAAAGAAGCCGTAAGGCTCACCTGAACAGCTGGTCGTGAAACTGGGGAAAGATCCGCATGCAGCTCGGGAGCCTCCTGTTGGTCAGGCCTGTACGTACTTTCGACTGCTTTGTTCAAGAGAGATGATTGCAAATATATGGTCTGTAGACAGAAATGCCTACATACTGGATCGTTCCCTCATTTGCTCATTTCCTCATTTTTATAGTGTCACCTCTTTTATGGTACATCTCTCTTTTGCTGCTTGTATGCATCAGATATTTGACGCAAATATCTTGGTGCTACTCTTAATGATCTTGGCTCTCTTAAATGAACTGGAGCAGCAGTTTTGTACTCTAGCCTACAGCAAATGCACTGCTGGTGAATATATTTAACTTATTGCTAAGCAGCATAAAATGTGCGCCTTACACTCAAAGCGAGTCCATATGAAATTGAATCTAAGACAGTGGTTCACACAGATATAATTTTAGATCCACTGAGAACAAATAGTACAAGCTGATGAGTGATGACAAGGCTTTAAGTCTAAGCGGGTGAGTGTTTCAGATATGGCACGCATAAGCTGCAATAAGAGAGGCAAGATGCCATGTTCCACCACTTTCTAATACTGCCGTGCATGACGATTTCTAATTCACCATGTAAAATGATTCTCGTACAATCCTCCCACTTGGGCCTAAAATAATGCATCTGCTTGCTGGAGCTTCTTACCAATGGAAGGATGATATTTGGAGCAAATTCCTAGCGTGGTGACTGTGACCTATATAGAGGTGACTTGGACTTAATGGAGATGCTCTGTTCCTTCCTAACACAGTCGATGTGAGTGACCGGAACACTTCTGTATCAGTTTCACAGTAATACGAGCCTAGACTTCTCAACATACACTGTCCTCCCCCTGTATCCTTTTGGCTTGCTCTTTGATTAGCAAGGGTAATTTTGGTGACATTAACATGACATGGTGCTGCTCAAGCTTTTTGTATGGATGTACAAATTATCACATTTGTTGTTTTAGCATTTAGGTTTGTGACAATCAGCTCATACCCCATTGAGACCTGCCTTCATAGTGGCACATAGATGTTGACACTCATCTCCCTGATGCATGACTGGGCCATTCAAACCCATCTGTGAGAAAGCAGGAAACCCTCCTCCAGCTTAACCTATTTTGTGTAGCCACCTTACTCACATCTATTCTGTTACCTGGTTAAGAAAGTATTCAGTAGTATTGAAGAAACGTCTTTTTGGTATCACTTTACACAAATGGACTCATCTGATAGGGGATCATGTACAGAGGGCCAGTAACTCAAATGGAGATAGATATATTCCTGAGCAGGGAAAATAACCTTAAAGTAAAACCAATATCAAAATGTAACACCACAGAGATCACAATTTAGACTGGTTCGATAATAAATTGCTGTTACTCCTCACTATAGTTGGCAATGCAGATTTGGCATCAAGCCGATTTCCTGAAATATATTGACATTTCAACCCCACAAGTTTGAAATATGAATGAGGATGACATTGTTCGACTCCCAGACGCAGGGATTATCTGCCAATCATATCCACAGCACCAGCAAAGTTTTTTCAATAGCTGGAATTTAGATTGACGCACTTTCCATTTAGTCCAACATCTGCTTGTTGATATGTTCTGGTTGTGCACTTTTTGGCACGGTGTTGTCTACTACAAGTGTATCTTAACTGAGCTAACAAAGCTTGGCTAATGTTTTTACGTTTTTTTCTCAACACCGCAGTGATGTTTTTTTCCTGAACACATTTACATTAAGAACAAACGTGTGTCTCCACCGGAATAACATAGCTACACATTTCACAGAATTAATCAGAAAACTAGCGTTATGTCAGGGAGGTACATGGGAAGTAAATTGAACACGCTGTGAAGTTTACCTTGTTTGAAGTCCAAGGCTTCAATCTGGATGCCTTCGACTGATGTGCCGCCTCATTGTGTGACGTGTTTTGATGGACGGGGGGCTGGGGGTGCTAATGCTCCCAAATTTTGACAGTTTCTGTCGTAGCACACTTATTCTGCATCTGATCTTGCCTCTGCAGTCTTGCTGTCTCCTACTTTAGCTGTTGTGGGGCTGTCATAAGCATGTTCTGTGTATGAGACCAGACAAGACCTTCCTCTTTTACTGAGAGATTAAGGTAATCTCAGCCATGCTTTGCATGTTAGGAGGAAGTTTTATATCCATATTAAGTTAGAAGCAACATTTACTTATTAACATTTTATATTTAATATGTACTTAAATTCCAAAATTTCCCACACACCTGCGTTCACACCTGTGTAACTCAGGATTGTAGTACAGTGCATCAGCTACTGATGCCTGTCAACAGTCTGTCAGTCTTCACTCAGCATGTAGCATGAGAATTCAGTGGTACAGTGGAGTACAATGGTACCTCGGTTCTCGACCACAATCCGTTCCAGACGGCCGTTCGAGAGGCGATTTGTTCTAAATGTGAATCTATTTTTCCCATTACAATTAATGGAAAAAGAAATAACGTGTCCAAGCCTTAAAATAGGCTTTTGTAGGCGTGAATGTAGTGTCTGCTGCAGGTGCGCTGTTCGTCTATGTGTGTGGCCGCTGCATGTGGGAGGCGTTGCCGAGTGTATGACGTCTCTCGAGAAGTGAAGAGGTGCCCGGTGCATGTCCAGCTCTGAATGTGCAGTTCTGTGCAGTTTGGCTGTGACAAACTACTAAACCAAGTAACGCTCTGTCCGAAACTCGTCTCATCGCTGTCTGAGCTCCAGCTGACAACAGGACATCAAACCCTGGAGTGCGCGCTCCAGCCTCGGAGGTGTGGAGAGCGAGCACCTCCCCTGTGACACTCTACCACGGTCCAGTGCGGAGACAGGAAAGGTTTTACACCTCAATATGAAGAAAAAACAGTCAGTAAATGTAGCTAACGGGAAACGTCTGCTTACAGAGGCTGCTTTATACACAATAACAAAGCGCGTAGTGGGTCAGCTGATCGTTCCGCACACGCATGTTTTTTCTGGCATTTTTTGGGGGCGTTTGAGTTCTGGATTTTCGTTCGAAATCTGAAGGAAAAAAGTCTTGACATTTTTGTTCAAACTCCAATTTGTTCGAAGTCCGAAACGTTCGAAAACCGATGTACCACTATATTAAATAATACATAGAAAAATGCTGTGAAGATTGTAGCAAATATTAAAAGATTTCCCCTACACTTTAATTGTGCAAATTTAATTTTGAGGTTGCAGTGACTCTCTTGGTGGTCATCAAATCAGAGTGGTATGCCGAAAAAGAGTGATAGAAAACGTTATCCAGCCACTGCTGTACGCTTCAATTACTATTAAAATAATGTCTTTGGAAGAAGACAGATTGCCATCACTATAAAGTAGGGATGTGCCATCTGCGGAATTCTGAAATATCTCCCTCACATTTAGAATGTATTGTCCTGTGATAAGCATTGTGATGGACTTAAAAAGCATGATGTTTAATCATGTTTTTTAAATGTTTTATTTATCACAAATCTGCTTTCTGCTGGAGTCTTGTCTGAATTCTAGTCCTAAATGTGGATCTTATCTCTTTTCCTGAGATCAAACAGCATGAATGCGTAGCTGCTGACTGTGTCAGCAGAACTACTGTACATTTATCCTGTGTGACTACTCCACCAGCAGCTCCACTTCAAAGGCTCCACATCACTCCGGTGACTTCTTTACGGGGCATAAGGAAGTGCTGCTGGAGGTTCATTACAAAAAAAAATCCTTCTTTGCAGTCTGTTTTCTTGCTGTAGCCAAGACCACCCATTCCAATTTTGCTGATAAGTTCTAAGAAGTACATGTTCACTGTGGAAGGTTGTGGTCAGCTGAGTTCTTCAGCTATTGGAGGTTTGTTTACCTTCAAATGGAAAATGTAAAGATTTAGTGAAAAAAACTAAATTAATAAGGATGGTTGTTTAACAGGGGAGAGTAAAGGTTGAACCTAATGAGCAATATGGCCGTTCCTTGAAATGTTACAATTAATGTAATTGTGGCAGCTGTTACCCAATTGTTTAATTGGGTTCCTAAGAAATCTTGGGTCAATACATTTTTTACACTCGTTGGTGGCTATTTTTGTAATTATTTGCCCCCTTTTTTGTTGAACTCTAAAGTTTGCCATGGATGCAAACTCAATTTACCTGGGGTCTGTCAGAGTGCGACTGGGCCACTGACATGTAGGCTGAGAGAGTAGAGCCAACGCAGGGTAATATAACAGCAGCCGCAATGAATAATCACAAGCTGATACTGCTGCTACGATTTTATTCCTATACTGGAACTATTGTAACTCGTAAAGTATTCTACACTGAATTAGAAGGAGAGCACATCCATGAGATGATTGCACATCCAAGCGCCTCTTTGGCTGGAGTGTGGGTGACAGGACTTGGTGGAAGATCTGGCGTAATATTGTGATGTTAACCCACCATTGTTGAGAACACACCAGTACTGGTTGATGTGTTTTGCCAAATTATATGTGTGCTTATGATGGAGTGAGCAGGTGTTGTCTTTCCATTCTTAGAGCATTGTCCTGGGCATTTGCCTTGCCTCTTCTATCTACTAATCCTGTCCTTTCTGTCCAGCCGTTAAAGATGACTGACTGACAGGCTGCCCAACAACTTGCATTTGCATATGCATATGACCACAATCGCCTGCTACATGCTCCAGCAAACATGCCGTCTGTGTGGCGCCATTACAAGGTCAAAACGCAAGAGCTGAGAATCCCCATTTGCAACTTGCGTAAGGTTGAGATTAATTGTGGAGGGACTTAAGAAAAGTGTTACTTGTGGCACACTATTTATTTGCCCTATTTATTGTTTAATAATGCTTAATTGATTGAGACTAGGGATGCTCCAATCTGGATTTTTAGTGTCGATCGCCGATACCGATCAGCCAGAGTGCCGATCACCACCGATCACGCATACCGATCACATGGATTGTCAATGAATTTGTAATCAATATCATGAGACCTTCTGTGTACATGATGTGAAAAAATGAACTTTAAATCACTTTAATTCAGACATGTTTTGAGAAACCTTTTCAAGCAAACTATAGAAAAACCTTGCTGTCAAAAGGACAACTGAAAAACATTTAATTCGATGTGAGATGTTGCAGTTTGGTGAATCTCTTGAGACTCTGGTATGTCTGTGAAATATTTACATACTGGCCGCTTGTAGCGGGACTCTGAGACAGAGAGCACTGCATTTATGAAAGTTTCCACTCCAGACTTTTTCAACTGTTTCAGATTCAGGCTGACGAACGCTGCACCTAACTCCAAAACGATGACAGATCTGATCGTTTCTGTCTCAGCGTAAACGACACCTGAGAAAGGCTGGCCATCTAGCTCGGTGAAATTAATTACTTATTGCGCAATTCGCTTGGCGTTCCAAATTTCATGCTAGGACTGATGGGTGTTGCTAAGCGCAGCCTGCTACTGAGGAAACAGCGGTCTCACTTTCATGAGGCTGGAAAACTCTCTGTGCTCAAGTGCTGGTGCTTTGAATGGCGTATTTAATTTGAAGGCGCTTCTCTCCACAGCATTTTCCCGTGCATGAGCTGCAGAATACAAACTCTAGATACAGCGCAGTTTTGCAGCTCAAGGGAGGAGTAGACGCATCACAACCAGCGGGGCTTCATAGCAGTGCTGGCTGTCACACGTGATCAGTTGTGATCGGCAATGACAGGAAATGATCGCCATTCACAGATCATGCTGATATCGTCCGATCATGATCGGTGCATCCCTAATTGAGACGTGGCCCAATTCTGTGTCTCACGCCCACACTTCTGCATTTGTCCTTGATGAGAGACACAGACTCCAAATCAGACATCATTTCACCTACAGAAGAGTGTGTTGTTGCCCACACATGACATGTTAATTAAGATAAGAACAATATGAAACGCTGAATTTACTACCTTGAATCATGCATAGCATCCCTGAGAATTCAGACAGGGAGAACTTATACAGCAATAAAAATCAATCATTGTCATGATGAGGGAATTACTGCATTTTGGAGGGGAGGACTTCAACAGAAGAGACATATGCGTCAGTCAGGAAATTTGGATTTGGTCCTTAGTGGCTCTCTCAAGAAGGAGCAGTTCACAAAAACTTAATTGTCTTAACTAACTTACTTGTTGAAGTTACTTTTGTAGGGGCTTAAAATGTTTGGCTGTTGTTAATATACTAATATACTGTATGATACACTATTAAAAATAAAAATTTTCAATTTCAAACCACAATAAATGTATTTTAGCATGAGTTATCAGCTACACTCACTCCACACCAGGGGGAGCTGATGGAGATGGTGCTGACCATGCTTGCACCAGTTGAGAAATTCACAAAAGAGATCAGCACATCAACAGCTATAGTAGCGGATGTTATTCCAGCTGTCACTGCTGTGAAATGGCTTCGGGAGAAACAAGCAAACAACGGTGTGGACAAAAGCCAAAACCACACTGAGGGTGTTGTGAGAAGATTCAGCACCAATGCGAGTGAGCCCCCTTATAGGTCACCAACTATACTTGCAAGGACCTCTCATTGAAATAATGCATTCCCTAGCCACTCACCCTTAACCATCCTAAACAAATCACTAACCTTAACCAGGACTCTGAACCAAACTTAAGCCCACTCATAATAAATTACATTTACTGATATTTTTACCCTCTAAACCTAGTGAGCACAGGACAAAATGTCCTCACAAGAACGTGGCTTGTCAAGACTTGGTACTCACAATGAATTCACATGAAGTCTCACAGATTGGAATAGTTGGCAGCCCTGTATAAATATAAAGCATGCAACAAGTTTTGATGATGAAGCGGAAAGGATGCGTCTGGTGTGTTGGGAATGTTTTTATTGATGACATGTTTTTCAGACTAGTTCATGTAACTGCCCAAGTCCACACAGGCAGGGGATCCGCTCTCAATTTGCGAGTCACCCTGTGATTGACAATTCTGCAGTGACCGGGTGGAGAACCCCCGGCCCGCTGCGCTCCACTCCTAGAGTACATCAAAAGTACACTGTAGCTCCTGGTGGAAATTGGGGGACAGAGTCATTCTCGAGCCATTCTCAGTTATGGCTGTCTCCCCGTGAGTGTTTGCTATTATTATGATCGCAACTTGTGTCATGTATTTTGTGTACGCTTCATCGTCAAAGTCATTATAATTCATTACTGCAGACAATGTAAGACATTTTGGTAATGTGGCAATCCAGGTGCACCAACTCAGTTGGTTGGGCAGACAGACAGACAATCATTTGGCAAAACAAACAAGGCAGATTCAAGGATGATATACTGTCATTCCAGTTAAGTTAACCCAAACTCCAAAATATTTTTGCTGTGTTTAAGGTACAATGAGTGTTAACAGTAGTTGTGTTGTGTTTTTTTTTGTTACGTAATGTTTAAATGTGGCCCCTTGAACAAAAATCATCATTGGAATGTTCAAGTCATTATGGATTAAAAGTAAGTAAAATATCTCTGCTGAATGTAAATACCACTGGTTACGAGGAATGTGAATGAACAGTTGTAATATGTGATCCATTGGTTTTGAAAGTGGATATAGCAAACATGAGACATGTGGAGAGCTTGTGACAGAGGAAGTCTTTTACATTGCGAAATTGCATCACAGTTGCACGATTAGTTTCATGGTTCTGAAAACTTATACATGCAACACACATGTAACGATTTCAGATGGGTGACTCACATGCAGCAGGGAGGAGACAGAGACTATAGGTTGAGTACAACAAATGTAATAATAAATCTAACCAAAATACACTCTACTTCTGCACAAGAAGGAGGCCAGTAAACAAAGAACAAAATGCTATACGAAACTAAAATGCAATACGCTACTCTACTTCAAAGCTAGGAGGCCGACTAAAATACAATACAATAACAGAACTACACTGTACTTCAACACTAGAAGGAGGCTAACAATACATAACAGCATACTCAACTTCCAAACAAGGAGGCAGGAGAAACAAAACAGTACCAAAAAAATCTCAACACCAAAGGGAGACAGAGTCCGGAATAAAAGTTCACAAACAAAACGAGCGTCCATGAGCGCAGTCAGAGTCCAAGGAACGGAGTAAATCCACAGGATTTCCACAGAAAGTAGTCCAAAACAAAAAGACTAGACGGAGGGGTTCGTGACAACACACAAATAAACATAGTTCTATCAATGAAAACATAAGAGTATGGTTTTACAACACTTCAAAATAAATCAAATAAAATCATATCAAAATAAAACATCATCAAATGAAAATGTACTTTTACTCACAGAAATGTGGTGAAACCAGTTTTGATTTTGCTTTTTTGTTCCCAGGTCAAAGGAATGTGAATATCTCATAAAAATGTGAGAAATGGTCAAGAGCAAATAGGCCATTTGTGGTGACTGAAACAATACAGCACATTTGAAAGCAAATAATGGGTCCCTACAAGAGTCTTTTCAAGCACACTCCTCCCCCTAACAAGCATGCTTGAACAGCTAATCTGGCAGGTAATGGCTGTGTTTACAAATGAAAGGGGGCTCATTTTGACCATTGAAATGTTAATTTCAAACCTGGCAGCCTTTTGGCTGTATTCTGGGCGTGGTGACAGGGTGAGAAAACTGTGGCTTTGCTAGTATTAAACCTTGTGAAGATGTTTGCCTCGTTCCTGGTGGTCAAACAAGTTCACTGTCATCATAGATCTTCTTTGAAGGCGTCACTCCCATGGAGTAATATATTGACATTGGGAAAGTGGCCTTTTGTGGACTATACTGACAAAAAAGGCAGCCTTCAACATAAAATGTCACGCATAAGTGTTTCAGTGGACTGAACGAGCGGGTGGATTGTGTGTTGTGCAGTGCTGCAAGAAGCATCACGCGGTGAGAGAGAGAAAAAAAAAAACTTTACTTCCATATATGTCCAGCCACGGATGTGGATCTCGCTGTGTGGAGCACAAGGAGCAACACACGGAGGTGAGCGAATGCACGAGACGAGCAGCACGGAACTTGGTGCAGGAATGCCCAAGCACAGGGAGACGGGAAGACACTGAATGATGTCCGTTGCTATTTTATAAAAAAACATTGATGACAGTAGAATTGTCTCTGTGGACACACAAATCACATTGTGAATGTGGGCTCTGTGTCATGTCTGCACTTTACAGTCCTGTTTGCCAGATTGTTGTTTCTCGCCTCGTCAAGGTAAAACTCTTACAAGAGTCTTGTGTGTTTGCTTTACTCCCTGACCTTGTCCAGATTTTTCCTCCGTGCTGAATTCCTATTCTGTTGCCGCCTTTTGTTCCTTTTTGTTCCTTGCTACTCCTGTGTTGACTTCCCTACTCTCAATTCAGTCCGGGTGTGAGCTGTTTATCTAAGCCTCACTTTTTAGTTATAGATCCGTCAGTTTACCCCTCGTGTGTGCGAGTGTGATTAGCCGCCGCCACCGACTGTTTTCAGTTTAGTGCCACCACCACGTTGAGCTTAACTCCGGGTGTGTGTTTTCTGCTCTCCCATTTATATTGTAGGTCGTTGATTCTTCTTCGCCTCTCTTGTTTTCCAGATTCACCCCGTTCCCTGTGTGTTGTTCCCGGTCCGCGTTTTGGTTCCCAGCGTCCTTAGTTTCTAGTCATTTGTCTGTATTTATTTGTTCCAACGAATAAATCTTTAATTTAACCTCGTCTCCCGTGCCTTCTGCCGACCAACACTTCCTGCTCTTGGGTCCATCAGCCGTCATGACACTCTGGTTGGTAGCCAGTTGCTTTTGTTGTCTCAACACCATAGTTGATGCCATTTGACGCCTTGGAACGGGAAATACACTCAAGGGCAGTGGAAAAACCTGAAACAGAAAAGGGGCGGCCTAACTAACGGGGAGAACGCAAACGCACTCGGAAATTAACTCACGGCCAAAATAAGTTAAAGCGCTCTGTGGTGGTTCTACACACAGACATGGAAATAACTGACGAGAGGAAAACAAAAGGTGAGTTATACAAAGAACTCACAGAGATACAGAAAGCTGAGCGAAGAGAACAAACTAAGGAGGCGGCAGAAAGAAGATCAAGCACGCACGGAATTTGGAAATATGTAACAGGAACACAAGAGAATGGAGGGTTGAGAGAGAGTTTGCTGTAAGGACGCAAAGCAACCATCTGGAAGCGCAGACTGGAACCCAGGTGTAGAAATCAGTGGAGTATGATCAGTGGAATGGGATCCAGCTGCGCTGCTGTGAAGCTGAAGAGAGGGAAGGTATATGAAATGACACACAGGAAATAACAAAATAGAAGCACAAGAGAAACGAAACATGGTACTGTCTCGCTCGAAATTCATATTCTGACATGCTCACCATAAAGGAGTCTCATATGGAATTAAACATGTTTTCTGAATATGTTTAATAAATCACAGGAAAACTTGATGGAGCATCATAAGCCTCTGTAGCTGTCATACTCTACCTTGGCCTTGGTGCGCCTTCCACCCACCTTTCATTCAAACAAGAAAACAGCTTTTGGCTGTCCGCTGAGTAGAGCGGATGGAAACGATCGCAACAAAGTAGGGTTGGTGGTAGGGTTGAGCGATATGGACAAAAAAAGTTATCACAATAAATGCAGTCATTTCTGCGATAACGATAATTATCATGATAAATCCATTTTCATACTATTCCATGTTAGTGATGTGTCGTTCACTTCAAAGAGCCGGCTCCTTTCGAGACGCTTTTTTTCTCTATCGTGCTTTTTTTTCTCTTGAAGGTGCACGTGATTGGTCAATATGCGAGGCGTCTTTTCTGTGTCTGCGCTGCTTCGTACGCTGAGCAGAGGGGGGAGGTGCGGCAGCCTGGTCCACACACACACAGGAGCACAGTAAGCACAGGAACGTTCAAGAGAGGAGAGTGCAATACGAGGACAAAAAGAAAGAGAGTAAGTAAAAAAGAAATGAGTCAAAGCAGGAAAAGGAGCCGAATTTGGACTCATTTTAATTATATTGATGGCTCCAAAGCAGAGTGCATTTTCTGCAAGACCAAAATTTCATATAGAGCCGACTCAACCAACAACCTCCACAGGCACCTGAGAACTGTCCAGTTGAACCTGGTATTAATGAAGGTGCCAGTGAGTCATCTGTAAGTCTAAATTGGTTAAAAGTTGAATTGTAAATAGTTAAAAGTTCTTGTATTTTATAGTTTATTCATAGTACTGAAGAGTTAATATTTTTAATTTATATTTTGTTGTTTCGCTTTTTTTCAGTGATTCTGTGTTGTTGTTTGACTTTAAATTTGTTGAGTGTATAAAAAGCTAAAATAGTTTTGTATTTTATAATTTATTTTTTGTTGATCTGTTTTTATTTTTATTTTAATTTATATTTTGTGTGGTTTTTTTTTAGGAATCCTGCGTTTCACTTTAAATTTGTTACGTATAAAAAAGCTAAAAGTTTATTCTCTTGTATTTCATAGTTTATTTGTTTTTGCACTGAAAAGTAAATATTTTTAATTTACATTTTGTTGTGTCGTGTTTTTCAGGGATTCTGAGAAAGTTTACATTAGTTAAAAGTTCACTGAAGAGTGAAAAAATAAAGGCATACATTTTTTATTTATTATTAATTCATTTTATGCATAATTAGGGCAGGGTATCGATTCTAATTTCAAGAATTGATTCGATTCGATCCAATCTCGATTCAGGTTGGAATTTAAACCATTTTCTGAGCTGTTGCCATAATCACATGACAAGTTACGCAACGTATTAATACTAGTATCATATTGACATTCAACAGGAAATTAATGAAGGATTCATAGTAAATGATAATAAAGATCCAGACACAGAACGCAGATGTGACTCCATAGTGTAGTGTGGCTCTGTTACTTTCATGAGCCGCCTGAAGCCCTCGTTTTCAACGACGGAAGACAAGCGCATATCTTTGCAAATGAACCCTGAATCGCCTCAGTTATTTTGACAGAGCGTGCAGAATTACCCGGTAGTGGTAAAGTTCGCTCGAGTTTCATTTATTGTGGCCCGGTGGATGGCTTGGAAAGGAGCTCTCGGTGATGTCGCGTCACGTGATTCGTGAGGTGGGTCATATTTCCGCAATACTGCAACACTTCCAATACCTCCATTAGGCATAACATGCCAATTGTTTTGCTTTTGTTGAGCGCACTTGGTTTGGTCGCGTCTGAACCCAAAATGGTGCCAGACCATTGCTATGAGCGTTTCAGGTGTTTTCAAACCCGGCACGTTGCTAGTGTTGCCACTGTGAGGAGGCATGTTGTTTTGACTTTGGTGTCCCATGTGCGCGCCTGCGTCAAAGGGGTTGGACTTCACCCGGAGAATATGTGTTAAAACGTAAATTAATTAATCCGATCTTTGGACCTACGAATCGATTTTATGGAATTAATGTACGAATCGATTCGGAATCAGAAAATCGATTTTTTAAGCACAGCACTATGCATAATGCTACATTATTGTTGGTAATATATCAATTAATGCAATAAAAAAATCTGAAGAGCCGTTTAGAAGCCGAGAGAGCCGGCTCTTTTTAGTGAGCCGAGCCGAAAGAGCCGGTTCTCTAAAAAGCGCCGTAATTCCCATCACTATTCCATGTGTTGTACACACTACAGTCTCTCTTGAAAATATTTCATGATGAGAATTATTACTGGAGTGGATTATTTGGTTATGTCTAAATATAATGATATAATGTGACATGATTAATGGAAGGATGGACCCAAGTGCAGTTGGAACTGGTCGACAGATGACACTGAAACTAGATTAAATTTCACATTTTAATCGATTAATACAAGCAAATAATACACAGACAAGTAACGATGAAATGAAGGGTGCCGGGAACCAAAAGGCGGACCGGTAAGAACACACAGGGAACTGGGAAGAATCTGGAACACAAAAAGTCGAATTAGAATTCACAAGCCATAAAACTGGGAGAGCAGAAAACACACTCGAAGTTGTGAAAGCGCTCAGTGGCGGTGGCTATTCACACTCGGACACACGAAGGGTAACTAAGCCAATCTATTTAAACTAAAAAGAGAGACCTAAAACTGCTCACATGCGGGATGAATAGATGATTGGAAAGCAAACGAAGCAGTAGCGAGGAAGAACGGGAGAACAAAGAGCTGCAACAGAGTAGGGATTCAGCGCGGGAGGAATTTAGAAAGCGTTTAAAGCAAGATCATGGAAGTCTTGGAAGAGGGACCTGAGTGGAGAGTCGAAGTCTACCATATGGCAAACGTAGCTGGCGTCGGGAGGAATATATCCATGGGAGGAATGATGAGATGATGAATGACAGCTGCGTTTGCCTCTAAAGTGGGATAGTAAAAGAGGAAACGGAAACGAGAGGGAGTAACAAAAGAAAAGGAAGGGAGGGGGACGCGGAAGAGGACACCGCTGCCAATTCAGGAGTGGAGTTCTGTCCAATATCCAACTATTTCGCAGAGGCGCCAGCGTAGTGGGAAACCTGCATGTGTTGATATGAACCAGGGCAGACGACCGCGTCAAATGAGGACCTATGAGGACCACTCCATTTAACAAGATAAACACAGATCCAGAGACTCAGAGTCGACCAATGTCATCATCAAAGGTTACCTTTATTAAAAATAAGTAAAAAACTTGTACAAGTGTACAAGTCCAATGCAGCGAGTGCGTCACGTGTTTATCGAATTTATCGTGAGATGCAAAATTGTCATCGTGGAGATTGTGCTTGGCAGTATATCGTGTACGATAAATTATCGTCCATCCCTAAACAGCGGATCTGGCATTTTAGTCATTTCTGGGTCAAGCTTCTTGGCACCCATATGCTGCATTTTTTGTCTATAAATAACAGTCACTTTGCTATTCAGGCATGTTTGGAAAAAATATCACAGATTTCAATGAGAATGATTTTTTCCATGACTAATCATGTCACCAGTTCTTTGAAGTACTGTAGTTCCATCAAACTCAGTCTGGAGTCCTGAAGACAATTTATACACTGGAATATTTTCACAGGATCCCACTGGATATTTCTGAGATATGTTTGTTACAGTTGTGTCTGTCACTGCCCATATGTTGCTATAGAAACAGTCACTGTGGGCTTTTGGTAATATAAGAGCACTTCTATTGTTGACCAAACATCCCTGAGGTGTTTTGTTGTCGAGGTAAGCACTTCAGCAATGATTTACACCCAAAGACAGAGTAAGTGTCATTGAATAACAGGCCATTTTGACAAACAAGAAAGACACAATATAACACAGTTAGAACCAAGTTCGTCACCAAAGGAACACACATGAACAGAAAATACATGGTGATTAGAAGCATACAAAAAGAAGAAATAAGAATGTTTGATTTATCAAGCCAGGAGCTGTGACATTCTGGAAATTCCTGGAACATGCCACGATCTGGTCAACTTCACAAACATATTACTTCCATTAAATTTGTCACATTTTATTTTCTGATGTTTAAACTGTGTGACATATGATGTATCTGTAATATTCCCAGTGTTTTACTCTGCAATAACCCTATTGTGACTATAGTTCACTTTGGTTCAATATTATGTTTTTGAATGCATATGTTACAAGTAGTTCCTTGTGCAAAGGTTCCATGTAAAATGGCTAACATATGCACTGTCACTACACAAGCAGCATCACTCTTGGTCGTACTGTAGTTAAATAAAAACCATCATGTATAAACCTCTTCAGAATCTGAGACAGTAAAATTCCTTCCATGAGATATAAGTGTACTCCAAACCTGAGATAGGAATGTGCCCACAAATGTTCAGATTGAAGTTACAGGTGCCTCATATTTACAGCTGGAGTACATGCTGTGATGCTGCCCATTGGGACACAGATTTTTCTTTTAATTTCACAGCTGGAATGTCCTCCATTCTAGGAGTGACATACAAAAGTTATGACTGTTGAGACTGTGGTGCCTCCATTGCATTCCATTATGCGACTTAGAGAATGTGCTCGTTTGCTGCAATAAAGTAATCTTACCTGTGGACCAGGTGATTGTGCTCTTCGCATTGAAGAGAAGAGTTTGCTAAATTAAGTTGGTTGAATTTCCGACGTTCTCTTCAATGGATTGGGCAAAATGGCCACCAAACAACATTTGTTTTGACTTCATATCTGGTAACAATCAGTGTGCTTTTGTTGTTCTTCACACAGAGCTATAGATAGTTGTGCTACAACAGAAAATAGTCTTGTGTATTCACTGCGAAGACCTTTTTTTTAAAGACACAGCAGACACAGTCTTGTTCTTGATAATCCCAGGTCTCGACAGTAAATCTACAGTATATTTGGCATTATTGTGTACAATCAGAACTCTACAAACAATATCCTCAGTTGTTGTGAATTAGTGCTGACCTGATATGGTAGTTAATGATGAATTTTATCACCCCAGGTGTTGTGGATTTTTCTGACTACAATAAAGCTTTCAAAATTGTCATTTATGAATATTTATTGAAAATTTGTTGGAGAGTGAGAATACAAGTATTTCACAGTATGAAGTTGACACGTTCAGCGAGCATACACTTCAATCCATTGGACGGAGGGATAGACGACACCATTAAAGATAACAAACAAGTTCTGAAAACAAGGAGAAATGGTACAACCAAAAAACAATGAGGTAGCCTTCACCTGTCAACTTTCCATTAGTCTGAACAATAACAATAATTTACCAGCACACAGGACTCCCTGGAACAATGCAAAAGCTCCATCTTCTTTTTTGGTTTTGGGTTGTCAGTCAGTGTCTGTGTTGTTGTTGCCATATTCAATATACAAAGTTTGGGATGGATTCAGTCTAGGGCTGAACGATATGGACAAAATTTCACATCTCTATGTTGCATGCCAGATATCTTGATATTGAGACGATATAGGACCGCCAAGATTAGTTGGCACGTGGTGATGCCGTTGACAAACAAAAGTGTCGACGACAGATTTAATTTATTTTAATTTTAGTTTTCCTCTGAGAACTGCCGCCGCACTGTGCGCTGTCTTGTCTGCCTTTCAATCCTAGACCCACATGCGTAGTAGCAGTGATCAAGGTCTGTCATGTCATATCGTGACAAAGACACAGTAACAATTGTTCAGCCCAAATTCAGTCACCTGTTTTCGACATTATGATGCCACCAACTTTTACAGATGGGACAGCGAAACCTGTGAACCTGTTTTGGAGGCTAGACCAACATAGTTTGGGCTAGACTTGCAGTTCTTGCGACTGATCTGTGTCTTGAATCCAATTTTTCTTGGTCTCTGTCTTGCCAAGATCATGGAAGTTTGTTGTTTAGGTAAGTGTTTTTCAACCTTTTTCAAACCACGGCATGCTCATTGAAGAAATCCTGTGGCACACAAGGATCCTCGGCCAAAGCACATGCTTCGTCGAAAGTCCTGTAGAAAATCCCCTTTAATTTGTGTAAAATTGTAGCAACTGACACTGACATTCGGCAATTTTGCATACTATTTGCAGTAACAAATTGCAGAAAATGTATTAGTTTAAAAAAAAATCCAGAAAGGGGAGGGCAATATGTCATTGTTTTGATTTTTGATTTTATTCTAGTTTGGGGAATTTCCAGGCATAGCTCCTTTCATTACAGCAATGATTCTTTCTCCCATTTTGGAGCAGATTTATTTGGTTCTGCATCAAGTATTTAGCTCATCTTAAAACCACGAAGCAAACTTTGATAGTTTATAAGTATCAATAAAGTATTAAAGGGAGTTAGCTCTAGCTGTGTCGGCTCTGTGGTGCAGTGTTAATCGTCGTGGATTCACTAAGGAACAATCCATCATTCTGTCGTGAAGGTATGTGATCACTCTGGAGGCACATCAGGTGTAAAAACAACTCGAAGTTGCGGTTTTGACTGCGTTCTTTGCTGTGAGTGTGTGGGAAGAGGAGCTTTGCACGCAACACTGCACGCTGCGATTGATGAACTAGTAGCATCAGCATAGATGTACAGTGTATAGAAAGAATGTGGCTGAATCTGTGTTACCTCCTCACCTTGGTTGCTCGTCAACAGGTTTGAATTGTTTATTATTGAATGACATCTTATTGCCTACCTCTATCTCTAGACAAATGAGGGGAAACTGGATCATTTCCCACGGCACAACTGACATTCTCTCAAGCACAGGTTGAAAAACACTGGTCTGAGCAGCATTATCCTTCTGTGGCTGACCCCATCTCTGCCCTGACGTACACCATCTTAGCAAAATCCAGTGTTATTCAGTTCACACAGACCACCAAATTGTTTTTTTTGTTTTTTATCTGAACAACAATCAAGTAAAAGCGTTGCTAAATCCAGTATTGCAATTTTGCGGTGTTGCAAAATTAGCTTGATGGAGACCATTTGGACCACATCAACCTTTCCAGGACACTTTGAACAAAAACACCCATGTAAAGATAAGCCTAATTTCTGCTACATCCACATCACACATTTGATGCACAGGTTTGTGTGTTCCACTGCTCATCAATGTTGTCTGTTGATTGTTTAGACAGGGGCAGGTACAGGGAAGTAAAACTTGAGAAGTTGGATTCATGGCTCTTCAACATCTGAAGTGGATCAGTGTCAGCGTCTGCCTCTGGCAATGGCTGATAGGTTGCTAAATCGGTCTCAATTTTAACTGCTTCTCACTGGACAGAGAATTATGAATTCATCTTGAAGAACATTGTTTTCATACAGTCTCCCTACTAAGTCTGTTCTGGCCAATTATGTTCAGATGCTGTGTGGACCGGAGTGTGACTCAGTTCCCTTCTAGCACCACTCACACCAACAACAAAGAATGTCTTGGAATAGCTGTCTCTTCTCTATTTTAGTGCATGGTGCCTTTGCTTTTGGGGCTTGGTTCTTCATCATATTCTTGTGTCTCTGAGTTCAGTCTTTCTGATTTACTGTATATAGTTTTTGGACTTTGATTGCAAACCCTGTGGCATATTATGTCCAAAGGTTTGAACAAAAATAACAAAAAAATGTAATTGTCGCCCATTTGTTAATTTAGTCCTTGTCTTATTCTTTTGCCAGCATTTTTTTTGTCACATTTAGTCATTCACATGACAGTTTAGTCTAGCTTTAGTTGAACAAAAACTCAATGTATTTTACTCAAGTTATAGTCAAAACATTTTAGTCATTCTTTTCATTCCAGAAATACTTTTTTCCCCCAGTTGACTTATGTTCGACTGTTGTAATATTAACTAAAAATCATTTTAAATTCATAATAAGCATCTTGAATAAACTGAATGGAGAAATCCTCAATGCAACTTTGCTGTTAGTGTTTAGTTTGTTGACTCAATATTGAGATATGATACACTTCCAGTTTTATATTTATTAGAAACACGAACAAAATGCAATTTTAAAATGGTGTTAAGTGATATACACTTTAAAGATATATTTTTGTAGTTGGGCATCAATAGGTTTAAAGAAAATATCAACTTAAAATGCAGGGCTTCCACCAGCATCTATTGAAACCCCATAAATAAATAAATAAAACCGACATGGAGAGCAGCCCATCAGGAAGTGAATCAACATTTTGACATTTATTGAATTCGTGACAACAATAACAGACGTTTTTCATCATGAGAAATTAATCTCACTCCCGTTTGCTGTCGTCCTCACCCGGTCCTTCTCTTCACTTATCATATATCCATCAGAGATACTGTATTATTCCCTTCTTGGTTGTATTATTATCCTTTCTTGTGGGGACTTCCTCGAAGCTACTGATTTTGATGTGATCCCTGCCCTCAATATTTTACCACATACCCAAAGTAGAGTTTTGAACCGTGATCATTGAGAGAATGTTTGCAAAAACAAAAATTAGATGCCAAGAAAATTATTTTCGAGACTGTTACTTACTACATTGTTTTGGATGTTGCTGTTAGCTTTTTCTCTGATCTTGGCGTTCTGTGAGTGCAGACCCAATTAAACTGGCTGCAGACATGAGAAATTGACAAAAATGAAATCAATTGAGTGCTTCAACTAGCCAGCCCATTAAGGTCTTCCTTTGAAATATTGTCACACACATACAATGAGAGTGTTGTGCGGTGCAAAGTTGGTGCATGGACAGGTGGAGAGTATTGATGGCAGTATTGATTGAACATCATTTGTGTTTGTCTCTATCCAGCATGTGTTGCGTTTATTCACCTGACTTAATGGAGCATCATGTCTTTCTGGCATTTTGTTTTCAATGGAAAATGGCAAGATTTAAAAACACGTTTACGATAGTGATTAACGGCACTAGTATTTTTGACATGGACATGTTTGTAAGGTAATTTAATTTAAATTTAATTTATTATGGCTGTTTTGACCTGCATTTTGTGAGTACCTTGCATGGTCCTAGTCTGTAGACATGAATGTCAGTTTAAAATACACCCCAGATTTGTCATATTAGTGATCAGAAAAAGGCTGTCTGAGAGCTGCTTCTGTTTCACTTTGTTTGGCGTCTGATTTGCTCATATTTGGCAAGGACCACCCCCTTTCCTCCTCTCAGCTGTGTTGGCACAGGAATCTGGGCCCCACAATGGGAGAGTTTTGTCCACTCAGGATTTGCAGTGCTTGTGAGTTGCACGGGCATTTGTTAAAAAGTTTGAAACATGGCAGTTGCAATAGAACTGAGTATGTTTGAGTGGTCCTAATAGGTTTTCTGATCCTTGAGTATTTGCCTTGGTTCACATCAACACATGCAGGTCTCCTGCTGCGCTGGCGCTTCGGCAAAACACGGTGGTGAAATACTTGGATATTGGATGGACATCTGCTGCGTTCCCGATTAGGGTTTACTGATCACACTCTCACATGCAGCATCAATTAGGGACTGTCAACAAATTCTAAAACGGTAGTTTCACTAAAGTATGAGTGAAATCTTCATTAAGGCAGTGAAAAACAACAATTTAGGAGAGAGATTTGTGAAAAGGTTTCTTCATCACACAAGACAAAGGACTGACAGTTTGTATAATGTTATGTAAAGTTATCAAACACCCGCACACACTGCAAAACTGCTGTGCTCCAGTTCCCCAGCACCTGTCTGCTGCTGCGCCGGGTGCAGATCTCAGTCTTCTGGGAGTTTGTGAAGTTGTTTTTGAACAATGCTGTCTGGCCAAACAGCAGTCAGACGCTGTACTGCTCAGCATTTATCATGTTTGCGTGGAGTCGCGTTGTGCACGTAGCTTCGCATCGACGCATCTAGTGCTGAGTCACCTGAGGCAAGAAGTTCACACCCCGCGTAGAGCTCCCTGGGAGAAGGTGCAGCTCTCCAGGCGGGATCAAGTCTGTGGCCAAAACCTGGTTCGCTTTTGTGTGTCACGAGACGGAGGCCACAGTGTGAAAAGCCACTTCTTCTTCTCTTATCAAGTCTCAATAGGAACAAAAGAATAGATTACATTTTTTTTGGCACCATTTAGATTTTCAAAATTCCATTTATGATTCTACTTACTGAAACGAGTTTGTCAGGATCGTCAGTTTTCTGAAGAGTGAAATCAAGTTATATACTTCTAAATGTCTTGAATGGTTTATTGTGTTGCACATATGACAAGGAAAGCTACCGCAGTAAATTTGAATTGTCAAATTCTAAAACGATATAGCATTGTGAGAAATTCATTTTATTTTCACATTGAAGTTGTGTTTATTGACTGGTAAATAAAATGAGAAATCAGGCATTCAAACTGCATTTTAATTTGCTCCCACTGGTGGCCAGTTTTATGGCTAAACTGAAACTTTTTTACTTTCACATCATGCTTTACATGTTTACCATTCACATTCAATTGGCAAGCCTGAGCTGGCACAGGTGGCCAATGCGCATGTGTCCCAGACTCCTGCACCGCTCTGGTCAACCCCAGTCATCAATGTCATAATGATGGTGACAGTTAATATTTTCGCATGAGTAGTGCAAAAAAAACAGCATTCAGCTTCTGTGACATGTGATGCACACAATCAAACTCCGTGCCAAGACAGTGTGATCAATGATTTTCACTTCAACTAGACAATGCTACGTAATAGAATGCTCTTTTCAAATACAAAAATGTGCCACAGAAGTGAAACTAGCTCTGTGAGACCGCTGATGAAATTCTGGCAACCCACTACACAGTTTCCGAGGTGCCGTTGTAGAAACCTGGCAACGCAATCCAACACTTCAGCGGTGACAGCAAAGTTTCAGTGCAAAGTATGATTGAATATCTGCACATAGTGTTGAACTTTTTCGATTGTGAGAATAAAATTGCAGTTTACAATGAGTCAACCAAACTATATTATTTTTTGTGTAGAGTAGTAGCCTATGCACGGTGGCTTAGCTAACTTGTACCGAAAGGAGAAGAATTTGTTTGTTGTGGGTTTCTCTGCTTTAATGCATTTGGACCGCTTGTTTGTTTGAAGGACTTGACACTTGTGTGACAATTGTGCCTTTTTCCCTCCGTTTGTTCTGCTCATGGAATAATAAGTTGCTTTGTTAAAAATAAACTGTAAACATCTATTTACAAAAAAACTACTTGGGAGTGGGAGTAGTGGGCTTAGTGCCAAAAGAAACCTCCTACATTTAAAAATCTATACATTGGTTTTGTAAACAATTGTTAAAAATTGTTTGGAACTTATCTGCAGTTTCCTCCTGTCATCAGCCTCAGACATCCTATCAATAACAGTGCGTTTCCATGCCACGACTGTCACGACTCTAAGTGTGTAAGAGCAAGAACAAATAGCCAAGCTACAGCTGTAAAAGAATTGAGAATCTGTGAATTTTGATCATATTCGGCGAAATTATCATGCAGAAACTCTTTTTTTCATGGAAACCAGTGTGATGACACTACGAGTAGGGCATTATACAGGCACTAATAAGATGACATTTAGGGAGTCCTGCTTTGAATGCAGCAGGTTGTCCCCCCCCTCGGGTTTGGTGGATTGTAATTTGCTAGGGCCTGATGAGGGAGTGTGGGAGGATGGGAGTACACTACCTGCCCTACCCGATAATCTGGGTCTATGCATGTTAGTAAAGTCAGGTGGTGTCGCTTCTATGAATGGGGAGTCTTCTTGAGTTAGCAAGTATCAGTGATAAGGAAGGAAATCAGACCTTTCTGAGATGATGAATTTATGACGTAAGAAGAATTTATATGTTCAGGAAAGTGTGTAGGAGTCGGAATATGATGCTAGAGGTATAAGACGGGCGCAGTTGTAACAGACGATGCCACTGGTCTGTTTAACTGGGATGTTTTGGTGATGATGAGGGACGGTAATTTACAGTAAAACTGGGTCTGGGTGAATCATCACCAGTACATGCCTCGTCACACTGTTTGGATGCAGACCATCCAGCCTAAAAAGAATCTTCACCACAATATATTGCAGTGCAATGAACATATAGCCCCACACCTTACATTGGGAAGTAAATAAATGTGTGCAACGAACAATGAGTCCCACCAGAATTCACTATGTTATCTGTGTCCTAGAGTGTCATGGAGGGCTGAGACAGGTTGGCCATCGTGGATGACAGCTTGGCCACAGTCCTCCTGTCCTCCTCCACTGAGACAAGAGTGCAACCCAGAACAGATCTGGCCCTCTTAACCATTCTGCCCAGCCTCCCCCTGTCGAATACTCCTAGACCAGCAGACAACTCCATACAAACTGGTTGATGCCACCATAGTGTCATAGAAGGTGCACAGGAGTGTTTTCTGCAGCTCAAAGTACCTCAGTCTCCACAGCAGTCTTTGACAGCCGTGGAGTTATGCCCAGCCTCAAGCACAGGTTGAACATGTGCTGGACAATTCCCCACTGCTGGTCTGCAGAGGAATTCAGAAGCTGATACCATCTGGACGAGTTGCTTTCTTTGGTAGAGCGAGGAGGGATGCTGGAGGGTGTGGCCTCTGTAGGACTTGGAGCTGGGGCATGGAGGACTTTGTGGTGGTGGAGGTACTGGAACTGGTCAAAACAGAAGAAGACCCCACCTCAGCCTTCGTCTCTTTGAAGCCTGAGATGGTCTTTAGGCCCTTGCAGACTGCTTTTACATTGTTCTGCTGCAGCTGCCGCTTCATCTTCTCCCTACACACTATCTTCCCCTCTTGTTTCAAGTGTTGAAACCATTTTATCTGTGAATTTTTATTTCATTGTGGTCAAATTAAATAACAAGTTGAATAATAACTTTTTTTCAGAGAAGAACTGGAAAATCCGTGCAATAAAAGTAAAACCGTACTGATGTCTGATTGCTGTCACCTATTCTTCAGTCGATCATATCTGCCTTTGTTATTTATAGCTTTGTCTTGTCCTACTTATTTCCTCTTCAATCTCATGGGAGCTCATTGTTGTTGAAAAAAGACGTCAATTTCTCTTTCTGTCTTCACTTTGTGGCCATGTTGACTGTCATCTAACTATCGATTTAGATTTTTATACATTTTTTAAACCCAATAGACCAGTATTTATTTTTGGAAGTAGAACACGGACCTGGCACATCGGACTTCCAATTTTTGGGTGTAAAATGAAATTTGGATATCAACAAACATGTATTAAAACAGCAATGTGTTATATTTAGACATAGATTATTTTCAGATTTCTTGAGACGACATATATACATAGTGTATGGTGAAAATAGTTTTTCAATGACATGATTGCCAGTAAAAATGACTTGCTCGTGTTCTAACACAGTTATGGATGTGAATGAAAATGTGAATCTGTAGTGATGATGACAGAAGACTTGCGTACATTGGGTGTAGACCAGGGATTTACCATACTCCTAAAATTGCCAGGGTGGTGCAGGTACACAGTAAAACCAATCAGGTGTCTGAGGGCTGTAATCAGTTGACTGTTAGTCAGGTGCTGCATGTTTCAGCTGAAACCTGATTCATTAACTTTAGGATGCTTGACTGGTTGGAACAAAATATTGCACCACTTCGGCCCTCTAAGGACTGTGTTGAAGACCCCTGGAGTAGACACAGGACAAGGGGAGATAAAATGAGGGCTTGCAGTGGAGTCACATGAGACACGATTAGAAGGAAGGAGAGAAAGATATAAAGTTGAGGTTGGGTTGTTGATGTCATGCTAAGAGGAGATATATAAAGATATGTGTGACAGTTTTAAGACTGGGGAACCCATGTGCAGCAGGAAGGAGACTAAGACCAGAATGAAGTCTAATCTAATAAAGAACATTAACAGAATTACACTCAACTTCTACACTACAAGGAGGCAGGATAACAAAAGAACCAAATAACTATAAATGAACAGAATTACACTCGACGTCTACACTAGAAGGAGGCAGGAAAAACAAACAATACTAAACCTGAACACCAGCGGGAAACACAGTGTAAAATTAAACAGTCCAGGAACAGAAACAAGCGTCCATAAGCACAAACGGAAGGGAAGACACCAGAGTCCAGATCACAGAATAAATCCACAGGATTGGGGCAGAGGAACAACGAAGGCCAGGTACAGACACACTGTATAATCAGTCAATCACACTCACAATAGAGCACATGGGTAAAAACGTCCATGGTGAGGAAAAGAGCAATTCACGAAATGGTCACAGGCACGGAGGGTAATAACAGGACGAAAAGAAACAAACTGACGTTGGTTGTCTTCTGGCCGGTGTTCAAGTAGCACAGTTACTGATTGGAAGAAAAACGGGAGCAGGAAGATGTCCAAAACAAATAGACCAGACGGAGGGGGTTCATGACAATATGAGAGCTTTCCTGTTAAGGAAAGGAACATGCTACTGCTGTTACATAATGAAATATAATTCTATAAATAATTAAATGACTCTCATCTTTGTGCATTTAGCACAGTCGACCACTGGCGTCACTTTCTGCCCTACTGTATGACCTTTGTCAGAGCGTGAATATTAGTCTTCTGATTGTGAACTATCTAATTGAGTCTCTTGCTCTGTTTTGCTCCAACTCAGTAACTTAAACTTAAACCACTGGAAATGATGGCGAAGGAGGCTTGCTTGTCGTTGACCACTTTATTCGGGTGGCATCTGTGTTCATACAATGACACGCCTTCATCACGTGTCACATGACGTGTTTCCATAATGACTGTACATGCACACTTATAGTCGTTATATTGTTATATGACAGTATAACGAACTGTCGTATATATAACATGGATCAGCAACTATGTCACTAAGTGTTTGTTGTATTAATTGAACAACAGAACAATTTACTCATCAGACATTTGAAACATTTCAAACAACTTTCTCCATTTTCTTCTCTTAACCCCTCCACGAAGACCATTTGTTCACACTGGTTTACAGACTCGCCCTGATCTGGTCACCGTTTGAGTAGCTTGACTCAGTGTGGAACTGTTTTCACTAACAGATGCTTCTTCTGCATGCAGCCATTTGGGACTCAGGTTTTCCCTAAAGTTGGAAGAGTGGTCCTAATTTTACATCCCATCAATAGCTCAGCTGCCAGTGGTGATGCATGACATAGACCTGTTGCTCATTAGAGCCATTACAGGGTTGTCCTGTCTCAAGCCACATCACTCTATGTGTCTGTATCAGTGTCTGAGTTAAGAGGTGGACTTTTTGTCTGCGAGGTGTCTGCGACAAACAGAGTCTTCGCTGAAGCATATTCCGCAACTGGGTTGAACCTCGTCAGTCTCATGAGTAACCTCTGACTGCGAAGGGGTATGTTGTCTTGGCTGCGGTTGTTAATGAGCGGGACCAAAGGTTTCTGGTCTGTCAATAACCTGAACTGCTCCAGCTCCCAGGCCCACACCCCTGCCAGGGTCTTCTTCTCGATCTGAGCATATCAAGATTCTGCTTCACTGAGTCATCGGGAGCAATATGTCACGATGCCTAGCCCGTAACTGCTCGCATCGGCTGTCGGATTCTTGATGTCATAGTAGGCGAGTATGGCCGCTGTTGACAGTAGTTCCTTGATTAAATCGAAAGCTTTTTGTTGTGTGTGACCTCATGTTCACTCAGTCGTTATCTTTAACAGTTCGTACAGTGGCTGTCCGAATGTAGATAAATTAGGAATGTACTTCCCAAGGTAGGTGATCATTCCGATGGTCCTTTTCAGCTCCTGCAGGTCTGAGGGAGGCGGCAGTCGCCGTATTGCCTCCACCTTTCCCGGATCAGGTTTAACACCCAGAGCTGTCTATTAAGTGTCCCAAAATTGTCAAACGTTTCTGCTTGAATGAGCAGCGGGAGTATATACTTCTCTCTTTTCACAGCCTCATTCAGCCTCTTTAGAGCTACATATATACGTGCTTTACCTGAAGGTTTCTTTAGCACGGGAACCATTACCGCACACCAGTCAGTCGGCTGCGTCACCTTCTTTATGATGCCATTTAGCTCCATCCTCCACAGCTTTTTCTTAACTTTCTGCAGCATGGAGAGTGGGACCCGCCGTGGCGTGTGTACTGCATAAGGCTGTGCGTTTTCTTTCACTACTATTTTGACTGGTCCGGTCTTTAGTGTTCCATGTTCGCTGTACATGGCCATGTGCCCTCTGTTCTGCCCTGCTTCATTCACTGTCTTCACTAGATTCATTTGCACCGACATTGGTCTGCTGAGCAAGTTAATGACAGTGTGTCCGCCAACAACGTAACCCGTGAGTGGGTTACGTGGGTCACGATTTGGATACTTGTGCTTAAGTGTAACTTCAATGTACTTGTCAAGCTTGGCGATCATTCGGTCAAAATCGTTTCCATGTCCTTCATCTGCGAAGATAAATGACCTGTTGATGTTTTCTGCCTCGTTTCCCATGGCGTAGATTAAACTGCTAACTTGGACGGTGCCATCTTCCTTGTTCTGAATCTTATGAAACGCTGCTTCCATTCCGGCCACTCACCCAGTTTGTCGAAAGGGAAATTCGATGGCGGATTAAACTTTGCCATTTCTCTATCTTTGTTTTTGAGGTCAATTCTGACACCATGTAAATGATGGCAAAGGAGGCTTGCTTGTTATTGACCACTTTATTTGGGATGCATGTGTGTTCGTACAATCACACGCCTTCATCACGTGTCACATGACGTGTTTCCGTGACTGAACATGCACACTTATAGTTATTATATTCTTATATGACAGCGGTCCCTTTTTTTACTCCAAAACACTGAAGATGCTCACAGATAGTGAGCAGACTGAAGTTAATGTCATCCATTTGCTTGTATAGTAGTAGACTACGTCAGGCATTTGCAGATTGACTTGTCTAAATGTTGCAACGCTGTCTGTCGCAATTTGGCATTGAGTGTGTCTAAATTGAATAGCTTTAGACAATCTCTTCTTTCTCAAAAGAGGACGGTGGAATATGTGTAGGAAGAGTGATGGAAGGATTCAAGGTGAGTTCTGTTTCCTGAACATAAACCCTTGAACCCATGTGTTGTTTACATCCACTTTTATGGCACCCTCCCACTTAAGTTCATACAAGTCCTTCAACTTGTATGGATTCAGGCTCATTTGATTGAAAGCGCCAAGGTTCTCAGAATACAGAACGTCAGCGCTTCCAGAACCAAACCCTTGACAGTATGAAAGGCCTCTCTTGCTGCAAGGCGAGACTGCTATCCACTAGGCCAGCCGTCATAATAATAATAACAACAACAACAACAACAACAACAACAACAACAATAAAAATAAATATCATTGTTTGTTATTGTTGTTGTTATTATTATTATTTTATTATTATTATTATTATTGCTGTTGTTGTTGTTATTATTATTATCTCTATCTTCAATGAATCTCTGCTTAGTCCTGTTCAGGGTTACGGAGAAACAAACCATTGAAACGCTGAAGAATTGGATCAGGCAGAGGAGAGAGTCCCCTCCAAGAACATGATGATTTACTCAGTGCCAGAAGGCATAGGAGATGATTATCTCAGGCTCTTCAGAGAGAAACCAAGGAGAAAGTGGGAGAAGAATGTGTTACCACAGCCCATATTGGTGAAATTCCAGCAGGAAGTGAGGAAATGCAAGGTTATAGGTGTTTTGGTGGTCTATGAAACGGTGCAATAGGTGTTGCACTCTTCTTTTTTTCAAATTAGAGTGCTGCCAGCTTAGACTCAAAATCAACAAAAAAGAAAAAGAAAAGCAACGAAAAAAATAAGTGCTTTTTATTGAAATGAAAGAATCTTTTAGCAGCATCACGGATTGCAAGTTGACTTGAGTTTAATGAAGTTGAGACTGCAAAACTTTTTTTTTTTATAAAGGGCTGTCTGTCTTCACAAATTCAGTCCAAATGACATGTCAGTTTTTCTTTTTTGAGGGGTTTCCAATCGTTACTGTGTTTACAGTAAGAGATATCTACAGTGTTAGCATGATGAAATGTCACCTTAACTAATGGTGAATATGCTGTAAACAGTGCCACTCATGGACTTCACTTTATATTGCTCTAACTTGTGTGTTGAAATGCAGCAATCCCGTCTTGCCAAGATAAGATATGACTGGGTTTTGCTGTTATTAAAAAAAAAAAAGGAAGGTGCTTTATTTAAGCTGAGTTAAATGTTTTTTCACATTTTTGATCAGTTGAAGCAGGAAGGGGCACTGTTCATCGCCCACATTTGTAATTGTTTCATGTCTTGGTTGGTCGTTCAGTGTAAATGGAGTGTTTTGAGCGAACTTGTTATCAACTGGTAATTAAAAATATTCATAACAACACAAGTGAAGCTACTCTGTGATTTTTAATTACTTTAGATGAAACTTCATATATATATATATTTTTAAATATATTTTTCTTTTAAACAGTGTCAGGAATTGTGTCAGGCAAATGTTGTAAAGTGCCTTGACATTTTCTACCTTTGTTGGCCAATCTGTTAACCTGGAGCACCACTCTCACACACACCTCATTTGCCTGGCAGCAGACTTTCCGATTGCAGTTAGGAATACAAGAACCGTGAAGGTGGGGATAATCTCCTCCAAATCCATGATAGTGTGTAGTCTGTATTATGCACGAAGGGCAAAATGAAGACACATTTAAAAGGCTTGCATGGATTTTCACGAGACGTCCCTGTTGCCATTTGCAATCTCACATGTTAGGATGCTTTGTCAGGAGCAGTGGATGGATATCTTGCTTTTCCAAGTTCCCTTCACACTTTCTGTCTGATGGGGCGTTTAAAAGTGGTGTGCCTGAATAGTCACCTCTGTGTGTTTCATATTTAGATAAGCCTACAGTTTACTCCCAGGGCTTGTTTTGAACTTCCCGAATGAGAGCATTACTACTACATTAGTGTGGTCATTCTAATGTGTTGTTTTGCAGGATCGTGGTAGAAATTCTTGTGGGTATGAAGAAAAAAAAAATGCGGTTGATGACGATCACTGAAAAGCAACTGGAAGAGTAAAAGCTACCAGCCGTCTTGGAGGTGGTGAGAGCGATATGTGTGAGATCGGCTGTGACTCCTAATTCATCAAGGGAGTGCTGAGATCTGGTTGTGTTGTCAAAACAGATGCTTGTGCCAGCCCGGAGCTGAAGTTGCTCTGTACCTAGCAGTTTGAAATGTCTCTTAATATATTAGCCAGTCATAATGGAAGCCATGGTTCCCAGACACTTTTACACTGGCACACGCACTCATACACGTTTGTACTGCTATTCCTGTGGGGACATTGTGAGGTTTCTCATTGACATAATGCTTCCCCCAGCCTCTTACCCTAAACCTAACCATTCAAAACTTTTGCAAGTGTCCGGAGTGGGAACTTTCTGATTGGTTGCTGAGCCGTCCTGAGGTGGTAACATGTCAGAGATGTCGTCTTGTGGTTTCGCAGATGCGATCACCTTGCAGTGTGAAGTGTTTTTATTAGCGCAAAATTACAGAGATGGATGCTGTCCTGAGGCATATCAGCTGACACTGGCAGGCCAGTGGACACTTGCTTCATTTTGTTTGTAAACAGTTTTGTTTGTCCAATACAATAATTCATCACGTTGTGTCCACTGGAGGTCTCACTGGTCCTATACATATATTAGTGGGAGCTGCAAACAGTACTTCAAAACCCTCACCCTAACCTAAACACATCCTCATGTACATCAAAACCAGAATGAGACATTTCACCCAGTTAAGACCTGTATCATCAACATTTAATAAGGTTTGATTTTGGAGTGTTGTTTTCCCTTAATACTGCACTTCCTGACTGTGGATGATAACTGCAGTGAGTCTTGATATCGAATCCAATCCTGTAAGAAAGTTAAAAGATGACATTGTTAACAAAGTGTGAGCCATTGTCTGGAATTCTCTCTGGAATTCCCCTTCTAGGAATTACTTACTGTCAGTAGAGCTTTTGCCACAGATGATGCAGTTTGTTATTCTTTGTTTTCACTCAGACTTAATTCACTGACGTCCATCATGACATGAGCAAATGGTCTGATTGGAAAAGGACGAGCAGCTTGGCTGCTCCAAGGTTTTGGTCGACCTGGATCCTTTTGTGCACAAATCAAACAGTTTTTACAAAACCTTGGTGAACCAGTTTTGCCGGACTGCAGTAACCATCCCTGCCTTTGAGGGATGGTTACTTTTGCAAAGCAATCAAATAAGCTCCTGAGCAAGCAGGGCTTATCATTAGGACCCATGCAAATGCCATCACAAAACACAGCACCACAAGAAGACCAAAGTTTTTGCTCTGCAGGAGTAGAAAGTGAGCAGAGGTCTGTGAGTAAGGTAGGAGGGGAGTGGACACAGGAAATGATCAGTGGCAGGCAAGCAGCAGCTTTAGCAGCTGCTGTAGCATTTCCACAAGAAACAGGGTCAGAGGTAGATGAATGAGAAGCACATTTGCAAACTGACATGATAGATGGCAACATCATTGTGTTAAACAGAAACTCATCATGATGGAGGATAGGTTTACCATCAGATTTATGTTTCCAAAGCTCACCAAAATCATGCACCAAAGGCATTCTGAGAATCTGTGTAAATGTTAACAGATTTACCCTCAGCTAATTTGAATGCCTCTGTAAGGGCAACAAGTTCAGCTGCTTGTGCCAAAAATGAGGGAGGCAAAGGAGCTGAGTAAATGACACAGTTGTCATGTGCAATAGCAAATCCAGAATATGAATGACCCAAAAAAGGGTCTCTGAAAGCAGAATCATCTACATAAAACACAAGGTCTTGATTTAAAAGAGGAGAATCTGACAAGTCGGGTCAAGGTGAACACACTTGTTCAAGCTCAGACAAACAACAATGAGGATTTCATCATGATGAGTGGTAACACAGTTGCAGGATTCAAAGTGTAACACTTCACTTTCGGAAGTCCCGACAAATTAGTGGATTATCTTAACCAGCAAGATGATGACAAGCAATATACGTCATGATCTTGCAAAAATTGAGCTACAGAATGAGGAACAAACAACGTTAGAGGAGCATATTCAACAAATTCACATGTTGATAGCACTGCCTGCTCAGCCGCTGCCACAGCTCTGAGAGTGGAAGCGCTCGTACAAGATCTAACTGCTTAGAAAAATAGGGCCCAGGACACAGTCTATCTCCATGTTTCTGTAACAGCACTAATGTCATGCAACCTCGCCGTGCACGTACCCCCGAGGTACGTGGTACGCTGACGTTCCTCGCAGTCTCTTGAGCTCCTCTGGCACTCTCTCATTACTTGATGGTTCATCTTGTTCCAACATACAAGCAGAGATTGAAGCTTGCCTCTTGTGAGGAGCATGGAGATCTGGAGGAGTGATGCTGCAGACTTGCATGGAGACCACAGACTGTGAGGTGTTCAGGGCTGCTACCAATAATCTGGACGAGTATACAGACACTGTGACTTCATGGATCAGCTACTGTGAAGAGTGCATAGTCCTAATGACTTGGCTGCAGTGTGGAGAGGACTGAGGGTGGTCACAAACTACATGCCACGTGCCCCCCCACTCTCTGAACAACCTCGCTTTTGCACATGACTTGAACAATTTTTACTTTCGCTTCGAAGCAGCCATTTTGCCCCAACATCCTGAAGCATTGTGCCACTGAGCTGGCTCCGGTGTTCACGGACACCTTAAATGGACTCTGTATGTATACAGTGACCACTCTGATTGATGACTAGCTCCAGAACCATAGAAGCATCATGATGATGATGATCAGACAGCTTCATTTGACATGCTTCTAGATTAAACTAGATTAGATAAAAATTCTGAATATAATTTCAGAGGTTTTGCATGTTGTCCTCAAACCAACAAGTCACCTCCTCTAACCTTCTTGTGAGAGCTAATTATCGAATGACCCGAGTGACGTGGTTGAACACAAACCATTAAAAACCAAGACATTAGTATGGCAGTTGGCTTTCTAACTGAACTGCATTAAGAGAGTGGTAAGCACCATACATAACTGTATGTGAATACAACACACCTGTGGTCAGGGCATCGCACAGATCTGAGTTTGGCTCACACACACATACTGTCTCTCCTGAATGCCTCTGCTGTGTGACCCTGAGCGCCACATAAACGATGCAGCTGTGAGACTTGCTTAAAAACCCTCACTCGCGGTGCTATCAGCACAGCACATGGCGCTCTCTCACTAGAAACATTATAATTCAGCCCACACTTGACAGAGCTGTTCCTGGGGAAAAGAAGGGATCATTTCTGTGCGTTTGATTTTGAGCACCTTTCTGATTTCTCACCCTCTTTAAACACACCAGACATCTCACTCATTGCACATTGCTTGTCTCTGCAATTTCACCAGAGGAGGATAACAAATAAACTACCTGAAAATAATGAAATCCCCCACCCCTGCATTTTAGTGAGATAATTTGAATTTGCAAAAAAAATGCAGTGTATCAAGTGATGTGACTGTTGAACTCGAATTGAATTTGATGAAGGATTAGAACTCTCAGTTTTATTTTTTTAATTGGCTACAGAGAGAAACATCTCTTGGACTTATTGTTACTCACTTGGATGTAAATGGTCAGTGGTGGGATGAAAAAGTGAAAGCAAAGAAACTACCACTGTCTGGAACTGATGAAGTCCTATTCTGCAAGAGCTGAGGTGAGGGGTCAAATGGCACTGCAGCCGGAGGAGTGCATCCCCAACCTGTCATAGCTGCTATTTTCATATTTTCATTTCTCATTCTCAATGTGGCATCATTGCCAAAATAGCCAAAATCAAGTTCAAAACCACTGTTTATAATATCAATGATCAAGATCAAACCACAGGCAGTGTGTTGTCATGTGGGACTGCCCCTCTTGATCGGGATTACATGCAGTATAACATACCAAGTATTAAACATGTATTGTAATTGCAACTGTGGTGAAACAGTGAAAAATGTCATCACAGATGGCAATATACACTGTCCAGCTTATACTTGCAAAGGAAACTTGAGAGAGCAAGAGGCTGAAGAGGCTGCAAGACTGACCCAGATAAAACTTTATTTCGACTGCACGTTTCAGGGACATTTTTGACATTTACTGAATTGGTGACAACAAACCGCTATCTTTTAGTGATTAGAAATAAATCTGTAAGATGCAGCCATCATCACGGGTCCTTCTCCTTCACATGTCCGGCTGGAATGCACAACTTAAGTTCCACAAGCAATGGACCTCAGTCATTGTGATGTTTCATGCGGGATTCTTCTGTGAAAAAAACATGCTGAAAACATCTTCATGTTCATGTTCATTCAAGGGGAATTCCCTTTCCCTTGCAAAGGGAACTCTAGAAATCATTCCACATCAGGAGCCCGTGATTCAGCCAGTGAGGAGAGCCAGGATCCAGCAAGAGGCTGAAACAGCTGCAAGACTGACCGACCCAAATAATACAACTTTATTTCGACTGCACGGTTCAGAAAGAGGGGCGACACGGTGACCTAGTGGTAAGCACTGGCCTTGCAGCAAGAAGGTTGGTTCGATTCCCCGGGCCACTATCATCTGCTAGTTGAGTTATAATCAGTTCTTTTCCATTTATTGAAATACGTATATTGTATATGACTGCTTTTTATGTGGCTTGGGGATGCTGGACAACCCTGTCAAATTTTTCTTGACAAGTGAAAGCATGACGAAGTACCATTCATCAACTTAATACAACTATTTGCATTCTTATACAGTGTTTCTACAACAGATGATAAGTAACCTCCAAAACTGAATTTGCTGAGAGAAAAATAAATTGATGCTCAACCACGTTATAAAGAAGGAAATACAAGAAAGGAAATACAACCGTGACTGTCAACCAGCTCTGGGTAATCAATGATAGCCAAAACTAGTCTGATGTTGTTTGTAATGTCTCTTCGACATAAAACCGGATTGAGTCTCATCGATATTTGAATCTAGAACAGGCTTTATTCTTTTAGCAAATATTAAAACCAATATTTTATGGTCATTATTGAGTGACAGATTGGTCGCCAATCATCAATAAATAATGTATCTTTTCTCAACTTTGAAATCAAAGTAGTCACAACTTGAGTTATAGTCATCAGAAGACATCCTTTTTCTAAGATTTCAATAAAGACTTCAAATAACAATGGGACCAATTCAGAACTAAATGTTTTAGAAAATTCAGCGGTAAGACCATCTGTGAGGTGATTTTTTTTTTTTCAGATTTAGAATAGCATTCTATACTTCATATGAGGTGATGGCTTTATAATGGCTTTATGCCTGGACCTGAGCCTCATGAAGCGGTTTCACAGTAACTGAATTCTAAAGGCTGGTTGTCGCTGCAGGACAAAAGTTGGAGCAAGTAGTAAAAATCACCACAGAACACCACAGGAGATTTGTATATCATCTTCCACAAGTGAACCATCAGTCATCAACTTGCTGATAGATTTTAGTTTTGCGTGTTGCCTTTCTTGACTGAAAAAATAATGTGAATTTTGTTCTCCTTCCTCAAGCCATGTAGTCCGTGATCTAACAAATGCACCCTTTGCACACAATAACCAACAGAATTAAACTCAGTTTTGCAGAACAAAATGCATAACTCACATTATTAAGATGTATAGTTCAATACGGAGTATGACCTCCGTCAGCGTTCACACAGGCTGTTACTCGCCTTCTCATGGAGCGCACAAGCCATCTAAGGTTGTCCTTGGGTATATTGACCCACTCCTCCTCCAGGGCCGTGACCAGTTCCTCTCTGTTGCGAGGGGCAGGGTTCCTGTTGGAACACACTTTCTGTTCTTGGACTCCTCTCCATGAACCCTTGCTCCTGCCATGATGTAAAGGAACTCGCTGCTGAGGTCACTCTGCTGTTCTGCTGTAAAGTATTGCGGTGGGGCTGGAGTTGGGGCTGTGACGCAACTCTCAGAACGCCCCAGGCAGCTCGCCCAGAGAAAGTTACATAGTCCAAGGGAGGGTTTAAAAGAGAGATGGAAAGTCTGACTCTGGGATTTATGACTGTTCATACTGAAATATCAAAATAATGTATTTGTGTCTAAATGTTAGACATAGCTGCTTTAAGACTATCATTGTGACACAACTGCACAAGTATTTTATGAGTTCTTTATTTGTCTGTGATGAGGTGTCAGTTGCAGGACTTTTAAAAATTGTATTATTATTATTATTTTAGTATGTGATGTGCATAACACCAATACTTTATGGTTGTGCTATACAGGTCTCCTCTATGATGCGTGATTAATTTAGTACAGTCATGAGACATTGTAATGCAAGACATTCATGAATGACAGATTATAATGGTTTATAAAGTGTGGTAATTTGAGAGAATAGTGCGATTTGTACAACATCATACTGTGTGAATAAGGTTCTTGAGTATTTAAAATTGCAATAAGTAATTAAGCTTGTCTTATGTAACATGAGTATGAGCAATCATAACGTCATCCGTCTTATAATGCATTATGATGCCTTATGAAGGTACTGATGTACTTATAATGACAAGTTAAATAACACATTTCATTTTAGCTACAGCACAGATTACAACATTTTATCAAAATCGGAAATCCAGTCCAGTGTCTCTACAGTGCACAAATATTTGTTCATAAATGTCAAGCAATGAAGTGTAAAATCGTGTTTCGTTTCGAAAGCCACTGATCATGAGTTGGAATGAAATAGAAGACTTTATATATTGCTTTGCTAGAGTTCTGCCTGAACATGCTGCAGTCAGGTGTCTCTGAATCCTATGCCCAAACTTTCAATCTTCTGCTTGTGGTGCTCTTTCAAACCAAAGACTGTTCTCTCATCCGTGAACTTCACTGAGGCAAAATAATGACATCATTGAGCACCTGTGTTCCATGACTCTGAACTAATACAGTCAATGGTACGTACACCTGCATGCTTGAGTCTGCTGCCTCTGGTGGACGCCGATAGCTTGTGAGCACACCCAGCACGGATTTAGTTAGCGGCCCTCGGGATGAAAGGTTTTCGTCCGAGCATGTCTGCTTTGTGGAATTTAGCTGACTCTCATCAGCACATAAACGAACAATGCAATATTTGTTTGCATGGTGATGGAATTTGCAGTGCCCCACTTCTCTTGCGTCAAGCATTGTGATCCAAAAGCTCCATATTGGATCCAATGAACACAGGTGGTGACAGCCTTTAAATTAGGGATGGGACTGATCCCATCAAGTATCGTTATTGGGCTCCAATATCTACGTTTTTGACGGATCGGGAATTGCCAAGATGATGACTGAACCAAGAGTCCAGTCTGAACTTAATGTTTTCAGCTGAAATCTCTTCAAAGTCAGCTGCTCTACCAGTTCACTGCAAACTGTGCGATCTGAGACTTCGGCTGAGCATGCAAGCATTTAAGCAGAATGCACCGGAGATAAAACTCCCTTGCTTCAGTTCTGCGATGTGCTGTATTCATGAGTCAGTTGAGACATTTAAACCAGGCGTCGCGGCATGTCAACAAACAGCGCATTGGTAGTTTTAATTAGCAAACGCAGTGTGTTGGATGTCTGTCCTTCGTCACTTGTCACCTTTTAAAAATGATTTATGGGGTCTTGTATCCATTCACTTTCTACGTATGTCTGTCTCGGATTGAATACATTTCAAATGCTGTGAAACCTTCAGAATTTTTTTTTTAGACCAAAGGGTCTAAAAAACTGTTCAATGAGAAATAGTCATATTTGTTTTGGGTTCTGGCTTCTCCAGGCAAGAAAATTAAATTGTTAACATTGTAGAAGGGGCTTCAAACTTCATTACAATAGTTTGTTCAGAATCAAATGCTCTTTTCCTTTTATATCTCTCTGTCTCATTTGGTTATCTGCCTCCATCTGGCCTCCTACCACCCTCCTACCATTCTTCTTTCCATGTTGTTAAACGATCAGTCATAGGAATTTGAACAATCCTGGCCACAGCGTCATGAAAAGAATTCCATCTTGTAATTTCATCTCTGCACCAGCGATGTGCTGCTTGCACATTAGACAGTTATTGAAGAAAATTGTTGCAGCCAAAAGTAATAAAAAATCCAAATCTAAGGAAAAAAGATTTATTTTTTAACAGCTGACCACCTCCAAAACCGCTCACATGAGAACGTATGATCATATTGCATGGGAATCTACTCGGCAAAGACCATTGCTGATGATGTGAAGCATACATCTGTCATTCATCAATATCGTATTCAATATGAAGACAGCAGCATCTGCCAACTGCTGCCTCAGAGCCTTACTACGTGCTACCGGTATGTACATAGTTCACTGATCTAGCCCTGCCAGAGCTCCACCTGATATTGTGCTCTGTCATCAAACTAGATGTTTTTCATTTCAACCGAAAAGTTGTTGCCTTATAAATTTAATGATGTAAATGAGGTTGAATCAACAATGTGTAGCAACGAGACATAAATAGATTATTTTCATATTTCCTGAGATGACAGATTTCAACAGTCCAAAATCCCAGAGTCAGACTCTCCAGCTCTCTGTAGGACTTGTAAGGCATTATTTGTGCTTTCCGCGGGTCTTGGTGTGTTATCAAATGTGGGGAACTTATTTTTGAGATGATAACAAATGTGTAAGTGTCTGTTACTCATTGTATTGTGTTTATCACAGTATGGTGATATGGCCAGCAAAACGGATTAGCTCCCACATTATCCGCTAGCAGCTAACGTCCGCTAGCATTCATCAAGACAGAAATAGTCGATGCAGTCATAGTCATTAGCGGTGTTTGGTTTGGACAAGTGTAACATGCCATATCTCATGTTCTTTCTGTAGCTGCTGCCTTTGCGTCCTCTGATCTGCAGACCTGCTCGGAGCTGGTGAGAGATAGTTTCTAACTCTGAGGTCTTTGTCCACAGTCAATTCGAAATAAAAGTGTGAACGGACGTTTTGATGCTCATGCTGTGATCGCTGTTTGTCTGTTCCATATTGAAACACATGAAAGTCATGATGTAACAATGAAAATGGCTGCACCTTCTTCTTTATTATTCGACAGCGCTGTAGACAATGGTCGTGCACCGCCACGGCTTAAATGTGAGTCGATGAGATGATCATGAAGGTTTTCTACATGTTTTTCATGGAAGAATCCCGTCAGAAACATCACAATGACTGACTGTCCTTTGCTCGCGGAACTGTAGTGCATTCCATGCATTCCAGCCGGACATGTGTAGGAGACCTGATCAGGGCTGCATCTTACAGATTTATTTGTTCTAACTAAAAGATTTGTTGTTTGTTGTCACCTAATCAATGAACAAATGTTCAAACTTTCCCCTTTACTTCATTCTGAAACGTGCAGTTGAAACAAAATTTTCTCATCTTGGTCCGTTGGTCTTGCAGCTGCTTCTACCACTCGCTGGATCCTGCCTCTCATCACGAGCTGCATGATGCAGGTCGATCTCTAATGTTGAATGATAGATGCTCCTAGAGTTGCCTATGCAAGTATACGCTGGACAGTGTTGTGTATATTGCCATCTGTGATTACATTTTTCACTGTTTCACCACGCAATGGTACACAGAGCTGTCAGAGACTTAAGAAGATGGCACACTTCAGTGTGGATCCTGAAATCTCAAGCATACACAGTGACAATTTTCCCTCTAATTTCTCATGATATGAATATTAAGGTAAACAATTATTAGTGTGCTATGTATGGTACTTGTGCCTGACAAAACGAAATTATGTGTGTCCGATTGAAATGAATTTGAACTTGTAGGGCGTCTTGCTGAATGGAACCCACAAGATCCAGCTAGTCATACTCAGAGTATTGTATATATTTGTGTGCTTGTATGGTTGTCTTATAGGCTCGCTGGTTTCCGCCCACAGTTGAAAAGATTAATTTGAGTACTCGACTGACTACTCACATTTATTACTTGAAAGCCTGTGTGCTTGTGTGCTAGTGTGATATAGTTGGCAAACTAAAATGAGGCTAAAATGTTTTGCAAGAAGTAAATGAAAATAAACAAACCATCCCTCCTCTCTTTGTTTCTACATAAATCCTAACATCACAGGTTTATGCTGGCATATGTAGTAGATCAGCCATTTCAAGGATTCTGCCACATGGAAACTATCGTGGCGTAGCGCCACATCTGGAATGACAGCTGCCATGCCTTCGAAATAATGATAACCCCTTTATTAAAGATGAAATTTCAACTAAATGACAGGAATGTGTCCGCAGCTCACTGAACTAAACTGATGTGTCCTCTCCCCTTGGAAGAGAGGGGAAAGGTTTACTTTTCATTATTAAAAACTTGTATTTTCCAAGAAACATCTTGATTAGCTGCTTTCCATTTCAGTTTTATTGTAGGAGGGTGGAAACCCCTGCATTTTAAGTTTGTACTTTGTTTAAAACTATTGATACTACAAACTACAAAGTCTAGTTCTGAAGTTAATATCGTTTAACACATTTTTTTTTTCATTTTGCCGGTGTATCTAATATACATAAAACAAGTGTGTCATTTGTAAATACATATTGAGTCAACAATTGAAACACTAGCAGCGAAGTAGTTCGTTCAAGATGCTTATAATTCGAGATCAGTCAGCTGGAAAAAAAAGTATTACTGGACTGAAAAAAATGAATAAAATGCTTCTTTTTTTTTAACTACAACTTGAACTTAAAATACGTGGTTTTTGACTAAAAGTAGACTAAATTGTTGTCACTTTTAGTGGACTAAAACATGACAAAAATGATAGATGAATGACTAAATGTGACTAAGACAAAGAATTAACTTTGGCATAAGTCTATGACTAAATTGAAAAACGGGTGACCAAAGTTAACAGTACTGTGTGCGCAAAATTGAGTCTTGGCTGCATACAGTGGGTCGTAATAGAGAACATTCAGTTGTTGTCTTCTTCAGTAGCTGTGTCAAAAACATGTTTCACTGAGAAATATCCAGATCATCTGTACGTGGTCTGTGTCATAATACAAGTATAATATAAGTCCTTAATTGGATGCAGGAATAGATCAGTGCACATGAAAGCAGATAAATAGTTACCTGAATGTAACTTCTGTTCTATTCCTATGTGCCAAGCCCTTTAATGGGCTATGCTATGTAGCACAGAAAGGCACACTTGACTGGTCTCTCTCTGTACCCTTTATGTCTGATATGCACAGTCAACATCCAATGTGACAATTTTTTGCATTTTGTTGTGTTGTGTCCAGAAGCAGTGGGATGAAGACTTCAGTTTATTCCAGATCAGCATCAGCATTACAGCATTGTTGTCATTGGTCAGAATCAAAGACGTCAAAGTAGACAAAGTAGCACACATTAAATAGAGACTCGACTAAGGGCATTCCTCGAACCCTTTACACCATCCAATACACAATATCGCACAAACACACGACCATATTACATATTGTAGGCTGTTTGGTTACTGGAAGTGTTCCATGCTTTCCCCAAATTCAGGACACTAGGCCGGGCCATCATGACCTGACATTACAGACGAAAGATGTCCCTGTATACTTTCTAAGGAGACCAGATCTGGATTGTTTGGAAACTTGGCTGGACATTCCGAGTTTGCAAAAGCGACTGTTATCATCAAACTGGCCGAGTCCAACATGGACAATGGTTCAACATTCCATTGGCATTAGGAAACAGATCATACTTTCACTGTTGCGCATGTTTCTAATGAGACATATCAAGTTATTCTCCAACAGTTGTTTTTGTGTTTTTGGCCTCCAGAGAAAATATTTTTGCACCTGAAATGCTGTTGTTGTAGCAATTCGAATAATCAAACTCAAATGTATGTGGCTTCAATGCACATTTATGAGGATCCTTTTTTTTTTTTTACAATCTTTCAATAGGCTGTACATCATTTGAAATCTACATTTCAAAGTGCTAGTGTTAATAATAAACATTTATATGATTCTTACTAATGTTTTATTATTGAGCTAATCCATCCTAATTCATCCACCTGGCATGAAACACGATAGGTCCTCTTGAAGTGGTCTGAGTGGAACTCATCACTAGCTTGCAAAGAACAATGGCTGAACTCTCACATTCTGTTCTCCCGGGGGTAAAATAATGATATCAAAATCATGGCCTTCATCTGAGTGATCTGCAGCTTAGTAAATGAATCATGTCTTGACAAGCAGTCTACAGGCAGGAGCTTTTAGTTTCAATGAATACACTCCAGAGTGTGGGCAGCGTCTGACTGACATTAAGCCAGCAGGGTAGGCCACCGGTCTCACCTCAACAAAACATTTCAATCTTTCACGCCTGCTCTCCACATCTCCCCAAAGACCTGATTGACTGAGTCACTGGCCAATCAGTCCTCATAGATCTTAAAAGCCAACCTGCCTCGCGTACTCCCTAGTCCTCAGGCTTTCTCGTTTTCCATTCATCTGAAGGCTGTCAGAAGAATTCACAGGAGACTTCTAGCTGTCGAGGCCCACGCTTTTAAACACATTCACACAGCTTCTAGGTGGAAGTGTTCTCTTTTATTCAGACTACAAAATTTTGTATTGCAGCGACCTGGGTGTATTGTGTTGCAAAAGGTTGGGCACTCCTGTGTCAATATTAGTGTTTTAATGTAGGTTGGTTAATTTGAATGTTTATTTAGGGTTACAACAATGTAAATGTTTGAACCACGAGTGAAAGGACGTATGATATAAATGACTCTCACTCTGTTTAACTGGTTCAAGGGGCTGAATAAATGACTGCTTATTCACAACATTACATTGGTGTTTGAAGACCACCAGACAGATTGAGAGGCACAGCTATGGCCAACGTGCTCCAGCCTGCCCTGCTCCATCAGCAAGGAGCCAGCCATCATTGCTGCCATTAAACTAGACAGGTGAACTGTTTCAACCTCCAACTCCTGTGCACCATGTGTTGGACGTTTGGGTCAAACCCATGGATGACCATCTTGGTCCTCCACAAGTCCAGTGACTATGACGCCCCAAGCCAAGCTTCAGCGACAACCACTTCAGCAATGGCGGCAGCAACACCCCGCTCACACTCCTGCTGCTGGTCGTGTAGAGTGAGGGAGTCATGAATGATCTTCTTGAGAGGAGCTCAGAGACTTGGACTAGGAGCAAATGGACCAGCTTAAGACACTTCTGCAGGACTTCAGAGAGGTCAAAGATGAGGACTGTACCTACACCAACCAGGTTTTTCACGACATAGACACATAAGATGCCCAGCCTATTTGGTTTGCGTTTACTGAAAGTTGTAAAAGCATGATTGGTCATGCAGATTGGGGTGTTAGCATGCATCTGAATGTTTGCACAGAGAAAGAAATGCAGAATAAATATATTTACCACCTGCAATCTGAATTATCAAGCTTTTGCAGGTACAAACCGATATACTGCATACTGTATACTGCAGCATGCTCTGTACTGAGAAAGTAAATATGGATGTTTTTATGTATGCCTGTTTTTGTGTTCCAATTTATTATTTTTGTCGCTCAAAAAAATGTTGTTTTGTTAATGTTCTCTGTTCTACTGGAAAGCTTCACATGTCCCTCTCTGAACTCATCGTACTGAAATTTAAGGAACATGCATGTCTGATTTCAACAGGTCCATCTCCATCGTAATCCCACTTTATCAGAAGACAGATTTTTTTACGGATAGTTTAGGAAATCTACATATAAGAGTAGGAAGAGCCAGAATGCAGTAAAATATCTTGAACTGTGTGTTAGCTGTGTAACTCGATGAGCTAATGACTTGTTTCTCTTTCATTGGCAGGTGGGATTTTTGAGTCCATTGAGAGTGGTCCATCAGGTGCAGAGGAACTAGCCTTTAAATTTGCCCTGAACACCATCAACAGGAACAGAACCTTGCTGCCAAACACGACGCTCACCTATGACATCCAAAGGATAAACATCTACGACAGCTTTGAGGCTTCTAGAAAAGGTATTTCCCCTCTGCTTATGGTGGGATGCTATCAGAAAATCGGACTGACTTTGGTTCAATATTGCAGTTTTAATTTGTGAAAACCTCATTCATGGTATTCATTCTTGGTAGTCATTGAGAACCTGTTTTATAAGATGGAGATGCTGGAGTCACTGTTCATAAAAAAGTAAAGCAAAATAATAATGTGTGACGGATAGGGGTCAGCGGATTCTGAGGCGCAGAGTGCAAAGAGGTCGCCAACTTTCTGCACAGTCAACTGCAAGGGGACTCCAAACTTCATGTTGCCAACAGATTAGCCCAAGCACAGTATGCAGAGAGCTTCATGGAATGGGTTTCCATGGCCGAGCAGCTGCATCCAAGCCATGCAAGGCAATGCAAAGCGCTGGATGCAGTGGTGTAAAGCACGCTGCCACTGGACTATAGAGCCGTGGAGACGCCTTCAATCTGATGGAGTCTGGGTTTGGGGGTTGCAGTGAGAATGAATGGTACATTTCGGGCATTCCAGTGAAAGGAACTTTGAATGCTTAAGTTACTTTAAATTAGTAACTTAGTTACAGTTACTAGTTACATCGTTGAAAAGTGACTTTGTTACTTCCAGTTACTCTTTACTTTCAAAGTAACTAGTTAGAGGCAAAAGTAACTTTTTATAAACTGTATATTGTAGTGGAGCTCAAACATAATCATCTTAGAACAGTCACGGTCACCAGGTTGGGTCAGGAACCAGCAACATTGGGACAGAATCGGACCCATTACTATTGTTTGTGTGGCCTGCTAAATTTGTTAGTCAGATAATAAAGGCTTTAGATGATCTATAAGCCCTAACCCACTTCAAGTGCAATCCTATTACAAAGTCGCCACTTACTGTCCTAAAGGTGCAATGGCAGTGTGAGTGCAAGAGAACAAATGACAATATTGAAACTTATGATGGGCATATTTATTGTAATCATTTAATTTAACTATACTTTTAGCAGTTCAAAAACTCTTTTTACAGAACACTCAGTAGTAGCAGGGACAAACAATAGTGCAAAACCGAAGCTGACGATCATCTCAACAGCAACACATCTATAGCAACTGGAAGCATGAATTGCAGTGACAACTCCATAGCTGCGATAGGTAGCATGACTTCCACAACACACCTCGCTGCTACTAGTGTGTTCAACTGCTTCTGAGATAACAGCTGTGAAACAGGCTCTGCGAAGTCAAGCTACTGCTGTTTGGCTGCAGTGGTTTCTCCTGTGGCGTCAGACCAGCGAAACTTTGCAGCGACTTCGTCGGACTCTTTCCCCACGAGCTTGGTCAGTCGACGCGTGCACTTTCTTGAAGATGCACAAGCATAGTGTTTTCGAGCCTCCGCTACCTAAAAAGGAAAAATAATGAGAAAATATGTGCAATGGGAATCCCACACCTGGACCGTCATCGATTGCAGCCATTATTTTTTTCACATGCCCGGCGCTGCGTCACGTGACTAATGCAGGCTTCACGTTCGCCATGGAAGCTTTTAATGCGTATTATGGGCACTTCTTTTTAAAGAGTTGTGAATGTGAAGTAACGAGTAACGTGCATGTTTAAATCACAATAATGATAAACGCGTTGGTAACTTTGGCAAAGGAATGCGTTATGGCACTCGTTGTTACAAAAGATAACGTAGTTCCTATAACGCATTACTTAATAACGCGTTAGTCCTAACACTGTTCAGGATACCAAAACATTTTTGTGCGGCTGTATAAAAGCCAAAGAGTAAAGTGTGTTTTTAGAAGTGTTTTAACAGTGGATGGCACTTCATATCATCATATGTCTTAGTCAAGGCAGATGAACAAATACTTTTGGGAATATAGTGTATATATACAGCAAATATAGAAGAAATAAACAGTAGGGATTTAGATGAGACTTGACAAAGTGGCCATTGTCACTACACATCTGATACACCTGGATCCATAGTGTATTGTACCCTATGTGTCCATGAGCTTGTGACGTGCAGGGTCATTTTAGCTGTGTTCATTTTGTTGCATTAGATGTGACATTCATGAACCATTCATAATTTACATACTGATGAAAACACATCAGAAAATGGGGAAAAGGGAAATTCCATCGCCCACTAAGGAATTTGATTCATAAATTAGTCGATCGTGACAACTGTGCTTAAAAAAAAAATTTCCTCAAAGCCCCTGCAATATCTAAGTTGCAAGGAGTCAGCCTAGGTCTTTATAAAGCAATTATATTTGATACCATATCTTTCTGCGGATTCCCTCTGGTGACATTTGGGAAAAAATAAAATAAAAATACTTTAGGGCTTCTATAAGATAAGAAAAGATCATAAGATAATAATGCATGGACACAAGATAATTCACCTTCAGTGATGGGATCGTACGTCTTTAGAGTGATACGGACTTTTATTATGGGCAAGTGTGAAATAATTTCATTTCATTTTAATATTGATTTTTTTTTCCACATCGTACAAATCAAAAATCCCGATTTAGATTTAACAATAAATGGATTCATTGCACCGCCATACCCTTAAGTAACTATATCAACATCAATGAATGTGGTGCCAGAGACCAGAGTTGTGGATGTGTCCGAACATGGGTGTTTCATGTGTTACATGTGCAGACATTCTATGTATTTTGACTGTCTGACAGACCATATACAGACATTTTAAACTTGTCTCATCAACAAAAAGTCGCCGACATTACTGTCATGTCATTGTCATCAAAGGGCCATGTTTAGTAAGATTTGGTCAGAAAAAAAAGACTTAAATAAATGTTTCCATCATCATCTTAATATTATGTTGTTGTTGTGCGACATGTTGTGCGGTATCTGATCATTTGAGACAAAAGAAAGTGTGTGAACCATATCAAGTGCAGTCACTCCAGTCATTATAACAGAATGTTTTTCTCACTCCAGCCTGCGACCAGCTATCTTTGGGGGTGGCAGCTATCTTTGGACCCTCTCACAGTTCTTCAGCCAACGCTGTTCAGTCCATCTGCAATGCACTGGGAGTACCACACATTCAGACCAAGTGGAAGCACCAAGTGTCCGACAACAAGGATGCCTTCTATGTGAGCCTGTACCCAGACTTCTCATCCCTCAGTCGTGCCATCCTGGACCTGGTTAATTTTTTCAAGTGGAAGACAGTCACTGTGGTTTATGACGACAGCACAGGTAAGATTGTCATTTTTCTCTGACAGTTTGCAAACTCCCCTGGAAAATCTCTCTACCTTTCACTTTGATTATGTTGAAGATGACGAAGGCAATGTTTAGGTCAAAAGTGGACTCTTGTTCAAACAGGCACATACACATTTCTTTTTCAGATCAGATTCTGAAAAAAATGATACAAATGAATGCTTTGGATTAAAAAAATTAAAAAATAAACATTTACACGACGACAATCACAAGTTCACATATGTTAATAGAATTTCTTGACTTGTTCAAATGTTAATCGTGTTTCTGTTATTTTGTTATACGTTTGACTGATTTACTGATGAAAATGTTGCTTTTGAAACTTCTGCCTGTGATGTCGACCTTATTTGCCCTTCTCTCTCTTGCGAGCCTTTAACGGCAATTCACGGGTAAAATTAGCCAGCTCTCTTACAGTGAACATTTACACAATGTTTCTGTTCGACTGAAACTCGACATGCAGCATTCTGAGTTACAACTGCTTGTTGGAGATGTTCTGAAAACCAAAGATTACTTGGAAGTGGATAAGTGCATAAGTACAATGGCTCCATAATTTCATCATTCTCAAAAAATTTAATAGTTTACGATTCAATACCATGCCAGTATTTGGCCCACAGTGATGGTAATATCATGATATATGATCTGCGATGTGTGATATATTGCGAGAAATTTCATCAACAATATATCACGATATATGTGACTGAAACAGAAAAAATGTACAATGTACAAAGAACTCAAAGAAAGACGCATTTGCATATTGCCTCACTTCCTCCAATCTAAATATAAGCAATGCACAGCTGGACAAGTTATGTGCATGAACATTAATAACATGACAAAAAATGGTTCTCTTACGTAGTGTTGCGTGCATATATTGCAGTCAACTCTCGTGTGCCGTGCAGGTCAAAGAAGGTCTAACAGCTATGTAAGTCTTCACATTTCCAGAAGCCAAGATGCCGTCCACGTAATTTTACCCAGATAACAATTGGACTTGGAAGGGTGACGTCATAGCGGTATAACTGCGGTGGATTATAGGAAAGTTTGTTTACAACAACATCGCCGGCTCTCTGCACTGTTCATTTGTTGAAGTCCATCTGCTAAACATTGATCATGATGGAAACATGCTCTACTTTCTCCGCAAGCTGAGAAGAGCCAGTTCCCTGATTCCATCATGTGCCCATCCTACACAGTGGCTATAGAGAGCATCCTGACCAGCACCATAACTGTGTGGACACCCAGGAAGCCATCAGGATAATGCAAGATGCTACACACACCTCAAACAGCCTTGTCAATCTGCTACTATCAGGAAGGAAGACCAAACTCTCTGCCCATGCTGCCCCCTCTATGTGTGCCAGAGTATGGACAGTGAGACGTTAGAATGTCAGGGACTTACAGTAGGAGTAGTTCTAAAGTTCCCCTCCCAGCACAGTACCAGCCGACTTCCAGCAGAGTTCCAGCCCCCCCTTTTGTTGAACTGATGGTGGCGCTTTCTGTCCATACACAAAGCCCAGAGTGACTATTGAAAGCTAGTCTCACACCAACTTCGGTTGTGTTTTGAGACAAGTCCAGAGTGTGATTAGCGCTCCACATATCATCCCTCCACTTAGTAAAGAGTACCATGTCTCAGGAATAGGTTACTTGAGGAGGTCATCTGTGGCAAGCTCGGGTTCATGAGATGAGTTCTTCATGCTATTCCCATTCTTACATTTTATAAATGGTGGTTTGCCGTTGTATCTGTAGCTTTTAATTAGAATTAAAAAGCTTAACACGCTGTTGTTTTATTTTCTTTTAATAGATCCACTCATTAAAGTCTGGTGACCCCTGTGGAGTTTTCACCCAGTTGATCCATTTGGATGCCATGCATGCTCCAGCAGCTGTGTGTTTTGGATCATTGTCTTGAACAAAGCGATGGTCTGATCCAAAATGTTTTCTTATGTATGAGACAGCATGCTCCTGAATCATTTCGTGCTTTAAGTTAAAAAAAACCCCAATACTCCCTTTAATAATGTGCTACCAGGTTGCCATACAGTGTAATCTTAAAAGTTCTGGTCTTTCTTGAGGCTCAGATGTGAAGCAAGGGTTGGAGAGCTCTTTTTCTGGGCCTTTCACTGCTGTCTGTCCCAACAAACTCACTATTCTCATGCTGATTCCTGAATGAATTGTGAGGATCAGTGTTGCAGGGTGAATGGAGAGAGAAGTAATTTGTAACTGTAACGAACTACTTTTTTATGTTAAGATGACCACTGGAAAGTTAACTTAACTTATTAACTTGTTTTATACTATTTATTTATTTAGCTTTAAAATGGGCAAGTAGAAAGGCAAGGTGTGCAGACAGATGGCTACTGTAAAATGTTGACTCAAAGTTGTGGTGTTGGGTCTCAGGTGTGAAGGGAGGAAGGGGTTAGGGGGGGCTCCTTTATTGGTTCATTGTTGTTGTCAGTCACAACAAGCTCTCTATTCACATGTTGATTGTCCATTTGGGTAAATAGTGCGTGTGGTTTTATGACTGGAGGATATTGAATATGTTTCACTGGATTTAATGATTTCACCGCAATCACTAATGAATAATACACTAAATACATCTCACAGGTTTCAGTTAGATTGTGACGATGATCTGAATTTTGAGCCAAATTGACCGCTGGCTGACCGTGTCTAGATACATTCCACTCCCTACTCCGTCAGCACGATCAAGTCCTGGACAGTGCCTCCAGATCAATAGAAAAGCCTAGTGTGGTCAGATCGTTTTGGATCTCTGCACTATGAGTAACTAATTTCTGGTGACTGAATTGGATCTGAATTAAAAAAATAATGGTAACAAAAATTGGAATTAGAATATGAATCTCAATGTGTGTCTCTTTTTCAACTAACAGAACACCAGAGATCTCCAATACTGATCACATGGATTGAGGATCAACTTTCAATCAAGATGTAGTTACCCATTAAATCATTTTATCACACACATTTTTTATATCCCACTTCAAGGAGAAAAAAAACAGAAGCAAAAACCTTGCAGAATGCAGCAATTACACTATCGAAAGGGCAACTGAAAAAATACACTAAATTCAATGTGAGACTACACAGTTTAGTCAAGCACTAGCTGACTTTGCTATGTCCATGAAATATTTTCATATTGGCCGCTTGTAGCCGGGCTCAGAGAGAAAGAGAGAGACAGAGAGAGAGAGAGAGCACTCGTCTTCCATTGCTGCATTTATTCCCTCACTAGACGTTTTCAAAAGTTTCAGCTTGAGGTGGCAAATGAACTCCGCATCTGACACAAAACAGCGACAGATTTGGTCGTTTCTGTCTCCACGTAAACAACACCTTTTTGGGGCAATTTGTTTAGCTTTCCAAATGTCATGCTCGGACCTGCGGGTGTTGCTGTGCTAACTGCCTGCTGCTGAGGAACCGGCGGTCTCACTTTCATTAAGCCCTGAAAACTCTCCATGCTCCATCAAGTGCTGGTGCTTTAGATGGCCTATTAAGTTTGCGGCGTTGAAGCCTTCTAATGCGCTTCCCTGCGGAGCATTTTCCCATGCATATGCTGCAGGATGCAAACTTTACACGACAGATAAAAAAAAAAAACACAGCAGACATGCTGCTGAAGGAAAGAGTGGAGCATATGTATCACATCCTCGAAATAACTATGCAAGGAAAATAAAAATTGTTGAATAGAACGTTTTATAAAAATAAATCTTAATGTACCAGTCCATAAAAAATCTAAATGGATTATATTATTGGATTATATTATTTGATTTCTGATTTTGGAAGCATGCAAAATCAATAAAACACATTCCTGTTTTATTGATGTTAAATCCACTTGGCACTTCGAACTCTAAATTACAGTCTTGCAAATGTCCTTGTAGTTTGTGTGACATAGCAAACTGCGATCCAAGCTGTTATAAAGCTATGTTTCGAATGGCATCTAACCTGATCTGACTTTTTGACCCCTTAAAAAACTGACAATTGCTATAAACCTGTCTCTCTTCCTTGATTGCCTATTTTGTGAAGCAACTCTTGCAACACAATTGTAAGAAAATTGTATGATTACAAGGCTTTGCAGAATAATAGGATGCGACCTATGGTTGGGGGTTTGAAGGCATGAAAAGGCATTGGTCTCGAAACAGGCTTGGTTCCTCCTTTATCATATGAGTGCCCAACACCTGAACAACGTTGCACAATTCTCATCATCGTTAATAACAACTGACAAATCATTTTGCGGTCTCTGTGAATGTATTATATTTTCAACGATATGTGTTCTGGATTCTGTGTTATTGTCACAGTATATCGTTTGCAAGAAGAATAAACATTTAGTCTTCATCTTGAAGAGGCTCACAGATAGTGACACTAAGTCATTTTTTACATTTTCAAGTCAGGTCTCTAGTTTTTAGTCACAAGTCCAAGGTTTTTGGTCTTTGGTCAAGAGTCCAAATCAAGTTTCAATTCTGCATTATTTTATCTGAGGAAAGCAAAGCATATCAGGAGCCAATTGTAATAGATATTATACTTCGTTTTTGCATGGATTACATTTTCTATATTCACAATTGTTTGCGACTCATTATGATGGAAGAATGGCTGTATTGCAGATTTTGAGTTAATATCTACTGTAAGACAAACAACTCAAGCAGAATCGGCACTACTTTGTGTTTAGGTTGCGATCAGCTGTCCACTATCAGACATGGCAAGGATGGGCAATTAGTTCCGCGAAGGGCCGTAATGAGTGCAGGTTTTTCAATAGGCTGGGTTAATGGTGTAAATATTCAAAAGTAATCATAAAATAATGTGTAATTTCAGGGACTGCAGGGGGTTTGGAAGAGCTAACAGGCTTGATAAAATGTTCAGGTTGGATTTGGTTTCCTTTTTTTTTCTTTTGATGTTTTGACTCTCCAACCGTTTTTGCAGAGTGTTCTATTGCTGTAAATGTATATTCTATTGTCATTAAAAACTATTCAGACTGTGTGATTCATTCTCATGTAATTTGCCTAATTCATATGTAACGTTCTTATGAAATTATACTAGATTATCTCACATAGTGAGTTGCAATGTTACAAAACAAACTATTGGAAAAAAATACTGCAAAATGTATATGTAACATATTTATTTTGATGAATATGTTAAAAAATATAACAAACATTGCGTATCCATAACTTAAAAATTAAAAACTGCCATCATGTTAAATGTTTTCAACAGTAAAAACTATTTAAAGCTTTCAATAGTATCATACAAAACTTATACCACAGTATATACAGTACATCATACATAAAATACTGCAAACTGTATACAGTAGTTTGCATTTTTCAGGATCACAGACAACAATTATTTCTGTGGGCCCTCTTGGCCCTGGCCAAATATTAATGCAGCCAGCTGGTCCCTTTTGACATTGAAAGGGTGTCCCATTTTTAGGTCACCAGATTAACACTTGGTTTTGAGGGGTACTAAGAATGAGGGGTAGATAGATAGGAATTTCCCTGTATGGTGTGGATTGGGTTTTACAGATGTCTCTTATGTTTTTATATTTTCTATTTTTTGTATCCCAAAACATGATCAACGGTCAAACTCTCACACTTCTATTCAAATGAGCAAAAAGCGAACGGCAGTGCTTTGACAGTTTGACATCAGACAGTTGTAATTGAAGCTAAAGAGAGAACAATATTCAGTTTCAAATCTTACTGCAGTCTGGGACACTGTGGAACAAATAAGGCAACAGGCTGGGTACATGCACCATATGCTGACAGTTTGTGCCAATCACGGGACAGCTGCCAGGCCTCCTGGAGCTTCTTCCAACAGGCACACTGTGGCAACTTTGGCCTGGATTACAGGGCTGCAGTGTGTGTGTCCATTGTGTTTAGTATTCAGGTCAACGAAACTCCCATGTTTTGCAGTGTCATGCTAATTAGATCCTCCAGAACTGGGATCAGAACTGTCCTTGTCCTCAGACATGAACTTATGCACAGGATTTTGCTTTCAGGTTGTGTTTTTTTTTGTGGAAAAAATACTAAAATATGAATAATAAATAATAAAAGTAATATCAATCAGACTACAAAGTACTACTGTAATAAAAGAAACAGTGTTTAAAATGTCGTTACAAATCTTGAAAAAGACGAACACTGATCTGAGATGAAGAACACAGTGTCAGGTTATAAATGACCACTTGTCTTTGTGTGGGTGGAAACATCTGAAATCCATGAAATTGTCGATTTTTTTTTCTGCAAATACACCTGCAAATTTCATCTAACCACAATTTCGCTATTGTGTCAACTGCAATGTTTGTGTGTTCGTGCATGCATGTTCTTGTGTGGGTGTCTGTGCGTTTGTGACTTCGTATTTCTAAAGGTCTCACAGGGAGCTTTGGGAAGGAATTGATCTCTCCTGATCCTGCCACCTCTCTCAATTAAGTTGCGCTGGTTCAGGAAGAGGTTAATAGTGCCTTGATTTTCTGCCTGTCCGATAGGAAATGAGATTATGCTTGGACCTGAGCACAGCATTGCCACATGGTTTACACAGGTGACACTGTGTGCCCAGAAAAGCTGGGCCGTGAGGGCAAACAGAAATCAGATTAGTCTGGAAGACATCCTGGCGGTGTTCAATATCACTGCTGACCTGCACAGAGAACATATTGTCTGTATCAGTGTGCAAAGTCAACACCCTCTGCACATCTCACTAGTGAGTTCAATGAACAGAGTAATTTCTTTGCTTAAAGGGGGATCAGTAAGGGGAAGAGTAAGCGAGAGAAAATGTCACCTTTACTGAATTTAAAGCAGGTTTATATTTTTGCTAGTCTCATAAAGGCTAATCGTGACTGGTGCCTTTAATGAAATTAAACCAAATTGAAAGAATAGTGGTTGACATGAATGCAGATCGTAATATAACTGCTTGAATTGAATTGAGTTGTTGGGTTACATTATATCACTGCATCGCTACATTTATGAAACATCTTGTTTTAGTCACTTCCAGAGTGCACTATGAAGTGTCTAAGGCTGCGTCCCATTTCTCACCCTAACACTCGCAGTTAACACTAGCACTTGGTTATTGAGTGTCCAACACTATGAAGTGCCCTCCGACGACGAAATGAAGTGATTGACGTCCCTAAGTGAACGTGTCATTGACTGTCGTGCTGTGTTTCTTTTTCTGCATATCGAGTGTTAGAGACGTTTTGGACATCCCGGCTCCAACGTTTTTGCAACCTCTTGCATCTGCGCTGACAATCTCACTTGGTTTGTTGAACCAACAGAAGAAATGGACACCCGAAGTCGGCTTTGCTGCTATGTTGCGGTGATAGACCTATTAAAAGTACGAACATGTTAATGTTAGCCTGGATCCTAGCCGACTGTTGTTTGTTAAGAAGAAATAAAAACATAATGTTTTACATACGTGTTGTATTGTTAATGTTCTCAAACACAATAGACTATTTTGGTTGCTAACGTGTGATAAGAGACAAAGCAAACAAATGGAGGAGTAGTCCTCATTACTAAAATGTCCCTCTGTCCTTTCCAACAATGTTTTTAAATAAAGTACTGTGGTATCCTGGAAATCTATCCACACTTCATATTCCCACTTTGGTTCAAGTCAGCTCCAGAGCTTCCTTGGTTTGAAGGGTTCATTTTAAGTGGTGAACAGCGAGTGCCCTCTGTCTTAATATTGGGACACACTATACTTACACGTGAACGCGGAAAACCGAGTGTCATACTCAAAAACGAGTGTTAGGGTAAGAAATGGGACACAGCCAACTATCCTCTCTCTCATCCACAGGCATCCTCCTTATACACCTCCTCCGACATAATTCATGGTTGTGCATGGCAACAATAATTTGTAGACAAAAAAGGACAGTAAGAGTTAACCAGTAAGGGCAATACTATAAAGACATGTTAAGATTCACCACCCATTGTGAGCTTGCACTCTGTACGTCATATATGGTGCATATCTGGTAACAAGGTGGGGGATGTCTGATAAGATTCCGTTGTAGATCTTGGTCAGGAGAGGCAACTAAGACAAGAGTAGAGACAAACTACATATGTAACAAATAATAACGCAAACAAAAAACATGCATCCCAAGAACTAACCTCCCAGCTGTCGATTGGTGGCCTCATCTTTGAAATTCATTGAAACGCTGATACACAAACAGTTAGCAGTACTGTTCAATACTGGAATCATTCTCCTGTGTGTGGGAATCAGTGTTCATTTCATCTAAACCAATATATTTCAACTGCGCAACTGTGCTTGTGTCGAAGGTCCTGCAGAAAATCCTTTTTAATAGGTGAAAATATAGCGACTGACACTTGGGAGATCTTAGCATGCTATTTGCGGAAGATTTATTTATTTTAAATAATTGTTTCGATTTATCTAGACATTAATGTTTTAGTGTTTATTCACACATTACAAATAGACATAATCCTGCCATCTCTCTATACAGTGTTCTGCTTATGCTTACACAGCTTTGTATTTGGCGGACCTGAGAAAAAGGTTCCTGTAAAAACTAATGTAAAGACCCTTCTCCAGTCTTGGAGCTGGAAAGGTTCAGAGGACTATTTGATTCTTCCTGCTGTCCATACTGAAGCAGGTTGATCTGCAAAATTGTTTCCAAAATTACACAAGCTTTGTAGGTATGAAGAACTATTTACCTACTATTAAACACAAAATCATTCTTCTTTGATTACAGACATATTTCAGTGATGAAGATGACATTTGAAGCCGTGCACATGTGTTATTGAAAACTAGTGGTGGACAGTTCATAGATCTACCTCGGTGGTAACGGTAGACAGTTTCTAAATATTGTCCTTCAGGACATGCGTCTGAACCTGGCATCTATCAATGAGACACCATATTCTACAACTCCTGGAATGCTGAGTCACCATATTTTTCCTTCAAGTAGTCTCGAAAATCACTCTTTAACAGCTGCAGAACCGGCTTCACATACTGTAAGAGAGTAACAGGCCTTAGCGTAGACAGTGTCTTTGACAGACGCTCAAGTCAGGTATTTATACAGGATGTCTGATGCCCGATATTGGCATAACTTTCAAGAAATTGTTACATTAGATGATTAGATTAGATCAAGAGGTTTAGGATTAGTATTGGGACACACTATACTTACACGTGAACGCGCAAAACCGAGTGTCAGAGTCAAAAACGAGTGTTAGGGTAAGAAATGGGACACAGCCAACTATCCTCTCTCTCATCCACAGGCATCCTCCTTATACATATCCTCCGACATTGTTCATGGTTGTGCATGGCAATAATAATTTGTAGACAAAAAAAAGACAGTAAGAGTTAACCAGTAAGGGCAATACTATAAAGACATGTTAAGATTCACCACCCACTGTGAGTTTACTCTTTACGTCATATATGGTGCATATCTGGTAACAAGGTCGGGGATGTCTGATAAGATTCAATTTTAGATCTTGGTCAGGAGAGGCAACTGAGGCAGTGAAGACAGTAGAGAAACAGTAGAGACAAACTACATATGTAACAAATAATAACGCAAACAAAAAACATGCATTTTTTCTTTACATTTCAGACTGATTTTCAGGTAATAATAATAATAATGATAAAAATGTAACAAAAAATTTCATTATTTATGAGCTGATCATGTAAACAGAAGGTTGTAGATCGTTGAGCAATTATTGAACACTGCAATTCTATTTTCACTCCCCAACACTTGAAAAGAACCAAAAACACTATATGCAGTATTTATATTCAATTGGATCTATTAAATGTTTTCTCTTCATATTTAGTTGTTTTCAAACTGGAATGACTGATGGACCACACAGAAGATAAGGGCTTATTGAACAGCTCAGTGAAAGTTGATCTGTCAAATTGAAATACCTCTGCTGGGTCTGGAGTCTGAATCAATTTCCTCTGCAAGGTTCCTCATCTAACTCCTCTAATATTGTATTTGCCACAATGAGCAGCTGGCAGGAATGGACCGATCAATACATGGCAAAAAAAAAAAAATCAATGTTTCCGATGATGGATGATGGATGTCAGGTAATTGTTGCATTGACAGCCACTGTTGGCGTCAGGTGATGTGGCGAAAACTAATTCGTTTACACTCAAGTGTGCAGATTCTGGACAAGCTTGTCTCACACCTTTCATCACAGTCTTTACAAGGAGAAATTTCCGTTGGTTATAAAAGGAAAAGAAATGCAAAGTGTACAAATTCAGTACGCTGTGATTGTTTGTGACAAGTCAGTGACATACTGTCCTTGCTATTCCCTCTAACTGGGATGATTAGTGGTTTACACTGTTCAAGGCATGATCTCATCACCTCTGAGTCGTACTTGGCACTCTCTCCCCAGCAGGAAATTATAGAGTCCACTATTGTCACCTTTCCTCCTTTTTGCACTCAGAAACTACGGATATGGAGGGCAACCCCAATGGATACTACTAAGTACTGCCAGCCCCATGGTGGACGGCGATGACTGTTGCCAGCGTCTTGGCAGTGGTAGTCACATGATATTATCATATCCCGTTTTTTTTAAAGATATTACAGTTGAAAATATAGACCACGTCAATATTGGGATATCATCACCATTGATACCAGCAGAAGTCTTCAACCAAAACAATGTTTTTTTTTTGTTTTTTTTTTAAGCATCCCAATTTAGTAGTTGTGAAATGTTCCATACTCCACCTCCATTCTTTTAACATTGTTGGCCGGTTAGACTCTTCCACACACTTTTTTTTTTGACAATATTTTTATTGACACATTACAGCAAAAATATACATCTCAATGATCAATATCTTCTTTTCTCTATTCCCAAAGAAATTATAAAAATAGATGGATAAATTAAGAAAAAAAAACAGTCAAACACACACAAAAAAATCACTTATACTGCGTGACAACCCTAGTCTTGTATAAGACATTGTGAAACATAACAATATCATATGAGGGGAGATTACAGTCTGGTTGCAGCGAGAGTGATAAAGGGGAGCCACATCTTATCAAACTTGTCAGTGGAACTTTTTAAAAGAAAACGAGGTATTTCCAATTTCAAATGTTGAATAACATCTCATTGCCACCATTTATAACTAGGAAGACAAGAATTTTTACAGTTTAGCAATATGAGTCTATGGGGAAATGATCAGAGTAAACACTGTCATTCTGTATTTAATACCTTAAAGTGGGCAGTTATTGCTGTGGATCCCAAATAGGGCGAGTTTGGGATCAGGTCTGATTACATGCCCTGTCATTTCTGACAAAGTAGTAAAAATCTGGGACCAAAAGTTAAATAAATTTGGGCAAAGCCAAAACATGTGTCCAAGAGATGCTGGATGTTGTCTGTATCGGTCACAAAGATGATCCACGTTTGGGTATATTGAGGCAAGTTTCACTTTTGAATAATGAAGACGATGTTATATTTTGAATTGAATGAGTCCATGTCTCACACATATTGAAGTCTGGTGTATGTTTCCTAATGCTTCCTCCCATTCATCGTCAGTGAGGGAGGGACCCAAATCACCCTCCCAGGCAGACTTTAAATGATCTAGAGCTGTTCTCTGTTGAGTCATCAAAGTGGTGTACATAGAAGAAATTACTCTCCTGGCTGATGGATCTGAAGAGAGAATTAAGTCCATCGGTGAGTCCTCTGGTAGATTTGGAAAACAAGCTGAATTTGACTTAATAAAATGTCTGAATTGTAGATATTGAGAAAAAAAATGACTGTGGGGAAGATTAAACCTGCCACAAAGTTGTTCAGAGGAAGAAAATATACAATCTATATAACAGGATTTTATATTCTTTATGCCTTTGTTTCTCCAGATTTCAAATGAAGACTCTAATAGCGACGGTAGGAAACAATGATTAGAGTTTATCGGTGCTAAATAAGACATTCTGTGCCACCCATATTGTTTTCTAACTCGAGACCATATTTTCAATTGTGTTGCAACAGAATTATGCTTTGAGTAGTATAATGACAATGGGAGTGGGGAAAAGACTAAAGCTGCTAATGAGGTTGGGTTACAAGAATCTTGCTCCATATTTAAGGATAGAGTGTTTTCAAATTCAGAATTATGAATCCAAAAGGACAAAGCACAGATATTACAGGCCCAATAATAAAGTTTAAAATTCCAGCTAAAGATTTGCTCCTTTGCAAGAATTCCTTTAGTATGCTCACATTTTTTTGTTCCAAATAAATCCAGTTATTGCTTTATCGAAATCTTTAAAAAAAGGTTTTCTTGATATAAATGGGAATACATTGGAACAAAAATAAAAATTTGGGAAGTGTTAATTTTCACTGTGTTTATTCTCCCTGCTAATGACATGGGGAAATTAGACCAATTTAAAATTCTGTTTAAATAATTCCGAAATGTGCTGGGTAACAGTAATTCCCAAATATTTAAATGAATTATCAACAAGTTTAAAGGGTAGATGAGCAAAAGATAAATTATTGGCTCTTGAATTTATGGGGTATAACTCATTTTTAGATAAATTAAATTTGTATCCAGACACCCTGCCATATTCGTCCAAGAGAGGAATATGGCAGAATATTTGACAATGATTTCCATGGGTCTGATATACAGTGCCTATCATAAGTATTCACCCCTTGGATGTTTACCCTTTTAGTGCTTTCATAAATCAATCATGGCCAATAAAATGTGGCTTTTTAACACAAAAAATTATTGGAAAAAACTCTTTAATGTCAAAGTGAAAACAGATTTCTACAAAGTAATGTCAATGAAATAAAAACATATAAAGAAATATAATTGTTTTCATAATTAATCACCCCCTTCCAGTCAGTATTTTGTAGATGCACCTTTGGATGCAATCACAGCAGTGAGTCTGTGTGGATAAGTCTCGATATGTCTTGTACAGCTTGCTCCATTCTTCCTTGCAAAACCGCTCAAGCTCTGTCAGGTTGCGTGGGTATCGGGCATGAACGGCCCTTTGTAAGTCCAGCCACAAATTCTCTATAGGATTGAGGTCTGGGCTTTGACTCGGCCACTCCAGAACATTTACCTGGTTCTTTTTTAACCATTCCTGTGTAGCTTTTGCAGTATGCTTCAGATCATTGTCTTGCTGGAAAAGAAATCTTCTCCCAACCGTAGTTCTCTTGCAGACTGAATAAGATTGTCCACCAGGATTTCAGTGCATTTTGCAGCATTCATTCTGCCCTCTATCTTTACAAGCCTTCCAGGTCCGGCTGCTGAGAAACATTGCCACAGCATGATGCTACCATCATCATGCTTAACAGTGGGGATGGTGTGTTTTTGGTGATGTGCAGTGTTTGGTGTCCACCAAACATGACGTCTTGTCTGATGGCCAAAAAGCTCGATTTTGGTCTCATCAGACCAAAGAATCTTCTTCCACTTGACCATGGAGTCTTCCACGTGCTCTTTGGCAAACTCTCGTCGAGCTCGAATATGACTTTTCTTCAACAGTGGCATTCTCATTGCCACTCTCCCATAAAGCTATGACCGGTGAAGAACCCGGCCAGCAGTTGCTATATGCACAGTCTCTCCCATCTCAGCAGCTGAAGCTTGTAACGCCTTCAGAGTAGTCGTAGGGGTCTTGGTTGCCTCTCTCACTAGTCTCCTACTTGCACGGTCACTTAGTTTACAGGGGCATCCTGCTCTAGGCAGATTCACACGAGTGCCATATTCCTTCCATTTCTTGATAATGGATTTCACTGAACTCCGGGGGATGTTTAATGCTTTGGAATTTTTTTTGTATCCATCCCCTGAATTGTACTTCTCACTCGCCCTTTCCCTGAGTTGCTTGGAGTGTTCTTCTGTCTTCATGGTGTAATTGTCGCCAAGAATACTGATCCACCAGTCTGGACCATTGGGACACAGGTGTTTTATACCTCAGTCACTTGAAGCACACCCACACCACTCAAGTGATCTTCATTTCACTAACTGTGAGACTATTGGCAAGAATTTGTTGGACCTCTATTGAATTAGACCATTAACTTAAAAAGGGGGTGATTAATTATGCAAACAATTATATGTCTTAAAATATTTTTATTTCATTGACATTACTTTGTAGAAATCTGTTTTCACTTTGACATTAAAGAGTTTTTTCCAATAAATTTTTGTGTTAAAAAAGCCAAATTTTATTGACCATAATTGATTTATGAAAGCTCTAAAAGGGTAAAACATCCAAGGGGGTGAATACTTATGATAGGCACTCTATACAATAATAAATCGTCTGCATCAAGAGAAACTTTATTTTCTTCTCCTCCCCTCCTAATACCCCTGTAGCTCCTTAAACAACGTATTGCAATTGCCAAGGGTTCAATAGCCATTGCAAACAACTGGGGGGAGAGTGGACAGCGCTGTCTGGTGGAGTGTAAAATACTTCAAATCAAATTGGGCCTGTATGGGGCTTGAGGGGACATGTACAGTATCTCTGAATTTTTCTCCGAAACCAAACCTTTTCATGGTGGAAAACAGAAAATCCCATTCCTATCAAATGCCTTTTTAGCATCCAGTAAAAGCTGTACTTCAGGGTTTTGGGGAGGATAATTATTTGAATACAAAATATTAAACAAACAACCAAAAAACAATGAAAGAAAAAGCTTTGTTTTATAATGTCAATGAACTCCCCCCACCCCTCACACCCATCTGGAACTGATAGGCTGAGCAGAACCTCCCCAGTCAAAGACACACGTGGTGATTTAACACCGAAGTAGCTTAACTTAAACTTGCACGTGTTAAGCTATCAGAGTATCAGAACAATATATATGTATATATATATATATATATATATATATATATATATAGACATAAACTGAGAAATCACAACTGTATGCAACTTGTAAACGCAGTCCTCACTTGCGTTCAGTAAATCCCATCTGACAATTTTTCATGAGAGATCAAAAGATCGGGGCCGTCTTGTCTTCACTCTCCTTGCGTAGGCTGTAAGTTGGTGCGATAGAAATCTTCCGCAGTGTCAGGAGAGTCGAAAGTGTGGCATACTCCATTGAAAGTGATAGACAGTGTGGCCGGGTAGTTAAAGCTGTATACAACCTAAGTTTACTCACATCAACTGGAAGGTCAGGTAAAATGTGGACTCATGATCCTTGGAAATTAAGAGACTCCATCCCTCTGGAAAGTCCAAGGATCTTCTCCCATTGAGCATAGTAGTGAAAGCACACAATCATCGCTCGGGGACGTTGTCCTGAACTCAGTTTCGGCACAAGCGCCCGGTGTGCGTTGTCGATGAGCACAGGTGGAGTGAAGTTATTCTCTCCGAATAGCCCGAATATGAATTCTGCCATAAACTTTGTGGGGCTGGTTCCTTCATGTTGAGTTTTAGTGAAAAAAGTACAGGAGCAGGTGAGAATTGCCTCTAGCTCATGTCAAGCGGAAACGGAAGTCCCTCTTCCACACACTCTAACCATAATGTGCAGCACAGGATTACCCCTCAGGTGTGGTAAAGCACTTTAGTGTGACTGAATAACATTTTTTCCAGTAGCATAATGACAGTGATATTTAATGCTATTGTCAAGACCGCGTTTGAGACCCGTGCGTACAGAGAACAAGACCAAGGACCAAGAAAAGCATTAGTCATAAAGGCAAACGCATATATTCTATAAAGCAACAGTTGTCTTTTTATGGATTCATTGTCCTTTCTTGTGTCCTATTGCTGTGTCCAGGTTTGATTCGGTTGCAAGAGCTCATCAAAGCCCCTTCAAAGTACAACATTCGTCTAAAGATCCGGCAGCTTCCTGTGGACACCAAGGATGCCAAACCATTGCTAAAGGAGATGAAGAGGGGGAAGGAGTTCCACATCATCTTTGACTGTAGCCATGAGATGGCTGCTGGAATACTGAAGCAGGTGTGCATGTTTACAAGTTGGGTGTGTCAGTGTACCCTCGGTTAAGGTATTACAGTGGTACCTCGGTTTTCGAACATCTTGGAATTCGAGCAAATCGGAGTTCGAACAAAAATTCGAGATTTTTTTGCTTCTGATGGATTTCGAACGAAAATCCACAACTTGAACGCCCCCGAAAAAAGCCAGAAAAAACATAACGTGAGCAGACTGATCAGCTGACCCACGAATTTGTTATTGTGTATAACGCAGCCTCTGTAAGCAGACGTGTCCCGTTTACTGACTGTTTTTTCTTCATATTGTGGTGTAAAACCTTTCCTGTCTCCGCTCGCTCTCCACACCTCCGAGGCTGGAGCGCGCACTCCAGGGTTTGATGTCCTGTTGTCAGCTGGAGCTCGGACAGGGATGAGGCGAGTCCCGGACAGAGTGTTACTTGGTTTATTACTTTGTCACAGCCAAACTGCACAGAACTGCACATTCAGAGCTGGACACACATTATTTCTTTTTCCATTAATTGTAATGGGAAAAATAGATTCAGATTTCGAACAAATCGCTTCTTGAACGGCCGTCTGGAACGGATGGTGGTCGAGAACCGAGGTACCACTGTATTTGCATTCTGTTTGTGTGTGAATGTGATTGAAGTAGACGACTCGGTGAATCACATCTATGCTCGTGAACAGCTTAAATAAATAAAACAATTATCCTGGCAGCCCTGATACTACTGATAAACCAATTTTGGTCGCTGAGGCAGGACTAAGATGGTGCAGACAAAGGCGCTGTTGTGCTGTACACTTTTGTCAGTCCAAGGTAGGGACTGCACATTCCATATTGTCTTGTGCCACTTGTAGATACTCATCTCATACAAACACGTGAAAGACTCATTTTCTTTTACATTGGACAACTTGTGAGTGGCACTATTCTGACTGATTCAAACTACACAGTAATAATTGTGAATATGAAGGATAAAAAAATACAGAAAAGAAAATACACTTCTATACCACTAACATACTGTTCCCAAAACAATGGACTGTACCCTGATGAAAAATAGCTATTGCTTGTTAAACTAACAATTCGTTGTGAAGTTGGTTAGTAATACTGACGAAATATTTTATTTCATGACAAACAGACTGTTAAAGAAAACATATGTACGTAACAAACATATTAATTAGTTCAGTTAAATAATGGTATGATGCAAAACTATGTGCGATGAGATGTCGAGTGGAGATCCATTTTCGCCTGCGTCCTTTGTAGCAGTCCTTTTTATTGAAGAATAATATAGAATATTGAAGAATATTATTGATGTCAAAAATGTGGAAACATCAGAATTAATCAATACACATTAAAAATAAACATGTTTTCCTGATTGTAAAGAATTATTTAGGTTCTCTATTGAAAATTCAAAATTATTTTTCTTCCTGTTTGAAGTCTCCGTCGACTCTTTAATTCATTTTTTTTGGTTTTAAGATGTGTGTATTGATTGACTGTTAAGCTTTGACTAGAGAGGGGTAAGATTTATCTTCTCATACAGGAGACAGTGGTGAAACACAAAACTAGCTTTAAATCAGGTGGCCATTAGTGATGCCATGGATAAATAAATAAAACGACACAAACAAGCCTGGCAACTCTTTTGTGATGAAACTTCTTAGCGTCACAGAATGTCCCACCATTTTGTCTTCTCAAGATCAACACCTTTTTACTTTGAAAATGAGGGTGAAGTTGATAACCAAAGTTGCAGTGACTTGAATGTTGTGGACTTTACTATTATTAATGCTTTCTTTAAGTAGTTACTGAAGTGCACATTTGCAACCTCTTATTGTAGTTCTAACAGAACATTATCAACACGAGAAGCTGAAGCCTCATCAGCGTTCAGAGAGTTGCGCTAACAAAAAACAAAAAACAAAACGGCATCTTAAAGAAGAGGCACGCAGAAAGATGTCTCTCATCTGGTCTTTTGGAAGAATCTGGGATGAGCGAATATGTACAACATGAATTAAGCTGTGGAAGAGAGGTTTTACAAAGAATATAAATAAATGAATAATACAATTACTTGATCATAAATATAGTTAACTTGAATAAAAATGAGTACTTACACAAGGCCTTGAACTCGGATGCGATTGCCACGACTAGTCATGACATGGAAACAGGTTTACTTTCATATTCTATCTCAACGTGACACATGCTGAAGCAGAAAATATAAGCCGTCGTGACCTAGATGTCTCATTTTTACACCATTCCTCTTCTAAATAAATGTATAGAGAGATTAGCTCTGCTGCTGGCATTTGTTCTTTTTTTTCTCTGCCGTGTGTTTCTGGAAGCCCATGGCTACAGCTGAATATCTGCCTCTTCACATTATATGCTATAGCTGATGCCAAGTACATGGGACTCTGCAAAAGATGAAGACATGTATTTCTGCTCTCTTCTTCCTTCAATCCCTCCTCTCTTTCCCCTGGCTTCCAGGCTCTGGCAATGGGGATGATGACTGAGTATTATCACTATATCTTCACCACACTGGTAAGTAGAGAGGCAGTAGTCCATGCTGCACACTGTCATGCATGCCTTTTGAAACTAAATGGACGCTAGTCTTTTGTTGAAATGAAATTGATGTTGTAGACGTATGATTTACAAAACATCCTGTAACAATCCAACTGAAACAGAGCCCAGGTCTATGGACTTGCTGGTGGGCAAACAGAGTCGAATCAACAATTTGACAGTTAGCACTTTAAGAAAAAAAGAAAAAGAAAAAAGAAGAACCAAGGTCTTTACTTACCATGGAGATGTATCAACAATGAAAACCATTGGAGAAAAAAACTGGGAACAAAATACACACAGTGGCCAATAGTAGCGCACGGAAGATACAAGATATAATAAAATAGAAGAGACAGTAGTGAGGAAGAACACATTCCTGGGAAAGAAATAAGACCAATAAACAAACTTGAGGAGGTCAGAACACACAGTCTGCTGAGAGCGAGGGAGAACAGCAGTCAACACCAGTGCACAGGAAAATACTATCAAACGCCAGCAAAGCAGAATCATAATTCTGAACATGAATCAAGAGACAGATGAGAGGTTAAGTTGCCTCCATGTGGCACGACCTGTCTGCAGCTCTGCCTAAAATAGACCTTGGTGTCTATTACTGTAAGAGCACATTTACTAGTTAATGTCCCTGATCTCTGTGTTCTGTGCACCTTGAGTTCTGATTTTGTCTCACAAGCAGAGTCAGAATTTGTTTTCATGAGACAGTTTCACAAGGACTACATCATGGCGACGCACGATAATAATGTCTCGCCTTATTGTGCTGTGGTTTAAAACCAACTTCTTTGCTATTTCTACTTTCATTTCTCACCTTTTCTGCTCTGTGGTTAGAAGCTGTTCTGAGCTGTTTTGTGTCAACGTGTCAATGTTCATGGCTGTATCCTGTGACCTATCTTTCACTCACGTGTGTATTGAGGAAGCACAATCATATTATCTCAATTAGCCATGACCACGGGACACTACTTAGAACATACTATTACTACACTGCTGGTGCTACAAGTCTCTTTATAATTTGTTACAATTGTTTTTCTGTTGATAGGATCTGTTCGCTCTGGATGTGGAGCCTTACCGGTACAGTGGTGTGAACATGACAGGCTTCAGGATCCTCAACACAGAGAATAGCCAAGTGACATCTATCATTGAGAAATGGTCCATGGAACGACTGCAGGCTCCTCCCAAACCTGACTCTGGTCTACTGGACGGCTTCATGACCGTGAGTTTCATTAATTTGAGACGTCTTTAATGCAGTTGTTATATATTATGAGTGACAAAAAAATGACATAATAACAAATAAATTACATGATGATTACTGAAACAAATAAATGTAGGCATAAAATCCTAAATGAATACCAGATTTTGAAGTGGATTTATACATATGCGAAATGTCTTTATTTATTCATGTATTTGTAATTTATATGCATTTACTTAAACAATTATAATTTTGACATCCCACTTGTTTTTGTATTGTATGTCAGTCAAAAAACAAAGTGGATGCTATAGGCCAAAATTTATGTATGTGACTAACCCTGCTCAGTTTTCTGAGAATAAGCACTGTATTGCTTTAGAAAACAGAACCACTCACTGATTTAGATCCAAAGTTTGGAGCCACATTGTCTTCAGTAATGATGCTTGCCCACCTCATGACTATGTCCTTATATCAGTCCTGAATACAAGACAGTGAAGATAAACATCTCCTCCGTGAGCCTGTTAGATGGCAGAGTGAAACCATAATGGAAATGTGGCAAACAGAACGAGCACATCTGAATATCTTGGGTTAGGTTCCACATCCCCACTTCTTGCAGGGATTTTCCAAGGCTAAAACACTCTGGCACACGATCAGCCTTCGATCACATGCAATATATGTAGCAAGTAATATGAAATCATTTCAGAAACAGAGAGTGCCACCACATTGCCTTTTCACCATCTGCTGCTGCCTAGAGAGCCTAATACGTGAAGATCCTAATGTGTTAACTGGCTCCATGGAAGGTTGATTTTTGCCTGTCACCCTGGAAATCAATGTCGTGATTTGATGTTTTTTACTGGTCAGTCTGTCAAATATATGATATAATGCACTTACAACCAACACATTTTTTAAGTCGTATCCATCATTTTCAAAATGTGTCATGCCTGATATTGACCTGATATTGATCTATATCTATATTCAACTATTTTAAAAGAACTATAAGAAGTTTATTGTTCTCTAGTTTCGCTTTAACATTGACATTAGATGTTGATATTGAGACTCGTCTCAGTGGAAATAATTTCCACTTTTATGTGCATCAAATCCTCTCTTTTTGAACATATGGCGCCAGTGTGTTCCTCATACTGTGGAAGAAATTTGGATGCAGCGCTTGTGTGGGATGTAATTCCTGCAGCTGGCAGTGTAGTGTGCCAGAACCTGGCGAGCGTCAGCTGTGCCAGACAATGAGCTGCAGAAGCACAACTTGCTCCTCATATAACTGTCTGTCTGTCCTGAGGATGTCATGCGCCACAACTAGATTTAGTTCGAACAAACAACAGTCGCGTTATCCTTCTGGTGACACACTCAGAGCATGGTCAACCAGGGCTTGAGTTCATAGAAAATGAGATCAGGAGAACTGCACACACAAAGCAGTGCTGCTCTCCTCGGCTGCACCTCAAATTCACGTTCAATTTCAATGTCTATCCCTTGTGCGAGCTGATGCAAATGTGAGTGTCTTTCTTTCCATTTTATCACTCCAAAAAAAAGATTATAGCCCTTATTAGCGACACACTTTAATACCATTTGGTGCATTTGATTATATCATTTAAAATGCTATGAGTTGGTGTTACACAAAATATTTTTTGTATGTTTTTTTTGTATGTTTTGTATGACACAAAGTACGTAGACGTAAAACAATTTTGTTGACTTCATTTCTCCACCGGAGTCAGTGCTGGACTGAGGGACCACTGGAGGAGTGGCTGGGGCGAAAACAGCACATTGGAAACTTCTATGTCAATACACCTGTAATGTCGTTGGCTGGATGTGACAAGGCTCAATCATGGTAGCATGAGGTCCATAGTCACCGTAAGTGAGTTTATTGTTTAGAGTAGGGATGTGCCGATCAATCGGCTACCGATCATGATTGGCTGATTTCAGCGTGATCAGTGAATGCCAATCACTACCTGTCACTGCCAATCACAACAACTGACCACGTGTGACAGTAGGCAATCTGATAAAGCCCCACGGGTTGTGATGCATCTGCACCTCCCTTGATCCCAACTCGCTGCTCACTCTGCTGCAGCATGTTTGCTGTGGAGGTTTTTTCTATGTCTCATGTGGAGTTGGCATCCTACAGCACATGCAAAATGCTTTGCACAGAAGCATGTTAAAAGGCTTCAACACCACTAATTAAACATACTACTTCAAGCACCATTGTTTGACGGAGCACAGACAATTTTTGGGGCTCATGCAAGAGAGACCACTGGTTCCTCAGCAGCAGGCTGTGAGCGCCTCTAACACTTAGCAACATTGGTAAAGCAAATTGCCCAAAAAGTAAGTATTAATATGACCAAGCGATTTAGCACCAGCTTAGCCCACCCATGGTTTGCCATGGTGAAGTTTAGGCCCCTGTACATGGTTCTTATGTCTCATGTATTGACCGTGTGACACATGCATTCTGACCATTTCACATGCTCACATGTAAGCCTGGCTGAAGAGCACCTTTGATAAAACTTACAACCTTGTCAGACTTAAGTGTTGTAAGTGGAAAACCTTCAAAAATCAGCAGTGTATCAAATACTGCTTCTCCTTCTTCTCCCCACTGTCTGTTCTGCAATACAGTGTTGGATGTTGGATTATGAAAAACAGTCTTGGATTATGTCTACACATCAAAGTATGTTTTATCATTCAATATGTGAAGCCCACAGTGTGGATAATCAGTGTGTGGCCAGTGGAAACACACTCTATTCTCCAGGAAAAGTTCCAACCTACAGACTGGAGTAATTTTGCTGCTAAGTTTACCTGTGGCCCTGACACATACATTGACATCTACTCCCTGTGTACTGGATTATACTAACCCTACCATCACAGAAACCATGGCTGAACAAGGAGGTGTGACTCATATTGAGGGCCCACAGCATCTCATTTAGATCAGGTCATGCACAAGCCTGCAGCTGATTCAGGGCCAACCTCAAGAGGGGCCAAGCACTGCTATAATGCTATAGTGGAAAGCCAACCCAAATGTCTGTGACTATAAGTCCTGCAACTCCACCCACAAAATCACAGATGTCTTGTACCTGAATGAGCTTCATGTTCATGCTCGTTTGATAGAGGCAACCAGAAAACTGTGACCTTCACTAGACCCCCTGCAGACCATCACCCATGACACGCACTCATACCCACCGCAGCAACAGGAGCACATATAGTAGGATGCAACTCTCCATGGCACTGCACTCATAAGACATACGCACATATATTCTTTGTTGACTTCATCTCAGCATTCAAGACTGTCATGCCCTCCAGGTTAACAACCAAGCTTCTGGTGGTCTGGTGGTTCTGGTGAGATCTGGGCATCAACATCTCCATCTATCACTCGATTATGGATTCCTGACTGACTGGAGCCAGCATGTCAGATCATGACACACCTGCTTCGACTGCAGACCTGTCGATTTGTAGGCGATGAAACTCTAATTGATTGGGTTGTATGTGTGAAATGAAAACAATGACAAAACACACTACTACAAAAACACACAAAATAAAAATCTTTTTTTCCATGTTAAATGGCTTGAATGCCGTCTATAGCTGCATCATTGCAGAATCATGGTAGAGATGCATAAAAGGTCATAGATATTTTTTCACTTGAAGTACACTTTATTTCCCTTCATGGATTGCCGTAAAAAAACTCTTCGCGTAATAGGGTCTGTTGTGATTCTACTCACATAGTTAAGTTTCAAAGCACCACCACAAACCTCTTATGAGTGGATTCCCTCCTCATTATTTGCTTGCTGCAAAAAAACTCATTGGATTCACTTGAGTGTTAAGTCTATTCGTCCCCCTGACACTGTTTCTTATTCACGCACTCTGCTTCTAAAGCAACATGGCAATGCTCTGCTTACAGTTTTGTCTACAGTCTGTTCAAGGCTGTCCATAAATTTGCAAGGCAGATTTGTTGGCAATGGGCAATGGCAATGGTTTTGGTACTTCTTGTTATCCAGATTCTGAGTCCTTAGAACCTTACATATTAATATTAAACATTCACCAACACCACCAAAGTCTGGCGGACTTTCATTCAAGAGCACTGTTTTAAACATGTTTTTAATACTTGGAACTCTTTATAATGACATAAGTTGGGACAGCGAATGATTTGGAGAAACCACTTCTCCCCTTCTAATGTTTGCACGGACCTTAGAGGGAGGACTTGAGGATAGGTGCTGCGTTCCAAGTTCGCAGAGACACACACACAACTATTGTATAAATAGTGAGTTATGGTGAAATACCATGGACCCATGATACTTTTATTTACATGTCTGCAGCGGTTTGTTGTTATTGAGGCAATGCTGCGGTCTGAAGTGTCAGTTGACTTTCCATTCCGCAAAATTAAAATAACTTCACAGTGGGCTATCAGTGATGAAATAATACATGACACACGTTTATCTTAGGTCAGAACAACGTAAAACACTGAAGTAAGTATCTTTAAACTGTTTTGATGGAACTGATAATGGGTCTGCGGACCACAACACACCACCTGCATCACATAAATCTGACACTGCCCCCTCCCTGTCGCTGTTAATGTCATTATTGCGAGTTACATGAAGGAAAGTCCTCCAGACTCCTTTTTCGCGTCAGGTGTGGGGATTTGTCCACAAGAACTAGCAAAAAGACCTGGCTCTGGAAATGGCACTAAAATGGTTGATTTTATCCCGTTTCCAGCTGTGCGAAGACGTAATCCGAGTTCATCTGTGAAATGGTTCCTAGAACTAAAGAGGTTTCTACAGAGCGGAAGCAGCTAATGGTCTCGGGCCAGTCATTTTAATTCAGCGAAGTTTTGAGTAAACATGGCACGCTCCGTACTGCAGCTTTGCCTCAGTCAGATGTTAGCTGCGAAGACACTCAGATATTAGCGACTCCATAGTCTATGATTTGATATTCAATAAATGTCTTGCAAATGTATGGAAACCAGGGGGGAGAATGGGCTCATGATTGAATCAGTCAGTCACCGTGCCTCCTTTGCTTACCTTAAACAAGCCCTCTGATTTCAGATATCAACATGTCAGATGAAGGGACAATAACAGTTGCCCAATTTGGTTGAAATAGCTTCCTCTGTGATGTCAAACAGTGGACACGTGTCTCATGAAGTACTAAAAAATACATGAAAAACTTAGGACTTGAGACTTGCAGATGTGCAACTTAGTAACATGTCTGGCTTATGATCTGCAAGTGTGCATGTATTGTTAACAGTTGTAAGAGGAAGTTTACATACATTGTTAAAAAAAGAAAAAGAAAAAATACTCAGCTCTTCTGCCATGCTTTTTATTTTGTTACATACTTCTTGCTCCTGTGTGGGGCGCGATCGGCACCTGTTATCAATGTCCAATGATGAACCTCCACCTCTTAAGGAGAAGCTGGAGATTGATGCAGTGCCAGATCGTGAATGTTTCCACACCGTGATATGCTTTTGGACTCCCGAACTTTTCGGACTTTACTTCATCTTTTTACTTCCTGGATTTCTTGTTTCTTAGTTCCTCGTCACTGGTGCCCGACCTGTTGTCAGTGTGTGTTGATTGCTCCCTGGATTTCGGTTGAGCTTGCTCTGTTGGAGTCTCTCTTAGTTATTTGTTTTGGACTTGGGTCAGCCTTTCTATACTTCCTGTCCTTGGGTTCACCTCATTGTCTGCGCTGTCACACTATCTTTCAAAAATGAAAGTCTCTTTTGTGGATCCCACATCAAAAAAATGGAGGCTGCAAAGCATCTTCTGGCTCCCAGACCAACGAAAGGTGACAAGTAACTGGAGGAAACCATTACATTGGAGCAACAATGAACAGGGTCACCCAACCCTGATTCACGAGGGTCTGACAAAGAGATGACACAATAGGATCCAAAAGTCCACTTTCACAACGTCAATATATAATGTCATGGGATTAGGGATGGGATCATATCAATGCTTGTGCTACTAGCGAGTTGCTTCATGCTATGGTGGGTTTTTCTCCTCCCATTTTAGAGCCAGGGTGCTCTATGGTTCAGCATGTAATCTTGAAAGCCAATGTTACCTATATGGGACCTCCATGAAGGCGGTCAGTAATGATGAGCCGAAGAGGGTCATGAAACAGTGTCTTTATCTCTGAGCCCACTATACTGTCTGGGACACAGAATCTTTGGATTTGAACCACATGTTTAAACCAAGAGCATCAGTCACCACTGAGCTGGTGCTCATTATTACTCACATGCTGGATCATCGAGGGCCAGGTCAAATTGCGCGGATGACTCGGACTCTGGCCTGATGGTGTTCAACCATGCATAAAGACTCGTACTTTCTTGCCTGAAAATCAAAGAGTGTGAGAGGTGATGTATTGTGTGAGCATGATTTTATGATAGGTTGCTTGTTCTCTAGCTGTGAGAAAACCACATCAAACGACTCCCACACAACTTAAGTGAGCATGGTGGGGCAGATTAGTGGCTCTTCTCTGCCTGTGGCCGCTTAGATTGATGCAGGACCATGTTTTTACAGTATTTAGTGATCCCATTAAAATATTAGGGTTATGATTAATTATCAAACCTTCATAAATTGACTGAGTGTGCAGTGCAGCAGAGGCAGAGCGAGAACAGCAATGACAAAAGATCTGTGGCAGAAAACAGGCCCGATATAATGCTTTACTTTACGTCTGCCTTTTGATTTGCATTATGACAGTGGCTGCTTTCTGTCTGTTTTCCTCCCCTCATCACAGTAACTTTCCAGCCGTCCAGCACACGTCATTTCACTTTCATGTGGCCTCAAACTTGGGAAAAACAGCATATCTGTGCTTAAAGGAATTTATGAGGTTATTGTGCTTGAAATAAAAAAAAGCAAATGTAGTATTTGTGCCATTGTGGAATATCATCAAATGCATCAAAAATACTTGCCAAAGGCATGGTAGGAGATTAAACAGATGCCAGAAGGCAAACTACTGACTACTGACTTTCTTGTTACCCTCTTCATTTCAGAGCGATTTATATGTGTGTGTCTGATGGTCTGCCAAGTTAGTGATATTTTAAGGTTTTGCTGGAGAGAATCAACCTCAAATGCGGGAGGATAGTCAAGGCACTTGTAGATGCAAAATCTGGATTTAGAATCCCAGATGCTACACAACTCCTGACCGTCAGCTGCGTTGCCAGGTTGCACCATCATCAGGAAAGAATTTCAGACTTCACTGTCCCCAGACATTCTGGCTGTGCCCTGTGGCCAATTATTTTGTTCTTTTAAAAAAAATTGTTTGTCTTCGTACAGACTGATGTTATCTTCTTTTGACCTGTTCACTTTTGTACACGGAACATCCAATGGCAACTCACTTGATTCACTTGCGAGCCTTAACTGCAGTCGCTAAAATGTAATTCACACACCTTTATTTTCTTGCCCAATGTGTTGACAAGCAGCTTTTCATCCTCCTGGATATTTCCTTGGTTCGCCAGGATGAAGGCATTGTTTTCTTTAACGTGTTTAAATGTTCAAGGAGTTTTAAAACAAACCAGGATTTTAATGGTCTTAGTCGTAAACATATCTACATTCTGTTTGATCCTATGGTAATTACTCAGCAAATGTCTACTGTAAGAGAAAGAGTCGAGTGGCAAATCCATACCTTACATACACTTTTAACCAAGATGGCATCTGAATCACCCCCGGTTGAGATTCTTCACACCTCTGCCTTGCTGCGCCTTTTCACTTCTAACTTCACCCACACGGTATTTGGGCAGCAAATACCGGAAGACGCTTTGTTCATGTGAATGCGTCATCAGCAATGCGACGGCACAGTTCATGATCCAAACCGGCCAGTAAAGGGTCTGATCGCTGTCTGGGCGGACAACATCGTTCAAAAGCAACTTCTCAAACTCCCAGAACACTACGGCATGCAGCCGGGAGCTGCAGGAAAACGCTCGGGAACGGGAGCGCCGCGGATTGATCCACGCTGCTCTCGCAACACGTTGAACACAGCGAGAGAGATTACTGACGATCGAGAAGGTTTTAATGAGTGAAGTTCAGATCCCTTCACCTTCACCTTCTTCTTCCGCTTATCCGGGGTCGGGTCGCAGAGGCAGCATTCGAAGCAGGGAAGCCCAAACTTCCCGGTCCGCACAAACCTCCTCCAGCTACTCCCGTGGGATCCCGAGGCGTTCCCAGGCCACACCGGAGACATAATCTCTCCAGCGAGTCCTGGGTCCCGGTAGGACATGCCGGGAACACCTCCCCAGGGAGGTGTCCAGGGGGCATCCGGATCAGATGCCCGAGCCACCTCAGCTGGTTCCTCTCGATGTGGAGGAGCAGCGGCTCCACCCCGAGCTCCTCCCGGATGACCGAACTCCTCACCCTATCTCTAAGGGTGCGCCCAGCCACCCTGCGGAGGAAACTCATCTCAGCCGCTTGTATCCGCGATCTCATCCTTTCCGTCATGACCCAAAGCTCGTGACCATAGGTGAGGGTGGGAACGTAGATCGATTGGTAAAGCGAGAGCTTCGTCTTGTGACTCAGCTCCCTCTTCACCACGACGGCCCGATACAGCGACCGCATCACTGCTGCCGCTGCACCAACCCATCGATCAATCTCACGCTCCCCTTTTCCCTCACTCGAGAACAAGACCCCAAGATACTCCACCACTTGGGGCAAGAACTCTCCACCCACCTGGAGAGAGCAAGTCACCTTATGCCGGTCGAGAACCAGGGCCTCAGACTTGGAGGTGCTGATCCTCATCCCGGCTGCTTCACACTCGGCTGCAAACCGCCCCAGCGCATGCTGAAGGTCCCGGTCCGATGAGGCCAGCACAACAACATCGTCCGCAAATAGCAGAGATGTAATTCTGTGCTTCCCGAACCGGATCCCCTCCGACCTCTGGCTACGGCTAGAAATTCTGTCCATAAAAGTAATGAACAGAACCGGTGACAAAGGACAGCTCTGGCGGAGACCGACATGCACCGGGAACAAGTCTGATTTACTGCCGGCAATGCAAACCATGCTCCTGCTCCGGTCATACAAGGAGCGGACAGCCCCTAGCAGAGGGTCCCGCACCCCATATTCCCGGAGCACCCCCCACAGGACATTGCGAGGGACACAGTCGAACGCCTTCTCCAAATCCACAAAGCACATGTGGACTGGTTGGGCGAACTCCCATGAACCCTCGAGCACCCGATGCAGGGTATAGAGCTGGTCCAATGTTCCACGACAGGGGCGAAAACCACACTGTTCCTCCTGGATCCGAGGTTCGACTATTGGCCGAAGTCTCCTCTCTCGTACCCTGGAATAGACCTTTCCAGGGAGGCTGAGAAGTGTGATCCCCCTGCAGTTGGAACACACCCTCCGGTCCCCCTTCTTAAACAGGGGGCCACCACCCCGGTCTGCCAGTCCAGAGGCACTGTCCTCGACTGCCACGCGATGTTGCAGAGACGTGTCAGCCACGACAGCCCTACAACATCCAGGGATTTCAGATACTCAGGACGGATCTCATCCACCCCGGGGGGCCCTACCACCGAGGAGCTTACGAACAACCTTTGTGACTTCGGCCCGGGTGATGAGAGAGTCGTCCGAGTCCTCAGTCCCCGCTTCCTGAATGGAAGACGTGACGGCGGGATTGAGGAGACCCCGAAGTATTCTTTCCACCGCCCGACAACATCACCAGTCGAGGTCAGCAGTCTCTCCCCCGCACTGTAAACAGTACTGGTGAGGCACTGCTTCCCCCCTTCCCAATTTATTCGAGGCTGACCAATAGTCCTCCTCCATGGCCTCTCCGAACTCCTCCCAGACCCAAGTTTTTGCCTCCAAGACTGCACGGGAAGCCGCACGCTTGGCCTGCCGGTACACGTCAGCTGCCTCAGGAGTCCCACAGGCCATCAAGACCCGATAGGACTCCTTCTTCAGCCTGACGGCATCCCTTACTTTCGGTGTCCACCACCAGGTTCGGGGATTGCCGCCACGACAGGCACCGGAGACCTTGCGACCGCAACTACGTACAGCCGCACTGACAATGGAGGAGGAGAACATCCTCCCCTGCCAGCGGATCACACTCACCACTAGGTGGTGATCGGTTGACAGCTCTGCCCCTCTTTTCACCAGAGTGTCCGAGACACGTGGCCGAAGGTCAGATGACACGATCACAAAGTCTATCATAGACCTCCGGCCAAGGGTGTCCTGGTGCCATGAGCACTTATGGACACCTTTGTGCTCAAACATGGTGTTCGTTATGGACAAACTGTGGGTGGCACAGAAATCCAGTAGTAGAACACCGCTCAGGTTCAGATCGGGTAGGCCGTTCTTCCCAATCACGCCTCTCCAAGTCTTGCTGTCATTGCCTACGTGGGCGTTGAAGTCTCCCAGTAGAACAATGGAGTCCCCAGTTGGGGCACTGTCAAGTACCCCTCCCAGTGACTCCAAGAAAGCCGGGTAGTCTGCACTGCTGTTCGGCCCGTAGGCCGCGACCACCGTGAGACCTGTCCCCAACCCGTAGGCGTAGGGACGCGGCCCTCTCGTTCACCGGGGTAAACCCCAACACGAAGCTGCAGAGCTGCGGGGCTATGAGCAAGCCTACGCCAGCCCGCCGCCTCTCCCCGCGGACCACTCCAGAAAAGTAGAGGGTCCAGCCTTTCTCGAGGAGTTGGGTTCCAGAGCCCAGGCTGTGCGTGGAGGAGAGCCCGACTAGAAAAGAGAAAAGAGCCTGAGCTTGGCCAAGTTCAGATCCTGACTTCAGAAATGATCAGTGCATAGTCTGGTGATCTTCAGTAACTTGGGGAAAATCAGCGTCTTGCCTCGTCGCTGTCCTCATGCAGACCGCTGCGCTGCGTTGAGATGAGCACTGAAAATAGTTTCTGAGGAGCTCGGCATTATTCATTTAAGCAAATCTGTCTGTCAATAAAATCAGATGTTTATCAGCCTAATAAAGGCGAAAACACGCAACTTATCTAACACTCGCACACATCGAGTCCTAGGCTGCTGCACTGCGCTGCAGAGCGCAATTTTCCTGCAGCTCCCTGCTGCACACCTCAGTTTTCTGGGAGTCTGAGAAGTTGTTTTTGAATGATGTTGTCTGCCCAGACAGCGATCAGACCCTTTACTGCCCAGCATTTATCAGGTTTGTGTGGAGTCACGCTGTACACATAGTTTCGGGCATCTAGCGCCGAGTCGGCTGAGGTGTGAAGCTCACCACCCACTAAGCAACCCGCTGAGAGTTTCACGAGACAAAGTGCAGGTCTCCAGCGGGGATCAGGTCTGCGACCAAAACCCGACTCGCTTGTGTTCGCATCTGGGACTTCAGAGACGAAAGAGCTTTGTCTTGAGACAGAACCCCTAGTGTGAAAGCACCCTGAGCTGAACTCCATTGGTAAATGGGTCAGCAGGGATTTTCCAGAAAATCAGCAACGCTTTTTTGTGTGTAATATTTGGTGTGTTTTTGTTTTTGTTTGTTGGCTGTGTAGCTGTATGTGTCTTTATGTGGTTTGTTATGACACCATCACACTTTTCAAAGAATCAAAGTTTTTTTTTCTTATTTAATAATTATATTGCTCAATTTTCTGAAATCATGTCTGCCAAGCCGACTCAGGAATGTTCCATTTCGGCTGAAGCTAAAGTAGCTATGAGGAAAGTTAAGCATTCTCCGTAACTCAGAGCTTCATGATCTGGTATGAAATAGATCGTGGCATTGTGCATCACACTGCTTCAGTTTGGAATTCAGTCTGTGTTGTGGTCAGAAGTGAACATGTCAAGTTCACCGCTCTGTAAAAACATAGATGGGAAGTGAAAGGTTCACACTGAGGGTGGGATTAGAGGGCTTTCAGATTTGGCTGGTAAGACTAGATTCTACTCAGAGGGGCTGGTAGCAACAGCAGAATGAGTCCCTGAAGGGCTGGGGCATCACATCATCACATTTTCACATGGTATCAACTGAGACGCCAAAATGGCTGCGCCTGAAATAACAAATACGCCTGCCAAATCACATCATAATCCAAGCCGCTGCAGTCTAAATCTGCCTCTCCCTCCCATGATAATGACGCCAATGGAGAGAATAAGTGAGCCACTCTTTTATCTATCCGCTGTCTGCGTTGATTTTGGGCTCAGCCATAAGAGGACTTCATTAATGCATGTGAACATTAAAATGAGAAGATAATCATATGACCAGAGAGCATAACGGGACTAGCATAGCATTCATTCATTTCAATGTTCTAAAAATGAATTTGGAAAATAAATGAATAGTTTTTTCAAAACCTGACTTAACAGAAGAACACATATTTTTTCATTTACTGAGGGAAATTTACAGAGGATTTCGCAGGTTCGCAGGTGTAAGTAGCTTTATCCGATTATTGTATATAGAGTGACACGCAGACTTTGAGGGGGTGGGACCCTCCTTGAGGGGATGAGACTAAGGGGCGAGTGGTAGCAGGGTGGCAGCGGAATTGGTTGCTTTTCATCTCTTGAGTTTCACACATTAGTGAGATAAAAATAAAATAAAAATAACACTGCAGCTGTAGTCTCATCATGAAATAGGTGTACTTTCAGTGTATACTACACTTTTTAAGCGCAAGTCACGCTGCACATTACTCAATAATATAATACGTTATTTAATTTATATATAATATAAATTAAATAACGGTCTTTCATGCAGTAACCAGAAGAAGAAGAGTCCACTATGAATAATGTTTTGGGAGCGTATTATATAGTGCAGGGAAGTGTAAGCCATTCTAATGTGAAATGTAATGACAATCTATTTCTGCATATTGAAATAAACATTCGTGCATTCCTGCATGGATGCATGAATATGAAGTCCGTTTTTATGTTTTCCTCAGTCTACGTAAAAAGAACGAAACCACTTGCGCCAGACTATGTCCGGTTCTGCAAAATACTTCAGGTATAAGAATAAAAATGGCTCACGTTCATCACTTTTTCAAAAGCTTTTTTTTTTTTTTTTGCAAATGTTCACATGGAAAATCTACCAAGTACACCAGGCCTGGCCTACCTGTGGCTCCCGAGCCACATGCGGCTCTTTTCCCAGTTTCATGCGGCTCTTCACCAAACTTTGTCATTCCCTAAACTAAACGTATGGCATGTGTTTCACCTGTTATTCATTGTCCTTACATATTTGTAGGATGTGGCTCTTTTCAGCAACAAAGTAAAACAATGTGGCTCTTAGCCTCTGACTGGTTGGCCACCCCTGAAATACACTATCAGAATGTTTTGTGTCCTTAAATCATATGTAGGCATTTGTTTCTATCATTTAAAAGCAGTTTCCCTTTATTTGAGGTGCTAATAGGTTCATGGTGGAACAATGTTCCCTCTAATTTTTCAAGTGTCTGAGCAAACAGGCAAGCTCTCTGAGCAGTCCTTTGGACTATGTACAATCGATTTTCGTCAGCTGTAGTGACTGCTGTAAAAAACAATTTGCATAATTCGCATTGAGGAATGGAAAATGTTCATGGATAATTCAAAAGTAGAAATGTAGAAATAAAAGCCTATCAATTGTATTTGATATGTATAGCTCATTATATATTTGTTGAACGTAATAATAATGTAGTATATAGAAATTAAAAAAAGAAAATTCACTGTTACTTTCATTCTCAATTTCTTCACCTGAATAGTGTGTCGTCCCTGAAACCTTCACTGCCTTGCTCTTCTCCCTCTCGTTTCTGTTTCTCCTGTACGGAACTCGGCTGCATGAATCATCTCTCCCTCCCAATTGGCTCAGTGCATACGTACATTTTGACCAAACACAAGCAATTCATAACCATCAGCTCTTAAACATCAGCCAGCTCTAATACTTCACTTCATATAACCAGCTCTTCCAGTTGCTGGTCTTTTCATTTTGTGTATCGGCAGATGGTGATCTTAAGCATTAGAATTGCCGTATTGCGTGTGCTTGTGTGCAACCAGCTCCCACAACCAGTCGCCGCTGCACTGAGTTGCACTGAGTTCCTTTCTTTATTGTTGATGGTGTGAAGTGAGATCGTCTTTCTTCTGTGTGTGGACATGATAGTGTCTAGACACTCAAGAGCGTGCTCTCCTCGTTTCTTCATGCAGTCCATTAGATCGGTTCTGAACTGTCCAACCCATGTGTCATGTGTTTGCTCTGTTTTTAGTCATTTCTCTGGCTGTCTGCAGCGTCAGGACTCACGCTCAGTCGACGAAATGTGAACAAATTTGCAAAAAAAATTGATTTCTTGGGAAAACATGAATTGAGCATTAGGCCCTGCAGTCTGAATGCAAACTTAGTTTAAACACCTAATGGAGACAGTTAACATTGTAATTGAAGCGTTATACTGGTTTGCAGCTGGCGCCTGTGCTGCTTCAAACTTCCGTCTCTCCTAACCTCACTGGCATTTGTCATCATAGCACAACGCTCTCTCTGTGTGTGAGCTTCTACAGGCTCTGGTGAGAGATCTGTGTGGGTTGAAGCATAACAGTGACTGGGCGCTTACCTGCTGGGGCCTGGACTGGCACTTACACTCCCTCCTGTGAAGCACCAGCGCAATGTCAATTGCAAAAGCAAAACTCCAAAGAGTGTTTTTTCCCATGCTGGGTGTACTGAATGTTTTTGTATTATACTGAGTACCATTGCAACCCTAATGTCATGGTGCAACTGTTTTCACTTGCAAAAAGATATAACGTTTTTTAAGCTGGTCTTCAAGGAAATTTGATCATACTGACACAAATATGTTGCATCGTGCATGGGGTTATGAAAAACGCCTTTTTTTTCGTTCTGGGGAGAATGAAAAAAAATGAATGTTGCTCCGATTGTAGTGCATTCACATGCAATTACATCATACTGCTGCAATTTATTTGTGCTTCTCTGGCCCCTGTTACAACATTACCACCACACGAGTTACTAATTCTCTCCAACCGACAGACTGGAAACAAATTTTGTGTGAGGATGTTTGCTGACAACTTCACAGCAAAATGAGCGCAGACAACAACGAAACATAGGGGGGGGCGCATTCATTGAAAAGATGAGAAAAAGAGGGGAGGGAGTAAAAAGCAACTCCCAAACTAGGGTCCTGTGAGGTGGGCACAGTATAGGATTTGGAAAAAAAATACCTCAGCAATATCGAAGACATAAGAGAACTGAAGGACTGCACATATGTGAGAGAATGGGATCACTCCCAGTGCAGATATTAATATTTCTGGGACAGACAGCGATGGTGATTACCTAGATGAGTGGACAGACTTCTAACCAGGTAAGTTGTGGGGCCCCAATGTTATTATAAATTATTTTAATTATTTTAAAAAAATATACATAGAATTAGTCTGCGCTTGTTTTGCATTGTGAAGTTATAAGGAAACGTTCTCGCAAAAAATGCAAAGTTTGTTTTTCCAGTCAGTGTTGTTGCTGAGAGCCAAAATCAAACCCATGTGGTGAAATTAGTAACTGTGATGTTATAACAATGGTCGGAGACGCACAAATATTTATATTAAAATTGAAGCAGTACTTTTATACTTGCAGATAGAAGATGTGCCGCAATTCAGCCCCATTAATTTCTTCCATTCTCCTGAAGTGAATGTGTCTTTCCCGGTCAAGAGGAGACGCATCCATTAGAGCTTTGTTTCCATGACGACGTTGATAAGCTGGCATGGCTGAGGCTAAAGGGGTTGAGTGGAACCTGAACATTTAAGTCATTCTTAAAACTGTCGAAATCGTGCTGCGCTTGAAAGATTTAATAAATCTCTCACTCTGGCTGGTAGACTAGTGAGAGGAGGAAGAGGAGGCGACAGCTGAGTGGAGAAATACTCGGCGTCAGTTCCCACTGGCTGACACCAGGGAGAGAAGCTTTTAGAGCGTTTAGCTTTAATTTCATTCAGGAGTGACATAATTGATTTTAATGAGATGTTTATGGAGTGAAGTGCCAGTGTTGCTAAATCATTTGTGAGGCTGCCTGACGGGTACTTGCGAGGATGACACTGGGGAGAAGCAGAGAGGCACACAAAATCGCTGCTGCCAGAACTCCTCTCAGCAAGCTCATCTTCATACGCTCATGCCTCCAGCAAAATACATTTGACTGCTTGTTTTAATTAAAAGCACATTTGATTCAAGAATTTGTTTCTTAACTTATGCTGCGAGCATGATAACCTGTTGTTTGATCCCTCTCCACACATCGTCATATTCTATATATGTTTTTATTATATTTTATAAATTGAGGTTCCGTTCAAAAGAGGGGTGCATGTTCATGGATATTGCAATGGAGTACATTAAAATGGAAGGATTGACTTACGAGGATGCGCAAGAAACTTACTTGGCAAGCCCTGACAAAAAAGCTGAATGTATGTATGCTCTGGCTGTCGTGGTCTTATGGAGTCATGGCTGTAATGTAATGAAAAAAAAAAATATATATATATATATATATATATATATATATGGCCTTTATTTGTCCCACAGTGGGGAAATTCTATGTGTCACAGGAGATTACGACAGCGTTTTTCAACTGGGATATGTCAGTCAGTCAAAGCAGCACTGCCGTGGTGCGCAGTGCTCCTCTTCTCACACACACAGCAAAGAAGCCGGTCACATGCAATACTTCCGGCTGTTTTTAAACCTGATGCGCCACTCATTTGACCACGCGCTTTCACAACAGAACGATGGAGGGAGTGATCCTTGACTGAACCGCGACGCCAAAGACTGTCTGCACCACAGTGCTAACAGAGGTAACAGAGCTAAAGGCTAACGTGACGCCTCACTTTGTTGATACTTATCGACTGTCAAAGTTTGCTTTGTGGTTTAGAAGAAGAGAGAAAGAATAATTGTGAAACAATTTTCACGAAGCAAGTTAAGGCAAAGAATACTAAGGATTGGTCTGGAAACTCAAAGCTGCAATAAAATCATGCAAAAGAAAAGTGATAAAATCGGAACAGTGTTTTTAAGTGAGTAAATAAATAAATAAAACATGATGTATTTCGGCATATTGCCCACCCCGTTCTGGACACATTTGAAACAAATACATTTTCTGCTATTTGTTTCTGCGAATAACATGGCAAAATAACAACAGCGTCAGTAGCTACAGTTTTTCACAAATTAATATATATATTTTCTATAGGACTTAAAGCACAAGTGCACTTTGGCCAAGGTTCCTTTGGTGGTGAGGTTGAAAAACACTGCCTTATGACAACAAAGATGCTGACACATGCCTGACACACATTAAAGATACACAGCAAAAATCCATAAAGAATCAGTATTAAAAATAGACTTATGAATAAATACTATTAATATATAAACATACCTGTATATCATGATGAAATGAATGAACAATTGAATAATATGTAGTTAATAATTAATACATGACATCGATAATTATCAATTATACAAGTAAATTGTATAAATCTACGTCTGGGTGTTCTTTGACAGCAGAACCAGGCATGATCTCTTCCATTTCTGAAGCCTGGAACTGATGCTGTCTGGACCCGTTGCCTTCCCCTGGGTCCTCACCTGGGTGAAAGTCATGTGCACGCTGGCGCAGGGAGCAGTGATTGTAGGGTGTGTGCGAGGAATGCACAATCCACATTTGTAACTTTCCAGTCCAATTCCGATACTTGAATTTGGAGGGCTGATATAGACATGCCTCCAATCTGATACCAGAGCTGAGTTTGCTGTTTTTTTTTTTACGTTATTGTTGATTGTGAATTAAGTAGAGAAGGCAACGAGAGGCCAGTGTAAAACCACAGAGTGAAGTCAGAAAAACATGAAATCCTGACAACACTAAAATGATATCCTGAAAACAAAGTTGCAACTCTGATGGTATATACACACATATATATATATATATATATATATATATATATACATACACGTGGTTACAATGCTTTGAAATGCTCTCCAGTGCTCCTACTCCTTACAGATAGACAGTCCTTTCAGATTGTAACTTGTTGCACTAAATCTTTTAAATCTTTGTGTTTTGCTGTCAAGAGGACTTGAGTATCCACACAATGAGGCAGTGCCAGAATGTCCAATAATCCTCCATCAACATCAAACACGACAAACCACTGCAGCGGTGGTGGCTTGTGTCCCTGCAGGACAATGCTTTCCACAGCGCCCGAGGGCAGGATTTCTATGCAGCTGCCGTGCCAAACTGTTGTGATTGCTTTTCACTCAAGCGAGACAAACACTAATTAGATTTTTTTCTTCAATCATATTATAGGAACTGCTAAATTGTAGGCTTCTTTGATGATGCGAGGATGACTGACACTTTGCTGATAGCTTCAGCTCCAGTCAGCTGTTTATTGTTAGGAGGTGATGTTTATATCAGAGGATGGCCCACTCTTGTAATGCAGTGAAAAGATATACTGTTGAGGTATATGTGGGACTGGTGGCCTTTCTGCATGGAGCTTGCATGCTCTAACCGTGTGTGCATGTCTTTTCTTTGGTTTCCTCTGGCTCAGTACATTAAACGGACATTCTAAAATTGCCCCAGTGCACCTGTTTGTGAAAGTGCCCTGCGATGGAATGCCGATTTAATGAAAGATTTAATTAACGGTAACATTCATTTGTACAATGTTATTTCAGATATAAATAAATGAATAAATGGTGTATGAAGACCATTTAACCATATATATTAATATCCCAATAATTATGACATATATATATTTTATTATGGTACGCAACAAGAGTACATTGAGTCCAGGATGGGAGCAGTGATAGATTTCAGGTAGGACCAGGTAGAACCAGGTTCTCAAAGGACTTCATGACCACAGATGTCAGTGCCACCGGCATGTAGTCATTCAGTCCTGTGAACATCGGTTTCGTTGGGACAGGAACAATAGTGGAGGATTTAAAGCAGGCTGGAGCATGACAGGAATTCAAGGATGCATTGAAGATGTTCGTGAACACAGGAGCCAGCTCAGTGGCACGATGCTTCAGGATGGCAGGGGAAACTCTGTCCCGATGATTGATTCTGTCCCAAGATTCAGCTTTCTGAACTGAGTGAGCATGGCCTGCTCCAGGATGTCAAGAGGAAGAGGGGGGAGAGGAGGTGGTGGCTCGTCAATGACTGTGTTTGTCTTTGTTGTGTCAAGAGACATCACAGTCCTTTGCTATAAAGTGGCAGCGTGGGCTTGCTAGTCCACACAGGTGTTGGGGGGCTGCTCAAAACGACTGATACTGTTCAAGTCCTGTGCAAGAGCGAGGTTGTTCAGAGTGGGGGTTGCATGTGGCCTGTAGTTTGTGACTACCTTGAGCCCTCTCCACACTGCAGTCGAGTCATTGGTCGAGAACTGTTGCCTAAGTTTATCTGAATATACAGTCTTATCTTTCTTCAGCTCCCTCCGAAACTAATACTTCAGCTCTTTGTAGCTTTTCCTGTCCCCAATCTTGCGAGCTGCCTTCCTTCTCCCGTTTAATCTGGCTGAGCTTTGCTATGAAGGCTTGTCATTTGCATAACTCCTTAGTGCCCATTGGAATGCACTCTTCAGAGTAGCTGATCCATGAAGTCACAGTGTCTGTTCTCCATCCCCCCTCATGATGGCTGAGTCAACCATTTCCATTGTGGAGTACTTCCACTTCCTGGGACCATCATCACTAAGGACCTCAAATGAAGGCTCTGCAGAGAATGTTCTTCTTGTGGCAGCTGAGGATATCACAACTGCCAACTAAGATGCTGGTGCAGTTGTATGCAGCCATCATCAGTCTACCCTCAAGTTCTCAATCACAGTGTAATACAAAAGTGACAAATCCAGGGACAAGGGCACATTGCAGCACATTGTGCATTCTGCTGAGAAAGTTATCGGTTGCAGACTGCCACCTCTTCATGACTTGTACGTCTCCAGGACCCAGAGACGTGCAGGTTGGATCAGTGCAGACGCTTCCCACCCTGGTCATGGACTTTGTTTTTGTTTTTGTTTGTTCCTCTTTTCTGGCAGGATATCATCAAGCCAGACCTGACCCTTCCGTCACAAGAGAGCTTTTTCCCCTCGGCCTCAAACAGCCCTGCTGTTTGTTGTTTATTTATTTATTAATAACTTCAATCATTATTGCTTATTTTTATTCATTCATCATTTTATTTTAAAAGTTATTTTTTATCATTACTATTATTATATGTGTATTTTGTTCATTTTTGCAAAATGTACCAAAGCTCTTTCCCAGTTGGTGGGATCCTCGCTGACATTGGCATGAAAGCCTCATGATTCTTATTCTGGGTATCTGAGATGACGTGTTTCATTCCTGTAAACTGTTTGATTGTCGTGAGTCAGACCCTCCACAACAGTGTCATCCAAACTTGGCTGGACGTACATCTACTTGGAATTACCATGTGAAAAAAAACACCAAAACTGAAGTCTACTAAAAACATCATCCTAGCATCAGTCCCGGGTTAGTCCAAATATTTGGTAATTGAATCACCCGTTGACCTTTTGGCTCTGTATGCAAATTTGTGCCAAAGCAGGTGCTTCAGCAAAAACCCTTTGAAGCACGACATCACAGTTTAAGTGACAGCCACAAGTCTGTAATCATTCTGACAGATTTTTTTCTTACTGGTGGATTTCAGGCAGCTGGGGCAGCATGTTCTCAATTTTCATCACATTTTGACAGTTGTGAAGTGGACTTTTCCCTCTGAGGGCAGCTGCCAGAATTTCCGGCTGCCGTAGGTAGCACTTCATTGTACTGTGTACATGTTTAAAAAGAATGGTTTTGATGGTTTTCCTTAAGGTTCAGATGGCACAGGACGATTTGATATCACTTTGGTTGCTAAATATAGTACCTCACGCAACCATGATGGCTCAAATATGGCAGCACATCAGGATTATGGTGTTATACAGTACATAAAGAGCAACATCACCTGGGAAGTATATCTAAGATACCTCATCTTAACCGCCACCCAGACGCGTCAGTTTAGAATAAGTTAAGGTTAGGCAAGCAGGACTCATGGCAAAGATTGGTGTATGTCTCTTGTGCATTTACTTTTACGTATTTAACACATTTTACCATAAAACAGTTTGAAATATCAAACTAAATGACAGTGCCATTTAGTGTGTTTTCAACCAAGCAACAATCCAAAAACACATCTGAAAAGAGTGTATCATTGTCTCTCAATACCAGGTTTGGTAACAATGTTAACTGCCATCAATACCTGGTCGTCCAGGTATTGACGCCAATAAATAAATCCAAAGTTCAGTGCGCTTCTTTTTCAGTTTCTTTTAATTAACTCAGCAGAACAAACCAATATAACATAATATTACAATAATGACCCAGCTCTGACCTCGTCGTTGTGTCAGGGACAATGGGAGGTACCACATTTCAAGGTATTGAGGGTGGGTACAGGTATTGGCAAAGAAAACACTTATTTTACATTTTCCCCTGGGGCCAAAGTATGGCAACTGCCAAGTTCGATCCAGTTGGAAAGTCTAATGTGTGCATATGCAGGGCTGATGAATGACGTGAATGGTGTCAATGTCCATCAGTGGCTCATGTTGGTGGTTCTTAGTTTTTGAGCTGGTCTCTGCCACAAGTGTGATCTCAGGCATTTCACAGTTTCTATCCTATTGTCTTTTCTCTTGCAGACGGAAGCTGCGTTGATGTACGATGCCGTGCACGTGGTGGCCGTGGCTGTGCAGCAGTCTCAGCAGATCACCGTCAGCTCATTACAGTGCAACAGACACAAGCCCTGGCGCTTCGGGAACCGATTCATGGCCCTCATCAAAGAGGTAGCTTCTGCTTGATCTCATTTTCTCCCACCCCAACATGTTTGTTTGGCAGTACAAAGATCAGTCAACAAATAATTACAAGCTGTTTACCAAATTCACATTCTTTTGTGAAAATTGTAATTTTTTTTCATAGTTGTCCAGGAAGTCATGGGGGACTTAGGTTCGCACACTGGAACAATCAACGCAATATGTGACAGTTGTGAGAGTGACACATCTTACATGCTTTTGCTCTGCTTTCTGCTTTACTTCATCTCACTTTCAAGTGTCTGCCAAACGTGTTCCAAGGAATTTCATCATTCTATCTCCGGGTCCTTTCCTTCTTTATTGTCTGTGATGTTCCGGAAATGTACATGGTGCACCATGTACAGTACTTATTCTCTTCCTCTTCCTTGCAGTATCCCCCAACAACTGTACCTTCATAGTCATCTAATATTTTGGTCCATAAAGTTTCTTTGTCAACTTCTCATTGTCAACACTTCCTGGTCACTAATCTCATCCTCCAGATCAGTTGTTCTTTACATTATGTAATCTCCCTGTATGCTCTTCTCTTCTTACTCTGTATCCTGTCTCTTTTGTGTTCACAACAGAGGTATCACATCCACTCAGTCCCTCAGAATTTCTGTCCCAGACTCATCACCTTCCCAACATGTCCTACACACTACTACAGGACAGAGAACCTGCCCTCAATTGTTCACTCATCACAAAAGCTATTGGAAATTGAAAAGGAATAAGCAAGATGAATTGAGATCAAATTGATGAAATGTTGATGAAATCTGATTTAAGCCTCACCTGCTTCACTGTGTGTTTCACATTAATTTATTTCTAATTGTTAAAAAGATCAAATGTGTCCTGGATATTTGAAAGAAGTGGATAAATAAGCTTTGTAGAGGCTGTTTGGGTTTCAAAAAGAAAACTTTTTTTGTTTTATGTCAATCTAGGAAAGAAATGGGTGTCACAAAAGTAAAAAACAACATGAGAAATAAAATAATCATTCAAATGCATTTAATATGTCAAAATAATCTTCATTCATCTGTCACGCTAGCAACAGTGACAATGTTGCAGCTTAATAAGCTTCAACAGCTGTATATAACCCTGTATATATGTTAAAGGTGCCCTACTGTATTTTGATTGCTTAAAACCCTTGATCAGTTTAAACAGGAATAGTGTCAAACACATGCGCGGCCCGTTAGCCATTCTCACACTTTCAATGTAAGTTTGGTTCACTTAAGGTAGATGTAACTTGGTAATTACAATGAAAAACATAGAATAGTCTCCAAGTTTAGCCACCCTATCGTACTCTCAATTTCTGTCATAGTGGCCAGTCACATTCTTACCACAGTATATACTGTCACACCTCTAAGTGCCTGAGAAGATGGACCTGTGGCCTGCAAATACAGCTCTCATTCAGAAAAGACTGATTTGCTAAGTAGGGGAAAGGATGAAGCCTTTCAGAATTATTTGATGTCATAAATGACTACAGTTTGGACTTAACCATGGTGCTCTTGTCTTTTCTTTATCGTGAAGGCTCATTGGGATGGCCTGACTGGAAGAATCACTTTCAACAGCACGAATGGATTGAGGACAGACTTTGATCTGGATGTCATCAGTCTGAGGGAGGAGGGTCTTGAGAAGGTGGGTGCTCAAGCTGGCATTGAGGAGCATAAAATGACAAACATCGGAATTATAGCTACATATTCCTGCCTCTGTGCAATAAGAGAAGCAGATTGACTGCCGGGGACGCATGCTCACCATTTAGATACGCTCACTCATTTTCAGGTTATACTGACCCAAGCCATTGCTGGTGTGAATACTGCTGTACAGCTTTTGCAAATCATTCAATATGTTTTTAAGTCTCATCGAAAATAATATGAAATTTTCTCTACAATTCACATACAATTGGACCATTAGATCATATTTTTAGAACGATTAAATAGGAGCCACATGGAGTAAAATTGGAATTACGGCTATAATTATGTTGCAGTTGTCAACAGATTAAAAATAAAAAATAACTAATAAACCTCACAAAAAAGAGATACATTTTTTCTTGGAATGACTCAATCTGTTTACGAAGTGTTGCTGAGTAACCAGCCTGTGTATTAGACTATTCAGAGAGCTATCTGCTTTCAAAGAAATTAATTTGCCAGTCAGAGGTGATTTGTAAGTTTTTAATTAATAAATTCTGTTAAGAGATGAACAAAACAGAGATGATGCAACCAATCCATCAAAACACATAAATCCAAATTATATCGGCATTATAGCGATTGGCATCTGATCTTGCGGCCCGCCTTTTCCAGAACAAATGGTCCGGGGCCCATTCAAGAAATAGAACTGATTCATTACTGTGATTACTGATTTCAGAATTTATTCATTTAATTTGTGTTCCAGAACTATACATGAAAACAAACCAAAACCTTGTGAAATGACATAAAAAAACCATATGGTCAGCAATAAGGTATTTGTCATGGAAAAAGTCTAGCCAGAACCAGGTGCAAGTCACGTTCATCAAATCAATCAAATCAAACAAATGCAAACTGTTGAGAAAATTGGAAAAACTGTACGTCATGAATAAAAGAAATATAATAAAATGACTAAATATCATAAAATGTTTTATTTTTCATACGGTAAAGAAGATTAGTAAAGTGTAAATGAACGTATCAGTATAAAATGTTCTAAATAAATAATTTTAAGAACTGCTCCAACAGATGCTTTCATGTACTGATTTTGCTGTTGCGGCGCCATCACGTCCTTTATCGTGTTTTCTTTTTAAGAAGTTCTCCATAGTTTGTAACTATCACAAATTTGCAGCTGTCAAGTCAATTCAATGACACACTACTGCCACCATATGTGATAAGTGTATTAGTGCTGAGCGTCTTGCGGCCCTCACGGCCCAGATGTGTAAAACAAAAAAAAATTAAGCGGTCCGCTAGAGGGAGCTTACGGCCAAACCATGGGCCCTTGCTAAGCTAAAGATGCGGATCAGACAAATGTATCTGATACCGCATCGGTCGAGGCCCGGATCAACAACGACCGCCATCAGTGCTGTTAACCAGCAGAGTGCTGATGGAAATTGGACTACTGTAGGTCGAAGACAGAGAGAGCGAATGAAGGCTAACCGCAGTAAGATGGAATACATGTGTGTGAATGGGAGGGACCTAAGTGGACAGGTGAAGTTACAGGATGCAAAGATAAACAAGGTGGACAATTTTAAGTAGTGTGACAAAGATGCAAAGAAGTGGGTGCAGGCAGGATGGAATAATTGGAGAGAAGTGTCAGGTGTGATGTGTAAGGTGTCAGCAAGGATGAACGGGAACAAAACGGCGGTCAGGCCAGCAATGTTGTATGGTTTGGAAACAGTGGCACTGAGGAAAAGCCAGGAGGCAGAGCTGGAGGTAGCAGAGCTGAAGATGCTGAGGTTCTCTCTGGGAGTGAGAAGGATGGATAGTATATCAGAGGGACAGCACATGCCAGGTGTTTAGGAGACAAAGCCAGAGAGGCTAGATTGAGATGGTTTGGACATGTACACAGGACAGATAGCCAGTACGTTGGTAGGAAGATGTTGAGGTTGGAACTGCCAGGCAGAAGGTAGAGAGGAAGGCCAAAGTGAAGGAGGACATGAAGTTTGTAGGTTTGAGAGAAGAGGAAGCAAAGGACTGGATGGTCCGCTGTGGTGACCTCTGAAGGGAGAAGCCGAAAGGAAAAAGAAAAAGGATGAACTTTAATAGTGCCTTAATATAGTTTTCTAATCAAATTAAGATGAATCAGCTTCATTTGCTGGCAGGTCTGTTTTGTGGGTGTAGGATGCGCTCAAAAAAAAAAAATCTGTTTGACGTGTTGCCATGGTGAATTGTATAATCCGAGTTCCTATGTATTGATATTCGTGTGTCCTCTGTATTTGTGCAGTGTTGCTGGCGGACAGTCAGTGTGTCTGTTGTGTGTGTCTGTCTCTGTTGGATGTGTCACATTCAGATGGTAGTTTAATGAAGAACTGCTACAGTAAAACTCCACGTACAAAGTGCACACACAACTTTCGATCAGTCAGCCATTCTGTCACTTGTCTTGTTTTAGTAGTTTTGACGTTTTCAACCCGGGTGCTGCGGAACACTTAGTGTACTGTGAGAGACTGTCAGGTGTGCCGTGGGAAAATGATCCAACTTCAAGTTCATGTTGACGAGGAACCAACTGAGGAGATCACATGGATTTGCTGACATTCTTTCTATACACTATACTGTAGAGCTACAGTGTGTTGATGTGCAGATATGTCAGTCAGTCAAAGCAGCGCTGCTGTGGTGCAAAAGTTGACGAAAAACTAAATGCACAACAAAATAAATCTGCTCCAAAATGTAAAGAGAGAAAGAATCATTGTTTTTATCTAGCAAGGTTAGGCAAAGAATGCTAAGGATTTGTCTGGAAACTCAAAACTGCAATGCAAAAGAGAAGTGATAAAATTGAAAGAGTTATTTAAAGAAAGTAAGTAAATAAATAAATAAATCACGATATAATTCGCCATATTGCCCACCCCTTTCTGGACACATTTGAAACAAATACATTTTCTGCAATTTGTTTCTGCAAAAAGCATGGCAAAATAACAACAGAGTGTCAGTAGCTACAGTTTTTCACAAATGAATAGATATTTTCTATTGCTACAGTACCTGGATCTTGGCGATGAGACTCTTGCTGATCCTAAACTTACCCATGACGTTCCACAGTAAGCCGTGCTCAACTTCTCCAAACATGCACCAGGCTATGGGATGAGACCGGGTGTTTCAGAGCCAGCTGGGAAGCTGGGTGAGGCTCTGTGTGGTTTCGATCTAAAACATAAACATTACAATTGAACTCACCACCTAAAAATAAGTCATCTGTGGAGCTACAATCATTCAATCTTTTATTGATAACAGACATTATTAAAAACAACAGAGAAGGAATTAAAAGCAGCTCCAGCTAATAAGCACCGGCCAGGGATGACATGCTCCACTCTCAGTGAGTTTGGGGTAGAAGCTTTTCACCTTCTTCACCTTCACCTTCTTCTACCGCTTATCTGGGGTCGGGTCGCGGAGGCAGCATTCGGAGCAGGGAAGCCCAAACTTCCCGGTCCGCACAAACGTCCCCCAGCTCCTCCTGGGGGATCCCGAGGCGCAGGGGGCATCCGGATTTTCTCAGTGAGTTTGGGGTAGAAGCTCTTGAAAATAAAAAGCACTTCTGAATTAAAATTTGTGCCGTGACTCAAAAAAAATCCCTCTCTCTCGCCCATTCGTCTCATTGTCTCACTGTGTTTCTTGTAAAAATAGAACATCAATGTGTGTCTTTCTTGCGGTGTCAAAGATAAATCCCCTCTTTTTGTCTTCTCGCGCCCTTCATACATTTAAACTTCCCACTTTAAAACCCTGCATAAAAAGTAAGAAGTTTCAAACGGTGCAAAAAAAAGTATAATTTAATTAAAATCCAATTAAGGGTTGAATAATTTTAAGTCAATTCGGTTCTAACTTTATGTATCAATGTCTTAAAATTTCTTTAAATGAAAAATCAGCCTGTGCTGTCTGACTGTTCTGTTTTTTGAGCACTTGTCTGTTTGTTCATTTTTACTATTAGACTGTTTGTCACCTGATACTTTGCTGTCGGGTTTGCCCTGATTCTCCTTTTTAATTTTGTGACTCTGACCGCCTCCTGATCCATCTCCTCCTCCTCAGTTTCACCTGTTCGTTCTTTAGCCTCCTCACTCCCTTCGCCTCTTTTCTCCTCAGCAACTTCCTTTACCCAGTCACTCATGTCAACTGTCTGACTCACACTTTTCTTTTCTTCACCTGTTTCCCCCACCTGTCTCTCAATCGGCTCCCCCAATTTCTCATTCACTCCGCCTATCTCCCTCACCAATTCATCGGTCTCACCCCCCTGTGTTTCACCCGCCTCTCCTTCATCTCCCTTACTCATCTATGTCCCTCCTGTCTCTCTCTCCTCACCCACTGTGCTGCTCACCTGACTTTTCCTCTCCCCATTCACCAACATGTTCACCCGATTCATCCGATTCTTTCACCCATCACCAGCCTCCTCCACTGCTAACCGGGAGCCGGCGTCCAACTTGACGCCATGCTTCCTAGTTAGCCCTGTGAACTCCCCTGCTACCACCATTGTGACACTACCTGCCGACCACACAGCGTTGACCGGCAAATACAACTAAACAAGCCCTGAAACTGAATTAAAGCCACAACACCAACGCTTAAAACAACTACATAAACGCTCAAGCGCTCACTTGTTCTCTGTGCTCCATCCACGCACTTCCCCTCAGAAGAAAAAGAAGAAAAATATTTAAATATTGACCACCTCTGTTTTAAATTAAATACATAAATAGCATGCAGCAAAGATTGTCGTTAGTTCCTCCCTCATTATGTGTCATTCAGTGCCCAGCGCAGCATCTTCAGTGAAGCAGCTTTAGGGAATCTGAACATTGAATTTCAAACCAGTTTCCAATAGACCACTGTTCCATCTGTTATCTTTATGTAGACTGCATGATTTGTTATCATATTGCTTTAAAATCAGCCTGATGGCCACATGCATACTGGAACACGAGGTACAACATTTTCGTGCCAATCTCAACATATGCCTCAGCATGTGTCTCTGTGACTTATTTTCCCGCAAACAGGTCTCGGCAGGTTTCTGCAGTCAATTTAACATTCATGAGCTCATCACTGGAGTGAGGACATGCTAAAGCAGCTGATACACATGTAAACTGTAAACACTTCATTGGTGAAGCCTGCCTCTCTGCAGCTCCTGACCCTGAACTGTATGTGCTTGCACCTCCATGAATTATTTATTCCATTAACAAAACCCCGTTCAGAGGCCCTAAAGACTCATGAAGTCTGAATTAAAAAGTTGATTTGCAATTACAAACCTATCTGGAGCTGTCACCCAGGCTAGGATCAGAGCTCCGGGTGGAGTGCGGCTGACGTGGTTTGGAGTGTTTGCTGTCCCTCAAGTGATGCTCTGGTTGTTAGTCCAATGAATTTCAGGCAGGCTGGTGAATGATAGGAGTGTAGATAAGAAAACAGGATGCGAAGTTTGTGTGACATCATCAAGGATTTTCACCAGCCCCGGACTGGTGGATGATGGTTTAGACACCTGTCCTCAGGGCTCCGGCATTGTTCACTATTGGACCCTAGATTCAAATTCAAGAGACTTCGGCCCATTGAATTAATGTTAAAAAGGATGAAGCGAAATGTTTTCTGCTTGTTTTCTCTGTCTCAGTAGACGCCGCGATAATCATTTGTGCCTGAGATGAATTAATATGCACGTTTGAATTCAAATAACCATCTATATTTTCTTTCTTGCTTAGATTGGAACTTGGGACCCTGCAAGTGGCCTGAACATGACTGAGAACCAGAGAGGGAGGACAACAAACATCTCAGACTCTCTGTCAAATCGATCCCTTGTGATTACAACAATACTGGTATTTTGTAATTGTTCCATTTTTTCATTATATGCCATATTTTGTGGTTCAAAGCTTAAGCCTACAGCCCTCATAAAAAAAGTATTTATACTATATACAGAATTAATGAATCTACAAAAAAGGGCATACATTTGACAGAAAACATTTACTTTACAGACACATTGTGGGCTTTATATAATCAAACTGGACAAAAAATCTGATTATTAGATGAAAACACAACAGTATATATTGCAAAGAACCGCTCACATTTTTGGTCTATAAAAGCCACATCATGTGCATTTAGTGTTACTTTGATTATGCACTCACCCTGAATAGAATGTGCCCACCAACTCATTCTCACTCTGACGTTTGCTTCTCAAAGTGACAAGCGAGCTCAGTATCGTCCGTTGCATGTTGACTCATTAGGCTTTTACTTTAATTACATATTTCCCCTCCTGTGGCACATTCCGTAGGCAGCGCTTCAAGTAAAGTGGTTGGGATTCGGGTTAATGCAAAGGGTGACGCTTTCATCATCAATTCAATTCATTCATTTTTTTAAAGACAATATTCACAAATCACGGCCCTGTCCGACTGGACATACTCTGTATACCTGCGTATCTCAGAGAACACACTGCATGAAAAGGGGCATTAACCAGAGTTTATGGGAGTGGTTTATTCCAGTTCTATTTGCTGAGTTGCAGATAGGGGGTTGAACTCAACCCAAAACTCTCCCACAGTGGGTGTTACCTTGTCATATGCCCCTCCACATGTAGCCCTCTCCAAAGAGAGATAAAATGAAATAAAATTGAATAAACTCGAAAGCTCATCATCATCTCATCATTAAGAATCATGGAAAAACTGTAAACATATAGTTGAACTGGAAACTTCTTCTGAATACTAATATTCTAATATTTACTAATATTGTGATATTTAAGATTATTTAGTTGAGGGAGTACTAGTTGTGGTGGAGTGTGTACATTCAATATCAATATTGTTCAATATCACTTTACTTGGCTGAATTATTGACTAGACACTTAAAAGTGTGACTCCTCTATATATGTAGTACAACTATATTGTATTCCCACAGTAATTCTGCAGTGAGTTCAGTCACTCGGACCACGGAGTTCAACAACCAACAGCGATTCTTTTGCAAAGGCGCTGCAGCAAGTAATGCTTGAGGATTGCACATTGAGTGCATTTTGGCAGTTTAATCAGCACTACGTCATTGGTTGCATACTTTTATTTTGAACCAGCACTTTTACGTCCATCGTACTCGTAGCGTGCAGTTCTTCGTTTTGATATTGATGTAAGGCACATGTCTGACAGTGCCATGTGAGCGCAGTATCTCAAAACTAATTTTGTTATCGTTGTTGACCGTGTAAACGCCGAAAGCGGATTACTGAAGAAACCCGTGATGATCTTCCGTCAGTGGAGTCTTGGAACTCGCGCAGCGTCTTCAGCTGTTTTCTCGCGTCCACGCAAGTCTTTGTTCTTCGTTTTAATCATTTATAGCTGCTGCAGAACGTATGTAGTGACTGTTAGATGGTAAGTGAACTTTGCTGAATTCTATATTATTATATTATATTTAAGCAACGTCATTCAATGTCGTAGACCATTGTAGGTGAGTGACATTTTCATCTACTTTTCAAACTATATTAAATTTTGTTTAATGTTTACCCCTCATTGTTCACTTAATTATTCACTGAACCGTTTTCTCTAGCCTGCGAAGAAACCTATTTAGGTTTGTTCGATGGACTTTAAAGACACATGATGATGGTCCTGAAAGACGAGGAGGAGCAACACGGTTTGTGCTGTAATTCAATACACCATCTCCATGTTTTCTTCTTCACTATCTAATGTGATATGTGATGTTGAGAGTGAGAGGTGGCGTTCCTTCCAGAGGAGAATCAAATAGTGTTCAATTTTGAAAATTCATTTGAGGTACTTTACTAGTAATATCTCATTTCCAAAATGAACAATCCTCTTGTCTCCAGCTTTGACACCACAGTGGCACATAACAAAAATATGATTGACTGTGGTCTGGCAGCATACTTTACAGGGTTTGTTTGGGTGATTGAAATCCTTGTAAGTACTGGAATTTTGATGATTTAATTTCAAGGTTGGTCAAGCGCTTGAATTTCTGAGAAAGTGTGTGAAAGTCCAGGAAATTGTGATTGTTTTTCATTGATGATGATTAGCTGTCAAATGGTGTGCTGAGTTTTCACGTCAAAACACTGCTCCACTTCTCACATGCTGTGTACTGGGGTGTTCCAAAATATCGATAGATTGTCAGGCCCTATGTTATCGATCCACGGCATTCTGTTTTTCATCACAATTCTTTCCCACTCAACCGTGCTTGGTCTGCAAGTGTCAATGTACCACTGCATGAGAAAGTGGGGCGAAGGCTCCACTAGACTATACAGTAAATGGGTAGATTTGGCATTTTCAAGTTTTTTGTTGCATGAATCGACTGTTGCGCTTTTCTTGAGTTTTGCTTCTTGCAATTTGTGATAGGAATTACCTGGAAGGAGTAATAATAATGCTACTATTACTAAAATACATCACCTTGTCATATGCCGCTGGAAACTTTATTGTACATTTTGTATTTACACAGGATTCATTCTCAAAATCTGAAAGGAATTTTCTTGTCATGTTTGTACTTGTCTGTCTGTTCTTATATATTGTATTTCTCTCTGCGTTCTTTTCATGTGCTTTTATTTTGTTATCCTCTCTCGTTTCTGTTTCCTGCCTTTCCTCCATCTTTACAGTCATACGCAGCTGGCACTCATTCCGCTAATTCCCTTCGTTGTCGATATATTCTTCCCGACGCCAGTTACGTGTGCCGCATTGTCGCGTTTCGGTCCGTCAGGTAAAAACTCTCTTGAGACTTCCATGCTCTTGCTCTCAAAACCCTGTGATTATCTAAATTCCGTGCGCGCTCGAATTCTTATTCAGCCGTAGCTTTCGCTCTTGGCTCTTCCTAGTCTCTCTTTCGTTCTCCTCTCTCACTCTCCATTCATTCCGCTTGTGAGATATTTTAGGAGTCTCACTCCTTAGTTTGTCCGTAAAGTTTAACCCTCATTTGCGTGTGTGTAGTCACCACCACCGAGCTGCTAAAATAGAGTCTGTGGTCAACTGGAAGACTCCAGACAGTCGTAAACAGCTCCAACAGTTTCTGGGATTCTCAAATTTCTACAGACGCTTCATTCGCAATTGCAGCAAGATCGCTGCTCCTCTTACTACTCTCACTTCTTCCAAGAAGGAATTCTCCTGGGGCCCAGAAGCAGACCAAGCGTTCTCCAAACTCCAAAGCTTCTTCTCTTCTGCTTCAATCTTGCCTCACCCTGACCCCCAACTCCAGTTCATCGTCGAGGTAGACGCCTCCGAGTCAGGATTGGGAGCCGTCCTCTCCCAAAGAGAGCCCGTGGACCAGATGGTACACCCTTGTGCCTTCTTCTCTAGGCGACTGACCCCAGCTGAGCGCAATTACGACGTGGCAAACCGCAAACTCCTGGCGATGGTGGCTGCTCTCCAGGAGTGGCGTCATTAGTTGGAGGGCACCGAGACTCCTTTCAAGCGCCTGAACTCTTGCCAAGCTCGCTGGGCCCTGTTCCTTGGTCGTTTTAATTTTTCTATTACCTACCATCCAGGAAGCCAGAACACAAAGCCGGACATCTCTCCTGGCTCCATGAACCTGCCTCCTCCGCCTCCAGTTCCAAGACCATCATCCCTGCCTCTGGCGTGGTTCGTGATGCGTGCTGGGACATCGAGAAGGCCGTCTTGGACGACCAGAAGCAACACCCAGCTCCCAGTTCCGGTCCTCCGAACCGTCTCTTAGTTCCAGAGTCGACCAGACGCTCCAGTAGGGTCACTACTCAAAACTCGCCTGCCACCCCTGTACGTTCCGCACCTTGTCTCTAATCAAGCAACGTTTCTGGTGGCCAGGCCTAACCAAGAACATCAAGGAGTTCTGCAAGACCTGCACAACCTGCAACAGGGCCAAGGCATCTCACAGTCCTCCCGTCGGACTCCTACAGCCTCTTCCCATCCCCGGCCGCCCTTGGTCCCACATCGCTGTCAATTTTGTCACTGGTCTGCCCCCATCATCTGGACATACAACCATCATGACGGTAGTGGACCGCTTTTCCAAGATGGTTCATTTCATTCCACTGCATAAACTCCCTTCAGCCCTTGAGACCGCAGAACTTCTGGTCCACCACGTCTTCTGTCTCCACCGACCCCCGAGCAATGTGGTCTCCTAGCCTCTCCTCAGGCTATCACCTGCAGTCCAACAGCCAGACCGAAAGGGCCAATCAGGACCTGGAATCCGCAGTCCGCTGCGTCTCTGCTCAGAACCCTTCTGCCTGGTCATCACATCTGCCATGGGTGGAATATGCACACAACACTTTAACTTCATCTGCAACTGGCATGTCTCCTTTCATGGTGGCTTATGGGTATCAACCTCCTTTGTTCCCAAACCAGGAGGTTGAAATGGCAGTCCAGTCCGTCAACCAGCACCTTCGCCGCTGCAGGGAGACGTGGTCCCGTGCCAGGACGGCTCTCTCCCACACTGCCGAGACCAACAAGAGGCTCGCCGACCGCAGCCGAATTCCAGCCCCTAGCTACCAGCCTGGGGAGTGTGGCTTTCCACCCATTTCCACCCATGACCTGCAGCTGCCTGGTGAGTACTGTCATGTTTGTACTTGACTGTCTGTTGTTATATATTGTATTTCTCTCCGCGTTCTTTTCATGTGCTTTTATTTTGTTATCCTCTCTCATTTCCTGCCTTTCCTCCACCTTCACAGGCATACGCAGCGGGCGCTCATTCCACTAATTCCCTTCCTAAACTAATTCCGATGCCAGATACGTGTGCCGGATTGTAGTGCTTTGTTCCTTCAGGTAAAAACTCTCTCAAGACTTCCAAGCTCTTGCCCTCCAAACCCTGTGATTATCTAAATTCTGTGCGCACTCGAATTCTTATTCAGCGTAGCTTTCGCTCCTCGCTCTTCCTAGTCTCTCTTTCGCTCTCCTCTCTCTCTCTCCATTCATTCCGCGTGTGAGATATTTTAGGAATCTCACTCCTTAGTTTATCTGTAAAGTTTAACCCTGGTGTGCGTGTGTGTAGTCACCACCACCGAGCGCTTTCAGTTTGTCGCCACCGCGTTGAGCTTAACTCCGGGTGTGCTTTTATCTTCTCCCAGTTTAGAGTAGGTTGTTGATTTCCTAATCCACTTCTCTTTTGTTTTGCAGATTTTCTACCCATTCCTTGTGTGTTCTTCCCGGTCCGCGTTTTTCGCTTCCGGCGCCCTTAGTTCTCATTACTTGTTTGTGTATATATATTTATATTGTTTTTTCATTCGATTAAATTCTTTAATTTAATCTTGTTGTCCGTGTCCTCTGTAAACATCACTAGGTGCACTTGGGTCTGTTCAATTGGCATTATGACATTTCTATCCTGTTCTGACTTGTTGCATGAGTCTAGTGTGTTGGTTTGTGCTTGCATCCCTTCTAGCTTTTTTGTCACTACAATGGCTCTGATGTTGTTGTATCACGAATCAAGATGGTGCAGGCAGTTTCCCGAAATGTGGATAGTAGATAAAAAAAAAAAAAGAACAATGGACTATGACAGCAGTTAAAGCAAAGTTGAGATTGGCAAATTCACATTAGTCTCTTCCTTGTGCATTTATTGTTTTTGTTTCTTTTCATCACTGGCACTTTATCACTTGTGGCAGAGAACAGCCTTGGCGGGGCAATGTGGAATAAATCAATTATATATAAATGTTCAAGCTGGTGTGTGCCAACTGTGACAGTTTTAACAATGACTTATGAAATGTTTATGTCACTGCTGCTATTATTGTTATACAGATAACTAATCAGCTCCTTTACGAGAAATATTTGACCTACTTGGTCAGCATCAATGAAACTCAATACCAAGATTCCTCGGTGAGAGTGGAGGGTGCTGGTACTTTTCTCTGCCATTTCATGCCCACACTGTGTGAATTAAATACAGCAGCTTTTACTGTCTCTTTATAGCCAAATGGAATTGTAATGGTGCTTTATGTGGGAGCAATTATAGAAGCCTGGAACAGCTCTCAGCCATAACAAACTCCCTTGGAAGATGTCATTATTTTTAAGCTTTCTCCACTTGATATATATCCGTTTGTGCTTTGCCTGAGCTGCCCTTTCCTTTCAGCAGTTTCTCTGCAAAGTTCTCTTAAATGAGCTATAGAACCCTCAAGCGGCACAATCTTAAATAGACAGTGGGTTTTACCAATGCGCAAGGGACCAATTCTGAAAAAAATGTCAGAGAAAGGGGCAATGTGATGATTTAACTTGTTTTCTCTTACACTTTCATCATATATATCTTCTCTGTACAATTTATATTTGTGTGTGTTTTGAAGCTAAACACAGGCCACAACTTCTTTGTTTAGTTTACAATTTAGTTTACGTCCATTCATCCCTATTTTTAATCTACTCGCCAGTTACTACATATGTTTCAATTACTTATTGTGTCTTTATCCAGTTATTATTGTAGTAAAACTGTTAGTAAAATTGTTTTTCATTAATGGAAATGAAAAAAACGTTTTTTATTTTAATGTTACAATTATATTGAATATGAAATAAACACACATACACTGCGTTCCAAATTATTATGCAAATGATGTTTTTGTTTGGTTTTCCAAAATACTTTATGCAAATAAGGATCAACATAATTTTCAAATCATTAGCTGTCAAAATTTATTTCAAATGTTATCGAACAAAACTCCTAATGAAAACAGTATTTAAAAAATAAATAAAAAACTTAAAACGCACTGTTCCAAATTATTATGCACAACATAGTTTCAAGACATTTTCTAGTTTGTAAAGAACTGAAAATAGTAATTTGTTGAATTTACAGCAATATAAGATCATGTTTACTAAAATAAAAAGCTATTACCTTATTTTCCGGACTATAAGCCGCTACTTTTTTCTCGCGGTCTGAACCCTGCGGCTTATAAAACGATGCGGCTAATATATGGATTTTTACAGGGATATTCCAATCAATCGGCCACCGATTATGAAAGGCTGAACTCGTTGTGATCTGTGAATGCCGACCACTGCCTGTCATTGCCGGTCACAAAATCCGATCACATGTGACAGCAGCCGTTCTGATGAGGCCGCCCGCGGTTTGTGATGCGTCCGCTCCTCCCTCCCGACTCGCCACTCGCTTGGTAACGGCGTGTCTAATGCGGAAGCTTTTTTCAGTCTGTCATGTCAAGTTTGCATCCTTCAGCACATGCACGTTAAAAGGCGACAACGCCACAAATTCAGTACTATATTTAAAACAACAGCACTTGACAGAGCACAGTGAGTTTTCTGGTGCTCATGAAAGTGAAACTGCAGGAACCAGCGGTCACTCGCGACACTCGCCGGTCTGAGCGTGACATTCAGAACGCGAAGCATATTGCCCAAGAAATAATCATTAATTTCACCGCGCCAGATGAGCAGCCTTTCTCAGGTGTTGTTTTAAGACGGAATCAACCGCGGCCGAATCCGTTGCTGTCTTGTGTGTGTCAGATGCAGCGTTCGCGGTCCACCACCTGAATCCGAAACGTTTGCAACCGTCCAGAGTGAGAAATTTCATGAAAGAGGTTGAAGACCGCTGCTTCAGCTGAGTGCTCTCCCTGTCTTTCAGAGCATCCCTAGGTTTTACAGCCTAATGAGCATGCTCTTTGCTGGCAAAATTATTGAGCTTCGTCACATCAAACCGATGACATCACAGGCGTTTTATTTACCTTTAAAGCGCTCAAATTGCGCTGTTTTCGCCCGCGTGTCCGCAGCTCTGCTAACATAGACGATCTACCGGAGGGTGAAAACGGCGCTTTCTGAACACTTTAAATGTAAATAAGATGTGAGGAGTTCATGACTGGAGTTCAGAACATTGGCAAGATTTTTTCATGAGTCAGTCTCGACACTGGACCCCGTTTTCAAAATGAGTACTAGAGGATCGCTAGAAGTGATTCTCATGCATTTTCTGTGGCACAGACAGCAATAGTGCACCCGCGGCTTATAGACTGGTGCGGCTTATGCATGAAAAAGATCAATTTTCCTTCTTAGATTTGGTGGGTGCAGCTAATATTTCGGTGCGCTCTGTAGTCCGGAAAATACGGTACAATCCAAAACATCTTAACAGGTCAAGTTACATGTTAACATAGGACCCCTTGTTTGATAGCAGCTTCACAGTTCTTGCATCCATAGAACTTGTGAGTTTATGAACAGTTTCTGCTTGAATGTCTTTGCAGGATGTCAGAACAGTCCGTTTGTTTTGAAGTTCTATGGATGCAAGAATTGTGAAGCTGCTATCAAACAAGGGGTCCTATGTTAACATGTAACTTGACCTGTTAAGATGTTTTGGATTATAATAGCTTTTTATTTTAGTAAACATGACATTATATTGCTGTAAATTCAACAAATTACCATTTTCAGTTCTTTACAAACTAGAAAATGTCTTGAAACTATGTTGTGCATAATAATTTGGAACAATGTGTTTTAAGTTTAAATTTATTTTTTTAATACTGTTTTCATTAGGAGTTTTGTTCAATAACATTTGAAATAAATTTCGACTGCTAATGACTTGAATTATGTTGATCGTTATTTGCATCAAGTATTTTGGAAAATCAAACAAAAACACCATTTGCATAATAATTTGGAACACAGTGTATTTAGGGACAGATTAACTCAGATGAATGGAAATTAATAAATTGGTGCACAATGTTTTGGCAATTGGTTATTTATTGTATAATGCTCTGTTGAAAAGTGTGCCGGGAACTGAGATCATTGTTGTTATTTTCAGAAACCAAGCATATAACTGCTGTGTCAGAAATGAGTTGTGACAAAGAGATGTAGAGAATTGACAGTATTTTGGTTTGTTACATTTAATTGAGGTACACCTCAATTAACTGCCACATCATTTTCCTTGAGACTGTCTACAATACAACTTACAAGCCATTCTCACTCCTGAAAAAAAAAAGTTTAACTGCCTGTATAGCATTAATGGCAGGGACGACGAATATGAAGCAAAGGAGCCTGGGGGGATGCATGAGTAACGGTTAGACGTATGGACGTATCGCATACCTGTCAACTTATACCTTTTCACGTATTATATATATATATATTTTTTTTTACAATTTCAAATCAAGTTTGCCGTATAACGTCTTTTATTTGGGGAAAAATAAACTATAGAACAAAAAAATTCCCACTGACGTTTCACGCCCGGTGACGTGTGGTGAGGTTTATGGCTGGTGAGGCACTGACTTCATAACAATCAGATTTACAAACACATAATAATCCACTACAGAGTGGATTATTCACCATTTGATTGGCAGCATGTTAAAAATTCCATATCAGCTTTTTGACATACAAACTGTAGTATACAAAAAAAGGACACAAAAACAAAACTAAAAACATTATTATGCTCTTAACTGTTATGCTGTTTGGTGAGCGGGTGGTGAGCTTCTCACCTCAGGTGACTTCACGCTAGACGTCGGAAACTACGTGTACAGCGCGACTCCACACAAACATAATAGATGCTGGGCAGTAAAGGGTCTGATCGCTGTCTGGGCGTACAACGTCGTTCAAAAACAACTTCTCAAACTCCCAGAACACTGAGGTGTGCACCTGGGGCTGCAGGAAAATTGCGCTCCGAAGCGCTGCGCAGGGCAGGATGTTTGTGTGGATGTTTGATGACTCACGTGTTTTCGCCTTTGTTAGGCTGATAAACATCTGATTTTACTGACAGATCTGTGAATGGAAATGAAAATGAATAATGCCGCGCTCTACAGTAACTGTTTTCACTGCTGTGGTCTCAATCAATGTCGCTGTCGTTGTCATTTTTTCTGTTGTCACAAGAAGAATCCCTGTGTCAGGAGACGAAGGGACGAGGGAGCTAAAGCCACGTCTTGGAACGTGGGAACTGAAGGTCACGTTTAGTGGACGTGACCAAGACCCAAGTGCGAGTGGTGAAACGCACAGGAGGCAGGAGGGAATTATAAATAATATTTAATAATTAAACAAACTAAAATAGAACAGAAAGCGTCACCGAACCGGGAAGAAACAGAGCAAACTTAGAATGTAAAAACAGTAACGAAACTAAGAGAAGTGCACAAACATGAGTAAAAAGTCAAAACAGAAAGCATCACCGAACCGGGAGAAAACTACAAAAGAAACCAGGGAGCACACGGAAAAAACAGGAAGAAAACACTAACTCAGGCACTTCAGTTCAACACAGAGAAATCCAAAAAAAGCTAGCTAACAGAACAGGAGAAGCCGAACACAGGGAGAGACACGAGAACCAGGAGTTAAACGAGCTAACTGCACACAAAACAAAAAGCTGAACAGAGAGGGAGCGATACGAGAACCAGGAGTTAAACGAGCTAACTAGCACACAGAACAAAACAGAACAAAAAGCCGAACACAGGAAGGAACACGAGAACCAGGAGTTACAAGAGCTAGCAAACAGAACAAAAGAAGCCGAACACAGGGAGTGACACGAGAACCAGGAGTTACCACAGGGGAACGAGAGGAGTCCAAAATCACAGGAATCATCACAGGGAACGTGGAAACACACAGGGACTAGGAGAAGTGGCAGGAAACAAAGACAACGATCTGGCACACGTTGCTGGAGCCCAGGTGTTTTTGAAGACCAGTCATTAGAGGCTAATCGGCTCCAGCCGTGTGCCAAAGGAACAGAGGGGAAAAAACCAAAACCAGGATTTGGAGCCTGGAAGCGGAGCCATGACACCCTGGGATCACAAGAGGCCTCTACCATGAGGCAGGACAACTGCGTGCCTCACTTTGTGGCTTTTCGCGGCTGTTTTATGATCGCTCAGAGCAAGAAACTAGTAACACACATACAGTTGTTAACACTATTGTATAGCTGATATCCATCAGCTATATGACAGCAAAAGTGTTTGAACATTTTAATAGCGACATACAGAGAGACAGCAATACGCTCACACTGCATGCCAGCACGGTTAGGTCGAGTCATTGCGCCATCTATGGTGAGGCTCAGCAAGAGGATGTCTCACCACACTTCTCTTCTCAGTATTTGAACACTAAATGTGAAAATTCAGCGATTTTGAATAAAAACCTTAAACTGGTGAAATAAAAAAAAAGCATTCATCGTGTATATCGGGATAAATATAGCTATATTTAGACGTGCAGTCAGGGCTGACTGCACGTCACTGGCCAGATCGATATCGACTCGCCAATTTCGGATCCAAAACGGATCGTCTCGTCTCGCTGGTAGCTGACGACTCGGTGCATCATACTTGCAAACGTTATCCACAATCCCACATTTATTTTTCTTGTTGCTTTCGGCTTTGACGATAGGAGTGTTGTGTGCGCATGGACGTTGCACTTTGGCCCACATCCGTTGTTTTGAATTGTGTTGCAAGAGGAATCATTCAGAGAAAAATCATAGAAGTAAGCATAGAAGATTCCGATTCTTCCATGCTTACTTCTATGATTTTTTGATTGAAAGACACTATGGAAGAAGTATTTATTTTAAAACATACTGCACATGGTAAATGTAATGCAAGAGCTTTTATATATGTTATCTATGTTATCATTTTCCAGTACATTGCCTGTCTTGCTGTGAAGTAAATAGCTATAATAAAATATTTAAATGTGCCGCGATTGTGTTTGTAAGGTTTCTTTGCTATTTATAAGGGGAATTGCACCGCTTTAGAAGGGGAGTAATTGGCAGAGGTTGACAGGTATGGTATCGAAACCTGTGCATTTTCTCACTGCCATTTAATCGACTTTAAATAGCAACTTACATGTTCCACAGAATGAATGGAGGACTATCCCATGCAACCTGACTCCAACCTCCATTGCTTAGCATAGCAATTAAAAGAGTGCTAGCCCATCACTTGCCTATAGCCAATCTTTTTTTTTTTTTACGTGTTGCGCTGCTGGGGAAAGGCATAACGTGCAACAATCGAAAGCCTAGTGTGTCAGCATGCAATGCCATGGAAATAGAATGTGTTGAAACAGTCAAGATCTTGGGGGAACAACAGTTTAGAACTTTGGAAAATAACATCTTTCTGACAGTGGAGTGAGTGCACTATGTCTGTTGTCAGTTTAAGCCAAACTCTGAATGGTTCAACTGCCGGAGTCTCGAGCCATCATTGAATGTGAGTTGAACTCAGTGGAATGAGCCTTGGGTGCTGGAAATGTATGGAAAGGGAACAGGAAATCATTTACCATTTGTAAATCTTTCCCAGAAAGCTGCCACACTGAAGAGACAGCCTGTTCACAGTTTGAGAGCATGAGTGAAATGCCTTTGGCTGTATATACTGCGTTCATTCTGTTAATGTTAATGTTAACAGCTAAAACAGAGGATGTAAAAAACCTACTTTATAAGCTTGCATTTTCCTGGTTTTCCCATGATCTGGGGTCGTGTGGGGGTGAATAATAGCAGGGGACACCTTGGACACGTTACCATATAGACCACTCATGCAGAAGCTTGCAGATGTTGATTCAAAGTGATCAATTAACATTTTTATGTTCTGAGATCATCTGAGCCAAGAAAGTACAGTGTCAGTGTTTTGTCAATGAAGTTCATGGTGGCCTAAATCAAACTTAAGCATGATGTCAAGAACTAAACTGAGCTTTTTGGAGACGTAAGAGTGCAACTTGTGGTTTTTTGAAAAAAACTTTTTTTTTCAATGAACAATAATAATAACAATATTTTCATATTGTCTTTCATGAGGCCATTAAGGCCATTTGCTGCGTGTCATCCAGTGGTTGTATTCACCTTCTTGATGACATAGAATCCTCAGGGCACAGCATGACGGTTCCCATTGTTTTATTGCTCTGCTGGTTGTGTAGCGGCTTGCTATAGTCATCGCAATCAGACGCCTTTCTGAGAGGGGTAGTCTTCTAGAGCGAGACGTGCGTGCTCTCTGTTAATATGCTCTGTGACTATTTATGATAATTAGTCTTTCGCAGATGACAGGAAGTGAGAGGTCAAAAGCTGCAAATGGGTTGACAACAGCACTTCAGAGTCCGACACCATGCAGAACAATTGCCCCACTAGTTAACATGAAGATGAGCTGAGATGCAAATCAAATCGTGAAATACTAAGATATTTGGTTTTCGTTTTAAGGGATGGCCATTCAAGCAGAAGAATTTTTGGCAACATGACAAAAAAGTGAATGCGACAAGAGATCACTCCACCATGATCCAGCAGGAAGAGAATACTCATTTTGGAGTAATGCCTGGCCGACCTCAGACACAGAATACCAATGAAAAACATCTGACCCAAAGTCTGGGACTGAACACGCAGATGGTTCCACCTGGTCCCGCTCCTCCTGGTGTTTCATATTCCTGTTGCTTTGTTTTAATTGACTTCAAACACTTCAGAAAATACACGGCACAATGAAGCATTAATGAAAAGTGTATTTTATCAGTCCATTAAACAAACCTAATTACGAATAAAATGTTCCAGTGATGTTTATATGTGAGTCCATCCCTGTGCCCTGCGCCTATAAATCAAGGTAGCTTCTCATGCCACATATAGACTGGACCTCAGCTGTGAGTGTGTGTGCCTGTGGAGACAAAAGGGAATACAGCACAGTGAATGACACATCTTCTTAATGTAGTTCCTCACAATCCTCACAAATTAATGCTCCTCTTTTAGTCTTTCAGTTCAGTTACTGTACATGAGCTTCTTTTCAATGCTCGCCAAGTACCTAAATTAAGTATTCATTTACATCCCTTGTTTTGAATGAATATTTATTTCATCCATGCAACAACAAATACGTAAAAATTATTCTGAGCTCAGGAATCAAAAGAAAGCAGAGAGAAGAACAGTTCTAATAATTTTCTCCTCCTTTTTTTTCTTTTCCTATACAGGTTTAGTCTCATATAGCAGTCCGTTTTGATTTCCAGGGTCCTGCAAGTAAACTTGAGTGTAGCTTGATAGATGCTGTAATAACACAAGCTGTAATAACAGCTGATCACTTAAACATGTGCGTGAATCATGAATCTTTTCGACTGTGTAGTTACACTTCTATGACCATTCTTTATGACTTCAGAATGTTTTTGAATGTGTAACTATCAATCACTTATACTGCTTATTACTTGCCTTTTTTGGTGAGTTTTTCTGTCGACCATATGCATCTATGTTGTAGAAACCCTCTTTTTTGCATTTAAAAAATACATTTAAAAGCCTCTATTTCTTTCACTAAGTTTTTGTTTGTTTGTATTTTGTCTTACCAGCAATCTTTTACAGTATATTGTTCATTGTGGGGCCAACAGTGTTTTTTTCGTTTAACTGACAACTTTGGTAGCTCCTTTCATGTCTATTTGCAACACTTTTCTGACAGACAAAGCATGCCATAAACATGTGTCAACTACATCACAGACACTGATGCTCCAATATACGCTACAAGGATTATCTGGTATTACAGTCACGTCAAACCATCACACCACCAGGAGTGCAGTTCATTTCACTTAACTGCGAGCCGATGAGTCTGGCTCATCTCAACCCCTTTCTTGGATTTCACCTGACAGGAGGAGCCATATGTGATGTCCAAGAAGTCTGACCAACCCCTGTATGGGAACGAGCGCTTCGAGGGCTACTGCATAGACCTGCTTAGAGAGCTCGCCAACATTCTAGGCTTCACCTACGAGGTCCGTCTTGTGGAGGATGGAAAATATGGAGCCCAGGATGAGATCACAGGCCAGTGGAATGGCATGGTGAAGGAGCTCATGGAACATGTGAGTGTAAGGGTTCATCATAAGCAGATAAAGAGGCATCTATAGTATAAGCAAGGTATAAATAGTTTTGTCTTATGAGTTATGTCTGCACATATTGTGTGCATACTTGCAAAAACACAAAGTGTATTACTCTTTTTATCCATTATTCATTTTCCCACTCATTACAGTCATGTAGTCCGGGAAACAAATTGATGTGTGCACATTGCAAATGTAGAATAGATTTTAAAATAGTGAATGATGTTGAGATTATTTCCTCAGGCACACTTTACCTGAAATCTTTGGAGCTCCTTGCCTGAAGTCCAGGTTGCACATGACCACATCGAGATGTCTTTCAGACTTTTTCGGGCTTTTACCAAAGTGCCCCCCACTGCTTGGAGCAGAAGCAGGGCCAGTCCACCTCTTGTGCAACGTGCATTCAACTTGTCAGCTTGGCACGCTCCCTCCTGTCTGCACTTGCACACCATCCAATCAGACACTGTATAGCTTTGTAAATATCAGCACATGCATATTGAAAAGTGCATGCAATATGCTGAAAGTTTGGCATATGCCAGTGACATCTGAGACCTTTCATATATCGGCATACGCTGCTTAAACCGTCAGGAAGTGACAGGGCCCTTAAATTCAGCTGAGCACAAAGGACTTAATTTTCATTTCGTGACATCTGGTTGATATTGACCAAGGTCATTTGTGATGAAATGAATTTGCATCAAAGCCAGAATTAGAGACGCTGCGATGTTGAGCAGAAACCGAAACAAGCTCAAAACTCTTTGATTGGCAGTATAACAACTTAGATCTTCCTGGACGAATGCTAATAAAAATGAAAAGTTTTTTTTTTTTTTTTTAAATCAAAACATTGGCCGACGGGGTTGAACTGAACAAGCTCGGTGACTGACATTTTTTTTATTTATTTTTTTTGTTAATGATTTTACACAGTGTAGAAGGAAAAAAAAGAGAGTTGCAGAGCTACACTGATATGTTTATTTTCCTTGCAAAGAGGCAGAGCAGGACTGAGACAGATGGATATTTCAGCCGATGCGGCGGAGATCACTGAGGAAAATGCTGTAATGTGGAAAGTGTCTTGTCAAAGATTTTTAGTGAAATGAGCTTGATCCAATGAGGGGGAGGAAGCACAACTGATGAGAAACAACTGTTTCAGTCTGTTATGAGAATTCAGCAGATTCAATCCCTGATAATGTTGCATTATCACAAAATGAAATGAAAGAAAACTTTACATTTGGTCTCAGAGAAATGATCAGTCTTATTAAGCTAACTCATTTCGATTATCAGCAATTACTTGAAACAAAGAAAAACATGATGAAAGATGAGGAAAGTGAAAAAATAAATAAATATATATGTATATATATATATATATATATATATATATATATATATATATATATATATATATATATATATATATATATATATATATACACACACAAATACCCTGATTCCTGAATTTGATTTCCTCTAAATCCATCTTATGCTGGTGACTTACTGCCTGTTTCTCTCCCTCTTTATGTTTGATGTTGACAGAGAGCTGATCTGGCAGTGGCTCCCCTCGCCATCACATACGTGCGTGAGAAGGTTATTGATTTCTCCAAGCCCTTCATGACGCTGGGTATAGGTATACTCTACCACAAGCCCAACGGGACCAACCCTGGGGTCTTCTCCTTCCTGAACCCGCTTTCGCCAGATATCTGGATGTATATTCTGCTGGCTTACTTGGGTGTCAGTTGTGTGCTGTTTGTCATTGCCAGGTAACATGCTTCACACACAGTTAGTCATTTGCTTTGCCACGTTGTTAGCAAGCCACTCATCGCTATAATTGCTGAAAATATATCTTGGGTTTGCTAGATTTCAATGACAGAAAGCTTATCATTTTGTGCTGACATTTTCCATGTGACCAATCATGTATTTGCTGAATAACAACATGGGATACTTTGCAATGCAAAGTAATTTACAGGCGACTGGACTCCTGTATTAAGTGGCACCTGGCTGTGATTGTTTTCAGGGTTGTGTTGTGTTCGTGGGTGCAATTGGACATGTTGCCAAACGGGTTAAAACGCCAGTAGTGGCAACGAGAAACCCCACAATGTCCCCACAAGGATATAACTGCAAGTGTGCGTGTGGGCGGTTGTGTGTGTCTCTGTGTGTGTGTGTGTGCGCACACGCCTTCTATAGCTATTTTTTTGACACCAAATCTTGGAAACACACCTACTTGTGAGGCTAGTCACCACAAGACTCAATTTTAATTGGGTTTAAATTTTATTTGGAGTCGTTGTTAAGGTTGACAATTTGCTTTGAATGCTTATGTTTAGGGTGAGAGGCTGGGGAAGCATTCAGCTAATGAGTGGTCCCCACAAAATAGGATTACAAACGTTTGTGTGTATGTGTTATGTGCAAACTTCTATCGCTCCACCTGAGGGGACTAATTCTTGGAAACACACCTCTATGGACTTTTTGCCAGTCCTTACAAGGTCAAGCCTGTGGATTAATTTGAGGATTCAAATTTTTTTTGGGATGGCTATGTTTTGGGTGAGACGTAGAGGAAAGCATGAAAGTCAATGAAAGGCCACTTCAAAACATAAAACATGTCATGTGTCTCTGTGTGTGTGTGTGTCTCCTGGCATGTAGCGTACATAGTAGTACATGTCGAGGCTGCAAGTCCTGAGTGTCTTTTTTCTTGTCTTCATTTCTTTGACCTGCATCTGATATAATGCACAACACAAGAGTTGCAAGAAATTGGGTGTCAGAAATGAGAATGCAAAGCTAACTTTGCTACTGTGAATTAAAATGACTGTTGCTGATACAAGCAGCAGAACAGAATTGCATACTTGGAAAGCAGAATTTGCCATTCAGTATCTTGCGACAAAACTCATATAATTGAAACCTAGAAACGCTGGTCACAAAGTTCCACAAAGTGGCAATGGAATTGTAATGCAATACATAACAATCCATCACGATCATATCCTTTCTCATCTTTTAGAATTTTCCATTAGCAGTCAATTTCCACCTAAACCTATCCTGCAGATCCTCCCCAGCCATGCCAACCCAACACATCCATGATCCTGACTGGTTGTCTTCCTCTTCTCCTGTCACCTTTAATCTCTATCTCTAACATTGTTTGTCTGTAATGTTCCCCGCCTCCACTCTCCATGCCAGGCCTCCCATACTCTCTGATATATTTGTTCCTAATCTTGTCCTTGCTAGTCATTCTCAAAAAAGAGCATCTTCAACTCTGCCACTTCTAGCTCTGTCTTTGTGTCAGAGGTAGCCGTCACTGTCTTACAAACTTTCCTGCTCTCTTCTATGCTGTTTTTCTCTGTCAGATTATAAGATAAAAAATGTTTTTTGGGTTTTTTTTCCAGTCATAAGATTATTTTATTTTTTTCTACAGAGAAAAAAGTAAAAGGTTCTCATTCTTGCTCACAATGTGTCAAATTGACTATTTTCAAGTGGACTTCTGCATCCCAGAATGATGCTGAAGTCGTTCCTATTCCATGCCAACAAATTTGGCTTTCAATTGAAGCACATATATACTGAAGCAGTCAAAGCATGTCATTCACAACTAGATGTATCTACAGACACAAACTATGCCCCGTGCTGCATTTACACATCAGACAACATAGGTGGGGACAGAAGACAAACGATTAAATCGTTCATTTTGTGAACTTTTGAGGTGTTTTTTTGGGGCTTTGTTTCCTCAGGACTGAGCACACACTTCCATGACACAGGCTTGAATTAATGTGTTTTGTTAAGACAATGGCACATGATAGCCAGAGTAAAAATATTGGCACACAGAATGTATGCTTCATAGGGTTAGCAAGTACATGACGTAAAAAGAAAGAAGCCTTCTCAGTCTAGAACTGTTGGATGAGACAGGTCTGGTCACGTCTCAATAGTCTTATAGTTAACTCAACAGTGTTACTGGCAATATGATGTTACAAGAGAGTTTTAAGAAGACACTGCAACTGTCATCTAAGTTGGCTCAGAATATGCATGTAACTCAAATCCATGTTTTATTAAGAACATGTCTGGGTCGGTGTTTGAATCTCTGACTCGGGGACAGACTTTGTCCTCAAGCTGTATCACCAGTGATATCGCCGTTTGATTGAAAATTCCTACCGCTTTGTTTGTTTGGGTTTCAGTTGATGAAGGGATTAAAAGGGCATTTTCAGTAATAAAAGCGGCAGACTCATATCCAAGTATAAGTGCTGCAGTGAAGTTAAAGTGAAAGAAGAATCTGGAAAAAACGTATATTCAAGAACGTCATAACCTGAATAAATTGGATCACGTCATGTTGTTGATTAAAGCTCCAGCATTCGAAAGGAGGAAGACAGGAAGTTATTAAAGTACATTTCCTCCTGAGTGGAGAAGAAAAATGGACTGAAGTGTATGATAATTCAAGTAGTCTCCAGTCTTAGTGCACTGAAGTTCTTTATTCATGTTTGAGCTGTTCATTTCTCTGTGCATAGATGCGCAGCCTGTGTATTGTATGGATCACCAATAGCCGTTTTTTTTCTTCTGTTTTTTTTTTTTATCCACATTTATCATTATTTCAAAATGTTGTAGCTTGAAATGGCTAGACATGAAGACATAGTGTCTAATATATTCTCTCTGTTATGATGTCACCTGCGGCAACCATCGTGTATTACTGCACATAACTTTTACGGATGTTTATCTGGTCCACGAGTGAAAATCTTCATCAGAGGATAAATATTCTCTTCACAATTTCAGACCGCCAAATTTACCTTCTATGCAACACCACCAAGGTTCAAAACTGTGACAGAAACACACAGGTGTCCGCCATCTGCTTGTGTAAAACACTAGCTACATCCAGCGTGGCGCTTGTTTAAAAGTAGTAATACACCCTTAGCATTTTTTTTAACAATGGCTCCCAAAGGGTTAAGTACACATAAATTTCAAGATTGTGTCGGTCTTGTTTTTTTGGTGCAACGTGTGGTTTCCCTGCAATTAAGCGTTCTCCTTCCCCAACCCAATTTTCAATCCAATGATTCACACTATGTGAATAAGTAACAGTGATGAAACAGACCCTCTCAATATGAGACCATGCCTGTCAGTTGAAAAAAGAGCAGCTGTCTTGATCAGGCTGGAAGGGCTCAGCTGTTATTCAGTTTTATTTTTGGATTTTAATTATTGGATGACTTCATCATGCTTTGTTAGGTGAGCATCACACATCAACACATTTTATTTGCCAAAAAGAAAATAAATAAAGTAGAATCCCATTGAAAATCTAATTTTCCCAACAAATTTGGTCTTCTTTGATTTTTATCTTGAAAGTACTTGCGATAATGGGAGGGTGGTGCAATCGTTTCCAACTGACTGTCCAAGCAGTGAGACTGGTTAAATTGTGTTGTCTCCTCTGAACTATTTTTAATCTCTGACCCTTTGCCAGACTCCCTGGCTGACACTTCTTTGGCTTTCTTTGAGGAGATTGAAGACGACCTTTGTATGTTTGACTGGTCTTCAAACAAAAGAGCCACTGAAGCAAATTGCAACATCTTCTCACTCCTAAGGTAGCACCTACTGACAACTGACGAGTAAACTTTGGTGTCCAATGTCGTCGCTGAAGTCAGACTTCCGTGTCGCGACACTGCATTTCAAGGGACTGAAAGGATTAGCAACCCTCCGCGAGACTGTGCAGTGTGAAAAATGAAAATGGATTTCAATTAAAAGCCAAACTAACAACACAGAAGGCTGACTTCTGTGTCACGGTTGGATGCAAGATCCTGATGATGGTCATCATGTGCCACCTTTGAAGTGAAAAGATGTTGCAAATGAACGTGGCAGAAAATATGTGAGTAAATGAAGTGAGGGGAAGTCATAGATTTGAGGATTGAGGATGAGCTATTCTGGGGTCTTTGAGCCATACTCCTCTGTCCTTCTGCAGTGTGATAGATGTGAAAAGAACTACCAATGGTAAAACGGTTGGTGAAAATAGTGTAATATAAGACCTCAGAGTATACTAGAATGGTATGCATCACAGCATATATATACTATTCTAATTTCAACAGGACACTTGACTCCAACCATCTACTGTGTATCAGGTGTCAGAGTTTATCCAGTTGGGCTGAATGGTATATTGTTATCGTATCTATATTGAGTTAAAAAAAATGTCTATCATTCATGATAGTAACATCACAAAAATAACAATATTAAATCTTCCCTGGCTTGTCCCTGATGTAAATCACAAAATAATGCCTTTGTGACAGATTATATTAGTGAGGGTGGCTCGTACGCCTGCTACTTTGCAGACTGGTCAGATCCTCCGGTATCAGACGTGACAGACCTTGATTACCGGTACTGCGCATGTGGGTCAAGGACTGAAAGGCAGATAAGACAATGGACGGTGCGGCGGAAATTCTAAAACTAAAAAAACGAAACTTGGATTAAATCCGCACTTTACACTTTTTGCTTGTCGATGTCTAACCATGTGTCAGCTGAACTCGGCAGTCCTGTATCGACTCGATATAGAGATATCTGGCATGCTATATAGAGATGTGAAATTTTGTCTGTATCGGTGAGCCCCACTATCCAGTCTTGTGTCTACATTTTTAAATTGAACTGAAATTACGGATGTGTTGCGGAGTATACTATCTAAGATAGTTTGACACTCTTTGACATAATTGACGCGTGTCCTATATTGTCTCATACATTCTTCATACAATGTTAGAAGAATCAAATCACGCAAAAAAAAACCCCAAAAGTCAGTTTTTTTCTGGGGTTTTGTTCTAAATTCTCAGTGTTGTTACCCTTTCCATTTGTACATCTAGAAAAGGCCTGTATTTGGGCTTGTAATTATAGTTCAATTCGCGTTGGACAAAGCATTGAAATATCATTAGTGCGTGTGCGTGTATTACTCAAGTTGTGACACTGCAGAGCCTCCAGTTCAACACAACACTTGGGCTCTGGATCAGGCCAGCATGCTTCATCGTGGACCCATCAACCTTCATCAACCTCAATGCAATGTCACTTTTATTTATCATGAAATGAAAAATCTCTCTGCTTGCTCTGAAGGCTGGGTGGTTTCGGGTGCTGGCGTGGGCATGGTGGCCATGAACTGTTTGGTCTGCTGAATATTAATCCTTGTCAAAATTGGAACTGATTGTTAGCTGCTTTTCTCCTCACTGACAGTGAAGTTATTTCCAGGGCACATCAATTTAATAGCTGGCAGGGTTGATTTTAACATGAACATGCCCACACAAGGAGCCACTTCTGCATAAGGCAGTTTGCCAACCTGTGACTGTTATTTAAATGGAAGTATCAATTAGAAATGGTGTATCCAGCAGAAAAGGCCTCCTTTAATCAAACACTGTATCAACCTTTCACAATGTTGTATTCTGAATCCAATGATATCTAACATTTTTCTCTCCCCTGTCTCCACAGGCAGAACAGACACGGGTGTCCTGTAAATTGTCAGCTTCATTTGAACTCCATTTGTGTGCTTGTTTTAAAATAAATATATATATGTTTTATGTTTTACCTGTCACAGGTTTAGTCCCTATGAGTGGTATAACCCTCACCCTTGCAATCCTGAATCGGATATGGTCGAAAACAATTTCACCCTGCTAAATAGTTTCTGGTTCGGAGTTGGAGCTCTCATGCAGCAAGGTATACGCCTCTGCCTGTCCCCTTCTTTTTGTTTTTCTGGCACAGCTCCCACGTTTTTGCTGGGGGTGATTTTGGCTTTTGAACCAAGCCCGAGACCATGCATGGGGGCCTCTGTGCATGTAGCAGAAAAGCCTCACTGTCCATCAGGACAAGTGAAGTGCAGGTTACTAGTTTGACAGATATTGTATATGAATGTTTATGCATGTTCTTTCGCCTCCACAACAAGGTAAGTGCATCCACTATGAATACATGAGATCTAGGACAGAGTTAATTAAAGCCAGTGATAGAGGTTGGTTCGACGCCTCATCTTCTCATCTGGTTGGCATCTAATAAAGGAAAAACTCAGTCATTGTGGAAAAACAATGAAGGTTTTATGTAGTCTTCAGCTTTTTACATGCACATTCAAAGGGCTAAAACACAGGAAGCATGTGTGTGTTGTATTCAACCAATAGAATAGGTTTTGTTTTAATTGGTATTTATTCTTTTGTCTTTAATCATTTTCCTTTAAAGAAATATCAGGAAAAGAAATAAATTACAAACATTAGTTTCCTAGTGCGCCACACGATGGCCTGTGGTTAGTACACTCGCCTTACATCAAGAACGTGGATTCAATTCCCGGGTGGGACCAGTGGCTTCTCTGCATGCAGTTTGCATGTTCTCCCCGTGTGCGTGTGGGTGTTCTCCAGGTACTCCGTTTTTTCCCAAAGACATGCTCACAGGTTAATTGGACACTCTAAAATTGCCCTTAGGTGTGCGTGTGTGTGTGTGTGTGTGTGCGCTGTGATGGTGGTGTATTCCTGCCTCTCACCCAGTGACCACTGGGATAGGCTCCAGCACTCCCCGCAACCGTGAACAGGACTAAGAGGTGGTTATTTTCCTATGCTGACATGATATGGTCTTGTCTGTGAAAATCTCCACAGTAAGTCCAAATCCATATTTGCGTGTTGTAAGAGTTTAATACAATTGTCTCCCACATCACTAGAAATTAGATAGGTCCAGCCAAGAAAATTACATCCAAATGCTGAACCATATAGATCAAACGCACACTGTGCACTATTGTGCACGTGTCCCGATGAAACGTGTGACCATCAGCTTTTCATACAACATTAAGACATTTGGATATAAAAAAAGAGGAAAAAATCCTGCTGAAAAACTGGCCACCAGATTGAAATATGTGGCTTATGGCTGAGCATAGTGCTCAGCACACTGCTGTACTACACTGTAAAGAGGCCCCTCTATCTGGTGGACGGCCCTACCCCCTGAAGAATGTGGGATGTGTTACTCTTGGTCCTGACGTTACCTTGGATACATGACAGTCAGCCCCAACCAGGTTCTGTTTGGGTTCATACCTGTTTGTTCTGTTGGGATTTCAACAGGGTAAGAAGGATCACCTGTTGCTTAAAACTTTGGATCATATGCAGATAGAACAGAGTCATTCACAGCATAAATTAACAGGTGGCGAGGATCATTTTCATGACTGAGCCTGATTTCTTGTGTCACTCCAACTCAAATCATATATACTGAATGCATTTCACTGCAGCAGGTTACTCCTAGCAATCCAGCCCACTCCTCTGAATACATGCTCTGTAGCACCAAAAGATTGTTACTGTGACTGATTCACTGTTCATTTTATTGCTGCAGCATGTCTGTTCAGTATTGTATGCAATGCTGAGAAAGATTCCAACTGCATGTTAATAACGGCAAGCACCACCACATTAAAGTCACAGTCATCTTGGCCATTGATTGCACCCTCATTTTCATGGAAAAATGTCATTGATCACTGTTGGCCAGTTTAGTGAGTCACTTTCAACCAAACACTTTCAACATTTGAAGAGTCATTGATGGTGCCAGGTTTTGCTGCACTCAGGTGATACTCCCTGCTGCAGCCTTGGGCACATGGCTGCAGCCAGTGGTGATCACTTGACACTGTGAGAAAGGAAGAGAACTTTCTGCAGAGTGTAGGTTGAGTATCTCATAAAGGGAGTGTGGCACAGAATCCTTAACCTGCTCTGTCTCATCTTGTCTTTTGCTGCCAATGAATGTTCCCAGCTTTTGATGGTTCAAACTGGAATAGAATTTGTTTGACCTGGACAAGAAACTTCTTCATTCCATCTGCCTTCCATCTTTTTTTATTCACCCAAATCTGCTTCGCCAGTGCAGTCACATGTTCACCATTTCCATTCCACACGAATCATCAGTGATGATTCTATTCAAATGGGTAAAATGACAAAATGGAGAAAAGCTATCTAAAATATTTCGTTTCCAAGTACCACCGTTAATTGAATTGTGACGCGACAGGTGTTATGGTATTTGTTGTAGCTGGGTCAAACACTGGTGCCATCTTGTGACGGGATGAGAGGAACCAACTCTGAAAGTCTGAATGGCTAAGTGCACCTTAGGGGAGTACGTTGAGTGTAATATCAATAAAGATTTGACCGAATTGTGACTAGTTTGGGGCGAAAGGTGCAGGTTCATGCTACAGTTGTTCTGGAAACTATGCCGTGCACAGATGATGATAAAGTGTCTGACTGTGAAAGATCAGCGATGGATATTCAGAGAGAGATTAACGTCACAAAATGTGCAGAAATTCTCAAATTTGTTTAAAGAGCCATTTTGCTTAACTATAATGAAAAAAATAACATGGAGAAAATTGCCCTGGGATTTAAGGTGTGCATCATTGTTTGCCATCCATGTTGTCTGTTTGCAGCTTTAACTAAAACATCACAATAGTCAGCGCTCGCAACACAAATAGACACTGTCCAAAGCTGCCTTTTATCATTTCTGTGTGTCTCTGGATCATGAAGGGTTATTTTTAGCAGATACAGTCTCAAAATAGTGACTGTATTTCCACTCAGAACACACGCGTCTCTCTCCTAGTGTAGCTCCATTGTTGCTGACATCTGTGTCACTGTTGAAAGTGTCAAGTCCAGTTTCGCTATGAACTATGGGGAAGAACAAAAAACTGCTCAGGTGTAATTTTACAGGACAGGATCAGGTTTGCCCATCACCGATACTGTTAAGCTGAAGTGTGGTCACTGGTGCTGATGGCCAATACTGATCACATGGATTAGATAATTCATGATTAAACTTAGTTATGATGAATGCTACTAAGTGCATGATGTGGAAAAAAGGATCACTAAAATTTAGATAAACAGCCGTCTTGGCTGACACTGACACTCTTCATCATTGCGTGGATGTCTGGGTCAGTACCGAATGAGTGGCAGACTGGGGTGGTGGTTTCCCTATTTAAAGGGGGAAAGAGGTGTGTTCCAACTACAGAGGAATCACTCTTGTCAGCCCCCCTGGTAAGGTCCTCTAAGGTGGACTTGTGGACTTCGAGAAGGCGTATGACCGGGTGCCTAGGGACAATTTGTGGGAGGTGCTTCGGCATTATGGGGTGCGAGGCTGCCTATTGAGGGCCATTAAATCTCTGTATTCCGGGAGTGGGTGTTTTGTCCGGATTGTTTCGTGCAAGTCCAATGTGTTTCCGGTGGGGGTTGCTCTCCATCAGGGTTGTGCGTTGTCTCCAATCCTGTTTTTGGCTTACATGGACATGATTTCAAGGCGCCGCACTGGTGGGGAGGGTTTGCGGTGTGGTGGCCTGAGGATCCAGACAATGCTATTTACAGATGATTTGGTTCTCATGGCTTTATCACGGTGCAACCTTCAACTCTTGCTGGATCGGTGTGCATGTGAAGTGGCTGCAATCAGCACTGCTAAGGGCGCTTTTACGCTGCAGGTTCTGTCTCGAGACAGGATGTTTACTCACATGTTTTTGCCTTTATTAGGCTGATAAACATCTGATTTTATTGACAGACAGATTTGCTGAAATGAATAATGCCACACTTTACAGTAACTGTTTTCACTGCAGTGATGTGGCAGCAGTGCAGCTGTCTCAATGAGGAGAACAGCAAGGAGGAGGAGGCTAATTTTTCCCACGTTACTGAAGATCACCAGACTTCATTGATCATTTCCGACGTCTGGATTTGTACTTCAATGATTAAAACCTTCTTGATCGTCAGTAACCTCTCTCACTTTGTTCAAGGTGTTGTGAGAGCAGCGTGGATCAATCAAGACGCTCGGTATTACGCCGCTTGTTTTTGCTGCTTGTAAATTAAACATGACAAAACTCTTTCATGTTTAGTTTTGGCTGTGAAACGCCACATCCGTCATCAGTCAATATCGGAGGTTGGGACAACTCGTTCTACTCAGAATTTACAGAAATAAGGAGGTCAACCCGATGGTGGTAAATAGGTTGTTGCACGGCTCATGACAACTTCCTTTTAGACATGCTTCATCATGGGTCACAAACCAGCTATTTTGAGCAGAGCGCCGCCAGCTGAGGAGGAAAAAAGGGACATCATCTGAGGCGCAGAGGCTACACAGCAGGGGGTGAATCGAACTCAGGCCACCCGAGACAGAACCCGCTGTGTGAAAAGCCCCTACGTCAGAGCCCATGGTTCTCAACCGGAAAATGATGGAATGAGTCCCTGTCTCAAGTGGAGAAGTTTAAGTGTCTTGGGGTCTTGTTCTGGAGTGGGGGTGTCGGAGATTGCTCTGTGAATCAGCGCAGCAGGGCCGGTATTGCAGTCGCTCTACCGCACTGTTGTGTGTAAGATAGAGCTGAGCCAAAAGGCAAAGTTCTCTCTTTACTGATCAATCTACATCCCAACTCTCACCTATGCTCATGAGCTGTGGGTCATGAATGAGATGCTGAATACAAGTGGCTGAAATTAGTTTTCTTCGACGGATTGCGGGCGTCTCCCTTAGAGATAGGGTGAGAAGTGCTGTCACTCGGGAGAGACTCTGAGTAGAGCCGCTGCTTTTCTGCGTTGAGAGTCAATTGAGGTGGTTTGGGCATCTCATGAGGATGCCACATGGACATCTTCATTTAGAGGTGTTTCAGGCACGACCAGCTGGGAGGAGACAGAGGGGTCGACCCAGGACTGGGTGGAGGGGTTATATCTCTACGCTGGCCTAGGAGCGTCTCAGGATCCCCCTGTTGGATCTGGTAGATGTTGCTCAGGAGGACGTTTGGCGCTGCATTCTAAAGCTGCTGCCCTTGCGACCCGCCAATGGATAAGCGGATGAGGATGGATGGATGGACGTTTATATTGACCCTTTAATGAGAAAGAAAAATACAAAAACTGTGAGCATCAAAAACTCACTCTGTCAAGTGCATGTTCTTAAACAGTGCGCTAATTTCATCATGTTTAAGCCTTCTTACATTGAGATGCAGATTTGCATCAAAGTTCTTAACAGCTGACATATAATGATGGGTTGTGAGGCTGCTTGAAGCAGTGTCCTTATTTTCAGAGCCTATTGGATAGCGCCCTATGTACTACAAACTTTTGATTTCAACAACAATTTGAATGAAACTTAATAATTTTTAAACCGCGAGCGCCGCATACCGCCATTAAAGCCTCATCAGCCCATCACTACTGACGTTTTGATCTTACGTCTCAGGTCAGATTCGGGTTAGGGTGCGTAAGTAGGGTTAGACTATATATAAGGTTTCATGGCACCCATTAACCAGCACAATCTCTGCTCGTATGACCACTGCATGTAGCTGTGTGTAGCTTGCCTCAGCATTGTGACGGGGGAGGGACCACTTCACACCAGGGACCTTGTTTATCTAATAGTGAGTGCTACAGAGGGATAGTTCACCCACACGTAAAGATGCATCACTAGTGCGAGATAACGTGACTCAGCCCTGCCAAAGCGTAAATATTGTAATCGATCTGGGTAATCTCTGTGGATTATGTAAAAGAAGGAGGAGCTGTTCATTCACATGCCTTCATTTTCTACCAGCCACAGCCAACTGTAACACATTTGAGGAGTGACTGTCACATCCTTTCCAACTGTTTTCAAAATAAAACACCAGCAAAAGCAGGATCCCAGCAATATCAGCTTTATAGTTGGTGGAGGGAAAAAAAAGATCTTGCAATATACTGTTGTGCTCTCTGTCGCAATAAATAATCGATACAGTGGTCTTGAATATCAATATTTTATTACAACACACAGTGATTATCCAGCATTATTAGTTCAAATTTAAAATCTGTATTTCCTGTTCACAAGCGTATCCCAGCAAGCTTGTTCGCTTGGAATCTAATCTTAGCATCGACGTACCACAGTCACGCTCCAGCTTGTAAGACACCTGCCCGTGAGGTACATGAAACTGCACTGGCTTTCGCGTTTTCTACTGTCATCTGCCATGCGAGTGGCATTACTCATAAAACAGCAACACAAGTCTTGCTGCTGTTATCCAGGCTGTATGGCGCATCACTGTTACTTCCTGGACCGGAGTCCTTGGCTCTTTCTCCAGTAATTCAACGGGACCATCGCAAACCAATGTTTTTCCAAAGCCATGGTGGGAAGTGTGGCAGTTAATACCAGCACGTTTCCATCAAGTTTAACAGACAGACTACAATAAATGAACAGCGCACGAATAACCACCCCTTAAAAACCAATGACTGTGATTTGTTACCCACCAATGGACTGAAAACACTATCACCTTCACCCATATACTCCTCAGCCAGCAGCCAGGAAAAAGGAAAAAGGAAGAGAAGAGCTGGAGAGCTCCTCCTGCACCTCAGACATAGGGAGAAAAGTCTGTCATAGTGCACCACCTGTTGGTGCTCATTAGTATCACTGATGCTGTGTGTCATGTCCTCATAAATGTCAAAAACATTTACCACCTGAAAAGGCCCTTTCCAATGGGGCACCAGTTTTCATTTTTCCCACTGCAGGGTCATGAAGCCAGACTTAAGATCTATGCTGAAAACAGCAGAATGTCTGTTAATTTTCACAAATTAAAAGGGATTTTCGACAAAACGTTCAACCAAAGGAACCTCAGCCAAGCCGCAATTATGCTGATAATTGCGGCTTGGCTGAGGTTCCTTTGGTTGTTTGCCGCGACAAACACTGTCTTAATGGATTGTGAGCCACCTATAGGTGCCAAATGTTTAGGAACCGGTGCTCTTGCCAGGGAGGTCTGCCGAGAACTATCTCCATCATTCATGAAAAGAAGGCAGAGAACAAGAAAAATGTCCATGGGACAATACCAGTGTACTGAACCATTAGAGGACCGCCAATGCATCATTGACTCATAAAGTATCATCAATCCTGGGTAATGGAAGGGACTCTTTCATTCTCACTCCATTTCGTCTATGGTAGTCCACACAAGATCATCATGTGCCTTTTTTTTTTTCAACTCAACTGACGAAGCCCATGGGCTCCAACTCTCCTCGATTACCTATTCCTTTAACAGAGCAACCACCTGTCTGTCTTTCCCAACGCCATGGAAGTGAGGATCAGTTGTATCAAGAGATGCCCTTTAGCCCTCTGCCGAATAGGTTTTCATCTGCACTCTCAATGTGATGTTTAATGAGAGTGCATTTACCGACAGTATAGCAGTTTTTGAATCACTGAAAATGTTCATAAACTAACCCATGAGTGAGATCAACTATTCTCTCTGTTATTGCGTAGCCTGCTGGAGTTGCTCAAGATCCGAAGGGTCAACTGAGATAAACTATCTCCTATGCATGTCTTCTCTCAGAAGATCCACTCACTCACTTTTCCCTTGAATGTTTGGAGATAAGTAAGTTCTCCCCTGATCTTGATGAGGAAATGCACATGGAGCAACATTGTCTCACAATTGTAATTTGAGGTGAGAATAGTGTAGTAGTGGGAACCAACAAGTCCAACCCCAGTGTTGCAGCTTGAGTAGACTTCCTTAAAACATGAAGAGGTGTTGCCAGGTTTTTCCCCCACCATGCACTTGACAGAGTGAGTTGCGTACGCAACCTTGGCGCATCAGGCCCCAGGTCTCTGCAGACTGCTGGCAGCTATAGGTGACACCGTCTCACACACACACATACAAACATAAATACATGTTTGGATGTTTGATTTGCTTTATATAGTTGAGTTTATTGGAATATATGCAAATGCATTGGCACTCTTGAAAAATTGGGGAGCGGGACAGAAGCATTATTCAGTAAAAAGGTAGGAGATTGGGCAAAGATCCCCTGCTTTATGTCAGTGGCATATGACTCTGCTCTCTCTACATCTTAATGGGCAGCATAGACTGTGGATATTGGGCTCTCTGATTTCAAATTGCTGCCAAATTGCAGCTTCTAAAGGTTTATTTGAGTTGGAGACTTGACCCTCCTATAATCTGGTTAGTATTTCGAATCCAAATTTGGGATTTCTCGCCTTTGTCTCATGGTCTATGTTTGCCAAATATGTGATCCCAGCAGCAGGTGCCTTTATTGCTTGGTCCTCTCACCTAGTATGGTAGCAGGTCTTGTGACTATATTTCTGTCCCTCTCATCTAGGATCTGAGCTCATGCCAAAAGCTCTGTCTACCAGAATTGTAGGCGGAATCTGGTGGTTTTTTACCCTCATCATCATATCTTCATACACGGCTAACTTGGCTGCTTTTCTCACTGTGGAGAGGATGGAGTCACCTATCGACTCAGCTGACGACTTGGCAAAGCAGACCAAAATAGAGTACGGAGTCGTTGAGGATGGCTCCACAATGACCTTCTTCAAGGTAAGTTACACAGCCTCGAGACTATTGGCCTAAAATGCAGCTCTCATATTCTCAAGTTAGATATGTACTATTTTATTTGACAATTTTGAGGTTCTGTTGATGATGTACAGAAATATGTCCTACATTGTTTTTCAAAATTGGACCATATACACATTTTGCAACAGACATACAGGGAATGGACAAAATAATGGAAACACCTTAAAGCTAAAAAAAGCGTGATGGTGTTTCCATTATTTTGTCCATTCCCTGTAGTTAATGGTTTGTCCTTGGCATGACTCAGTGGAGGTGAATCTGAGCCAGTAAGATCAGTCTGAATGAGACTGTTGTCAGTAGCATCAATGGATGACCAGAATGGAATCAGACAATGAAAATCCCCAACAACTGTGTTTTCTGAAAATCTCTGGATCAATATCTATGAGTATTATCTTAGACTATCAGTATTATCTTAGACTACTATAATTAATTGTAGACTTTAAAAAAATGTCCACAGTGACACAATGACTAAAATCATCTTTTTATGTTGTGACAATAGGTCATTATGACAATGACACCTGATTTGGTGTCAGATCCCCCGCCCAGGTTGATAGAACTACATTTCATTCTGCCTGAATTTTGCATTTCATCTTTATTGATTTGAACTCATTGAAACATCCACAAACTCCCTGACCCATTCAAATTATAACTCGTGGCAAATTGTTGGTGTAGTAAGAGTAATTGACAGTTTGGACCCATCAGACGGCTATTTGCTTCTTATTGTACTGGGATTTAGCTGTGTCCTTGCTTTCTCAAGCAAGCTGAACGTGTTTCATTGATATTGGAACCCAGCAGAGCACTGTTTCACCTAGAAGTAAAGATAACAGACAAAAGAAAAATAAACATTATACTCTCTCTAGTGCCAATTAATTTTCTTACCAGTTTTTAAATTATTGAAGCTAGTTTTTGTAAAGCAATCAAACATACTCGATTATGATGGGGCTTTCACACTACAGACTTGGGGCTACATAGATAGCCCCTGCTGTAAAGGCTCTCACCACTAATTCACCGTCCTTTTTTTCTACTTAGCTTTATGGGCTGGACAGCTGATTGATGACCTACGAAGAAGTGTTTCAAGAAAAACAAACCGTTTTTATCAATTCACCATAAAACCAGAAGTTTAATGTCTGGTAGTCTTCATTTACTTTGTTGACAATAGCATCAGTCTTTCTTCCTCTTCACAGTTTTTCTGATGAAGAGCGCTGCTGCACTGTTTTGTGCGTAGTTGTGCTGCTTATGTTCTTTCTAGCATCTAGCACTCAGTTGCCTTGGGGAAAAAAATCTCACCTCCCGCTGAACACGTCCATCTTTGCATTTTGTCCTTCTCTGTTTTCATTTTCTGCTTATAAATTGTTGTTTAGATTGTTTTCTCACCCTTATCTACAGTTTAGTCACTGTCATTTCCAATGTGTGCTCATGGAAAAAAAAAAAAAAAAAAAAGGGGATGTTTTTCACTACACAATGGCCAGGGTTTCCACTACTCTGAATGTACTTGAAATTCTTATAAAATTCAAATTCTTATACAAATATTTTCAAGACATAAAAAGAGCTTTAGTTTAAATAAGGTGATATATATATATATATATATATATATATATATATATATATATATATATATATATATATATATATATATATATATATATATATATATATATATATATATATAAGGAAAGCAACAATGCAATATTTCAGTGGCGACAGTAAATTGAAACAGCTTTATTCAACATTTCTGTGGAAAAAGGTCCATCATTGTGGTGCAGTATTCGGGCACAGAAGAGGCACCCATTGGCCAAATTTTTTTGGCTTGAAACATTTTCTTCCTGCAGGATCTTTATTACAAGGTGCAAAAAAAGTCCACTCATAAAGTGAGATCAATGAAGTGAAAGCTAATCTTTGGTTCCTGCAATTTAACTACATCAGTGGATTATAGGCACTTGAGAGAGCTGGCAAAGTTTCTGGAACTAATTTGCCGGTTCACTTCCTTCCTGATTGAAATGTCACTTCGGAACAGGTGTTGTGCCCAAAGGGGATGCCCCACAAGTACATCAATACTGGTGCAACCCAAAGTAAAGAGGAGGATTTACCAAAAAGTATAAGGAACTTATGAGCTGACTAAGTAGTTCCTGGGACTCATGTAGTCCATTGTGAGCTTCGTATCGTTGCTGTCAGGATTATTTGCAGGTTGCTGAGGAAAAGCTGAGGAATTTTATGTTACAAATGACTGCAGATCGTAATTTTTTTTTTTCTTTTCTCACTATGTCAATGGCCAGTTTGGGGAATACATGCCCTTACTGTGAATTTTATATGAATAGGACTTGATGTTCTTTTTGATAGCGTTGGAGAGAATGCCCATTAAGGCGCATTTCACAGCTGGCGTGCTCACCTTATAGCAGTCAGATGCTTTAGATGTTTAATCACCTCTGGAAGGTTCTGATCACCCAGAAGTAAGTCAGTGAGAAGGTGTTTGGTCAAGTTTAATAATGATGTTTATTTGAGAGAAAACGAAATGTTTGTAGAATTTAATTCAGTCCCATAATGAGCTGATTGAATCAGAAATAATAGAAGATGTGGAAAATGGGAATAAGGTGGAAAAGATGGCTGCACTGTCATATCAATGTCAAGAGTCAAAGAAGTAACAAAGGGAGAAAAATAAAATAAAAAATAATATAGGAGGAAAAATGGAAGAAAAAACGCAGTGGGGATCTTGTCACTGAATTATAAAGTTCAAGGACTGACAACAAAAGACAACAAAATAATGGAAGTTCTTGTTGATGACGTAACAGACTCATCTGGCCACTCTGAGAAGTGAATCGCCGACATGGAAGCCAAAGCAAGAGCAAATAATGGTGTATTAGTTGCCAGAAGACAAGGGAGCTGATAAACTCAGACACTTCTGAGAGACAAATAGAACTGAGTGGCAATGACAAAGTAATTCCTGGAATTGAAGGCAGAGACACACATCTTCTTTGAAAAGATGAGAATTCAGTCCCAGGATGGCGAACAAGAATGAGAAGTAATGACTCATACAGGAACACAAGGAAGCTGAATGACATGGTGAAATCCCAAATGATCCACTCATATTATAAAAGTGCACCTTTGCACTTACTTACTTGGTGTCTGTCTGGGAAAGGAGAATACACTAGTGGCAGTAATCACAGGATAAGATTTAATCTTCTCTTGGCAGCTTTTTGATCCCCAAGATCACCATGAGATGGAAGAGTCGTATTTTTGATGTGGGATTGAAATATGCTTTTATTATTGTTATCTTCGACCGTGCTGGTCATTTCAAGTGAATGATAAATAATGAGCATTGTGTGCTGTGCTGTGTATTAAACCAAAACTCCTCGGGGGGTCTATGTCGAGGGGCTGACTATTAAAATGCTTGAAATACCCAATTTATATACCCTGTTTATTTAGTTATATTTCTTTAGAAATAACATATCGAGTGACTTTACATTTGTATTGTCAATTCTACTGTATATTGAGTTACAGTTTACAAACTTTATGAGCAAGCCAGCCAGTTTGTTACATTGAAAGAGTGAAAAATTTGTAGCTGAAATACATGTTGAGAACACAAAACAAAAATCAAATCCACTGAGCCTTTATTGCGGGCTCTTTGAGAAAGGCAAACACACAACCCTGTGGCTTACAGCCGCAAAACACACTTCTTCAACTTTCATGCCAATAGTTGCCTTGGTTAAATGAAGTATGTCAGTTTATATGGTGTGCTGCATCATCAACCTCAATATGTGGGCTACGTGAACTGTGACTTCAGGAGTAATAACTTAATGAAATCTGTAGGCTAAAAGAACAGGTGAGTATTTTGTGTAGATGCCATATTGTTAGTTTTAGAATTGCAGTAAATTACTTGGAAACAATTCCGTTCATGCAAAGGTGATGTTTCATCTTGGTAAACTTTGAACTACCTTAATCAGACTGCTGACCCAGGTTTTGTTGTTCCATGCCATGTTTCTCTATTGCTTTACCATGTTATTACGTCTTTTAGTTACTTCGACAATTTTTTGTCATGATGCTAAACATGTTTAGTCTGTGGAATATGTTACTAATGTCAGTGGATGTTCTATCCTAAGTGTTGTTAGGGGTGGGAAATTTGAAGAATTACAAACTGGATCACGGGGATGGCACGGAATATGGATTTCAGAGAGAGAGAGAGAGAGAGTAGGAATGGATAAGCAGCAAGTTTGGTTGATGGGTTGGGCAGGGAATAATGAATGGATGAATGAGGGAGGCTGAGTAGGTTGCATAGAGATGGGATGGTTGATCAGGTATATGAGAACTTTAAACTAAGTGGAAATGAGGGTTTCTCAGAAGACAATGTGGAAATGTTTAGGAGAGAGAACAGTGAACTCTCTGAATCAACTATGTAAAACAATCTCTATGACTGGCTGCATGGAAGAGGCTCCTTCTCCAAACATATCCACAGATGCAAATCTTGAAAAATATGTACACCCCGATGATTTTGCCCATTTTTCTTAACGCTACTGACACACATACATGTATTTCCTGTTTTCCAGAAAACCAAGATCTCTACATACGATAAAATGTGGGAATTCATGAGCAGTCGCCGCCACTCAGTCATGGTGAAAAACATTGAAGATGGCATTCATCGTGTGCTAACATCTGACTATGCTTTTCTGATGGAGTCTACCACCATTGAGTTTGTCACACAACGAAACTGCAACCTCACACAGATTGGAGGTCTGATCGATTCCAGGGCATATGGTGTCGGAACTCCAATGGGTAAGTACCACAATCTACAGAGAAGGTGAAGATATAGAAAGTACAGGGTTATTAAAACAGATGATGAATGAATGTTGGACAACTGATGGGTGATGAGTGACAGAGGAGTAAAAGCAATAGTGAATGAGAAGCTGTGTACGACCGTCGCATTCTCACTTCCAAGCCATCACAGTCGTGTATTGATTGTCTTCTAGTGGCATTTGGGTCCAATGTTGACACAAAAGTATAAGCACAACCCTTGAGCTAACCGGTACTATGGCTCCTCAGGTGTGAGGCATGTTCTTCCCACCTGCATGGGTTCCTCTGGTTCTTCAAATCTAACTGGGTGTGTCGCAGGGACTTGTCCAGCGGATGGAGCCGGGGTAGCATGAGGAGACTGGGCGGTGTCTTCCAGAGGCGGTCATGAATATGATTGTCAACCTTTATAACTGACGTGATCAGGTCCGTGAACAACTCAGGCTTGTCCTGGATATGGCTACGCAAACCTCTAGAAAAAGCGGACTTAAGAGCAGGTTCATTCCAACCACTGTCAGCAGCAGTGACCCAGAAATGGAGAGAATTCAGACACAGGACTGGAACTCTGCTGGAGATCCAGCAAGCAATGGGAGGAACTAGATCCGCTTTTGTACGGAGCATCATGAATGGCATGAACCTGTGAATGGTCTTCCTACAAAGATGCTGCCCACTCAGCCGCCCTAATCACAAAAGCAATCTTGGCTTGGTCTGACTCATATAAACGCGACTGTAAGTCAAAAATGAAAAGTGAATCATGACAACACAGCCCGAAAAAGGCTGCATCTTCTTGATCGTTCGGGCCATTTCTGTGTATACGTTGCTGAAGAAGAAAGAGCAGTACCTTTACATCAAGATATGTATCTGATGAACAGATTATGGCATGAGACAAGAGCAGCTGGCAGGGAGGCATAAAAAGAATATGAAGAAAAAAAAACGGTTTCACAGAAATCCTAGGCGTAAACAAACAAACAGGGCACCTCCAAAATATGAAACACCAGAGCGAGAAAATGTGAGACCTGTGTCCTGAGTTCAATAATAATAGTCCAAAGCGCATCTGAACTGTGACTTACAAACATTTGTACTAAAAAACTTTTAATAAGAAGTCTTTTTAATAAGAACTTTTTTAAATTGTGTTAGTGTTATGAGTCTTTTCTCACCCATATTTTTCAAAATAAAATAGACCGGCCCACTGACATGTCATCAAAAGCTCGTAAAACCTCAACAAAAAACAGGCCTTTTCTACCAACATCAGTAACACAATGTTGGCTAAAATAATAATGGCGCTATTAAGTGATCTTTTGACATAGAGGACAGGTACCGAGAATGTGCCGGGTCTGGGACCTACTGTCGTAAGGGAAGTTCACGAGTTATGTTGTCGTTCTTAAAATATGGAATGCTCATTGTCTGGTGTGTTTGTGTTGGACATCGGAAATGAATATGCTCTTGTTTTGCTGTTAGTAGGCTCGGTGCACACATCTGTGGTGTGAGACAGTACTGTTTTCTGGCTATTTGACTACTGGGTTTCTTATTTTTCAAAGATTTGCTCAATGAGGGATTTGTTTGGGCTTGCCTTCATGTTTGGGAAGTACGGGCAGTCCTCTGCAATTTTGGTGTTTTATTTATTTTTGGTTTATTTTTGTTTTTTTTAGTATAAATTTATGATGATTTATGATGACTTTATTTTTTTTTATGTTACTTTAATCCCCTTTTCTCTTGAGTGTATGAGGCTGTCATGAATGGTGACTGCATTTATATTGGGTCATCTGCAAACTCTTTTACTATTTATTTATTTATTTATTTTTGGTAACTCCATGGTCCAGAACATTACACATAACAGTTAAACATTCTCAGTTGTGTCCTGTTTTACACAATGTGCAACTTTTTTAAAAAATTTATTATCATGGAATGTTAATGGGGCACATAAGTCTCCAAAAATGAGTAAAATAATCTCTCACCTGCAGGAATCAAAAGGTGATATCGTTTTTCTACAGGAAACACATGTATGAAGGAAGATCTTTGCTAGGTGCTAGAATTCTAAACTGTAGCAATATTTTGTTGATATAAGAAGGTGTCACAGCTTATCCAAATAGATGATTTGTTATGGTCTGTGGCAAATTATTCAATACCTGAGTTGTTTGTCTATTCCCCCAAATTGGGTCGATGAGGAATTTATTTCTCAGCTTTTCACTTCTTAAGCTCAAGTTGAATCACATCACATCATTATTAGGCTGAGCACCAGATACAAAAATTGAGCATTGGGTGTTTAAAGTCAAGCATCAGACCAAAAACAAAGTTTCGCAGATCTGAGTTGGACAACTTACATGTCCAATTTTCTCAATGGCTTTGGTTAAACGGCTCCTTGAAACAGGCTTCTGGGAAAAAAAATAGAATTACCAATAGAAGCAAGCAGTGACACTCTGCTTCAGATGCCTTGATCAGTGCAGCAGGGGGCAAGCAGCGGTGGATTGCCAGCAGATGCTGACTATGTCCAACACGGTCAAGGTGCGTGAGAAAGAACCCAGAAGAGACTGAGCAAAATAAAAGCCTGAGGCAGAAAGGCTGTGAAAATCTCGTGGTCTTTCATGTAATAATTGGCAAATGAAAGCCAAATCCTTTAGTTGTCTAAATGAAGTTTTGGACCAAGCTTAGAGCTTTGACAGACAGTGAGGTGCCTTAGAAAAAGGTGATCACAGCATGGTGTACATACTTGGTGGCCTGAATGGGTAATATGTATAAGAAGGGCCATACAATGGACAGACCACTGCCCTATCATCTTTTTATAAAGGTGAGACACCTTGAGTTTCAACCTTGTGTTGAAATTCTCTGTCATATTTTTAATCAAACTAGCTTATAAAGCTCTCATAATGGATATTGAAATCAAAAACCTTACCTCGACCAACGATATGCATACCTTGAAAAGTGCTCACATGGTGATTGGCTGTTTCAGTATGCTCTGCTGGAGAACTGTAATGGAACTGTTTTGTACTGGTACTGCTGGTTTTGGTTGACTTCACTACATTTGTACATTTTATACATCTGATCACATTTTGTTTTTCAGTAGGAAGCATATGAGAAAGGGAAATAAATCTATGCTACGGCCCTCTAGATGTCTGCGCCATTCACAGATTGTCAGTGAATGGCGTAGTATGTGGCTTTATGTTGGCATCATTCAATGCAGGAGGCCCATGTACATGCAGTCCGGACAAAGTATTCCAGTTGCTAATCCTATCCCTTTAGCCCCTTTAGCCATCAGAGGTTAGTGTTTCTATATAGCTAGGCCATTCAGCATATATCTTATTAACGTGAGCAGAATAGGTGTTGTGCCAAATTAGTGCCTGAGCCTTGATAGAACCATAGCTCAGTGCTTGGTCCTCTTGGCACCTTTCTCAGTCAGTAATGCAGTGACTTCTCTCACCTCACTGCTGTTTAGCCAATGTTCTATCTAATGGAGTGCTTACAGCCATGAAATGTATACAGCTGGCTGGTTCAGTGGGACATTAGAGCTGGAGGATAGATTGTCTGCATCAATGTAGCTGCGCCTTGCAATGTAGTCAGTGTTTTAGTTCTTTGGAACTATTTTATTCCAAGAACCATCCTCTCCACAGAGTATGCATTCACACAGACTGAAGAGAGGGACCTATGTTATCACCCGTACGTTGCTGGGAGCTGCACAACAACAGTGAGTGAGGAGATAGAAGTGCAGTTGTTGTTTTCATTGTCATTCACAACATGACATGAGTGATGATTTTAAAGTTAAGTTTCTGAAACTAACTCTAACCTGACAACATGCTACACCATTAATGATATAGCCCAATCACAGGGAACAAACACCATAGAATGTTGCATAAAAGGTCAGGGGACAGCGTTTCCCACGGGACAGCTTTGTGTCGCCACCAGGTTTTAGTGGGCAGAGATGTGGGCAGTGTCATGATGACATTGCTCTGTCTCATTAATTCTTTCAACTGGAGAGTTAATGGAATTCCAGTGTGGCCTGTGTATAATGATTACTGTGCAGGACAACAAAATGTACACACACTCTGGACATGTGCAAGTTTGCAGGAGACAATCACAAGATCACATGTTAATGAAACCATGGGTGAATTCCAATGCCTCAATCCTCAAGATCAATCCTCCATTTTAGGCCTCAACTTTACCCCTCAAAACCTAGTGTGGAAGGCTATGTGTGACTTAGAATTGAGGCACCATGTAAAAGCTGATATGCCCTCAGTCTGTGTGGGCATTGGACTGTACAAAAGTGGGTTTCAGTAAATCGCACTTTGCACTGAGGAGTCGCCATGATGACCATCGGAGCCGGCTGCGCTTGATACTAGAGACCATGGACAACATACAAATTATCAAATGATCAAAATGAAATGTGTGAGACATAGGTTGAAAAAATAATTTTGATTTGTGTTGAACTGGTACCGTTCAGTCACCAGCCAACCGGGCAGACAGCAGAAGTCAGTGGTGTTGAGTGTAGGGCTCCTTTCACCTCTGCGGCACATTTTTGTATATTAAAAATAGATTCTGTTACATAGCGTTGTTCATTTGATTATATGATATACTAACACAACCAGTTATGAACACAAGCACCAGTCGCTATTGTCAAAACATTGTAAAATAAAAATAAATGTTATGCAACAATGAGGTTAATAATCAATGAATTTTGTGTAAACTGAGATAATACAGTGGTTTTCATAATATTTTAACAAAGAAAATGCATTTGTAGTTCACTTTCTTAACTGCTTTGGACGCCTTTTTTATTGGCTGAAAATGTGCAAAGACATCTGGTTATTCCTCAATCCTCAGGTAAGTGCCAGCGAAACGCAAAATTGAGGAAAATACTTTGCTCAACTCGCTCCTCAACTTAACTTCCTGAGGTTGGGGACTGAGGTTGAGGATTTATGAAGGAACTGGAAAATTACCCTATACTTAGGAGTGCTCTCCTTACTTCCTATTTTTTTCCAGACGCGAATAAACAGAGGTGACTTTCTATTGTTTCAACGTCATATATTTCATTTTTTGTGTGCCCTTTTCTCTCACGCATGTGTTGGCAACTCAGGGCTCCATGTGTTCTGAGTAGTGACCACAAGGCCTTGTAAGATTGTATTCATTAACCAATATATTAGATGAATCCAACAGTCTGTCCACATCCAGCCACACACTACTCCTGTGGATCTGAAGTGACAAGACAGAAGATCCTCATGTAAGAGCTGCATCATAATTGGGTTCAACATCATATCAAATTTCCACAGCAATGTCTGCAAGATATTTGCAGCAGATACAGCTTTGCACGCAACATCTGTCGAGCGCAACAATCCATCAAAACACAGGCTTTTTAGTTTCCAACTAACTTAGAGTTATGGTATGTAAAATTGTAAAGTTGTGGTATGTATTCTCAAATGAATTAGACCCACTGTCTGTCCGCATTAAGCCACATTGCCCCGCTGAAAATGGGAGGAGGGAACACGTCTCATATTATGAGCGCACAATTGCACGAGTCGAGCTAATGTAACAAACCCCTCTGGTGAGAAGTATAAATGCTATCATTTTACCCAGATGTCCATGGTTTTCATTACAAAGGTGTATTTGTGGATGTTTTTTAAATGTACATACCTTGACCCGGACTGCTTGGTGGAAACATGGCATCAGAATATTACAGAAACTTGACCTCTTCTTGACGCCATAGGTCGTGCTTCACGCAAAAGAAAGACAGTTGGTAGAGCGGCACCCCCATCTTCTGTGTACCAACCTGAATGCCCTCTATTGAATGTCGTGAGGTACAGGAAACATTTGACTACATAACACCGATGCATCAACATGTAATGCGGAAGATGCTCACCCTTGGTTTCCATGGACAGTGGAGGCACTGTGCCACGACAGCAGATCCACTTCAATTAGCGCAAATGAGCCCATTTCTCCCAGACTAAATATATGAATCACTTCTATTGACTGCTCTGTGTCCTCATCAATCTGGAATACACTGTCGGAGCCCAGAAACAACTGGAGTAGAGCTGAGGAGACTGCATCGCAGCCAGGGGGGTTATAAGTTGCACTGCCTCTCTCCTTTCTCTCACTTTGTCTAGTTAGTTTTAGTATTTTACTTTTACTTAACCTTCATCTGCATCATTTTATTTCTGTGTTGTGCAGTTTCCCGACAAATCTTTATCATTGATTTGCTATCTCGCACACACTGTCTCACGCACATTAATCATTCTTCTCTTCGTGTACTTACAATTTTGAAAAGACTTTATTTGCACTGTATTCAGCTTCAAGCGAAACAATGAGGTAAATCTGCAACAACACGTTCAGCAGCGCTGAGGAGCATCAGCTTCATTATTCATCTGGAAAAACACTGGCACTGGTGACTCAAAAATGTACTACAATGGCACTGCATCAATGTAATCTCCTTCCAAGATCAAATTGTGTTAGTTGCCCGGGTGACTGTGACATCGCATAGAGGTCACATCGCCACTGAAAAAAATCATACGTAACTGAGTAACTCTGATTATCACCATTGTGCTTGTTTGACAAGGACCCAATGAGGAACTAATCCTGTGATAGAGAGTCCATCAAAATGAACAGGCCGATTTTTTTTTGTGGCATAATAAAACAAGCGGAGTCTCATAGCCGATTTCAGACAGGGGAGAACTTTATGAAGCAATAACTTCATAATGTAGAATCATCATGATGAGGGACTTACTGCATCATGGAGCGGAGGACATCAACATAGAAAGTTGGATTTAGACATTAATTGTTCTTTGAAGGCAGAAAAGACAGCTGCCAGTGCAGCACCTGTTTGGAGAGAAAAACAACTTTACATTATCGTTGACATCACGCGTCGACTATTCTTGGCAGCTCTAGCACACACGCAGACCTGCTATCACACATGGACAAAACCCATAGAGTGACCAGTCTATAATAAATCCATTATTTGCACAATATAGCGTAAGTACCATGCAATCCTCTCGTGGCCAGACGGTGCTGGTGCCAGCACTTCTGGTTTCGGAGGAAAGCTGTGACGCAAAAAGCACCTTACCCAAAATTCACACCAAAAGCAGTCACAGTTTGTAGCAGCTCTGCATGGTGTCACACCATGCGGTGGCTCACACTCAAAGCGGTTTTATGTGTGGAAGTGGGAGGCGGTGTGCGTCTTCTGTTCACTCAAATACATGAGATTTGTAATGCCACAATATTGAAGACACATTTAAAAAGACAAAAACAAACGCATGCAAATGCAAAAGCAAATGTTGAAGCAACAGCTGCAGCTCATTGTTCTCAAACTTGTAGGTTAAAATCAAATCCAGCTCATTGGCCATCAGCATGTGCACTCACCTTACTTCTTCTCATTCTGTACCAATCACTGTGCCACTGAGGACCATACTGTCAACTTCCTTAAGACACCGCCATGACTCTTGCTGAGTCAGCATACAGGCAGTCAACTGTGCCGTAATCAGGATTTGCAGCTAAACACACTCATCTTTGGGAACCTAAACATCGATGCCTAAATATTGAAAGCTCACCAGAGAAGGGTTGACTACATTAATTTTATGACAATTGTTGTTGTAAAATCTGTCTTGTCTGGTTTTGGACGGCCATTTAAATATGACAAGAACAAGAGTGCAACAGACAGGCATGACTCTCTGCATCAACCTACCTTTCAATCTGATTTTATTTGATCATATCACTGCAGACCCTGGGGACAAATCTGAATCCCAAGTCACTGACTAAGAATACTTAGCAAAAAAGAGGACTGTTCCCTCAAGTCTAACCCTTCCAGTGTTTTTAGGAACACTTTGATTATCTCACCAAGGTAAGATGATACAAAAAAATCAATAAAACTGATTATTAAAAGCATCAATACAAAATGACTTCATCGATTCATGGTGAATGTCAGCAATGTCATACTCTGCTGATGTGCGGAAGCTGCATTCTGCTGTAACCCTGCACTTTCACCATTTGTCTGGAGAGACACGGCTAAGCAATGTACATACAAAATGTATTTACACCTGCCTGTTTATCCATGAAGCAAAGGGTGATTAGACATACCTGTAAAAGTAGCTCCTCAATATTAAGAAACAACTTGTAATGCAGCCGTGAGGGCAGCAGACAAATGCAGAGGGTTGTGTCAGGAAGGGCATCCGAGGAGAGGCGGGAGGCGTGTCAATAGACAGAGAGAGAAGACGAAAGACAAGAGAACAGGATTGAGAGTAGGGACTCTGAATGTGGGAACTGTGACAGGGAAAGCTAGAGAGTTGGCTGGGATGATGCAGAGGAGGAAGGTGGATGTTCTATGTGTTCAGGAGACCAAGTGGAAAGGTAGCGAGTCTAGAAGCTTAGGAGCAGGGTTCAAACTGTTTTATCGTGGTGTAGACGGGAAGAGGAATGGAGTGGGAGTCATCTTGAAGGAGGAGTTTGTCAGGAATGTTCTAGAAGTGAAAAGAGTATCAAAAAGAGCGATCAGTCTCAAGTTAGAAATTGAACGGGTCATCTTCAATGTAGTTGGTGCTCATGCCCCACAGGTGGGGTACGATCTTGACGATCTTGTTTTCCCAGAGATGAGAGAGTGGTCATTGGGGCAGACTCCATTGGACATGCAGGAAACAGAGGTGACGAGGAAGTAATGGGAAATTTGGTCCCCAGGATAGGAACACTGGAGACTATGCAAAAAGGATGGAAATTGCTATTGTCAATACTTTCTTCCAGAAGAGAGAGGAGCATAGGATGACTCACAAAAGTGGAGGTAGGAGCACACAGGTGGATTACATCTTGTGTATACGATGTCACTTGAAGGAGATTAGTGATTATAAAGTAGTAGTGGGTGACAGTGTGGCCAGACAACATAGGATGGTGGTGTGCAGGATGACCATGGTGGTGAGGAAGGTGAAGAGGCCAAAGGCAGAGAACAAGACAAAGTGGAAGAAACTGTAAGAGGAAGAGTCTTGTGTTGCTTTCAGGGAGGGATTGAAGCATGCTTTGGGTGGCCAAGAAGGACTTTGAGATGGCTGGACAACTACGACTGAGGTGATCAGGGAGACAGGTAGAAGAGTTCTTGGTGCGTCATCTGGAAGGAAAGTGGATAAGGATACTTGGTGGAATGAAGAGGTACAGGAGTGTGTACAAAGGAAGAGGTTAGCTAAGAAAAAGTGGTGCGAACAGAAGAGAGAAGACAGGAGTACAGAGAGGTCCAGCAAAAGACAAACGTAGTGTTGTCAGTGTCCAAACAGAGGGCCTACAAGGACTTGTATGTGAGGTTGGACAGTGAGCAACAGTTTGGCTTCATGCCAAAAATGAGCACCACAGATGCAATGTTTGCTTTGAGGATGTTCATGGAGAAGTACAGATAAGGTCAGAAGGAGCTCCATTGTGTTTTTGTGGACCCGGAGAAAGCGTACGACGACAGAGTGCCAAGAGAAGAGTTGTGGTGTTGTGTGAGGAAGTCTGGAGTGGCAGATGTTCCAGTGGTGCAGGACATGTATGCCAGGTGGAAGACCGTGGTGAGGTGTGCTGCAGGTGTAACACAGGAGTTCAAGGTGGAGTTAGGAGTGCACCAAGGCTCAGCTCTGAGCCCCTTGTTGTTTGCAAAGGAGGAGAGGAAAGGAGAGGAATGAAAGTAAGCCGTAGTAAGATGGAATACATGTGTATGAATGAGAGGGACCCAAGTGGACAGGTGAAGTTACAGGATGCGGAGGTAAAGAAGGTGGGGGATTTTAAGTACTTACGTTCAACTGTCCAGGGCGATGGAGAGTGTGATAAAGAGGTGAAGAAGCGGGTGCAGGCAGGATGGAATAATTGGAGAATTGTCAGGTGTGATGTGTGACAAAAGGCTGTCGGCAAGGATGAAAGGGAAAGCGTACAAAACGTTGGTCACGGTATGTATGCAAAGCAGGAATGAATTATGCAGTGTGTTGAAAGTGTACCATGTGCAAATGTGTAAATATGAGCTATAATCACCCATAGTTATCCAAATAAAATGCATCAATCCATTTGATGGTCCAACGGTGCCAACTTGGTGGTTCAACTCAGCCTGCAACTGATTTTTCAAGCCATGGTTTTCTTCAATAAGCATTCTATGTGCACTCTGTGAGAGCATGAGAGAGCCAATAAAATAGAAAAGCAGATGAAGGCATACATTTTTGGAATCCATCGTATTCAGTCAATCATGCCATTCATCTGATCTAACTTGGATGAGATGGAGCTTCCCATAACTGCAGCACATGAGGAAGCAGCAGCCAGAACTCTAACTGCTGTTGTCAACATTCAGAAATGTCACTCTGCTAAATCCCTATGTTCTCAGCGTCTTTCACAGTGGACTTTGTTACATTTGTTTTTCTTGCATATTCCTACAAAATATTTACCACACAGAGCAGCCCGTTCTAATTTGAATCTGAATTCAAACTGCTGTGATCCATCAGTTCTGTGAAGCAAATCTCCTCATCAGCCTGCTGCCACTTTCTCTGTGGGATGCCCTCAGGAGAAAATACTATCCTGCTGGGAGATACAGCACATCATTAGTTGCTCTTAAAGCAGTCTTGTTTGGTTGCATCCAAACCTTAACTATAAACACAAATCAGACGGACTGTCACACTTCTGCTTCAGTAGCTTTGATGACTGTAACAGCTATTATATTAGACACATTCACGTAGCATTGATGTCATTAATCGCTGCTACTGTCCAAAATATCATCTTCTGTGTGAGTAAATCAGTAAAGTGCCTCATTAATAAGTTACGCTGGTACTTCTTATGAGTATAAAAATTGTTGTTTTTTTTAAATAAATATTTGTAATTGCTTTCTTACTCAATCACTTAGTTTCGCCTCTTACTAGCAAAAGGCTAATTAACCACAGAAAGCACATTTGAGTGTCTTTGTGTTCAGAAAAATAATATATTTCAGTATTCTTGCTTTCAGAAAAAAAAGCTTGTATTATACTAATTGTTTTGTCTCTGTCTGTGTTGTGGTGTGTTGATATAAGAATACCCTACAGCTGTTCAGCTTTTACAATGCAAATCCCCTAACTGCTAACTGAAGAGTGAGTTCACTACAGACTTCATACATCCATCCTTAGAAAAGTCCTCTCTGGTACGGACACTGACTGTCACTGTTTGAGAGGACTGAGCCTTTTGTGTTTATAGAAAACACCTTCGATCTTTGAGTACAGCTCATGTAAAGTGGGAGCAAGTGTTGATATACAGCATGTACAGTATGCACATACTTGCAATGAGAATTCAATTTCGTAAAAAATAAATACGTTTAAGAGCATGACCTACAGTTCAGAGAACACTAAAAGAGGCTAATAGCTGTAATATTAGCTCTGTACACACACTCACCCTTATGGCCCTCCCATTAACTATCATCAGACATTATAATTAAAACTGTGACAGTCCCAGTTAAATTGAACGGACAGAAAGAAATAAAAACATCATTACGGTTGACTTCTTTCTAGCCCTCCACCATTTCATCTTTTGACAGCCTGTGGAGGGAAGCTGTCCTTTGTCCGATGAAAGAACCTCTGGACTGGACCGAACCAATGTTCGGTGCATTTCTTTTGCACTGGCACTGGAAGAGGTCATTGCTCTCCTGGACATTTTGTTTTATTTGCTGAAGCTGGAGTACCCAGTGGAAATGCAGTGAGACAGGTACAGTCACCAAACACTGGTGTGTGATCACAAGGCTTAGCACGCCAACTGAAAACCACGTTCATCATGACTGGGTCAAACTCATCTCAACTACTAGAAGTGACTGTTGCTTGTCAGAGGATGAACGGTGTGACACTGCAGTGTTAGTTAAAGTCTGACAACAGTCAACGCGCAGTGAATTCCCATATAAGTTGATTTCCAAATAACTGCATTTCTAACATAAATAAATATATCACTCACTGTTAATTGTCTAAATGGCTGTGATTTTGTACAAAACAAATGATGTATAATGTGTTACAAAAACCACAAGACCCCTCACTCCCTGTGGTTTGGAGCACAGCCTAACCAAGACTTTGCCCCAGGTGCCCCCCAGATCCATTGAGTCTGAGACTTCTGGTAGATAGAGATCTTTTAGGGAAGGGAAAACAGTCAGTCGTCACCCGATGCAACACTTGAAGAGCGTGTTTACCTGCAACTAATGAATGTGTTAACAGGAATTGGCTCTTGTGATGTCATTGAATCAAGTTTCCAGTTCTCCCTTAGTACAAAATTCCATTACATTGCTTTGTCGGTGACTTTTACCAGGCTGAATAACAATGTGGTGGACACTAGACCACCTAAGGACCATAACTGGCACAACTCACTGTAGCGCTGACACATGTAACTTGTGGTTTCATTTTTATTTTTGCTCGACTTAGACTGAAACAACTACCATCAACATGCCTCAATAAACAATGCCTCAGACTTGGTGTCCTATATAGGACATTAAATATTACTGTAATCTTTTTCCATCTTCTACTCTATAACAGAATCACTGTAGCCTAAGAACACTGATGCATCAGACTTGCGCTTCCTCCTTGTGATGATCAGGCTAAAATAAATGAGAAATACATTGCTCCAACATGGAACACTGTAACCATTTTCTTCACAGTTCTTCACCTGACCAGCGTGCAATCTCTGCTTTCATTTCCCTCCTTGGTCGCGGGTATCAGACAGCCCTCCCTCTCTATTTTGCTCAGTGTAGATGTACATTTTGACTAAACAAGAATAACTTTTACAGGAAAAAGAAAGAATGCACACCCTGTACCGTCATTTCCGGACTATAAGCCGCTACTTTTTTCTCGCGGTCTGAACCCTGCGGCTTATAAAACGATGCGGCTAATATATGGATTTTTACATGGATATTCCAATCAATCGGCCACCGATTATGAAAGGCTGAACTCGTTGTGATCTGTGAATGCCGACCACTGCCTGTCATTGCCGGTCACAAAATCCGATCACATGTGACAGCAGCCGTTCTGATGAGGCACCGCCCGTGGTTTGTGATGCGTCCGCTCCTCCCTGCTGACTCGCCACTCGCTTGGCAACGGCGTGTCTAATGCGGAAGCTTTTTTCAGTCTGTCATGTCAAGTTTGCGTCCTGCAGCACATGCACGTTAAAAGGCGTCAACGCCATGAATTCAATACGATATTTAAAACACCAGTGCTTGACGGAGCACAGAGAGTTTTCTGGTGCTCATGAAAGTGAAACTGCAGGAACCAGCGGTCACTCGCGACACTCGCCGGTCTGAGCGTGACGTTCAGAACGCGAAGCATATTTCCCGATAAATAATCATTAATTTCACCGCGGCAGATGAGCAGCCTTTCTCAGGTGTGGTTTTAAGACGGTTGTGTGTGTCAGATGCAGCGTTCGCGGTCCACCACCTGAATCTGAAACGTTTGCAACCGTCCAGAGTGAGAACTTTCATGAAAGAGGTTGAAGACAGCTGCTTCAGCTGAGTGCTCTCCCTGTCTCTTGGAGCATCCCGAGTTTTTACAGTTTAATGAGCGTGCTCTTTGCTGGCAAAAATATTGAGCTTCGTCACATCAAACCGATGACATCGCGGGCGTTTTATTTACCTTTAAAGCGCTCAAATTGCACTGTTTTCGCCCGCGTGTCCGCAGCTCTGCTAACAGAGACCTATCTATTCTAGATCTACTGGAGGGTGAAAACAGCGCTTTCTGAACACTTTAAATGTAAATAAGATGTGAGGAGTTCATGACTGGAGTTCAGAACATTGGCAAGATTGTTTCATGAGTCAGTCTCGACACTGGACCCCGTATTCAAAACTACTATTAGAGGATCGCTAGAAGTGATTCTCATGCATTTTCTGTGGCGCAGACAGCAACGGTGCACCCGCGGCTTATAGACTGGTGCGGCTTATGTATGAAAAAAATCCATTTTCCTTCTTAGATTTGGTGGGTGCGGCTAATATTCCGGTGCGCTCTGTAGTCCGGAAAATACGGTACTTGTGTCGGTTACCATTGTTCATTAGCCTCCATTTGCAATGGCACCAAATAATATTTTAATGGGTGAGAAATTGTCCGTCTTGCATTCATCACTGTGAAATGGCAAAATGCGTGTCACACGCTGAATGCGTGAGACTTGGAGGCCCTCAGGGCGCGCAGAGAGATCACTCCACTGTTCTCCAATGTGAGGGTGATTTACTGTCTGCGATGCCGTGTCTCACCTTTCAATGACATTTGAAACAAGCAAAAGTGATCTGTAAGTGCAGCTTCGTAGTGGTTAGTAATAGCTTTGGTTTTAATCAACACCTTCATCCAGAAGGGATGTAAAATGACTATGTCCATTCCACAATACCTATCTCTGTTGGTGCTGGTCCACCTGACATTTAATTTATTTTATTTTTTATTAATTAATGTATAAATAAAAATAATAATAAAAAAAAAAAACATTGACAAATGAAATCAAGTCCTAATTCCATGGTGGTGTGGTTTCAAAATCGTGCATGTTATTCATGGAAAAATCACAGAAGAAACATCACGCTCTATAGAGGTAGACTGTCAAGATGAGACTCATTAGTTTGTTTCCCATCCACATGCCTGTATGACCATCATACAATGCCTCTGCAAGGCAATCTCATCCAATCCTGTCAGAATGGTCATCAAAACAAGGTGCTAAGAGTGATGCAAACCTTTTCCCACTGTGAATCTCATTGCCACCGCTTCACTGTCTTCATACATGTCCTACGCATTCGTCACATTCCAGTCTTATGCTCCTGACTTTTTCATACGTTACCCACTTCTTTTTCTGCTTTTGCTTTTCACCTTCACCTAGCCACACCTCTCCTCTTCAAGTGCTTCTTTTATCTCATTTATGTTTCCAAACTTCTCAATGAGACGCCCCTCTGATATTCTGGTCCTCAGTCACTCCCAATGAAAACCTGACAATCTTTAATCCTGCCACGTTGTATGACCATCACTCTCAACATGATATTGTAACTTGGATTCTTTTAAAAGGGTTACTCTGAGGAAATGGGGGCTGGTTAAAGCAGATAAACTTTTTTTGCTTTATGAAACAATCCTTAAATTTCAGTTCATCAACATTAATTCATTGTTGTCCTCGTCTTTGTGCTATTCTGTTTTACAATCCCTGTTGATTCATTCATATGTGGTGGAAGCCTGGTCGTACACTTAGTTGTTAAGTCTCAGTTTCGTATCAGAAAGACTTCAACAAGAAGGCCACAGCTTGCCAACAGCAGCACAAGAAACATGTCAGAGTAGAGGCACACAGCTGCGCCACGTGCTGGAATGTCACATCTGTGGTTTCATGGCTCTGAAACTAGTTTTCCCCAAAAAATCTGTATATGTTTAAGCCACAGGTTTCCGAGAGCGAGAAAGGAGTACAGGTTAGGAAATGACACGAGTGCTCAATCACAGGATGCGTACAAGTCATGTTCAACATGAGGCCAGCTGGATTGCCTCAATGTCCCTATTATTTCAACTTGACGGCACCTGTGCCTGCACTCTTGATTGTGAAGGCCAAGCCTGATCCAACCTGACACCACAAGTTACCTGTATTCTGATTGGATAAAAACTTTAACCTAGACAAACAACACTGGGATATAATATGACATGAATATGATTATTATATAAACTATATAAAATGTATTTGGGGAAAATACATAAAAAATGAAATTCACTTTCGTCATATAGTGAATATGCTCATGATTTCTGGTCATGGTAGGCCTTGCTGCTGCCTTGCGGCACGCCACTATTAGGCATACAGTAGCAATAAATAAAGTGCTGACATACAGTCATTGAGGTAGGATTTCTGCCGACCAATGGGCATCAGCCTCAAAACGTAAGCTCTTTGCAACAAACACAGTGCATTTGTATCCATTCACTGACAGACTTTATTCGTTTATTTCGATAGTTTGATTTCCTTTATTGTCACTGAATGTGTTACAATGAAAGTTTGTCGTCACTCCCCACAGTGCAATATGAGACACAAATAATTTTAAAAATGATGTGAAAATAGAGACATAGTAAAAACACATACATACATATCAAAATAGTAATTTGCTTGTTTAAGAATGTTATTGCGGAGGGGGAAACGTATCTCTGAGCCATTTTGTTTCGGCTCCGAAGAACCAAAAATTTCCTTTCCTACGGCAGGGGGTGAAGGGTGACCAGGGTTAGTTGCTCATTGCCATCTTTAACCCCGGAGAGTTTGCAATGTCCTCCAGAGAAGGCAGGGGGCAGCATGACCTTCTGTACTGACCTTATGACCCCATTCAGAGGGTTTCTGTCCTTAGCCGTGCTTACGGCATACCACGCTATTATTCAGTACGTCAGCAAGCTTTGCACTGTGGACCTGCAGCAGGTTTACGCGATTCATTCACTCATTCATTCCATTCCCTTTGTATTTCTGGCCCAGGCTCTCCTTACAGAGACAAGATAACCATTGCCATCCTCCAGCTTCAGGAGGAAGGCAAGCTCCACATGATGAAGGAGAAGTGGTGGCGAGGAAATGGATGTCCAGAGGAGGAGAGCAAAGAAGCTAATGCCCTTGGAGTGCAGAACATTGGCGGGATCTTCATTGTCTTGGCTGCAGGACTTGTCCTCTCTGTGTTTGTGGCCATGGGAGAGTTTCTCTACAAGTCCAAGCAAAATGCAGAACTTGAAAAGGTAAGAGATGACATCTGCATTAATTTTGGCAATGTATTTTTGAACAGCGATAGCAGAATTTCTTACTGTACGTGCAATGACAAAAACATATTGGTACTATGTCAAAACATAGAAGCTAACGCCAGTTCAATGCTACTTGTATTTGTGACACAATTAAAGTAACTGCTGTTTTCTCTGCAGTAAGATAAGGGTTGGTTTTTTTTTTTTTGCATTTATTCATTTAGGCCCAATGGCGAGAACGAGATAAGAAACGTGAGGAATTCTGCTGTCACCATGGATCCAAGCTAGACTTTAACCACCGTCCCAAATGACATCAAGAGACACTTGTGACACAATTTCTTTTTATAATCTGACACAATCCAAAGCATTTAAAAAGCATGTTTGTTGCTGTCACTGGGGGTGTTTTGAGTCTTGTGTATTTTTGGAGGAGGGTAACAATACTATTAAAGCGTGGGTGTTGGCGGTATCAACCCATTCTCACTCCATGTCGTAAGAGGTTGACGTTTGAAATTGGACTTTAGTGTTGAGTGCTGACACCACAGTCAGGAGTAAAAGCGTCATCCTTCCCCAGGCAATGTTATTGAGGGAGGGACACTTCCCCCTTACTGACTACAAAGTCGAAGTCCGTCATATCCACCATGACTGAAACACACCATTGTTTGTGACACTTTGTATACCCTGTGATACATTACCACATGCAGAGCTAAAGGGGCACCACCTCACGGCTAATCGTAACCCTAACCTCAGTCTTTTTTTTACATGATGTACTGCTCAGACTATGCGGATGGCAGAACATGTGCTTCAATTGAAAGCCAAATGCATCAAATATGCTATATTAAAGGCTGACTTCTGCGTCGGTACAGGACACAAAAGTCCACTTTCCCAACATCAATATATTACGCCATAGGAGTGAAGATGTGTTGGCAGCATCATTCATCGCATACACGTTTGCTCTGCTGCATGGCTCACTGCCTGCACTGTCCACTGATTCATATACTTCCACCAACTCCAACAATCCCACCCTCATCCCCCTCCCCATACTCATGTTCACCCAAAACATTCCTAACACCTCACATGTGTGCATTATCACGATAAACGCTTGAGCAATAATTCAGGAAAAAAGTTGCACAAGACTGCAATACCACTGCAAGCTTTTTGGCAGTTAGTGGTGGGAACTGGATATGCCTGCATTGAGCACCTTTCATTGAGTTACAAACAACAAGGAGAAGCAAGGAGAACAAGGAGAAGCACAAACTTAAAATGTGTTAATATTTATGATGAACACGAGTCAAAGTCTTCGGAAGTATACTTCCGAATTGCGTGGTTCTTGTCAGCCCTTCCTGTGTCCGTGCATAGGAAGATCTGACAGCTATTTGTTTGCACATCTGTCAGAAACACAACAGTGTCTGTCTGAGAATGTTTAAACCTGTGTACACCTCCACTATATTACCCAAAGTATTTGCTCACCCATTCAAATGATGAGAATAAGGTGTCCCTGTCACTTGGCTTGGACACAGGTATATAAAATCAAGTCTGTTTTGACAAACATTTGTGAAAGAATGGGCCGCTCTCATGAGCTCAGTGAATTCCAGCATGGAACTGTCATTGGATGCCACCTGTGCAACCATTCCAGTCATGAAATGTCCTCGCTCCTAGATATTCCACTGTCAAGTATCAGCTTTATTATTAGCAAATGGAAGAGTTTGGGATCAACAGCAACTCAGCCATGAAGTGGTAGGCCTTGTAAACTGACGGAGAGGGATCAGCAGGTGAAGAGGTCGCCGACTTTCTGCACAGCCAATAGGTACAGAGCTCCAAACTTCATGTGGCCTTCAGATTAGTCCAAGTACAGTACGCAAAGAGCTTCATGGAATGGGTTTTCCATGACTGAGTAGCTGCATTCAAGACATGCATCACCAATTGCAATGCAAAGCGCTGGATGCAGTGGTGTAAAGCACACTGCCACTGGACTATAAAGCATTGGAGGCACGTTCTCTGGAGTGATGAATCCCGTTTTTCCATCTGGTAATCTGATGGTTTGGAGGATGCCAGGAGAACGATACATTTCTTCTAGCATCTTCTTCTAGCATGACTGTGCGCTGGTGCACATAGCAAGGTCCATAAAGACATTGATGACAGAGTCTGGTGCGGATGAACTTGACTGGCCTGCACAGAGTCCTGACTGCAACCCGATAAAGACCTTTGGGATGAATTAGAGCCAGGCCTTCTTGACCAACATCAATGTATGACTTCACCAATGAACTTTGGGAAAAATTGTCAAAAATTCGAATAACGTAAATACACCTACTCATTGCACTACGAGGTGTGAACTGAAGGTGGCGTTTTTCATACACAAAGCCCAGAGAGACTAGTGAAAGCTGGTCTCACACCAACTTCAGTTGTGTTTTGAGACAACTCCAGAGTGTGATTAGGGCTCCACACATCATCCCTCCACTCAGTAAAGAGTCCCATGTCACAGGAATAGGTTACTTGAGGAGCCTGTCAGTGGCAAGCTTTCATGAGATGACTTCCTCATGCTATTCCCATTCTTAAATTTCAAAAATGGTGGTTTGCCGTTGTATCTGTTTTTTTAATTTAATTTTATTTATTTATTTATTTTATTTTATTAGATCCACTCATTAAAGTCTGGTGACTCTGGTGGAGTTTTGACCCAGTTGATCCCTTTGGATGCCATGGATGCTCCAGCAGCAGTGTGTTTTGGATCATTGTCTTGGACAAAGCGATGGTCTGATCCAAAATGTTTTCTTATGTACGGCGTGCGCCTTAATTATTGAGTGCTTTAAGTAAACAAAATCAAAAATAACTCTATACTCCCTTTAATAATGTGCTACCAGGTTGCCATACAGTGTAATGGGAAATGTTCTGGTCTTTCTTGAGGCTCAGGCGTAAGGCGGGGCTTGGGAAGGTCTTTTGTTCTAGGCCTTTCACTGCTGTCTGTTCCAACAAGCTCACTATTCACATGCTCATCATTGAATGATGTTGATGAGATTCCAGGATTGTGAGGAGCAGTGTTTCTGTGCAGGGTGAATGGAGAGAGAAGTCATTTGTAACTGTAACTAACTCCTCCTTTATGCTAAAGTGACCAACACTAGGCGGTTCTAGGTATGGGTGAACCAGGCAAACACCCATGTCAGCATGCTAAACTGGCAAAAACTGCAGTTTTTGTGCAGTGCAAATGAGCGATGATCCAGGTCAGTTAACTTGATGGACCGGTATGTTGTGTGTGTGCGAATTAGTCTGGATGGGTGGATAAAATATTAACATAAGAATCACGAGGTCCCACCAAGTCAAGGACACTTTTGTTTTGAGTTACCAGAGAGCGCCTTGCTCATGAACAGATCCAAGTAGATGGTACATATTTGTACCATACAACATTACTTTTTGATTTTATCAAGCAAATTTGTGGCTAGTCAATTATTTTGACACACAACTGTCTCAATGAGTCTGTCACATCCAACAGAATTAGTGAGTGTGTGTGGCTTAGTGCTGACAGACCAGTGGAACTAAAGTACAGTCTGACATCATGAAAATCCAACATCTCCCTGGAAATCTCATGAATTTTGTCTAAGAGTCTATATTGTTGAATCAGTCAAAAGTGTGCTGTCTAAACAACACATTGTGTTTTGGACTCTGCAGCAAAATTAACATCTGATTTTATACTGTTTATTTATTTATTTAAAAAATGGGCAGGTAAAAAGGCAAAGTGCGCATACAGATAGCAAATGTTAAATGTTGACTCAAAGTTGTGGTGTTGGGTCTCAGGTGTGAAGGGAGGAAGGGGTGAGGGGGGGCTCCTTTATTGATGGTTCATTGTCGTTGTCAATCACAACAAGCTCTCTATTCACATGTTGATTGTCCATTTGGGTAAATAGTGCATGTGGCTTTATGCGGTCTGACTGGAGGATATTGAATATGTTCCACTGGATATAATGATTTCACCGCAATCTTCTTCTTTTTCGTCCGGCTTCTCCCTGAAGCCGGAAGAAATATGAGAGGATCAGATTCCTCCTTCTCACCCTGTCCTCTGCTTCCTCTTCTCTCAAACCTCATGGTGTCCTTCACCATGTCCTTCCAAAGAAAACACTGCATCTCCTCTTTGGCCTTCCTCTCCACCGTCTGCCTGGCTGTTCCAACCTCAACATCTTCCTACCAATGTACTGGCTATCTCTCCTCTGTACATGTCCAAACCATCTCAATCTCGACTCTCTGACTTTGTCTCCTAAACACCTGACCACACGTGCTGTCCCTCTGATATACTGCTTCCTGCTCCTATCCATCCTGCTCACTCCCAGAGAGAACCTCAGCATCTTCATCTCTGCTACCTCCAGATCTGCCTGCTGTCTTTTCCTCAGTGCTAATGTTTCCAAACCATACAACATTGCTGGCCTGTCCACCATTTTGTGCACTTTTCCTTTCATCCTTGCCGACACCCTTTTGTCACACATCACACCTGACACTTTTCTCCAATTATTCCATCCTGCTTGTACCTGCTTCTTCACCTCTCTCCATTGCCCTGGGCAGTTGAGCCCATGTACTTAAAGTCCCCCACCTTCTTTATCTCTGCATCCTGTAACTTCACCTGTCCACTTGGTCCCTCTCAATCACACACATGTATTCCGTCTTACTGCAGCTAACCTTCATTCCTCTCCTTTCTAAGGCACACTTCCACCTCTCTTGCTTATCTGCCACTTGCTCCCTGCTCTCACCACAGATCACAATGTCATCTGCAAACATCATTGTCCAAGGAGCTTCTTGTCTAACCTCATCTGTCAACCTGTCCATCACCATCACAAACCAGAAGGGGCTCAGAGCTGAGCCTTGGTACAGTCCCACCTTGAACTCCTCTGTTACACCTGCAGCACACCTCACCACCACCTTACACCTAGCATACATGTCCTGCACCACTCCAATATACTTCTCTGCCACTCCAGACTTCCGCATACAATGCCACTACTCTTCTCTTGGCACTCTGTCGTATGCTTTCTCCAGGTCCAGGAAGACACAATGGAGCTCCTTCTGACCTTCTCTGTACTTCTCCATGAACATCCTCAAAGCAAACACTGCATCTGTGGTGCTCATTTTTGGCATGAAGCCAAACTGTTGCTCACATATGCTAACTTCTGCCCTTAGTCTACTTTACACTACTCTTTCCTACAGCTTAAACGTATGGCTCATCAACTTTATCCCTCTATATTGGCTCACACTTTGGTTATCAGTCAAAACATTTCCCTCTCTATCCTTGATCACCCTAACCTGCTGTTCTGTTTGGCCATTCACACCACTACCGTTGTCTTTTGCTGGGCCTTCCTGTACTCCTGTTTAGTCTCTTCTGTTCTCTCAACATACCACTTTTTCTTAGCTAACCTCTTCCTTTATACACACTCCTGCACTTCTTTGTTCCATCACCAAGTCGCCTTATCCACTTTTCTTCCAGATGACACACCAAGAACTCTTCTACCTGTCTCCCTGATCACCTCAGTCATAGTTGTCCAGTCATCTCAAAGTCCTTCTTGGCCACCCAAAGCATGCTTCAATCCCTCCCTGAAAGCAACACAAGACTCTTCCTCTTTCAGCTTCCACCACTTTGTCTTCTTCTCTGCCTTTGGCCTCTTCACCTTCCTCACCACCATGGTCATCCTGCACTCCACCATCCTATGTTGTCTGGCCGCACTGTCACCCACTACTACTTTACAATCACTAATCTCCTTCAAGTCTGTTCCAAATCCTTCGTATACAGAAGACTCCACTTTTGTAAGTCACCCTATGACCATCTCTCTTCTGGAAGAAAGTATTGACCACAGCCATTCCCATCCTTTTTGCAAAGTCTACAACTATCTGACCTTCAGTGTTCCTTTCCTGGATACCAAACTTTCCAAAGGGTTTACTTTTATTAACTTGTCACCTCTTTCACCTGCACCAACATGTCGATTGAAGTCTGCCCCAATGGCCACTCGCTCACCTCTGGGAATACTCTCCTGCAGTTCATCTAATTCACTTCAGAAGGTCTCCTTCTCCTTAAGGTCACACCCCACCTGTGGGGCATAAGCACTAGCTACATTGAAGATGACTCCCTGAATTTCTAACTTGAGCCTGATCACCCTGTCTGATCCTCTTACTTCTAGAACATTCCTGACAAACTTCTTCTTTCAAGATGACTCCCACTCCATTCCTATTCCTATCTACACCCTGATAAAACAATTTAAAACCACCTCCTAAGCTTCTAGCCTTGCTACCTTTTACCTTAGAATTTCCACCTTCCTCCTCTGCATCATGTCAACTCTCTAGCTTTCCCTGTCATAGTTCTCACATTCAGAGTCCCTACTCTCAATCCTATTCGCTTGTCTGTCATCTTCTACCTCTGTCTATTGGCACGCCTCCCCCCTCTGCTTTTCTGTCTTCGACCTACAGTAGTCCAATTTCCATCAGCACCCTGCTGGTTAACAGCACTGATGGCAGCCGTTGTTCAACCGGCCCTCGACCGATCCGATATGAGATTCATTTGTCTGATACGCATTTTTTACTTTGTCAAGTTTTTACGTCGGTTGCCCTTCCTGACACAACCCTTTGCCTTTATCCGGGACCGGCATAAGAATAAACGTAAGAAGAAACCTGCCTCGCTGCGCTGGTTTGTTTGAATGGCGATTCACGGAAGCGTTGATGTCAGTGCCAGGACGTTCAAGTAATAGTGATGTATCTTGGCTGCTTATAACAGTTGTCTCGCTATTAGTGGCACCATTCTTTGATCAGTGCTCCAGAGTCCATGCTGTTTTGTCCAAGCGCCGTTTGGGCTCAGCAGTGCAAAGCACACAGGCTCCGTGCATTGAGGAGGCCAGTTTTGCTATGCATGTCTGCCAAATCCATATGGCTACTCGCACGTTATTTTGTTTGGTAAGCGATCTGCAGAAAGGTACAGTTCAACTACTGAAATCGCCAAATGTATCCACTTGCCCCTCGTGGATAAACGAAGCATTGCACCTCGGGCTGTTTAAGGACGTTCCCTGCTGACTATGTCATCGAGGAGGATTAAATTACTGCTGCGAAGCTGCAGGCGTCCATGAAGGAGCGGTCATGAACCAGTCACAGACCTTTCACGGACCTTTCATGGAGCCATCATGGAAAGCTAGGACATTTTGAATCGCTTCATCTGTAAGTTCATATGTGAGTCAAGGCAGGTGAGCAAATACTTTTGGTAATATAGTGTTTGAAAACTGTGAAAGGTCTGAGTCTGAATGCAATGTTTTGAATCATTGCATCAGCCAATAGGACCTCTCAATGTGTACCGTAATTTCCGGACTATGGAGCGCACCTGACTACAAGCCGCACCCACTAAATTTAAGAAGAAAAAAAGTTTTGTACTTATATAAGCCGCACCCGACTATAAGCCGCAGGTGTCCATGTTGTAACAAGAGACATTTACACAGATTTTTTCTAAACTTTTTATTAAATAAATGCTTTCTTTTCAAACAGTGCAATAAGCAACAGTAATAGTGCAGTAACGCGTCATTCACAGTGCAGTAACACAGCAGTAATGTGGTTTATTAAAAGTCAGTGATCATCATCTTCACCTTCCTCCTGCGCACTAAATCCGCTGAAGTTGTCGTCTTCTGTGTCGGAATTGAACAGTCTCAGAATGTGTTTGTCGCACTCGTTGTCAGACTCTCTTTCGCTGTCGCTTTCAACACCGCTTTCATCTTGAGGCAAATTTGCACTTGTGCTCGTGTTGTCCTCTTCACCAAGCAGCAGTCCAGCCTTTCGAAACCCATTGGTAATCGTGGATTTTTTGACGCTACTCCATGCTGTCAGGATCCACTGGCAGACTTCAGCAAAAGTTGCTCTTCGCACGATTCACACAAATGTCCAGCGGCTGCAAAAACTTCGTTGTGCCCCCAGGAATCACAGCAGGAATTGAGTTTGTCCTTTTGATGGCCGCTTTAACAAAATCTGTTATATGGCCGCTCATGCTGTCCAAAACGAGCACTGCTTTTTTTCTGTGAAAAAATCCTCCCGGCCGCTTGGTGTAGCACTCCGTCAGCCATTCCGTCATCAGACTTTCTGTAATCCACCCTTTCTTGTTGACTTTCACAGCGAGTTTTTCTTTTGGCATCGTCATCCGCTTAAAAATCACCATGGGTGGAAGCTTTAGTCCGGATGCACAGAACACAAGTGAAGTGCGTTCGCTCATGACCGGTTGTTTTCAGCGTGACGGATGATTCACCTTTCTTGTTAACAGTCCGAGTGAGAGGCAGGTCGAACGTCAAAGGTACTTCGTCCATATTTATGATGTCACCTGGTCCGATGGAATTCTCCGCTATCTTTGTTTGAATGAATTTGTGGAAGTTGCTAAGTTTTTCCTCGTAGTCGGGGGGGACTTGCTGACACAAACTCGTCCGTGCCCTGATAGACAAGCCTTTTCGCCTCATAAATCTGAAACACCACGTTGGTCCACCTTTAAAACCTTCGATCTTCTTTTCAGTGGCGATTGTTTTAGCTTTCATTCTGATCTGCACGGTGGAAACGCCTCGGCCGTCTGCTCGCTGTAAAAGTACCCAGTCTTCAAGAATGTTTTCAAGTTCGGGCCATTTGCATTTATTACCTCTGAGAGCTTTTGTCGTCTTTTTGCATTGAGTCAGTTCTTTGCGCTGTCGCCTCCAACGTCTCACCATCAATTCGTTTATGCCAAGCTTACGTGCAGCAGCTCTATTTCCTTCTCCGACAGCTGCTTTTAACTTAAAAACTGCGTCGTATGCATGTCTGCGTTGATTCTCCATGATTAGGGTATGTGCATGAAGCGCAAAATAACGGACCGGAAGAATTTATCGCGCGCCAATTTGATACGTTTGATTGGTCCACTGTGATCTGTTCGGTAATTTCATTGGTCCGCTGCGACCAGGCAAAAACGTATAGTCGCACGTATGAAGCACGCCGTAAAAATCTATACATAAACCGCATCGTCGGATAAGCCGCAGGGCTCAAAGAGTGAGAAAAAAGTCGCGGCTTATAGTCCGGAAAGTACGGTAATAGTAAAGCTTACAGTACTTGCATTTCCAACATGCAGATGTACTGTTCCCTGTCCCTTACACTGGCTGTTTTGATCAATCTTGTACCTTGTAACATGATGGCAGTTATCAAATCATGAAGTATCATTCTTTGATATGCTAAATACTTCATTCAAGTCTTAAATTAAATTATCGTGATTGAAAAAGGTTGTTAATTAATTATTAAAATTTGGAAACATCTGATACTCATTTCTGTGCATCACTTTTTTCAATTTAGGTATCAGTCAAGGACCTTGTATTCATACAAGGACGACTGGTATTCATAGATATGCTAGAAGAAAGCACAAAAGTGACTTGCGGGCTCATTGATATCAGTTGCAGCAGAAATTCACTGTCATGCAGAACACAAAGTCATTTTGAAAAAGTTACAACATAAATGACACACCTGTGTTATAACCATAAAAAGCCTCACATAATCGCACAAAAATAGTAGATGTTAATCTTGTTCAGTTGATCCTATAGGATTTTACCACTTTTTTTCCCCAGCTGTTTTTTTTTTTTATATTCTGTGACAGTAAATACAAGAAAGAATGTCACAGCAATGACTCAATGACAATTTACCACTCCGCCTGCCTACTTAGTTATGATGGTTTTGATTAGTTTTTCTCACATTTAAAGTGACCAACCTTGTTAGTATGAATTGTGGGGTAAAATATTTAGGTCATTTACCAAATCAGCAATTATCTGTCAGTAGCAAAGAAAAGCCCTCTGTCCTGGCTCCTTCTGATGAAAGCTAACAAGATCTCATGGGACGGTGAGTTGAGGGAGCTCTTCCTCTGGATGAGACACATTCTGGACCAATTACAATATTTATGGCACAGTACTTTAACTGGGCCCGAAAATCCTGTGGTGATAAATAAGAGCTCCCTGTTGTGCTGTTAAGTTGTTTAAATGTACGACTCAATTCCCACTGAATGTGGTGTAATAATGAGCAGCTGGATGAAGTAGTCATTTAAACGACGCTAATGCACCCTGCAGCTCATGGGGAAGATCGTAGTCGCAAATATTAGTGGTGACAATGTTGAGTGGTTTCGTTCAAGAATTAAAAATACCATGCTTGTGAATGGTACATATGAGAAAGTATCCAATGTGTTTTGGAATATTTGCAAGACTTTTCTGTTTGTTTGTTTGTTTTTTATCACAACTAATTTCTACACTGATTTGAGTGTCTTTCAAAGTGATGTAGGACTCCCTTGGCATAAACTATAAATTCGAGTGTGTTGTTCACATGCACATTGCATCATAACGCGGTGAAACGCTGAACTAATAACTTGAATCACGCGTAACATCTCTGACGAAATGTAAAGCAGTGACATCTCTGCCACGGCACAGTCTAAAAAAGGAGGCACATAACAGTAACATTACAATGGACTTCACTCTCGTGATCGCTCCTTCATCATGATTGGGAAACAACTCACAAAACAATAATTCAAAAAGGAGCATCATCATGATGAGGGACTAAAAGCAAATGAAGTGAAAAAACAACAACCAAAAAAAAAACACGAGGGAGTCAAGTCAGTACAGCAGTACATATGCCATGTTGGACCATTGAAAGATGGAAAGACCACTGCTTGCAGTCTTAATAAATTGCTTTGTACATTTTCAGAGTGAGCTTGGTTTACATGTGTTCAGCACATGCACTTCATTTGTAATTCAGCTCCATAGTATGACACAGACCTGGAAACTAAGATGACCAAGGCAAGAAACATGTGATATTGAATAAACAAATTGGGGGAAATGAAACATTTCAATCCGCTTAGACATGGACAACTGTAACATTACTTTCCACACTAGAAAGAGAAACACACATCATGCTCCACATTGAGGTCTTGAGCAAATTGACGACTCAAACCTAAACTTTCAATCCATAAAAATAATACACACGTTTATTATTGAACACAAATGACTCAACATTCTTCAAAAGAGTCTTTATGTAGTAGATATTCAAAGTAGAAAAAACTCCTAAACAGCACTTGTCACATAAAAACTTCTAGTTGTCTAGTCCTTAAATCCAGTCCTTACATTTTTTTACTTGGTTGAAAGACACCTCACCTGGCTTTATCCTCAGGAAACTTCTCTGCAAAAAGTACCCCTTCCATCCTCTTAAAATGTGACTATCCTTCTTGAAAAAAACATAAATGCACATGCACAGTGTTCCGTTGTTTATCACAGGGGTTGTATTCCGGGACTGCCACATGACAGTTGAAATCCGCGAAATAGCACTACCATAACCCTGGATTTCTACGCTGAGCAGATGGAGGGGTGGAGGCAGAGTAACGTGGAGCTTTCAATTTCTACCAGAAACTGAGCAGAGGACTGTCACTATGTGGTATATATTGATCACATGAGGAAAGCAAAGTGTGGCATTAAAGCCTTTGATATGCCTCATTTGTGTGAAAGTTGGCAGCCTTGCAAAAATCTATGATGCGCTGAAGCCGCAGAAGGTGAATCGCCATATAGCTAGTGAATGCTAGTGAATGCTGCAACAAAGATTGAAAGGCAAAAACAACAATAATACAATAGTACAGTCCATTTACAAAAGCAAAATATATCTTACTTAAATTAACGCAAGATAAGTAAATACAATGTTGACAAGGTGACAGTAACCTCATGACTGACTCTAACTAGGGTTTTCACCCTAAATAATAAACTTAGAAATGTATATTGTGTGCTTTTCCCAAGCATCCCTTTCCCCTGCTCAAGTATCTGGGGAAAGAACAATGCTGCCTCACACTGTGTGTGTGTTTCCACGAAGTCCTTGCTGCTCACCTTCACTCAGCGTCCTGTCATAGCGTCAGGTTACGACCTGCTGCTCAGTCACATGCGACGATTCATAGCACAAAGTGGTCCAGTATTAGAGTAGCATCCAGAATTAATGCATCTCGCTCATCACGAAGGAAATATGCAGTCTAAATTTTGTGTCTCTCTTGAAAAATATGGCGCAAAACATCTCTTTGTTGTTTTTAATATGCCTGACTGCAAACACTTCATCATTTGTTTTAAATAATTACTGCAGTCTGTTCTGTTTGAGAGAAGTCTTTTTGTTGTTGAAAAGGAATGAGCCTGATATTTCAACTCTATCACTCTTTAACTGTATAACAGCTTCGAGCTGAAGCCTTTTTTATGATTACCTACAAATGCATAAGGGCAACTGCTTCCTCTTAAGATAAGCTTCATGAAACCTATTAAAAATGTCATGAGTAATTTCATGCTTACATGATTAACATACTGCTTGCTCAATTGCATCTTGCGTTTGCGACCAATTTTCTATGCCCATACTTATCTTTTTTATTTTACTAATTTATTATTTTTTATTTTAGTGAAACAATTCTTAAATGTATGAGAGATGGAGGTTTCCCCATTTTACTCCTGCCTCTACCTGGTAAACAGAAACAGAAAGTTCAACACAACTGCTACTTCTCTTTCATGTCAGTGTCAGTTCTTGGTCTGAAATTTCATAAATTTTATGGATATTGATGGACTGCTTCAGTTTTATATTCCATCAGGAATATAAATATAAATAAATAAATACAAACAAAAATACAAATAAAAAAGTGGTCCCAGAAGTCAATATATTATATTATATTATATTATATTATATTATATTATATTATTTGATCTAAAAGTTATGATGGTTTTGAAGAAATGTTTGGGAAATATATAAAATGGAACAACGAAGAAATTATTCACTTTTGAGCCCCTTCTTGTTTGTGATGGTGATAGGAAGTTGACAAATGAGGTTAGACAAGAAGACAATGATTTTAGCAGGTGACATTGTGATCTGTGGTGAGAGCAGGGAGCTAGTGGAAGATAAGCTAGAGAGGTGGAGGTATGCCTTAGAAAGGAGAGGAATGAAAGTAAGTCGCAGTAAGACGGAATACATGTGTGTGAATGAGAGAGACCCAAGAGGACAGGTGAAGTTACAGGATGCAGAGATAATAACAGTGGGGGACATACTTAGGCTCGACTGTCCAGGGTGAAGGACAGTGTGTGGGATGGCGACGGCAAGGATGAAAGGGAAAGTGTACAAAACGGTGGTCGGTGCCACTGAGGGAAAGCCAGGAGGCAGAGCTGGAGGTAGCAGAGCTGAGATTCTCTCTGGGAGTGACCAGGACGGACCAATATATCAGAGGGCACATGTCAGGTGTTTAGGACACAAAGTCAGAGAGGCCAGATTGAGATAGTTTGGACATAGCCAGTACATTGGTAGGAAGATGTTGAGTTTGGAACTGCCAGGCAGAAGCTGGAGAGGAAGGCCAAAGAGAGATTTATGGATGTGGTGAAGGAGGACATGAAGTTTGTAGGTTTGAAAGAACAGGAAGCAGAGGACAGGGTGAGATGGAGGAAGATGATCTGTTGTGGCGACCCTTGAAGGGAGAAGCAGCTTTTGTTCATTTATTTATTTTTCTCATTTCTTCTCAGAATGTTTAAATTTCCTTTAAAAGGTCACAGGAAAATTGTTCCTGGTTGAAGTAATTGCATTTTGGCCAATGATGTTGCATCATTCTTTCAGAGAAACATTTGTATGCCATCTCCTTAAAAGATTTCGACAATTTCCCTCCTTTTACTCTTCCTCCTTTTTGGTTGGACTTTTCCTTTTCCCTTTTCAGCTTTTTCTCTGCTTCATTTTCCCGCTCCTTCTCTTCCCACTCCTCCTGCTACTGCTGCTGTTGCCCCTCTACCTGCCTGCTCCTGAGGCTGCCACAGACTAAACCAGGCTGCTGGGGGCAGGGACCACCAGCTGTGTGTGAGGACCCCATTCCATCCTGCCAGCACAAACAAAATGCACTCACTATGCATGCTTGAGGATGCTCTCACTGCCGCAGTGACTCTGCACCCAGAGGAATAAAAAACAATCAGACAAACATTATGATTGCCATTATTTTACACTAAAACAAAGCACCAAAACAAAAACATGCTTTCAAACAACTTGCTTTCAAGTAGTACAAGCCATACGTTTTACCTTCTCCTGAGAATGCACTTGATCTGTCAGTGCAAATACCATTACACCCACTGGTTAAAAAAAAGCCTTTGTCGGGCAGGGCCAATTATTAAATCCACACCACATTCCGGATGGATCAGTGCATAATAAGCAAAGTTGACTCACCACAAAAGGTTACATATGCACACAATATAGATATGATTTGTATGTTTGTGTCCAGTAAGATTTACTTCAATCACAGGATAGTAGAGCTCCATACCGCAGGTATTTGTATGCATAAAACATGACCAACATGCTGGACAAACAATAGTTCTGAAAAGATAATGATAATGATCACTGGGATTTTTTTTTCTCCAGTTATTTAAGTTTTGCAAATGAATGTTGATGAATAGTTTTACTGACTCTTTGAAGGGCTGATACTCTTTATCCACTATCTGCCTGTCGTGTTTGACATATTGCGCCCATCTACAGACAACCCAACCAGGGGTGCTACAAAGCACCGCTCCTTAGACACTAGATTTCCACATGTTAATCGTTTGGTACTCTGTACCAGTGCGACCGCCCATTGTTAGGGATTGGGTGAGCTACTACTTTCTATGCCCTTACTTATCAAATGGTAGCGCTTTAATGAAACAAGTCTTAAATACGTTTGAGACGGAGGATTTCCATTTTTCTGCTGCTTCTCTTTCATGTTTGATAGTGCTCTTGGTGAAAAACATACTTCAGTTATGAGGGAAAAGCTTAACCTTGTACTTTGCGTATCGTAAATGGAAACCCAGCACCCTCTATTGACCAGATGGCACTGGCAAGATGTTAGAATAGTGAGGGGATTGAAAGTCCTACTGCTAGTATTAAAGTAGAGCATGGTGAAATGCTCCGATTCCCTTATCTCAAATTACTTGACGTTCCAGCATCTTAATATTCACAATGTAGTCTGGACCGTGCCATTTAAAATGTTTTAGGCCCATTCAGAACATTCATTTTACTTCATTTAATGGATTAAAAAGGGTTACAAGTAAGTTTAGCAGAAAAACAAACAAAGAAACAAATAAGTTCTGCGAGGAAATGTAATATTTTCACATAAATCTACTTTTTGTGAATCGTGCTTGTGTTTTTTATTCGTTTTTTTGCATTTGCGCTTTTTCCCCTCATTGCACTTGCATAATCCTACTTTGAATACCAGCCTATCAAGTATATTTGAGGACCTTTCAATGTTCAAGTGGCTTTGTCAATTCAGTATTTACTGGTTGATTTCCGACTAGACCTGGTTTTAAAGGCTTCTAAAAGATTCTAGGCTTACTCTGCTTTAAAAGTCAAACTGAAACAGTCAGAACTAAACTTAAAATTGTTACCCAAGGCATGTATGAATCTCCAGAACTCCTGTGGCACCAGAAGTCAAAGAGGACGATGCGCTGGCGAAATACATGAACCATTTAACTTGGTCATGGAAATAGAATTGACCAAACCCAGGGTGAAGCCTCCATGGCCTTTGAGATGGACCAGTCTTTCAAAGTCAGGCAAACGACAACACATATCTCTTAAAAGGAATAATATTTGGAAAAGCATTTTGCAAGACTTGGGAAACAGACTTTGGCAAAGTTTGCCCAGTAGTTGTAGGCTTTGATCTAAGCTAAAGTTCATTATCTCCGGGCTGGTTCAGAAATGTCGACCACTGAATCTTTGCAACTGAGTCATGGTAAAACCAGTCATTGAAAGTTTTGAGTTAGTGCCATAACATTTCATATTGTTTCACCATAATGGCTATAGTTTGGATGTCCTTTTGCGTAACCTAAAAAAAAAAAAAAAAAACTTTCGGCCAGCTAACCATTACATTCTGAATGAGGATTAGTGTTCAGGGGTTTATCTTTTTTCACTGGTGATCATGTTTCACTGAGCCTTCACCCTTCCCATTCATTTTCCCAACCAACATTACCATCCCTTGCTTCTCACATGCATGAATACTCTACTCTTCAAGTTGGTGAGGATATCTGATGTTGTGGGTATTGAAGATAATATGTGGTGAATTGGAATAGACTCATAGCTTTTCGACAGTGCAGGCGATCTGACACACAACCCTTTTCCTCCTTCTATGTCTGCAGAGGTCCTTCTGCAGTGCCATGGTGGGCGAGCTGAGGGTATCACTCAAGTGCCAACGCCGGCTCAATCACAAGCCTCAGCCACCTGTCATGGTGAAGACGGAGGAGGTTATCAACATGCACACGTTCAACGACCGAAGACTGCCTGGAAAAGAGACCATGGCATGAAAGGGGAGTTGCTCTCTCTGCCATGCTCCTGCAGGGACAACAAGGATGGTCAGGATGGGGGTAGATGGTAATAAAGTGGAGTGGAAATTGGGTTTTGAGGCAAAGATGATGTGCATTGTGGCAGATGCTGTTCTCACTTCTTTACTATGAACTTGAGATAAAAAAAAAAATCAACAATATTTCCTGTGGAAATAGCTTGGATGAAATTTCAGCAAGTTACCTCATTACTCTGACCACCTCAGCAAGACTGAGAGACAAAGCTCTTGGAAATACAGTATTGGACTTAGTAAATGTTGCTGTATTGGCACTCTCAGAGGAGCACAGACAACATCAGATCCAAAAAGATGCTAAGCAGAAGGAAACCTTTCTTTCACTGGTCTTTGCTTCACAGAAGCTGTGAATGACTTGGGACTCATATAGAATGCCCCTCCAAAGACGGCAGTGAGCACACCTGATCTCTCATTGTACAGCAAGAAGTTTTGCTTCATCACGTATTATGAAGAACACCATAAATAATGAATATACTGTATACCATCCATCAGGCAATAAGTAAAAACCATTTATTTGTGTTGTAGAGTACTAACACTTATTTATTTTTTTCCATTTCGTTTTATCTAGAGGGAAACGGTGGGGGAGGTGGAAGAGGACAAATGCAGGGTTTGGGGATGGAGGGCTGTTGATGACCAGAGCCGCCCCCAGACAAAATTTTTACACAGCTAAGTGAGGTTATAAGCTCTATCCTGATTCACACCAATCACTCCAAATGCATCATCTATTTATTCAAAGTATTTATTGTTTTATTTATAAGGCTCCTTATTTATATTTCAACAGACAGTTTTTCCACAGTACCACACCCCACTCTACTCTGGGTGCACTTGTAACGTTCTTTTTCCTTAAGGCTTCGTATCTAGTTCGATTTTGTACTTCACTGTGCTTCGTTCTTTGACTGCAAGCCTTCACATTTCCTTCTGAAAATGCAATTTCTATGAAAAACTTGTTTTGTACAAGATTAAATGCATTTTGTAACTGTTTTTAATTAAGCCAAACTGCACCATTGAGTGTGTGTTAAGAGGCAGGTGGGGCATTTCAACAGGCTGGACATGCAAGCATACACACACTTTTAATCCCAAGAGAGCATGGTGCACTTCCACCTCTATGGCGCAGATTGAATTACAAAACTATTCTATCACTATAGATTTGGATTTGGACAAGCCCGAACTATGATAGAACGTTTGACCTGTGTGACAAGCAATTGTGTTTAAATGGTTATTAAATTGCAATATATGTATTAAAATAAATAAAATTAAAAAAATAAACAACACCACTAATTGTGAAATCCGTGCGCACACTTCATAATGTGAGGTAGATGATTAAGTTTAAAGAAAATAAAAGCTACTCACAACTTTGTCCTGTTGGCCTAGTTATTGTGTGGAATATGAACATGTGAGTGCTGATGACATGCTTTCAACACCCTGTACGTCAATAAGAAAATGCAATGCGATGGAATAGGTGGGCCTGTGCAGTCTGTGCAACACAGCGAGTCAGTGGCTGGCTTGGGTCGGTTGCGCCAAAACAATCACTCCCCGTAAGCACCAGACAACTTGCAGGCCAGGAGGCCAGCACCTTCACAGTGATGTCATCTCTATCTGGTCCCTGCTGAGTGACTTCAGGACGCCTTCATTCCTGCCACCAAGAACTCGAGTGGACTTTTGCATAGATTGAGTGTTGTGTTTGGGGTTCCTATTAATCTACAGTGGAAATGTTAAAGAATTATCTAATTTGTTGAGATATTTAATGTTTTCCTTTGGTCTAGACCAATCAAATGTGGTATCTCTAGACAGTGTGTTCTTGACTCAGAAAGCAAGATATGTTGAGATGGTTGTGATGAGTCGCAGCCTCTGAACAGAGATGGCGTCAGACAGCATCAGTTCTTTACGTTGGGTGAAACAGAGACAAGGAGCTGCAGGTTCATCATCGAGATGACGGTTCTGTTTCCTTCTCAAGAATACATGAATGAGCAGTCAGGTGAGATGAAAAAAGGCCTTATCCCCAAGCCGTGCTTCTCTGCACGTATGAATAAAACATCCAGAATTCATAATGCATGATCAAAGTTATGAGAGTTATCGTGCCTGTCACTGCCTCTTACCTTTATCTACAAGGTGGATGCAGATGCAGAGTCCTCCTGCTTCCGCATTGTTTCCTGTACTTTTTATTTATTTAATTTATTTATTCTGTCAATAAATAGGCTGACATAATAAGAGAGCAGGAAAAAATCACACATTTTTTCACATTTTCTATATTTTTTTGCCTCCATTTTTATCTTCTCTGTTTTCTTCTGTTTTTTCAATTTTTGCGTCATGAATCCAATCCCTCATACTGATATAGTAGCTTTGAATCAAGACATAATTTAAAATGATTGGATTTGCAAAATGTCTAATCAAAGTTCACAAATGGTTCCTTGCTGGAAACAGTAGTTTTCAAAACACAGTTTTTCATTGGAAGAGTGACAGGCACTACAAAAATAAATGTGTCGTGCCCGTGACTCTTTTTATTTGCATTCACTAGTTGCTGCATATCAGTATTATTGCAACAAAACCACGTGAAATGGCACTGATTTGAAAGCACTGTAACTCTCCCTTCCATAGTTCCACACCATGTTCTCAATCTTGCTGTGAACATATAGTTCATATACATATAGTTCACAGTTTAATTTGTTACATACAGTTGTGTATGTGTGTGTCAGTCTGTGGCAAAAACATTGTCTTCGCTTCACTTCACCACCAGCTCCCAATTGAGCGAAAGGTCACAGATTCTGACGGGACATAAGGGTTTGGATCAGGAAAGAGTCTTTGAAAAAACTCCTTCATTGAGTGGTTTTCTGCAAAACTTGCAATAAAGGCCTTGTCTGTGAAAATGAAACTGGTCAACTCAGTAAACGCAACTGCATAGTGCTGTCGTCAGCATCTTGAAAGACAAAGATCCTTAGGTGTCCTTCTTCCTCACAGCCAAACGCACAGTTTCATCTTTCAAATCAATGGTTAGACAAATCTTTGGATTGGATTGAAGATTTTGGCAGTTTACTTTTTTGGTTTTCTGTTTTTTTTGTGGGGTCCATCTGGATTATTTGCTTTTCCACAAACTGAAAACCCAATATAATCAATTCAAGGTTTTTAAAAAATTGAATTCAAAAGAAAAACAAAACATAGATGTTCGCACCTTTCTGCTCTGCTGTTAATATTCACTGCGATCACAGTGTAGAAGGAAATTAAAGCTATGCTGCAAACTCATCCCATTTATTTCCGTGACACAATGGGCCTCATGAATCAAGAGTGTACTCACAGAGATGTGGCGTACAGAATTTTTCATGCCAAAGTTCATATGTATCAAGTGTGAAATGAATGGGGAACGCACTATGCCTTAGAAATACGTCTAAGCAGATGTTCAGTTTCCACAAGTGTCCATCAGTCCATCAGCTATCCTGGCATGTGCACATCAGAGACTTACTAAACCGCAACTTAGCTGGCATGTAGCCGAGTAGCTCGAGTATGATCAGACTGCGTGATGTGCAGCAGCACGAGCTTCAGCTACACAGTGGAAGTACACAAACAGCTCCTCAGACGTGAAGACAGTCTAATAAGACTATATACAATTGAGAAGCATAACTGTGTGGGTAACATCCTCGGACTTTATCAATCCCTGCTGTAAATATAAAACAAACCTGAAATGAGCATCGTACTATGTCTGTAGTCTGAGCGGTGCAGTGTGGTGAGTGACCTGAGGAAATGCACTACAGTCTACCGCACAGAGAGAGTGAAGTAAATCCAACCTAGGTACGAGTCACAAGGGTTCTTGGAACGTACAGGCCAGGTTCTAAGAAAGTGACCAGCTACACTACAATATAAACATAACCCATGAGACGTGAGAGGCATGTTCTTCCCACCTATTCCTCCGGCTCTTTAAGAATAACTGGGTCAGGGTCGGGGTCAGAGAGGTGGAGCAGTCTCTTAGTGGTAAAACCTCTTCCAAACTGGGACTCGCATTGACGTTCACGAAACCTGTTGTCAATTCAAAAGCGAGTTTGATTCGCTCTTCCAAGTTCTCTGGTTTGTGTGGAGAGCTAGCTCTCAGAGCAGCCTCATTCCAACGCGACTCTGAGTATCCGAAAACGAATACTAAATTGGGAAACCAAGAGCTCACCCTGGCAAAGGATCAACAGACTGGACGAGGCAGAGGCAGTGTCCAGGAATGGCATGTCAAAAACTAGAGTCCTCTCGTCAGAAAAGGTCTTAAAAGAGTCCGACTTCCAAAGCGAGGTAGCCCAGTCACTAGCCTTCCCCCAATGGAGGTTAATAACAATGCTACTTTGACACCGCCAGAAAAAAAGAGAGCGGCTGTAGGCCAAACACAAGATTACACTGGAGTAGAAACCGAGAACATTGTCCTACTTGGCCGGTATACTGTGGGGGAATAGGGATAGATGGTTCACGAACGAAACACGGTGGAACCATAGAAACATGATTGACGGGAGACAGATTCAAGACACGGTCGAGAGGAGTGAAACAAAAATACATGAGCACACTATTGATGTACAAAACTGAAAGATGTGCGGTAATAACTAGTAATGAACAACTTGGTCTGTTTTCATGAAATTTAATCTCAAAGGAGTGAATGTTCATCTCAATCTCCTCCAACACATTGTAAATGCCTGACAGGACAATTTGTAAGGCCATTACATAACATGGCTTCATTCTCGTTACATTGCTTACAATTCAGCCAGTGTTTCTTCAAACTTACGTTTCTCAGAAATGGAAAAGGAGCAGGGAGAAGAACAGTTCTCATCATTCCTGCCCCTCAATAAGACTTTTCCTGAATTTTCTAATTCATGATTTTATCTCAAAAGACCAGATAAGAAAATCCCTGATTTACACTCTGGGATGACAAACAGCAGATCTCTTCTCCTCGACTGTCAGACTGTTGAATTCGTGAACAGCCTTTGTTGTTTATTTTATTTTATTTTATTTTATTTTATTTTATTCCAAAACACATTCCTAGTTGGTGGGATCCCCACTGACTATGGCAATAAATTTGATTCTGATTCTGTCCAACTGCTGCAAATGAATATCTAAAAAGTACTCTTAATCACAGATCACCTGGTCCAACCTGCCTGTACTTTCCTTTTTACCTCTTTGAATATGTCCATCAATCTCTATGACTGGTCTCTAAAACCTTAATGTTTCACTTCTTCTACTCCCTCACCTTCACCAGTCCTCCTGCCTCTCTCTCTCTCATGTAAAATTAGTATGGTATGGTATGGTATGTACACACATTTATTGTTCTGCATCTACGGAGCTTCATTCCTCTCCTTTCCAGCTCGTACTTCCACAACTTCTCCTCTCACCACATAATTCCCGGTGTCATCTTGAAACCTTCCCTCTGCTGCACTCCTGCTGCATACCTCACCACTGTCTGGCCCTTGCATGTTTTTTCTCTTAGGAACTCTGAGAAGCTTCCTCTTGAACTACAAAGACCACACAAAGTTTGCATCAGTTACAGAAAGGTGCTTCAACTAGACCAGTGATTCTTAACCATAGGGCTGAGGCCCATGGTTGAGCTGCGAGTGCCTCCTAGAGGGCCGCTAAAAGTATTTTTGTTTTACACCTGTTTGTTTTACACCGCAAGGTGCTCAGTTTTAATACATTAGCCATGTATGGTTGCAGTGCTTCACTGAATTGACTTGACAGCCTCAAATCTGTGATTGTTAACAATGGAGAAGTTCCTAAAAAAAAGTGATGCCACCCCCGCAACAGTGAAAACTGGTCATGTAAGCACCTGTTGAAGCAGTTTTCAAAATGAATTAGAACATTTTATGATGTTACTTTCATTTGGTCATGGTTTTATTATATTTATTTGATTCAGAATTTTATTCAGTTTTTCCAATTTTCTCAACAGTTTGCATCAAGAGTATTTTTCTTTTTTTTATTTTTTTTTACTTGCACCTGGTCCTGCTGCCGTGTTGGAGTTTTCTATGACAAATATATTTGCAATGATCACATGGTTTCATGTCATTTCATTTGCTTACGTGTAAGTAGATTAAATAAATGGTTATTGATCACAAATTAAATTAAGAGTAATGAATCAGTTTGATTACTTGAAATGGTCCCGGTCCCATTTGTTCTAGGAAAAGGGGGCGCCGAGATCAAAAAGGTTAAGAACCCCAGAACTAGACCGTGTATAAATAAACACACACAGGCACTAATAAGGACCTGAGAGAACATGCACAAAATAAATGAAGCTCAAGATTCATTTGAATGATTGCACTATTATTATTTAATAATAATAACTGATAAATGTTTAGAGAAAATCTGATATTGTGACAGCACTACCTGGTATAGATTGCTGACTGGTACCGCAACTAAAGTGTATGGTCATGGTCATCAATTACCTTGAAGTGTAGAAGGCCGGTTCATGATGTAGCCCAAACCCCAACCATGGTCTTTCTGCCCACAATGTCACTTATATACTGTACCGGGTGGAAAGCCTCATCGTGTCAAAATGGAACGCTGAAGGCAGCATTTGGCATCACTCTTGGATGCAAAAGTCCACTTGCACTATGTACTTATTTTGCGTGAGTCCCCAGATATTAAAGATAACATTTTGACGGGAAAAAATAGTTTTCCATCTTTACGATGATGATCAATTTCATATTGAAACGTCATAGATCACTGAACGTAGCTTACTAGATATTTCTGTTGTGAACCTCGATGTTGTGTACAATGTCACTCATATATTTAAAGAGGAGAATCGATGAATGGGACAGACATTGTCATGTTTTGTTTGTCATCATTGTAGGATTGTGCTTTGTTCAGCAGACACAGCTGGAATTTGCTTGAATTAATTCATCCCAATTTCCAAGTTCTGATTCATCACAATTATTGATTAAATTTACCTCAATCTCAGCTCAATAGTCAGGCTTATGGAAAAAAAAGTCTACTTATATAAAATAATAATGGAAATCCATTAATGCCGACATTGCACTCTCTGCCAGAAGTCGTCGTCTCTCCCTGCACTGACCTCCTTATGAGACCCGTATGCCTGTTGGACCTGGCTACAGCTGTATTTTTTATGTTGCTTACTAAGATGGCCTTAATATTGCATGGACCCTTGTGGAGTCCTGAAAGTGCTCAGCATCTGTCACTTAGAGTGACAAGTCTCCTTTGAGTACCACCTACTCCACCATCATTCTCACCTCTGAACATGCCTTTCTTTCATGGTTGACAAACTAACTGTCTTGAGCATTCAGTGCTTCCTCAAATGACTGAACTGGTGTAGGCGCCAAATGTGTCCACTTGATTGATGATGTTGCATCCTGAAACCAGACAAAAAAAACCAAAACTATTTCACAAGCAAAGGAAATAGCCAATGAAGGATTTGATAGCATTTTTACAAAAGACAGCGTGTGTCAAGAAGGTGTGGCAAGCAGATGTTTTCTACTTCCTGGTGAGAAGAGAAATGCATCATGATTGTCTCACACGTACAGTCTCTTAATTTTATTTGCATTCCACAGAAACAAGGATCAACTTCTTAATGCACAATTATGCCCCATATGTTGCTCGAACAGCAAGTAGCCTAGACAGATTCCATAAGGGTGAAAATCTCATGACACACATTTTAGAATGAATACATGTATTTTCTGAAGTACTTAATAGTCTAAACTGATGTGTTCATGGTCAGACCAGGAAGTGTAACAGACCTGCTTGACAAATGTCGTCTTGTTGACATGTAGTTAAGAAATCCCATCATATCCTTCAGTTGAGGTTTCACTAGCTCATTGAGAAGTTTAAAAGAAGAGATCGCAACTGTGGGGTATGAATTCATATTCCACAATACATTCCACATGCAGACACATTTGGATGCATCATTCTAAGTGCTGTTACTAATGCTGGCTTTGCATTATTTCAAAACGTTTTTTTTCTCAAGGATTTGACAAAAAAAATCCCATCTGTAAGACAAGAATAAATAACAATAATAAAGCTTAATTTATACAGGTATAGCACTTTTCATATCGCTGTTTACAAGGTTCTTTACAGGGAGAGCAGTGAACAATGTTTGGACTTGCTCAACCAAGAGAGTAGACAGCTACACTCTCTGTGAAACAGTTTGAAAAGTAACTCAGCTGGCGTTCATCTCCTCATCAATCCTTCCATTGATATCTACCCATCAACGCCAGCTCGAGTTGCCTGATGGTTGCTTCTCATTCTGTTACGGTAAACTCTTACAAGACTTCTATGCTCTCGTTTTCCTCCTTGACCTTTTCGAAATTGTTCCTGTGCGCTTGAATTCCTATTCAGCCGTATCCTGTGTTCCTCTGGAGTTCTTCCTTGCTCCGCTTTCGTTTCTCCTTTACGCCATTCAGTCCATGCGTGAGCTGTTTTACAGTCTCACTTTTCATTTATATCTCCGACATAGTTTATAATAATTGCTCCCTCGTGACCTTAACTCTGAGTGTGTTTTGTGTTCTCCCAGTTTTTGGCTTTGAATTCTAATTCGCCTCTCCTTTGTTTTCAGATTCTTCCCCAGTCCCTGCGTGTTTTTCCCAGTCCGCGTTTTGGTTCCGTCGCCTTTAGTTATCGTTATTTGTCTGTCTACTTATTGTTTATTCATTGATTAAATCTTTGTAATTGAATCTTGTCTCCTGTGCCTTCTGTCGGCCAGCACTTCCTGCACTTGGGTCCATTGCTCTGAAATCATGACAGCTGACAGATGAGCTTTTTTTTTACTTTAATTTTTTTTCTTTCTGTAAAACGTCATCAGAGCTCAAAGACCACATATATAAATTCAATATATAAACTCAAACTTTGTTAACATGACCCGGTATTCTGACATCTTCAGCCTCAAATTGAGGCGCGAATTAGTGGAGAATGGCCACAAAGGCAAAAAGCCATTACAAGGTGTGTTTTCAAAAATTTGTCCCCACAAGTACAGTTATTTAAGGTACACACACACACACACACACACACACACACACACACACACACACACACACACACACACACACACACACACACACACACACACACACACACACACTTTTACTTCTATCCTGGTGCGGACATTGTGAAGTGTAGCGTTTTGTCAAAAATTGATCCGTTCTTTGTCTAATGTCACACAGATCAAGCTGCAAAATTGAACAGAAGTGGCCCTGAATTTACAGTACCACATCTAATTCCAGAAGAGCATGATGAAGACCTGACTTATATCACAGGTTCTTAGTCATATGGAGGAGGTTTGGCATTTGAACCTCATTTATCATACACAAATCAGGCCTCTTTGACCCAGGAGGATAATACAACAGTTGCTGGGATCCAGTCACAGTTGGCTGAGCAATTTCCCTTCTAGTCCTCTGCAGGTCAGTGGTGATGGGAAAAAAAAAGAATTTTACATGAATGAATTAGTACTATACTTCTTCTGTTTTCATCCCCCGTGTTGTTATCTGAATTTAAGATGAATCACATCACTGCCTGGATGTACATTCATAGTAGTTCATGTTTGGTTTTTGAGAAGCTGTTGAGAAGTTTTCAGACATGCTGTTGAGATGAATTGATCCCAGCTCATTCCACAAAGCCACAAACTGTGAAAGCATTTATTTGGGATTTTACAGTTGCCCTCCCACTTAAATAAGGATGTTGGCAGAGCTTTAATAATACTTTGTTTTAATTTTCATTGATTTCTGAGGCAATTTTGAAGTATAGCTTCATGATTTAAGGGAGGAATTGTTAATTTCAAGGCTGACTGATGTCAGGAACACTCATTTAGCCCCACAGAAGAAAAGAAACATCCCTGACACATTTAGTAACAACCTACATTTTCCACTCTCTCATAATCCAGTTAGCTGTGCTGCAGTAAATAACAAGTCTGAGCCTATGGATGGATCTCTCTCTGTAAAGGATAATCTTTTCCTTTTAGAAATAAATTCTCAAATAAATGTCCACGAAGTCGTTACACAACCACTGCATGAGTGGGCAATACTTGTAATTTACATTGCTTAAAAACAACCATATGCTGGGGTATGAAGCAAGGTGTGTGGATCTGAAATCTGCTGTGTTGACTGTAAGCTGCTGCAAGGCAAGCAATAGGCAGATGGAGTTTCATGAAACAGTGTCCTCATTTTCAGAGATCAGTAAATCACACTATTGTTTTACAAATTATGGGAAGTTTCATTCAAATGGTTGCGCTATTTATAGTGCTATTTAGTGGACTCTGAAAATAGGGACACTGCTTCATGAAGCCACGTCACCCCATCACCGTGCACCAGGAACTCATATGAATCACTTCATGAATCACACCTGTGTGTGGTAGTCTGGATACAGCCAACAGATCTGTGGCATGGAGGTATTTCTGAGAAAGACAAATGAAAATACAAGCGAGTGCATCTGCAAAACATTTATTTTATTTGCCGTTATTACATGCTGGTAATACTCTGCGTGCAAAAGCGGTCTTGGCAGCCAATAAAGTTGATACCGAGTTCCCACAACAGTCACAATGTGATTGTGGATCTTAATACATATTACATCTCTTTGATGTAATGTTTATTGTAATGTAATGTCGATGCCCCCTCTGTGTCCTGGATTATGGAGTACCTGACGGGTAGACCACAGTATGTGCGCCTGCAGGGCTGTGTGTCGGACACAGTATTTAGTAATACTGGGGCACCGCAGGGAACTGTTCTCTCTCCATTCCTCCACTTCATTTACACTACAGACATCTGCTATTGGCCGGAGACTTGCCACCTTCAGAAGTTCTCTGACAACTCTGCCATAGTTGTGTATGTATGATGTCTGATGACGGTCATGACCCAAAGGTCATTACCGTAGGTGAGGGTCAGGATGAAGATTGATCAGTATATAGAGAGCTTTGTCTTCTGGCTCAGACTCTCTTATGGAAAACAGTGCGGCGAAGGGATTGCAATACCGCCCCTGCTGCCCCAATTCGCCGACCATTCTCCAAAGCCCTAATCCCCTCACATGAGAACAACACCCCGAGAGACTTAAACTTCTCCACTTGAGGCAAGATCTCAGTCCCAACCTGGAGAGAGCAATCCATCCGTTTCCGGTTGAGAACCATGGTCTCGGACTTAGAGGTGCTGATCCTCATCCCAGCCGCTTCACACTCAGACGCAAACTGATCCAGCATGAGCTGTAGGTCACGCGATGATGAAGCCATCAGAACCAAATCATCTGCAAAGAGTAGAGACTGGATCCTCAGGCCACCAAACTGCAAACCCTCCTCACCAGAGCTACGCCTTGAAATACTGTCCATGTAGACCAAGAACAGGATTGGTGACAAAACACCACCCTGACGGAGACCAACCCTCACTGGGAATACATCAGACTTTAATCCAAGCATACGAACACAACTCCCGCTCCGGGAATACAGAGGTTCCCGGAGCAGCCCTCAGTAGAGAACCACTCACCCCATACTCCCAAAGCACCTCCCACAACCGATCCCTGGGCACCCGGTCATAAAACCCGGTCAAAAAACAGAGGTTGGGATTTATTTATTAAGAGTAAATAAAAGTATACATCATTTTCCACAATCAAACAAAGAGAGGAAGGTATCGAAGTGAGGATATCAATTTTGATTTTGGTTGATACCCAGCTCTAAGGCAAGCTGATAAACGCTTACAGTCTGTGTTTCTTTCATATACGGCTTATATAATGCTTTTCATTTTTTTGCAGCTTCAGACAGATTTGTTTTTGGATTCTTTGGTCCAATATGGCTCTTTGAACATCTTGAGTTGCCGACCCCAGTTTTAGTCCAATGAGAAGCCTATACATACGGTATGTGTCAACATGCAACAGTGAAGGCTGCCATTGTCATCAGTATGGGACACAATAGAATCACAATCAAAATCAAATTTATTGCCATGGTCAGTGGCGATCCCACCAACTGGGAAAGTGCTTTGGAATAAAGTGCTGACAAAAAATAAATAAAATAAAATAAAATAAAATAAAATAAAATAAAATAAAATAAAATAAAATAAAATAAAATAAAATAAAATAAAGTCAACACACCTGCTCTTCCTAAGGTGTATGTCAGATTGTCCCATTGTGATCCATTTTCTGGTTCTTGAACTTTTTATCATAGTATCCTTGAGTTCGACTGCCGCACACTTTCTGTTTCATCCTTTGTTCACCATGCTCAGCTGTGTCTGAATAAGACCACTACATGCTTGTTGCGCTATGCAAGTGTGTTGATAATCATGTTATCTTCTGTTGTCTTTTTAATATTGCTCTGTATTTGATTATCTTAGAAAGCTTACAAACTATGTGCAAGAAAATTAAGTGTTTGATTAATTAATAATAATTTCTTTTTAGTTTCTTTGGTGAAGGTGGACTGGCAACTCTGTGATTTGTGTGTAAATGTTAGGTACCCAGCCAGTATTCCCGGCCAACTTGAGTCACGAGAATGATCAGCGAATGACCAAAGTTGCAAAACTTGCGTCATTTCGAGAAGATAAGATGCAAAAGTGAAGTCTGGGGTACTCAATACTTTACACATGCAGATGGTGGACACCCTTCACTTCAATCTAAGCAACATTTGTGGTCCTTTTTCTAGCTAAGTTGTGGTGTTTATAAAGTTCGCAAACTGCCCACAGTCGAGGAGACGAGGGAGGCTGTTGTTATACAGTGAACAGCGAGCAAGAGAGCATATTTGACTGACTGAGATTCTGTAGAGGAATATTTATCTCGTATAGCATGACAGAGTGTGGCTCTGCTTTTGCCGTGAGTCCACAGGCAGTACATACTGGACTCAATGCTTTAACTGTATTATGGGAATGTGGAGAATATCTCATCTCTTCTATCATTTCTTCATGGGAATCAGAGTCAGTCCTGGTATTCTAGTCAATCTGTGATGGTGATGTGACTGTCTTCCTCCCACAAGAGCCATTTTATTATGCCTATGAGACTTTTGTCTTAATGGGAAAAGCATTAGAGTAAATGTATGCAAATAGAGTGCAACATTCTCTCAACTGGGTTTATGGCCCAAGGGTTAGATAAAGAGGGAGTGTGCTTTTATAGAATGAAAATGACTTCACACTGTCAAGGTCATTCCTGCTCACCTTGGTTCTGGCAGCTGAGCCATGCACTATTAGCGCCCGCTTTATCCTGAAAGAGACACTTGATCCTTAACAAGGGCGTCTGAGGTTATCTTAAGTAAAATCAAATATTCATTCTCATATAGCTTGATTAATGAGATCTTCACCCATCTCTATCTCTATCTTGAGCTCCTTGTCACAGAAATGACTTGCTGCATCATTTTCCTACTTGCCAATGTAAAATAAGAAAAGGCTGTGTGATTTACACTTGACTGACTGTGACATGAATGTGCCAGAGGAAGTTGACAACCATTTTCATTTATTAACACTTAAATATCATGCCAAAGTCTATTTCAGTCATGGACAATATTTATACTTCTGCATTAGTCCTAGCTCAACTCATTATTCAACATTGTATTTAAAATGTTGGTAGATTCATTTCTAGAACAGAACTCACTCCTCATCAAAAACCCCTATCGTTGCCTTCTTCTACTGATGACTGTACATCAAAATTGTCATGATTTGCTTTTATTTTGTATTACTTCCGTTTTTGTCTCCTTCCTCATCCCTGTTTTGTTGGAGCTTCATCCACCGCTCTTTCTTAAGCACTTCGGATCCAGCAATGTGTGCCAGATCCAATCTATTCCTTCTCAGGTAATTGGCTTCCGCTTATCTTTCACCTCGTCCGCTCGTCTCTTGTGTTTTGTGATCATTTGGTTTTTCCCCTGGTGCCTGAGTTAGTGTTGTTTCTAATCCGAGTTTGTTCCAATCTTCTCATGTTTCCTGTTTCCTCTGATTTAGTCTTTATCCCTGGTGAGTTCGACGACCGTGTTCGTGTTTTTTTCTGATTATCGTGTTTTTGTATTTTCAGATTTTGGTTGGACTCATTTTCGTTTGCTTAATTCTCCTGGTTCGGTGACTCTTTGTGAAGATTAAATACTATTTTACTACTCTGATCTTGGGTCCCGCTCAACAGATTTAGCAGAATCTAAAAGCAACAGCTCAACGCAGTAATCTAAAAACGACAAATAGTACATATATTGATTTGAGTTGCAACATATTTCTGGTATGTCAAATGGGTATTTGATGGGTTGTGATATGGCTGTATTTCCACATCCTTGAAGGATTAGCTTTTGGGAAGAATCCTCTTGTGACTTGAGCTGTAATGCCAACAAATTTGCTATAGTCATTTTATTATTTACATTTTATCGGCCAATTTAATTGCATTAGCAGTATTGATGCATCTGATTTTGTTCTTTTTTTTTACTAGCCTCCTTCCAGTGCTGAAGTTGAGCGATCAGGTTTATTTTGTAATTAAATTGTTGGACTCGACCTTCGGTCTCTGTCTCTTCCCTGCTGCATGTGGGTCACCCTTGTGGGTCAACTTTGTACCAGATACACTGTTTTTTCCAGCCTTAGTAGGACCAGGGCTCCCGTCCACAATCCTTCTGCGCTTGGAACCTGTGCAGCTTTGACTTTGAACCTTGGTAAACTTCTAAGTCCAGAACAAGGCCACCCGCTGATGCCAGGACAAAGTTATTAAGTGTACAATTAGAGGCTATCCAAGAGGGGCCACAATTGTATTCCAACCCAATCCTGAGAGTGTCCTGATAGTATAGAGCCACTCTCGGCTCCCAGTCCAGAATGTGAGCAGACGTTTTACCTCCCAAAGAGGTCAGTGTTGGGCATGTTTGGAAGTTTAGAAACTTATACTAACATGTGGGAACAGAAAGTAAGATTTGTCTGTAAACACATCTACTGCCACATGTGCGCTCATGTCCATTGCTTTCAGTGACACATGGAAATGTCTTTCCCCTGTTGATGTGTCACATCTGAAAGAGGAGCAACAGAAGCTGGTGCGAGACATGTTGTATGAAAAGTCGGATGTATTTGCGAGAGATGACTCAGATATTGGTTGTATCCCCAGTTTACAGCTCCATACCCATGTATATATATATATATATATATATATATATATATATATATATATATATATATATATATATATATATATATATATATATATATATATATATATACTATTTAATATTGTTTAATAATAATTTAATCTCATTACTTATTTAATAGTTTAATTATTATAATTAATAACAATTTGATATTTGATTATTTACATTTAAATAGTAATTTGCATTTAATATAGTAGTAGTGCAGACATAGGTCTGCAAATTACTCGATAATGGCTGGATCAGAAAGTCCACTTCATCGTATTCTTCCCCTGCAGTCTGTGTCAGAAAAAAAGACCAAAGTCTTTGTGTTGATTTTCGAGCTTTGAACAGGAAGACGGTCCCTGACCGTCACCCCTTACCACGCATTCAAGACTTGTTGGACAGTCTGGGAGGTTACTCTTGGTTCTCCATTCTTGAGCAAGGAAGTGCTCATCATCAGGGGTTTGTGGACGAGAGCTCCCGACACATGACAATGTTCAGCACACAGTGGGGTTTATACGAATGGATACGCCTTCCCTCCAGCTTGATGAATGCCCCAGCAGGATAGTTTGCGGGGTGAGAGTTGTTCTCCCTATTTGGACGATGTCCTTCGTTTTTCAAAGACATTTCAAGAACATGTTGATGATTTGAGGTATGTGTTTTGTCGCTGAAGAGAGCATGGTGTTAAATTACATCCTAAGAAATGTGAATTGTTCAAGAAGCAGGTTCGATATGTTGGTCGCCATGTGACAAGTGAAGGAGTCAAGATTGATCCGTTGATTTGGAGGCAGTGCAGCAGCTGCGGAACAGGGAGCCCCGGGATGTTGGTGAGGTTAGATCACTTCTTGGTTACTATCGAACCTCCATTCAGGACTTTTCAAGGATAGCTAAACCCTTGTTTCAGCTCATTGAAAGTTCCGATGGGTTTCCGACACATCTAACAAAGGTTTGGATGCTGTGCTGTACCAACAGAAAGGGAACCAACTCTGTGTTATTGCTTACGGATATATATATATATATATATATATAGATAGATAGATAGATAGATAGATAGATAGATAGATAGATAGATAGATAGATAGATAGATAGATAGATAGATAGATAGATAGATAGATAGATAGATAGATAGATAGATAGAGAGAGAGAGAGAGAGAGAGAGAGAGAGAGAGAGAGAGAGAGAGAGAGAGAGAGAGATTTTATTTTGTACGCAGCTCATGCCACCAATAACGTGGCCCCGGTCTATGTGTGAGCGACGCTGCAGACTGGAGCATCTCATCTTCGGACTTCACCACCATCAACAATGAATAATAGGTGAAACACATGCCATACGTTTAGTTTAGGGAATGACGGAGTGAAACGTGGAACTAAGTCATGTGAATGTTGTTGATCGTGGATCTGATGACAGTTAAAGTCTTAGGACCGCGACTCACATCGGCATTGAACGTGCTCCATCTATCTGTTCTCATCTACTTTTATCTGTTCATGTGTAAGGGGCTCTCAGGTAACCCAAAACAAACGTGCCCCTGACTTGGTGTGACCTCATGATTCTTATGCTAATATTGGAATTGTAAATGACCTCATATCACACAATACACACACCCATCCAGACAAATTAGCACATGAACACACGTGTTCATCAAGTTACTTGACCTGCATAATAATTTATTTACCACAGTTTAGCATGCCGACCTGAATGTTTGCCTGGTTCACTCATACTAAGAGCCGCCAAGCAGGACAAAGGAAACAGTTAGTTGTCCCTAAAACGCTGAGGCCTACTGTTCTGAAGCACTTGCACGATGACAAGGGAATTGTGGGTGCGGATAAAGTCATTCATCTAGCCCGAGAAAGCTTTTTCTGGCCATTTATGCAAGAGGACATCGAAGCAAGTGTTGGTGTGTTAAGCAGTAACAGCTAAATTGTCCTCAGAGAGAAGATGGGTGAGGGTCCAGTTTACCGTGAACAACGGTACCCCCAACAGAGTCAGGGGGTCAGAGTATTCTTGTGTTGCACCAAAACCTTTTACTACTTGTCAATGATTTGCCTGTGGAACCAGCAAGGTGTCAGGACCTCATCATGAGAAGACACCACTACTGAGGACGTAGATCGGGACAATGAGAATGAGGATGGGGAACTGGACAGCTACTGTCTCCGGCTCATACAGTTGGGTATTTGGAAAAATGTTTTCTCAGGGGGATCCCAATCAGAGCAGCAGAATGGCCGTACTATTGAAGCTCCAGAATTTCAGCCACGACAGGAGGCCAACAAGACACATGAACAGGAATACCCAGTACAGAGTCCTCAGTTAAATGTTGAAGCATGCTCAGATCAAACAGAAATAGAGGAGAGTAACAACATGGTGGAGGATGCAGGCTATGATGAACCAGGTGGTGTTCATCGGTCTGACTCACAGTCACAATGCGAAGACGAGCCTCTTCCTAAGAGGTCTGCATGGGAATTAAGGCCCTGTACCATCCCATGCTTAACTTTTTAGTGGTTTTCACAGCCACTTACTGGGGAGAATTTGGGGGTGCGGCACATAATCTGCAACAGATACAACGTAGTTTTGACTTTTGTTTCTCAATACCTTATTCTTGTTTATGGTAGTATTCAGCCTTGTTAGTGGGGCAAAATAGATCAGTTGATAGTGGGTTTGTTCCCAACTCCTGACGTATTTGTGTTGTCATTAAAATCCTATTCTCAGTGTAAGGAGAGGCAGATGCGACATAATACAGCAGTCGGGCTGTCAATTATGATTTGGATGCCTCAAGTGCAAGATTATTATAAGTGTCACATCTGGTCTCCCAGCCTCACTGGGGCTTCATTCCTCATTGTCACTGGATTTTCAACATGTTATGTCGACCAAAGATTCTCACTATTGCACTATTTTAATAAACCGCAGTCCCTTATTTATATTATAACTTGTTTATTTATTTATTAACTTTAATTTATTTAATCTTGTGCGCTGTCATGCATAAAACATTTTCATTTTGATTATTCCAAATGGGACGTATTTTTCATCACCATTTAGATCAGTATAGGGACAACTGATCCTCAAAGGGTTGGAGAGGTGCAAGTTTTTGTTCCAATCTATATAGCACGCACAATTAATGATGTTCCAGGTGAGGCAGGTGATAAGAGACTGAAAGAAATGACTGGTGTTCACTTCAACCCTTTGTGGATTTGTCCACCCGAGTTGGAGACTTAACAATAATAATAATAATAATAATAATAATAATAATAATGATAATAATAATAATAAAGGTGCAGCTGTTCAAAGGACCAGTCACACATGTTGATACTGCACTACCAGACTGACATCTTTAACAATACAAAGCACAGAACAATTTGTCACATTACTGTGAAGTTGGACAAGATGCTGAAGCGAATGTGAATTTTTTTTTTTTTTTTTTTTGATAAATGCACTGTGCCAGTGCCTTCCCATTTAAGGTTAGGGTTTATTCTTATTTTGGACTTTCAGATGTTGGCAAAACAAATCATTTAGAAAACTCATGACAACTTCCACCATTTTAAGCGCGTTGGGTTGAACAGTGGTTGATACATAATGCAACTAAGATACTATCAAACGGGGGATTTGAAGAAAATCAGAAGTAAGGGGTTGCAATCAAACTGATGCAGCATAAACGCATACACACATTGATGACAATGTAAAACATCTTAAAATGTTAAAATTAAAAGTGTACAATTAAAGGCACACAGGAGGAATAAGGGGGCTTTTTTGTTCTGCCAGCAGACACTGTCATCTCTGTCCAGTGAAAAAAGGCCACACTATGGCACTATTCTATAACCATTAGTGCAGTTATTCTTTGGGATGTCAGGTAAAACCTCTTCACCAGAGAATGACAATAAAATTAATGACAAATTTGCATTGGATTAAAAATACTGTTCTTGTGTCTTTGTCTCCTCCAGCCAGTGTGAGAGGCTTACTGTATAATGTGTCTTCATGTGTGTACTTTTCAAACGCTGGTGTAACCCGGAAAAACAATCTGAGTACAAGGTGAGATACAAGAGATACATGAGATGTGTCCCCTCCATTAAGGAAGATAATTTCTTGTTTTCCCGCCATTGGCACTAACGTTAGTACTAACTAGTACCATTATATTGATGGCTATGACAAAAATCAGTGCATTGCAATCACTTAAGATACTGTAGTATCCATCTATAGCATCATGAATTCTGCAGATGTCTTTAGATGTTCATGATTTGCCTACATTTGGAAGTGCTCCTACTACAGTTGGTGTTCTGACAGCTAATTAATAGGCATGTAGCAGAGCGGAATGATAAATCTACATATTAAAGTCCCAGCTCTGGTGCGCACTGTGGTGGAGCTAAAACGAAATCCATCATAGATGAGCTTCAACGATGGCTTTATTCTCTAAGGACAGGGTGATGCACTGCCTGCACAGGTGTGAGTGTGTGAAGAGATTGCACACATGTTGTTTGCATGTTACGAGGTGCATCCATCAGAGGCAGATCTGTAGGAATGTGATGGTGGTATGAAGTTTGGGCGAGACATTTGTCCGTGTTGATCAAAATGAGTTTTGAAATAATTCGAATATGACAACTTGAGCTTAAGATCGATACATATTAATGCAGGCACTCCAGAACACACGTCAATTATAAAGAGCACTTCACATTGCATATGATTTGAAAAAAAACAAAACAACACACTGAAGTCTTTGATTGAGTGTGGTGCTGCCATGGTTTCGGAAGGAGGGACCCAAGTGCTGGTCGACAGAAGGCACTGGAGACGAGATTAAATTACAGTTTAATTGATGAATGAAACAATGAATCAGACAAACAAATAGCGTGAACAAAAAACACTGGGGAAGAATCTGGATACACAAGAAAGGCAAATTAGAATTCAAGCCTGAGATAACTGGGAGAACACAAAATGCACTTGGAGTTAAGCTCATGAGGCGGAGTAAACAGAAAGTGCTCGTGGTGGAGAACACACATACACACGAGGAAATAACTAAGTCGGGAGAAAATGAAAAGTGAGACTGGAAAACTGCTCACACGCGGGCTGAATAGCGAAGGGTAGCAACAGAAGCGGTGCGAGGAAAAACAAGGAACTTAGGATGCGGCTGAATAGAGATTCAAGCGCGCAGAGAAATTTAGAAAGGTCAGGGAGTGAAAACGAGAGCTCGGGAGTCTTGAGAGAGTTTACCGGAGCAGAATGCGTGGCAACCATCTGGCAACAGGAGCTGGCGTTGATCGGTTCATATCCATGGGAGGCTTAATCACAAATGAACGCCAGCTGTGTTGCCTGTGAAGCTGGAGAGAAGGAGGCAACAGAAAAATGTGAACAACCGAGGGTAACAAAATAAAAGCACGAGACAATTCACGGAGGAAAACAACACCGAACGGACAAAGTGTGGACATGTCAGGTGCTGGTGAAAATGAAGACAAACCTTTAAAAAACTTACTGTGCATAAAAGTAGCAGTGGCCTTCCAGTGTTTTTATTTCCGAAGAATATTCGTCCTCAAGTCATATATGAAGAAAAATAATACCAGTTATTGTGATCACTGAAAAAGTTGTCATCTTACCTTATGATATTTTCTATCCCAACATGACAGCAGAGAGTTCACGGATGATAGTCCCACCCACTCAAACACAGATGCTGAGTCGGGCTGTGAAGTGAAGCCCAGAAAAATACACTCACAGAAGTGTTCTTTGTTTTTCCAAGCTCTGAAATGTCTTGAACTTGCTGCCAACAAAGAAAACTTGTGCGAGTAGTTTGTTGACTTAAATCCAGTGCAAGTGATGACTGTAATTTATGCTTTTAGACACAAAATGAGAGCTCAAATGTTTTGAAAGTCTTTTATCAACTAAAAATGAGGGGGAAAAAAATAGTGCAAACGTCAGAACATTAAATACAACACAGGATATAACAGATAAACATACTGATAATTCAATAAAAACATAAACATAAATAACTTTTTTTTTAATTTAGTAATGGGCACAGGTGTGTATGTATGTCTTTTTCGGTGACACCACTAGAGAAACAGCACAACATGAGCAAATGTTTTATTACAAAGACATAAATGGTGAGTTGCAACAGATGGGTTCTGCCATTTTATAACTGGAAATGAAATATATATGAAAATGAATAAACACATCAGACCTCATCAGTCGTTGGCGGAAATACCAGGTTCTTCACAAAATAATTTATCTACACCAGCTCCTGGATTTCAAGACCGGCGGCGAGGATTCTCCACAAGTCATATGAACATAATTGGAGTGGAGATAATGACCAGATGCCTCATCGGGGGTCACCACCCTCTGAAGACAAGCAGATGAGACCTTAAGATCGTCAGAGTGGTGAGAAAGCGTGCTCCACTCTCTACCAGGACTTTCAATCATGGTATAGTTGGCCAGCGAACCACCCAGCAGGGGTGTGTCTCTACCTATAAAAGGTGAGCACACCTGTGCCCCGTCCTCTTAGTCCTCTCAGCCACTGGACTGTGAGTTTGTTTGACGTTACGTTTAAGTGATTATTACGTTAATTTTTTCATCATCTCCCATGAGGCGAGCTGCTCCCTCCCTCACCTGGACCTCAGGCTTCATTTATAGAGAGCCTCAAGTTGGGGAATCATCCCCCCGTGATTGGCCCCTCTGTAGTCCTCTACAGTCCTTACTGTTTGGTAGACAGAGTTGAACGAGCGAGGTGTCCACATCCATCCAATGCTATGTGTGCCACTTTGACACCAGGAATTCACTTCTGCCCAGGTTGTCGAGTTGTGCTCCCTTGGCAGAGCAACCGGACGACAGCCATGTTGTTTAATATAACCTACTTGGGATCCAGCCAGATTATTGCCCTGGTGAACAACATGGCGTTCCTATGCGGGGCGATGGATTTTCTCATTTTGAGTGAACATAAATTGAACAGGTACAGGACACAAGTTGGGCACCAGCATCTATTGTTGGCACTGTCTTCAATGCCGGAAGTGGATAAGAAGTACGTGTTGGTGACCTCTCTGTCAGGAGAATCAATGTTCGCCCGGAGCTGGAACTGGCTGCACGGCACATAGCTGTCAAAAACGCCTTGGTGACACTCTGAGAGCATTTGCATCCAGGAACACCGGTGACCCCGCCCCAATGTTACTGATCGGCGCACCAAGGATGCGTCAGGTCCGATTCCTCCACGTCATTGCAGGTCACCCCTCAGTCCAGAGGTTCTGCACAGCAGGGAGAATGGAAGACTCGGTGTAGACCATGGAGTAATCAGATTTGCTTCCGTATCCCTGGCCGGTCACACGTAAGGCCCTGTGCACATTACGGATGTCAGCAGGTGTCTCGTCCTCTTCATCAAGCAGCTTGGAAGAACCAGCGCATTCCCCATTTAAGATGGCTGGAGATTCTCAGGTCGGGCTCTGGTGTTTGTCTGTTCCCCCGCCGTTTTCCATTGTTGGACACAGCTGAGGTCAGGAGAGCATTGCGGGTGCTTATGGAATGAAGTGCATGTTCAATGTACTGATGCTCAATGGTTTATCCTCCCCCTACTTCCTGGTGCCCAAGACCAGGCGGTGGAGGCCCATACTGGATCCCAGTCATCAGAATCAGTGAATTATCACTTGTCCATTTTGCATGTTGACCGTCAAAAAACTGAGTCAGGCAGGGAGACTGGATTACCTCTATAAACCTGAACAATGCATACTTCCATGTACCGATCTTTAAGGAGGTGACCCAACTGTGGTTCGCGGTGAATCACAGCAAGAGCTCAGTGAGTCTCAGTCAGTCCGCCGTGTATCTGGGGGAGCTACAGGACAAGGTGTGCACGCTTGACAGATGCGTGCATCAAGCCCATTCACCACATGACTTCACGGTTGCTGGACGTCAGCAGCCACCGTGATGTCCTTCCTGGGGTTTATGCAGCAGCCCACACAGTAGTTCTGCTGTGTCTGCTGCACATGAGGGAACGCCACCAATGGTTTGATCGGCTGAAGCTGCACCTGCCCTGGGACAGAAAGAATGGGCAGCTCTGAGGAGCTCAGTGAATTCCAGAGTGGAACTGTCATTGGATGTGCAACAAATCCAGTCGTGAAATTTCCTCGCTCTGTTGTCTTGCCAGCAGGTTCTACACTCGGGGTGTGAAGAGAGTAGGCAGAGAACAGAAGCACGAAGAACCACAGCAGCAGCTGGATGCAGGCTTTGTTTTTTCCAGATCGGCATCAGCATCTAGTTGTCAATGGTCAGGGTGGCGCATAGTGCTGAGAGATCACCGACTTTTTGCACAGTCAAGAGCTACAGAGCTCCAGACTTCATGTGGCCTTCAGATTAGCCCAGGTGCAGTACGCAGAGAGCTTCATGGAATGGGTTTCCATGGCCGAGCAGCTGCATTCAAGCCATACATCACCAAGTGCAATGTAACATGCTGGATGCAGTGGTGTAAAACACGCTGCCACTGGATTATAGAGCAGTGGAGACGCCTTCTCTGGAATGACGAATCACGCTTCATCTGGCAATCTGATGGACGATTCTGGGTTTGGAAGTTGCCAGGAGAACGCATATTTCAGATTGCATTTAGCCAAGTTTGAAATTGGGAGCAGGATTATGGTGTGGGGGTTGTTTTTCAGCAGTTGGTCTAGGCCCCTTGGTTCGAGTGAAAGGAACTACGAATGCTTCGGGAAACCAAAAGCTTTTGGACAATTCCATTCTCCCAATCTTGTGGGAACAGTTTGGAGCAGACCCCTTCCTCTTCCAACATGACTGTGCACCAGTGCACAAAACAAGGTCCATAAAGACATGGATGACAGTCTGGTTCATGAACTTGACTGGCCTGCACAGAGTTCTGACTCAACCCGACAGAACACTTTTGGGATGAATCAGAGCGGAGACTAAGAGCCAGGCCTTCTTCACCAACATCAGCGTGTGACCTCACCAATGCGCTTTTGGAAAAACGGTCAAGAATTCCTATAAACATACTCTTCAACCTTGTGGACAGTCTTCCTAGAAGAGGTGAAGCTATAATAGTTGCAAAAGGTGGACCGACATCATATTGAACCCTATGGGTTGGGAATGGGATGGCACTTAAGTTCATGTGTGAGTCAAGGCAGGTGAGCAAATACTTTTGGTAATAACGTGTATCAGGGTCTCAAACTCAATTGGATTCCTGGTGAGTCTGTGCTGGAAACTGGAGAATGAGGAGACGTGTTTTTTTCCTACACATCATTGATCATTTTGTTCCATCTTCAGCATGTAATTAAAGGCATGTGGATAATACGTGTTGAGGTAGTCCAATAGAAGGTAAAACTCCGAACCAAACCAGCTAAAGTACAAAGAGAAGGCGTGGCCATTGAGCTTACAGAAGACCCTTACACTCTTAAACTTCTCTCATGTCATCTTTTGTAGTGAGTGGTTGAATATCAACGCTGTCAACCTGACAATGAGATATAGCCAATAATTTGTTCTAGCTTATATCATAAGATGTAGATATTTTTACACTGTCATACGATCAGTTTCTTTTAATGATCAGCAACAACTTAAGTTTCCACATAAATAGAATGCAGAATCTAAAAAGCCATGATGCCAAGAAACATCTATCCACAATTATTAAGGTGTTTTTATTAAAATGTTCTTGTAAACAGTGCAAGCTTTCTCACCATGAACACTTCTCTCTGATTCTTCTCAGAGAGAGAGTCCACTGTCTCACATTGGGTGATTTATAATAATTTGGACTGAATGTCTCAGAGAACGTTATACAAAGCCGGATCCAATGACTGGAGTCGCATTATATTAATTTGGATACAACTGTCATTGCAAACACCACTAAATGCCTCACACAGTAGAAACCCTGGACACTATCCACGAGGAGAATGTATAAGAATGATGAACCTGGAAAATAGATATTCTTCAAATCCTGCCCCAACGTCTCCCTCTAATATTGTTTTACGGCAGATACTTGGCTCAGGTCAAAGATTCATATTGATTTTGAACTTCAAGTTAATAGTTTGTCACTTAGAATTGGATTGTTCAGCAGATTTGATTTACATTTTCAAGCACATTCTGTTTTTATTACCAAAGGCAATGAATGTACTGTGGCAAACCAGGTTTGGAATGCAGCTTTCCAAAAGTCCACCAATGAGATTGTGATACAAACCCAAAAATTCAATAAAAATTAAAATAAATAAATAATAATAATAATAATACATACTACTGACAAAAATCCAGAAAAAAGATAGATAAAAGAGATTTAACAAAAATAAACAAAAATACATTTGGATTAATAAGCTGTGAAAAGAAAAAAGATGTGAACAAATAACACCTAGTTATCCGTAATGATTCCATTTATCCCTTGACTTTCTAATGGGTGCAATAAGCCTCTTCACTGACATTTATTGGTATTTAGAAACATTTTATTTCAATCCCAATTCCATTCCATTAAATGTACAACAACAGTCTCATCGCAATTCAATGTGAGGCATTGGAACGGTGCAAAGAGGTTTAATGACCTGCCCTTTTGTAATTTTCTTTTCCAAGACAGATTCCAGCCATGTAGTTACTTGATGAAGTCCATTTTGATTTCCAAATTCCTGGAAGTAAAGTCAAGTGTTGTTAGATACAACAATAGCACAAATGCTGATCACTTTTACAATATGAGTGAATCAATCTTTTTGACTGTCAATAAAGTTTTTATCCATTATTTAATGACTTCAGAATGTTTCTAAACAAGTAACTCTCAGCGATTACCCCTCATTCTTGTTTATCTTTCTTTGGAAATGTGGCAGTTGGCATCGATTGCCTCCCATGGGGTTTGGTAGATTTCCTCTTCACCATCCTGGAACTGAACTCTCTGCGTTGCAGTGAAGAGGATCATTGACTGGAACGTTTCTTGCCTGTCATGCTGCCCGGAGAACCTCGCTTTCCTTTTTGCTAGAATTATCATTAGCACTTACTCTCAATTTAAGCTTTTCACTTAAATGCACACTATGAACTTTATTTATTATACTTTCTTTTGTTTCTTTTTTTAAAATCTCATTCATACTGTAATTCTATAATAATAATAATAATAATAATAATAATAATAATAATAATAATAATAACATGTATTTGTATAATGATATTTTCATGCCAAATGAGACAAAACAGATCTGGGTGTACACCTCAAAACACACATCGAATGTGAGGTTGACAAGCTCACACCAAGCACAAGCTCATATTGTAAATACAAACAAAACCATGCATTTCCTCCTGCCAATCTGACAAATTGCAAGTATCTTTCACAAGCAGATGGAATGACAACAGGCACAGCCAATCGCATATATGAGATATCGGCGAGGGCTCTTCAGGTTGAACATGGGACTTCCAGCTGCCACCGACAGGAAAACAGCGATGTGTTGCATAGTCATTGATCAAACAATATGAACTGCGAGTTGATCAGTAGTGACTACACATTAATGGCAGGATATTGGAATGGATGTATGTCTAGCGTCACCCAATTGCAGCAGGGAAGGAAGGAATGTCACAAATGATTTTGATTAAGTGGAATTGTACACAAATCCAAAGTCAAAAACATTTAAAAATGCATTTAATTCCACCCAGGGAAAGTTTTTCATAAAAGGCCAAATGATCCAACTCAGGAAATGAAGCACACTTTATTTGCCAACAAAGTGCTGCAAAAGTAAATTCAAGCTTTCAGCCCATCAGAGACAGAAGGCAGATGCCATAGCAACAGTGGAAACTTTGAGGGGTTGGGAGAAGCAGTGGTGTGTCGAGCCGTTGGACTGGAACAGATATACGTTAATTGGAAGTAAATCTGACAGCTGCAGGGAAGAAATGAGGTACAGCACAGAGAAAAGCAAGAAACTCCATCAGCAGTCACCTAGACATCAGATTTAGTGGGCTGAAAAAACCCAGGATTTTCATTTACTTCAGCCATCGCATCTTATTTACTTAAAAACGCAGCTAACAAACATGAGGAAATTACCATTAAATGACACTGTCTTAGCTGCACTCACGTCCATGCCTTTAAATCCTGATTATCCCATGGGCGAAGCCACAGTCTAGCAAGCAAAGAAGCGCTGTTTTCGAGAAGGATAGGGAGGTGTTAGTAGTCATAAAAATAACACACAACAACACAGAAATATACTTGGTCTTGCAGAGAAAAGCATCATATGGACCTGTCAGTTATGACAGACCTTTGCAACTTTTTCTGTAAATATTACTTCAATACTCATACTGTAAACTTTTTTTTTGCATTAACCATGAACATGGCACCAAACCAGATGGTCATAAAAAGCCAGAGTTCCTGAATGAGACCTGCTGAATCAATACAAAACAGAAAAAAGATCCGACACAACCATTTTAAAAATGTAGCAGGGGAGACCAATGCTCAGAGAAATGTGACCAATCTAAATAATACCAAAAAAAAAACAGTGGCTTCATCCTGAAATAAAACTATTTGTGATTGGTTAAAATATGTTGAGGGGAATCGGAAGGGAAGGCTGCCCGAGGTGCATCCACAGGCGAGAGAAATGAAAGGGTGACGGAGCATAGCACCTCGGTTTCACAGGTCACATGCAGCACACTGGTCAGGTGAAAGACATGAGAAAAGGACAACAGGGTTATGTGTTAAAGAAACATATTCCTTGTTTATTTTTGTCTTCAGCACACACTGATCCACCTGTTTGACTATGGTGGCCAGAGTTGGACATAAAGTAAGTGTCAAAATCCCAGGAGGGAATCATTAGCTTTGAGGATATGGATATGAATTTATAGAAGCTGCTTCAAGTCCTCTGACATCCAATTTGGGTTTCATGTCAATATGCTCTAGTATCAGTATACTAACATACATGTGAAGATTACCCAAGATTAAATATATTTTTAATAGATCACAAACATTTAAACTTATATTTGTTAAATCATTTTTTTTTTACTATATCAACAAATTTCCTCTCTTCAATGTCAGTCTTGCAGATTGTAACCACTACGCACACAGATCACAAGCTACTGTAATCTCACGGTACAAGAGATCATCATTTCTGAAACTACCTCACTAATTTTAATGTCAGGTACGACAGACAGAGAAAGAAATGGAGTCCATGTTGTGGTTTGTTTATCATGATTTTTCGTTCTCACGTTTAGTGTCACTGAAGTACAGAGGATATCACGCACACAGAACAATGTCTTAAAAACTCAGTTCAACTATTTAAGTTCATGAGTATATCTGTGCATATTGCTTCAACTGGAAAGGAAGGTTTGTCAAGAATTAATCCTTTAAACAATACAAGCATTTCGATCATCTCAGGCTAAATACTTCAAAAATAGAAATTCCAGCAAACCTGATCCTTACGTGTGTTCAAACCTATGCGGGAGGTTTAGAACATAGAACATCTGAAAATCTGCCCCCCCCACTTGTGTTAATCTCTGCTTCAAACCTATGCAGTTGTATTACAGCTGCCATGGTTGCAACTTTTAAGCTGATGCCTGTGCAGCTTGTGCAGCATGGCGACATGCATCCCGACTGAACAAAACAAGCTGCAACGTCTGTCATTGTAGGATGTGATGTGTTTACCTGACTGACATGGCCAAATGTAGGCGTTTGTCCATAGAAGATGAGAAACAATATTCATTTGGCAGCTTGACTGAAAGGTCGATCCCCCAGCCTCCATCAGCAAAGGTTGTCGATCAATAAAACTTAACATTTGTCACCAAAGTCTGCCTTAAGCAACAAATATCAAGCCCATTTTGATTACCCGCATGATTCATTAAAATCAAACAGGCAATTAGTCTGTCCTCAGTCAATACTTTGTGCCTCAGGTGTCGTGTCTCTTCTTCACACTTTTTACCACTAACAAAATCTGTCCACTGAGTTGCATTTCCACATGGCTGTTGCTCTCACTATGACACTCAAACGTCATCCATCTGTTTGACCTAGAGTTGTAGTCAAGACCAGCTCTGACCCGAGAGCGAGACAAGACCAAGACCAAAGTTAAAGTCAAAGCCAATGTCAATACCGAGGCCACACCAAAACTTGGAGGGAGCGAGACCAAGTGAGAGGTAGGAGACATTCGGAAGCTCTCTTCAGTGAATTACATTTGATGTCAGTTGTTATTTATAAGCTCCAATATACAGTATGTAAATGGAGTTCTAAAACATGTCATAAAAATGAAGCCTTGTTATCATTGTTTCGGTCAGTCTGTCAGTTTCTTCAACTGTTTGAGGGCCCAAACTCTGAAATAATCTTTTTTAGTTTTTTTTTTTCTTTCAATAAAAAGACAAAATTTTCAACATTCAAATACCATACACCTCCAGGTACATATGTTGTATTGCTGTCTACATTTAATACCTGCCACATACAAAATAATTCATGAATATTACAATACTGCATTTGCCTGTTTTCTTTTTCTATCTTTTGATAGACTTTGTCTGGAGCACCATTTTCATCACTTTAACCAATATGTTTTTTTTGTAATTGATGTTTGTCTTTAGGCCATTTACTCAAGAAAGAAGGAGGTACTTCATTCATCAATATTGATACTTCATTCATCAATTGCAGAAATTACAAATGCTTCTTCTCAAAAGGAAGGTGATCGACCAATAACTACACATTATTGGTTCGGGCCCTAATCGTATCTGCAAGTTGAGTTGCTGGCAGCTGGTCTCACTCCTCAGGCGGAGTATGCTTTGTTGAGATCAATGGGAAACAGGATGGATTCGGGCAAAGACCCCTTGACTCGCCAAGGTTGGGTACTCACTTCTTCCAGCCCATCCACTCCACATTGTGGTTGGTCAAGTACACTATGGCCAGAGAGTCAACTCTTCATGTATTTGGCAGAGTGTTTCCACATGGGCGACATCATGTTGGGTACGATTATGTTGTTTCTTTTTATTGTGTTGAACTTTAATTTCATGGTCTATTTAAGTATTTTGGGTTAATTCATGTACTAATGTCACATTAATTTGTTTTCAACTCATTCAAGTCTGCTACTGTATTTAGTTGGTATCTCTGGCTAGAGACCCTTTCTTCATGGTTATTGTTTGATTGTTGTTGATTTCAAGAACACAACTATTGTATTACCACAGTAGGTGTTTGATTAAAGTGACTCTGTAAATCTACCACTGTTTTTGGTTTCTAAATGAGCCTCAGTGGAGCAGAATTCATTTTTGGTGCGTGTTCATAATCATTGTCAGACGGCTGTGACCAGATGGCAGAGATGCTACTTTGGACAAACTCCAGCGGTACTTGTCTTCTCTGGGGGAGACAGTTCTGTGAAATCTAACCTTGACTCTGCCAAGAAGCCCACACATCGGAGCCGGTCCCAAATCTCCTCACTTGCCCATAGAACCTTTACTGTAGGACTTGTTGATTTACCTTCAGGATCACATTCTCTGAAGTGAAAGTAATTAACCTTCAGCATATCAGCTTGAAAAACTGCCACTGACAACGACTCGTGGGCCCGATGAAAAGTCTACAAAGCTTAATGAAGCAAAATGTATTGGGAAAAAAAAGATGACGGTTATTGACTGTTCTGAAAATGTTGCTGCCAAACAATCTGTCCTTTCATTTATTGTAAATGTCTTTTAATAAAAATATATTTGACAGAAAATCTCTTCAAAAGCTAAAGTCAAATACAGTGAAGTTGCACGCAGATTCAAGGTTCTTTGGAAAGACTTATTTTGATTTGTTTCATTGCCTTTCCCACAGAGTCCTTGATTATAGGTATTGGGACGTAATAGTAGCCGCAAAGCTGCATGTTAGCAACAATCTCTGAGGATACAGATGTCATATAGGTATATACTCAAGCTTAACATTTACACTTACCATACAAACTGAGGTTTAGCTGTCAATATCCGTCAGGTTTTGTGAATATTGAAGATTTCACGTGGATGCATTGATGGTCCTCTCTTTGTTCATCTATTAAAATAGTTGCTTAATAAGTTCAATTTTATGGATTTGTGCCGTCAGTCTCTGGAACACAAGTTGTATGCCAAAAGCAGTTGGTATATCAAATTGGCAGACGTTAATGCAGTAGCACAAATATTAACCATTAACAAGTAATAAACTCATAATTTGTTTATTTAGTGTCAATTGTCTGTAATTATGGTGCTGTTTTGAGTTTTGGTGACCACTCTAGGTCAGAATTAGAAAGAGGCTAACAAGTGCTGTATCATGATTAATAACTGCACATCAAGTATTAAATAGTTTTCTGAAGTGGAATGTTGCGGTTGCATCGATGTAAAAGGACAGTTGGTAACTGCACTAATTTTGCTCTGTGAAGTTGTCAGGAAACATCCATGCACAAAAATGCTGAAGTTTTTTTTTCCAGTCTGTGTTGTTGCTTATCCATTGAATAGCGGAGAGCACTCGGGAACGGGAGTCTTATTAAAGAACCAAAATCAAACCCAGGTGGTGAAATTAGTGACTCGTGTGATTGTAATGTTGTAACAGGGGTTGGAGAAGCTCAAATAAATTGCAGCAGTACAATGTAATTGCATGTGTATTAGCATGTGAACGCGCCACAGTTAAAGACATTTTCGTTTTTCGTGCCCCCATGCACAATGTAATAGATGAAATGTTCGTGACAGCATGAACCCTTCCCTGTCTGATGTGATCAGCACTCTAACATCTGTTTTTTCTGTGCTTTTACAGCTGTAGAGAGTGAGAGGTGGCATTCCTTACTGATGAAGTGGCTGTGTGGAAAACAGTTACAGTGGACCTCCTTTGAAAGTACACATCCTGAACCTGTGTGGGTCAAACATCCAGGTTATCAGCTCTTGGTGGATGGTGGCAACAGAGGCTCATGGTGGACACAAAATATGTTGGACTCCATCAACAGAGTTGTTTGGAATGTTTGTGATTTTTTTCCTTTCAGCTTTCTTCTCCTTTCAGCTTAAACGCTTCCAGTGGAAAGCAAACTTCTTTCTGTGGCATCGGTTGTTCTGCAAACAGCTTCCCAGGATTCATAGTACAATAAAGTACAATGACTCTCTGAATTATTTTTAACAACATTGTTATGCTGCTGCTAATTAATGATGAATATTTCTAACCAGCAATGTGACTTCTGGTATTGCATGGTTTTCCTGATGGCTTTGCAGTCCGGTTGATACTTGGTGAGGTCAAGCTTCATGCAGGCATTGAAACTTCTGTACATTAAACGTGATTGTAGGTTGATCTTAATGTTCTTCAGATGTGAGAAAGACTACTCACATGCATACGTAGAGCCAAACATTGTCAGTACAGCAATACCCACACGCTGTAGTGTGTGGTATGTAACCCGTTTCCAAGTTTTGACAATCAGCTGTCTTCGGGTTGGATGAACGTGCTCACAAAACTCTTCACTTTGAATGACTGCATGAGATTAGATGTGAAGTCTGCTTGCCGCTGAAGATCACTAGAGTAGCATCACTTGGTCTGCATGCATCTTTAAACTCTCCCAGTTTTTCAAAATGTAGTAAACAACCAGTTTCAATGTCGGCAATGAAGAGTTCTAGCTTGTTTTCAAATACAAACACTGCTTGTTGCAGGGATAAGACTGTATTTCCAACACCTTGCATTCTCACATTGAGCTGGAGTAGATGTTCAGTCATATCCATGAGATAGTACAATGTCAGCAGCCACTAAATGTCAGCTAACTTGGAACGCTCGTCATTTTTCATTTCAAAAAGAGTCGGAATTTCGCTCAGACTAGCCGCAAAATGGCTGAGCACCTTCCCCTTTGACAACCAACAGAAGTTACTGTGCAGAAGGAGCCCAGGAAAATGACTTCTGCGCCAACTTCAGTGTTTTAAACTGGCGATCATGTAAAGCGCCTCCTGATGTATGATGCAGTGAAAAAACTTAAGATGTGTCTCTTTTCGTGCAGACCAAGAAGAACTATGAATCTTTCCCCACCATGCACAGAGCATGTGCATCATTGCACACCAAAACCAATGTATCCCAGTTCACGCTGAACTGTGAAGGACATTTATGTCCTTCACTTGTGTTGCCTCAATTTAATTTGACGTCATGATGGTACGATCGGTTCTTGCCAACAGAGGCATGTCTTTTATGCTTTTAATTTTATGTAGGATGGCATGTGTTGAATTACCGCTTTATATTTGACTTTTTCATAGATGTAATTTTATCAGTGCATATTAGACACATTGATAGTTAGCTGACAACGCGATTAAAATTGATCTCACGACAAGCCGCTGTGAGGGCTGTATTACACATGCACACGTCGGCCGCTGTTTTCACAGCAACCCCCCTTGAAAAGTGTCTCTACGTCATCTGTGCAGCAAAAACGATTGATAGATAAATAGATATAGACACAACGACATGTATATTTATCACTTTTCCACTGAAATTATTGTGAATTGGCCAGTTCTTCTCGTGCCAGAGTATAAAGAAAACATTTTTTTTATTTGTCTGCGAGCCAGCTGCACCTCTGTGTTAGTGGTATGTCAATGTTAACGTTGGCCTGATTGTTAGCCAAGTGTTTGTTAAACACAACAGATTCATTAATGTTGTACACGGTAGACCTTTTAGGTCACTAACCTCTGAGACGAGGAGAAAGTAAACAAACAGAAGAGTAGTCCTCGTTACTAAACTGTCCGTGTTGTCCTATCCCCCATTGTTTTTTTTAAGTAATGCTATTCAATTCACACGTTGTTATCCTGGGAATCTGCCGCACTTCATCTTCTCACTTCATTTCAAGTTAGCTCAGGAGTCCTCTCAGTTTGAAAGGATCATTTCAAACCATGAACAGTGAGTGCCCTCGGTCTTAAATGTATTGAGACACACTACACTTAGATGTGAACATGCAAAACTGAGTGTTCGGGCCAAAAACGAGTGATAGGGGGCCCTGCTTCCGCAAGTTTTGTCTTCCACAAACGCATTAATGAAAATGGTGGACAATAGCCTGAGAAAAAAGTTGGAAGGAACATAAGCACATACAAACGCACAAGGCTTGTACAATAACTCCCAGAAGAAAACAGAACAAGATAAAAAAAAAAAACAATTCAGATTTTCGGAATGAATCCAGTGTACATATAACACGCACAGTAAATTGTCCAGTTTCATGATAAGGGAATGTTACATTTTTATTAAACGTAGCAAATACAAGTATCATAATAACAGCATTGTTAACAATTATTCAACAAAAACAAGGTCATTCTTCTTTGCAAAAACAATTTCCATTCAAGAAAAAGTTCACCTATCATGGTGTCTGCAATTCTTATACCAGTTTTCAAAAATCAAAACTCAAGAAAAGCTAGACTCTGAAAAAGTTAAAGTTTTCTCCATCTGCCGTTGTGTGGTCACTCAGTTTGTGACACCGTGAAGGCAGCAGCTCGGTCTTGAACAGAAATGTCAATTTTATATACAAATTTATGTTGGACTCGCTTTTGTCAAAAGTAGTTGATTGGATCACTATTCAGTGATCAGAGTCAGCAGCATTAATATTCTAATTACTTCAATCATTATTATTATTTCTTAACTTAACTGCACTCAAATCAGACCAGTGGGATCGAAGATAGAAGAAGCTTCTTGGGCGGAAATAAGATATCAATGGAGAATACTGAAATATCCTTGCTGCCCTCTGCAAAAGAAGACAAGGAACCATTTGGAAAGGAGGCTTGATGGCTATAAGTATCAACATTCAGATGTCATTAGTGTTAATGTTACGCTAATGTTCCCAAAATATCTTGCTCTTGCCTGTTTTGACATTTCTCAGGAAGTATTTGATGTCTCAGAATGCAGCCTGAGGACGCCTCAGAGAACAATTCCTCACAAAAATGAGCAAAGTCATTTTTTCATTCCCTGTGGAGAGATATATTTATACAACTGTATGGCAGGATTAGTATGAGCACACACAAGCGCGCTCACTGGTGTGCATGTCTTGTCTCTGGTCTGACCGTTCCCATTACAGTTGCACTCCTGGCTGAAAGTCTCTGAAGAGATTGTGCTGCAGCCATATCCTCCAAGGATAGGGTGAGATAGAATAGGAGAGTGTGGCGCCACATGCTTTTCACTTGCAAAGAAATAAATTAAATGCAAATAAATACACTCAGCCAAAAAAAATCAAGAAAGATAGAGCACAGGAAAAATGGTAGCATAGAGGCCAGAATCTTACCATTTATATTTTATTAGGGCCCAGTTTTTATTTCTGCTGTTCACCATGGCTATTATTATAACTCCAATTGGTTTAACAATAGGGCATTTTTGACTGCTTTTCTTTGGCAGTGACATCAGGCAGGGGCGTAGAGAGTAGAGAAACACACATGAAGCAATGTCATAGTCAAGCAATGGCAGGTGACAGCCATGTGTGAGCAGATTGACCCCATCTGCTTCATATTAGATTGACATTTCTCACCCCATATCACTGAGTAAAACACGTCTGATGGTGGCCCAGAAACTTCTAGTAAGAGCACACTGTTTTTTCAACTTCAACTAGTCATTTGACCAGCTAGAAATAGTAATGCACACGTTGTTACACATGGAATGAGAGGAGCACCATACCATGCATTACCTAACCCCAACATCAGGCGCTAAACATAGAATGAAAGGAGCGCTCCCACACCAACCTGTCATGTCGCGCTGCCACGGACGGCGGTTTGCGTGGTTCAATTGAAAGCATAATGTGTCAACAACGCTGAAGGCTGACTTTGTCGCCAGTATAGGACTCCAAAGTAAAAGTTCCCAAAGTCAATATAACCTCCCGTTGGTTTAAAACCAAGTATGGGGTTTTCGAGTCTTGCTGATTCAAGCAAAGTAAGTCTTCATCTTGCTCCCTTCTTGCTGCTCCTGCCTGAATTCCAGTGCAACCCTCTCCGGCACCCGCTCATGCTTCCAAGCTGCTGAAGCCCCTTGGTGCTTCCACATCCAGTCCCCAATGTACGCTGGTACCTTGTGGTTCATCTCGTTTCCTGCAACCCACAACATCTGTTTCAGTGAGCTAGTTGCGCACTCAAGTCTGTCCTGTCAGGTAAGGAGCCGAGAGTAAGCTTGTTCAGTGCCTCATCTCTGAAGAGATTGTGCTGCAGCCATATCCTCATATATCTATCTATCTATCTATCTATCTATCTATCTATCTATCTATCTATCTATATATATATATATATATATATATATATATATATATATATATATATATATATATATATATATATATATATATATATACACAAAAAACTATGCACTAAAAAGTATAGCATCACCAGTGACTCAGACAGATGGAGGATCTATAGCTTGCTCATTAGTGAAACCCTGAATTCTTCCCCCACTGCTGATGCAGTTTCACAGACAGTTTCTTCATGCACCACTTGATTAATAGATTAATTCCAAAGCAACATGCTCTTTTTCATTGTTTTCTCTGGTGGGACTCGGTGGTGGAAGCATTGATTAATGGGACTGAATGTGGAAATGGTAATCTGCACTTCAGAAATTGTGTGACCTAGTTTGTGCATGACTGAAAAAAAAGGCACAGGACTTTTCTACATCATATCATCAGATGAGGATAAGCTGCACTTCCCCTGGGACCATTTGTATGTATCTTCAGTACAGTGCTATTGTCACATTAAATATAGTCGAGTGGAAATAGGGGAGAACATTTCCCGTAATAGGCTGTCAGTGAGTGAACATTCCCAGTCTGCATTCAGTATGTTGTGCATTTATTAATTTTATCAACATTCATGCATTTTGGGTCCCAACTGACTGACAAGTAATGTTCCCTCTAATTTTTCATGTGTCTGAGCAAACACAGAAACTCTCTGAGCGGTCACTTGGACCACTGTCGTTGGTCGTTGTCTGTTGTGTTGACTGCTGTAATAGTTTATAAGCGTTTAAAACAGAGATGGGAATTTTCCATCGTATGATTCACAATGAGTGGAAATGTGTGGAATTTAAAAATAAAAATGTAGAAATAAAAGTCTTTGAATTGTATAGATTCTTTACATATTTGTTTGACTTAAAGCTGCTGTGGGTAAGATGAGAATATTTGGTTTTGGTGGTGCAACAGGTAAATGGGTGTAAATGAGTGCCTCTATCCCACCTTTGTTTCTACGTTTGAAAGACTGCGGCGAAACAGCGAAAAATGTCATCACAGATGACAATATAGACAACACTGTCCAGCTTATACTTGCAAAGGCAACTCAAGAAGCATCTGTCATTCAACATCAGAGATGGAACTCCATCACACAGCCAGTGAAGAGAGGCAGGATCCAACAACAGGCAGAAGCAGCTGCAAGACTGATGGACCCAGACAATAAAACTTTATTCCAACTGCACGTTTCAGAATGAAGCAAAGGGAAATGTTTGAACATTTACTGATTAGGTGACAACAAACCTCTATCTTTCAGTTATGAGAAATAAATCTGTAAGATTCAGCTGTCATCAGGGTCCGTCTCCTTCACATGTCCGGCTGGAATGCACTATGGAATGCACTACAGTTTCGCAAGCAACAGACATCAGTCCTTGTGATGTTTCTTACGGGATTCTTCCATGAAAAACATGCTGAAAACCTTCATGTTCATCTTATTGGCTCTCATTTAAGCAGTGGCGGTGCTCCATCATCCTTTACGTTGCTGTAGAATAATAAAGACGGAGTGAATGTTCCTCACCTAACTAGCGTGTAATCTCTGAAACCTGCACTGCAACGATCCTCTCTCTCGTTTCTCTCTCTCCTTTGCATAACTCCGCTGCCCAAATTGGCTCAGTGCATATGCACATTTTGACCAACCACGAGCGACTTTATGAGAAATCAGCTTTTAAACATCTGCCAGCCAATAGTTCACTTCAAGTAGCCGATTCTTGTGGCTGCTGTTTGTTCCATTGTGTATGTAGCGATGTAACTTGGCGGACAGTGATCTTAAGCACCGCTGCACCACAAAAATGGTGGAGACTGCCCGGCAGGAAGGATACACACGGTCAAACAGCGCAGTGAGTGCTTCATTTTATTGGTCTAAAGTCACAAGTCTTTATGTCTTGACGGCAAGAAGCCCCATCGTCCAGAAATCGCGCTCATTTATATTCACTTGAGGATGAATTTGGATTGCACAGTGAAGATATTTTTGTGCGCTGAGAACGTATCAGCAGTGCGCAATTGCGCATGTGCACAGCTTCGTGGGAACACGTCTGATCCTACCAAAAAGGAACTGTTGGGGACACAAACACCCTCTAGGAGGTTTCTGCATGTTACTTGTAGTAGGAAAACCAAGAGACTATCAAGTAAAATCCATAGTATTTATTCCCTGACACAGGTGGAGTGAAAATAGGAAACACTGTATCATGGACGCAGAAGCAGAACAGATAGAACAGGGAAGAATAAGCAATGATATGAAGTGGAGATGATCCCGTCAATATCGATGTGGGAGACGTAATTTATTTCAGACGTGCGTAAACCTGACAGGAAAGTTGTGACTTTCTAGTCTAACTGTCAACCTCACATTAATAAGAACCCCAACACACCAATCTATCTAGTGGTATGTGCTGCATCAGTGCCTTTCTAGTAATTATATACACACATCTCCCATCATGTTTATCTACAGTACTTGTCACGGTTGGGGACACTATCCACACCATCTTGTAGTGATGCAACAAGAAAGCCATTTCAGTGATAAAAAAACAAAAACAAAACCTAAGCACTTACAAACACACAAGACTCGTGCAACCAATCCCAAAAGAAAACAGAAGGGTATAGAAAATTCCATTCAGATTCTGAGAAAGAATCCGGACAATATATACAATAATGTCTCCAGCTCAATACGACATGGGAATCTGACCCATTTTAGTTATTGTAGAAATCTTATGAACATTGAGGAGGGCTGTCAATAGATGCAACAACAACGTTCATTACTAGACAAGGTTGAGTCATTACTCCTTGTGGGTAATTCCTACCCCAAATTGCAAAAAAAGAAAAAAAAAAAAAGGTCAGGCTGATACTTGCACAACAATATTAGATGACACTGGCACATGCTTCTAGAGTAGACATAAGCACAACATGACGCGGAGGGTTCACCAACAGCATGCATATTTCAATATATTATGAACTCAACAGTACCTGGTTTCAGCATTTTGTCTGTGCCATTTAAAGCTCCCGAGGACTTTCTAAGCCTTCTCTGTGAAGTGGTGCACCTTTACTGCCTGTTTGAGTCAAGGTCCGTCAGTCGGCACTATTGCAGATTTGTTGGCCTTCTTCCAGAGAAACGCTGGATGCTAACTCTCTTCTGATATTAAGCCGGTGACTTTATTGTGCTTGTATGGACAATGAATTCATTCTCAAAATCTAAATATAATTTTCAAAGCTGTTTTCTTCCAGGAACTAGTGTTGCGTGAGCTAAGTTAGTTAACTTCACTGAAATGTCTTTAATGTTGTTGTAGTACTACAAGATGTGTCCCTAAATGGGGCAATTAGATCAATGCAAAAAAAAAAAAAAAATAAATAAATAAATAAAAAAAAAACACAATAGCGCCAAATACATAAACGTAATCTCCACATACGTGGATCATTTTACCCGAAGTTTGCAGATCATCAAACTACTTCTGCCGTTATTAAGCAATTTCTTGAACGTTTGAAACAATTATCATTTGTTAAAAGAAATCCTTGGGCACTGTAATGAACCAGTATTTGATGAGTACAAGTACAGCAAAATAAAACACATTTACAGTCGAGTCATCCTGAAGTGCACCCTCTGGTAAGCATGTTCAGTAAATAGTATGACTGTAGTTGATGCTGAAGCGTGTATAAACCTGCTAGTCCGGTCACTCTCCAGCTGTTTGGTGAACACTCTACCGCCATGTGCATTTGTTTATGACAAAGGGTTTGACAAATCTGCCTGTGGAGGCAACAGTGTATTTCAACCTTTTGCTCACGGCACATTTATAGTAGAGTAACACAGAGTAACACAGTAGACATAACGGTTTGCCGCCACTGTCAAAGTTCTGAGAGACTTCTCGTCCACACTGTAAACTTCAGTCTGTGTAATAGCGCTCCGACAATCTCAGACACACACCAAAATGTTTGGAATTTCCTGCCACGTTATGTATTTGTGATGTATTTGACAAAATATATCTTCAATAGATGTAATGAATGTGTAAACAGTTAATCATATAGGAAGCACATAGTAATGGTCACCTCCTGACTCTCTGTCCCTCTGACAGATAGCGTCTGAGTATTGAGAGAAAACAATACCTTGTGACATTAAGACTCACACAGAGACAGCATGATCTGCAGTTGTGCAGTTATGCACGCACACATCCACTTGTGGAACAAAAACAAAGTTGTAAATGATATCTCATCACTCCAGTGGTAGCTGATCCCCGACAACCTTTGGATCTTGAGGTAGATCTCTGCTAATTGTCCCTAAGGTAATACTTGAATATATAGGGACCAGAGTCTTCTATGACATATGTGCTCTGAACTCGAACGGCCTTCGCTAATAGCTAATCCACCTTGCGGCAATGGACTCTGCCTGTGACTTTGATTGTTTGGCTCTCTGCCCAGGTAGATACCGCACACTACGCCCTTGTCTGTTTCCCTTTGTTCCACTCAGCCTTTGACTTGTGATCATCATCAGGTGTTAAAGTAAGAATGCGCGGGTTGTGTCCAGTTTGTGCGTTGTCATGTTATGTCAATGTAGAGTATGTCATAGCTCCCCCACATGGGGGCAGCACTTGATCGATTTTGGGTGAATAACCCGCCAGTCGTGTTTTGTGTGTTGAAAAGAAATAAGAAATCCATCCACAACTTCCGAACTTTCGGCAGAGCAGCGTAGAAGTTTGGGCTACATCGTTGACCCCTTGATGGTGGATGTTGTGAGACAAACTTTCAAGACTTCTCTCTTTTCCATCTGTTGTTGACATTGATGAGTAGTGAGATGTGCCAAATTTTGACAACTTAACTGTAAATTTGGTTGTTATACTGATAAAGGGTTAGTATTTTTGAAAAATGTTGGGAACACATTTATCGTATAAAATAGCACATAACATCGGGGAAATCAGGAAACAGAACACTTATACGTAGTGGACATCCCTGGTCAACTGTTCCTACAAGAAACACGGGGGATGAGGGAAAACAGCAAACCAACTCAAAGTGCCCATCCAGAGCCAGTGGTACGGCCCAGGCCTTATTATCCACCCCTCAGGATTCCTGAATTCCACCCAACGCCTCAGGACACTCCTCAACTGGCTCCTCAGCAGTCAAGTCTGCAACGTCCAGACCTCTCGCAACACTACAGTCACCTGGATGCAACTCACTCATCTAGTATCACTTGATTACAACCATCCTGCTCCCTGGCCTCAAGCTCAGCCATTCTCCCCTCCAGCATCATCCTGGACACACAGAGACGATTGCACCACAGCCCTCCAGGGTGGCCAATCCCCAAATTGCATACGGCGGTTTTTTGCAGACTCATCGGGTGAAAAATGTGCAAGTGCTCAATGGCAACGCTGACAGTCGGATTCTGTTGGAGGACTGGATCAAAGATATGCAATATCTTCTGGACGCTATCGAACTTCCCTCATATTTGCGCTTCCCAACACCTGACACCTGAGCGGGGAGGCCAGGAAGTTGGTTTTGAATCTACCATTGCATGAGCAGAATCCAGCCAGTGTCTGTGAGGAGTTGAGGGCCGACTACAGTGAGGCACAAAGTTCCCTGGATCCACTGGCTGATATCTGTATCAAATAAATCATCATGTTCATATGCAATAAGTCTTGAGGCTACACTGTGTGCTGTTGAAGAGGAACAAAGAGGTGCCCATCCTTTTCCTGATAGAGACAACAAGCTGACCAGACAGTTTCTAATAGGACTAGTGGATGAGGAAGTGTATTTGCTAATCTCACCTATGAAGCCCAGATAGATGACTTTCAGAGAGCTGCAGGAAGAGCTGAGAACCCTGAGTCCAGAGACTGAAACGTTTCAGTCCAGACACGGTCTGAAAAAGACGTTTTCTCAAGTTCAAGTGGCTGGAGAACATCTGGCTCACGTAAAGGGAACTGAGGAGTCCACATAGTTAACAGAGTTAACTTAGATGCTGAAGAAAGTGGCCTTGAATCAGGAAGAGCAGATGGAAAAGATGTTCCGATTAGAATCCAAGATACAGCCCTCTGCTGCTCTGCCCTCTCCAACACCATCACAGCCTTGTGGTCAAGCACTTCGGAGCAGAGAGGTAGTGTGTAATAGATGTGGTCGGGTTGAGCATACTGCAAGAGTGTGTAGGTCAGTTCTGTGAAACACTAATCACATGCAGGCTGCTCCACTAGTGCCTACACAGTCATCGACGCCTGCCGACCGTGGGGCAACATCCCTGCCTCCTCAACATTTAAACCACTAGGATCCATCGTTACCGGGGCATGGTTACTCGTATATTCGACAAAGATCTAAATAATTTCTTACAAATGCGTTTTGTTTTTTACATGGACAGAAACAGAAAGATCCAGTAAGCATGGCCTTTAGACTACACAAAAAAAAGACAGCTTTCCACTTGCACTTTCAATATGCATAATTCACAGCGCATTTCAGGTATGATGATTTTTATTCTTTTATATTAAAACAGTAAAATAGCAAAATCACTTTTGGATGATATTCAGAACATGACAGAGGCACAGCACAAAAAGAAAAGAAATGCCACATAAGATTGTATGGGATTACCACCAATGAATAGATGTGTTTGAAATGCTTCACTGTCATCTGAGAAATGCTAGAATAGTACTTAATAATACTCCGCAACAGCTTTTCCTGCAAAACTGGGTCATTTCAGTTAATTTACCAATTCCAAATGGACCTCGTGGCTTTACTTGAGCAGAGGGGGTTCCTTTGAATTGAATATGAAATCAAGACTGGCAGCTTAATGTACACAAGAGGAGGTAAACAGATCTGAGTGCTCCAGAGGGACGACTAGAAACAAAATGAAACCAAATGGAATTAGTCCAGTGAAGCTGTAATTATCTGCACTTAGTCGAGATAACATCGTGATGCCATTAAAATTAATTGCAAATGTACCATAGAGCAACATCAGCAAAGTGATGTGCAGGCAAGACTCAACAGCAACAGGGTTCCACAAGGAGAATAGGGGACCACTACAATGCCCCAAAGTATATAAGAGAGGAGGGAAAGGAATTATATTTCAATGTTTTATTACTCCACAATCACATATATTCAATTATTCAAACCTTAATTTCTCAATTATACTGTCCTTTTTCTGCCTAACCTCCAAGAAGACGGTTTGTGTGAACAGCACTGCTGTGGCCATGCCTTGCTTTACTGACAGGCTCTTGCATATTTGCTTGAAATTTTAATTGCACAGTAAATAATTGAGAGTTTGGCCAGACCGCCCAGGCCACACTCTAGCCATGCAACAGTAAGCAAGAGTCCATTCTGTGCAGAGGAGCTCATTGTGCCCCCTTGTCTGCATCCGATATTTGAGGATAAATCAATTGCTAACACTAAACACAAATGTGGATTGAAGAGTTAAAGTATCAAACAATAGTTCCTTACCATAACCCTTTCCCCAGCCTCTCATCCTTATCTTAACCATCCAAAACAAATGGCTAACCTTAACCAGGAGTCTAACCGAGTGTCTGGCTTGGTATTTTTGCTGCCAGGACAATATGTAAGGTAGAAATGGATTCCACCTACAAACAACACACAGTGGGCAAGTTCACCTACCTAGTCTGCTTGAGGTAAATTGGTTCCTGCTTGGAACGTGAATGGAGTACCTCCAAGCCCTCCAGCCAATGCCTCCACTCTTGAAGGACCACCAGCAAATGTTCTCTATAACCAATGTTATAGTTCCCTTCGCCAAGGGGGTTATGTTTTCAACAGTATTGGATTGTCTTTCTGTTTTCAAAATAACTCAAATGTAATGGAGACGTTTGGATTGATCCAGATGACAATTTGGATCCAAAGAGTTGAAGAAGTGGGAGGGGAATGTAAGATTTGAACAAATCAGTGATGAGCATGAGTTTGGGGAGCTGACAGGAAAAAGAGGGATTTTACTGATTGAGAGGAAAGAAAAATGGAAAGAAAGGAGAAAGGGTGGAAGAAACAAATGGTGGAAGGATAAAGAGTAAAATAGAAAATGTATTTGTTTATGAATTTTGGTTTGGGTTGGGGTATTATTTAATTACTTACTGACTTCTATTAATTCTATTAAGTACTTCTCACATCTTGAGCAATGATACAGAGATCAGTTAAAAAGAAATTACTAGAAATGAATGAAAGACGAATTTAGTAAAATTCAAAACTTCTAAACTTAACCAATGTTTTCGGTTTCATCTCTTTGATTCACTTCAACTCTTACGATGATGTGACAGAGACCATGTCTATTCAGAAGGGCACGTGGACAATGCCAACACCAGATTTTAAAATATTTAAATGCTTGTACTTGTCCATGTTTTCAATCACAAATAGAAATGCATTTTTCAGCTTGGTGAATGATGCCACATCACTGCTCATTTCCACTCAGCGTAGCCCTTTCAAATCACATTTCCCTCAACTCAATGTCACCGCAACATTTCAGCAGACCTCAGCATTTTTTTGTCCACACAACTCACCGCTCATATCCTGATTTTAGAGGATATTGTGTTTGCATGATCATGTTTTATGCACAACCTCTTTACTTTGGCCCTGAGTGAAAGCGATGGAGTGATGGAGCTGACAGGTTCAATTATCACGTAATGTTGAAGAAACAGCCATGGGGCCACTTTCCTTTGACTTTATTTAAGATGTATTTAAACCTGTTTCTACAACCTCTGGAGACAGAGTAAACACACTAAGTGCAGTTACAATGTCACAGTCATTTAAAACACAGCTGTTTCCTGACACAGCAGAAAGGACCGATGTTAGAATAACATCTGGACCTCTCCTACTTGACTACCCAGCCCAAGAAGAGCTTCTAAAGTATGTTCATATTAGGGATGGAATTTATGGCTCTTTGGTGCAGGCCCTGAGGGTCTCCTCTAAGCTCTCACTCTGGGGTGCTTGTTGCTTAGTCTGACTCAGAGGCTGAGGCATTAGAGATAGTGGTCATTTCAGTGTGCGCCAATGCTCTCTGGTTACCAGTCCTGGCTCAACTGGCAGAAGAAGTCTTCTGAGAATCCCAAGGGGCATGGATGTGCTATTCCCATCTACAGGTGCCTTGAAGGCTCAGGATGGGTTGAATCTGTGAGGCCTCAATCAGATTGTATCAGATACGACTGCAGTATAAATGACCATTTCACATTCATCCGACCTACACGTCATCAACAAGCGAAAGAGTAATAAAAGGGCAGGCCCTATCAAAAGTGTGTAAAAGTTATTCTTGCCATGAAGTTATGAATGGATTCCGTAACAGTGAAGCAGTAGCAGAAATTCTTTCCTTGAAACAGGTACCGATCGAATGGCTTCGGTTTTAGTTTCCTTCGCACGTCATTACAGATGCAGTACCTTTCATGCTCCCTACATTCAATGTCCATACTTTTACATGAACAAATTGTCTCTTCATTTTCTGCCTCTCTTCTTCTGTTCTGTCAGTTTTGTCCAACACTGGCACAATTTACATTGTTGCCATTTCAGGTGTCAAAATAAAAGACAGTATGGTAATCCATTCATCAACTGATCCAGCGTCTTATTTCTGACATTCATTTAAGATAACATTTGATTTTTTTTTTATTTTTATTTTACAGACGTGAGACACTTGACAATAAATTACTCAATCAATCAATATATCTGAGCTTCAGTGATACAAATAAATAAAATAAAATTACAATTTATTGATTAATGACTTAAAAACATGTTGCTATTTCACACAATCTTAAAATGGAAGTGAATATTCAGCTCCATATGTATGGAAGAAACACATGAAGACCCAATACTGTTGGCAGCATTGCGATCAACTTGTAATACTAGCAGGACACTTTCCATCCATGTTCTCTTTTATAGTCCCATCTTTATTTCTTTTCAATCTGCTCGCCTCATTCCCTCCATATTGCCACAAAAGTTTCCCCACCTTCTATTCACTCGACTCAATCACTCGAACGCTGATGATAATCATCAGGGTGCTCATTTGAACAAGCGAGGAGCAGCAAATGGCTTCACATGAGAAGCAGCTTTTATAGGTACAAGATCAAGCTTAGTCTGAGTCGCCGAGGGAAAGTGTGCACTCGTGTTTAGTAAAAAGCTCTTCTTGATGCCTTCATTAATATGGAAATTTAAGCCCACGAGTATTTCCTCATTACACAATCATCAAGATGTGTTTTACACATTTTCTAAACGGAGCATGAAAATGACAAAGGAAGTACATTTAATCTTAAGAAATAAAGCATGCCATGGACTGTTTGTGTACTCCACAGCTGCAACTGCTGAGAAAATATTAACTCATGAAAACGCAGGGGAAAGTTGATGAATTTAGGAAACGTGGAAAAGTGGAATATTATTATATTAAATACATGTATATTCATCATTCATATGCATATTATTTGGTACAAATTGTACTTTTGGTGCATAGAAGTTAAGTGGTTAACAACTAGAAGATTGTAGGTTGAATGAATGTATGAATGGATATTTTATGGTATTTCATTATCAAATTTATTGTTATTATTATTCTTATTATTAGCATTATTATTAGTAGTAGTAGCATTGTAAACTAATTATTACTTAATCTCAATGCTTTAATGGTTTCCTTTTGTTGCCACATTACTTTGTAATCTTTGTCACAAGATACTGGAGTCTGCGATAATTTAACTCCACAATTTTCCTGCCATACAAGTGTCAGACACTTAACGTCTGTACCATATGTTCAATGTTTGGCAATATTTGACAGAATGATGGACATCTCTCCGCTCTCTCTCTCCATCCTGCTTGAAAATAGCTTTTCTCGCCTCCTTTTCCACAGCACTGGGTCTCACATGGTGGAGATAATAGATTAGATTATCAGTGGTTTGCACCATAATTACCTGTGGATTTAGAGATTACGAAGTGGACATCTCTTGATCAGCAGACACTTTATCAGAGGATTTTCGCAAGGCAATCAAACAAAGGCCTGTCTCTTAGGGGATGGAGCACCTAAATGAAAAATGCAAAGCAGAGAATAAGGCGATTAATAAGGTGATGCCTTAAATCATTTAGTTCTTTTCAAAACTTTGAAACGTCAGATAGATAAAAAGGCTTTCTTCAAAAAAATTGTTTATGAAATGCCAATAAAAGCTCCCAGCAAGATCAATAGTCATCCATTTACTCTTTTTTTCTGCTCAGGATTCATTGACAGTATCATCATTTTGCTTAAATTCTACCCTCACAATCTGGAAAAAATGTAATGTATCAATGAATAAATAAGCACATGGAATCGAATGTGTCCAGGCTGCCATGTGGCACCAGAACACAGGAAAAATGTCAAAAGAGGGATTTCAGGGCACAAAACATATATATTTGTCTGCTTCTGTCCGGGTTTCTGGCTGTCTGATGATGAGCACAGAGACTTGAGCAGAACAGAGATTGTGCGATGTCGACAACTCTCTGGATGATCAGCGAGAGTAGTGACGGAAGCGGTCAGTCTGGAAGTTCTCATTAAGTGCTTCTCACGCTCAGAAGATGTTGAATTTACATGTTGAATGAAAACTTCCATACTCATCTGTCGGCAACTGAGGACATGACCTGGACCACTTCAATCGTCCATCATAATTAATTGATTTCCACCAAGGCGTCTTTTCCGATTCATCTTCTGACATGTAGATCAAGCCAGATGAACGTCACAGTAAGTGCTTAACAGAGAGAAAGGCCGAATCCTAATGGACATTAAAAGCAGAATTACAAAGACGGTTTGTTAATGTCATTTAATGTAGTTGCAGTCCATGTGGGCAAGTCAACATGAAACATGACTTAAAGCTGGGGTTCTTAACCTATTTGATCTTGGGCCCACCTTTCCCCAAACAAATGGGTCCCGGGCCCATTCAAGTAATAGAACTGATCATTTTCTCTTGATTTCATCTGTGATCAATAACCATATTTACAGAAGGAGCAGTTCAATTGTTCCCCTCCCAGGACAGTCCCAGCCGACTCCCAACAGAGTTCCAGCATACTTCCAAATGACACCCAGCAGAGTTCCAGCCAACTCCCAGCAGAGTTCCAGCACGCCTCCAGCTGCTGGAGAGACCCCCTTCTTCTTGAGGAAGTGTCTTTGAATAATGTAAACTCCACCCACTCATTGCGCTATAAGGTGCGAACTGAAGGCTTGTTTTCTCTTCATACACAAAGCCCAGAGTGACTAGTGAAAGCTGGTCTGACACCAACTTCGGTTGTGTTTTGAGACAACTCCAGAGTGTGATTAGGGCTCCACACATCATCCCTCCACTCAGTAAAGAGTCCCATGTCACAGGAATAGGTTACTAGAGGAGCCAGTGAATGACCCCTGTGGACTTTTGACATCGCTTCGGATGCCATGCATGCTCCAGCAGCATGTGTGTTTTGGATGATTGTCCTGTGCAAAGCGTAGCATTCTCTTTAAGGATATATCGCACGGGTTGCCAACCAGTCAGAGGCTAAGAGCCACATTGTTTTACTGTGTTTCTGAAAAGAGCCACATCCTACAAATATGTAAGGCTGTAAGGCTCACCTGAACAGCTGGTCAGTGTGTCTTCTGTGTGGAGAAGGTTTGGCTGTCATAAAATAATATAATCTAAGAAGGCACCATCAAATGTCTCACAAAGACAAAAACAAGAATATGAAAGACAGAACAAAGGGTGGAAAGTGAAAGAGTTAAAACAATCTAATTCCCGGCACGCTGTGTTCACAAAAGTCAGAACACAAGAGATCGCAAAATCCGCCCGACCATTTACAGAGGGAGAGTTTATCAAAAACTATATGCTTAAAGTTTGTGATGCAGTGTGCCCCGTTTCCCAGCGTGAACCTGAGCAGAAACACAGTTGCAGAACGTGTTGATTGGCTTTCCACAAACCTAAAAGAACAGCTTGTGGGACGGGGAAAAGATTACTTCTTCGCTGCCTGTGGATGAGAGTACCGACACATCTGACACTGCACAGTTGTCCGTTGTTACTGCCTTGGGAAAAACTTGTGGCATTGACAACGGACGGCTCACCCGCGATGTGCGGGCACAGGGGTGGATCAGTGGCGAGGATGTGTGAGAGGATGCAGGAGGAAAACTCCACAGGTGAGCTAACAGTTTCACTGCATCACACATCAGCAGTCGCTGTGCGGCAAATCCATGAAAATGGAACGTGTAATGGGCACTATAACCCGAGCAGTGAACTTCGTCTTCATCACGTCAAGGTTTAAATCACTCAGTCAATGAGTCAGATCAAGGCATTTGTTGGCGAATTAGATTTGAGTACGGTGACTCTCTCCATCACACAGAGGCTAAGCCAGGGAATGGTGCAGATGTTTTGAGCTATGTGAGATTTGTTTCTTCATGGAAAGCAAATATAAGCAAATATATATACATATATATATATATATATGTATATATATATATATATATTATAGTTATAGTTATGGTTGTGATGTGTATTGCCCCTCTCTTAACACAGTTGAGAAATGCAGCAGCCCACAACTGTCATCGCAAAAGGGCATGTCTCAGAAAAATTTGAAAATGAAGGATATCTCTTAAGCGCTTCTCATCCCTGCTCCTGGCTAACTCCTCATATCTTGAGTGGCTTTCTTGAATATCAGACGGAATTCAGGGGCGGAGTTTATCTTCTGTTCCCAGAAGGTGCTTCGCTCAATCTCCGTGTCTGTTCTTTTCTCAGCGATTCATTATCGCTGGTATACATTTCCATATCTGAAACTGCTTCTTCACGTGTGACCTCGTTCGTGTGGAGGTTGTTGTGCTTTATTTAAAACCTGCAAGCTGACAAAAAACATCAGTGCAGAAAATTAAGAATATGGTTTCAAAATGCCAGAAATAGGAATAAAAAAATCCAACAGTGTCAGAGATCACAACCAGGGAATACACACACACACATGTATATTGTGTATGTATATACACACACACACACACACATATATATATATATATATATATATATATATATATATATATATATATATATATATATATATATATATATATAAAGAGAGAGAGAGAGAGAGATTTGACCTCCATTTTTCTTCTGCACGGAGGCAGCTGTTGGGTGGCAAAATTTCCTTTGAGGGCTTCGCAATCTTCTGACAATTCCGCCTTGAATGCTGTTCTGTAATAAGCTAGGTGAATACCTCTTCCGAAACATGCCATCTCAACCACTCTGTAATATGGCCACATATTTCGTGATGTCAATCCCTCACCATCCTGGTATGTGCTTGTGAATTTTGTGTTGATCTGGACAATATGAGCCAATTATCCAAATAAGTCTTGGAGCTGATGCATTTTCTGCATAAAAGTTTGAACCCTGCATGTACGCACTTGCCGAAGTCACTCGGAGCTAAGTAGTACTGGAACAGTCGGCAAGTGTAATGATACACTCGACCAATCTGACTACCAGGTGTGTGTCTTATTAGTGTGGACTATGTGACTTGTCCTAAACCAAGTAAAAGAGCATGACAACAATCGAGGCGAGAAGTGTGCACTGCTTATCACAAAAGACGAGTCTGTCGATGATCTGACTGAGCATCATTGTATCATCATGGTCCATGTTGGCCTATACCAAGTACAACCTGTGAAGTGAGAGCAAACCTCTTGAATATGGCAAGTGTTGAGCTACTCTTTCATCTTGTTAACAGAGCAGATATAATGAAAGGAGACAGCAGCATTTACTCAAGCGAGGATTAGTCTTACCCACTCGTCCACTTCCCCAGAGTCTATACTCACACTGACAGTTTTTGTTACAAGTCTGACATAAGCCAGCTACATGCCATCGGAGTGAAAACCATGGGCAGCAAATATTCAGCAACGTGAACGACATCAGAGCAGTGGAGTGGATCATATCTCTTAGGTACAGCCTTAGCATTTGATTACTCTTTTTGTTTTGTTTTTTTTTTCTTTAAAAACGTATACATTTTAACATTCGTCTAATTAGAGGGGTCATCTCTTCAGGCCTTTATAGATTGGAACAGAAGGAGACAGAGAGGCTGAAGAAATAATGACAGACCAATAGTGACTGACCAATAGCTACAAACAAAAAAAAAAAAAAAATCCATAGCCTACTGAATGAAATGCTCCCCAAAAGAAAATCATATTCTGCAGACTACAAGCTGCATGTAGTGAAATTTGCATCTGAAAACAATAATCGAGCAGCAGAGAGAAAGTTTGGAGTCAGTGAGAAACTTGTTAGAGACGGGGTAAAACGGAGGTTATGCTTAGCACGATGAAGAAACAAAAAAAGCTAATCACAGGCTCAAAACTAGCTGGCCACAGATAGAGGAACAACGTCGCCTGCGGTAGCAGTGGATGACGTCTCACAAGCAAGATGTTTATTCTTCCCTGTTATATCTGTACTGCTTTTCTTTAATAAACTTATAATATTACCATGGTCGTACATCTGTCACTTTGGAATGTATTATAATCAATCCTAGAGCCTAGTATTGGTATAGGACATTAAATCACGACAGTTAGGAAGTGACTTCAGAGACTGTTTACACTATATTATTAATTAATTTGCTATGACTCATTATCTTAATAGTTTCCTGAGAACTTTATCTCAGAATTCGAGGAGATATTATTCTTATAATATCCACATCATAGATGTTGGCGACCGTGACACCTATTTTCACTCCACTCTCCATTACAGGCGCCATCCTGGGACTCTACCGAGGGATGGCCTCCCCATTAGGACCCTCCAGCATCACAGTGCGTGTTCTATGAGCTAACTCTGTTCCCTCTCCTAGTAGACCTCACTTAAAGTTAAGATGTATTACGGAAGCCGTGCGGGACCCGGAATAATTTCAGTAATTTGGCTATTACAGTACTTGGAGTAGGAGTTTGTGTCTAATTCTCTGGTCTCCCACCATCTCCTTGGTGCAGTTTGTTGCAGTGTTTGGAGTTTGCGTGGTAATGGCTCAAACTCAAGTGCAAATGTTTTCAAAGACAACACAATCGGAGGCTATCGCGTAGACTTGGCTCAACATATTGATTTAGAAGAATCATGGGAAGTCGCCATGACGGAGATTGCCTACCTCCTCACCTGGTACAATTTACCTCCCAGTGACTCTTTCTTTTATTGGAGGCCTAAACCTGCTGACACTGGCGTAGAGACTAAAATTGAGAGTAAAGTGGCTGCGCAGAAGATTAAACCCGGATATTACAGCGCAGTGTCTCAGCTCAAAGACAAGCTCAACCGACAATTTAGAAAAAAAATAACATGGATATCACCATTTGATATGATGGAGTTTTGCGGAAATATGAATTCCAAGCCAGAGGACAAACTTAACCTCTCTTTAACAGGCGTCTGGCGTACCTGTTAGGCTTAACCCCCTATGAATGGATCAAGTTTGACCAGAAAGTAATACCCAATAATGTTGATTTGAGAGCCGGTTTTTATCACCTCTTTTATCAGACCTCAGTTAGTAGGAGATGCGTACACTCCTTTTTTAAGAACGGTGGACATCAAGGGAGACTACGTAGACGTGGTCACAGAACGATCTAATCCAGCCCATTACTTACCTGTGGCAAAAAAATCACATCGAAAACATCCACATCAGATCAAGTCAAACCCGAGCAAACTGAACAGAACTATCGTGACACTTCATTTGAGACCTGCCAATCTCTCGATACATTTGGGAAAAATTATACTACAAACAACAAAGCTTGCTTCAAGTTGCATCACTGTTAAATACAGAAAATGGCTCTAAAACAATTTAGAGAGGGCCCTCATAGATTTGTTCAATATTATGAGACAGTAGGAGGGAAACTAGCTGGATCATGTGTGATGTACGGTTGAGGAATAGGCTACATTTTTTCAGCACGCTTCTGTTTTGTATCACCGATGATAAAGAAAGGGCTGGCATTCGCTAAACAGCATCTCAAAACTGCGGGAGAGGTTGGACCGAGCAGCAGCAGAAGCAGGATGGATCGGGGGGTATCATGGTGTTATCTCGTAGAGCAAGAGGACGGCCTCCAGAAACAAGCTCCTCTACTCTTAACCGCGCAAGAGTGAAAAGAAAAAAATCAGTGAAGGGAAGAGCCAGTAGGAAGAGGAAGTCTGCAGGAGCTTCTGATATATTTTGAGAAAAAAAACATGGCCCTCTTACATCAAAAATCTCCAGAATGCACTCTACCAGAATTAGACATATTCTCCGCACCAATGACTCGGTGGTCTATCAAAGATAAAGTGGGCACAGAACCCGTGCCCCTGTCAGCCATCAGTGACGGAGGACCCATCGAATTCATACCGGGAGGTGTTGAAAAGTATCTGGGTCCCTGCTGTACGTGCAGTTTAAGATTACCAACGTTGACGGCGGAACACTGACCAACGACGCCCCGTCGGCCTCATCAACTACCCTCTCGACACCATTTTTGATCAATGCAACATTGTTCTGGGTGAAAGATTAATTTCACAATCCTGCGCAACTTATCCATAAAGAGCCATGATTGAGCAACGTCTCGATTTCTCAGAAGACACACTCAAATCACAGTTCTCAGCAAGGACACACCCGGTAATATTTATTCGATCGATGTGACAAACAGACCAAACACAGGGCACAATAAGCGGGCTCGGTTTAATCGGCCCAATCGAGAGAAGTGGAACTTCTCAGACCACTACACGGGGACATATTTTTCTGCGAGAGATTGTTACTGAATTCCGTGGACGTGACAATCAAATGCTTCTCTCTTTGTGAAAAAACACTGTCTCCCCAGCTGTGAGACTCGGCCAGGAAATGCACTCTATCGGCTTTCACGCATTAATGTGAAAACCTACTCCATCCCAGAGTGCTCCAGGATTTGTAATCAGGAAAATGTCTTTCTGGGTAACATTTTGCAAGTATTTGGTTTTGGGAATGGTGCATCATGACGCCTTCACAGGAAAAACAGATCTCTGTTCAATTTCTACCATCACAATGTTGAGTAAAAAGAACAAATATTTTTTCTAGTCTCACAGTTCTTAGTTTCACCACCAAGTACTAGTACTGTGATTTAATTGTAATTGCAGTTGGATTTAAACGTCAATTTAATTGACTTAACAACATATTACAAATAGAACAAAGTGTCAAACATGGCATGCTGTTAAACAATTTTTAACAAATTTTGCAATTTTTTCTGTTTGCTGTCATACTGTATGCAATTTACTGCTTGAATGAAGAAGTGGTTGGACATCATTGCATGGTATAAATGTCCAACCTCAGAGCCTCTGATGCCTTAATGAGTTAGACTTATGCATAACAACAATATTAATCATGATGCATAGTCTAAACCATCTTGAAGAGTTGGCCTGGTGTTTGACACCATATGAACAAGTAAAACGTCAGCACAATATTACCACTGAGGGAAGAATGCAGGCACTCATTCATATACCTTGTTTTGCCCACGAGTTGAATCTCTAGTAAAGGCTGCACTGAAGGAGGTCCAAGGACTGCTGTCGAAGGTCAGAGGTGGCATCAGGTGCTGCAGTCGGCACAAGTGCAATGTTTTGGAAGGACTTTGATGAGAGAATGAGAATATGTAGAGAATGTAGGAGGCCTGGAACAACATCAACTACATCAGACCTCATAATGGAGATGACGGGTTACTTAGCTGAGGAACACCTACCTCGCACGTTGGACCCACCCTCATGGTCAAAGAGATGTTGCCCAGTTTATAAACGGCTTTCTGTGGTGTTGAAGGCCTGGTTGTGCATCGTGGCCACATCTGTACCATCAGAGAGAATCTTTTCCAAGACTGGGCAGATCATCTCTGACCGGAGGAACAGGCTGAGTCCATCAAGGGTCAGCCAACTTGTTTTTGTAAATGCCAACCTGCCTTAAAGACAGATTTGTATGTTCATATTTGTAGTTCACCGTTCAAGTTTATGACCCATTCAGCAACAATCGTATCTATCTACATATCTATGTAGATAGCACCAGGCAGACCACTTCAGTGACGTCGTTCACTAAATGAGCTAAAACTCAGCCACCGAGCAAGTAAGTTGAACACAGCTGCTTTCATGATGTTTATGCGCAAAAGTGAACTAATCACTCTGTGAGATGACTCGTAGTTCTCAGTTCATTTGAAGAGTCGTTCAAATGAATGAATCATTCAAAGAAAGACCCATCACTAGTGCGGATGACCTGCTACAATCTAAATTTGATCTCTATCCTGCCAGCTCTCTTACTTCATCAGCCATGTCATGAAGCTGTACCAGTATGTTTCTGGAGTTCAGCCATGTCAGGTAATTGATGCTGCCGAGGAATTTGCGTCTCAGACGTACAACTTCAAATCAACATCTACACGCTCAGAGGTCTCTTGAACCCTCCCTGCACCGTGTTGTACTAGTGAGGAAAGTTCATTTTCGTTATGATCTGAAGCCTCCGAAGTTTCATCTGAAACGTCTGCAGGTTTGTTGAGCATGTTTAAAGGGAAAATATCATTCTCTGGTTCAGACCATGCCTCGGCGCTTAAATGTGTACTGATCTTTCTGTAACAAAAAATAAAAATTAAAAAATAGCTGTTTCATGCAACACACATGCGTGCATACACTCACACTGTGTCATCTCCCCCCGCCGATAAAATGTCATCTTCACGTGAACTAGCGGCAGACCAACAGTTAGACGTCATTCATGTGAAGGACACCGACGGGACGGAAAAGCTCCTCAGTCTTTCAGAGCTGTCCGAGTGTAAGCATTGACCTAGAGCTGGTTGCAGGCTTTTTGTTGGAAAAGTTCACACGGATTGACGGTGACTGGTAGGTGCGCGCCAATGATGATCGATGCAAAGAATTCCCCTGACTTATATCGGCGTTTTGCCAACTAACAGATACAAGATTTACACCTCATGCTGCCTGGCGTCGCATCTACTGATGCCTAACCTTTTGAGTCCATGTGTCAAGACAAATATTACTCTGTAGAGACGTGAAATCCCCTGTAGAGATGTGATTTCATCCTCCCCGGTACTGCTACTGGTGACACTTAACCTTTTTGTGACCGCCCAAACCCCTGCAGACATAGACAAGACCTCACAGACTCTTCCGTAAGGACTCTCGTCTTCTCGTATGAAGACAGGAACCAGTTACCCTTCAGATACCTGATTTACCTTATCCTGCCTATTGTTAAGTGTGAGTCTTCAACAATCAAATGTTGTTGATTCTTTTTTACACACACAACCTCGCAGACTCTTCCATAAGGAGTCCTTCTATGAAGACAGGCGCCCGTTACAGTGTAGATTTACACATATGGCCTCACACCACAATGAACTTTTTTTATTTCAATGTTACTGTCTTCATGAACAAGACTCTTGTTCTAATGCACCTCGTCACAAAGACACAGACCATTTCTCCCACTCCATAGTGCACACAGACACATGCTGCCAGACCTCAACCATATCCTGTCATTCATCTGTTTTTGACATAAACTTTATAGCCACTTGATATCAACATGATATTAAAAGGGCCTCACATGAAGTCATACGGCAGTTGATCTCACACCACAATGAAGTTTTTAAAAAAAATTTTATTTCAATGTTTCTGTCTTCATTAATAAAAACACTCTTGTTCTAATGCACCCCGTCACAAACACACACACACTCACACACACAAAGACACCCCTCCACAGTGCATACAGGCACATGCAGCTTGACCTCATGCACTTTGATGATGTCTTGTTTTCAATTGGTATCACTCGTTATCATTTTCATATTCACATTGTTTTAAGAACTTCATATCACTTGATATCAATATATCAATATATCAATTTGATTTCAAAATTATATTAAAGGGGGAAAAGTTGGTATGAAAAGGGGAAAAGGGGCAGTAGAAAGGAAACCTGTCAACGTGGGTAATATAGTTTTTTTCACTGACTGACATTGGATTTAACTTGCTGTTAATAATCTCTTACATGACTCTCCTCCAGACAGAAATGCATGGCTGTTGGAGGGGCTTTAATAAACAGCATTTGACAAGTTGCTACTTGTAAAACAAAGGGCACACGGTCTCGTGGCTTACCTAAACCTAACTTCTGTCTTTATTGTATGCGACGTGCTGCTGCATCAGGAAATGCTATGGAAGGTGGAACATATTCAACTGAAAACCTAATGCGTCAATATGCAAGGTTCAAGACTGCCTTAGGCATCAGCATAGGATGCAAAAGTCCACTTTGCGAACGTCAATATATAATGCCATGAGGAGTGAGTAAGTGTTGGCATGGCAGAGATGAAAGTGCTGTAATAATGACAGGCACATTGCAATAGTTCACATTCAACAATGTTTAGTTGACAAGCATGGTCAGCCTGGTCCGAACTTTTCACTTTCGGTGACTTGAACCATTTGAACAGTTCCAATCACCAACCAATCACAGAGGTTGGTCACTACAATCTGGCTCTGCATCCACAGGAAGGAAGTGGGAAAATAGAAGTCAGAATACATTTAGACAGAAACAGTGCACTTCAGCACTTAATTGTCAATAAAACGCCTGTAATTTTGACAACATTAAGCATGTTTAAGAATGAACAGAGCAAGGGGAAAAATGTACTCCTAGCTAGCCGCCACTAGCAAGAGAAGTACGCCAAAAAGGCATGAAGCTTCACCTTCCCGGTGACCTCGAGACAGTCAGTTCCGCAGCCACAGAGACTGGACTAACTGGCACTGTCTCCTTACTCTGCTTATCCCTGGATACTGTGGAGAGGTGGAGACCAGAAAAGTGTTGGGCTGTGTCCCATTTCTCACCCTAAACACTAGCACTAGCTTTCAAGTGCCCTTCACTATGAAGTGCCCTCCAACAACAAAGTGAGTGATTGAGTTCCCTAAGAATTGCGACAGCACTTCATGACGCTTCACACTTGATATAAAGACAACGTAACCGTGTTTTTTTCTTTACTGCGCATCAAGTGTTCGAAACATTTTGGAAATGTGAGCTCTTGCATTTTTTTCTACCTCTTGCGTCGGCGCTGAGGAGCTTACTTCATTTGATGAACCAGTGGAGGAGAAATGGGCTCATTTTTTGTGGTGATACAGCTGAGGTATGCTGACGTTAATGTTAGCCTGAATGCTAACTGACTGTTGTTTGCAGTGAGGAAATAACAACATGCACATTAATGTTCTATGCATGTAAAAATGCATTAGTAATTTTTTCGGACATGACTCTATAGGTCACTAACGTGTGCCACAAGGAGAAAGTAAACAAATGGAAGCGTAGTCCTTGTTACTAAAGTAATGATACAAGAGTGAAGTTGTATGAATGGTTAACCTCAAAATCCATGACAGCTCATCTGGCTTTACAACATCACTATCCAGCTTCAGAGATTTGTGGGGTCGCCAGAGTCGCCATAAAGTCCCAATTGTTCGGAGAACTTTGCAGAAGATAAGTTTGCAGGCCTGACATGTGCTTTACCTTCACTCATGCTCCCACAGGCCTCAGATTTGTATGTGGATGTGTTTAAATATATATTTCTTTGACAAAGAAAGGCTGATGCCAAGAACCCACGATCCCATTCACATGAGTCTGAAATTTTAAGTGAATGGTTCCTTGTCATATTGTCATTATGCTTCCCAGTGTGTTAGAATGGTCATGTTTAGTCTTGTTTGGAATCTTATATTCAGATGGAAACGTTTTGACAGTTCTAGTACTACGTGCTGATTACAGACCGTCATCTGGCGATGGCTCCTCCGGTTGTTCGGACCAGTGACCACCTGAACTGACTAAAGTTACATTTTTGGTTGATGACACTGACTCGTTCAGTCACTTCCCATCTGCAATGTAGGACCCTCGACAGACCTCGGAAGACATTCCTATTAAGCCACCTCCACCTGGCCGAAGCGTTTCCATCACTCTCAGAGCCAGCACATCTCAGTGTGTGTTAACGTCTCAAGGCTGATTTGTTGGTTTTCCAGTCTGGCCATTCGCTGACTTACTGTACATTAAACAGGAAAGTGCCTTTCCTGCGCTTGTGGTTTGACATGGAGTTGGAACTCATTCAGAACTTCAGGCTGAGGAAGTCCATGCATGGCCTGGAGCATCTACTGAGGAGAGAACAGGATCATGGATGGAATCCTGATATATGTTTACTGACTCGCCCATGGACTCTCCCACCATGTGGAGTCACAGTTTTGTTAATGGTTCCAAGTCCACTGTCCATAGAATTGTACACAAGGTAGCACAGTAAATTTGGAACAATTTGAACAAAGCAATATCCTTTCCAAACCCGGCAACACTGTTGGTCATGGACAGCTTTCTGGGTCCCACATATTCAATAAAGCTGTTGGTGCGACTTAAGGTTGCCACATACGGATAAAACCCTCATCGCGCCACATATTGGACTACTTAAACTCCAAAGGTTTCTATTGCATCAACATGCAGAAAGTTTCTAGATATTTTTGTGGGCTATCCAGGGTCTGTACACGACACTCATATTTTAAAGTGCAGCTCTCCAAGTGGGTACTTCATTCTGGGTGATAGAGGACACCCCTGTTTCGAAGACCCCGTCTGCCTCATCACTCCCCACAGAGAACCAATGAATGGCAGAGTGCAAGCCAAGTTCAACTTCCACCTGTCAAAGGGGCGTTCAATTATAGAAAGAGCTTTTGGCATGATGGAAACATGATGGATGTCCACACTTTTCAAGGCTCTGGAAGTCAGACCAGCATTTGCACCACAAGTAATACCATCTTGTCCCTTTCTTCATCATGTGTGTCTGGAAAATGGAGACATTTTGGAACCTGATCAGGACGTGGCACAGGACAACAAGGATGCAGAACTGCCTTTGCAACTCTGTGATACAAATAAAACTCCAGGGAGTGCCACAAAGGACAGACTCGCTGACCTAATGTGATATCACAGCCATTCATAGAAAAAATTATCTCAGCCAAGCAGTTCAGTTTGTGCACATATTTGACATGTTTTATATAAATGTGTTGATAGTTACTGTTGTTGTATATTGTTCTGATACACATTTCTACTTTGTATTAAACTTCTAGATATTGTTCAACACCTTGGAATAATTGGTATGATGCTTGGTCTAAAAACAGCAGCCAAGAATTTTGATTTAAATATTGTATTAAGAAAAATAACTTGACAGAACAAAAACAATGTATAGGAAAGTATATATATATATATATATATATATATATATATATATATATATATATATATATATATATATATATATATATATATATATATATATATATATATATATGAAACAATATTTCTAAACAGGTAAAACTCAACAAAACAATTAGAAAATAAAAAAAAATACAGATATTTCTCACCAACTCTCACATAAAAACAGAAACACAGCTCACCGTAATGGCATTTTGTCCACTAGCTTTTCAAAAAGGTAGAGGAACCTCTCTGTCTCGGTCTGTTTCCACGTGCCTTTTTTGTTCTTTGGCAGGTTGTTGCTTTAAAAAAGCAATCACTTTCCCTGCCCATTATTCTTGGAGATGGGCCGGTGGGAGTTTGAGCACCAGGTGCGGCAGAACCAGAAGGACCTGGCAGCGAGGCTGCTGGCGTAGATGACACAGTCGGTGGGGATGTGGTTGGGGCGATGGATGATGAGGGACTGGGCTGCCCCGTGGGTGGTTCGACGATAGCCTTGAGTAAGACAGGAAAAATACATAAATGAATGTTGAGGTCACATCACAACTGTGTTTAGAGACCTTCATATGCCTTATGATATGCTGCTGTATTTTAAGAAAAAATGTATTGGTCAATTCAATTTTTGCTCCTCTAAACTTACCATTAACATTTGTGTTGGCTCAGCCCCATTAAAAGACACAACTAATACTGGCTGGCCTGATGAGGTCTGACTGGACTGGTTATGTAGCCAACATGATCAAGTTGATAACTTAGGGACTCAAATTCCCACTTCTTGGTAGCCAGCTGACCAGAAACTTTCTCCTCCACGACTGCTTTCCTATAACACGATGAACATCACAGTGGGTGAATGCTATATATAAACAGTAGGTGAGGTAGTTCGCAAAGTACCCTAGGAATCGATCAACAAATCACCATCCCACTTCATTTGAAGTCAGCTGTGAGCCTCATTCCCCTGGGGGTAAATATGGGGAGAGAGGGGTGGAGTTAGCTCACGAAAATGTTCTGAACATCGGATGACAAATCTCCAGCACCATTCATATAATCCTGCTAGCAGGGTAGTAATCGCACCATAGTGTCCATTTGGTGGTTTCATGGTTCCAGAAGACCGGCTCCTCTCTATCTGTCCCTAAAAGAAAGAGAGAAGGAAATGCATTAAAATCTCCATGGGAAGGGGACTGGGTTCTTCAACAGGAAGGCTGAGTGTTTAGTCTCCTATATTAAAGAAATCTTTACCTTCTCCATTAAGCAAGTTGATCTGGAGGAATTGGTGTATGGCCGAGGAGTTTGCCTCCTTTGGTACTGCAATATGTCTGGGGTATTCCTGTAGAGCCTGTACACTGGTGCTGGGTGCTGTAGATGTTCATCTGTGGCACCACAATTGCTTAATTTCCCTTGTCCCAACACCTTCTTCCATTGTTTTGTTAGGCATTCTATTTCTTTCACAAGTCGTTCTATTGTGAATTGTCTCCTGGACATGACAGGTTGTTTTTTGACCTCTATCTCTCAGGCCTGTAGTTATACAGTATATAATCACATTTATATTTTTTCTTTTTGTGCCCACTTTTATACATTTTAAGAGATTATAAACTCTCTATCAAAGGTTTCTCCCTCCTTTTACTGACAGTATTTGGGACACAGAATTAGGGGCTTTCGTCAGTCCATTTTCTTCTTAGATGTTGCCTGTTGCTGGATGGGGTCTGGGCTTCATTGGCAGAGTGGTGGTTGCTTGTGCCTCATGTGGAGTTCAAATACTCATCCTCATCGAAAACAAACACATCATTATCACTGTTATGAACAAACCATCAGCTGAGGTGTTGAACACTGAGCTCAGCAAGATTAATCGTCAAGATTGTTTTGGTTGCATTTAGTGAGAGCCTTTTCGATTCATTTCTCCTTTTTCAACTCTAGAAGATCAATGTATAATATAACAGCGATGTTGCAGCTTTTGTAGCTATTTTTCCCATTATCTATATTTCCTCATTTATTTTAGCTGGGAAATCGCTGCACTCGAAAGCACTGGCAGAGTCACTCACACAGTGTGGAGGTGCTTCCCTGATTCAGCCTGAAAACTAGGCTGTTCCAACCTGTTTTTTTTTCTGCATCCCAAAAAGCCACACTCTCATGCACAATCACGCTCTAATCTACCGCTCAACAAAATCTTTAAAACCATCAGTTTGCATTGGCAACAGTCCCAAATCATTTGGCCTGCTCAGCTCAGTTGAACATATTTATTCCACATTGAAACAAAACCCCTTTAACGTCTGATTTCAGTGACCCATGTTATTAGCTTCCACTTGAAGTGACAGGCTATTAATCTTAAACTTCTGCTTCTCCTTTGTATATTGTTTTTTCCTTCTTTGCCCAATTCACTATGCTCTAATGGTGTGTGAATTAGCAGACTCAGTCTGGAACAAAGAATCTAAGTTTTTATTTGTTGTGTGCTAAAACACCACAACAAGTCAAACAAAACTCAAGCCTTTTCCTGACTGCTAGCCAGACCACCTCTTTCAAGCCATGACATATCTGAGGGTTTCATTCGTTGGCTATACGTTAAAGATTTAATGAAGAAATAAAATTATATTATTATGCATCAAACATTAAAAGATCAACCTACAAATAACTCTGTCAGCCTGGACTACAACATCATTACTCAATGGCAAGGGCTGTATGGAAGTTGATGTTCCAAATCCAATGGGCGATGTAAAGCGATCATATTGCCATAAAAAACTTGTTTTATGATGTGTCATAAAATTGTAAAATAACCATAACTATCTATTACTTGTTCATTTTTCCATTCACGTCAGTAAAACATATCTTTAAAGGGGCATATTACAATCCTCTTCACACAGGGTTTTTTTTTTTGGAATAGGGGACAGTGAAGATTGCAAGAAACATGGTCTTTGCACCAAGACACGAATTATTTGTTGGCAGTCATAAATGTTGTCTCAAAAGAAATACAGCCAACGAGAGGATGAAGGCCTTTGAGTCTATGCTTGACGAAAATCAGAAATCGTAAATGCTGGATACAGTGATCATGTAAAACACGTTTGAAAATAGTTTAAACAAATTTAACTCTTGGATCAAATTGCAAAACACATTTACAGCATTTGAAAAATACTCAGTTGTTTGCTTCAGGAGTCTGTAAATGTGTTTCAGAGTTAGTACATTTCTTTTTTTGTAAATGTGTTTCCAGTGTAATGCAAAGAATCATATGGAAAGGTAGGGTACAGAATTGTGGACCTTATCGGAAAGTGGTTGCTGGAAAAATTCTGCATCAGCCAAGTGTACCTTGTATGGCTCACACAACCGGCTACTTTTTATTTACTGTACCTTGTGCGTACAGTAACTATGGGCATGCTTGAGGTCAGTGCTGAAGTTTTTGACTTTATTTTTTACATTTTTAAATGAGTATTGGAGGAGACCATGCCGTTCTACGTACAGAAGCCACTTCCAGGTGTGGACTGAGTTGCAGCAAGTGACCATAGCAATGAAGCTATCCAACTATAGGGAGTCTTTTAAGTTCCACTCATTTGAACAGACTTTGACAGTCCTTTTCTCTGAAACCATGATCTACAACATCAAGTGTTTATACTCAAACCTTTTCTATTTGCAACAATGAAATCATTAATTCATTATACTCATAATTGTAACTATTTCTGCAGTATAGGAACCAGGACCGTGATAACAGTCTCATCTTCTTAGCTGGGTTTGGTGAGGAGTCCATTGAAATGTGTGAGCTCACTATCATCATCCAGGGGGCCCTCTGCTTCCTTTGGTGCTCTGTAAATAATTGAAACAATGTTGGGTTGAAACACATCATTGAAGAGTTCCGGGATGTAATGGCGGCATAGACAGTGCAACACATGGGCTCCCGAGAGGAAATCTGATAAAACTCAGAAATTTACAAGCTGAAGCGTCGAAACGCAGAAGTGAATGAGGATAAAAGACAAAAAGGTGCAAAGACTTGAGGAAACCCGACTAAAAATGATGGAAAAGAGGGAACTTGTGATACTGCTGACAACAAACGTGATGAACACCCGTCCGACTAAATGAAGAAATCATCTCAGCCTTGCAAAACATAAGCCGGGAGATTAAAAACATCAGGATGGAAAACAAAGAGTATCTTAAAGTACGTCAAGAAAATCTGAGAAATGACATGAAGGAAGAACTGGACACGTTCAAATAGGATATGCATCAGCGGTTAGCAACCCTAGCCACCGAGCTGCAAAGTCAGAATAAGAGAACTGACGAGTCCCGGGTGGAAATGTTGGAGAATTGGGCTCAAGTGGCGAATGACTCGCTCGTAATGTCGCTGACACAGCAAAAGAAACAAGACAAACTCACGGACCTGGTTACAAAGGAACAACATTCACATCTTTGGCGTACCGGACAGAGCCGAAGGCGAATCTATACCCAAGTTTGTGGAGAAATTGCTGAAATGTCAACTTTTCCCCGGTGAAACTGTTGAATTTAACATTCAGCGAGCGCATAGAGCACTACTTGAGAAACCCACAAATGAAGTTCAGCCCAGACCCATCATTGTGAATTTCCTGGACATCCCTGTCAAGGAAAGGATTGTACAAAAGGCACGAAGGAAGAAAATTCAAGTTGGGAACCGATCATTATCGTTCGACCATCACTACACTTTGGAAATCGTCCAGAGGAAAAAGGAATATAACAACGCCGAAAGAATCTGAAAAAGAGAGGTATTTGCTTCCATACTCCCTTTACTAGGATGAGGATTCATTGGGACAGGCACATATAATAGTGCATCAGAGGTGAACAGAGAGCTGGAGAGACGTGAATTCATGAAAAGTAGGGCAACTAATGAGGAACCGGAGTACCTGGACATGGAGATGTGGCTATGGGAGTCGGTGGACTCGCAGTGGCAGGAGCGAAGACAGCGAGACGCAGTCACTCATCGTGGCGGCACAGGAACGGCCTTGAGCACCATAGCAATAGAGGCTCAGATCTACCACACCAGGCAAGATCCCAGTTGCAGGCTGTGCAAAGAGGGCCCTGAAACAGTCCAGCACCTCACAGCAGGGTATAAGATGCTGGCAGGAAAAGCGTACATGGAACGCCATAACCAGTATCGGTATATATAACCGTTATAGTGTACCGAAACATCTGTGCAAAGTACAAACTGGAGACCCCAAGGTCAAGATGGGAAACACCTCCCAAGGTGATGGAGAATGACCGAGCCAAGATCCTGTGGGACCTCCAGATACAGACCGATAAGATGGTAATGGCCAACCAACCAGACATTCTAATCATAGATAAACAGCAGAGGAAAGCCGTTGTGGTAGATGTAGCCATCCCGAGCGATGGGAACATCAAGAAAAATGAGCATGTGAAACTAGAGAAATATCAGAGGCTCAAAAAAGAGCTAGAGAAATCCTGGAAGGTGAAGTCGACAGTTGTGCCTGTGGTGATCGGAGCACTAGGGGCAGTGACACCACACTGGCGAAGTGGCTCCAACAGATCCCTGGAGAAACATCAGACATCTCACTCCTGAAGAGTGCAGTCCTTGGAACAGCTATGATATTACGTAGGACCCTGAAGTGCCCAGTAACAATATTTATTATATATTATACACAGGCACCACCAACGGAATCTCTGCGGGAAGAGTGGTCTCTTCTGTCCTACAAATGGGGAGGGAGCTAGGGATACACGTTTAAGTACGATACTGCCGAACTATGTCTTTATCAACTGGATGACGGCGAAATCCTGAGCCCTGTGGTGGAGATGGCGACTGGGGTGTGCTGAGAGCAGCGAGACCTGGAAATCTTCCGGCATCTGAAGAACAGCGGCCGGTTAGGAACCGTGGACAAAGAAGACTTTGTCCTAGAGTATTTTAACTCTGACTGTGGTGTATTCGGTACCCTACTGTTTATACCTCTGGATGCCTGGAATAAGAAAATAAAGGACATTTCTCAGAATATAGATGACCTCTTTTACCACAGTAGAATGTGGAATGATGCCCTAGTGGTGAAAAGAGCTTTAACTTTCTAGACTTCGCCTCTCAGACATTCCACCAGTAAGAACGCCTCGATAAAGAAGAGTAGTTTCAGACAAGCCAGTTGAACCATCATCAACCTGCACCATGAGAGCTAAAGGCATTCCTGGACCTATTGCCACCGTATTCCTGGGTGCCGATATAGGCGACCCCAAGTACGGAATGAGTGACTCTGCAATGGCTCCTCTGCTTCCTATGGAGGACGGTGATCTCGAGTGCGACTGTCCTCATGGCGATATAACCTCCAGATCCAGACCTGCGACCTCCTTCAAAGATGTCTCAGATTCCATCGTAGCTGAAACGGATGATAGAGTGTTCAGGGAGAGACATCTGTGTCAGAGTCAGACACTGGTGAAGCTACAGACGGATAGCGGGAAAGAAGAATCTTGTAAAGAGTTATAATCACAGCTACCATAGTAGTATAAAAATGACTCCAATGGAGGTTAATAGAGACAATCTTCACAGTAAATCTCTGAAAGGTAGTCAAAGACCGAAATTTTAGCAAGGAGATCAAGTCAGGATATCGAAACTGTGTGGTGTGCTTGACATAAAGTTGGAGCATAGTTTTACAGATGAGATATTTACACTAACAGAAAATGTACCCCGCAACCCACCTGTGTATAAATTGAAGGATTTTGACGGCGAACCCATATGCGGAACGTTTTATGAACAAGAATTACAAATAGTACAAGTCGTAAAAGAAAAAATATTTCACATTGAAAAGATTCTCAAGAATCGTATCATTAACGGTGAGAAGCAAGGTTTTGTTCAGTGGAAGAACTGGCCTGAAAAGTTCAAAATCTGGGTGAAGGCTTCGGATTTAAAAAATATATAAGGCACCCCGTTTTTACATCGAACACCATATCATCATGTACGGTTTGAAGGACGCTGGCTTCTCCGTGACTTTACCATCAAATGCGAGTCCTGTTTTTAAAGATAACTCGATCTGTACTTTCTGCGTCGATTTGGCACAGCATATCGATTTAGAAGGAAGATGGGAAGTAGCCCTGACCGAGATTACATATCCGCACATGTGGCATAATATACCTGAGGACGACGCATCCATTTACTGGAAAGAATCATGAGGAGGCAACCGACACTTTAAAACCGCTGGTACTGATATTTCCAAACAAAGGTTCAAGGGAGGGTATTACAGTTCCATTCACCAGATTACCACCGAATTGGAGCAGACCTTTAAAAAAAAAAAACCAATATACGCTTTCTGTTTGACAGCATGCGGAAAACAATTGAGCTCCAAAGCGATGATTAGAGCCTAGTGCTCTTTAACACACCATTGGCTAACATACTAGCAGTAGAGCCCGGTAATTGGATCGATTTTTGTCAGTTCAGAGCGCCACACCCGGTTGATTTAAAAGCAGGATTTTACCATCTTTGCTGCTACAGTGACATCGTAAGAGCGCAGTTAGTAGGAGATGCATACGCAGCAAGGACAGTGGACGCCGACATAATCACACAGCATTTTAACCCTGCTTACTGTGCCAAAAAACACATTGAAAATATTCAGATACAGATTAAATCAGATCTGAACAAGCCGGTCAATTTCACCTTCAGAAAGGTGGTGGTGACTCTACACTTTAGACCTGTTACTTGAGAGATTATATAAACCCTGTGTCAACATCTGGAAAATCATTCAACGCCGACTACCAGAGAGATAACCCAACTCAGCAGATCTTGTCATAAATGGACACGATGGGTGTACAATATTTGTACAATATTGTGAAAATCAGGTTGGAGGAGATCCACCGGGTTTCTACGGTGCTCCTGTGATGTATGGACGGGGCATCGTATCCCTCTTCTCAAAAATGTTTCGATTTGCATCACCCCTGTTGAAGAGAGGTATAGCAATAGCTAAACCCCATCTCAAATCAGCGGTGGGTAACATAGCCTCAGATAGGTTCACTCGGACCGTGAGAGGGCTGAGTGATCAACAGCGACAGGAAGGGTCAGGAGGTATAGCAGTCTTTATCACGAAGGACAAAGAGATGTCCTCCTGGACGTCGTGTCACATCTAATGGACATACAAACAAAAAAGAAAGAAGTCAGTTGACTGAAGCAAACAAGACACAAGACACTGAAAATGAATCAATAGCGCTATTAGCAAGGGAGGACCGATTGAGTTTTTTTATACCAGGAGACGGTGAAAAGTATCTAGACCTAAATGACACCATTCTACACTACACGTATGTGCGAGAATTCCGCCAACGGCACACCGCTAACTAACGACGCCGCAGTCGGTCTCATCAATTATCCTCTAAGCACAATCTTCGATCAGTGCGACGTGGTTCTGGGTGATCCAATGATTTTGCAGTCCAGTTCCAGCCACCCGTACCGAGCTATGATTGAAACACTTCTCAACTTTGCGGCCGATACTCTTAAAACGCAGTACAGTGGGGGTCTTTTTACCAAGACAGCCCAGGGGCTGTTGACTCAATCGTCACTGTGAACGGACCCAACGCCGGTCTTAATAAACATGTTCAATCCCAAAATATGTGGTTTTTGGGATGGTGCATCACAAGACTTTTACCGGAAGATGAGATCTCTCCCCGTTCAATTTTCACCACAACAACACTGAATATCTAGCGCTCTGACAGGATGGCCGACAGATTGCCGCTAAAGCTTTTCAACCTCAGTTTAATAATGGTATGGCCGTCAGAGAGTTTTATAATATGATTCTAGCTAGAGGAAGACATTTGAAGGATCTACCTCTGAGTATTGACCGTGAAGGTTTTAACGCCGGTCATTCGTTGTTCGCATTTAATCTGAATCCTGGCGACAACAACGACGCTCTCTCCCCTGTCTCAAACGGGAATTTAAGACTGGAGATGACCCTTACCAAACACCGTAACCTTGATTGTGTACCCGTGTTATGATTCTATTGTGGAGATTGATGCAGAAAGACAAGTGCTGGTGGACTATTATTGAAAGAAATGGACAGTCTTCAGTTACAGAGGCTCCTGAGCGGTCTCTTGGGAGATACATTTTACGGCGTATCGCCGACAGATACGTTACCACAATTGGAGCGACTCCCTAGACTGCCTGCATATTTCATCATCAATGCACGTCCTGTGAATAAACCAGGAGAGCAGTGGTTGGCTTTAACTCTCGAAGAAGATGACGGCACAACTTTCTGTGACTCATTTGGAATTGGGCCCTACTTTTCTCATTACCCTCAAAATATTTTAAAGTCTCTTGAGAAACGATCACAAGACATCAAATACCACAATGGTCAACTACAGCACCCTCTATCATTTGTATGCGGTCATCATTGCATCTTCTACCTCTGTCATCATTCTAGAGAGTTATCTTTTGAAAAAGTACTACGTCTATACTGTAATGATGCCTGAAAAAACAACCTTGTGGTGTAGAACTTTGTAAAAGGACATCAACAATGTCTCAAACAATCTCTACCAATGTTATGCTGACGTGTCTCGAGCACCCCGCCGGAAGAATTATACATGTACGCCTCCACCAGATCTCCACCAGATTAAAATGGGTAACGTCATATTTTCCTGATAAAGGAAACTGAAGAACTCTGTGAGTTCAGACACTATGGCAACGTGTCACATGTTCCGATTCATTTTTCCCCAGAAAGTATTAAGCCACCTTAGCCAGCTGTTTTTTGGCGGGGTTGTGTTGAATCTTGTCGGGGCTCAGGAAAATCCCCTAATGAGTGTGATAATCCTGTATGTATTTCTCACGGCTTTCCCGATCGACCGCATAACCGGCCGGGTAACTAGAGGCTTCCTGTTTACCCTTTAGAAATGTCCGAATGTACCCAGAAACTCTGTATCCTTCGTCCAGAGCCTTGTTGAACTCCACCGTAACCCACACCCCTGTCAGTGCTCTGGGTTTATCATCATGCAAACATTCGCCGTGTTGAGCATAACAGTTTGAGTAGGTGCTGCACAATGGGAAGTGTAATTTGCCACTCTGCCTCCTGTAAGGTAAGGCAGGTACATACAAATAAACACTGAATGGAGGGCTCTGAGAATCTGTAGCATCCTTGTTTATAATTGTTAGGACATGGTATGGCTAGGGTGTCTGGAGATAAGTTGGTCTGACATACAGTCATACAAGCAGAGGCTATTGTTATGGACGAGTGTGCATCAACACCTGTTTCTTTGAAGAATTCTCTGAATATAATACACTCTGCCTTGAAATCAAAGGTGCCGTGACATTCAGAATCATACCATGTGAAATTCTCTCTGATCAGAGTCTGACATCATCACCATAATCTGAGGATGGCGGATAGGCCCCTATGTACATCGGTCTCTGGAGCTGAACCTGTGAGGAAAATGCCACTTGCTCTGGTCGCTGAAACCTAGAGCTTTAAGCTGGGAGCTGAGACGCATGGTCAGGAACGAAGGAGAGTCGATTACTTTCAGTTTATTGTGAGGGTCCTCGAGACGTAGTATTTTATTACCCGTCATGATTATCCTCTGAGGTATTAGCCCCACATCAAGCATGGCTCTCAAAACTATGACGCTATCAAACCCCTACACATTATGCACAACGAAGACACAACCTCTAAACTGATCCTTCCTGAAGTGTAGTAGAAACATTTTAACACAGTCATAAAACACCCGTTCACCCCCTATCTGCATTTTCACACACACTAAAAAAGGAACAGGTTTACCATTGCCATTTACCATAAAACACCACATCAGGATGTTCCGTCTTCCTGGCTAGGGGCTGTAAATCGCATTGGTGCGCCTCGGCTGTGGATGATCATTTTTTTCTACTGCAGAAACATGATCCATTAGCTCCTGTCTCTTTATGCCTCACTAGACAGGAAGGCAATCTACAAGTTCTGTGACAGTATGAACGGGTTACAGGTTTTAAGACCTCCGTGGGACATACTGAGTCATGACAAACATGACCTTTGCAGATGTGAAAGGATTTCTTTTCGTCACCCCAGCAACAATGGGTGCAGAATTGCAGCGTTCTGAAGAACCCCTTATGGTTCTTTTCCCCATGGTACAGCGGTGCCTCGGTTTTCGACCGTCTCGGAATTCGAACAAAAATTTCTAGATTTTTTTGCTTCGGATTTCGAACGACAATTCAGAACTCGAACACCCCCGAAATAAGCCGGAAAAAAACATAACGCGCACGGACCGATCAGCTGACCCACGGTGTGCTTTGTTATTGTGTATAACGCAGCCTCTGTATGCAGACGTGTCCCGTTAGCTACATTTACTGAAAACTTTCCTGTCTCCGCACTGGACCGTGGTCCAGTGTCAGAGGGGAGGTGCTCGCTCTTGACACCTCCGAGGCTGGAGTGCGCACTCCAGGGTTTGATGTCCTGTTTTTGGCTTGAGCTCGGACAGGGATGAGTCGAGTCTCGGACAGAGCATTACTTGGTTTTGGGTCATTCACCCATTGTATGGAGCATGGAGACTCTGCTGCAAAGGTTGTTGGGTCCTTATTAAGACTCCCAAAGGTTTCTGAAGGCTCTTGCAACTTCAAGCTGTTTACGCAGGTCCCATTATACATACTGTATAATGCGTCATGCAGGTTGGTGAGAGGTGCACACCCTTGATCAGCTCCAATTGTCATGATTCTGCATTTTGGTCACGTGAGTCCTGTTTTGTTTTCTCCCTCCTGTCTTCCTGTTCCTGTGGCACACGGCTGGAGCCAATCAACCTTTAATCACCCTAGCTTAAGAACACCTGGACTCCAGCAATGTGTGCCAGATCGTTTGCTTCATTTGCTCTCCTGTTACAGACTCTTCTTGCATTGTTTCTCCCGGTTCGGTGACACCTTTGGTTTGGACTCATTCCATTGTGGACTCTTCCCAGTTTTGGTGACGCTCTGGATTAGTTTGGGTCTTGGGCACTTGGGTCCTGCCCCGCATCTAGAACCTTATCACCAATTGCCTTGCTGTTGGACTTGAGGTATCAATAGTCACATTTTGTCTGTCTCTAACCTCCTCTCCAACAGTGCCCTTCTCCTCCTTGCACTCACCTGCAACTTGAAGAGATTTATCAGGATCATACTGGCAGACAGACTTTTTGTATGTTTGTCTCCGGTCAAATCCCTCCAGTGGGTCTTTGTGGTACTTTGACCCACAGCAAGGCAGCATCTGTAGGGCTCTCTCTGCCAAGGAGTTGCGCAGCCGATCGCTGGTTGTCCATGGTGATCTTTGTCGTTTTTTTTCCCCTTGACATGACATCTGGACCACTGGCACTTGCCGCATTAGACACTTGACTTAATCAGACCGGCACCCTGGAAAAGGCTCGATGTGAAAGTTGTGCGCCCCAAGATTACTTCATATCTGTAGTCAGCCAGGACTACATTTATCAACATGTTTTACCCACAGCACATGTCAGAGGACAGAGCACAAATGAAGTCGAAAACCCAAAGTTACAGGATGTAACCCTGGTTCTACGAATGTGTACAATGCCCTCTAATCACATTGCCCAGCTGAACTGCACTCACTTTCTTCACCTTGCTAGAGCAACATGGATAAATGAACTGTATATAGTATGTGCAGCATCTCTGCTAATTTCTGTGCGTAAAATACACATGAAAACACACTGTCGTCATTACCTTTGTAGGGCTACTCTACGTTGTTTCGACTTTGTGTTCAACCTGAGATGTGGCAAGCCTTGTAATATCTGACATGAGTTATCTTAATCTGAATTTTTATCTTTCATTTTTAACCACTAGTGATTTGTGGCATTCTTCTAAACATATGTGAATGACAAAGTCAGTTGCTACACTGCAAAACAAACTTCTTCAAACAAATTGTGGTGATACGATGGCAGTTTGGTGTTGAACAATGTTTTTAAAAATGAAAGAGAGAAAAATGAGTGTTTCGTCAACATGTTTCATATAATTTGTGGAAGGATAAGCAAGGGGAGTATGGGGTGCTGCTTATTCATTCGCATGTGCATAAAATCTACAAAATTAAGAAAAAAAAAAACGGAAAAAGACGCAGTTGATGACTGATAAGGTTTTCCGCAGACGATGACAGATTGGCTCCTGCAGAATCACCTTTCCACCAACCATTTCATCATTGTGATAAGGGACGGCTGATAGCTGATAGCAATCGGCATCAACACAAACTGAATTAAAAGTGAGGATACGTAAGAGCGGTTACTATCTCAAAACATAATGTAATCTGTTCCACAAACATTGGAAGTTCAGCATCAGAGGCCATAGTTAAGAGGTTGATTGGAAGACACACCTTTTACATGGCAATGATCTATGAAGACAAATAATATTGACAGCAATGAATTGGAGTTCTTCACGGCTCATCCGTTTTCAGGTCAGTCTGGTTCATTTGACATACACATGCTCTCGTAATTTCAGCAATACACTACCTACATACTGCTATTTATCTGCCTTTCCCTGAAATACCTCCACACAGCTGACCAGTATCCGGACTGTATGGGGATGATCAACCTCTGACCCCGGTTGTGCTTGTGTCATCATGAAAGCCATTTTTCTGCACTGGACTTATCGCATATTCTCCATTGGAGACTCTTCTTTTTACGGGTTTGAACTCCGGGCAGTGTCCTGTTTCTGATGGCTCTGCCTTATTTTTTAAAAACTTGCTTGTCATCTAATTTGTGTCCACTTTCCTTACTTCCAGGAAAAATGTTGGACACAAAGGCCTCTTAAATCAATTCGGCATACTTTAACAAACCCATCCTTTTACGTCCACTTGGCGCAATGCGAGTGAGCATGCAAGAGTTACCGAATGTAACCCTAATGTAACATTTTGTGCACAATAAATAGCAAGCAGTGTACTCACCAACGAGCAGGTGGCAGCACCCATGAGGTACTCGCCTCCAGTGCCTTCTGCACTGAGTGCCTGTTTGGTGACAAAGCCTTTGAGGTCCATGTACACGTTAGATAATGTGTTATAGGCAATTCGGTTTATTTTATCTGAATCTGGAAAGCCAATTGTTATATAGTTATACGCACGTTTTTTTTTTTTTTTTTTTTTTTTTTTTTTTTAATGGGCTAAATGATGAGTCAGTCTGGAGTAAAATGTCACCTGTGGCCAGCTGAGGTCGGCATGTGATATCTGATCTCTGGAAGATTTGATTGCTGGATTAAATAATCAAATCTGTACTGCACACAAGAAACTGGATGCATGAACCTTTTTCTTTTGGATTTCTGGCTGCGCCACGATAATTTCTGGCAACTTCCTTTGTTGGATTTTTTTTTCTCATTTTCCAAGGGATATGAACTTAAATTTTTTCGAATATCGAATTTTTCGTTTCATTTTTCAAAAGGAACATTTCGTGGGTGGTGTATCACAGCAGTGTCACAGTGCTCTAAGGGGCTTCAACACTGTCTATCTCCCAGAAGTGAAGCTAGTAGGGGATTAATGTACCCACAGCCAGCTGTGGTGAGCCAAGAGAAGCAGTACTGCGAGCAAATGATCCAGCACCCTCCCACAAAAGCCCAAATTTTCTCGGAAGATTATAGGGAGGAATGGTAAAAGAAAGGGGCAAGGCCAGTTAGATTTGCATGTTTCAGTGCTTTTGACATGACTGACTTCAACTGTAAACAGAGTTGCCATCACTCTGACTGACTGAACAGTTCCCATGATGCTGTGCAGCCCACTCAACGAATGGTTGATCAGTAAAATAGGAAATTTACCGGCAAACCAGCTTTATGTCACCAAGATCGAGCTTCGTCACGTCAGACCAATGAAATAACAGATGTTTCATTTACAAATAAGCGTTTAATTTGCGGTGTGAAATGTGCTATTTGAGCACTTTAGGGTTAAAAAAAAAAAAAAAAACCCTTAATGCTCTGAGTTAGTTTGCCTCAGTAGTCTCAATGCTGAACCCTGTTTTCAAAAGTTGTCAGAAGTATACTTGAACCGAATTTTTAAGTTGGTACAAGGAATTCACTGACCTTTCTATGATGGCAGTCATGTGAATAAATGTAAAATCATATTCCTGTTTTGATTTATTAATGCGCACAAATAGCTGACGCTTCATTACATTTGTCTGATTTTTTCAGTTTTTAAGTAAGATGCAATACGTATTGTGTCTCTGCCACCTGATTCAAACCCTGAACCTTTTGGCTGAGAGGCAATCCCACATTCCCAAAGCATTGGCTAACATTCCGTGGGTGTTCTAGCTATGATTTCTAGAAAAGGTTTTCACTACATGAACATTTTAAGTGTCAATTTTTCTTTTATGCTGTGTTTTTCAACCTTTTTAAGCTACAGCACACATCATTGAAAAAGTCCTGAGGCACACCACCAAGGTACTTTGGCCAAAGTGCAATTGTGCTTCATCGAAAGTTTTAGAAAAAACTCCTTTTAATATGTAAAAAAAAAAAACTTAGCTACTGACAGTTCTTTTTTGTCTTTTTTTTGCATGCTATTTGAGGAAACAAATTGTAGAAGATGTATTTGTTTAAAAATAGCTCCAAAATGGGTTGGGCAACATGGCAAAATATCACGTGATTTATTTACTCACTTACTTTAAATAACTGTTTCAAATTCATCACAATCTCTTTTGCATTATTTGATTCTAGTTTGGAGAGTTTCCAGACAAATCTTTCACATTCTTTGCCTCAACTACCTTCCTAACGACAATCATTCTTTCTCCATTCACATTTTGGAGTACAGTTATTTTGTTCTGCACTTAGTTTTTTTCTTCCCCTAACGGTTCATATGTGAAAACCTTTGGGGGCATGTCTTTCTCTTGGATGTTGGAGCACATGGAAGTGTGGAAAAATGTGCACGGTTAGGAGAAGAATCACGCACAATATGAGTACGGGCACGGAGGGTCATACCAGGGCGAGCAAAAGCAACAAACTGACGCCGGTCGTCTTCTGTCCGGCGTTCACGGAGAGGTGTGTGTGTGTGTGTGTGTGTGGATGAAAAACTCAATCAGGTATTTTCTTCTCACAAGGGAGGGCACTTTGGTTGATTTTCCTTTTCTTTCCGTATCTCTCACGTTTGTCTTTGTGGGCAACACAGTCATCTAGTAGACATGCTCTGGACCAGTAATGCACAGTTTTGCATTAAGAAAGTTAATGTCTAATGCAGTCTCCTTGATGACTGCAATATTCACATTGTTGGGACCCTGAGGAGTAACTGGTCACTCCCTGTCCCTCACGCACAACCTGTCGTCATTTAAAAGTTCACAGCCAAAATGTCTTTGTCCTTGTACTCAGATTTCATTTTCTCTAGCTGGCTGAGTACCATCGGGTGCATTTTACTTCCTTTTAATTGAGCTGATGGTTTCTTATTTTTTTCTTCAGAGAGAACTTGTGCAGAATCCACCATTATGGGTCATTGTTGTGTTAACATTTTTCTTTTTTGTCTCTTTTTCATAGTCACTTGCAATATTCATTCTCTCCTGTAACTGTTCATCTGTGACGTTGATTGAGGCAGGAGACTCAAACGCAGATTGGGAATCAGGAAATGGATATTTAATTGTGCAGAAAAGGAAGAGTCTTCTGGTGCTGTGGTGGAGATCCCAGACAAGTGGCTGGTGAGGATCCAGGAGTCCAGCTGGCTGTGCAGTGGCAGTGCAGGAGGTGCAGGCTGTGGAGTTGGGGTGCAGGACGTGCAAGCAGGCTGAAGTTCTGGGTCAGAAAAGATCTACTGAAAGAACTCAGATAATAGAATCAGCAGGCAGAGGCAAACAGCGGAACTTCTAGCTAAGAGACAAACCATGAAGGGTTGACGAACAGGCGAAGACTAGCAGGTTGGTCCGATATTTATACCTTCAGGAGATTGGAGGCAGGTGTGGATGTGGCGAGTTGGGTTGGGCGGTGACGTCAGCAGAAGAGGTTGTGATGTCTGCCTGTTCAAGGAATGGCTGTAGATCTTGCTTTATGTTGTCATTGTGTAGTCCTCTGAACAATGTATACAGGAACATATTCAGTTCTAATTCTGAATTATTTTTCAGACCAAACTCAGCTTCTTGTGAAGCAAACAGTATCTTCTGCCTCGGGTCAAGAGAGCAATTTGTGGTGTTTCCTTGATGTCTTGGACCATGGAAGTGAGCTGTTAATACAAGTCAGATTCTTTTTTTTCCCCTTCAAGTAGCTTCGTAGTGTAAATAGGAAAATACGTATCACGGTCGCCTGTGGGCGTCTGTGACGTGGAGATTATAAGAATAATATACCCTCGAAATTTGGGGCACCACCTGAGATAAAGTTCTCAGGAAACTATAAAGATAATTATTGCAAATTAATTAATAAAATAACGTAATCAATCTATTTATCTGAAGTCACTACTTAATTGTCATTGATTTTATTAAAGAAAAGCAGAACAGATAGAACAGGAAAAAACAAGCAATGCGATGAAATGGAGATGATGAGGAGGCGAGCAGCTTTTGGAGGCGATGTCCTGGCTCTCAAGTAGGACACGCTGGCAGGTGGATGTGGCGTCCGTGGGGTGTCGCCGGGCTGCCGAGATCCTTTGTTGCAGACGGGAAGTGACAATTGCTGAACGAGTCGGCGTAACCAACCGAAAACGTACGTTTACTCAGTTCAGATGGTCACCGGTCTGTAACAACCTGAGGAGCCGTTGCCAGATGACGTTCAGTAGGTTGTTGAATCTGTCTTGTGCACTCACTCACTGTTTGCTGGGTGGTCACTGGCTTCACACAGCGAAGGACTAATACCGGCAAGCTTTGTGCCCTCGGCTGCCGTACCTTTTTTGTAGGACGGTCCTTTGCAAACCTCGGGTGCGAGAGGCTCCTTGTATCACTGAACAGTGAGCACCAAGAAACGGCGTCCAGACGCTGCAAAGTTGCACCAGTCTGCAAAAAGGTTGCAAGAGAACGTGGCTTGACAACTGAGGCGTGATGCTGTCAAAGAGTCCTGAAGAGCGTAGGGTATAGAATTTAGAGAAGACAAAAAGCATAGAGAAGAGAGACCAGTCCCTTTCCAACCTGCCCGGAAGTCGGGGCGGACATTTCCTTGATTGAGTGCCTCTGTGCTTGTTGATCTTTTGCTTGGTCATCCGAGCTGCGCTCCCTCCCAGTGTCCAGTGGCGGAAAGTGTAAGTCCGCTTTGGGCTTGAGGAATGTGATCCAAACTACTTAGAGTTTTAATCAACAATAAAACATTCACTGATGTATGGATTTGCTCACAATCAGTCAAACTTTCCCATCTCAATTTAAGATTTTGGGACTAGACTAAACATGACCATTCTAACACACAAGGGAGAGTCATCACAATATGACAATGAACCATTCACTTAAACATTCCGATTCACATGTAAAAATGTAATCTTGCTTGCATGACGGTCTAGTGGGGTGCGTTCTTGACATCAACCTTTCTTTTTTTCTGAGAAACATACATTTCAATATCTCATGCACCTCAGCTTCTTAAGGAGTAGAAGATGATGTGGCGCTGCACTCTTTTAGTTTAGTTTAATCCTGACTTTGTTTTCTTGACTCCTTTTGTTCTCCTTATTGACTTTGGGTCACATCCCATTTGTGTTGGCTCTGCCATTTTTGTTTATTAAACGTTGTGTTTGTCTCTTTACTGCCTAGTCTCTCATACTTCCTCTGTTTGAGTCTCCTGTCATTTCTTTGCCCCTTGACAGACTATGTTCTATTTGCCTTACTTAACCTGAGAACTCTTATGTCCTGGTTCTCCAATTTGTCCAGCTATTTTCTAGATTAGGTAAGCCATAAAATGCCATGCAAGGGACATTTCTCGTTGCTTGATTCATTTTTTCACTGTGTTGAAGTTTCTAATTCAAGTTGTAGGTCTTCAATTTGTTTCAAAATTCTTTCTCGTCTCCTCTTTTGTTCTTCCATATGTAACGATTGCTTCCACAAAGATACAAGAGTTGTAAATGGTTAATGCCAAAACCCATGAGAGCCCCTCCGGCTTTACGACCTTATTATCCAGCAATAAAAAATGCCACAGTGTTCCGGGTGACCCTTGAAAAGTGCACATGACTTAAACACTCCTTGATAAAAAGATGGTAAATTGTGTAACTTTCGAAGACTAAAATCAGTTAAAACCAGAACTGCTTCAGATACACCCTGTCTCATCTCTCCACACCTAGCCTGCGGGACTTGTCAAATAATTCTGTACAAACTGAAGTCTAAACGTGGCCGTTCGGCTTGCCAGCTGGACTCGGCCTTGGCCCCCTTCACCCCAAGGTAAAAACAGGACTGACTATGAGACCCAATGAAAACAATTCCTAACAACATCAACCAATTTTGCCTGATTGTCCGTGAGCAGGCCATGAGTGGATCTAAAACAGCAAGTTGGTGCCACAGCAGTGAGGCAACAAGACATTTGTTTGTGTATCCACTTCCATTTGTTCATCTTGTTTTCTATTTTTTCATGAAAAATTTCCCTGTTCTTTTTTGTGAAATTTTGATTGTCAACGAAAACATCTAGGTATTTCAGTCAATCACTACTCCTTACAAGACTTTGGGGTAGAACCGGGACACTGTTATTCCAAACGGTGATTCCTAATGCTTCACTTTTCCCCCAGTTCACTCTAGCAGAAGACAATGTTGAGATGTTCACTGATAAAGTGGTGTGTGCGAATAAGTGGCATGTGCATTTATATCTTGCTGATCTTTCACTAAAACATCATCTGCATAAGAAGATAAAACCACATTTCTGCACACATTTAATTGAAAATCATGTCACCTGTTCCACACAACATGCTACAATAGTGAAGACTTACATCCAGACGTGTTCTTTTTAATGGGAGAGACAACTCTTCCATGTCTGGAAAACTCACACACTAGAAATTCATCGCTGATGAATGGGGGGACGTTTGACAGTGTGATCCGGGTAACAAGTGGCATGACCTGTACCAGGACCTCACTGATCACGATCCCTCCTCCACCAACCCATTCACCAAACCCACCCGTGAAATAAACAACACCACTGCCCCATTCACACGGGTGGCTGATCTAACAATGCCGTGCTCGATTGCCGGCGCCCACCTTGACTCTGTGCTTCCTGGTTAGCCCTGTAAACTCCCCTACTCAAACGGTCACTCTTTCTCCCTACTCTTTCCATGCAGTTCCACTCAGAAGAAGAAGAAAAAGTCTCACCAACTGCGCAACATTTCTTATTCGAGTTCACAGAAAAACTCAAACTTTCTCTCCTTCCTTGTGCCATGAGTGGGGCCGTATAAGCAGCTGGCACTGGCTTCATTTAACTTAGAAGACCCAGAGGAGCCCTGGTGACAACCTCCCTGGCGTTGCCTAAGGATATGGCATCACCCCATGGATGCGGAGCAAAGTATTGACCCAGCGAAAGACCCAGAGGTGTTGCAACAATAAGCAGGGGCTTCCCAGAGATGAACATGCTTTCTGTTTTAACTGCCACCGCTCTGTGGGCTAAAAGCTGTTATAATGAAGGTGTCTTCATATCACCAGCAGAGATGGAGGTCGACTCCAACCACATCTGTCCATGTTGATTCAGCAGTATTCCTGAATCTGCCCCCTGAGACAGCATTGTTTGGCCCATTCTTAAGGCCATCATTGCTGTCAGTTGGACATCTCTGATATCCTGACCTAAGAATGGTGGCTCTCCAACAAGAGAGATGGTTCTGGACTCCCATCAGTATGGACAACTTATTTGCTGATTCAATTAGCTGGTGAACCAATTTCAAAGACGCCATCCCACAAGTAACAGACACTTTGCTCCAGCTAAAGGGTGGAGTAGGGGAGGTTCTGGATCTGGACGTGCTCTCAAAGAGAGGAAATGGTTGGACTCCAGGGTGTTAATCTAATCTGGCTTCTTGGCAGTAAGATCCACAACGCAGTGCAGGCACACAGCCAAAGGTTCAGCTGACAGGAAGGTTTTCCCAGGAGGTTTCCTGGCCAGTCATTGCTTTCACTTCAATCCAGTGCAGAGAAATATCCAATTGTGAAGCCCCTTTGAGGCTCTTTTTCTCTAAATGAGCTCCCAAGAGTATAAAGATAGCTCTCATCCTTATAGATTCACAATAGGCCAGATCAGTTGGAAATGTATATTTTACTTGAACACACCCACCAATTCAACATGCTTGCAGGTATATTAAACGTGAAAATAAGAAAAGTAGAAGTACAACAAATGGCCAAAAAGAACAAATGTACAGCCATGAAAACAGTTGGATATTGGACATTCGATGGCCATCCGTGTCATCATCTGAGGTCTCTGCTGCATCCTGGAATAGGGTTCACATCAACCAATTCTCATTCAAATTCAATTTGTTAAATCATCAATCATTGGGAGAGAGAATTGTGAAAATAATATATATTCAAGAATATAACATGAATTATTATTCATATTATGCATATTGTTATTCGTTTCTGTTTGGCTTCGAACATGACAGGGTTCTATGAGGGATGTGAAACTTTGAATTGCACTTCTCATTATTGCTTGTTACTGTTGAAATTATTATTTGACATTTACATTTTCTTCCAGTGACTTACTTAGGCAGCAGTTCTCAGCCAATGACTCGGTTGCAGTGTGGAGAGGGCTCAAGGTGGTCACAAACTCTCTTGCTCTTGCTCAGGACTTGAACAACTTTTACTGTCGCTTCGAGCAGCCATTTTGCCCCAACACCTCTGTGAGCCTCCTCTTTGACTTTGCAGCAAAGGACTAAGCTGTCTCTTAGTGACACATCTAAGACAAACAATGTCACGAACAATGAGACAGCGCTGAGACAGACCGTTCCTCTCCTGGACTCAATGTAGTTTGCCTACAGAGCAGCAGACCTGTGGACGATGCACTGAACCAGGCCCTTCATTTCATTCTGGAGCATCTGGACTCCCCAGGAACCTATGCCAGGATCCTGTTTGTGGACTTCAGCTCTGCTTTGAACACAATTCTCCCTGCTCTGCTTGAAGACAAGCATCGCCAGCTCAACGTGCCTAACTCCCTCTGCAGGTGGATAACAGACTCCTTGACCAGCTGGAGTCAGTGCGTGCGGCTGGGGACGACTGTCTCCAACACTCAGACCCTCAACATTGGGTCTCCTCAAGGCTGTGTTCTGTCTCCATGGCTCTTCTCCCTGTACACCAACTGCTGCACCTCCAGCCACCAGTCTGTGAGGCCATTTCTGTGGGAGTATCATACCTGATTTTGACCTCCACCAGTTATGCTTCTGTTGTTTGGGCCAGCAGGGAACTGCGACTGGCAGATAGGCGGCCAAACCGTTCCACATCTACTGCTTCCAAGCCTTGGGACCAATATGACGAGAACAACACCAGGCACTGCCATGAGGTGGATCTGGAGTCTGTCTGTCTGTCGAGTCTGTCGCAGGTCCAAAACCCTGCCATTAGTTGTCGACTCTCTGGCCCATGGACCGCCTGTACATCTTCCCGCCAACTCGCTTGTTGTTTACTCGACACTGAAAAAAACTTTTGGGTGTTGTAAAATTTACTCAATGTACTGTCATAATTTCTACATTGTAATTTTTTTCAGTTCTTCAAATATATGTACATGTGTTTACATATTTTATTAATGCATTTAAATGAATTACGTGGCCAGTATGCTTTCGTACATATTTACTTGTATCATTTAAATGACATTTAATCACTTGTACAGATCACCTAAATACTTCGTAAACTTCACTAGAAGTTCTTTATTGTGCATTTTGAAAGCACCCTGACATTTTTCAACGTGAGGCTGACTTCTGTGAAGTTTCATCTCGCAATATGGTGGCGCCATGTATGGTAGAAGCTATGTGAAAAGCCGGGCGACACAGACACACTAATTCAAAAATATAAATTATTTTCGCCGTTTTTCTTTCAGAAGTGTAATGTGAAATGTAACAAATATTGAATGACCCACCGTGCGCACCTCCTCCGCCATCAAATAGTGCGCCTTTACTCATTGCGCGACTCGGTAAGAGTTAAATGGCGGTGTAGGTACCAAATGTGTCCACTTACCAAATGTGTCCTACCTGCCGCAGAATGATGACGTCACATCCGGCATTTACGCTATCTTTTTTTTATGTATTAATGAGCCAGAGTAAATTGAAATAAGGGATTTCAAGGCAATTTCTACCACATGCGTAGCATTTATTTCCACAAAATACGATGTTTGTCATCAAATCGTTTACAAACTTTATATCTGTGTTCTTCTCCGCAGTCTGCGGAACAAAGCATCATGATTGGCTGACATGAACAGAGCTTTGTTTTTCTTTAATCTCGCGCAAGAAATCACAATAGTTTCCACAGTAGGCACTTATACATATCCATATCCTCAAACCTTTTATTCAGCATGCAACCAATGGATTTCCATTCCTATTCTTCCTCTTCTACCTGGAGAGTGCTGGAACCCTCATGCATTCAGTGATAATCATAAGACTGCAGCATAAACAATGCGACACACTCCAGCAAAATCTGCTCCTATTTCATTGATCTAACTGAATGTAGGAGGTTGGGTTAGAATACTGGGGTCTATGAATTGTGATATTAGTTAATTCAAAAGGTTTGTTCTCGGGTTCTTTGTGTGGACATTATTTGTACTTGCATAATATGTGAGATCAGAATTGATATTGGGCAAGGTGTTTCACCAGAAGAAAAAAAAAATCACACTTGGTGTAAGGAAAACAGTACATTGCATTGCTCTCTAAAACTAGGTGTGGTGTCTCTAGAAGAACACACACTCTTTCCAAAATGGTATATCATCTACAGTAGCTTCTAAATCAAAGATCGGCCGGCATGGGCGGCAGGCTTGGCCACCAATGGAGTAGGACGCGTGTTAGAAAGCTCCCGATCCCGAGCAACCGATCACCTTCTCAGCAGAACGTACAATGTGCTGCAGTCTGCTCTTGTCCTGGAGGTGGCGCTGTTGTACCAGACGGTGATGGATAGAGGAGGTGAGGATGGACTGGATGATGGCTGTGTAGAACTCCACCAGCAACGTCATCGGCAGTCGTAGTTTTCATCGCTGCCTCAAGAAGAACATTCTCTGCTGGGCCTTCCTGATGAGGGACCTGATGTTCAGATCCCATTTGAGGCTCTTGTTGTTTGATGGTGGTTCCTACGAAGCAGAAGGAGTCCACAATATGAATGAGTAAACCAGCCAACGTGAGAAGGGACAGAGAAATTGTGACTCTCCTGACTCTCCTAAACACCTCCCAGTCTGTGGTCTCTATACAAGCCTGCAGCTCCTCTTTAGCTTCACTTCTCCAGATCTCCATCCTCCTCACAACAAGCTTTGCAAGCTTCAGCTTCTGCTTGTATGTGGGAACAAGATGAACCATCAAGTGGTCAGAGAGTCCCAGTGCAGCTCGAGGGAGGGCGGTATAAAGGTACGTTCACACCGAACGTGACTTTTTAGTCGCGGTAGCGCCAGTCATCAGTAGCAGGTAGCTTGCTCAGGTAGTGATTAGTTGTCACCTGCCCAGTTCGAACACGTCGCCAAAGTAGTCAGTCGCTGTGGGGCGTGGTCTCAAGTTGTTGTGGACGGTGGATTGAAGATGGTGCTCGACTATCGCTACTTATTAAATGAAAATGTCGTCTCATTTCGTAGCATTCGTCAGAGCCGCTCACACTGGTGAATTTAACTTCCTCCTCCAGCAGTGTCACCGGGATACGGTCATTTCGAGCTGTACTTCAGGTGGAACCGCCGCTAGTTGGACGACCTGTTGGTCCGGATCAGTGGCCAAATGCAGGACACCAAGTGCCCGCGGTCTGTCCTCAGTAAGCGACTCGATTTGCAGTTATGCACGACGACTTGTGTCCAAGTCTTTCTGAACTGTCATCAATTCATCAACTCCGCGGTCGTGTGCTTGAAGTAATTTTCGAAGATATGTAATCTGTCATCGCCAATCATTTGTACACGAAACCTAGAGTACTTGAAACAATATTTATATTTTCTTTGAGTCTTGTCAGTTAGCGCCACTTTGTGGTAATCAATTAATGCAACAGTTAAATGCATTGTGATCAAACTATTTATCCTGTGAGTTGAGTCCGTGATGCGCTCGCCCCAGGAGCTCCCACCCGGCGCTGTCAGAGCGACTATCGCGCAGTGTAATGGCGTCTCCGCCAGCGGCAAGCAGCTCATAGCGCTTGCGAACATCATCGCGCTCTTTATGAGCTCCGTGGACGGGCTCATCCATCGCAGAACCTCTCTCACTGCCTTGAGAGATTTTGGAGATTCAACAGTCCTTCGGTGTGCTGCTCCGTATAACCCCGGCCACTGCCAACCGCGGGGGGGTCGGTTCTGCAACGCTGCACATGCCCAGCATCAGAGTATGTGTCTCTCGGCAGAGCATAAGTCCGCCGCTCGAGCCGTGCGGCGCCTCCTCCACACACAGCCGGCGCCAGGGGTGGAACGCCGTCACTGGTCTGAGGAGCGGATGAGCCCAGCCGTCTGGATCATAGCCGCGCTGATCATCGCTGTGGACCGAGCAGTATAGTAACTGTCTTTCTGCCCCCCTCTCCCTGACGCCAGAACTTTCCCTGGGGGAAGTTTCTGGAGCCAAGAAGTTTTGTTCTTCCTCAGCTTCGCAAAGGAGCACAGGCGTCAAATAACTCTTTCCCGTCTCTCAACAGATCCCGCATCCAGCCAAATGTCAGGAGAGTTTCAATTCTGCCATTAACTCTGCTTACTCCCCAGACTCGCCAGTTTCCAGCAGGGGTTGGCACAGGACCACGAAAGACACCTCTTCAGGGGATCACACAGTAGGTGCTGCGTGTTAGGCCTCTCTGTTCTCAGCTCCTTCGGGCGATGTCTGATGCGATGTCAGTCTGTGATTGTGTTCTCTGCAGCCCTCCAAACCTCTCAGAGGCAAGCAGGACATCATCATCTACAGAGTCATCTCTTTCTCAGGATGATTGGGCCGGTCCCTCGGGTCTCCATCTTCGGAGAATTGCAACATCAGATCAATGTACACTGCAGCCCGAGTTGGCTCTGGCCCCAACTATCAAAGTTTGGAGGCCCTACTTCTTCTGACGGCTCAGCTGACAAAAGCGAGTCGGTTTTTGAAGAACCAGTGGGACTTGAGGTCCCCAGAAGAGTGGGCTCCGCACTCAGGACGCCAGAGTATCTTCCAAATTGAAAGCGCCTGTCTCCTCACCTGCCCATATGGATGATAAGATACTCGGTCATTGACATGCCCTTCAGTTTCACAGTCAACCCCCAGGTTCTGCGGCACCACGTGGAACTGGGTGAACTCAGAGAACCAGCAGTCATGTCTGATGTAGGAGGTCTGCGCTCTCCTTTCAAAGGAAGTAATCGAGCTAGTGCCAAAGTGATCCTCCTAAACTGGGTTTTACTCCAGGTACTTTCTGGTACCCAAGAAGACAGGAGAGTGGAGACCTGTTCTGAACCTCAGTCTCCTCAACCAATTCACACACGCCCACCCTTTGGCTCTCTAGCACCTCGCACCTTCGCCAAGTGCGTGGAGGCAGGGCTCGAACCACTAAGGAGACAGGGTCTGCAGATTCTGACGTACTTGGACTACTGGTTGATTCTAGCCAGGTCCAAACAGGACTCAGAAGCACACACCAGCTTGGTGTTGGAGCATATCGCGCTGTTGAGGTTCAGTGTAAACCTCCTGAAAAGTCCCAGTCAGAGCATGACCTTCCTGGGGTCATGCTGGACTTAGTCTCGGGTCAGGCCCGCCTTCCCATCACTCCCCATCACACAGCTGACATAGTTGGTTTTGAACGCCAGCCCCCCTCGGGCTCCCTGCTCTCGGCATGATTTCTCTCCTGGCTCACATGGCAGCGGCCCATGCCGTGGTCCAGCTGGGTCTGCTTAACATGCGAGCACTTCAGAACTGGTTTGGCGGCCTGCACCTTCACCTGACTCGAGACCAGAACGCATTTGTGTGCCCCCTAACCCCCTTCAGCCCAGAGAGACCTTCAGTTTTGGAATGACCTGGAAAGGGTCCAGAGACCAGTTCCGTTTGGGTGCATCACGTCTTAGGTGCAAGTCTTCATGGACACGTCTCTGACCGGCTGAGGTGGTACCTGTGGGCTGCAGAGCATCAGCGGCGTCTGGGAGGAGGGCACTCACCTTCACATCAACCTGCTGGAGCTGATAGCAATCTACAGAACTCTGCTCCAATTCGCACCCTCTCTGCGTTGCGCCCATGTTCTGGTAAGATCCGACAGCACCACAGCCGTCCACCCGGCTTCATCAGGTAGCTGTAAAAAGTGTGGACTTGGGCGGACCAGCATCTGACGTCATTGAGAGCCCTCCACATTGCAGGAGTCTGTAACATATCAGCAGATTGCCTGTCCAGAGGAGCTCAGCAGGATGAGTGGGGCATGACAGACTCCTTAAGAGATCAGATCAGGCAGGATCTGGAGATTCGGGGCTCTGGTGATCTCACTTTGCAAGTCTACAGTATCACAAATGCCCCCTCTGGTTCTCTCTCCGCAGGTCCGACAACCCGCCACTAGGGGTCGACTCTCTGGCCCATGTGGTCTGGCCCCCAGGCCTCCTTTATGCTTTCCCGCCAACTTGCGTGTTGCTTACTCTGGTTCAGGGACTGAAAACTCAAGTTCGGAGTGCGCTCATTATGACTGTGGTGTGCACCACTGCCCCCTGGTTTGCAGAACTAGTTCAACTCGCGAAGGGCGAGTTTTGGGACCCCCGAATGTTGTCATGCACCTGGTCCAAGCAGGAGAAGCCTTGGAGTCACCTCCTGGGACGTCCTCTCACAGTGTGGTGGGTTCGGACTCCGAGATGAATGAGACGAACCGCAATAACAAGGTACTCCACACTATTAAAAACGCAAAATTCCTTCTACCAGAAGACTCTACGCTAAAATTTGCGTTTTTGAAAAATGGTGTGTGTCACTATCTCTTGGTTTTCCATTCCTGAGCTCCTGTCCTTTTAACAGTTCTTTTTGGACAGAGGTAGCGCGTATACATGATCAGGGTCTTCCTCGCTGCTATTTCGGCAAGAAGTGAGTTCATGGATCAGATGTCAATCTGCGGAAACCCGCTAGCGGCACGCTTCCTGAAGGGAGCTCAAAGACTCCGTGGCCCCGTCGGGACCGCTGTACCTTCAGTGGGAGCTCCAGGTAGTTCTGGATGGCCTGACTGGGGCACCTTGCGTCCGTTTGGACCAGGCCTCCCTGCACGTTCTGTCATTTAAAACATCACTACTACTGGCAGTAACAATGGCTAAGAGGGTCAGCGACCTACGTGCCCTGTCTGTCAACCCTGACTGTATTTCTTTTGGTGTTGATGGCTCCCCAGTCACCCTCCATCCCAATCCAGCCTTCCAACCCAAAGTTAACTCTTCCTCCTACAGATCCAGGTGCATCACTTTGAGAGCCTTCTCGCCACCTCCACATGAGGATGCATCAAAGGCTCTCCTGCACACACTGTGTCCAGTGAGGGCGCTGGATTGCTACTTAAAAAGGATGAAATGTTTTAGACGGTCAGAGAGTCTCCTTATCTGCTATGGCGGCTGCCAGCAAGGGGTAGCACTCTCTCCTCATCGTCTTTCTTCCTGTCTGAGGTCATCAATCTGCCTGGCCTTCGAGTTAGCGGGACAGCCTGCCCCGGAGGGCACTCAGGCACACTCTACCTGTAGCATGGCTTCATCCACAGCCCTGGCGAGGAGTGCCGATGGAAGAGATCTGTTCCACAGCTTCATGGTCGTCGGTCTCCACCTTTGCCAGAGTTTATCTGGTGATGCGTCAGCGGACTCCATGGCCCATTCCATTCTCAGTGGAGCACCGACCAGGAACCTCGAGGTCTGATCGGGTGCATGCTCTTCAGGAACAATCCTTCACCTTATCACGAACTCTGAGGGAGGTGGATGCTGATATCAGCGATCCAATCTTACTCCAGCATCATATCCATCTTTCCCTTACTATATGTTTTGTTTTTCTTCCACAGCTAATGTCTTACAACCTCTGTTCTGGGAAGATAAGACCCTTTAGGACATCTCCTTCCATCATATGAAGCCATTAGAACCTCTCTTACAATGTTGTATTGGTAACCGATTAGTAGCTCACCGACACCTAGGAGTTTATGACTAATTACCTGGTCTCCCACCTTCTCCGAGGTCCAGTGTGTTGCAGTGTTTGGAGTTTGGGTGGTTATGACTTGGGCAGAGTACCGCCCACCTCCGCGGCGGCGGTGTCCACACTAGGTGGGGTTTTTCACCGCGAGGGGTCGTACTTACTCACTAGTGGCGGCTAGCTGGGGGTACATTTCTCCCTCGCTTCGCTCTTGGGGTTATCCAATAGTGAAGCCTCACTAGAGGGCAGAGCACACTGAAGGAGAACTGTAGGTTACCTATTGTAACCGTTGTTCTCTGAAGTGTGCGAAGCCCTCTAGTCTCGTCACCCAGCTACCGCACTCAGTGTGGAAGTCGAATGGAGGGTGAGGCCTTATTATGCCACCCCCTTTATAGGGGGGTAGTCTGTCCCCATTGGGCGGCAAATTCATGTTTTTTTTTTCTTCAGTGTCGGAACAGGGTTCCGGGAGAACATCCGATAGTGAAGCCTCACTAGAGGGCTTCACACATTTCGGAGAACAATGGTTACAGTTTTGTTTCTCCCTCCTTCCTTCCTGTTTGTGGCACATGTCTGGAGCCAATCATCTTCTAATCACCAGAGTATTAGAACACCTGGTCTCCAGCAATGTGTGTCAGATCGACTCCTTTTGTATCACTGGTAATGCACTCTGTTTCTCTTGTCTTCTCTTCTTCTCTTGCCTTTCCTTTGTCTATCTTCAACTTCATTCTTTCCTGACTATACTGCGACGTTAGCCCGTGTCAGGGCTGCATTTAATGAAATTTGGCAGCAACTGAGGACACCGGATGGAATTCGAGATGGCCTGCTTTACAGATAATAAAACTCAATTTCAACTGCACGTTTCAGAATGAAGTAAAAAGGAAAAGTCTTGACATTTACTGAATTGGTGACAACATACTGCTATCTTTTAGTTATGAGAACTAAATCTTTAAGATGGCTGTCATCACGGGTCCGTCTCCTTCACATGTCCGACTGGAATGCACAATGTTCCACAAGCAGCAGGCATCAGTCACTGTGATGTTTCTTACATGATTCCTCCATGAAAAACATGCTGAAAACTGTCATGTTCATCTCATCGGTTCTCATTTAAGCCGTGGCGGTGCTCCACCATTGTTTACAGCACCGTAGAATAAAAAAAAAAGGTGCAGTGTTTTTCCTGTTGTTTTTCCTCGCTATTACATCATGAATGTCATGTGTTTCAGTAAGGAGCAGACAAATGGCAATCAGAGCGAGAGCATCAAAACATGCTCACAACACCGTTCAAATGTTTATTTCGAGTCGACTATAGACACAGACATCAGGGTTTGAAACTATTCTTCTTCAATCAGTTCGACAACAATCACCAGGGATGAGAAATGTGGCTCTGGTCGCCTCTCTCACCAGCTCTGAGCAGGTCTGCATATGAGAGGACTCAGCTGCAGCAGCTAGAGATAATACATGTGATATAACATGTTACACTTGTCCAAACCAGATGGACGTTAGCCACGGACGTTAGCAGCTAACAGCTAATGTCAGAACAATTCCATTTTGCTGGCTATATCAACACTATACTGTGATATACACAATAAAATGAGTGATAGACACTCACACACATAAGTTCTATAAGTTCTATATCATACGCGCTTCGCCTCTAATGGGCTTCGCTATTGGTTTAACCACTCCGAGGCTCCGCCTCGCGCCTGAGAATTGATTGGCTTAACTCTCCGCTCAGGTAGGCTCCACCTCTCCCCATAAATCCCCATGTTCATCACCATTCGTCTCCTTTTGTCACTCAGCATTTGAACTGTTCGTTGTGGATTTTCGCCATCGGGTGTTATGGAGAGAACGTAGGCTTCTTGCAAGAGCTTTTTGGAGGAAGGAGGCCAGAGTGAGGACGAAGAGGAGGAAGCGGCCGCTCCTCCACCGACACGGCATGGTGGACAGGGCATAAAATTGTGAGACCCAGGTCACGGCGTTGGCCAACAATATGTGGCTTTTGGCCTGCTCCATGGACAGGATTCTTTATGGCAAAGAGGACCTGTCCCCAGAGAGCTACACGAGGCCCAAGTGTCCATCGCGGCCTTCTTATGGATGGCGCAGGCCTTCATCAAGGCCGTAGGCCAGAGCCCAACGCTGTTACAAATGACAGCGCAGAACATGTGGCTTGGCCTTTTGGGACTGGGGAACAAAGAGAGATGCGTCCTCGCTGGTGTCCCCATTTCTGAGGACTCGCTGTTCGGTGAGGGGATTACTGAACACGTGGAGAAGCTGGAGAGTTCACGAAAGACCGTGGGCTCGCTGTTGAGCATGTTGCGCATGGGCTTGGAGAGGAAGCAGGCACTTCCGCTGTTAAAGTGCCCTAGTTCCTGGTCCGCTTCCAGAGAGGACCATAGGGGTCCATGCCGGGATGACAGCAGAGAGGACCGGAGGCGCAAGCCGTCACGGACCTGCAAGCAGGAGGTGAGCGAGTCGAGACAAGGCCCGTCCAGGGAAGGAGGAGGCGCGAAGCCCAGTTCATGCCAGGTTGGGCCCCTTCAAGCATCCCTTCTCTGCACCCCCATCTGGCAAATTCATTAAAAAATTTAAGAAGTATTCTCTGCCTGGTGATTCATGTGCTGTTGATTGCCTGTGTCGAGAGTGCGTAAGCAAGGCAGGGAGATGGGGTTTTTCTCCCCGTATCTCCTGGTGCCAATGAAGTGTTGGGGGCTAAGACCCATCCTGGACCTACTTTACTGGAAGAACTTTGCAGCTCATCTTTTGAGCCTTTGGAGTCAGCTTGCATTGACATGGTGTCATATAAAACTGCACTTCTTTTTGCCCCGGTTTCTGCCAAAAGAGTTGGGGACATAGCAGCTTTGTCAATCAACCCGACATGTTTGTTGTTTGGGGATGATGGAGATTCGGTCACCCTCCGCCCAAACCCATCTAACATCTCTAAAGTGATCACATCATCTTTTAAGTCACGGGTCATCTCTCTGAGGGCTTTTTCTCCTCCCCCACATCAGGATGAGCAGGCTCTGCCCAGTGAGGGCCCTGGCGGCCTAGCTGGACCTTGGACTTTTCATAGGTTTTGGTGGTCAGTCGGCTGGGAGAGCGGTGACCACACAGCGCTTAGCTCATTGGATCTGTGCAGCCATTTCCGCAGCATATGATGCCACAGGAGCGGAGCCTCTAGCTAGGTTGAAGGCTCATTCGACCAGAGCCATCTCCATGTCGGCTGCTTTGTTCAGAGGTGTTTCGATGCTGGACATCTGTGAAGCTGCATCATGGTCATCAGCTTCCATGTTCGCACAAGCATATCTCAGGGATATGGCGTCGGGATCCGTGTCCCATTCAGTCCTGCAGACATTTGTTTTCAGGGCCACATTGAAGTGAGTCACTGGCTGTGTTTGGCGTCTGTTTCGGCTGGTCCTTTGGATGAGGGCCATGCTGGGAGGGAACTCATCCCCAGGGGCTTCGCCGAGGTGTTAAAGCAATAGCTAAGCCCATTAGAGGGCAAAGCACGTATGCCATAGAAATAATAGTTACTGAACGTAACTTCAGTTGTATGTATACAGGCGGATGAGTAAGAGTACATCAAACTCTGACATATTGCAGCGAGGTATGCCAGTAAGGTTTTTAAGTAGGAACACTAAAGGAATGGGAGAACCCATCAAGAGATCCAAAGTGTTCAGCCACTTAGAAAAAACAAAACAAAACTGGGATATAGTTTTCTTACAGGAGGCACAGACACAAATTTAGGCTGTTTGCACACTTCTCGAGACGAAGCGCGTTCGGCTCAAAAGTCCGAGATGTGAATACAGGCGAGTTGGGTTTTGGGCATGGACCGGCTGGAGAGCCGCAATTTTTCTCGAGAAACTCTCTGCGGCGGGTGAGCTTCTCGCCTATGTGTAAAATGCAACTCCGCACAAACATGATAAATGCAGAGCAGCAAAGGGTCTGATCGCTGCCTGGGCGTTCAAAAGCAACTTCGCAAACTGCAGGAGACTGGTTTTGTGGAAGTGCGCAGTGATCCGGAACTTGCAATGTGTGCGGGTGTTTGATAACTCGCATGTTTTCACCTTTATCAGGCTGATGAACACCTGATTTTATTGACGTACAGATTTGCTTAAATGAATGAGGCTGTGCTCAACAGTAACTGTTTCCACTTCTGTGATCTCGCACCTGCAGAGCTGTGTGCATGAGGACAGCGAAGAGGAAAGACGCTGATTTTTCCCAAGAAGATTACCAGACTATTCATTGATAATTTCTGATGTCTGGATCTGTACTTCACTGACTGAAATCTTCTCGATCGTCACTAATCTTGGTCACTTTGTTCAACCTGTCGTGAGAGCAGTGTGGATCAATCAAGACGCTCCGTATTACGGAACTTGTTTCCGTTATTTCCTTGTAAAATAAACATGACAACACTCTTTCATGTTTAGTTTTGGCTGTGAAACACCACATTATGTTACAGTCCTGGTGGAGGTCCGTCATCAGTTAATATCTGAGGTCACGATGACATGTAGCGCTAAGAAGAGACTGAGAAATAAGGTGGTCGAACCAATGGTGGTAAATAGGTTGTTGCACGGCTGATGACGACTTCCTTGAGACGTGCTTCATCGTGGGTCACAAACCAGCTATTTTGCTCAGAGAGCTGCAAGAGGAGCTCATCGCCTGAGGCACAGCGGTGCGAGGCTGCACAACGGGGGGCGAATCGGACTCAGGCCATTCGAGGCACAACCTTCAGTGTGAAACCTCCCTGAAAGATCACAACAGACTACAAAACCCATGGGTGAGTCAAATTTTCATCTTACTGTGAGAGCATGCGGGAAACCCCAGCATGGGCTGCAGCTTCACACTGTATGAAACCAAAACCAAAGCACAGCACCTTGCCATTCGAGTATGGATGACTGTAGTTCATAATTGTGGTTCTGATTGTACTTGTGACACAAAAAAAACTTACAACAGGTACAGAGACTCTGCAATGATTCATGGATCTGTGTGGGATAGTGCAGTAACACGTGATCTAAGCACCTAGGTTCAGTGTTTCACATGTTTTTATTATAGCAGATCCCCAAGTGACGTGCAGGAGGAGAAGCTAATCGTTGCAGTTGTTTACATGGAGTTTTTTTTTTTTTTTTTTTTTAAATAGGACATAAATAGGAAGAATCTTGTCAGGTGGGAAAGTTCCTGCCGTTCCTGGTGAGTTGAGACCTTTATTTACTTAAGTCATATTTGCCTAAACGCAGTGTCTATCTAGTCTACATAGCGAATGTACTGCAGCGACTGTAGAAACTATGTATGTATGAGGACAGGCTAAATGATTCCATTTTCTGATTTAATTTAATTCATATGACATGTCCTGGAAAAGTGGAAGTTTATATGAGGGGAGGATGGTGACTGAGCTGGCTGAGTGGTCACCCGCATCTTGTGCCATGAAGTGACCGTTCTTCTGACTCTTCATCTGCGCGAGGGACTGGAGATGCAACAGGTGAATCATGAGCTAGGTTTGTTTGCTGGTGCACTGGTAACTCTTTTTCCACAAAGGAGAAGCCTCATCTGTGAAAAAAGTATATATCACCTATACAACAGGACATCTACCCCACAGGATAAATAGATTGATCACAATGCATGCAACTGTTGGACTAGTTTATCACCACAAAGTGGTGCTCACTGACAAGACTCAAAGAAAATACAAATATTGTTTCAAGTACTCTAGTTTTTGTGTACAGATTGATGACGTACATAACTACTATCAAGTTGCTAACCGAGGATAGATGTTCGCCAGAGGACAGACCGTGGGTACTTGGTGTCCTGTATTTGGCCACTGATCCGGACCAACAGGTCGTCCAACTAGCGGTGGTTCCCCCTGAAGGACCACTTGTTGGGACCGCATCCATGCAATGCTGCTGAAGGACATGGTTAAATTCACCAGTGTGAGTGGCTCTGGCAAATGATACGAAATGAGATGTCTCTTTTTCCATGTTTTCACTTAAGTCATAAGATGCACCGTCCGCCTCAAGTTCTTGTGGACATTGTATCTTCAATCCACCGTCCACAACAACTTGACATGGCGACATGTTCAAACCGGGCTGGTGACAACTAATCACAACCTGATGACTGGCACTACCGCGACTAAAGAGTTGCTGCCGGTAAAAATCACAGCCTACCACTGCTTGGTCTTTATAGCCGTGCTTCCTCTGCTCTCCGTCTTTCTTGGCATCATTGTTTTTCACAGCTCAACAATTCTTTTTCAACTTCTGAAACATGATCCGAGTTCGTCATGTGGCTCCAACAAGTACTTTGAAAAGCCAGTTTTGAACAATTGTTCATTTCATCTTGATGACAGTGTCAGTAGAAGTGACAGTGGAAACTGTCACAAGAAGAGAGTCTTGACTTGTGCTGGAGTGTAGCCACGTCAACATTCAGGGTCATATGTTGTGGTATGGTTTTAAAGCTGGTCAGTAGGATCATCCAAGAATGTGATCAACATTTGCAGTACTCTTTGTGTCATCTTCTTGGATCCCTTTGAGACAGCCCACACTGGAGATGGAGATATCCTTCTCCACAATAAACTGCAACTCTGGGTCTGGGTGACTGAACTGAGGAGAAAATCGGAACAGAAAGCAAAAAAGAATCCGCTGCACAAAAGAGAGCACATGGCTGTCAACACAGGCTCATGGAAAATACAAACTACACAACCAGTCAAAAACACAAAGCAGTGGTATAAAATAGAACTGAACATAACAATGAATCAAATGGTATCAATGGTCTGAGCAAACAATCGAGCATTTAGTGATGAAACTCACACACAGCTGAGGAAAACGGCAGAGGAAACAATAGAAGAAAAGTAGAACACGTGGCAGCCAAACTACCTCACTACACTCTCTCAAGTTACCAGCATGGAAGCAACGTTGAGCTGGGACCTGCAGGCTTTTCAGAAGCAGGTGTGGGGGTTGATTGCTGGGTGGTTCCAGGTGTGCGGTATTACTGAACGATGCCACAGGAAAACACACTGTAACAGAGGAAGCAAGTGATGAATCACCACCAAACTTTTCAAAATAAAGGGATCACTCATCTTCATTTTAAATTACAATCATAGAATAGTTCCAAATAAAATCACCTTTTACCTGTTGTGGAAATTCCAGTTATATTTCTGGTGACTCCAGTGTGGTATATTTCATGATTCACACCATACTCAGAACAATACAATGCAGATAACAACCGGTTTGATCTGCAGAGCAGAAGCTTTGTGACAACACATAGTTTAAAAATGTTGCTGAAGGGATTTGAAAGCAAGGAGGAAAAACACAGTGAACCATCCATCCTCTTCACAAATCTACCTTCCACTGGAATAAGATGCAGCTCTGAGTGACTTTGTTTGTTTAATTGGATGTAGGTATCATAGAAGCACACATCTAGATGTTTGTAAAACATTTTTCTTTCTCCTTTTGTTTTCTTACTCTACACGCCATAAGCATTTCCATACAATTTGGTCCTTGATTGAAAAATGAATCCAGGCCATTCTCGCCACTGACAGCTGTTTAAGAGGGGTTTTATGTGAGTAACAAAGCAGTGGCCACCAGCCTCTCTCACTAAGGAGCGAATCATTTCCCAGGGAGGGAAAACATCTGTTACTAATAGAAGAGGCATCCTGATGAGAAATAATGTGTTTTCACATGATGATTCAAGCAAGAAAAGATTGAAATGATGCAATCACTGTTGAAACGCTGAAGACTTGTGTCAGCCCGTGTGCATGCTCCAATGAATGGTTTGGAATAGTATTTCATTCATTCAAGTAAAATCCTAATCTTATGAACTCAAAGACCATTACATGTCACATTGTGAGGAAGTGTGGTGCAACCGTCTCACAACAAGAAGGCTGCAGGTCCAGCTAGAGGTCAGGTCAGATCTAACCCTAACCCTCTGACCATCAAAACGGGCAAAAAAGCATCAGAAGAGGAATATATTTTTAGAATATATTGTCTATACGATTAGTACAGTTTGTTGTCACAGCACTATTGGAAACCTGTTTTCCAATTTCTTCATAGCTTTAACCTATCAGCATGTGTGGTTTTACCCCATTGTAGTGATGTTCGATTCCACTGATTTCCTTTCCGACCTGATACTGAGTAATATTCAGGCTGGTATAACTATAAAGATATCTACAGTATATGTATGAGACTACACCAAATCATAGCTTCCTTGAATACAAGGATGAGTAACTTGTTTATTTATTCATTTACTGACATATTTATTTACTTTATTTACTTAATTATGTATTTAATTACTACCAACCACTAAATGTAATTCAACATGAACATGTTACCACCTCGTGCTGAGAGTTTCTGTTCCCTGATGCGCTGCCAAAAAGGCATCATTAGCCTGAGTGGGGGAAACGCGTAGATAAGCCCCTGCTGCAGTGTGTCCACTCAGAGCGTCTGTCTGTCCGATGCTCTCAGAGAGAACCATAGCGGGGCTTTGGCATTCTCCCTGGATGCGAACAGGTCTGCCACCGGAGTCCCGAAACACTGCCAGATCGCGCCTGCCACCTCTAGTGCGAGGCCCCATTCGTCCGTGAGAGCGCCTTCTCTGAACATTCTGTCCGCGCCCAGGTTTAGGGCACCTGTGACGTGACGTGCTCTGATGGACAAGAGATGAGTCACTGCCCACGTCAGGATACGGGCCGCGATCGTGTGCAGGGAGGGGGCTCTGACTCCCACTTGACGGTTGATGTACGCTACAGCTGTGGAGTTGTCTGACCTCACCATCACATGATGTTCGGTTAGCCGTGCCGCGAAGTGGAGCAGAACCTTCTACACCGCCAACAACTCCAGCAGGTTGATGTGAAGTGTAGGACTGGACCACCATCCTCCTGCGCTGTCCTCGTCTAGGGCTCCGTATAGACGTGCACGTATCGCTGGGCGCAGCCCTTTGGTACACCGGCCATCAGGCGCGCTCTGGAGTCCCTGAACATTAAGCCCTGGCGAGCTTGAGTCGACAGGCATAGCTGTTTGTTCCTGTCCCGGACCGGGTGGAGACGGTGCCGCGTAAACCAACGCTGGAGACGTCTCATGTGTAGTAAGCCCAGCTTCACTACTGGGTGCGGCGCTGCCATGAGGCCAAAGAGTGTCATCACTTGGCTGGATCTCACCTGATGCGCTATCTGCATGACGCCGATCTGCTCCAATAGGGTCATCATGTGCTGGTCCGATGTGCTTCAGCACCTACGCAGTGTGTTTGAGCGCCTTTTCCCTGGTCGTCACCAAAATCGCCAGTAAGTCAGAACTCTCAATCCTGAATTCCTGAGGGGTTCCAATGCCGTGTCCACCCCTTTGGAGAAGGTCCTGGGAGCCAGAGAATATCCAAACGGTAACCAGTTTAACTGGAAGTGGTCTCCCTCTTCCGCGAACCTCAGGTAGCGTCTGTGAGGCGGGAGGATGGGGATGTGGAAGTAAATGTCTGTTAGAGCCACAGAAGTCATCCAGTCTCCTGGTCTGATACACTCGAGAAGTTGTCTGACCTCCAGCATTCTGAACGGACGTGTTACAATGTGAGTGTTTAGGTTGCAAAGATCCAGGATGGGTCTCAGGTCCCCTGAACGAGGAAATAAACCGAGTAAAATCCTGCTTTGCATTCTTCTGGTGGAACTTTTGATAGCGTTCGCTTCTTGAGAAGGGAGCACATCTCTTGATCTAGACACATCCGTTCCTTGATCAGAGCAGGCTGTTGTGTTGTGCACCCCATCGAATGTGGGTGGATGGCGGCAGAACTGAAGCGCGTATCCTATGCGTAGCGTCCTGTCCATCCAAGGGGAGAGCAGACTGCACAGGTCTCTCCATACTAGAAGAAAGTCCGTCAGAGCTGCCGCTGAATAGAGAGCCGTGGGGCTTCCTTGAAAGGGTTGTTGACTGTAGTCGACTGTCAGCTTACTTCCGTCAACAGAAGTCACGTGATTTGTAGTCGGCTTCTTCTTAAGGTACGTTCACACCGAATGCGACTTCCGCGAGCGACACAAATTATTTGCATACAAAGTCAATGGAGTTGGGTGATTGACGGCGGTCAGCGGCGACCAACATGGCCGCAACAAGACTGGAATGTGCGACGCTACGCGATTTGAGCTACATACGGCGATTCCGGCTACTCAAGACGACACGACTGGGCTACCGCGATAGCCGGAGTAGTACAATTTTTTGAAGTAAAATTTTTTGACCAGATCCGCGAGTGACGTGTCCCAGCGGAGGAGAAACAAATCGCTGCGGCTGTTTACATGCAGACTTTCCGCCATCCTATCGAGAGTGGCACAAATTGTGCATTTTTAAATTTCCACCGGACCATAAATATGAAGAATCTTGTCCGGAGGGAAAGTTTGCCACAACGGTGGTGCTCCTGGTGAGTTGAGACCTTTATTTACCTAAGATTACTTAAGTTATATTCGCCGAAACGCAATGACCACCGAGTTTACGAGGCGAATGTACTGCTGCGACTGTAGAAACTACGTATGTATGGTGACGGGATAAATAAATACTGTTTCTGATTTAATTTAATTCAGATGAGACGTCCTGAAGGATCTGTTTATATGAGGGGATGGCGACCGAGGAGTGGTCAGCGGCATCTCCACAAACCCAGCTCAGAAGATGGGACAGTATTCAAGGTCCTCGTTCCTGCCAGGTTCCACATAAATTTAAAATGTACATGTTACTTTACCAAGCAAAACAACAGCTGACTGAAATTTGGATCATTTGGACCCGTCATTTATTTTCTTTGTAGCCACAGTCTCATTAAAGAACTGGACGCCGCCCCACTTCCTCCGCCTCTCTTGACCCTCGTCCCTCCAGGGAAGATCCTTCAAAATACACCTCTGTAGTCCACTTCAAGTTTGACTGTGATTCTGTGTGTATTGAATGAGTATAAATGAATGAGTTACTTTATTTTTGCAAATAAAGTGTTTGACAAAAAACACAGCTTTGTTTTATTGCAGAGATGAATTATAGGTGCAACAATGTGGACCTATGCTTTGTTAAAATACGTGGCTGACTCTTGAATGAGCAAAAAGGAGAAGCCTCATCTGCAACAAAAAACATGTGGTCTGTGGATGAAGTCCTCTGGTCAGCTCCTGGAAGTGGACGGTCACACCAACACAGAAGCAGTCGGTGATGAGTCTCCTGTTACCGAATACCTGCAATATATAAACCATACATGGATATGTAAACACATACATGTTGGTGATAATTTAACAAAGTAAATATCAACCATACAACAGTGCATCTACCTCACAGGATTAATACTTTCATCACAATGCATTTAACTGTTGCATTCATTGATAACCACAAAGTGGCGCTAACTGAAAAGACTCAAAGAAAATAAACATTGTTTCAAATAGTCTAGTTTTAGCGTACAAATTATTGACGATGACAGATTACATATTTCCGAAAATTACTTAAAGTATACAGCAGATACGACCGCAGAGTTCATGAATTGATGACAGTTCAGAAAGACTTGGACAGAAGTCTGCGTACATAACGACACACCGAGTTGCTTACCGAGGACAGACCGCGGGCACTTGGTGTCCTGTATTCGGCCACTGATCCGGACCAACATGTCGTCCAACTCGCGGCTGCTCTGTGTTTTCTGATCTCTTGTTATATTCTCCCTGGTGCCTGAGTATTCCTTGTTTGCTTCCGATCTCTTATTTTGGTTTAGTTATCTTGTGTTCTCTTTTGGACAACCACGTTTGTGAAATTGTTTTATCCCTGATCGTCGTGTCTTGTACTTTCAGATTCCTCATTCGTGATCTCCCGGTTCGATGACGCTTTTGGTTGGACTTATTTTTCTGTTTGCATTTTTCGATCTCTTGTCTTGATTATTGTGAACTCTTTAAGATTAAATTGTTTTTTTGCTACTCTGTGAGTCTTATTCATTAAGGCATTTGGGTGCCGCTCCGTGAATAATAATAGTTCGATCTGGCCATACAAACATGGACCCAGCCTTAATGAAAGACTTGCAAGACGTGTTAGGCTACCAGGGTTAGGACTCTTGAGAATGCTACCCAGAATATTCTCAAGGAGTTACAGACGCTGTCCGGTGCGGTTGAACGTCTGTCCTCGCGCTCTGATCCTCCCTCTGCTTCTGCTGCTCCTTCTGCCACTCCCCCTGCAAGTGAGCAGACGCTCTCTGTCTCCGCTCGAGAACCCCTAATTCCTTCGCCAGAGAATTATTCTGGAGAGATCGGGGCATGCTCCAGATTCTTACTCCAGTGTAGTCTGGTTTTTGAACTGCAGCCACCCTCATATGTTTCTGATCGGGCAAAGATTGCTTATGTTATTAATCTTCTCAGAGACCGAGCGGCTCAGTGGGCGGCGTCGTTGTGGGAGTCTCAGTCACCGGTGCTTGAGACATTTATTTCATTTTCCACTGAGATGTGCCGCGTGTTTGACGCTCCGTACAAGAGCAGCGCCTGTTCTTACTGTCGCCTTCTTAATCTCCAGCACAACGCTAGATTTGAGTCGGTTTCAGAGTTCTCTCTTCGTTTCCGGGTAGCTGCTGCTGACAGCGGCTGGAATGAGCCTGCTCTTACGTCCGCTTTTTCTAGAGGATTGTCTAGCGAGATACAGGACCAACTTTCCACTTGGGACGAGCCCGAGTCACTAGAGGACCTGACCACTCTTGCTACAAAAATAGATAACCACATTCGGGAACGCCACCGGGAGACACAGGCCAGTATCCAGAAGACTCACACTACGCTACTGCCATCTGCCGGTCGAAGCAGAGCATTACACCCGGCAACTGATGAGTTTGTGGAACCCATGCAGGTGGGGAGAGCACGTCTCTCACCTGAGGAACAACAGTATCGACTCACTCATGGACTTTGTTTATGTTGTGGTGTTGCTGGTCACCGCATTAGGACGTGTCCTGTATGTCCTAAGAGCCCTCGTTCTCCTCCTGTGACTCGTTCCCAGGTCAGTAAAAATACTCCTCCCTCTGCTAAATTTAATCGTTTCCTCTTAGCTGCTAGGCTACGTTTTAATGATCTAGCTTCTCCTGTAGAGTTGTTAATTGATTCAGGGGCAGATGACAATTTAATTGACTCTGTTTTTGCTCAGTCCCTTTCCATTCCTTTTATGAGATTGGACTCACCTCGCTTTCTCTGTGCGCTAGACGGCAGTGCTCTTCCTCAAGTCACTCACCGCACTGCTCCAATTCAACTAACCATATCTGGTAACCACACAGAAGCTATTTCATTTCTAGCTACTTCCTTATCTCCTCCTATTGTTCTTGGTCTTCCTTGGCTCACGCTCCACAATCCTCACATTGACTGGTCCAATACTAGGATCTCTGGGTGGAGCACTCATTGTCATGCCCACTGTCTCCGTTCAGCTCCGTTGCAATCCTACTCCCACTCTTCCTCCTCCTGACCTGTCAACTGTTCCTTCCTGCTATCATGACCTAAGTGAGGTTTTTAACAAGGACAAAGCTCTTTCTCTTCCTCCTCATAGACCATATGATTGCGCTATAGACTTGATTCCGGGTTCCCGACTTCCTTCTAGTCGGCTGTATAATGTTTCTCGTCCTGAGAGGGAGGCACTAGAGGATTATATTAATAACTCTCTTGCAGCCGGCCTCATCCGGCCCTCTTCACCTCTTGGGGCAGGCTTCGTCTTCGTCTCTAAGGACGGAACTCTCAAACCGTGCCTTGATTTTAGAGGCCTTAATAACATTACGATTAAGAATCGTTATCCCCTTCCTCTAATGGACGCTTCTTTTGAACCTCTAAATCAGTCCACTATTTTCTCCAAGCTTGATCTCAGAAATGCTTATCACCTTGTACGAGTCCAGGAGGGGGACGAGTGGAAGACCCCATCGGTCATTTTGAATATCTTGTTATGGCTTTCGGACTAACTAATGCTCCTGCAGTCTTTCAAGCTTTAATTAACCATGTTCTCCAGGACATGATCAATCTCTTTGTGTTTGTTTACCTTGACAACATTCTTATTTTCTCAAGAACTCTTGAAGAACATCAGCAACATGTACGACTGGTGTTACAAAGACTGCTCGAGAACAGACTCTATTGTAAGGCTGAGAAATGTGAATTTCATCTGGAGCACATCACCTTCCTTGGTTTTATTCTTGGTCAGGGTCAACTACAACCTGATCCTGCCAAGATTCAAGCTGTGCTCAATTGGAGGGTTCCCTCCACACGTAGACAATTGCAACAGTTTGGGGGTTTTTGAATTATTGGCAGTGGTTTCTGCCCTTCAGGAATGGAGGCATTGGCTGGACTGATCCAATGTTCCATTTCTGGTCATGTCAGATCCTAAGAATCTCACGTACCTTCGTTCTGCTAAGCGCCTCAACGCTCTGTGGGCTCTATTGCTCGGTTGATGAGCATTCAAACAATATACTGCCTGTTTCTTGTATCATCAGGGCTGCCTCATGGGATGTCGAAAAGGCAGTACTGGAAGCCCAGAAGGAAGACCCTGATTCAGGTCAAGGACCTAAGGACTGTTTGTTCGTCTCTTAGCAGGTACACACTCGGGTTTTGGAATGGGGTCACTCTTCTAAGTTCGCATGTCATCCTGGCTCTTCACGCACTATCAACCTTATTCGTCAGCACTTCTGGTGGCCAGGTCTGGGCCGTGATGTCAAGGACTTTGTCAAAGCTCGTACGACCTGCTCCAGAAACAAGTCTTCCCACAGACCTCCTGCCGGGTTGCTTCAGCCTCTACCTATCCCCAGTCGCCCCTGGTGTGGACTCGCTGTGGACTTTGTAACTGGCTTACCACCCACTGCAGGTATGACGACCATCATGACCATTGTTGACCGTTTTTCGAAGATGGCGCACTTCGTTTCCCTACCTAAACTTCCCTCGGCTCTGGAGACGGCAGAGATAATGGTTTCTCAGGTATTTAGGCTTCACGGCATCCCTATCGATATCGTTTCTGACCGTGGTCCCCAATTTGCCTCTCAAGTCTGGCACAGTTTCTGTAAAGCCATTGGGGCTACAGCCAGCCTTAGCTCAGGTTATCATCCTCAGTCTAATGGGCAGACTGAGAGGACAAATCAGGACGTGGAAGCTGCTCTCCGGTGTGTTTCCTCTCAACACCCCGCTTCCTGGCCACTCCACCTGTCCTGGGTTGAATACGCACACAATACCCTGACTTCCTCTGCTACTGGGATGTCACCCTTCCAGGCGGCTTATGGCTACCAACCCCCTTTATTCTCCTACCAAGAGGCACAAGCTACCGTTCTTTCTATTGAGCACCATCTGCGTCAATGCCGCAACACTTGGAGTCACACCAGAGCCACCCTCTCGAGAACTGCTGATCAAAACTGCAGACTGGCTGACAGACACCGTATCCCGGCTCCGGAATACAAGCCAGGTCAGAAGGTGTGGCTTTCCACCAGAGATCTTCGCATTCCTGGTGAAACCCGCAAGCTAAGTCCCAGGTTTATCGGTCCATTTGAAATCGAAAGGATAATTAATCCCACTGCGGTCCGCCTTAAGCTCCCCACCTGTCACCACCAGTTCCCTCAGTCCTCCCAACTAGCTTCCTCCTCCTGCCCTCATCATTGATGACCATCCCGCCTTCAAAGTAAGAGAGATTCTCGACATCAAACAGTGTGGTCGTGGTTTCCAGTATCTGGTCGACTGGGAGGGTTACGGCCCGGAGGTGAGGTCCTGGATCTCTCCATCTCTCATTTTGGACCGTCAGCTCATCAATGACTTTCACCGAATAAACACCAGTAAACCGGGTAGGCACCTGGAGGTGCTCCTTAAAGGGCGGGGGTGCTGTCATGATTGCTTCTATTTTGCACCACTTTTTTACACCACCCCTTTTTGCCTCCTTCTCCTTCTCTGATTTGTTGGAGTTTCACCTTGGCACACAGCTGCAACTGATCTCCACATCATCATCCCACCCCTTCTTAAGCACCTTGGTTCCAGCAGTGAGTGCCAGATCGAATCAACTCGTTTCTAGGTAATTGGAACTTCTGCATATACTTCTCCTTGTCCGCTCGCTCTCTGTGTTTTCTGATCTCTTGGTTTATTCTCCCTGGTGCCTGAGTTAGTGTTTGTCCTATTCCTTGTTTGCTTCCGCGTGTTTCTTGTTTGCTCTGATTTTAGTTTAGTTATCGCGTGTGCTCGTTTGGACAACCATGTTTGTTAGATTGTTTTATCCCTGATCATCGTGTCTTGTACTTTCAGATTCCTCATTCGTGATCACCCAGTTCTGTGACTTTTTTCTGTTTGTGCTCATGTCCCGGTTTGGTGATGCCTTCAGTTTTCGGACTTTCATCTTGCTTTGTTCTCCCCATTCGGTGATGCCTTCTCTTTGCATTTTTCGATCTCTTGTTTTGATTATTGTGAACTCTTTAAGATTAAATGTCGTTTTTTTGATACTCTGAGTCTTATTCATAAAGGCATTTAGGTCCTGCTCCGCGAATCATAATACAACGGTCCTGTCAAGCGTGTTGAGCTGGTACTGCTGCTCCACAATCAGGAAAACACAATCAGTGCTGCTGAATCCAAGGTTTGGATTATTGGACGGCACCTGCTCTCCAGAAACCCTCAAAAAGTGTGACTGCCCTGCCCTGGTGCAGCATAGGGCACCTCCAGCCCCCTCAATGTCCTCAGAACGTTTGCCATGGCCACTTTGCCATACATCAGCAGAACTTTCAGGTACTCTGGATGTACAGTACATCATCACGTTCAACAAATGCAAGGATGACTGTTCGATAAAATGGTTCATAATTTTCTTCATGAATGAAAGACATTATCGTAAATTCCATGTTTCTATTTTTCGCAGGCAGGTAAACACAGTGAAAGTGAAAATTACCATTTAATCAAATAGTATGAACAGAATGTTCTCCATTGCCAAAGTGAACACAGCTCCAGGTGTGAACAGTCCAGTCAACACACTGAGTGGTGCATGAGACAGCCGTTTTCAGCACTTGATGAAGCGTTTCGCCACCATTGTGTGATTGCCCAGTGTGTGATTGCCTGTCTCTGTCTCTCCCGGGTGGAATGAGAGTGTGAATTATGTACTTCTGTTCAACCATGATTTCTACTCCAACCCTTCTCTTTAAACTGAGGTATCACCCCAAAGCCCTGTCATTGCAAGCTGGGACTCCAATAACCACACTCATAAATAAACAATGAATCTAAAGGCATATAACACAACCTTATGAGAGGAATCATTTGGGAATCTTTACTGGACCACGTACTCCATTGCTTCCTCACCATTCTCTGCCTCGTCTCCCTCTTTCTCCAGACTGTTGTAGCCTTTTCTTCCTTGTCGCATGAGTTCCTACCTAAATTACTGCAGGCTGTGCTGCAGCTTCTGAACTACACCTACATGCTTGACTGGAAAGGTCAACAAGCTGCTTAAAATGAAAAATAGAGAGAAGCAATTTACTCTCTCCATTCACACTGTCTTCACCCCGCTTGTGGTATTTCAACAAATCATCCTCATTTCATTTCTATGGTTTGTTCATGTTTTTTACTGAACTTTTCATCTTTATTTCACTTCTTTTTCTTTTCCACCACTTTCCTTTTTTAAATGCCTGACTCTGAATCAGGGCTGTGCTCTGTTTCTGTGACCATACAAGCTATTTTATTTTATTTTTTACTGACTGTATTGAACATCACGCTGTACATCTGCTTCACTGTGGACATTGTTTTTCTCACCTTCTGCCTTTGTCAATGTTATGTATGCAGCCGTACATTACATTATTATTATTATTATTAATACTGTAATTATAACTTGATTCCAGAGAAGAGAAAGAATTTGTTCCAACATAAATTCCTTTAATAGTAATGAAGACCATAAAATTAATCTGTGATATTTAACAATTCCAATTCATTATTTCCAATGCCACGCAAGAACAAATTACTCATTAATGTACCAGGCACAAGAAGAATTGTATGCTTCAACAAGTTCTCTGATTTCAGCATCACTTGCATCTCCTTTACATACTCGCTGCAGCATTCAGATGCTTTTCCACAAATGTTTATGAATGAAGATATCTTTTGGTTAAAGGGAAATGTGAAAAAAACAACATATTTGAGATTGCATTATCTTAAAAGAAGTCCCATGGTCTTGCTGAAATGTCACATACAAGTGAATGTATCTTAAATCAAATTCGATGAGATATTTTGAATAAAAGAAAGACTTAATAAACTTAGTCAAATTTTAAGTTTTTACGGTGTAGAAAGCACAATTGAATCCTTCATTTGAAATGCCATTAACGTATTCAAGTCTGACCACAACTTCCAGATGTGACGTGAACACCTGCGGACATCCCTGACACTATTGGGCTTTTAGCTGGCACCTCACGTGGAAGGTGCAATGACTCGTAGTGTGGCTGCCATCTTGGTTTATCCAGTCATCACCAGGACAGATTGACTAACAAACTCCACCATCGGTCCCCAATGCAGTTCATTTCCATTCTCACCACTTTCTGTAAGTTAACATAATGAGAAGAATGTGTAAACAGGCCCAACTGAATTGTTCAATTCACCATGTCAGTAACTTTATTTCAAGTAAGTACAAATATAATTTCAAGTATTTTGTAACTGGTTAATAATAATAACAATAATAATAATGTCAGGAGGAAAGCGTGACGTTTCACCGAAAACAAAATGGCTGAATTACCTCTGCTTGGGAAGCTGCCTTATCAGTCACACCGCACAGGTATCTTTTTGGCTCTAAGCGGGTCTTGATCAAGAAGATACTCCAGGTAACAGGCGTTGCTTTGTTTGCTTCTCTCTTTCCCCACCCTTTCTGGTGTCACTGTAGATGCGCCGGTGCTTCTTCTGGGGAGGCGTCTCGAACAACTCCGGGTGTTGAGCTGCAGTTCTCCAACAATTGTGGAGGCTGAGGACTGTAAGTAACGCATGGAACACAAATATATATATATAGATATGTTGATAGATACGATTTTTACTGACACTTATAACAATATGATTACACATGTCTGTATTTCCATGGCTTTCTTGTTTTTGTTTGACATAAGTAGAGCATACAGTTGTGAATGCAAAACTGTTTTATTGGGTCATGATCTTGAACAGTGAACTACAAAAATGAACAGGCACGTTGGCATTTACAAAAACAAGTTGACTGACCCTTGATGGACTCAGTCTGTTCGTCCAGGCAGTGATGATCTGTCCAGTCTTGGAAAATATTCTTTCTGATGGTACAGATGTGGCCATGATGCACAACCTGGCCTTCATCACCAAAGAAAGCCTCTTCCACCATGACAACGGGTCAATTGTGCCTCTGGCAGGTATGTCTGCGTCTCTATTATGAAGTCTGGTGTACAGTAGTACAAGGTCTCATACTTTTCATCCTCTCCTTGAATTCACAGGTGGTGCGGTGTGTGACCACTAACAATCTTGTCTCTTGAGGTGTCAAGGAGAGAGTCATTTGTTTTACGTTATTTATTCTTATGTTTTGAAAAAAAGTTTTTAAAATCTTCCTCTATTATTTTATTTCTCTTCTAACATTTCTCTGAATTAGAGTGCCTGCATTCTTCCCTCAGTGGTAATATTGTGCTGACCTTTTACTTTTTCATATGGTGTCAAACACCAGGCCAACTTCAAGATGGTTTAGACTATGCCTCATGATGAATATTGTTGTTATGCATAAATCTAACTAGGCATCAGAGGCTCTGAGGTTGGACATTTAAACCATGCAATGATGTCCAACCACTTCTTCATTAAAGCAGTAAATTGCATACAGTATGTCTGCAAACAGAAAAATTGCAAAATTTGGTCAAAAATGTTTAACAGCATGCCATGCATTGTTTTATTTGTAATATGTTGTTAAGTCAATTAAATTGGCATTTAAATCCGACTGCAATTACAATTCAATCACTGCATTGCGTGTCACCACGAGGTGGCGAAACTAAGAACTGTAAGACTCAAAAAAAGTTTTGTTCTTTTTACTGAATGAGAGTTAATGAACTGAGTCACTAAAATGAAGTGTTTTGCCCATCACTAATGTACATGTGCAATGCCTGTACTGTGAGTAGACGTGTAGTCGCTGACGTTCTTCAAACAAGAAAGGCGGGGGATAAAAAGATGCACGTTCAAATGGAGAGCCTGAACCCAACACTTTGGGCATAAAGGTGGGGAAGGGTGCAAAGTCACATTTGAGTCCACCTGGGAAACGATTATACATGCCTTGTTGACTGACAGCGCATGTATCTCACCCACTCTCTTAGTTGTGGATAAAGACAGATAAAGCGCTGTCACCATTGCCACTATTTTAATTTCCACCTGCTCCAACGGCTCGATAATGCGTCCGGTATACCTGGTAAATCTCATGTAGGCACTAGTGACTTCAAAACTAGAAGTTTACGATGTGTACCTTTTAGGAAGCAGCAAATTAAGGGTGCTGACCGACAGTCTTCCCCCCAAAACCAATATGACAGGCAGAGATTGCTGCCAGATATACTTTGATGAGAAAGCTTTTGTCTTCTCCACCATGTCCTGTAAAAACTCCAGAATTATAGCCAGTGAACACTGATATGAAACAACTTTCTCTTCAGTACACCACCTCTCAAAGACAGACCACTTATTATCATAAAGGGACAGAGTCAGCACTTGCAGATTGTATTGTTTCTATGACCTCTGAAGAGATACGAGTGGATTTCAGGTTAAACCACTCTCAGGCCAAGTGCACAGAGCCAGTCTCTCTGGGTGTGGATGAAATATCACCCCCTGGCTCTGAGATAACAGATAGCAGATGCCATGGGTCCCTGTAGAGGAGCTATGTGATTTCTGCCAACCAGTGTTTTGACGGCCAATTGGGAGCAATGAGAATCATTCCCAAGCCCTGGTGTCGTACTCTAGGTGTGATCAGAGGAAGAGTGTACAGCTGAGTCTGAGGCCACTAATGAGCTAATGCTTCCACCCCAAGCAGTGCATCCAGATTGTGAAGTGAGAAGAACAGGGGACACTGAGTGTTCTCCCAAGGAAGGAGATCCACGGATGGGCATCCGTAGCGCTCCCAAATCTGTCTCACAGTGTCTGGGTGCAACTTCCACTCTGAATACAGTAGATATCCTTCTGTTCAGGACTCCCGGGACATGAGTGGCTTTCAATGACAGAAAGTACCTGCTGCTCCAAATACTGGCTCCTGACACCTTGGACGGCTCTTAGACCTCCTTGTTGGTTTATATATGCCACTACCATTGCGTTGCCTGTTCTGACTAATGCATGGTGTTCGTTCAGAAATGGCAGAAAATGCTTTCGTGATAGAAACACTACTAGCATTTCTAGGTGATTTATGTCCAGCGAGTGAATATGGAGTTCCCATTTTCTGTTCACTGCGCTCCCTTCGAGCACACCTCCCCACCCTGTGAGGGATGCATCCCTGGTCATAACTTTTTTTGCATAGAACTGTTCCCATTGGTACTCCCTGTGTCAGGAAGCACGTGCTTTTTTGTTTTTGAGATCTTTGACATTGCGGGTCCAATTTGTAGGAAGCAACCCATGGTTGCATTTCTCACTCACACCCTAGTTCCTCAGCGGTCCGACCGCTGCCACGCTGCATTTTACACCCTTGGGGCTTAGTGACAGACCGACAGGCTGGATTAAGTACTCGTAACATATGTCCTGAAGAGCAAACTGGAGGTACTTTTGGTGTGGTGGGTATATTGGGATGAAGAAATCCTACAGGTCAATTGATGTAAACCAATCGCCTGGGCGCAGGTCAATATTCTGAACTTGTATTTCCTCAGGTGCTTGTTTAGCTCTCTCAGATGAATGCCCCTACCCCCCTTCGTGACTTTGTCACCTGAATCAGTTTAATATGTTTTCTGTGAGACGTGTGATGACGACCTATGGGGCCACATTTTGCAACAGTGCTCGGTGTGTACTGAGTGTCCAAATTCACTACTAGGGCGACTGCTCAGCAATTTTGTTTGGACGGTGATTTCATTTGCCCTCAGCATCTTGGATGCTTGGATGTGACAGCTTGTATGCTTTATTGTGCTTAAATGCCAGAAACTGCATGTGGAACAATCGAGCAGAGCACTATTCCAATCTATTCCAGTGTTTGACAGTGGCTCGACCGGGATGCACCTCTCGTCTAAGTGTCGAGCATAACCAATCTTTAAAAATTTGCTCCCGGTTTGACGGGCCAGCAACACTTGCGGGGGTACATGTTTGTAGCCAACCCAATCTGGGGAAGTTATCAGGGCGATCTTCTCCTCCTTCTTACCACCTGAGTGCCAGTTGGAGGTGGCTGTGGTGGGGGGGTCAGTGCTGAGAATTTCTTTGCCACTGACCCTTCAGACCCAATGCTCTCACAGTTGGTTGAGGAACAAACTGTGACTTCGCCACTTCTGCGGTCCTCAAGGAGGGAGGGGCCACACCACTGTTTGAGAGTATGTTGGACGCTGAGCAGCTGGCATGGCTGTTGGAGTTTGCTGTGGAAGGTACAGTTTCAGGGCCTCATCTTTGCACTTTGTCTCCTCACATGTCATCTGCACCACACCGAGTTTACGAGGCGAATGTACTGCTGCGACTGTAGAAACTATGCATGTATGGTGACAGGATAAATAATTACTGTTTCTGATTTTATTTAATTTAATTCAGATGAGACGTCCTGAAGGGTCTGTTTATATGAGGGGAGGATGGTGACCGAGGAACGGAGTGGTCAGCAGCATCTACTGTAGTGCCATGAAGTGAGCGTTCTTCACCCTCCTCTCTCTTCCGGAGCCCTTCATCTCCAAGAGAGACCTCGGCCAACATGACTGGAGAGGCAGCAGCTGCAGCAGCAAGGTAGCAGGTAGGTTTGCACGTTCATTTAGTGGTGACATTCTGAATACTACCTAAATATATATATATATATATATAAAACATATGTAGCTTTCTGTATTGCTTTTTTCTGTATAGCTAGTACAATAATGTAATCACGATATGTTGTCAATAAGGAGAAGAGGATGATGGATCCACTCATGATGTTGGTGATGATGAGGAGCAGGATGGACCTTCCTCTGCCTCACCTGGTGCTGCTGCTGCATCTCCTCCACCTGCCACTGGCCCCTCCTCATCCACTGCTGCTCCTGATGTATGTAGAAATAGTATTTTCTAGCATTATTCCATTTTTTTTAATTAAATGTTATTGTTCTACATCATTCAAGCACTGTCATAGTGACATGACTTGCTTTAGGTTAACTATTGCTGTCCTATACAGATTTTATTTATTAGTACTCATCACTACGGTATGTAATTGAACTCAACTTCCTTTATGTGCAGGACACCGAAGGAAGAAACCTACAGAGGAAGGTGTCCCCTGATGCTGAAGCTGAGCTCAAACATCTACTAATGAACTCCCTCCACAAACCCAGCTCAGAAGACGGGACAGTATTCAAGGTCCTCGTTCCTGCCAGGTTCCACATAAATTTAAAATGTACATGTTACTTTACCAAGCAAAACAACAGCTGACTGAAATTTGGATCATTTGGACCCGTCATTTATTTTCTTTGTAGCCACAGTCTCATTAAAGAACTGGACGCCGCCACACTTCCTCCACCTCTCTTGACCCTCGTCCCTCCGGGGAAGATCAAAACACACCTACGTAGTTCACTTCAAGTTTGACTGTGATTCTGTGTGTATTGAATGAGTATAAATGAATGAGTTATTTTATTTTTGCAAATAAAGTGTTTGACAATGAACATTTCTTTTTGTGGAAAATGGCTTCACAGAAAAAAATTAAATCAAAAGCACTTTGCAAAATGTCAACAAATTGAGTTGAACACAGCTTTGTTTTATTGCAGAGATGAAATATATATGCAAGGACCTATGCTCTATTAAAGTAGGTGGGTGAACGAGCAGTTGTGTTGCACTGATAACTGTTTTTTCCACTATGGAGAAGCCTCATCTGCGACAAAAACATGCGGTCTGTGGCTGAAGTCCTCTGGTCAGCTCCTGGAAGTGGATGGAAGCAGTTGGTGTTGAGTCTCCTGTTATCGAATACCTGCAAAATATAAAACATACATGGATATGTAAACACATACATGTTGGTGATAATTTAACAAAGTAAATATCAACCATACAACACTATATCAAGTCACAGGATAAATAGTTTGATCACAATGCATTTAACTGTTGCATTAATTGATTACCACAAAGTGGCGCTAACTGACAAGACTCAAAGAAAATATAAATATTGTTTCAAAACAGGCCGCGGTACTTGGTGTCCTGTATTCGGCCACCGATCCGGACCAACAGGTCATCCAACTAGCGGCGGTTCTGCCTGAAATACCGCTCGAAGCGGCTGTATCCTGGTGACGCTGCTGGAGGAGGAAATTAAATTCACCAGTGTGAGCGGCTCTGGCGAATGCGACGAAACAAGAGACGTCTCTTTTTCCATGTTTTCATTTAATAAATAGCGAGCACCGGCTCCACCATCTTCAATCCACCGTCCACAACCTGAGACCACGCCCCCCGGCGACTGACCTACTTTGGCGACGTGTTTGAACCGGGCAGGTGGCAACTAATGACGACCTGAGCAAGCTACCTGCTACTGACGACTGGCGCTACCGCGACTGAAAAGCCGCGTTCGGTGTGAACGTACCTTAAGGAGGGATGATGCATTTGGAGCCCGGACTGCTATAGCAGCCGCTTTATAAGCCTTTTCAGTCATGCTTGTGTGAAAGCAGTCTTCTTTGGATGGGAAAACTGGAGACGCTGACGTCAGTGACATTTTCGGATGGAGATGAACAGCCACTGCTGACTCCATCAGAGGCATGTCACGAAACCTGCTCTTCTCGCAGTCGAGTGCCTGGCACGGGGTGTTTATCTCTGCTCTATGATGCTTTTGTGTGAGTCTTTGACCAGGGAAGGATTCACAGAATTTATATTGATGTCCTGATATCTTACTGTCCAAGAAACAAATTGTCTGTATGGACAGGTGCTGCAAGAAGTTCAACTATGTCCTTGAGGTTCAGAATAATGCCAAGTTATGTCATTCAGCAGTATCTTAGTGCCAATGATGAAAAGAAGGAGTCTCAATTTTCATGAGCAAGCATGAAAATTGGGCCATGCTCATGACTCCTGTTCATACCTGGCTAAGATCAGCCAGTCGTCCAAGTATGTCAGAATCCGTAGACCCTGTCTCCATGCACTTTGCGAAGGTGCGAGGCGCTAGAGAGTAGCCGAAGGGCAGGCGTGTGTACTGATACACCTGACCTTCTAGCCCAAACCGGAGAAACTTCCTGTGACTAGGAGATCTATGGAGGTCATCCGGTCTCCCACTCTGATGCACTCCAAGTCTCCTGGTAATCAACATCCGGAACCGCAGTCTGGTCATGAATTTGTTCAGGAGACTGAGGTCCAGAACAGGTCTCCACTCTCCTGTCTTCTTCGGTACCAGAAAATACCTGGAGTAAAACACGGTTTGGGATGATCGCTTTAGCACTAGCCCGATTACTTCTTTTGACAGGAGAGCGCGGACCTCCTCCATCAGACATGACCGCTGGTTCTCTGAGTTCAAGCGGGTCCACGTGATGCTGCGGAACTTGGGAGGTTGACTGTGAAACTGAAGGGCGTGTGCCTGACCAAGTATCTTCTCGATCCATATGGGCAGGTGAGGACACAGGCGCTTCCAATTCTGAAGATACTCTGTCAAGACAGGTGTCCTCAGCGTAGAAGTGGAGCTGCCCTGCCCACTCCTCTAGGGACCTCAAGCCCCGCTGGCTCATCAAAAACAGACTCACTTTCATCAGTGGATCTGTCATCAGAGGAAGAAGGGCCCCCAAACTCTGTGATAGTTGGGGCCAAAAGCAACTTGGGCTGCAGTGTACTTGTCTGACGCTGCAAATCTCCTAAAATGGAGACTGAGGGACTGGCCCAATCATTTTGAGAAAGGGATGACTCTGTAGATGACGATGTCCTGCTTGCCTCTGAAATGTCTGGAGACCTGCAGACAACAGAGGCATAGAGAGACATTGCATCAGACATCGCACAAGGGAACTGAGAAACAGAGCCAGTCTGACACGCAGCGCCTACTGTGTGATCGTCTGAAGAGGTGGCTTTTGTGGCCCATGGCGACCCCTGCTGGAAACTGGCTGGAAATTGGCGAGTCTGGGGAATAAAAATAGTTAATGGCAGAATTGAAGCTCGCTTCTTACTTCTGGCTGGAACCGGGATTTGTTAAGAGATGGGAAAGAGATGCCTGTGCGCCATATTGTGGCGAAGCTGAGTAATGCTTAATTTTTATTGATGTTGGACTTTGGTTTAGATGTGTAGAAAGTTTTCTTTCTCCGCACGGGGCCGGTAGCGGAAGTGGGAGTAGCCCACTTGTCTCTCTGAGAGGAGCGCCGATGATCAGCGAGGTTACTATCTGGATGGCTAGGCTCACCCTGGTGCAGCAACGTCACTGTTCTGAGGACACAGGCTGGGTGGTGGAGGTGGTCGAGAACACATTCCTTGGTCAGGTAAAAGTACATGCTCCCTGATTTTCTTTCCTGACCAGCGGTCTCTCCACCGTCATCTGCCTCAGCTCAGGCCCGAATAGAAATTTGGTGATCGGGGCACCCAGGAGGATTCACTTATCCTCTGCCGTGACCGGCGTACGCTGTAGCCAAATACTCTGGTGCTGGACATATGCAGCACTGTGAAACCGAGCCCCCAGGATGGCCATGGCCTGGGTCACATGGAGCACCATGCCAACAGACTGTTGGATCTCCAAAATCTCTGATTGGGTGAGGGAGGTTCTGCAATGGTCGAGCCTGTCCATGGAGCCCGTGAAGAGCACCATGCTCTATCAGCGCCGGGTGGGATGGTCACTTCTCCAGGGGGTAGGTCGAGCTCCTGGGGCGAGCGCACGTGAATGACGGCTTAGGGAGCAGGGGTGTGAACCGTGCCCTTGAACTGAAATTCAGTGCAAGATGACCCAGACACTACAGGTGTTTCGCTAGATGGTTGACCTTGACACTGCAGGTGGTTGTCTAGACGGTTGTACTTGACACTACAGGTGTTTTCTAGAGGATTGTCCTTTGGCTTTGGTTGTTTTTGCGGAACCTCTTTTTGTGGATTACACTTCAAGGACCTTATTTCTTTCTACATTTGGAAAAAGTTTTCTTTGAGCTGGATACACTTATTTGTTGATTACATTTCCAGGATCTTATTTCTTTCTACATTTGCAATAAGTTTCCCTTGAGCTGGATACACTTTCCTCCGCCTGCTATGGAAGGGCAGCCCGAGTTACAAGTTCCCCTCGGCAAAAGAGGCGGGCGGGACACCTCCCAGCCACCGGTCCCTCAGACTTGCGACCTCTCAGCCTAATCTCCAATTCGGATTAAAAGTCAACATCACCAAAAAAATGAAAGAGTTGGATATTTCTGCAAGGTCAGTGGTTTTTAAGAGATTCATTTTCTTTCCTGTAACTAGAAGGAGGCAATTTCCCCCGATAGCGTCTGGCATCTGAGTCTTAGACTTTTTATTTTTTAATTTTTATACCTTTTTGGAAACTGCTTTGCCATTACTTAAATGCGTCAATAAAAAAAATCAGTTTTTAATCCTTCACTGGACTTTGTCGATGGGGATTACTACACCACCACTCCAAGGTTGAGTTGAGGATTTTCTCCTCCGTTACTCGGGAAGCAGAGACACACAGGTGGTTGGGTCAGCACCCTTTTTGGATATCTTTTGCCTCATTTTTCTTATATAAACAGATCCAAATAGGCACCACTACTGCCATGCCACTGAAAACGTCCCAGTCAATAACAAAAGTAAGAACTCAGAGGAGAGCAGTCGTTAATGCATGTGAGCTGCTGATAATTCCGACTTCAAAATACCAGAGATGGCTGCTCGAGTTTGAAGATTACAGCAGCTAGAAGATTTGTCGACATGCAGATGTAGACTGTTAGAGCTGGGCGAGTATTATCACTGACCTTCCACAAAGGGAGTAGCCTGAGTTAGGATCACCTTCTACGGCTACCAGGAGACCTGAGTAGGCCTTGTGTCAGGGCCTAAAGGGCAGAGTTCACGAGATTCCCCCACAGGTCACACAATCTCTCCTATCAACTTCCATAGCTTAGGATGGAGCTTTATGCTAGCAATTTTCCAACTTTAAGATGTCTGTGGTGTCTGTGAGCCATTGAGTACTACATGGTGAGTTGGTCCAATGAAGAAGAAGCCGGCGTTGTGCAAGTAACAAAGTAGAAGCTATCACATCCAGTTGATCAGATGTAAAGTGCCTCGGGTTTTAGGGAAGACCAAATATAAAGTAGTGGTGAACTTGACAAGTGTTATGGATAATATGTTGGACATCGTTGCAAAGTAATTTTCCCAAAAGCGACTCAGTGATGGACAAGAATGAAACGTGAGTTAAGTTACAAGTTGAGGTATTGCACTTATCACAGTGATCTGAGATGGTCTGTGAAAAAAAATTGTTGCCGTAGAATGATCCAAATGTTTGCAAGAGACATAATATCAGGAATCGATTTTTGTGGATCGGAAACATAAAGCATTGGATCATCTGCATACTAAGAAACTGATAGTGGCTCAACTGCTAATGCAAATACTTAAGGTGAAAGAGGGCATCCTTGTCTCAAGAGTATGAGAAATAACAAGATTAGTGGAGACACTCGCCTTAGAATCAGTATAAAGGAGATGAATCAAAGACAGATTGACTCCATCAAATGCCTTTTCTGCATCGATTGAAATCACTTCCTCTAGAGGCTTTTGTTTTAGACTGAATAATGTTCAAAAGAGTATGAATATTAGAATGTCTGATGACCTTTAATAAATCCCGTTTGTTCAACAAAATTAACTGATGGAAGGACATTTTCCAAGCGTTGTGATAAAACTTTGGCCAGAATTTTTGCTTCTACATTAATTAGAGATATATCTATATCTGTCTATCAGAAGAACAGAGCTCTGTTGTAGGAACAATACCTGACTGTAGAGATTCTATATAGACAGAATATAATATTGGTGCCAATTCATTTTGCAATTTCTTTTAAAAATTCAACTGGGAATCCATCTGGGGAGATTTATGATTTTGCATATTATTCAAGGCAAGTAAAATGTATTTCATTGAAAGAGGGGGATCCAATTTTTCAGCGGATTCTGGGTTTACTAGTGGAAAATTTAGATCATTTGAGAAAGAGTACATACCACTAGAATCAGGAGGAAATTCTGGTTCATGTTTATGATGAGTAGAAAGATCTGAAGATTGAGTTAATGCTGGTCGGGTTTCTCTATATTGAACCTGTTGAGTCTTTAATAATTGGGATGATATGTGAGGCTGCCTATTGACGCAACTGGTGGGCTAGCAGCCCGCTAGGTTTATCTCCATGTTCATAGTATATTGAACATGAACGGAGAAGATGATGCTCTGCTTCAGAGGTTGTAACTAAATCCAGTTCTATCTGTAGAACGGAGCATTGTTTTATGAAGGAAGGGGACGCTAATGTTGACAGCTTCTGATCAATAATCTTTATCCTTGTAGACAGTTTTTTTCTTTTTTTTTTTTAATGAGCTGAGTTGGATATGATCTCTCCTTGTAAGACTGCTTTAAGGCAGTCCCATAGTAACAAACTTGGGATGTGGGGTAAGTCATTTTGGTGGTTGTTTTGAATTAAATTGCTGAATGTGGCTGGCTGGAAATATGAATGTCTAAAGATATTGGCGCATGATCAGAGATAATTATACGGTGATATTTAACGGATGCCACCTTTGAAATGAGTTTCGTATCAATAAAAAAGTAGTCAATACAAGAAAAACATTGATGTATTTGTGAAAAAAAAAAGAAAATTCTTTAGTAGCTGGGTTCCACAACTGCCAGGGATCAACATCGCCATGACCAGACATGAAATCAAAGATTGATTTAGACAATGAAGAATGCGACAAAGTGCGAGGATTGGAGCAATCTAGTTTGGGATCAGTTACACAGTTAACATCAAATATTAGATAATTTTCGTTCAGGGTAGGGGATGGAACTAAATAACTTGTTCATAAGGAGTGGATCATCAAAATTAGGAGCGTAAACGTTTACAAGTGGACTTTGAACTTCATTCGACTGATTTGACTCCTCCTGCAAGAAGTGGTCAATGCGAGTCCCCTGACTCTCTTCACTCAAGCACCTTTTCTTTCCTTCATGAATCCCAAGACCCTGATAAGATGTTACTTTCCTCCAGCCGCAGCTACATATCTGGCATCCAGTGCTGTCTGAAGTTCCGTCTTTCTGCCATTTCAGTCCGTAGAGCTGTGAGCAACTCGTCTTTAAATGTAGAGGTTTTGTACATTCTCCGCTGAAATTCAGCTCCATCATCTTGGGAAGACGTGTCATGGCGAGAGAGGGAAAAACGTCGCCACAGGCCTCTGTTGTTGAGCGGACGTATAGGCCGTTGCCCTTGAAAAAGGTGGAATTTTTCTTTCGTAAAGTGTGAAAAAAAGAGTAAAGAGGAAATGCTATCACCTGAAATCTTCAAAAAAGCGAGAAGAAAAGAATTGTTGTGAAAAAGCATGCGGAAGCTTGCTGAAGCGTGACTTACTCCATTCGAGGGAAAGTTTTTTATTCCAAATTTGAAATCCTCCATCTGTCCGGCCCTGAATGAAATGTTGATTGTCCCAAATTGCACGTCATTTAGATACTTTTAGACCTTATGTAACCAGTCTCGACTCGGTGGCTGGCGAGTTGGTCCAAAATGTTCGCACTCTGCGTTGTTTAGGAATTACGACAGTGGATGGTCTTTTTGAATTTTCTTTATCTCTGCATCAAAAAACAGCGGTGCGTGGTCAGTAACAGTAGGACTGCTACGCACCATCAGTCAGCAATCTCTGGCCACCTCGTGTCGGCAAATGACATTACACTGGACAAATGTAACCACACAAATAAGACAAAAATACAATTACAATGGTAAACTGAAACCCGAAATGGATAATAAATACAGAAATGAAAATATACCAGTATCAAAAAACAGCGCCGCATGGTCAACATAATAATTGCAAATGTTTCGTTCCCAATCTCACACTATGTCAGTACACATAGCGTGGGCACATCATCTGTCTAAACTCAATTCTGTTTTTATAAATGCCAGATATCTGATTATGATTTCTGATTGCAAAGGGCTCAATTGCAATTACAAATAAGAGCAGTGAGAGAGAGCAGCCCTGCATCCTCTGCTGATACTCATTGGTGCTGAAATATTCTTGTTATTATTTCTGCATAGGGCTGATTGTAGAGGATTTTAACCCATTTGCAGAAACACTCCAATCCAAACGGTCCAAGTAAGTTGAACAATTATCCCCACTCTACTCTATCGAACACTTTTTCGGCGTCCAATGACAGCAGAGCTGTGTATGTCGCCCCTTCATTATCATGTATGACATTGAAAACTCTGAGTACATGATTGAATCCTTGTCATCTTTTTATAAATCCATTCTGATCATATTTTTATTATTTTAGGAAGAAGATGTTCCAATCTTATTGCTGAGACTTTACAAAGAATTTAGGTCACTTTTAAAAAGACTAATTCGCCATAGGTTTTCACATCTATCAATAGTTTTTCCCAGTTTGGGGAGGAGGGTTATCAGGGCTCCTCTTAATGTTGGAGGAACTATACGATCCTGAAGAAGGCCGCGATTGCTGCAAAATACTAACGTCTCTGATGGTTTCCACTTGGGCCTTGTTCTTTTACCTTTTCTCATTTTGCTCCACATCATTTGGGGACAACAGGCTGACATGTTCACTGGAACAATTACAACATCCAACCACCATACTGAACCTCAAGAGTTTGTTTACATGCACCTGTCATTGAGGAATGTTTTCTGTTTTCGCTTGGTGCAAAACTGAGGTGAATTTGAATTCAGTTTCACTTTTATTTGTTATTCAAATTTAATCGAACCAACTTTGTAAACAATATCTCATCATTTAATACTACATATTCGTGCGAAGTTCCACAGCCATGTCTGTGATTCTTTAGCCACAACTCTGCAGTCAACAGCAGAACATTTGTCACTGTATCATGGCAGTGCAACTGATCTTGCTACTGATCAAAAACTGTGGACTGCCTCAGACCTGTTAAAGGTGGTGTGCTTGGAAGGGTAGAGCGTGATTTTGGGTGGAGATATGTAAATCGATAACAAACTGGCATCACATGTATTAGAGATCATTTAGAAAGCATATTTTTTTCTTTATCTTTAATGCAAATTGTAGTTTAAAGATTGATAGTGTCTGGTAAACTGCTATAATTTTCTAAGTGCCTTCTATTTGTGTTTCCCTGTTCTCTGACTGGCTGACTGACAAGTCATCAAAGAGACAGAGTTCAAATGTCACTGTCGGGTTCATGCTCTCAAGTCGCTTTTGCTATATTGTGGAAGACACAGGGAAGAAGATTAAAAGCAGGGCTCAATGTGCAGATGGTTGAATGCCAACTTTTTTCTATCAGCTGCGCAATCAGAAGGCGCTCAGATCCTCACAATGACAAATATGCCTTTTAATGTCCCACTGCGCAGACTTAATTGCATTTTGCTGTGATTCAGACAAGCATCACACAGAGGAACTGCTGACATTAAAGGTTAATGTCACAACTAGCTTCTATTCATTATGCTGCACATCAAAGTCCCACATGAGACTGTGATGAACAAGGACAGCCTTGGAAAGGCAGTCCAGTCATTATCAGTGTTATAATTAATAGTTGCTATAAATGTTTTAAAAATTATCTACAGTTTCTTTTTTTTTTGTCAGAAGAAGTACAATGTCTATATAAACTGGACAGGACCAAAACACTTGAAGTTGACTTCGTCCTTTCGTGGGTCGTCAGTTAATCTGACTAATTGGTACAACTACCTAAATGACTTAAGAATGTATAAGAAGTTAAATTAAGTTATGTTAACAATGTTGCTTTATGACAAGCCAGTAAAAGTTAAATTGACTGTCATTCATAAATACATTTGTTTTTGCACTTTAATGCACGTTGCAGTATTGAGGAAATATGTTTAAATTCAATTTGCGTACATTGTCTTTTTTTGGTATAACAATGATAATTAAAAGGTAATAACAGGAGTCCCAACAATAAAAATGGGGAAAAAAACTGAATTCTCAAAATTAAAACAGAAAAAAACAGAATATGGGAAAAAATGAAATGGCATCCAGGAAAAAATAAAACGGATTTTATAGGGCCCCAATAATGGTTGAACCCATATAGTTATTGTGTCAGCAAGAGGCTTTTACAGAAATATTGATCAAATGTGGTAATTTTAACTTTAGTTTCTTTCCAGCTCACATCAATTGTAATGGAGGACTGAAAGACTAGAATGTCCAGGGGGTTCTTGATCTTTTTGATCTCGGGGCCCTCAAGGTAAAAGAACAATGTCGGCACTGTTACGCTTGTTACAACGGTCCAACTCATCTTCATCCTTTCAGTGCCTCGTTCAGAAGATTGAACATTATGGTGACATTTCCCCCAAAACACATTTAGTGTTCAATGAAGAACAGACATGGTAGGAGTGTGTTCTGACAAGACTGTAAAATACTGTCATGTACATGTACGTAATGTACTGAGACTGATCCTTACAGAAAGGTTTTGAACGTTGCATGCTTGGCACTCGCACATTATTCTATGACAGTGATTATTAACCATAGGAACCCAGCCACGAGCACCTCCTAGACGGCCGCTTGAAGTTTCATGTGTGTGGGCTGCGAGGGCTATGAGACGTTCAGATTTAACTTCAATTTTAGATATTAACTGATTATGGATCTCTGCCACAGATTCAATAACCATATTTAATCTACTTAAGATATCGAATATGATAAAATAACACAAGTGAAGTGGGTTTTGGCCGTGGGCTTAATGCCACCTGGAGAGGTGCACCTCGTCCTATGAAGCTTCTGCTATTTTTTGGAAAACACTCTTTCATGTTTGCTCTTGGCTGCAAAATGCCAGAGTCCGTCAAAGCTGTGGCAGAGATCCATAATCAGTTAATATCTGAGTTGAATATGAAGTTAAATCTGAACGTCTCATAGCCCTCGCGGACCACACGTGAAACAAAAACCTTCTAGAAGGTGTTCGTGGCCGGGTCCCTATGGTTAATAATCACTGTCATAGAATAATGTGCGAGTGCCAAGCATGCAACGTTCAAAACCTTTCTGTAAGGAATAGTCTCAGTTAGCTCTCGTACATTACATACATGTACATGACAGTATTATACTGTCTAGTCAGAACACACTCCTACCATGTCTCATCTTATATATTTGCTTCAGTGATCGACTGAAAGTTTTCCTGACCACAGAGGTGCTGTTCTTCATTGAACACTAAATGCATTTTGGGGGAAACATAATGTCAACATCATGTTCAAACTTCTGAACGAGGCACTGAAATGATGAAGATGAGTTGGACCTTTGTAACGAGTGTAACCGTGCCGACACTGTTCTTTTACCTCGATACTCTCTCTCGCTCCCTCTCTGTTTATAAAGTGTTTACTGCGTTCCTCATCCAACTCTGGCCCAGGATTAGATAGGTGGGTGGCCTCCCCCTTCTCCTATTGCCTGAGGCTAGCTCCGAGGCATTCATGCTGCTTTAACCCTGCTGTTTTCCACTGGGTTCGAAGACTTGCGATCTGGGTCAGAGAATCCATCAATATTACACGATGTGGAGCCTATTAGAAAATAAATTCTTCATTCCAACAAAAAGAGTTTTATGTTGCTAGACGCCATTTGGGTCGAAGAGGCCTTTCATTCTGCCTGTCCACATCCTGACAGCACAAACAGCAGGGTGCAGTGCATTGTCTAACTAAAGCCAAATACTGGCAGGCTGCTGCAGTATGCATGAACACAAGCTGTGATTTTTTTTTAAACAGTCAGGTTTGGCCAGTACTTAAATTGTATGTATTAACAATTTGTCTCAAGGAGAACACATTGAAAACAACAAATTTTCAATGCGAAAAATGTACACTAAATGGCACAATGCCATTTCAACATAGATAACAAAGTTTACGCATTGTGTCACTGTTCTGATGATATCTGCTCTTACACACAGTTTGTTTCAGATTCTCAAAGAGCACCACGAATGCCCTGTGGATTGTGAATTACATTTGCAGTCTTTTGCACTCGGAAGTTTGAACATAATGTTATAATGACATGAGGAGCTGCATTCCAAGGTTTTGTTGTGAACCACTTATAATCAAGGAGCCTTTTCAAAGACTATATCTGAACATTGATCTATGCATCTCTTCACTGGAGCAGCTGTCACTCGAGAGATCAGTGTGATTTTGCCAGGTGCTAAAACACCAATAAACTCGTCTTGGATGAAAAAAAAACATGAACTTTCCAAGAATGAGGACAAACACATGGACTGAGGGAGGAAGACAACATCTCCACACATAAACAGTGACAGCCTTCATTCAGCATCGCAGACAGGTGTTTACATGGTTTTGTACATACTTGTTAGAATCCAACAAACGTGTCACCAATATGACAGGTGAGTCAGCTTTTTTTTTTTTGTTTCAGTTGCTTTAAATGTTGTGAATGACATTTAGGCGTTTCTATTTCAATGTAAATGGAGTTCTTTGAGTGAGGCAGTCATTTTACAAATTTAAGATCATTATTCTGAGATCGCAAACCCACTCTTTTAGTATGTGAGATTCGAGCCAAGCAAAGTGGAAGCTAAGCAAGACTGTCACTTTTGGTCAGCAGGAAGACATGAGATTATGATTTAATAATTATTTGATGCAGTAATATATAAAACAACCAAACCAAATCCTTTAAGCCCTGCAGCACCAGATTGTATTGAAGCTAAAATAAATGTCCACTGATCTGAGAAGTCAAGTGTAATGAATGAATCTTGATGTATCTGGACATCAGATGATTTAATAGATCACAACTTTGCGATAACAGTCGGGGCTGACATCTGCAGACATGGTTTCACGTCACAAAATTACATTTTGTTATTGTAAATGATGCGGAACTACATTTTAGTGCAGAGTTTCCACAAAATGAATCTCATCTACCCAGGTAATCCTGTCGGGAAAACATGCATAGTTTGAAATGTCATTTGAGTCACCTTTCTGAAAGCTTTTTTTTTTTTTTTTTTTTCGCAGTACTGTGCCTGCAGTTAATAGAAAACATCAGTAAGCCGATAGATGAATAGCTATTCATCTATGGGCTTATTCAACACTAAAACAAGCCAATCTAGAATGATTTCAGTCGGCCACTCGATAAAGCCACCATCAACACCCACCCCTACACGCACACACGCACCTCTCACATGCAATTCAGTCAGTGCATCAACTTAATCCACTGTGACATTGCATTACCACCAGCACTCAGCGCTGTCCTGCTCCAGTTGCAGACACCGTTAATTAGGTTTGGACCATCTAACACAGTAAGCATCAGGATGGAATGCAAACATCTGTTGGGAACTTAGTGTCACACATGCGCTCTCACATACAGTCAATACCTGAATATTTATGCTGATGGCCACTTAGCAAACACATGCTGGGCTCAGTAAAAAGTGTGATAAAAAGAAGTAATGTTAAGTTAATTTGTGGAAAGCTAACATGGAGGAAGAATACAAGGAGAACCACAGGAGAGAGGCTGGAGCAAAGATTTGCTATCAAGTGGCAGGAGAGGTTGTGTTAAATAGCCAACCATTGTTGGGTGTGCAAAGCTGCGGGTAGTCAGGGCAGAGGAATGAGGATCACCAGCCAACATAATAATAAAAAGGGTAAATTTACTTCCTTAATCCTCAACCTGCGCGCTCCCCCGAAGACCGAGGGCTGTCTTGAGTCTCAGGAAGTTATGATGAGGAACAAGATTGAGAAGTGTCTTCTTCAATTTTGAGATTCGCCGGCATCAATTTTAGGATTGAGGAATACCCTGACTACTTTGCGTCTTTTCAGCCAATAAAAAAATGGTGTCCAAACTGGCGAAGAAAGCAAAATACAAATGTACATATTTTCTATCGTAATGGAGATATAAATATTACAAAACACATTGTAGTACCTTGCTCACTCATCGTTGCATGGCATTCATTTTTATTTATGGTCTTTTGTTAATCTTCTTCATTTTCTGAATTGATATCTGCATTTAAGGGGTGTCCCATTTCTAAGTCACACATAGCCCCAACACTTGGGTTTGAGAGCTAAGATTGAGGGTTAAGAATGGAGAGTTAGGGATTAAGGGTTAAAGTAGGAGCTGTAATTCACCCAAAAATTGATTTGTTTGTTTAAAATGATAAATGTTTCGCAAAGGGAAATGTAAAAAAGAAAAAATGCCAATGACTGTTAAGAAAAATATTTGTGCGAATCGAAATTGTAATCACTTTCACAACAAAAACACAAACCACATTTGCAACAAAATATTCCTCCACCCATTTCGTTGCCATAATATAGTGATATGTTTTTGTGCAATGACAATAAAGAAAGTCTAAGTCTAAGGTCCCATCACATTCTTGTCTTTATGAAATGTGAAGCAAACTTTTATCTTACCTCATACAAGAAAGAGATGAGGGAATACACTGAATGACTTCTGCGATATATATCATCAGATACATTTTTTGTATATCAACAGTAATAATAAAAATAAAAAAATGTGAAAATGTAGCACACTTATAGGAGGAAATGAATGCTTTGATGAGGTGGCTCATGCCCACTGAAGCATGACCAGTGGGATGCTCTGTGACGGTTTATGACAGGAGACCCACATGCAACAGGAAGGAGACTGAGACTGCCGTCAAGTCCAACAAATGTAATAATAAAACTTGTCATGAACCCCCTCCACCTTTCTCTCCTCTCTTCCAGGATTGGGGGTCTTCTTACTTCATACAGGTGTCACAGAGCGGTGTACAAGTAGAGCGGTTCGTGATTAGGAGAGTGAGCTCAGGTGTGTGTGTCTGTGAAGCCTCTATGGCAGGAAACAATGCCCAATCCTGGAAGAGAGGAGGAGACAAAGGTGGGAGAAGGAAGTTTTCCAAAACAATATGACCAGACGGAGAAGGTTAATGACAGGCTCAATCATGCTCAACATGCTCATAACATTTCTGAAACTCTCCACTGGTATGCTCATGCTATTGAAGCCGGCAACACCGTCACAATGCTTGTTACTACAACTTTAATATCAATCACAATTTCAAACTCACTAACTCATTCATAATGATACAAGATGGACAATCTGTCTGGGAAAAAGGAAAACTGCCAAGACTGGAATTATAAGATTGAGCCGAACATCCACGGACTGAAATATGTGAAAGATTTGAGCAATGAGCCACTGTCATGCAGTAGTGTTGTCAACAAGAATAATTGGATGAGAAAAGTAAACGGTGTGAAAAACGACAGGGTCATTGATACTTTTAACTACAGAATAATCTTGGAAAACCTCCACAGAGAAATGTCGCTTTCATGACTTATCAGCCTTTGCTGATAAGTCATTTCTAGTGAGGCAGTGATAACAATAACAGTACATCCATATCCACACAGGTATGCATCTGCAAAGTGATGCGAAAGATGTTGAATGTTTCTCCTTTCTTGGTGATTCATTGTGAGCGGAGCTGCCATAACTGCACTCTCTGCCATCCACATATGCCCTCTGAGGGTCTTTGTCATGATGCCAAGGAAATACTTCATTTATTTTAGTCCATAGAAGTCATTGCCCTTTCTACAGAGGACAGGGTGTAGTTCAGAGGAAAACAAAAGCCCTTACCTCTTTAAACCGTGAGCACGTTATCTTTCTCATATTCTGTTTTATCTTTATATCCTGCTCTGTCATTCCAAGAAAGCCACTTTCTCACAATGTACAAGATAGAAACCTCATGTGCCCAAATGAGAGAGAAGTCATCAGTTGCTTTAATGTTTATTTGTAGAGGTAGGAGAGCCTGTTGACAAATGTGCTGACTGGAAGAAGTAGCGTTAGCAGTAAAGCAATGCATTAAATCACCCAGGCTCAGTCATTTAGGCGAAGTCCCATTTGTTTTAAATTCATGCCTTGTGCTGCCTTTTTACAGATTAAGTGTGACCATCCGTGAATCCCTGGCTGCCATTATCCTGAAGTGTTTGTACATCGCTCCTGCACACTAGGCAGGAGGAAGCATACGTTTCCTGCATCATTATGTATGTGCGCTTTCAAAACTGCAGTGAAAGTTCATTTTTCACCAGTTATTGCTGACAAGCTAACTGCTCTTTCCTCATGCATCTCATGTAGATGCTTGGTTGGAGCCTCACTAAGTGCTGCTGATCAACCGAGATACTAACCTGAACCCAGATACTGGATTCATGGATTCAAAGGATATTCATTGTCATTCCAGGTAAGTAAGAATGGAGCAACATTTGAAGTAACCATAACATGTAAATAAATGTTTTATATATTTTTCTTCCCTTCAGATTATATATATGTCATTCATCAAAGTCATCTCGTGGCTTGTTTTCAAGTACCACATTATTATTATTATTATTATTATCCTGGCGAATGGACACAAACCCTGGGCATGATTATAATTTCAATAATGAATCCAGTACAATCTCAGTACGCACCAAAAGCTGTATTCCAGATTGTTCATTCAAGCAAACTTCACCCCTAAACTTGAACATATTTCATTATCATTTCAGATAGTGCCGGATATTCTATGAATTTGTGCTTCTCTGCTAATCTTGATTGCTGATACAACATAAATGCAGGAGCTAATATTGTATGTTGTAAAATCACGCTTTCGTGCAGCTAATCAGTCAGTTTCGCTAAAATTTTTAATTACATCTGCCATAATAAAGTCATTGTTTTAACCTTTGACAGTCCCAGTGTTAGTAAGTAGTGTCACAGTCAAGACTGTGTCGAGTCCAGAGCACACTGAGGCCAAGGCCACTCAGTCAGCAAGACCAAGAACTGGACCAAAATACATAATTACTAGTTTGTTCTATGGAGTTCAGTTGTGATTTAGTTTGGAAAAATGACTAACCTTTCTTTTGCAGGAAGAAATAAATGCGTGTGTCTATTTCCAGTAACTATTAATGTCGTTAATGTCTACGTTGAAATGGCCTTAGCCACCACAATCCCCATGGCTAGAATATTGTTTTCTACTGAAATTATGTGAAAGTCCTTCTTCATGTACTGTGTAAAATACTGGAATAAAGACCTTCCCCCTTTCTGCAGTGCAAATCAAACCTTTGGCATTGAACAGGTGCAGTGTATTGCTTTGCTTCTCTTGGACGACTTTTTGCGCAGAGAACGTGTTAAGGATCTCTGCTGCCCTTGCCCTTTGATCCGCAGGCTTCTACAGCTACTCTGATTAATGCTTTCAATTTAACGTGTCCAAGGAGAGAAACTTCAGTGACCTAAATATAACATGAGCACTGCTTCCACAGAAGAACGAGAAGCTTTATTATGTCCACCTAGAGATAATTCAGCATTACACTTGGGGAAGATGGATAGTATTTACTTGTGAGTCTGCTGCTCTCGAACTTTAGATTCAGAGGAGCCTTGGAAGATGCAGCTCCAGACCTTGCCCATTCAAAATGTAAAATGAAAGTCTGTGAAGAAAGAGGGTGAAAAGCTGCTTTCCCAGGTGGATGCCCATATTTAACCTCAAGTCTCAGCAGAAATTGTAATTTATCAGCAGGTCTGTTGGGTGCAGCAATTTTACAGATTGTAACTGAGTGCTGACCAGCTCTCTGTGATATGAAGATCCATATCATGTTGCTTTCTAACAGGGGGTGTTCAGTTTCCATAAAAATGAAAAATATTTAAAATAAACTAAAAATGAATAAACTAAACACGAATTCAAGGAAACTGCCTCAAATATAATACACATATACATGATCACTGTGCAATACCAGTGTTGTTACTACATGGCATTTGAAAGAAAAAAGTAATCTAGGTTTAGTAATTTTATACCACAATCGCAATATGTAAGACACATACACACCATTCACACACACACCTAGGGGCAATTTTAGAGTGTTCAAATAACCTAGTGACCGTGTCTTTGGGTGGAAACCAGAAAACTCTGAGAAAACCCATGTGCACACTCCATGCGGAAAGAAGGTCCTGACCTAGGGATCAAACCCTCAACCTTCCCTCTACAGGGCGAGAGTGCTAACCATTAGGCTGCGTATGTAGAATTGAAATAAACTTCTACTTCTCCGACCAACAATAAAACACTTGTTGCACTTAAATCCCTATTGACTATATTGACTGTCTAAATAATTATGCCCCAGTGTCATTTCTACAACCCAATAGCAGCCAAAATGCAGTCATTTGCGATACAAAGTGGTACTGCATGTTGTAAATGAACATTGATGACAAATTAGATCAGTTGTAGTCAATTACATAGATATGTAGCACAGTGAAATTTAAAGCACAGACACTGCTCAAAAATAAATAAAATGATAGTATTAATAATGCAACAACAAATAACAACAATATATATAATAAATACATATAATAATAACTGTGATAATTATTATTGTGATACGTGTCATCAACACAACTCTGGAACATTGTATAATATGCAGTATGAAACGATCAGATATCGTCTACAAAGGTGGTTCCGCTGAATTGCAACGTACAAGAAGTGTAAATCTCGTTCTAAATTAATCAAATCAAGAACTGAAATGAGCCTCTGTAATGTCATTGGAAGTGGATCCTGTCCGCCACCATGAGCACACACATAAAAAAGGTCTTCAGCTTCACTGTCAAAGGACAAATGCTGAACCTTTGCATGATAGCTGGATGCTCTAATCGTGCCAGTGAATTCTTCTAACCTAAAGGTGGATGAGGAGCGTCATAAGAAATAGGTAAGCTAATTTGAGGAAGGGGGGACTAGTGGAAACCACTGATATGTTGACAATTTTTGCAGCATTATTTTGCCCTGAAAGTTTGCCTCAAATGGGATGTGAAATGACCTCAGCGAAGAGAAGCTGTCAAAAAAAACCGTCATGGAGGATGCTTGAATACTTGCTGTTAAAATACTCACCCCTTTATCCAACGCATTATATGTTCTGTACTTCCGACACTATGAGTTTCACATTACATTTACATGAGCATTCGGCACATTTGTGCTGTCATCTTTTTGTCTCTGATTTGTTTAGACATCAAATCCTCTCCCAAGTCGACAGGGTTCAAATACAAATAAGTCCTTTGTTTACATGAACCTGCTCTTTTTCCTTAAAGAAAAGTTGATAAAAACCTAATTTGCTCCCATATCTAATGTGTCGCTTCTTCCATTGCTTCCATGCACCGCACACCTGTCCATTGGTCCCACATATTAGACCCACATATGAGAACCTTGTCAGAATCACAATGTAATTAATGGTAGTATATGGAAACAAAATTCGGACTTTTTTTGTATACGCACATTGAAAACACAGTAAGTCTTCTTTGTAATATGCATTGGTTGATGTTGTTAGCAACACTTTGAAGCCACCTGGAAAAACACAGGTTGGTGTAACTACAGAGTGATGGGAGGGAAAAAACATGTAGAAGATTTTATCAAAAATGATGCTGTTTTCTTTACATAATAGGAAACCAAAATAAAAAATGTATTCTTAGTTGGTCGACCAATGTTCTGTAAGAGTTGTTGCCCACCTTTTAAAAATAATCTATCCAACTAAAAAAAAATTAGATGACATAAAAAAATATTTAAAAAAATACATAAAAAATACACGCCTATTTCTAAACTGTCAGTTTTGGCAAAAAATGATGGTTACTCACGTAACCCAGGTTCTATGAATATGTGTGTAGCCCTCTAACGGCCTTCAGTATTGGTTAATCCACATCGAGGCACTGGCCTCGGCCTGAGACTTCGATTGATTGGCTCTCCACCCAGGAAGGCATCACCCACCACGTATAACTCTCTCCTGCTCCTGCCGCTCTGCTCCTTTTGGAACTCAGCGGAAACAGGCCTGCTGGGCAGCCAGTTAGAGGGCTACGCACATATTCATAGAACCTGGGTTACGTGTGTAACCATCATTTCTATTTCAATGTGCTCCGGCCTCTAACGGCCTTCGCTATTGGTTAAAAACCTCTGCGAAGGCCGTAGGGATTAGTTCACTCCCAGCATGGCCTTACAGAAGACCTGACAGGAAAGAACCAAATCAACGACCAGAGGGTCCAGCCATGGTCCCTGAACAGACAAAACAGTGTGAGCCACTGAAGTGTCCGTCATGTCTCTCAGATAGTTCTGAGCAAAGGTCGAAGCAGAAGATCAAGAAGCAGCTTGACAGATGTCTTCCTTAGAAGCACCTCTGAAAACTTCACTTCTCGCCGCCGTCACCGCGAGGAGAAGTCTCGACAACCTCTCGTCTGACAGCCGCGCTATCATAGACTGAGAGTCGAGGAGCAACCCCAGATATTGAGTGCAAGTGCTGGGTTGCAGCGCACTCTTCTGGAGGTTGACCGCAAAGCCCAGACATGAGATGTGCCGCAGCACCATCTCCGTATGACGTCGCGCTTCGTCCTCCGAAGCCACTAGAATGAGCCAGTCGTCCAGATATGTCAGGATCCTTATGCCGCAGATCTCAGCGGCTCCAACGCAGCATCCACCACCTTCAAGAAGGTCCGTGCAGCCAGGGAGTACCCGAAGGGGAGCCGGTCGAACTGGTAACAGTTGTCCCCCACTGCAAACCGCAGGTAGCGCCTGTGGCACTGTAGGATGGGAACGTGAAAGTACGCATCCGTCAGATCGACGGAGGTCATCCAGTCCCCTGGCCTGACACACTCGAGCAGTTGCATTATTGTCAGCATCCTGAACGAGCAGGAGGAGATGAAGGCATTCAGCCGTCGCAGATCCAGAATTGGTCTGAGACCTCCCGACCTCTTGGGGACCAGAAAGTACACCGAGTAGAACCCTCTCTCGCGGTCCTCCTGAGGCACCAGAGAGATAGCTTGTTTCCGAAGGAGCGACTCCACCTCCTGCTCCAGACACAGACGCTCTGCTGGGGAGCGAAGAGACGTGAGACGGACTCCCGTGAACTCGGGGGGACGGCGACAGAACTGAAGTGTGTAGCCCCTGCTTAATGATCTGTTTAACCAAGGGCCGAGGGGGCCGCACAAATCCACCCACACCGAGTGGAAGTCTGTGAGGGGTTGAGCCAGAGCCTGCCCGCCACACCTGGTATGTGCGGGGGCCACCCTCCGAAAGCGCCGGGTGCCGCCGTCCGGATTCACTGAAGACCCCGTGGGCCGTGAATTTCCGGCAACATGGGAGACGTCATCAGCATGGAAAGCCGGGCGATGTAGTCCACTGCTCGCCACGGTGACGCTCGGTGCAGCCGCACTGAGTTCATTTGACTCAGGCGAAGCAAAATGGCCACCAGTGCGCTTGGAGAACACGGATGGGACCTCCCGGAGGCAGGCGGTGCAAAATGGCTGCCAGAGACGACAGCTGCAGAGGCCGCTGGGAAATTAAGTTCCTTAGGCCGGCCAGCACTCACCTGTGCGTTTGAAGAACTCGAACCAGGCCGACTTGACACGAGCGGTGCAAGATGGCCGATGGTCGAGGAAGCTAGTGTTAGCCTAGCCTTTTTAGCTAGCGAACACGAAGCTTGAACACGAGGGAGGCCTACGGAACCGGGCTCAGGCCGGCACGTAAAAGCAGAACCCGAGTGTGAAGACCCGCATGCAATAAAAGCATTAGACGACACAAGATACTTCTTCTGTGGTTTACTGGCAGCAGAAACAGATCTTGGATGCTTGTGAGCGGGTGTCCTACCGCGAGGAGCGGTAGGTCCGGCGGATGAGGTAGAGGGCATGGGACCTTCGCGGCGGCGAAAGGGGTCCTCTCTGACGACTCCGCCGCCAGCGCCATCTTCTGAAACGCCGCTGTAGAGACCTGGATCCTCCTGAGCTCGTCCCCCGAAATAGACTCCTTCTCGAACAACAGCCTGTCCATGGATGCCGCCAGGAAGGTCATGTTGTTCGCCAGGGTACGAACGTGCATGCCACACGCATAAGCTCGGTCCAGGAAGGTGGCGGTAACACGGTCTTTCTCCTCAGGGAGCCGTTGCTTACCTCCAGTCCAGAGAGAGGAGTTAGGCGCCAGACAAAACCCAAGCGTGTCCCCCAGAGGTGGCAGCCCCCTGGTGGGATCGACGCCCTCCACAGTGGAGTACACGGCATATCCCCTAGGCGGCGCCTTGATCGTCAAGGGCGCCTGAAGGTCTTTAGCCAAGTGGGCCCAAAGCCTGGCCATGTTGGGAACCGTGGCAGAGGGTATAGACGCGTTCTTCGCAGCCTTTGCGAACAAAGGTACTGAGAAGTCCTCCTCTTCTGGTTCCACCTGGACAGGGAGGGACACTCCTAGTGTCTCCGCTGCCTCGCGGAAAAGTTGGGGCATTTCGTCCATTGGGTACGTGCTCAGGCTAGGCCCCGCTGGAGTACTCACGCCCTCGTCCACCACCCCCAGGTCGTCGTCGTCGTCGTCATCGTCGGTGAAAATTTTAAGGTGGACCTCCTCCTCGTAAAAACGACGCTCATCCTCCTCCGTAACGTCCGCCCAAACCATCTTCGCTGGAGGTGGTTTAGAAGCAGACTGAGGAGGCTGAGTAGCTGGAAGAGAGGCCGACTCTTGGTCGACTCCCTTCCAGCGTGCAAGACCTGCCCGCCTGCGCCGCTCTTCTCCTGGAAGAGCTACGTAGGCGGGATACGAGTCCAGCAGTCTCAGGTGCTCAGGCCCCAAGCAGACGACACAGGCATCATGCTTGTCGGACTCACCGAGAGAATCAGCGCAGGATGAACAGGAACGCTCCATGTTAACCCGATGGTTGTAGTCGCAGTGGGAAAAGGAGCAGAGCGGCGGGAGCAGGGGAGAGTTATACGTGGTGGGTGGTGACTTCCTAGGCGGAGAGCCAATCAATCGAAGTCTCAGGCCGAGGCCAGTGCCTCGATGTGGATTAACCAATAGCGAAGGCCGTTAGAGGGCGGAGCACATATGAAATAGAACTTGGAATGTCGCATGGGGAAGGAGAATGTTTTTACTCTATTTTAAAGACTTCATGTGCATCAAGCGGGTTATGACACAAGGTGAACACACTTGTGGTTGATTCAAAATGAAGTTGAATGAAGTCGATCATGGAGAACAAAGACAAAACAAACCCAAAAAAAGTTTCTTATTAAGAAGAAAAGGGAATAGAAGGAATAGAAGAGGAATATAACATGTTGCATTTATAATTGTGTTCTACCCATTAACTGTGTGTCAAACTGAACACATGGCAAGCCAAATAAAGTTGATGTTTTCTTTGGTGTAAATTGTCAGATTATTGAAGGCCTTTTTTACGTTTTATGTTCTACACAGTACCATGGTGAATAAACCCGATAATGGAGGACTAGATGAGGATTGCAGTGGCAACCTGTGGAGGTATGGTGAAGAGAGTTCAGGCGGTGCTGGAAAATAATGTTGCCTCCAAAAAATATTGACACTCTGGGTCCAGTTATTTTTGTTGCCAGCAGTTGAGACATAAATGGCTGGGTGTTGAGTAATATTGAGTGGACAATAAATTTACAGTGTTATACAAGTCACACACCGGCTGCTTCATTGTATTAAAGTTTTCATTTCTTCATTGTTGACCATTGAAAAATATGGTTAATATTTGGAGATACATGGAGGTTGTACTCACCTTTGTGTGATACCGTTTACACATATACATCAAATGACATCTCAGGCATCTCACATCCCTACACACCACCTAACCGAAACCATCCTATTGTCACCATAGGACAGATCTAGTCCAAATGACATGAATAGTTGCATTCTAACACGTGTCATGATAGAAACGCAAATCTCCATAAATAGACAGATTAACAAATTGGTTGATATCATTTATTTTATTTATTTGTTCATTTATATTTGTTTGTTTGGTACTGCTCCTTTACATAAAAAAGGTGTTCAGCATGTCATCCACATGAGCAGAGTCCATTTTCCTTGCTTTCTACTAGATAATTCCCCAAACATAAGCAAGAATACATATCATCTTCTGTTGACTAAAAGGCTTCACTGTGTTCATTGTTTAAGATTCTGCCCCACACCATACAATCATATTTCTATCATCTTTGGTCTGGTTCCCATGTTCTCCCTGTCTCGACTGAATATGGCACTTCAATCACACACTCTTTCTAAATCACAATGCCAAGTGAGCAGGAGTGACAGTGAATTCCAATTTTCCTTGTGCCGGGCCTCAGAAGATTGAAATTCTAATGAATAAAAGATAATCACTTCAGAAGGGCTTTTGTCAGGCAGTTTCAGCTCATTTTCAATTATATCACCGGCCTTCTATCCACCTCTGAATGCATTATGTTCAATAATATTTAAAGGTTTTCATTTCCCACAAGATCTTTTACATCAACAGCTCTCTGATCACAGACAGGTGGTGCGTTCCAATGGGGCTAGACCAGGGACAGCTTACATTGGCAATGGAAAAAAAAAATAAAAAATTGGCCGAAATAAAGAATTTTGGCTGAAAATAATATTTTAAAAAAATAAATTAAAATAAAAAAAAGATATTTAAATGGGACATTGAGGTAGAAAACTAGAATGGTATTAAAATTAAAAATAAAAATGTATTTCTATATTTATTTTTTCAGCTTATATATATATATATATATATATATATATATATATATATATATATATATATATATATATATATATATATATATATAATTTCAATTACTATATTATTTTCAGCCAATGTTTTTCTTTTCAATGGCAATGTAAGCTGTCCCTGGACTAGCCCCATATGTACCCTCCTTGACAATTGAGAGCCATGTCTTATAGGTCTAGTAGTTGAAGTATGTTTGGATTTTTGGAATATTCTTCCTCTTTGTCTTTTGGCGTTTCCAGTCAGGAGTTGCTGCCACAATGCCTTCTGTTTGACTAGTATCATCTGTTTGGATGTCTGGACCACCACAAAATGTTGTGCATAACGGCAACCAAGTGAAGTTTTTCTCAATAACTCTTGGTTGTGAAGAAAACTACTCAGAACTTGTCACCAATATGCTGACTGTTTTCAAAATCCTCAGATCTAAAATGCATTCCTTCTTCTCACTTATGGATCGGTTTCTTGAGAATCTGGGATCAATGAGTGATGAGAAGGGAAAGAGATTCCATCAGGAAAAAAAGAGATGGAGAGCAGGTATCAGAGGTGCTGATTGCTGTTGGTCTCTGAAGAGAGACATCCCTGCTGCTGAGCATTCGAGGGGTTTAAGAAACGGACGTTCTTGCTCTGGATTTTGCTCATTTATGATGTAACATTCAATTTACCTGTGCTTACCAATATCAATAACTTATAGAAATTGTAGTTTGTATGTATTTAAATCATACATCCTTTTCTTTCTTTTTTTCTGTACCAAACCCTTTTTTTTTTGGAAGAGAAATACAAAAATCAGCAAATAATATCACAAATATGTAATCAATGTACCGTATATTCCGGCCTATAAGCCACTACTTTTTTCTTGCAGTCTGAGCCCTGAGCCCCTTATACAACGGCGTGGCTAATATATGGATGACATCAGAGGCTTTTCATTCACCCATGAAGCACTCAAAATGCTCTGTTTTCGCCTGCATGTCCACAGCTCGGTCAACAGAGTCAATCTCCTCGAGGTTTGGAGTCGCGAAGCAGCTGCTGAGACCGGCAGTTGTGTCGGAACTTTGGGCACGAAAAAGTGAATAAATGATGTGAGAAGCTGTCTTGAGACAAAGTGTGTCTGGCTCAAAAGTCACAAGCGAGTCAGGTTTTGACTTGATCCCTGCTGGAGAGCTGCACCTAGCTGAAACACTCCACAGAGGGTGAGCGTCTCACCTCAGGCAACCCGGCGCTAGATGCCGTAAACTATGTGTACAGCGAGACTCCACATAAATATGATCCATTCTGGGCAGTAAAGGGTCTGATCGCTGTCTGGGCGGACAACATAATTCAAAAACAACTTTGTAAACTCCCTAAACACTGAGGTGTGCAACCAGGAGAAGCAGCTAGAGACTGGTGGAGGAGCGCAGCGCAGTGGTACGGGTACTGATCAATGATCATCTCTGATCTCTGATATCTGGATCTGTACTTCACAGATTAAAACCTTCTCGATCATCATTAATCTCTCTCACTGTGTTCAATTTTGAGAAGCATTTTTAAGCCGGTGCACCACTGACGTGTCCACAGCGCAGACAGCACCACTGAACCTGCGGCTTATAGACCATTGCGGCTTATGCATGAATGAGATCTATCTTTTATTCTTAAATTTAATGGGTGCAGCACTCTATAGTCCAGAAATTACGGTAGTCAGATTTGATTTTTCAAAATTTAAAAACCTGACTTGATTGAGAAAAAAAAAAAAAATCCTAATTTCGTTGAAAAAACAAAAGCAACTGATTTTTTTTTCATAGTGTGATAAAAATGAAAATAAACTTTGCTTATTATTTATTATTTTATTTCAGATCACAGGAGCAGTACAACAATAGACTTGTATCTGTCATGGTCTGCTATTATTTTGTGTACTTCCATCCATGCCTCTCCTTTTCTATCGTCTCTACACATTGTAATCGGACTACTCAAGTCTCTGGTGACAGTTCTATTGTTCCTTGTGTTCTCTATTGCCTGGTGTTTTAGCTTTTCTTGGTGTTCCTCCGTTTCTCTTCATCTCCTGCAGCTCTATATGTGTTGTGATGTGCTTATCAGTTTTGCGAGGGTGTGTTGACCACCACAATGCCTTCTGTTTGTTCTTATTCCATGACTGTGTTCCTACTCTCTGTATTGTTTGACTTACTGTGGCACTGCCTGACAGGAAATGCCAAAAGACGATAGTAGACTATTTAAGATGTCACAAACCTTAGGTCAATTAATGTGACCAGATAATGTCTATTTTACTCTTAAGGTGGAAAACAGAGGTATTTCCAGAAGCTGTTTCTTGTGAAGCTGTGCCAACTGGGAGAAATATTCTCATTGCTTCTCAGACGTCAGCGTGTATAGTAGAAAATGCAACATTTAGATCTGCAAAAGTATTAGCAGGTTTGTGTGTGTCTGGCAGTTAGAACTGTCCTCTCTTCAGAAATTCATGTTTGCACAGACAGAATAGGGTGCATCACCGGAGTATTATTTCAGCAGTACACAAACTATTCCAGTATATAACTTGGAAAACAATAGGATGAAATATGTTCTGATCAAGCCTGATAGAACACCTCCACCAGTATGTGATTATGTATTGAGGGCCTATAGACTGACAAAAAAAAAAAAAATATTCGGTGGTTATAAGTATAACAAGTGACTATTTGGGTTTGTGTTGACTTCCTTCCGAACCAATCTTTCCATTCTTAGCTGACCTCTGAGTCTCACATTATGGAGTTTATATTTATTTCTATTTTGCTATTTTGTCTAAAACAAAATGATAAAAAAAAATACACTCGCTAGTGCTTTTATCAGGCCTTGTATGCACTCACTGTGGACATTTTCTTTACCAGTTCGGACTGATGAGAGCAGCATCCAGACGCACTATGCTCACCAGTCAAGGTTGATATTTGTGGGTTGAGCAGCCCAAACATGATCTGACATACATGAGCGCATCCTTGTGAGAGAGAATGGAGAGCAGCACCCCAGGTGACACTATTTTGGAGGTGTTGCTGAACGTGTCATGGTCAATTGTGGATTGTGCTTTGTTTTAGGCTATTTACAGAGCTTTGATTTGGTCCACCATGAATTCCCAGGAAATGATATGTCCGCTGCTTGCAGGATCCCAAGGTCATTCAACTTCAGTCCTTTAATCGATGACCTACAAAGCATCATGTTCATCTTTTGCGTGCGGGCTTGCATGTGTGTGCATGCATGCTTGTAGTTTGTGAGCATATAGGACTTAGGAGACCAGGGACACCCTGCAGCGCTTCATTGATACACACAATATTGAACTTTCTCAGTTGCTAATCCCACTTTCAGACTCAAGGCTGGATTTTGTGACCACAGATAGAAATACATAGTAAAGAATCATGGTGCAGAAACATTATTACATGTGATGTTGGTTAACATACTAAAGGTACGTTCACACCGGCAGCTACTTTTTAGTAACTGTTGCTTGCTCAGGTTGTGATTTGTTGTCACCAGGACGGTTCTTCGTCCTAAACACATCTAATAAACATTCTGAAATACAGTTATGAAAGCATTTTTCCATCAGCATGTATATTTTAAAACTGTGCATCCTAAAGTTTCAGCTGAGATTTACTTCACTCAATATAAACAAAACACATATCAAATTGAATTATGAATATCAAATGAAATTTAAATGAAATTGTGTTTCAGCTCCACTCATCGATTCTACACTGCGTTCCAAATTATTATGCAAATGATGTTTTTGTTTGATTTTCCAAAATACTTGATGCAAATAACGATCAACATGATTTTCAAGTCATTAGCTGTCGAAATTTATTTTAAATGTTATTGAACAAAACTCCTAATGAAAACAGTATTTAAAAAATAAATAAAAAACTTAAAACGCACTGTTCCAAATTATTATGCACAACATAGTTTCAAGACATTTTCTAGTTTGTAAAGTACTGAAAATAGTAATTTGTTGAATTTACAGCAATATAAGGTCATGTTTACTAAAATAAAAAGCTATTACAATCCAAAACATGTTAACAGGTCAAGTTACATGTTAACATAGGACCCCTTGTTTGATAGCAGCTTCACAGTTCTTGCATCCATAGAACTTGTGAGTTTATGGACAGTTTCTGCTTGAATGTCTTTGCAGGACGTCAGAACAGCCTCCCAGAGTTGCTGTTTGGATGTGAACTGCCTCCCACCATCATAGATCTTTTGCTTGAGGATGCTCCAGAGGGTTGCAGTTATGCATAAACCTTCTACTCGACCACCCCTAAACAACGCTCACAAGCAGAAACGGCTGCAGTGGGCCCAGAGATACATGAAGACCAATTTTCAAACAGTCTTGTTCACTGATGAGTGCCGTGCAACCCTGGATGGTCCAGATGGATGGAGTAGTGGATGGTTGGTGCATGGCCACCATGTCCCAACAAGGCTGCGACGTCAGCAAGGAGGTGGCGGAGTCATGTTTTGGGCTGGAATCCTAGGGAAAGATCTGGTCGGGCCCTTAAGGGTCCCTGAAGGTGTGAAAATGACTTCTGCAAAGTATGTTGAGTTTCTGACTGACCACTCTCTTCCATGGTACAAAAGGAAAAATCGTGCTTTCCGAAACAAAATCATCTTCATGCACGACAATGCACCATCTCATGCTGCAAGGAATACCTCTGCTTCATTGGCTGCAATGGGGATAAAAGGGGAGAACCTCATGGTGTGGCCCCCATCCTCCCCTGACCTCAATCCTATTGAGAATCTCTCTCTATTGTTGGCATGGACAGAGATGCTGACTGTTTGTCAGTTTACTTATATCTCTTGTTCAACAATTCTAAACAGGTCAACCCCACACAACACAGACAACACACTGCCCCTAGTGGTAGAAGTTATATGCATACGTCACAGTCTCTCGTTTCGTAGCATTCGCCAGATGCGCTCACACTGGTGAATTTAACCACCTCCTACAGCAACGTCGCCTGGATCCGGCCACTTCGAGTGGAAACGCCACCAACTGGACAACATGTTGGTCCGGATCAGTGGGCGAATACAGGACACCAAGTGCCCGCGGTCTGTCTTCTGGCGTATGTCTGTCTTCGGTCAGCAACTCAATGTGTAGTTATGTACACCGATATATGTACAAGTCTTTGTGAACTGTCATCAATTCATGAACTCCGCGGTCCTATTTGTTGTGTGCCTTTCAATCCGTTCCAGACGGCCGTTCGAGAAGCGATTTGTTCGAAATCAGAATCGATTTTTCCCATTACAATGAATGGAAAAAGAAATAATGTGTCCAGCCTCGGAGGTGCTCTCGACACAGAGAGCACCTCCCCTGTGACACTCGGAGACAGGAAAGGTTTTACACCTCAATATGAAGAAAAAACAGTCAGTAAATGGAGCTAACAGGACACGTCTGCATACAGAGGCTGCGTTATACACAATAATAGAGCGCATCGTGGGTCAGCTGATGGGTCCGTGCACGTTATGTTTTTTCTGGCTTTTTTCGGGGGCGTTCGAGTTCTGGATTTTCGTTCAAAATCCGAAGCAAAAAAATCTCGAAAATCCGAACTCCGATTTGTTTGAAGTCCGAGATGTTCGAAAACCGAGGTACCACTGTACTTGGTAACAGGACACTCATTCATCACCAATTGCATCCATGTTGGTGTGTTGGTGTTTAAGACACACAGAATCATAATCAAACTTGAAGTCAACTACTGTATGTAGGTGTGTTTTGAAGGAGGGATCAAGGGATCAAGAGAGGGGGAAGAAGTGGTGCCGTGTCCGGTTCTTTAATGACACTTGGTTTCAAAGAAAATAAATGAAGGGTCCAAATGATCCAATTTCTGTCAGCTGTTACCAAGCAAAACTGCTTGGTAGCGTAACTTGAAAACTACCTTATCTTCTGAGCTGGGTTTGTGGAGGGAGAGACGAATGACATCCAGTCCTTCCCTACATATCGTGGGCGAGAAGCACCATTAGAAGATGTTTGAGCTCAGTGGTTGAGTTCATTTACATCCCATAGTGATTAGTGATAAACTCTTTATAGGACAGCAATGGAGTTACCCTAAAGCAAGTTGTGCCGCTAAGACAGTGCTTAAATGACATAGTACAAAAACATTTCATAAGAAACAGACCAATGCTAGAAAATGCAATTTCTAATGATTTCTCGGTGAGACAGGAGGAAGGTCCATCAAGAGAAGTGTCATCCTCCTTCACATCTACACCAACATCATGAGTGGATCCATCCTCCTCCTCTCATTAATGGCAGCATGGCGTCATTACATTATTGCACTAGCTATGCAGAAAGATATACATTTTATATATATATAGTATGTAAATCAGTCATGTCGATCGTGGAACTATCTGCTGGTATGAACAAAGTATACTGACACTGTAACATTGGACATCATAGTCAAATTATTCATTCGAAGGGGATGGTTATCAATGAACCTGAAACTTCTATAAAATGTCTCATACTTTGTTTCCTATATAGGTTATAACAGTGATCACTGTAGTCTTCAATTCTCTGTCACAGAATCATTGTAGGCAGAGACCACTGATGCAGCAGACAAATATATAGGCTGAAATATATTGTATGGAAAACACATTTCGTTATTAAGCAACAATGTTATAATTTTTTGTATGCCGTGGATGCATATTTTGACGAACCACGCACACCTTTGCCTCTGCTTGTTGTATGTATCATGTTTTGAAATGTGAAGTGGTAAAAGTGGCATGTGCCTTGAAAGCTTTGAGTGTAGCGCTGACCAGTCTGTGCTACAGCTGAGTTAACTCGTGAAAAATGGCAAATTACCCACGCATTTTATATCTGCTCTCTGTGTATCTGTGTATCTTTTTGTCAACACAAGGATCACTAATTCCAGAGGAAAGAGAAACACATAAATAAACATCCCTTTTCTCATTCAATCACGTCCCTCTCAATGGCCTCACCCCACCATGTTTCAGGTGGTGAAAGCCCCTAAAATGAGGTGTCAATGTGAATTAACCCTTCAGCTGTGAGCAACATCTCCCCCACGCCCCGGCTAACCCTTCCATGTGGCACCCACAAGTAATCACTCATGATCTGGCGCCCAGGGAATTGACGGTAATGGCTGCAGATCAAGCCACAACAACCTAAATCGTGAATGTGAGATAGTTTTCAATTTTAAATTTAAATAAATATTTCTTACCTTTCACAACTAGTGAGACTGCTTGAGAAATAATTCCTTCTGTGTCTTGAGGAAGCCAAATCTTGCCAAATCCTGATGTGCCCAGCTATATGACAAACTTGATGTGCCATTCATCACAGAAGGCTTCTGATAAGAAATAGTGAACTTTATACTATTTGGGATGAATATGAGAACACATTGTTTATTGTGTTGCTGGATGGACATTTTCCCATTTACCTTATCACCTTAGAAAGGCGAAATAAAACAATTGTTTCTAATTCTGGTGAACCAAGTCAGCTTTTATTTTATAATTGTTTTCCAGTGACGGGCTGGCAATGTCACGTGTGACACATATGCCAACACAGTGTGATTCTGTGTTTGTGTGTCACTTAATGACAGCCGTTCCATGTTTATTCATTCTAATATGTAGAGCATAAAAGAGTGATTAATTCCATTTCATAACAAGATGCAAAGTTAATGAAAGGAAAGTACACATGGAATATATAACAAGATGCTTAGTGTGCTTTGTAACAACCAAATAACATCTCGAACTGTCCAAAAATATGCTTGTTAAATGTATCAAATCTCTGGCTAAAAGGGATTGAGCAAACACCAGATGCAGCGTTTCAGGTCTGGAAACAATTCACACTATAATCCAAATAAATGCCAGATAAATCCACAACTACACTTGGGTAGAACTGATGATGTTCAATAGCAGTGGCAAATCTGTACAAAGACTGTGGTCAAGCTGCCGACACACATGCTGGACTGGATCCCCTGATCCATTCTGTTCATGGAAAGTGGCGCTTAGTTGTGTCGCTGCTGTCAAGTCCCTTTACATGTCTCTGAGACAACTTGTCTGTAACTTCACCTCAGTATCGGCGTTTGAGCATAAGAGTGTTGATAAGCAACGCTTGAGTGCAATTTATGTGAATAGTTTAGCCTTTCATTTCAGCTTCCTCCAGAAATTATTCTATCTTCAGCATGGGTTATCAATAAAGACTCAATTCATGAGCCATTTCAGAAAGGTTAATAAGCATAACCCTGTACGCACGCTCCCTGGATGAAATCCTGTGTCCTCCTGATCCCGATGCTGGGCTTGAATGAACACTACCTCCATTAACTTCTATTCCTAAGACCATTAAATGTGTGCCTTTTAGGAGCAAACACAGATGTATTGATCAAGGTGGATATGATGTAGTAGGTCTTAGTGTTAATGAGGCTACAAGGGACCCGCCTTGATTGACAGTGACTGCTGTGCTTACCTCCTGCATACAGATGTGCAACTGACTGCACAGAGCGGCTCGACCGCTCAAAACTTGTGACTTATGAGTTAAGTAATGACAACAAACTGTTTTTATTGTTCAGAATCAGAATCACTCCCCCTGGAACTGCAACCTTATCGTGGTGGGGGAGTTTGTGTACCTTGAATGATCCTAGGAGCTATGTTGTCGGGGGCGTTATGCTCCTGGTAGGGTCTCCCATGGCAAACAGGTCCTAGGTGACGGGTCAGACTAAGAGCAGTTCAGAAGCCCCGATGACAAAACCAAAAACATCAAGGACCGTGACGTCGCCCGGCATGGCGCAGCCGGGGCCCCACCCTGGAGCCAGGCCTGGGGTTGGGGCTCGAATGCGAGCGCCTGGTGGCCGGGCCTCTGCCCATGGGGCCCGGCCGGGCCAAGCCCGAACGAATGACATGGGCCGTCCCTCCTGCGGACCCACCACCCACAGAGGGAGTCATAGGGGTCGGGTGCATAGAGAACTAGGTAGCAGTCGAGGCCGGGGGGCCCGACGACCTGGTTCGTGTGGACATTCTCTGGCTCTTGGGACATGGAATGTCACTTCGCTGGGGGGGAAAGAGCCTGAGCTTGTGCAGGAGGTTGAGAGGTACCGGCTAGATATAGTCGGGCTCTCCTCCACGCACAGCCTGGGCTCTGGAACCCAACTCCTTGAGAAAGGCTGGACCCTCTACTTTTCTGGAGTTGTCCGCGGGGAGAGGCGGCGGGCTGGCGTAGGCTTGCTCATAGCCCCGCAGCTCTGCAGCTTCGTGTTGGGGTTTACCCCGGTGAACGAGAGGGTCGCGTCCCTACGCCTACGGGTTGGGGACAGGTGTCTCACAGCGGTTGCGGCTTACGGGCCGAACAGCAGTGTAGACTACCCGGCTTTCTTGGAGTCACTGGGAGGGGTACTCGACAGTGCCCCAACCGGGGACTCCATTGTTCTACTGGGAGACTTCAACGCCCACGTGGGCAATGACAGCAAGACCTGGAGGGGCGTGATTGGGAAGAACGGCCTACCCGATCTGAACCCGAGCGGTGTTCTATTACTGGACTTCTGTGCCACCCACAGTTTGTCCATAACGAACACCATGTTTGAACACAAGGGTGTCCATAAGTGCTCATGGCACCAGGACACCCTTGGCCGGAGGTCTATGATAGACTTTGTGATCGTGTCATCTGACCTTCGGCCACGTGTCTCGGACACTCGGGTGAAGAGAGGGGCAGAGCTGTCAACCGATCACCACCTGGTGGTGAGTGCGATCCGCTGGCAGGGGAGGAAGCCGGTCAGACCGGGCAGGCCCAAACGTATTGTGAGGGTCTGCTGGGAACGCCTGGCGGAACCCACTGTCAGTGGGGTCTTTAACTCCCACCTTCGGGAGAGTTTCTCCCAGATCCCGAGGGAGGTAGGTGACATGGAGTCTGAGTGGTCCATGTTCTCCTCCTCCATTGTCAGTGCGGCTGCACGCAGTTGTGGTCGCAAGGTCTCCGGTGCCTGTCGCGGCGGCAATCCCCGAACCCGGTGGTGGACACCGAAAGTAAGGGATGCCGTCAGGCTGAAGAAGGAGTCCTATCGGGTCTTGATGGCCTGTGGGACTCCTGAGGCAGCTGACGTGTACCGGCAGGCCAGGCGTGCCGCTTCCCGTGCAGTCTTGGAGGCAAAAACTCGGGTCTGGGAGGAGTTCGGAGAGGCCATGGAGGAGGACTATTGGTCGGCCTCGAAGAAGTTCTGGCAAACCGTCCGTCGACTCAGAAGGGGGAAGCAGTGCCTCACCAGTGCTGTTTACAGCGAGGGTGGGAGACTGCTGACCTCGACTGGTGATGTTGTCGGGCGGTGGAAAGAATACTTCGAGGGTCTCCTCAATCCCGTCGTCACGTCTTCCACTCAGGAAGCGGGGACTGAGGACTCGGATGGCTCTCTCATCACCCGGGCCGAAGTCACCGAGGTTGTTCGTAAGCTCCTCGGTGGTAGGGCCCCGGGAGTGGATGAGATCCGTCCGGAGTATCTGAAATCCCTGGATGTTGTAGGGCTGTCGTGGCTGACACGTCTCTGCAACATCGCGTGGCAGTCGAGGACAGTGCCTCTGGATTGGCAGACCGGGGTGGTGGTCCCCCTGTTTAAGAAAGGGGACCGGAGGGTGTGCTCCAACTATAGGGGGATCACACTCCTCAGCCTCCCTGGAAAAGTCTATTCCAGGGTACTAGAGAGGAGACTTCGGCCAATAGTCGAACCTCAGATCCAGGAGGAACAGTGTGGTTTTCGTCCCGGTCGTGGAACACTGGACCAGCTCTATACCCTCCACCGGGTGCTCGAGGGTTCATGGGAGTTCGCCCAACCAGTCCACATGTGCTTTGTGGATTTGGAGAAGGCGTTCGACCGTGTCCCTCGCGATGTCCTGTGGGGGGTGCTCCGGGAATATGGGGTGCGGGACCCTCTGCTAGGGGCTGTCCGCTCCTTGTATGACCGGAGCAGGAGCATGGTTCGCATTGCCGGCAGGAAATCAGACCTGTTCCCGGTGCATGTTGGTCTCCGCCAGGGCTGCCCTTTGTCACCGGTTCTGTTCATCACTTTTATGGACAGAATTTCTAGGCGTAGCCAGGGGGCGGAGGGGATCCGGTTCGGGAACCACAGAATTTCATCTCTGCTATTTGCGGACGATGTTGTTCTGCTGGCCTCATCGGACCGGGACCTTCAGCATGCGCTGGGTCGGTTTGCAGCCGAGTGTGAAGCGGCCGGGATGAGGATCAGCACCTCCAAGTCTGAGGCCATGGTTCTCGACCGGAACACGGTGGTTTGCTCTCTCCAGGTTGGTGGAGAGGTCTTGCCTCAAGTGGCGGAGTTTAAGTATCTCGGGGTCTTGTTCTCGAGTGAGGGAAAAAGGGAGCGTGAGATTGATAGACGGGTTGGTGCAGCGGCGGCAGTGATGCGGTCGCTGTATCGGACCGTCGTGGTGAAGAGAGAGCTGAGTCACAAGACGAAGCTCTCGATTTACCGATCGATCTACGTTCCCACCCTCACCTATGGTCACGAGCTTTGGGTAGTGACCGAAAGGATGAGATCGCGGATACAAGCGGCTGAGATGAGTTTCCTCCGCAGGGTGGCTGGGCGCACCCTTAGAGATAGGGTGAGGAGCTCGGTCATCCGGGAGGAGCTCGGGGTGGAGCCGCTGCTCCTCCACATCGAGAGGAACCAGCTGAGGTGGCTCGGGCATCTGATCCGGATGCCCCCTGGACGCCTCCCTGGGGAGGTGTTCCGGGCATGTCCTACCGGGAGGAGACCCCGGGGAAGACCCAGGACTCGCTGGAGAGATTATGTCTCCGGTCTGGCCTGGGAACGCCTCGGGATCCCCCGGGAGGAGCTGGAGGAGGTTTGTGCGGACCGGGAAGTTTGGGCTTCCTTGCTCCGAATGCTGCCTCCGCGACCCGACCCCGGATAAGCGGCAGAAGAAGGTGAAGGTGAAGGTGAAGAATCAGAATCAGAATCAAATTTATTGCCATGGTCAGTGGGGAGCCCACTAACTAGGAAAGTGTTTTGGAATAAAGTGCTGACAAATAAATAAATAAATAAAATAACAACACGGGCTGCTCATGAATTCAACAGTCTGACGGACAAGGGGAAGATGCTGTTCCTGTGACGGGAGGTTCTGGTCTGGATGGACCGTAGCCTCCTGCCAGAGGGAAGAGGAAAGAATGCAGCAGTTAGTGAAACAGATCTTCGGACCAAGAAAACCTTCTGAGGTGATATCACATGTGACTTCTGGCAATATGTGCTGTTTGTCATCCCAGGGTCGAAAGAAGGGATTTATAAAATCATGAATTAGAAAATTCGAGTGAAGTGGTATTGAGGGCCAGGAATGATGAACTGTTCTTCTCCCTGCTCCTTTTCCATGTCTGAGAAACGTAAGTTTGAAGAAACACTGGCTGAATTGTAAGTAATGTAACAAGAATGAAGCCATGTTATGTAATGGTCTGACCATTTGTCCTGTAAGACATTTACAATGTGTTAGAGGAGATTGAGATGAACATTCATTCGTTTGCGATGAAATTTCATGAAAACAGACCACAGACAGAACAGAGTTCTTCATTACTAGTAATTACTGCACATGACTTTCAGTGTTGTACATCAATAGTGTGCTCATTAATTTTTGTTTCACTTGAATAAAACACTTCAAGCTTCCCTAGATGTGCAATTGAGTGTAAAAAAAAGTTGCATCACACCACTGTTTCAAGTCGGAATCCTGTTTCGGGCTCCTCATGTACGTGTCCTCAACGAGCCGACATTATATCCACAGCGTCCAGCTGTCCATCACAAAGCTGCTGTCGGGATTCCACCCTGGTGTGAGTGTGTTTGGCCTGCCAGCTGATCTGGACTACGGTGTATATTTTAGGACATCCTCAGGCCTCAGAAAAACCTCTGTCATTCTCGGGTCTCAGAGTCAGGTATCAATTGCAGCTGTAGCACGTTATAGCATGTGAATGAGTCGCAATTGGAACCCCATTGATTTTTTTTTTGTGGTCCTCAGAACGTTAAAAAGGCATTTTTCGTGACCCCTTGCACGATTCAATATATTAAATATTCGTGACCACATGAACGAATTTCACTAAAGAATCACGTAAGAAACAACCCAACAACTGATGTCCATTGCTCGCGGAACTCAAGTGTACATTCCATGCATTCCACCCGAACATGTGAGGGAGAGAGACCCTAATGACGTTGCATCTTACAGATTTATTTCTCATAACTAAAAGATAGCGGTTTGTTGTCTCTTGTCACCTAACCAGTAAATATTGAAGCTTTCCCCTTGGCTTCATTCTGAAACGTGCCATCAAAATAAAGTTTTATAACCTGGGTTCGTCGGTCTTGCAGCTACTTCTGCCTCCCGCTGGATCCTTCCTCTCCACACTGGCTGCATGACGGAGTTCCATCTCTGATGTTGAATGATAGATGCTTCGAAAGTGGCCTTTGCAAGTATAAAATGGACAGTGTTGTGTATATTGCCATCTGTGATTATGTTTTTCACTGTTTCACCACAGTCTTTCCTCATAAACAAACGTGAGATGGGGGCCAGGACCGGAGACCCAGCTTTACGACAGTCTGCAATTACACTCATTTACCTGTGGCACCGCCAAAAGCAAATATTCCAGGACTACGTACAGCTGCTTTGAAACTGAGCAATGAAATGTATTGTCTTTATTTTATGATATTCAGACATGGTTTTATTATATTTATTTTATTCTGAATTTTATTCATTTTTTTTATTTTCTCAACAGTTTGAATCAATTGTATTTTTTTTCGTTTTTTCTTTAGTAAATTTGATGAAGATGACTTGCACCTGGTTCTGCTGCTGTTTGGACTTTTCTATGACAAATATATTTGCAATGATCACATGTTTCATGTCATTTCATAAGGTTTTGGTTTGTTTTCGTGTAAGTTGATTATATGTGGTTATTGATCACAAATGAAATCAAGAGTAATTAATCAGTTCTATTTGTTCAGGGAAAAGTGGGCGCCAAGATCAAAAAGGTTAAGAACCCCTGAACTAGACCATGTATAATATAAATAAACACACACATGCATGCACATACACGTTAGTCTTTCTATCTTAGTGAGGACCGTCAATGACATAACACTTTCCCCAGCCACCAATCCTTTACTTAACCAGCCAAAACAAATGCTTAACCTTAATGTTGCTAAAATCGTACTACAATAACCTAGTTCTTTTAAAGTTATTTTCCTTTCAAAAGGAGGCTAGAAGAAATAAGGCCTCAGCAAAAAAAAAAAAAAAAAAAACCTCATAACGCTTAACTGGCACGAGACGAAACAGAAACCAGACTAACACGATGCAAATACAAAATTTGTCAACCATACTGGAGGACTAAAATCATTTATATTAACATTGGAGCAGCGCAACTTACTTGTTCAGAAGCAGGTCTGCGGGTTTGTCTGTCCCTGGGGTCCTTCATGACGCAGCAGCACTTCAGCAGCCGATGACAATGCTGGTTTAAAAATCAGTTGACCGTACGTGCGTGCGCGCACATGCATACACGCCGAATACGTTTCATTGATTTCCACAAAAATGTGGCACATTGATTGAACTGATTCAGACTAATTTACACCAATAAAATGCACGTACATATTATGAGTATGCGCTCGTTTTCCTCCGTGAATTTGTCAGGAAACAGAGCAGAGAGCAGTCGGGAACAGGAGATTGAATAAGAACCAAAACCAAAGTCTCACTTGTGAAATAAGTGACTTGTGTGGCTCTAATGTTGTAACAGTCGGTCGGAGAAGCTCAAATAAATTGCAGCAGTACGATGTTATAGCATGTGATTGAGCCACAACTGGAGCCCCATTCATTTTTTTTTGTTTTCTTCAGAACGTAAAAAAAGGTGCCTTTCATGAGCCCATGCACGATTCAATAGATTAAATATTTGAGACCAGGTTGGGGAGACCGGAGACCTGTGAAACATGCCGTAGAAGTCATCACGGCCCAAATAATTGAAGGTGTGGGAGTATGTCAGTCTCGATAGGGATAAAAAGCATGTTAAGTACAAGATATGCAGCAGCAAAATGGCGTGGCACGGAAGCACCACCGTGATCATTCAACTAAGTTGCCATTTGCTTCTTTACCGCTGTTAATGCTGTGCTTGCACCAATGTCTGAAGTCTTGTTTCATTTACATGTAATTTATTAACCTGCACTTGTCATCAAGTTGTGTTTAAATGCTGTGTATAATTCATCTTGTACTGATTACAGTGATGGTAATAATCTATTGAATAAGCTTCAATTGATCATTTTCTGAAATGAGAAGAAATATTGCACCTTCCTGTTCCTGTTTTCTGCTACTGCTGAAGACCTCTCCTGGACCAGCAACACCTGTCATCACTGTGCTCGTCCTGACCAGCTGCATCACTGTGTGGACATCCACAGCAACCACCTCACCCAGGAAGCCGTCAGGATAATACAAGACACTACACACCCCTTACATAGCCTCTTCAATCTGCTACCAAGTCTGGGGGCCTGAACCAGCCAACTGAAGGGCACCTTCATTCACCAGGCCATCAGAAAGCTGAACTCTCTACCCACGCTGGCCCCTCTATCTGTGCCATGTATGGACAGTGAGACCTTAGAATCTCAGGGACTTAAGGGTTTATTCACACATCACACTCATACACACAGAGACCCAAACCCCTAGTTGCACTTCAGTTGTTTGCACTTCCATTGTTTCTGTTTGTTTTTTTCATTGTTCATGTTTTTTTTTTGTCATTTATGTTGTATTTTATACATATTTCAATGTCATATGTGTCACCACACGGGCCGCAGAGTAATGACATTTCAATCCTCTATATGCAATGTATGTGGCAGAATTGACAATAAATCTACCTTACTTTATCTTACCCTTAACTCTGGCGCTGGCTGTTTCATACCTCTACTTTGTGCGTACACCATTTTGAGTGTAGACCGGGTTCCAGTATGAAATCTATTCAAATAATGATACATGAGGCCCCAGGAAACTACAGTTTCCTACAATGTGGAAGTTGTGACTTGGCAATTACATGAACCCTCATTTCCACCTGAGATGCAGCACATATAACTTCCTTTAAAGCATAACTTCCTTTGTGTCCACTTACCACGGCACTTCCTGTGACCTTGTGGTACGGCAAGCTCTCGCCGACCACTGCTATGCCTGCCTGGGTGATCACAAATTACAAGACAGGTAGTGTTGTGTAGCTGTGGGACGATATGGGTAGCTCACAATTGGATACTGAGGCAATATTTGGCTCATGATTACGATAATATTAAGACACATAATAGCTGTGATATCTGATATATTGCAAGAAACCGCATCAACGGTATATCACGATATATGCGACAGAAAAAAAAAATCCCTTAAAAATGAAAACATCGGTAATGATGTACTTATTCAATGTACAATGTACAACAAAAATTGAGCTCAAAGAAACGTATATTTGCATAGTGCCTCACTGCCTCCACTCTTGTAAATATACACTGGACTATACACCTGGACAACTTAAAGTGCATGAAGATGAATAACATATAACCCTAAGCAAACACAAAAGTGATGGTTCTCCCATCTAATGTTGAGTGCATGTAATGCCATCAACTCGCGTGTGCCATGCAGTTCAAAGAACAGTTACGTTTCCAGAAGCCAAGATGCCATCCACATATTTTTTCCCAGGTAGCAAAACAACTTGACAGGATGATGTCACAGTGGAAAACTGCAATGCATTGGTGGCCAACTGGAAAGCTTGTTTAAAACATCAATGACAGCTCTCAGCGCTGTTTGTTTGTTGAAGTCCATCTGTTAAACTTTGATCATGTTGGAAACATGCTGTTATCAACTGTCACACACTTGGAAGAAACACTGGTATGCGATTGTTCCTGTTTCATTAATGGAGGAAGAACAAAGGACATCAGTCCTCGATGTAACAGTGATGCGACGTACAGCCTGGATGCAGCGGCAAGACTTAGTTTATTGAATTTTTTTTTTTTTTTTAACATCTAGGGTTCATGGCATGATTTCTTCAAAATCTATCAGTCCATGTTCTTCATTTAATTGCGGTCTCCTGCTCCTATCATTATCCTTCATGCTTCCTTCTCAAACTTGCCGGGTCCAGTGTAGCGACGATAGCCAGCAGTTCCAGTGTTTATCACGTGACAGCAGGAAACACGAAAGATGAGAGCAGTTTCATGTCCCTCACTGGCCTGTGTATTTCTATGGAGACATATCTCTGCCATCGAGATTTGAATACAAAAAAAACTAATTGAATTCGAAAAAAAAAATGATGTTTTGATGCCCTGTTGTTAAGGTTTGAATATGAAAAAAAAAATTTACACAGCATTTTAAAACAGCGTGAAAAATTAATAGTTTTAACGAACAAGTTTTGTTTTTGTAAAATTGTATTTACGAATTCAAAAGTCTTTTCAGATTCAAAACATTTTTTACGAGTTCAAAACTGATGGCACAGAAATGGTGTTGGGTCCATGTCCTTGCCCTGTGGGCGAAGACGAATCAAGACAACCGTGGTTTGAGGTGTAATTTTTTTCAACACGGATATTGTGATGCTGTAAAAACACATAAATATGTGGTGTAGTCACATGGATGTTGGAGAAAAAGTGCAGATAAAACACACTGCTTCAATCTACATGCTATTTAAGGTCCAACTTGCCATCAAACACGATATAAAAGAAGTAAATAATGCCACGCTGTATGATTCTGTGATCACATTTCAAATGTCCAATTTCCTCCAACAACATTGAATGCAACGTCACTAGCGGTTCAGCACTGCAGTCATGGACCGGAGTTTTGAACAACTAAAAACACTTGGTTAGTCCACTATGTCTCAAATAAATATTTGCTGTCAATGTATCGATATTATTGAGATAAATGAGCGCAACAATATATTGCAATCATTTTCTTTCCTCAGCCCAAGTTTCTGTTTGTGGGCGAAAATAATGTTGAATATGACCTCTACACCTGTTCCCAGAGCAAAAGCCAATCGTTCTTCCTCCGAGTCAGGATTAGGAATTGACCGACTTTGTATGAATAGAACTGAAAAACACATAATAAAATTGTCTCAGTCTAGATTTTATTCCCACACTATATGCTAACTCACAGCGACTGAACATACTGTATTATCCTTGTTTAAAGGTTCATCTTTGGTCTTGTGTATCTAAAACTAACCTTGTACTGCCTTATATTGGTGGGACTTGTGTGTCCTTTAATCACATGAAATCCATAGCAATGTGTCACACATTCTACACATCACATTCTCCGACACCAGGACACTAAATCCTTACTCGATTTATGTCAGGACCACCACAGCAGCACCACACCTGGCCATCCCGCAACTTCACCTCTGGAGCCGACCAATGGAGGACAAAACCCGCCTCAACAAAGAAACTTTATTTTTTCTTTTCATAATAGCACTGGGGAACTACCATGAGGGGACAGACTGAACAATGTGAGTGGGTGCAGACCATAGGAATGTCAGCAGATTTTTTTTTTTTTGTCTTACCTTTGGTAAAGGAAACTGAATCAGCTTGATGACTCAATAACAAGGCAAAACCCATTGGTTCTGTTTCTTTCCCAGATTATTTTTTGAAACACTTCTAAACAGCGAGTCTAATAGCTGATGGAAAGCTTGAGGGGTGCCATTTACCCCCCGTTGGCAGCCATCAGATGGTGCACGGTGAGTATTCATGTGAAGAGCTTTCAACCCCCAGCCACCATAGTGGGTACTGTTCATAGCCACTAACTTGCCAGCTCTTCCCTCTCTGCTTTCTGCCTTTTCCACCTCACCAGTCATGTGCAAAATTGTGTGGCATTACTTATTTAAAAAGCTTATTTCATTCTAACAGATGATTCTTTCCACTTTGCTCCACTTAAGTTGAAAGCTCAGCAAAACAAAGCAGTCAGTATCAAGATCTGCAGTCAGTGGCGACGTTTGACGCACAGACAATTGAATCATTACGATTCATTTTTTTTCTTTTTCTCATACAAAGCTGTTCACCTTTCTGTCTCTCTCTCTGTTTTATCGACCATTTTTCAAGTTGCAACAAAGTGACACATTTATATACAGACGTAGAGAACATGTTAATTGAACTAGATCCTTTAATTTGCTTGTGATAGTGTTGAACTCTCATGTCTTGTTTTTAATTGGACATAGCCAGCTATTTTTAGAAAATGAGAAATCACTCTTTGTTTTGCACCCTTGGTTTATACACAAATGGATAATTCGCCACTGGAAATTATGCACTTAAAAAACTCCGGCCAGAGTGGAGAAAAAATTCCAGTTGTCCGTTTGCATGTAAACGGAGCAAAATGGAGGAACGGCAGCCGATCCAACGGAACAAGTGGGTACGGCGCTGTTCAGGGCCCCCACTTCCATATTTTGGCTCTGATTCCTTGGGCGCTGGCCACTCTCGAACGCCATGATTCATGGCATGCATGCTGGCTTCAGTGGCGTCCAAGATGACGGTCCTACACTAAACTAAAATAGATCGAAACGTTCCTCAGTGGCATAACCTGACAAAAATCTGACAAAACTCTGGTATGGCATCAGGTCACATGAATTTGCTGTAGTACAGTGGTTACAGTACATCCCTGTGGTTCACTAGGTTGCCGGTTTGCCGGTGTATATCTCTCGTATTGTACCTGTGATATCAAAGTAAATAACAAGGCCATTTACAGTTCCACATTCCAGATCACAGATCAGTGCGCACATTTTACACATTTCATGGGCATTTTAGTATTTCATTCCCACGATTTACTAAAGCGTGTGCACACTTTATTTTTACGATGTCTGTGGCTCCGTACACGCGCCACGTCAAAGATGTTAAATTCCACTTCAAAACCTCAGGTAAGTCATTTTTCCTTCTGTTGATTCTTGTGCATGCAACACTGCTGTTATAGAGATATCGCGTGCCTGGACGTGAAGTCACGCCTGTCACACCAATCCTATCTACAAATGCCTTCTTCAGCCAACATATTGTAGCAGTGCAGGAACTTCCGTATTTTCACGACCATAAGGCGCACCGTATTACAAGGCACAGTCTCAGTTACGGGTCTTATTTAGGTATTTAACACATACATACGGCGCACCAGGTGGCTATGTGATAGCTTAAACTGTGCATGCTTTTAAAAACTGAGTTCTGTTGTACTTTATTGATGTATTTAACAATGCACTCACATTATTTTTTGATCAGTCATCACCCACAAATCCAGCAAAGTCCTGATCTTCTGTATCCGACATGAATAGCTGGGCTCATACTCCATCGAACACGCCAGGTTCCCTCTCCCTGTTGTGTGTACCGCTACCGTACTGGTCCCCTTCTTTTGCATTGCATTGCAAGACGGTCGGGCCATCTCGCCTTGCTTCCACGGAAACTCAGCTTCGTCTTCTTGACTTAGTGGAGCTTGGTTTCCTGCTTCCTCCACTTGCGAACCATGGATTCATTGATGCTGAATTCTCTCACAGCGGCTTGATTCCTGTGTTGCTCCGCGTTGCTGATAGCTTGCCGTTTAAACAGTGCTTCGTATGCGTGTCTCTTCGCAGGTGCCATTTTCACGCCTCAGCCGAACCGATATTGTATTGCATGATACAGATACGGGCACTACATACCTACGTGGCTTTAGCGTCTTCACAGCCGCACTTCCCCTTTCACGTTCTCATGCTCCAGTCCTCTAACATGTCCGCGTTTCCACTATGTAATCTTCGACATGGTGCATGAGCTTCAACAAATGACCTTCAGACAGAGCGCAAACCTCGCCCTGTCCTATTCCCCTATCATCCCCACTGCCCCCTGCCCGTCCTGCATGCTAAAACAGTGCCACCTTGAAGAGAACTCGAAAGACGAACATTGGCATTGAAAAATAAATATTGGCTGAAAAATACAATATAGGCATTGAAAAAAAAAAATCTTTTTTTCAATGCCTATATTATTTTTTCTGCCAATGTTCTTTTTTTCAATGCCTATGAACCAGAAAAAGGCGAGAGATGGCTGGTGTTAAAAAAACCACGAATAATGATTAAGAATGAACTAACAATAGCGTACGTTCAGATGAATTACTGATAATGTATTGTTTCTATATAAATAATGTATTTACCTTTCAGTCAATTAAAAAAATATGGCTCTAATTCAATACGCAAATCGGTGTATTATTTTTTGATTAACCAATAAATATGATTAAAAATACTAATAGCAATGAACCTTGATAGTGAAAACACACACAAAAAAAGAAAACTCAAAAAACATTCCAAGATTAGTTTGAATGTGAGAACTTCTCCACTCGAGATTCACAGAAACACACAAAGCTCACATTGAAACATGCATGCACACTCACTCTCTTTAGAAGTCGTTTTTTTCAGGCACTCTATTCCAATGCAAAAAAAAAAAAAAGCATGTCTACGTGTTCTTGGCTCCAGTTGACTCTGGCTATGTTTCCAAGTGCAGAAAACAGCTGGTCAGATAGTGTAAAGGTGCCATGGATGCACAGGTAAGGTTTGGCAAGCCTGGCCAATGTGGGACTTCTGTTGCTATTAATTTTGCACCACAGCAATGGGTTTAGGTCCTTTGACAAGGGTCTTTTCTAGGGATGCTCTGATCGATCGATCACCGATCCTGATCAGCCTGATTCAGCGTGATCGGTGAATGCTGATCACTACCTGTCATTGCTGATCACAACAACCGATCACGTGTGACAGCCGGTGCTCTGATGAAGTCCTGTTGGTTGTGATGCATCCACTCCTCCCTACTCGCTGCTCACTGGACAGCAGCATGTCTTCTGTGGATGTGCTTTCAAGTTTGCATTCTGCATCACATGCACAGGAAACACGTTAAAATTGAACACACCATTTAAAGCGCCGGCACTTGACAGAGTATGGATAGTTTTTCAAACTCACTGAACGTCCAGAGTTCAAACTTTCATAAATGAAGTGCTCTCGGTCTCAGAGTGCCGCGACAAGTGGCCAGTATGCACGGACATAGCAAAGTCTTTCAAGATTCACCAAACTGCAAGTTATCACACAGAATATAATCTTTTTCAGTTGTCCTTTTGCCAGAATAGCTGCTGCATTCTGCAAGGTTTTTCTATTTTTGCCTCCTTGAAGACGGATATAAAATCGTGTCTGAATTAAATTGATTAAATGGTTAATTTTTTTCACATCATGTACACAGAGGGTCTCATCATTTTGATTAACATATTCATTGTCAGTCCATGTGATGATCGGCACGTTGGCTGATTGGTATCATGATCCTGATCGGAGCATCCCTCGTCTTTACTTCCAAGTATGTAAGGACTTCATTCCTCACTTGTGTGTGTTCTTGGCAGTTGGCTGCTCTATCATCATCGTCACCATCATAACCAAGGAGTGACTTAAGTCGTGAGGCTGGAGGCTTTGGTTCTGTAGCAGCTTTGGTGGATGTAACACTGCCATAGCCACGCTGCATATCCGTCTTTCTTCTCTGTTCAAGTGCCATTACTTGCTATTTAGGGTAAACAACAAGAGTTTCATCAACAACGAAAAACTAGAGCTTCTTAAACTGTGGGCCAAGGACCAATGCCAGAACCACAGTGATTGGTGAAATGAAAGCCATCTTTCCTGCAACTGCTCCACAGTGTTGGAAGGCCTGTAGCAGGACTGACTCATGGACAGCACTCTTGTGGACTACACCAGCCCGTTCACATGTGGCGGTATTGCAAATATAGTAGTACATTTCTGTCCACAGATAGAGACAGTGCCACATTCAAAAGGCTTCTAAAATACAAAGGTCAACAATCATGCTAGAGTACTAAAATAATTTAGAGTATATTAACATCGGGGCCAGAAGTACATGCACTTGTCCATATAATCAGCATTGTCGTCTCTCCATTCAATGCTACGCCTGTGGTCCTAGAAGCAGCGTAGCACTTTAGTAGCCTTTGACAACGCCTGTCTAAAAATGAGTTGACCGTGCGCGCAAATAGTTTATTTATCTCCACGAAAGTGTGCTGTATTCGCTAAACTGTTTCAGATTAATTTAACCCAATTAAAACCATGTACATATTGTGAGTCTGCACTCATTTTTCTCTGGGATGTTGTCAGGAAACGCACCCGCAGCAGATTCCATAAAACACAGAATGAGATGTTATTCTTGTGCAAGCACATGCAGTTGGTGGAGTTGTCGGTGACTGGAGGATGGTATGCTTGACAAAGGGATAAAATTTATGGGTACACATCATCAGTAGGGCTCCTCTGGGTCATAGGGTGTTTCAGCCTTTAACGCTATACACCCTCTCCAGAGGCGGCCAGCTGCAGGATGATCAGTCCCGAGCTTGCGTCCCAAGCCCAATTATGAGCCGCTTTTAGTGATGTACGGATCGATCCTGAAATATTGATACCGGATCTTGATTCTCTAAAATAGAGTGTCAAACCAAAATATCGATACTTAAGTAGTTGAAGTAATGTATATTCTTAACAGGAACACGAAGAAAAGTAATTAAACTATTGAGATCCTGTCTAGACAAGTGGTTGGTGAGAACTACTTTTCTTCTGCCCGTTATGTATAGGCAGGCAGGAAAGCTATATCCAGGTAAAGTACAGTAATAAATAATAAAATATATATAAATAATTTTTAAAAAAGTAATATGTGTATCGCTGAAATAATCTCACCCATCTTAACTTTAGCCTAGATTAATTCATGTAAGGATTCCATGGTAGGTCACCATTTAAAGTTGGTCTTTTAAATTATTCTGTCACAGGTCAAGACGTGGAGCGGGACCCAAGCGCAGTGGTGAAAGTCACAGGAGGCAGGAGCGAGTCAAAAATAATTTTAATCATTAACAAACAAAACCACAACTGAAAGTGTCACCGAACCGGGAGAAAGAGAGCAAAATCTGAATGTCCAAACTAGCAGAAGTCCACAAGCATCAGTAAGAGTCCAAACAGAAAGCGTCACCGAACCAGGAGAAACAAACTCAAATCTGGAAACAGAGACAAAAGCACTATGAACAGAGATAGTCACAAAAGAAACCAGGAAGAAACAAAACACTAACTCAGGCACCAGGGTTTAAGACAGAGTAATCAAAATAAGATAGCTAGCACACAGAACAAGAAAAAAGAAAAAGGGGGGGGGCAATTAACCGCAGGGAATAAAGGAGTCCAACGGAAAGAGTCACAGAATCAGGAGAATCAAACGAACTCAAATCACAGGGAACTAGAGGAATCAATCACAGGGAACAATAGGAGTCGATCTGGCACACGTTGCTGGAGTTCAGGTGCTTTTGTACTCAGGTGATCAGGGGTTGATTGGCTCCAGCCGTGGGCCACACAAACAGGAAGGAAGGCGGGAGAAACAAAACACGATTCAAGGGACAAAATAAAAGCAGAATCATGACATATACAGTCCAATGACAATAAAACAGCTTTGGTGAAAAATGTACTAGAAAAGATTAATAAAACACAAGTTTATCTACCAAATATTGTATTATTTTCAATCAAACTTAAACTATTAAAATTATATATATATATATATATATATATATATATATATATATATATATATATATATATATATATATATATATATATATATATAAACTTGAATGAATAATTTATATTGATTTAACAGTGCATTATTTGTTTAAATATTTTAATAGCAATTTCAGTTTTGAGTTGCCAGTATAATAATTGTTTGTAGATAGTTGAACCTAATATCGGTATCGGCGATACCACCCTGAATATTACTCAGTATCGGATCGAAAAGGAAATCAGTGGAATCGAACATCACTAGCCGCTTTGGCTGACCGCATACCTGTCATACTACTTGGGGACCCAACTGAGGTCATTCCATAAAAGATGAAGTTTGTTTCCAGTCTCTGTTGTTGCTGAACCATTGGAGAGCAGAGAGCACTCATGAAAGAGTCTGTGAATAAAGATCCAAAATCAAACCCAGGTGGTGACTCGTCAGCCAAGTAAGCTACGTATGCTATGTGTTTGTAACTGAGCAATGTCTGCAACATTTCCAGAAATTTTCCATACATTTTGAAAAAAAAATACCTGACTTGACTGCTTCTAATTTGGCAGGTGGGATGGAAAAGTCATTAAGAATTGATGACTAAAAGTTATTAGGTGCCTGTAATGGGAGCTGAGCTTTGCTCACACTGGGGACATTTTTTGAGCTCAAAAGGAAAGATCTGTGGATTTGTTCATAGTGCAGTCAAAAAGAGCTTCTGGGAGCATGCTGGCTTCCCTAACAAGGCCACAGATACTTCCAAAGGGACCAATTTTTGTCTGTTCTTCTGGCCATGTCGTAGCTTAGTATTAAGTCGAAGACGGTGACTAGCTAGAGGAGAGCTTAGATTAATTGGTGTGTTTGTTAACACCTGCTATGAGTTTACGCGTCTCACCTTCTGGCACAAAAATCTTTGATGTGCAGCTCCGATGACACAAGCTCACCTTGTACTGCTGCCAAGAGATATTTCTTGAACTAAATGATTTTCCTTTTTCAACAAAAAAGGCGTTTATTAAAATGTTTGTTTATGCTGCTCTAAAGTATTAACAGTGATACGTTTTCTTTACCAACCAGGACCACACACTAGGGTACCGTTATTGTGCTTATCTCTTGATAAATTGTTATTTGATACATTTATTTCATACATTTCTTTTCTTTAAATGGCTTTCCAAATATTTGTATTCACCATAGGTTCTTTTACAACACATATCACCGTCATTTTAAAATTATATTGGCTCCCAGTTGAGCACCATTGACAGTTTTGTGCATTAATATCGAATAATTTGACTTGGTTTCAGAGACAGAGGTGGAAAGCTCCACCTCGGTTTAACAGTGTCTAGTACTCAGTATTGTTCAACAGGTCATCCAAGTGAAGCTCCAGTCTCTGAGCGCTTCCGGAGAATGCAATGAACACATGGTCTGTTTATTAGTTTATAATTGAACATATTGAGCATTACCTCCACCATTTTGATACCACAGTACCAAGATACCACACACAACACATCCTCATTTCATTGCCCTAATATATTGATGTTGGGAAAGCGGACTTTTGTGTCCTATACTGACAACGAAGGCAGCTTGACAGCCGTGCGTTTCAGTCACGGTAAAATTTGTTACCCTAAGGAGGACAGCCATGTAAGGGGTTAGAATTACTTGACATCCTATGGAATGCAGGACGGGAAGGATAACCTTTTTAATCCATTGAAACGCCATTGAGTATGCAGGCTGTCTTTGTCTGAGTATGGGACGTCAGTATATTACACCACTGGAGGAGGCAATGAACCGAGATTTGCCGACGTGTTTGCGCCAGGCAAGCGCCATGATCGGGCAACTAAACTACAGCAACTAAAATAGTAGCTGGCTGTGAGAGCGTACAATGCCAAGCGTAGGGGACTGGCTCATGCGGAACCTTTCCAGCAACCACTTCCAGATCAGTTCCAGGATCTGGTCTGAAGTATTCCAAGTGTGTGGCAGAGCATTGCAGACAATCATGTCACACACTACCTGGCAATGAGCAGGTCATACATGCCATAATGACTTCACATAGATATTTGCTTATTGCCATTTGTCGTGATTGTCATGTCATGTTTTTCATACATTGACTTATTTGGGATAAATCGTAAAGGTGTGACTGTACTTCATTTAAGAAAAAGATCCACTTACCCACAAAGTAATTAAAAAAAGTACAGTGTACTTTGTGAAGAGATATCACTGCATTTGTACTTTATAGGGTGGATAAATACATCCTTTGCATTAAACACTGTTCAGTCTCATGAGGACAGGAAGGTGTTAAGCCAAATAAATCAAAAACCTGTCAAGCTACCTGCGGTGCCGCCAGTCTGTCAAAACTACATCATAGCAGCTTGTCATACCAAACGTGAAAATTGTCAGTCTTCAGCATTACCCGTGGTTGACCCTTGTTTCCCCTCTCCTTTCTTATGTTCTCTGCAGTAACTATCTGCCCTTGCAGGAAGGTCTTTCACACATCAAAGCTGTCCACGACCATCCGATGCAGGACAATCAGCAAACAAGGGATAATTGGGTGTCCACCAAGTTCGCCCTCCAGCTCAGAGTGTCACTCTGACGGGAAAAGTGCAGAAATAAAAGGGTTGCCACGTGACAGACCGGCACAGCCTGCAGTCGGAGACAAGCAAAGGCTGAGCAATGAGAGACAGAAATAGTGTGTAATGACATGCATATCAATCCAGCAGCTGCAAGGTAAACGCCGACTTGTAATTAGCAGGCAAAGTTTTAATTAAGACGACGGGAGTGTAATTATTGCTCCAGACAGGGATGATTGAGCCGGGACCTTCTTGTCCTGATTAATAATATTTCTTTTCAATCAGTCGATGGTATTGACAAGATATCTTTTTGTCAGAGACACAGCGATCACGTGACTTATTTTACTCAATGAATTCCCACAAGGTGATCGACACATGTGAATCCACTTCCGTTGGGTTTCATGCCCTTCTCCTCCCTTTCACTCCACTTTTCATTTCCACTCTGTATTAAAGTTGTGACACACTTTGTTATCAGAGCACACTTTATTATTGTATAATGTTAATTGTATTTATTTATTATTGCTTTATTGCCCAAGTTTGTACTTGTTCTATGCCGTTTCACTTTTGAAAAATAGATTTGAGATTACTAGGTATAGAGGAATGTTGAAAGTCATGCCACAAATGGCAATTTCTGCAATTGCAGTGGAAAGTTAATATCCAATAAACGATAACTTGTTTTTCCACACGGTATCCTTGCCACACCTTTCCCTCGACTTGAAATACCCTGCAGACACCAACATCAAAAGAATCTCTGTGATTATGTCCACTTCATTGTATCGATCTGGCTTAATTGAAGTCTGAGGCTGGTTTCTGCATTTGATGTCTGCAGGGACTGCTGATGTTGGCCTTTCAAAAAGTTCCGAGAGCTGTGTTGAATGAATTATTCACTGCAGTTGAAGGCGCCAGTCCAATGCTCTTTACTAATAAATGAAGCTCTGTGATGTTCCATGAAACCTGGACCCGCCTGGTGCTGCACCTCACTGAGAGAAGTTCACACACAGATGTGTTTCCTTTTAGTGTGAGAGTCTTTGAGTAATTTTGTTATGTAGAGAAATCACTCTCAGTTCGAGGAGTCTATTTTTCAGTTGCTTCAGTTGTTTCCTGGGGGAAGGTCACTCAAGGCAGAAGTACTTCAATAATATTTTAAAAATTGTATTGACAAATCATGGATTGATAAATGTGAGTCCATTTTAATTCATGTTTTACATGACATTTGATCCTAGTGGGTCTGGAAGTAACAGATGACCTGTTAAAACAATGAAGCAAACAAACAAGCACGCACAGTGACACGAAAATCCATCAAGATCATAGGTCGAGTCGCATTTAATGGGCTGCACTTCAGAGCATTATCATTGTTTTTCTCAGTGGTTTGCAGGACTGATTTGCAGGCACATACAGGGAGATAACATGGCGGCACTGTACAACATTGCAAAAACAGGTGCAAGTTGAGAATGACTCAAAGCAAGTCACATTTTGACTTCCAGTCTCGACTTTAGTTTTGTGATGGAGGCTTCATTAACAGTAGTCTGCCACAACTGTGTTGCTTTGGTCATTCAGTCAGGATTCAGGATGAAACTACTCTGTTGCGCTGAAGTCATCTGAGCGCTCAACTGAAAATTAAATCAAACAAAACAGACATTTTGGTGATCACTCTTACGCCGTAGTTCATATCCTGATTTAAAAACTCTGAATGATCTAATGATGATGATGTAATACAACATTTGTATTTAAGGAAGGCTACACCACCTACTTTCTTTTTTCAGTGAGATTTTGTCAGTAAAGCAATTTATGATCACCTTTTTTCCTGCCAAATATATGTACCACATGATATTCGTTCAACTTCTTCAGGCTCTCACTTATTCCAGTTATTATGACAGAGTTCCTGATGTGGAACCAGAGATTGCCAGGTGTACTGTATGTTGCTGTCTGAATTAATTTTTGTCTGTTCACGTTTTATGACGGTCCACTAAATGTACTCTTTTACCATTCTGGCTTAAAGATTGTTGTCTGTTTTTTTGAAATCACTCTCTGTACACGCAGTGCTACTGCTAAGAGCAGAACATGACGTTTCTTCACTGCTCCACCTTTTCTTGTCCCACCTTCATTTTGCCTTGCCTAAAGCAAATCTCAAAGGCATCTTTTGTGTATAATGATCATTCCTTTAGGTGGAGCAACATTTAAAGTTGATCAAGGAAGGGCATATTTTCTATTGAGGAATATTAGAGTGCCCAAATAAGATTAGATCTGGATTTTTGCCACATTCCGTGAACAAATACACAGCCATTTTGTTCTTTTAGAAGTGCTGTCATGCATAGTGATTAGACAGCAGATGCTGTTTTGTTCCAGAAACAAACACTCCATTACGAGCTTGCTATCAGTCTAAAAATGTCTTTCCCCCTCCAAGCTGTGCAACATGGCCATGTTCTTTAAAGGCTGTTTTTATTCTGGATGCAATTTGACAGTTTCATTTCTTCTGCACAGCAGTTAAAGGAGGCAGTTTCTTCTACATTTCAAATGTGTCAAAACTCAGCAATCTCTGTTATAAAATGTATTATTTGAGCCTCACAAGTGCTGTCAAAACAACTATATTTGTGCTATCTATGTAGGTTAGCGTAAAAGGATTTTGTATCTTGAGGTCATTGAAGAGTACTTTTGCATACTGGTCCTTTATTGTGTGGTAAACATGTACACTGGATCTTGCCTGCAGGATGGACTTTCCTGATTTATGCCCATGTTTAAAATGTAAAAGTCTTCCACTCCATGACTCAGTAAGACCTTCATCATAATGTTTCTCTGTTTTGAATTTATTGCTTTATAAAGTCAAGTGGAGTCAGATGTCACATTTCACTTGCACATAACCCATAGCACTCCCCCTCCTTATTAGATCGAGCCGTGCTGGAATGCCGTGTCTGCATTGGAGATGAGAGATGTAAACGCAGGAGATCCACATATGTTCATATCGAAACAATGATGAACACAGCACGCAGACGGGACGGTACATGTCACCTGGTTTGTACTGATGAAAAAGTGGGGCTTTGGCTGCAAGTCATTTGAAGTTGAAGGTCTTCAGTTAAATGGAGTTTAAAGGTGCAGTGACAAGCTACTGTGTCATGTAGGAGGCATTACTGATGGCAGCTGTGAGCAGAGACGGGCAGAAGGCTCCTGCTGACCAGTCATAGCAGAGTGGATATGGTTGGGAAAACATACTGCTACAGTATAGTCAATAGAGGTCCAATATCATTTTCAAAGACACTCATGTGAGTCGTCTAGGTCCGATTTAAAAGCTGATGTAAAATGGCGTCATACCGAATAAGAACAACACTGATTATTTGCACTAAAAATGTTCATTTATGGGTCTGGAGACAGCCCATGACAGAGTTCCTTGAGAGGAAGTGAGGTACTGCATTGTTTTGAGGAAGTCAGGCGTGAGGCTTGTCCAGGACATGAATGGAGACAGTGCGACAGTGGAGAGATGTGCTGCCGGGGTGAAAGAGTGTTTCAAGGTGAAGGTAGAGTCAGAGTTTACTATTGTTATCGACAGATTTACATATGTTGGGAAGTTAAGAGAGCATACTGTAGTGAACATGGGGAAAAGAAACTTTCACGGATGCCTCCGTCTAATGACGTGAACATTACAAAGTAATAAACCTCGAAAAAGGGGCACCACCCGTGATATTTAGTTGAAGGGAAACTATTGTGTTTACATTAATACAAAGAATTAACTTTAACTGACTCAAATAGTTAAATCAATCTCTTGCTCTGAAGTCACTACTTATGGTCGTGATTCGATTATCTTTACTGATCCGAGGCTGAAAATGAATTGATTCCAAAGCCATGCAACTACGACCGACTTAATTTATAAATTCATCAAAGCAAAGCAGGGGAGACTGGACAGGTAAGAATATGCAATGATGTGTCCCGTCAATGTTGGCATGGAAGACGTAAGTAAGACATGATGCATCATTAATGTTGTCTCAGACGTTGAAAGCTGAACTTGACGGGACAGTTGTGATCTTTTCTAATCTCACTGTACTCCTCAGATTAATATGAATCCCAATACACACACCAATCTGTGCACAGTGAGAAAAGACATTGTCCTACTTTGGGGTGATGAGATGGAATGAGACCATAAAGAAGTGAAGTGGAGGGAAAGCTGCAAGACGCCAGCAACAACTCCTACTCAACACATAGAAAAACAAGACAATACAGTCACAAAGCCAAAAAGCCGTGGAATAAACCACGAGAGGCGCATTTAAGCCACTGGGAGGTCGATTGGTGGACACACACAGGCTCCGCTGCCCTGATGGGCTGGTTCATCCAAGGACATCCTCCGGTTGTGGGAATCGTGAATCATGATTGGGCTTAAGGATAAGAATCATAACTAACCACAATTTTAGTTGACCATAAAACATTACTTGAGGTTTTGATGTGATAAATATCATTTAAACTTTCCAATCTTAAGATTCTAATCGAAACTAAACATGGCAATGCAAACACAGAGAAACATAGTATTAAAATGAAGGGTCATTCAATGATTCATTCAGAAAACACAAATGTAAATGTAAAATACTCTTGTGGACTTTATTGTTCACCAAATTTATTTGGAAGAAGGATTCACTACAACATAGGCAGTCCCCAGTCATAGGTTTGTCTTGCTTTTAGTTATTTATCTCTGTAGTTGCCCTTCCCAAGAGTCGCTCTGTCAGACAAAATACTTTGCTGTCTACCGCTTATGGATGAAACTGTGGCGCTACCTCCAAAATATGTTACCACTCTCCTACCATCCTACCTTCTGCAGCTCTCTCCTGATGCCAGACTGTTCAATGAGGATGGTGATTCAAGGTAGACCCAGATGTGACAACAAAGAACGTTCCAAAGAAAGGCCAACACTGTATATTCAAGAGTCCAAAATAAGTCATCAACAAACAAAGTTTGAAAATATAAAAAATATAAAGTCATCAAAAATAAACAAAGTTGCTGCATGATAAAAATCAGATGCAGGCAGGAGAATGAGAAAAACCAACAAATGTTATCAAAGTGTGAATGCAACAGGTAAGCTAACTGAGGAATATAGAGAGTAATGGTCACTAAATGAAGTGACCATGACGACTTGGGCACATAGCGGTTACTGATGATCCTGGGGAGAATCAGTCCTGGCTCAAGCTCGAGAAGGTTGAGCAAGGTGTGGACAGGAAACGTACAGCACATGAAAGGAAACAAAAACCGATGAATTACTGCAGGTATGAACAATCTCATGAGTTAATGCTTAATGAATGAATTCACTAATGGTGAACCACGATTTTAAACTGGACCTGTCAATGTGAGAGGCCGAGATATAGCAGCCAAGGTGTTGTTTATTCTGCCAATTGTGTAGTTCTGCAAGAGATAAAATGATGGCCCTCTAATATATTGTGTGAAGTCATTCAGTTTAATGTCCACTGTGTGAGAATTTCTCCCATCTAGTGCTGCAGTAGATATCGCAATCAACTCTCAAGCGCCATGTAGTGGAAAGCTTGACGTCACAGAATGGAAAAACTATGCAACGTAATGCATTGCAGGTCAACTAGAGAGTCTGTTTACTTCACCGTCACCAGCTGTCTCTGCTGTTTATTTGTTGACGTCCATCTGCCCAACTCTGATCACGGAGCAAACATGCTGTGTAAACTGTGACGCTTGTTCCCCGACCATAATGGAAAAACATTGGTTTGGGTTGTTCTTGTTTGTTGAGGTAAGAAAGATGTGCCAAATAGCCTGGACAGTAGCCACAGGATGCCCAAGAAATGCCGTCTCTAATTGCCAATGTTGTGCCAAAAAGTGTTTGGTGCCAAAAAGTGATGAAGGTCCTTGGCGGCTGTTTTTTCTACACATATCTCTGCTTACACATACCAATAAATATGAAAATATGAGAAATATGAAAATGTATTGCAATGAGATGAAACACAAGGTCAGAAAAGTACAGTGTTCAGAGCCAGTTTCTACTCAGTTGTTATTGAGGAGCTCTGGCTTTTGCTATCATCCCATGTGATTCCTCTGAGCAAGTGAAACTGAACTGTCAGAAAGGAACCTGAGATGTCAGACTGTGGGAGCTGCGGTTTTGGACGGGACAAACTTCTGTCTAATGGATAGACAGAGTATGCTGTGCCAGCCTGGACACGGCTCAGAGATGTGAGACTGCTTTTAACACCCTGGATCCTGGGCTCTTCAGAGAACGTGCACAGCACATCAAACACACGACTACAGTTGTGCTCATAAGTCTACATACCCTTACAGAATTTTTTATTTCTTGGCCATTTTGATTTCTTGGAAAGATATGTAGTCATGACTGATCAGTAAATCAGAGACTGATAACTACATCAAGATGAGGTGCCCTGTGAGACGGTCACACAGGTACAAATCTGACTGGTACGGATCATTGGCAATGGCTATGTCAGTAGACTACCAGAAGTGATTTGTTGTTATTATTGTTTTGTGATGATTAAGATTTCACTCATTGCACTCTTGTAGTTGATGCATCATTATCATTTATTTATCTGAAACAACAGGTTCAGTTCAGTGTTCAGTATTGTGATTTCTCAGGAAGGTGTTCTTACTGTTGTATTATGCGTGAATTTAGCCAGACCTCTGATTTGATTCATTTTTCCAAAATTAAATAATGAAATGTATGAAAAATAACAACTTTCAACATATTTACGGTATGTTTATCACATTTTATCTGCCACAATTATGTAATACATTTTGTCATAGTCATTACAACTGAAGCCTTTCCCTCGGCAGAGACTTCTGTACGTCTTTGTGCCGCTCACGTGACAAATTTAACTGAAAAGTTAAACAAGTTAAACGGTCTTCTCCGAATGAGATTAAATAAGCGTAATTGCCTGACAGCCCTAATTGAAATACACTGTTGATATCGAATCAATAACCGCAACAGACTCGAGCTTGAACATGCTGTTGTGTCGCTAACTGTAGCTCAAAAATATCAAGTAACATTCCAGAATTTGTTGCGCATCAATTGAGTGGCTTCTGCACTGTCTCTTTCACTTGTTCACCAGTTAACTTAAGTTCACAAAGCACATTTCCCATGCTCTCCCATCACGTCCTGTCCCTACCCTCACCAGTGAATGCATTATTGCATTTATATTTCATTATCAAGACATCAGCATGAAGAAGACGCACTGCATGGTGGTGTTCCACAGTATGGATCCCAGCATGAGGAGGTAGTGAGTGGGCGGGTGGGATGTAGCTTCCATGGGGATGGAAGCAGTCGGGGTTCCTGTGCCAGTGCATTTACAGAAGTCTTTATCAGCCAATGTCACCTGAATGTGTGCGCCTTCTCTGTTCGTCGAAGAATCATCGACCACCCCCTGTGTCACCTCAGCACACCCTCATTTCCTCAGACACTGCAATCAGTCTCCCGGTGGCCTGTGATAAGATGGTGCATCCGCACAAGACATGGTAGCAGTGGCTGTCGATCCGCATGAAGCATGAAAGGCTGTAAAACCTCTTTTGATGAATATAGTTCAGGAACAAAAAAATCCTATTTTTATTCAATAAATGTCGCATCACATCAGATTAAAAAATATAGATGCGCATGTCAAACTGCAAATTAGAATGTAAACATTTCCTGCAGAATGATCTACAAGCAAGTAAGGCTACATTTATAAACTGCAGAGGTGCAATTCATATCGGCCATGTCCATTTGCTTCTGTATTATCACTAAGAGTGATCTACCTTTCGATGTCATTGATGTTAAGATATCCAGAAAGCTTGTTTCGGTGCATGCTTGTGACATTGCCAGTTTGCACATTTTACGTACGTTGAAGCACTGCATGGAAGAGCATACAAGACGAGGCAGCAGTGCTGAGAAGGCTAGGATGAAGACAGACTCTCAGGTGGAACTGAAGTTTTATTTACCCTCCAAGTGCCTATTTGCCCGATGTTGGTACATCAAAGATATTTAAGAAGTGTTCATGATGAGATGAAGCAGCACATTCTGCCACTGAAAGTAAACACAAAAAAAAAAAGAAAAAAAGGACAGCTAAAGACAAGATAAAAACACTCATTCTAAATCAGTAAATATGTACTTGAAGGAAGTGAAATTATGTGTCATGCAGCAAGATAGTGTAATCTCACTCAGCAGGATTTCTTGAATTAAGATTGGCATATGTAGAAATGAAATCCAGGTGCCTATGAAATGAACAAAAAAATGCAGCTTTGACAGCCCACAAGTAAAGACTGAACACTTGAGGATCAAGTTGCTTAATTGAGAAAATTGAATTTGTTAGTAAACCTTAAAACCAGGTTTATTTTAATGAGACAAGGGCTGCGATGTATAACATTGTGGCGAGCCTCAATTGTAGAATACATTATAGTTAACTGTTTCACATTTCCAAATAAGACAGATAATTCACACAGTCACACAACTATCTTAACTTACACCTCAACCTGGTTCCTCAAATGCCTTGCACCAGAGGCAGCGAGAATCACTCCAAAGCAATATTGTAACACTTATTTACCTAATTTTAGGATTTGCTGTCTATTAAAGACAAAAAAACAGAAGATCGTGTTTGATTTAGGATTTCAGTGAAAAGTCTAACTCCAGAAATACATTCACTGGAAATGATCTCACACTTCTGAATCAAAGTTGTTTGCTAAGAACCACAGTTTCACTCATGCATTATCATGTTTAATATCATGGCTTTGAGGAAACTGTTTGTACTTCCAGGTTAGGTGGCATCAGTCTTGTTAATCAGAATGTGATGCCCATAAAGCATTAAAAGTGGTCTCTGTGTAAAGGGGTCAAAGTAGTGATGGGCTGATGAAGCAGTACCTTATTTTCAGAGCCCACTAGATGGCATAACACTAGTTTAAAGATGTTTGTGAGAGTGCTCAGTTATCCAGGTCATCACGCAATTACTATATTATTACAATAATAATAGATAAATATGAAACTAAATAGTAAGTAGAAGTAAATTCACTATTAACATCTGGTGCACCTTGTAAAGAGAAAAGTGAGTTTTAGAAATGGACAGAAGTGGTGCATATCTTATGTGAGGTGGGAGCTGAGGACCACAAAACTGACAAGGCTTGTGTCTCCTCTCATCTTTCTTCAAGTTTCTGGTGCATCTGGGAGATGCACGGTTGAGAGCGGGTGGGTTCAGAGCTCCGTCAGCTAGGGACAGGTGAGACTTTTTAATTAAAAACTATTCTGCTTGTTTTATATATATATATATATATATATATATATATATATATATATATATATATATATATATATATATATATATAATAAATTCCAAAACTCACAGGCAGTCAGTGCAGATAAGCTAAATTGGGAGTAATGTGCCCTCTTTTAATGTGCACTCTTGCCTGGAGAGAATGGTAGCCACTTTTGGGGGTCCACACACAAGAGAAAATCATAAGCATTTTTTTTCTGTTAAACCCCCCACATGAACAGAAAGTCTGCTTTTCATCATTACGTCATCAGCACACACCACACACATAAAGATTCTGCCTCACCGCAGATCCAGAAGTGTGTCCTCAAATCCTCGAATCTCACCAGCCCACACACCACAACAAAGTAGAAATATAACAAGTGAAGAATTCAACTTTCAGCATGAAAGTGCATTGATTGTTTTTTTAGTTTTTTGGATTTTTTTTTTTCAGAGGAACTTGAAAGATGAACTTATCAAGGGTGAAGTCAGCTGTAGATTGGAATGAGATTTACTCCTAGCTAGCAATATTATGACTGTGAATTCTATGAATCTCAAAATGTCCTTTGCTTTCTCATTTCACTATTAGGTCGCTTCTTTACTGGCTCAAGTCCATTTCACGTCACAGTTACGGTTACAATGGGTTACGATAATCAGCGGTTTACCATCCTTGGTAGGAGGAGCAAAATCAGAAAAAAAAACACAAGCACAATTTACAGTAGAGTCCAGACAAATTCGCTCCACATGCAGGACTCGAGTCTGTGGGCGCACGCTGAGCCTCATGAACGTCCGTGCTCAGTGGTAGGTACACGGCAGCCAGAATGAATGAAGGAAACTCACGTGGGGAGTAAAATGGCTTACAGTTCACAATAAGACATTCCAGAGAGGGAGAGCAGTGTTGAAAAATCACTGTCAAGTCCATATACCAGTGATCATTGATGTAGAAACACACTCCTCAACCTCTGGTTTTGCTGATGAGCTCCAGAACCCGGTTGGCGCGGTAAAGCTGGAATCCCTCTAGATGAAGCATAGTGTCCAGGATGAGCCATGTCGCTCAGCCATGTCTCTGTGAAACACAAAACACAAGAGGAGGAAAAGTCCCTGTTTCTTCTGTACATCAGCACCATTTCATCCATCTCATTGCAGACGTTAGAGCGGAATAGCCCAGGCAGCGGTGCGAAGCGAACGAGAGCACTGGCATGTTTTCCTCTCCTCAGTCTCTTCCGTCCAGCCAAATGGTCGACTAACTCCTTAAGTGTCACCGAAAAATACTTTTTGCGTTGCTGGACACCTGGATACTCAATCTTAGGCATCTGAGTGTTTGAAACGTCAATGGTCTTACATGTATGAGGTTATGTGTTGCCTCCTGAAGATCCTCCGTGTGGGTAGGACCACTGTGGGCAGCTCAGCTTAGGAATCGGTGGTGTGTCAACGTTGTTGAGGTTTGGCATCTTCTTGTGATGATTCTTGGTGTTGGTGATAAGAGCTCTGTCACCTTTGCGCAACCGAGATTCCCAATCCATGTTCTAAGGATGGATCCCTGACCCAAGGTTCAGCTGTGGTACCAATTCACCGTGATTTGAACCTCTTTCAATTGTATTTCATATGAAAAAGACAACTCTCAACTTCAATGCATAGAAAACTTCCTCCTTCCGTCCTTTTACCATAATTTGGTTATTGTGGAGAAACAGTCTCAGGATAAACCACCTGCGGCAGGGATCCGTCAGGCCGCCCCATCAACAAGACATTAGGTGTCACAGGATCTGGATCAGCAATGTTGGATGAGACATAACCCAAATGCTTGGAATTAAGGATCCCTTCGACCTCAAGCAGTACAGTCCGGAGTACTTCTTCTGGGACGGGTTGGGTTCCAACTGTTGTGAACAAGGTTGCCTTCACCGAGTGAATCACTCGTTCCCAGACCCCTCCAAAGTGAGGAGCTGCAGGAGGATTGAAATGGAAACTGATCCTTTGGCGGGCCAGTACTCGCTGTAGCTCTGGAGACAGTGCAGCAAATGTCTCATTCAACTCCCTTTCTCCACCCCGGAAATTTGTTCCTTGATCCGAATAGAGCTCAGCGGGAGTCCCTCGTCTTGCTATGAAGGGCCATCAAGAACGAGTCTACATCTATTTTGTTCAGAAGATCTAAATGAACCCCTCTACTGGTGAGACACTTGAATATAATCCCCCACCTCTTCTCCATGCGCCTTCCCACTTTGACCTGAAATGCCCCGAAACAGTCCATCCCTGTTGATGCTGACTTGAAGAGGCGCAGGCGGGCAGGCAGCAAATCAGTCATTTTGGTGAATGAAGGCCTGGCTTTCCATCGTCGACACTCAACACAGGAATGTTGATGACGCCGCACTGCTTCACGACCACGTAGGATCCAATATGACCGAATGATCTCTGCGAAAACTCTCAATTCAGGCGACAAGGTGAGCAGTCTGCTGTTGGAAGAAACTGACTTGCCAGCTTTCAGAAGACGTAATTCCTCAGGGAAGCTCTCACACTGATCTTGTCTGAGTATGAAATTTTCAGCTTGGCGATAGTCCTCAGCTGTGTAGCTGTTTAACTGCTTTGCCGCCCCATGCAGCTCCTGAACTCTGGCATCTAATAGTGCCTTCCAGGTGGTATACTGCGTTGCCGCCTTGACTGGCGTTGTGGGTGGAGTGGAGATGACACCACAGAAGGTTGATTTTCGGTACTCTGAATCATCAACATCAGACTCACTATTGGGCACGACCAGCCATTCTTCTTCTGGCTGAAGAAGGAAAGATGGTCTGTGGCTCCATCTGTTGGGCTTCATTTGATCTTGTAGCGCTTTACCCCTGGTTATGTCATCAGCTGGGTTTCTTGCTGAATCGACATAACGGCAAGCATGCAGACTTGTTAGCTCCTGTATTTCCGCCACTCTTGTGCCTACAAAGACCTTGAATCGACATGACTGAGACTGTAACCATGTGAGCACTGTGGTGGAATCGGTCCACATGATCGTCTGGTGGATATTGAGCGTTAGTTCCTTCTCCAGGAGCTTAGCTAGTTGAGCTCCAGTGACTGCCCCACACAACTCGAGTCTGGGCATGGAGAGATTCTAGATCTTGGAAGCAGGAACGACAGGTATACTTGGCCCTGGCCGTCTTTGGTCCTTAAATATGCCACAGAACCATAAGCCTGCTCTGATGCATCTGTGAAAACATGGATTTCCCGGGTGACTTGGGACTGATCCACTTCAGCAGGAACATATGCTCTTGGCAGTGTGATTTGTGGCAATAACCGCAGCTCATCCATCCAGTCATTCCAGGCTTGTTGAATGTTTGGTGGGAGGAGGGGGTCATCCCAGTCTCTGGTTTTCTCCCAGAGGTGTCTAACTAGGATCTTGGCTCGAGTTGTATATGGCAGGATGAATCCCAATGGGTCGTACTGGTTGGCTAAGACACGATAGATATTCCTCATTGTGGGAACCCCGCACTCAACGTGTCGTTGCTTATAGCCCAATGTGTCCGTTTGACAACGCCAGCTCAATCCCAGTGTAGATTCAGTAGAGTCCATTTTGTCCTGGGCGAGCCAGAGCTCAAGACTATCAGACCGAGCCTCTTTGGGTAGATGTTCAACGACGCTTGGCATGTTGCTGGCCCACTGACGTAGATCAAACCCACCAGAAGCTAAGTTTTCTGAGTTTTTCTACTAGCTGTCTGGCATCTTCTGGGGTGCGGAGGCTCTGCAGGAGGTTGTCTATGAAAAAACACCTTTCGATGGAGAACCTTACTTCATCTCCAGGTTGACTGTGGTTGGTTACATGGCGCTGTAAGGCATATGTAGCACAACATGGGCTACAGGTGATGCCGAATGGTAGGACTTGCCACTTGAACACCGCTGGAGGTTCCTCTTTAGCCAAGTCACGCCACACAAACTGTAGAAGGGAACAATCTTCAGTGCTGGTGTTCTGTATCCATCTCCTCCAGAGTAATCAAAACGATCCGGCTCGAAGGACCATAATTATTGTGGAGAAACTCTTCAGGGACTGTAGAGGTGCTGGTTCTGCTGTAGGAAGTTCTGGTCGCTCTGGTGTGTCGGTCAGAACACATTGAATGGAGATGGAGGTTCAGTTCAAATCCTTTACTGGAGGCGCAGTACAAAGTATTAACACTGATCTTTAGAAGGATGTGGGTGTGGATGTAATTAGGTTTGTGGGTGGTTCTGTAACAGAAGAACCATCAACAATGAATATACATAAATACACAATATGTACAAAGAATGAGTCTTAACATCAATATTAAGACTACAATTCAACCAACAAACTATTAATAAACGGTAAACACAATTAAATAATGCAAACATCCCAAACGTGGGGAAAAAAACAAATGAACTCAATTTACGATCAAAGGATCCGCTACAGCGAGTCCGTCTACACCGCGAGGTAGATAACTGGGCCCATACCACGTCGGAGACAGCGCAACACTACGCTCCACGTACGAACTGCCGGCCCCACTCTTAGCACTGAAACAGCAAATAACACAGCGAACACTTGTAGGAATATCCTGAATGAAATTTACGTTAGTCAAAAACGCACCCTGACACATCCACTCCACCCAACAACTTCCAGCAAAAGAATGAGTTCCGCAATCGCAACGTCAGTAGATTGCGCGATGCTCCTCCCAACCAAAACTCTCAAAGGAACAGCACTCACCCATATTGAACAAAAGGGTAAAACCTCACAATGGAACCTTTCTAACATTGGTGTTTGTGTTGTTTGTCAGATACCGAGGTGACAGCTGATCCAGAAGCAGTCGTCCATCCCGTCCTTCATAAATTTCTGTAAGAGGAAGGTTGTCTTTGTAATCCTGGGTGGCTACCCCCGTCTGCAACTGGTCCAGCGATCATCCTGGGATCCCACTTCTGACACCAAGCTTGCTGTGAAATTTCTCAACTTCAATAAAGAGAAAATTGTCTTTTATGAATGAATTTTTGAATTGAAGAGTCTGCAAAGAGAGTGAGAGTGAGAGAATACAAGTTCACAGTATGAAGTTCACACTCTCACTGAGGAATTCTCAGCAAGCATACACTTTAATCACTGGATGGGAGGTGTACACAATAGCGTTGAAGATAATAAACAAGAATGTAGTAACAGCATCAGTGAGACGCTCAGACTGCTCTCAGAGTTCGGAGAAGAAGAAGGACCACCAAAAACAATAAGGCAGCCTTCACCGATAACTTTCCATTAGTCTGAACAATGCCAGTAACTTTCCATTACTCTGAACAATAACAATATTTTTTTCCATCTCATAAACTAGTTCTTTTATTTCACTTAAGTTATTTCACTTCAAAATGAGGGTTGAATAAATGAGGGCGGCCCAAAATGTCCTCACTTTGCAAAAAGGTCCTCAATATTGGGAAGATTTACTGACACTAGACGAAACTTCGCTCAGGTGTGGCCATTTCTTTTTGTTTCTCTCTGAGCTTACTGCTTGCAAGCATACTTTTTGATCACAGGTTGCAAAATATGGCCAGTGCAACGGACAGAGGACCACTCACCAGCCTGGAAGAGAAGACGCGCCAGGATTTTTGCCTCAGCCAAAATATGAGCATCATTGCCATGGACTGTGGCAGATAAGTTGGATTTCAAATCTGTCCACAACCTGTTCCAACCCTAATGTTGGTTGCAGTATGTCTGTCCTGTAGTGGTAGTAAGGCAGATTGACTGCAAATTGTGGCACGTAACACCAAGGCACGCTTTGGTTTCTACACTTCAAAAATCCGCAATGATCGTTTTGTCAAGTGTGTCCTGGAGGGAAGATAGTCGACTGGGTTGAAGGTGTGTGGATCATTTTAGTATGGTTGATGTGATCATCAACCATTGACAGAGGCCTCACATGTCAGTGATCAGCCTATCAGGACACTATCAAGACGCATGGGTGGCTTGCTGTGGTGTGCATGATCCAGGTCCCATCTCGAAGCTTTTAAAGGTTAGATCTTTTTGTCTGGAATCAAAAATATAGTCTCAGAATTGTACATGTCAACTCATATCGTATAGACACACACACTGCACGCACGCACGTACATGCGTACACACACACACCTACACACCACGTTAGTCTTTCTTTGTTTATGAGGTCCGTCAATGACACTTTTCCCCAGCCTCCCCTCCTTTACTTAACCATCCAAAACAAATGGCTAACGTTACCTTTGTAAAAAGCCCCTCAGTATTGGTTTAAAAAAAATCATAACACTTAACTGGCACTAGACAAAACGTAAACCAGACCCGTCCTTCTATTGGCATCCTGGAGCAGGACGTTGAACCTTCGGAAAGCTGAGAATCCAGAGTTTCTCCTGCCATCCTGAAGTATTGCACCACTGAGCTGGCTGCAGTGTTTACATCTTCAATGCATCCTTGGAGTCCTGTTCTGCTCCGGTTTGCTTTAAATCCTCCACTATTGTTCCTGTCCCAAAGAAACCTAAGATCAGGACTGAATGACTACAGACTGGTCGCACTGACGTTAGTAGTCATTAATTCCTTTGAGTGCGTGCAAGATTTTGTTTGTCTGTTCTCAATGACCTACCTTTATTCGATCAAAGTAGCAATACACATACACACAACACACATACATATATACATTTTCAGTTAACCAGTCCAGTTTATGGTAGCAGGGAGTGCTATAGCCTATTCCAGCTCGGAGGAATCCCAGGAGGAAACCAGCACACATATGTCATGAAAAGAAATGTGTGTCTTAACGTGAGTATCTGCATCAACCTCTTCCCTTGATCATTTCTCTGTGTTCACCCTCATGTGCAATCCTGATAAGACTCAATGGTTGCCATGTCATCTGCTAACTTCTTAGCATGAGAGCGGGCTGAGGTGCCAGATACGTACAAGGTGAACAGCACTGGAGATCACAGTTCTCTGTGATGCGCTAAGCGTTAAGTGCCAACTTGTTGAACCTACAGTTCTCGTGTCAGACATGCTGATGTCCGTCAATCAGGTCAAAGATGCCACCAGGTATTTTCCTTCTCCCATTGTATTTGTTTCTGAACTGAAGAAACAGCGCATCAGTCTTACATGTACAACACACATCTCATCTTAATTTGCCAGAAAGATACAATAAAACCCATATAGCATTATATTCTATTGGAAAAGTGACGACCACAGACTCTTGCCCTGACTCTCACTTGATGGAAACTGAAAGGATTAGTGATGTGGAGGTTTCTTCCTGTCAGCATTTGACAGCTACTGTATGTCTTTCCTTTGCGGTGGCAGTGTACTAACATAAAATGAGGTTATCAGTGGCACCCTGACAACAGCCAGCACCCGTGTCATGGCTCCATCAGCTCTCCAGCAAAGCCCTTGAATCTGTAGAGCGGAGATTGATGACGAATGGGTGGCTGACAGCAGTACAAAGAGTTTTGAGTATATCACCAGGCTAAATGCCAGAGAAAGAGCCTTAATCCTAGGCAGAGCAATGGTTTTTGTCACCGTTTCTTGTTCACTGGGTCGAAGAAGTGTGCCGCAGGCTGCACACTCTGTACTGCAGAGTAAAGAGCATGTGCAGCTGTCAGAAGGCTGTATAAGATTGGTTTTGTAGGTACGAAATAATAAGGCAAAGTATGAGGAATTCCTTACACAAACGGATGTAGTTCAAGAAATAATTTGCCATCTTATTTTCTTCTGGATTGAAGTGTCAATTAGAAACAGATGTTTTGCCCAAAGGTGATTCGCTGTTAAAAAGTCAACACTGACTGGTGTAACTCTTGCTGTAGTTCCCCTCAATTTTTCTTGACAAAAAAAAAATGCTCCACTCTTTTTCAGTCCGACCCAGGTCTACAGGAACACTGGCTAAAGCTAGCAGCTGAGAATAATGCTGCTATCACCGGCTTCCCACAATGGCCGAACAGGAAGTTCTATCTTCAGGTGTGGGTTAGCCTAATCCCTTCAGCATTTTGCAACTATTCTAGAAGGAATGTGATTGACAATGACGCAACACAGTTTCATTCTTCTTTTTTTCTTTATTGTCAGTACACACATACATTGTCAATGAACCGCCGCTTATTGCTGTTCAGGGTTGCAGGGATTGCTTGAGCCCATCCCAGCAGTCATTGGGTGAGAGGCAGGAAATTACAATGTACTGTAGTCAAACGTACATCCAGGTATAACAGTCCAAGTTATCGGACCAGTATTCAGTGACATATTGACTGTCAAGACAGTAGCTCTTCATGTAAACAATTAGCTAAAAATAAATAAATAAATTTAATTTGCATTTGCAGACGCACAACATTTGAGATGGTCTTTCATTTTTCAGTGTGTTCGAAAACTTTTTTTTCACCATCGTATTCAGTATGTCTTATATATTTTTTTCTTTTACTTTTTGCCCCTAGCTTTCCACTCTAATTCCTTAAAATCCCATTTTTACTTGTTTTCATCCTTTTATACGGCCATACTTTAAGTGTCACATTCCATCTCTTCTGGATGTGAACAGCTGCAACTGGATGCCTTAAATATTTTAGCACTTTTCAGAACCTAATTTGCAAGATGAGAGAAAGCACCTGCTTTAACAAGACTTAGCTGAAGCTGAAGTAACACGATTTTTAATGTGAATTAAATGGAGCTACGTCATTTGTGTACACAGACCAGTTCTGAAGCGTACTACATGTAATGCTGAACAACAATTTTAACAAATGGACTTGTAAGCTTCCATGAAAAAACACACACACATACACAATATGAGGCACATATTAAACCAAAAGTTGACTTAGAGAAGTGTTATGTGATCAGACTGGAACATCCATCTCTATTTTGTCCAAAATTGCTTATAACAAGATTCAATGGAGACAAGCAGAAAGGTGATGGAAGGCATTTGAGAGCGTCAGACAATGAGTTGAATGTCAAACTTGCGGAGACTTGGTCAGGCTTGTAAGCAGTAAGTGTTTCTTTGGTAACTGGTCAGTTAGCCTGCTTTCTTTTACTGAGAATGGGGCCCATAGCACAACAGCTCTGGTCTTTCTCACTGGGGCCTGATTGTGATTTGACCTCTGGCCATCCTCATTGATGAAACCCTAATCTTTTCTCCTACATAACAGCATTTCAAGCCTACACTTTTCCTTCCCACAGATTTTTGAGATTTTGTGAAGACTTTGTGAATTCTTTGCATTGTTTGTCGGAGCTATCCAAGTGCTGAAAACAAGAATAACTCAGTGTGCAGTTGTGGATTTGACCTCTGGTGACCCCACCTTTGATGTTACACTGTCATCATGAAAAGTTAAACACAAGAGATGAATAGCTGCGAGACAAACCCAGCTAATACCCAGACACAAATAACTACCATGGACAAATGACCTTAATCCCCTGGATTTTTGTGGAGATGCTCAAAGACTTCTCTATCTTGATTCACTCAGATGATAAAAGTCTGTGTTTTATTTTAAAAACTGCAACATGAACCACACTGAGACAAATGTACGCTGCAAAGGTGGCAGTGAAACTCACTGACAAAGAAAATGAAAAACCTGCACAACATGATGGTTTTCTAGAAAATCCAGAAAACAGAAATTGCTAGATCACTCTGGAGAAGGGACTATAAAAATTCAATGTAGCTTGTGTGTAACACACACACACGTAAATGATAAAAATAAATAAATAAATAATTCACACTCACACTTGTATTCCCATCCCTGTGGGGACATTGTGAGGTTTTTCAAAGTCATAACCCTTTACCCTGCCTCTCACCCTCCAGTCCAGTGACATGCCATACCATCCTCACAAGGATAGTGTTTAGTTAAGAAACGATCCTCACAAAGTTGGATAAACAATCCCACACACCTCACATTTTTGTGAGGACCTGTTATTGCCGTAATGCTTTCCCCAGCCTCTCATCCTTAACTTAACCATCCAAAAGAAATGGCTGACATGACCTGGACTCTGGAGTTTGGCCAAAATGTCCTCACCTGTTTGTTATGTTTATCATGTGTCAGAGGATAAAAAATAAAAACTGGTTTATTCAGGAACACTCTTCCTTTGTGCACAATAAATGCTGCAAAGAAGACTTCATTTGGCCATCCTCCACCACTGTAAATCTACTCCTCAGAGCACCATTGGAAAGCATTTGCTGCTGCTATTCACTTGATCTTCTGTTGCTGAAGATGAAACGGCATTAAACCACCACACCCTGCAAGTCTGTCAACGTACAGACTACATCCTTCCCTGGCAATACACTGAGGACCATTTTTGTGTCAGTGAGGCCACTTAATGTCTCCCATTCTGACATGCCTGCAATGTATCATTCTGCTGTGTCGTCTGTCAAATCTGTCCACTCTAATTGTGTCCCTGGTGGTGGAGCTCAGACCGAGGATGGTGAAGTCTGAAGAACTGAATCAAACAGCATAGCCGCTCGGAAGTCATCATCTGGAAGGATTTTAACCCTTGCTTTGAGAAAAACAAACACACTGGACAGAGGTGAAAGATGTATTTTGGTTTTTGATATTGTTTTTATTTGACCTCGACTATTGAATGTATTTAAACGGACAACACTGCACTGATGTTCTTGCAGGGAATTCAGTTTGCCAAACAATAGCTTGAGAAATAGGGAGGAATCATGGAGTAGGGCCAAGTGGATGGACAACTGAACTGTTTCCTTAGTCACCATAGTTATGTTTTTCAAGCAACTTGCATTCTTGTTTATATCTTTAACTTGGATTTGTTATCTTCAGTATTTCATTGTTACATTCACATTTCCAGTACATCATATTTCATTCTCATCATTGTCAAAGTGAACTGATTTGAATTTGAATTGAATTTCTGACATATTACTACATGTACAATCTGAAAAATACTGTTTAATTTAGTTTTACTTCTTGTCAATCTTTTTTTTATTTCCTTTTTCAATTAACTTCTACAATTACTGGTCAAGTCTATTTGTGACAACGTCTGGTGGTTTCTAAGTATAACTTTTATTGTTGCTGATTCTTGTTTAAATCACATTGCTCATGTGCCAATGGGTATAATATGTCTGTGTTGGAGTTTGGTTGATTTCTACAACTTGAAACTGAACGCCGTTGTGTGTGTCTGCCAGTCCACTGCACTGAGTTGATAATAAGCTTCTCTTTCTATTGTGAATTTCCACCTTCATGTTGACTGTTTCTTGACATAGTATTTTTAGCTTTAGCTGTTTCCCTGTATTTACTCTGAGCTTCTCCATTATTTTGGAAAGTTTTTCCTTCACCTCTATCATATTCTCTTTGTCATGTTTCTTTCTTTACATCCAAACTCTATGTGTACCCCATTGTTTGGCTTTTTTTGAGTCATTTAAAAGCCTAGTAATACTTCTGAGAACACAGTCTCCCGCGCTATATTTTTCAAAAAATATTATTTCAATCAATATTAGTTCTGTGTGTCTCATCCATGAGCTGTTGCTGGTCAACAGCATTACCGTCTTCTTTTTTAATCACGGCAAACTGTATTTGTTCATGGTGGTGCGATGAGAATCAGCGGTGTATGTTGTCTTCAGGTTTAATGAGGCTCAGACCGTTCTGCATGTCTGACACCAGCGGGCTTATTACTGCGAAGTAATTTTTTTATCTGCATGAACTGGATTTTTTTTAGGTATCCAATCATAGACGATGGACTAGCAATATCTGGGTGTGTCAGCAGCTGTTAGTTGCCATATAGAGGGTCTCACCGCAAATGATGTCGTTCTTAACATGATAGAAACTTAGATTCAGAAGTGTGAAATAATTTATCTTTTTTTAAGCATGGATTTCTGATTTTTTGACTATTCACAAAAAGATCTTATCTCAAGCATAACCTAATCTTTTTAGTCTACAATAGACAGGAAATCTTAAAATGAGGTAAATAACTGGTAAAATATGATATTTTACATTGCCGCGTCTTTCTTATCAAAATAAAACTTCATTCAAGTGTTTATTATTGCTCTTAGTTCCAAGCATGTTGAGATATTGTCATTCCGCAACTCATGATCACACAGTCATTTATTTCACCAGCTTAAAACCAGTTGTTTTATGTTTACATTTAGTACATTGTAACAGTCCAGGATGCCTCTGAAGCAAAGGATCATGGGAGCAGGGTTGAGGTGTAAAAATGGATAGTTAGGATAGCTGTTGTGTGAATTATGTGTCTTCTTATTTGGGATGTTTGAGTGTGAGATATCTGGAAATAATTTTCAGATATAATAATATAATTTTGTTCAAAGTAAAAACCTGCAACTTTATTTTTGTATCAGACTAATAGCATCCTTTGTGAGCGTGGGTGACAAGTGTGTCCTCTGTGGCAGCCACTGAATCCCAAAAGGCTGAGGCAGTTGCATTTGGTGAAAAATTGAAGAGAGATCTAAATGACCTCCCCTCACCTCAACTACGATGAGGTACGACAACACAGATATTGACACATTTGAATATTCTGCCACTCCGCACACGAGGAAGAGATCAGTGAGTGTGGTCATTAATGCCAGTCATTTTTTTAAGTAAGTTGCCTGTCGCTGTCAGCTGTCATTTTTTTTAATTATTGCTAGCAGGATTTCAATAAATTGAAAATAAAACTGAAGATGCTGGAAATGAAAAGAACTACAGAGGAAGACATTCTATGGATCATCTTCAGCAATTGTCATTGTTTCACTTGATGCAAATGTTTTAAAACAATGTATTTAGTTTAGTTATGGAGTTTTACATATTTAACATATTTAGCATTTTTTTGGACAGAATGCTTTATTCAAAATACAAGTTGATAGGAATGCTGATGGTAAATGATGATCACTATTACCTTTGTTTGTAGTGTATTTTATTTTAAGTGTGTTATTTAAACATCGTGTCGAGCTTCCTGCTGTCCTTGACTCCATCAAAGATGTCTTTGACTGAGTCGGTGGAGAACGAGGGCACACAACTAAGCTCTACTACTACAGAAAAGATGCAGTGAGAAAAATGGTAGGGTGCCAACGATACCTTGAAGTTCCTTCATGCAAGGACAGTGCATAGCATACAGCATTTGTGCCCAAAAAGCAATTTGACTGAATTCAGAACACTGGGAGGAGGCAGCAGCAAAAGCAGCTACACTGATGCCAAAAAAAAACAAACTCCCACCACAGCTTCCCCAACAGCGTCAACGCGGTTTTTCTAAATGCTGTATGAAGAACCTTCACAGTCTCCTGGAAGAGTATGGATTGACAGAATGACCATTCACTATGATGCGTATCAAAGGTGGCAACCTTTTCTGACCTTGCTTCTGACACCAACTACAGGTATATCACACATGAGGCAACAGAGCGACTGAATCTGAGAAGCGAAGCCATCACTCTTGTTATCTACCGAGTTGGAGACATGACAGTTTCAGTAAATGCAATGCGTAACTTCCTAAAGTTTTCTGTTTGCAGCGAAAAGGGAACCTACAAAGCCCACCAATTAGTCTGCTATGCACTGGAGAACAATGCAGATATCCACCAACAGGTCACAGCGAAGCAACTCTGAAAACTCTCCCCAGACATTCCTTTGGTTGGAATTGACCTTCTAATTAGTCACAAGGAAGGACGACTGTCTCTGCAGAAAGTACTCTCGGTGGGAGACCTCGTGCTCTGGGAATGAACCACTTGGGAAAATGGTCACTGGTTGCCATCCATAAGTCTTTGAACAGAGTGAATTACCCTGGCTGAAGAGCAGGCGTTGGAGGTTGTAAAATGTGAGATATTCCACTGGTGATGAACACTGTGTTCAGTTCACATTGGCATACAATTTATCCATGGACGGAAGATCCATCCACTCTATTAAACAAGGCAGGAGTGAAGGCAAATTTTCTCAGAACACAGAGCAAGCAAGCAAAAGAAGTGTGAGAAGAGCGGACAGCAGAAAGAGAAAAATGTACAACACGGGAGTGAGAGATGCATTTGCACAGGTTTGTGTGGTGTGATTCGGATGCTGAGGAATTAAGAGTTTGCAGCAGTTTACTCACCTGAAAGAGGAGCACTTAGTGCTGTATGAACACCGCAATGTGGATGACATCTTTATATCCCATAAGGATTTAGAAGAGTCCATCACACAAAATGTGGAGTGGATTCTAAAAGCTGGAGTGTTTAAATGAAACCCTGGGTATTCTCAAACCAATGTATGGGGTGGGAATAAAGTTGACCAACAAGATGTCTTCAGATATTGTCGTCCTAACTCACGAAAATCAAAGACAACAAAGCACTTGGTCTGCGAATATAAGCTACATTTCATGGTGAAAATAAACTTTTCAAAGTGTGAGAAGAATATGTGACTCAGCAACGGTCCGCTGTAGCCGGATGTGACAGACCAGACCCCTGACCCACTTACCAGACATGAACTTCTGAGTCAAATTGCGGGGCTCTATAATCCAATTGTGCTAACATCTTCAGCAAAGCAAAAAATGGGCCATTTTGGTCAGGAAAGCATTCCAAGAGGCAAGGCCAACGAACCCTTCTGTCAAAGACACTTGGAACCTCCCCCTGTGAGATGAACTCCGTACATACTGTCAGTTTGTTTGAGCAATATGTCCAGAAAAGGAAAAATAAAGTTCCCAAGACCCCTAACTCCACCTGGCACCAGTATTTTTGCAGAACCCCACCAGTCCAAGCGTCAATTTGAGGATGGAATCTTAAAAAATATATATGTCATCATAGTTAGGTTTAAGTTTGGTTCAGAGTCCTGTTAAATGGCAGCCATTTGTTTTGAGGTGAGAGACAAGGCAAAGCATTTGTATTTGATTTGTTTCCATACTTTGCGTTGTTCTAAATAGTAGTTGCTAAAATAGCGTCATGTTTTAGCAACATTACTACTAAATAACAACAACCGTGAGAGTTTCGATCACAATAACCATCATATGACATTTTACATTGCTTCTTTAACTTCATGTTATTTTTCATTTTGTAGGTTAACTACACTCCAAACACCTGTATAAGGAGGTATGCAGTCAGTATGAAAAAAAAGCATCTGTGAAAGGCCAAAGAGAAAGTGCATATGCAACTAGTTCTGAACTGATATGCACAAGTTGCTATCACCATAATCTCGCTTTTTTCTTCGATGGCATCATTTGTGTTCGACTGAATGGGGCGTGGAGCGATGCCAGGGGAGCACATATGACCTGGAGGAATATACTTTACTAGAATAAAGTGTAATTGCACAGGCACCCATGCTTTTTTTCTTTTTCAGGCATATCTTCCCAGGAGGCTCAAGAGAAAATAAGGACTAGTCTCTCTCAGGTGGTTTTCCCAGCCCTGTCATGTTTACAATCACTTGCAATTCTCATTAGCTTGTAGCCCTGTTCAGTACGCTGCAGTGCTGTGCTGTATCTGAGAAGGGAGGGGGTCTGTTTGAGGCACTGCAGAACAGGAGAGAGACGAAGCAGGTGCAAGGGGACGCAGCTGATGTTGTAAGCACAGTGTTCAAGTTGCACTGGCCTGTGTATACAATATTTTCATAATAGTATTAGCATTAGTAAGCGGATTCTTTCTTAAATGAAGCATTAACATGACATGCAGAACGTCATAGCAGTACACTAAACATTAGGTTTTAGGCAATATGCCTCCAATATGGCAGCACATCCGGGTCACGATCCAAATCGTGACATTGTAAAAACCCTCAATATGTCTTTATATGCTTTTTAAGTGCGGTTTTCCTGACATGGGGAAATTTGCAATGGCCTTGCTAAAAGTGGATGACTTAAATACTGTATGTGCTGACATTGAAACATGCATTATATAATTCAGAACACTTCGACCAACAGTAACTAATGGAACCTCAGCTACTGTAACAAAGGTGAGTGCACCATTCATGTTTTAGTGACTGATCTTTTGGACGCGTTCATTGAATGACAGTGAAGATGACGCTCTGACACAATGTAATTATGTGTAACTTCACAACCACTTACGTGCAACAAAAGTAACCCACTGTGAAAATGTCTCCATCATGTCAATATTTTGTGGCCACAATTTGACACGAAAAAGATGAGCTGGGCAGCAAAGAAAAACAAAGTCTGAGGAGACTGTAACTCTTCATCAACATGTGCACCAGCCCCTGTTATACGTCGATCATCTCCACCTCGCTGCAGTGCTTCTCTAAATGGAAGAATGCTAGACACCTGGGGCTCCACAGTTTAAGGTCGACTTTCACTACCCCTGCCTTTCTAATCCTGACTTCCTCCTTCAACTGATTTTCCTCTAAGACACCACAGTCCCTGAGTCATGGGTTCCCCTGTCCTGTGCACTAAACCCTCAGGTCTCAGGTTGAATTGTTTCTGATGAGGCTCCTGTGCGCAACATATGGTGGGGATAAACGTGAATTCACATCCGACAATTAATCCACCCGTTTATCCAAAACACGTGCCTGAGTTATTTCCCACTTGGCAGGGTTTTATCCAAATATGAGAATGCTCCATCTCCTCCGCCATGGAAGGGCAAAGAGGCCGGATCACTCTCAATATTTATTTCACAGGGGGATTAATCAAATGTCTGTAATTACACAGATGATTGAGATCCAATTATTTGCTGTGTGATGTACAGTATTAATGACTTGAATTTACATAGCATGAGCTCAAAGATTAATGTTTCTATTTTCAATCTTATCTGGTGCATATCTGGTAATGGATGAAATTAGCATCTCTCAAAATACTGGTGTCATTGGTGGTGTAAACCTACTGACCGAAGTGCAGAACCTGGTGATGTGGAGACAAACGTTCTTACATGTTTGCACAGTAACATACTTTAAAATGTCATTAAAATGTGACATGGCCTGCCGTGGTTGTGAGAAGACACATGGTTGATTCATCTGCTGAAATAATGGAACCTTAAGGCAGTGTTGATGGTACAGCTCACCTAAGCAGCTTGGTAGAATCTGCAGAGGTCATGGGGGTCATTGTGTTTACTGCAAAACCTACTGCTGAGAAAGTGACATTCCTCTATGAATAACTTTACTTCCTCATCTGTGTGCTTTTGAGAGTTTCACTGATATTATTAATGACAATAAAAGATTTCAGGAGAGATTAAAATGGACACACAAAATATTGTGTTATTGTTCCAGGGCCACTTGTACTTGGTGTTTTCCGTCTCCACCTGCCTTCTTCCCCCTGTACTGCAGGTAGTAGGTCACTACCAAAACTACACATCACACTAGCACGTTAGTAGTAAAAGCTAATAACGGAATGACATTTTTTTTTACAAATTAATGTCACACCTCAACAGAGATACCCACCATTTTACTTATTTTCTACCAGGAAAGATATGATCTGTCCCAGTAGAAACGACATTGATTGTCATGAAGCAAAGTTGAGGTTGTTCAAGTTGAGTGTAGTGTTGGTGTCCATGGGGCCTCCGCCAATTGTGTTCAGCGCACGCTGGTACTTTGAGTGTAATTCTCGTGTCAAAAGCTAAATATAATATGTAGGAACATGAACATGAATTTGAACAATTTCCACCATTATTTCATTCATGACAAGACTGACAGGCCAAATCGAGCTATTGTCTTAGTCCAAATCTCATTCATCTGGATGCAAACTTCATATTTTTATTTATGTGTTTATGTTTCCAAGTGATGCAGTTGCTACAGTCATTCTCACAGTGTTCTTGACTTGTCCGCTTCTCTTTGTGCTCGCAGCTGTTTCGCAAAAGCAAGGCGATCGTATCACATCTTCATTCAACACCCTTATTTACCAGAGAATATTGGCTCCTCAGATGTAGTCATTTTGTATTTTCTCCCAAGGACAAGGGTCTCCCATCTCTCCCACTCCTGTTTAATAGAGAACAGAGTGTCTCATCTCTGTTTGATTCTGTGTGCACATGCATTTTCAAAATTGTGGACTTGTACATTATCAGTCCACCTGAGCGGGCGAATGTCTCAGGAGCAGAGAGTGAGGAATTCTATTACCTTAGACAGTGTGCTCAAGCACAATTCAAAAACCTCACAGACAGCTTTGAGGAAGGATGTTTTCAAAATGTATACAAACTAGTAAAAAAAAAATGGTATTTCAAAATTTTGAATTTGTTGAAAAAGTCACATGGTTAGTGTATTTTTTTGGCTTGTGTAGAAATAGACATCTGCCTGCAGCAATGGTTTTCTAACGCTTCTCAAATTATATCATAGTTGCAAAACTGTAGTCACTGACTACAAATGATGATGCAGTGAAGACGGCTGGCAGGACATTCTAGCTGGAGTCCGGCGGAGAACACACAGAGGCTGCAGGTACAAACTGACGGAGAAGGCGGTACCGACAGATGAGGAGAGGAGAAGATATTAAGCATGTCTCCCCTCTATCATCATGGGAGTCCCTGGTTGGGTTCGAGACTGTACGGGCTGACCTGGATGTCTTCACGTGTAGCAAATGGACAGGAGTTGGGCTTGCTTTGTTAATTACCAACAACTGGTGTGATCCCTGAAACATCACGGCTAAAAAAAACGGATATGTAGCCCAGGCCTTGAACTCTTGGCCATTGGACTGCACCTGTCATGTTTGCCTAAGAAGTGACCCAGATGATTGCAGGCTGACAGAAGGCACGGGCAACAATATTAAATTAATAAATTTAATACTAAATTCACAATAAATAGAGACGACGAAGACAGGAACTGAAGGCGCTGGAGTCAAAACACGAACCGGGAAATACACAGAGGGAAAAATCTGCAACAAAAGAGAGGTGAATTAGATTCAACCTTCAAAAACAGGGAGAAGGGTCCAATCAACTAAAAGCACTACGTGGAGGAGAAGACTCAAATTCACACGAAGGGAAAAAACCTACACAATCGATCGATCGGCCAAGGAACAGACAAAACACACAGTGAGAACTTGACAGCACTCATGTTATATGCCCCATGAGATTTCACACACCATCGTAGTAACGGTTTACATGCCGTACATGGAGCAGTTGCAGAGCTACAGACGTTTCACAGTACCCTCATCACCATCTCAGGGGAATTCAGTCACGTTACCCTGACAGCATTCAGAAAGTATGTGGACTGTCCAGCCAGGGAGAGAAAGACTTTGGACTCGCTGTACTCTAATACTGAGGAGGCAGACAGCTCTTCACGACATGACATCAACGGACTGACTGGGTATATTACAGACTACATAAATTTCTGTGGACTCCAGTGTCCCAAACATGGACTGTGAAACCGCCCTGAGAGCTCTCCACTCAGACAAGGCAGCAGGCCCGGATGGTGTCAGGCCTGCGGTGCTTAAAGCCCGCACCCACCTGCTAAGTGGAGTTTTACATCAGCTCATCACCCTGAGCCTCCAGTGAGTCCCGGTAATGTGGAAGACGTCATGCCTGGTCCCTGTCCCGAAGACGCCCATCCCAGGTGAAATACTTTAGACCGGTGGCTCTGGCATCCCATGTTATGAAGACCCTGGAGTGTCTGTCCGAGCGCATTTATCATGTTCGTGTGGAGTCACGCTGTACACGTAATTTCCGGCATCTAGCACAGAGTTGCCTGAAGCGAGAAGTTCACCACCCGCTGAGAGTTTTCCGAGACAAAATGCAGCTCACCAGCCGGGATCATGTCTGTGGCCAAAACCAGACTCGCTTGTGTTGACATCTCGGACTTTTGAGCCGAAAAAGTTTTGTCTTGAGACAGAACCCGCAGTGTGAAAGCGCCCTAATAGACTGACACTACCCATCTCAAAGACTGACCACCACAGGAGGTCCTTTCTGACTTAGGCAATCAAACTGTACAATTCAACATTTTGGCATGTTTTCATTTTTAGTTAATCTAAATCTATTTTTTGCACATTGAACGTAGCCCGCTTCCATGTCTGTTTTTATGTGCACTGTGTGCATCGCCATCTTTTCCTTCACGGTCTGTTAAAAAAAGTATTTTGTGTTTCGCATTTTATATTTGACATTTCATATTTTTGTTGTTTACAGAGCATGACAAGTTACGAACAAAATTTCCTTCTGGATTAATAAAGTTTTTCTGATTCTGATGTAGTTATTCTCCAAGTGTGTACACATTTTAGGCTGTGCTTCACTCTTGGCCATTTTCTTCGCCTTCCCTGTGTGTGTTTTTGCTGCGATGGCCTCAGTTTTTGTTCTGTGTGTGTGATTTATTTTATGTATTAAAATGAAATTTCCTTCTTCAGGTCTTCTGTTGCTCAGTGGTCGATTGCCTTTGGATCAGGCTTTTTTTTGCTGTTAACGTGACACAGATTCGTATGGACAGAAAACAGAATGACTGATTTGCAACCTTGTGCCCCTTGTTCTCTTTTGCTGACTTGGATTAAGTCAAATTTTCTAGACACATAAAATAATGTACAACTACGACACAACTGTTTTTCAAGTCAGATACTGTTACTGTGTTATGCCCAGTATGTTGGACCACTTGTCAGTTTACATTCAAAATGCCATACCTCTCTTTGCAACAAACTCTTGAGTATACATACATACTGTCAGCCCCTCACTGTTTTTCTAAGATATTTTTGTGACCAATAAAACTTGTGGGCTTGGCATATATTCCTAGAGGAGCTACACCCAAGTGACAATGCTTTTCTGCTGCTCTTTGACTACCTCAACTTTAGACACTTTCAATACAACAAATTGGGGAAACTGGTCATTTAGGGCAGTGGTGGTGTATCGTTGTTGACATTAACAATGTTCAATTCTGTGTTAAAAATGCACAGGTTAATATTGTGTTAACTGTGTCGACTCCGACTGAATCTAATATCTTTTTGTTCATTTCCATGGTGCCATCTGAAACCGGCAACTTTTGTAACCAGCCTCCTGGTCATCTGCATGGCGCTGATCTACTGCAAAAGCAACCCGGTCACGAACATGTAATCTATTGAATCGTGCATGAAGCCACGAAAAATGCCTTTTTTAAGTTTCAAGCAACACGAAAATAAATGATCGGGGCTCCAATTGAGATCGAATTGTGCATCTCGTTCCTGCAAGAACATTGACAAATCATTGCTTTTCCGACCTCTATTGCAACATCAGTCACACGAGTTACTCATTTAGTCATCTGAACTCTGTTTTTTCATTCATGGTCTCGCTCTCTGATGGAGCAGCAAAGACATGGGCTGGACACGAACGCGCTCATGAGGATGTTTTCTGAAAGTTTCACAGGGAAAGTGCGATCATGTCATATCGGCATTTAATGAAACGTACATATTGAGCAAAAAGTATACAGTATTTTATGATGTAAAAGGCAAGTTTGTGTTTACTTAAGTGTGTGTATGGGTTGTGCACATCCGTACGTACGTGCATGTGTGTGTGCGAGCGAGTGCGCATTTTGGATCATGACCGCGCGTAATTTCTACGCATTCTATAGAAGGTTTCCAATGTTTTCGTCCAACGTCTTTATTTCATTGTAGCCCAAGAAAATTGTCATCGCAAATATATAAAATATAAAATATTTTGGATCTCGGACAATGCTGTCAACGCAGCCAATGTGATGGACACCCTAGTAAATCGAGCACTACAGTAGCATTGCATCTTGGGTCATGTATTTCACAGAGCTTTATCCGCGACAGTATTCGACAGCATCAGCCCAGGGAAGACATGCAATTATTTTCATAAATTATATCAAAAACTGGGGAAGGGGAATATGTAAACTGTACGATAAGCGAATTAATCGCTGATGGAACATAACAACAATGCTGCTTCTTATGAGAATGAAGCAATTAGATTGGTAAGTTTCATCATGTTGTGTGTGTAAATGTGTCAGCTGTTGAAAGAAAACCATGACTAACAATGAGTACTGTGTTTCATTTGTGATTTAAGTTCATTTAACTCCCGGTTCGGTGACGCTTTCTGTTTTGACTTTTTACTAATGTTTGTGCACTTCTGTTAGTTTCATTACTGTTTTTACACTCTGCGTTTGCTCTGTTTCTTCCCGGTTCGGTGACGCTTTCTGTTCTATTTTAGTTTGTTTAATTATTAAATATTATTTATAATTCCCTCCTGCCTCCTGTGCCTATAACCACTTGCACTTGGGTCCTACACCACATCCTCCTACGTGGCTTTAGCTCCCTCGTCCCTTCGTCCCATGACAGAAACGATCTGGCCATTAACATGGACCCAGCAGTGGTGAAAGGCTGGCAGGAGGAACTAGACACTCAGGCCACCAGGTTGAGTCCTATTGAGAGAGATGTTGGACTCCATGTCTGAGGCGGTTGCACGGCTTTCCTCCCGCTCTGTCTGGTGTTCCGCTTGCTTCCTCTGCTCTTCCTTCAACGTTGGAGAAAATTCTGTCTGTTCCCGTCTGTAATTCTTTTTTTCGTGACTCTTGTGTTTCTCCGTATTCGCCTCCTGTGGACACTGGCGCGGCTCTCAAGCCGCCGCCTCTCGTGTTCTCCGGCGCGGCTCTCCAGCCAGCGGCTCTCAAGCCGGCGCCTCCCGTGTTCTCCGGCGCGGCTTGAGAGCCGGCGGCTCTCAAGCCGGCGCCTCCCGTGGTCTCCGGCGCAGCTCTCAAGCCGGCGCCTCCCGTGGTCTCCGGCGCAGCTCCCAAGCCGGCGCCTCCCGTGGTCTCCGGCGCAGCTCCCAAGCCGGCGCCTCCCGTGGTCTCCGGCGCAGCTCTCAAGCCGGCGCCTCCCGTGGTCTCCGGCGCGGCTCTCCAGCCGGCGCCTCCCCTGGTCTCCGGCGCGGCTCTCCAGCCGGCGCCTCCCCTGGTCAGGCCGCTGCCTCCCAAAAACTCCGACGCAGTTCCCAAGCCGTCGCCTCCCGAACCTTCCTGCGCGGCTCCCAAGCCGCCGTCTCCTCCCGATGACTCCAGCGGGGCTCCCAAGCCGCCGCCGCCCAAAGACTCCTGCACGACTCTCAAGCGGCCGCCTCCCGAGGACTTCTGCCCGGCTCTGAAGCCGCCGCCTCAAACGTTCCTGCGCGGCTCTCATGCTGCCGCCACCTCCCGATGACACCAGCGGGGCTCCCAAGCCGCCGCTGCTGCCTCCTGATGACTCCAGCGGGGCTCCCAAGCCGCCGCTGCTGCGGCCTCCCGACGTCTCCAGCGTGGCTCCCAAGCCGCCGCTGCTGCGGCCTCCCGACGTCTCCAGCGTGGCTCCCAAGCCGCCGCTGCTGCGGCCTCCCGACGTCTCCAGCGTGGCTCCCAAGCCGCCGCCGCGGCCTCCCGACGTCTCCAGCGTGGCTTCCAAGCCGCCGCCGCGGCCTCCCGACGTCTCCAGCGTGGCTTCCAAGCCGCCGCCGCGGCCTCCCGACGTCTCCAGCGTGGCTCCCAAGCCGCCGCCGCAGCCTCCCGACGTCTTCAGGGTGACCCCCAAGCCGCCGCCGCGTCCTCCCGAAGACGCCAGCTTGTCTTCCGGGTCGCTGCAGCCCAGCTCTTCCAGTCGCTCCAATGGGCCTCCTCCTCCCCTCGTCTACGACGACCGTCCATCCAGGACTGGTAGAACACCAAGAGGTGTTCTTTAAGGGGGGGGTACTGTCATGGCTCCGCTTCCAGGCTCCGAGTCCTGGTTTTGCTTCTCTCCCTCTGTTCCTTTGGCACACGGCTGGAGCCGATTACCACCTGATTACTGTCTTCAAGAACACCTGGGCTCCAGCAACGTGTGCCAGATCGTTGTGTTTGTTTCCTGCCAGTTCTCCTAGTCCCGGTGTGTTTTCCATGTTTCCCTGTGATGTTTCCTCTGGTTCCTGTGTTTTTTGGACTCCTCTCGTTCCCCTGTGGTAACTCCTGGTTCTCGTGTCTCTCCCTGTGTTCGGCTCCTGTTCTGTTTGCCAGCTAGTTCATTTAACTCTTGGTTCTCATTGTTTTCAGTCTCTTATGCCAGCTAGCTCATTTAACTCCCGGTTCGGTGATGGTCCTCGTGTCTCTCCCTGTGTTCGGCTTTTATTGTTCTGTTTGCTAGCTCCTGTTGCAACTCCTGGTTCTCGTGTCTCTTGTTCGGTGAGCTAGCTTATTTTGGATTTGTCTGATTTAACTGTGGTTCCTGAGTTAGTGTCTTTGGTTTCTTGCTGTTGGCCGTGTGTTTCTTGGTTTTCTTTTGTAGTTTATTCTCGGTTTCATTTGTGATTTAAGTTCATTTAACTCCCGGTTCGGTGACGCTTTCTGTTTTGACTTTTTACTAATGTTTGTGCACTTCTGTTAGTTTCATTACTGTTTTTACACTCTGCGTTTGCTCTGTTTCTTCCCGGTTCGGTGACGCTTTCTGTTCTATTTTAGTTTGTTTAATTATTAAATATTATTTATAATTCCCTCCTGCATCCTGTGCCTATAACCACTTGCACTTGGGTCCTACACCACGTCCTCCTACGTGGCTTTAGCTCCCTCGTCCCTTCGTCCCGTGACATACTGTACATTTTAACAGTGCCTGAAAATCATTGCTGTCGTTGTCATGCAATACCATGCATAAATCACTCGTCATGAGGCAATTACTCAGCAGTTGTTTTAAGGATAAATATATCTGTGTCTTTGTGCATGTGTATAATATATATCCCCATTTGTGTATCTTTATATCTTGAAAAACCAACCCTTTTTTGGGGTAAACAAAAGAAAAAAGGGCATAGCTGTGAGGTCTTGATGCCACGGTGCCTTATCAAGTGTGTCTAGACAAGATCTGTCAAAGATGTTCGCAATTTATAAGGCCATTTGTGACAGTAAGTACTGTAGTGATGATAATAACTTGATTTGTATAGAACATTTTAGGAGACTGTTTACAAATTGCTTAATGTACAGAGACATTATTGTGATTGATTATCATCCTAGCAAAAGCAGAAGAAAACAGGATCATGAGGTGAATGCAATGTTTTTTTAATAGCGTTTTAAAGGAGCGTTGACAATGAAGACATTATGACCTCTAGATTTAAACCTAGGTTTAGGGGCTACTAGCCCACCTGTTGGGGACCAGGCCAACACATGTTTGAAATGTGGATTCAAAAGGGAAAGGGAGCCAGTGCAGAGACATTGGAGTGATGTACTGCCGTCTGATGGAGCCAATTGGAAGCCAGGCTGCTGAGCTGCGAACCAGCCAGTATGGAGAGAGATCCAGCAGTCCAGGCGGGAGAATATGAAGGCATGAATTCGTTCTTGTAAAGCAAGAGCATGGGTTAGATTTTAGATTTAATTTTTAACTGAAGGAAATGGCCTGGACTGTTCTTTACTGTGAGGAAATGGTCAAGAGTCAAATAGGATGCAGAGATTTCAAGCTGCCAGAGTTATGTTTTAGACAAGGGACCGAGCCTGTTATCAGGGAGGGTGGGAGAATTTGGTGAGGGAAAGACTAATTTTTCTGTTTTTGACTGGTTCAGCTGAGGGACATTTTCTCCAAAAGGATTTTTCTCATTCACTTTTATTTTTATTAAAATCAATAATTTAATTTATTGAACTTGATTTTTGACTGTATATTAGCGGTTGCACAGAGGCAGAATACTCAGGAGTGAAAAAAATAAAACAAAAAGAAGAAAAAACATTTGTTTAACTTCACAGATTGGAGACAGCAAAGCGATGAGGACATGTTCACTTTGAATTTCATCCCAATCAGTGGACCAGAGGAGGAAGTGGCCTCTACGTCTATTAGTGCAGTGGCTGGACCAGTGGAGGAGATGACCTCTACCTCCTTCAGTGTGGCGGCTGGACCAGTGGAGGAGATGGCCTCTACCTCTGTCAGTGTAGCAGCTGGACCAGTGGAGGAGATGGTCTCTACCTCCTTCAGTGCAGTGGCTGGACCAGTGGAGGAGATGGCCTCTACGTCTATTAGTGCAGTGGCTGGACCAGTGGAGGAGATGGCCTCTCCCTCCATCAATGTAGCGGCTGGACCAGTGGAGGAGATGGCCTCTCCCTCCATCAATGTAGTGGCTGGACCAGTGGAGGAGATGGCATCTACCTCTTTCAGTGTAGCGGCTGGACCAGTGGAGGAGATGGCCTCTACCTCTGTCAGTGTAGCAGCTGGACCAGTGGAGGAGATGGTCTCTACCTCCTTCAGTGCAGTGGCTGGACCAGTGGAGGAGATGGCCTCTACGTCTATTAGTGCAGTGGCTGGACCAGTGGAGGAGATGGCCTCTCCCTCCATCAATGTAGCGGCTGGACCAGTGGAGGAGATGGCATCTACCTCTTTCAGTGTAGCAGCTGGACCAGTGGAGGAGATGGTCTCTACCTCCTTCAGTGCAGTGGCTGGACCAGTGGAGGAGATGGCCTCTCCCTCCATCTATGTAGTGGCTGGTCCAGTGGAGCAGATGGCCTCTCCCTCCATCAATGTAGTGGCTGGACCAGTGGAGGAGATGGCATCTACCTCCTTCAGTGTGGCGGCTGGACCAGTGGAGGAGATGGCCTCTACCTCCATCAATGTAGCGGCTGGACCAGTGGAGGAGATGGCCTCTACATCTACTACAAGTGCACTGGAGATGGGTGGGTATATGTGTGTCACTGTATGTATGAATTGGTGTTAATGAGCTTCAAAATAATATGCACTTTATTTTCTAAAGTGCATGTATTGCTTGATTAGTGTAACCTTTTTTTTTCTTCAACATGCTTTAAATTGTTTTACAGATGTAAGAGGGTTGTGACAAGAAGTAAGAATCTTTCTTTTCAGCAATCTGCATAGACCCTTGGTATAAGAGTCCATGTCTGTGAACAATAACAAGACTTATCTCTCTCCGCATAGTGGTTAAATATGTTATGATTAAACTAATCATAACATATTTGAACTAATGTAAGGTCATTTGCTAAGAGAAGTATTACATTTAGATCTATTTTTGTACAATTCCATATTGTGTCTTTTTTTATCACATAGGTTGTTCTCATCACACCCTCGAAACATTCCCCGTCAAGCGTCTGCTCGGAGAAAGAGTGAGAAGGGTCAGTGTCAAAAATGTTTGTCGAACTATAAACTTTAAATTGCGTTGACAGTTAGTTGTTAGTTTTATTTATTTATTCTTTACAGGGTAAGACTGAAGTTCTAGTGGAGTGGGAGCCTTGTCGCATGTGGTATGTTCTGCTCATATTACTGGTTGCATCCCATCCCAATAACACTTCGCTGCTGATTGAGCTGCAAACATGCTTTATTAGAGACCCTGTTTGACCATGAATAAATGCACAAAAGTGGAAAACGTCTGTTACATTATGAATGTAATGTAATTATAGTCAATCATTGCTCATTAATTTCTCGATCAATGTTCTCCAGATTATTAAGACAAATTATGCATGTTATAAAATACATGCAATAATTCTGGGTATCGTGGTGCAAATGACAGTATTGGTATGTATGTGCCTGGTGTTCTGTTATATGTTTATTCGACTAAGAGGCTTTTGTTTGTTCTTTTTCATATTTCTTTTCTCTTTTCGTTTTCAGCATTTCTTGCACAAATTGCTCTTCTCGTTATGAAGAATCAGCAGTCTACTTGACCTATTACTGTGGCACAGTAGCGTTACAACTACAATTTTCATATAAAGCATCTGATTACTTGTTTGACCTTACTCATATGAAAAATATCTGCAATTATTCTTCTCAGATATTTACTGAATCACTTCAATGAAAGGGTTTCTTGATGATATTTATGGAACTGTGATATGCATTTTGAATAAAAAGAAAATGTTTAAAATACTCGAGTATCTGTCGGAACACAGCTGATGTATTTATCATGTTCTCAATTTCAGTGGCAAGAAGTGGGCGTGTTCAATGCAACCCACAGAATAAGACTTTTGAAATTTTTCTATTTTTTTCCCCAATGGGCTGGTTCTTTGTTAAAAAAAAAAATGAAAAAGTCATTTCATATAATTTTATTTTTATTATAAAGTTGAAATAAAACTAAATATTTTGGCCTTAATTCCATGGCATGGCTCACATGGACACAATCTGAAGAAACCCAATATCCTTTAAGAACTAAAAAAAATGAATGGGTCTCCAACTGCAGTGCAGTCACTTTATTTATTTATTTATTTATTTTTCTCTCCTGTGCCAGAGTGTGCGTGCACATGTTCAAAAAGCAGGTAGTCTCAGGTCGTCTCAGGTAATGACTTATGTTCTTTGGCACGAAATAAATGTTATCCTGTCTGTTTTCAATGTACTTTCTGAGGGCAACAGGTTATAATGCACAAGTGTTTTTAATTAGCACGGATCCCTGAAACCATGTTGGAGACTTGTGAGTTTAATACTTTGTAGTACTTTTGAAATGGGTTTGGATTTGTGTGTCATTTTGCTTCAACCAACACCTGGAGTAGCTAAACTTGAGCAAGTTGCATGATTGGTTCATTTCAGACAACGCACTAAAGGTACGTACACACCGAACGCGACATTTCTGTCGCTGTAGCGCCAGTCGTCAGCAGCAGGTAGCTTGCTCAAGTCGTCATTAGTCGCCACCTGTCCGGATCGAAAGTAGGTCAGTCGCCGGAGGGCGTGGTCTCAAGTTGTTGTGGACGGTGGATTGAAGATGGCGGAGCCGGTGCTCGAAATATCGCTACTTATTAATTGAAAACATGGAAAAAGAGACGTCTCTCGTTTCGTAGCATTCGCCAGAGCCGCTCACACTGGTGAATTTAACTTCCTGCTCCAGCAGCGTCACCGGGATACGGCCGCTTCGTGCGGTACTTCAGGCGGAACCGCCGCGAGTTGGACGACCTGTTGGTCCGGATCAGTGGCCGAATACAGGACACCAAGTGCCGCGGTCTGTCCTCTGGCGAACGTCTGTCTTCGGTAAGCAACTCGATGTGTAGTTCTGTACGGCGACTTGTGTCCAAGTCTTTCTGAACTGTCATCAGTTCATGAACTCCGCGGTCGTATCTGCTGTATGCTTGAAGTAATTTTCGGAGATATATAATCTGTCATCGTCAATAATTTGTACACTAAAGTCTTTTCAGTGAGCGCCACTTTGTGGTAATCAATGAATGCAACAGTTAAATGCATTGTGATGAAACTATTTATCCTAGATGCACTGTTGTATGGTTGATATATACTTTGTTAAATTATCACCAACATATATATGTTTACATATCCATGTATGGTTTATATTTTGCAGGTCTTCGGTAACAGGAGACTCATCACCAACTGCTTCTGTGTTGGTGTGACGTCTACTTCCAGGAGCTGACCAGAGGACCACGGCCACCGACCACATATGTTTTTGTTGAAGATGAGGCTTCTCCTTTTTGGAAAAAAAACAGTTATCAGTGCAACACAATTGCTCATTTAAGAGCCACCTATTTTAACAAAGCATAGGTTCTTGCATATATATTTCATCGCTGCAATAAAACAAAGCTGTGTTCAACTCAATTTGTTGATATTTTGCAAAGTGCTTTTGATTTTATTTTTTTCTGTGAATCCATTTTTCACAAAAAGAAATGTTCATTGTCAAACACTTTATTTGCAAAAATAAAGTAACCCCATTCATTTATACTCATTCAATACACACAGAATCACAGTCAAACTTGAAGTGAACTACGTAGGTGTGTTTTGAAGGATCTTCCTCAGAGGGATGAGGGTCAAGAGAGGCGGAGGAAGTGGGGCGGCATCCGGTTCTTTAATGAAACTGTGGCTACAAAGAAAATAAATGAAGGGTCCAAATGGTTTCAGTCAGCTGTTGTTTTGCTTGGTAAAGTAACATGTACATTTTAAATTTATGTGGAACCTGGAAGGAACCAGGACCTTGAAAACTGTCCCTTCTTCTGAGCTGGGTTTGTGGAGGGAGTACATGAGTAGATGTTTGAGCTCAGCTTCAGCATCGGGGGATCCCTTCCTCTGTTGGTCTCTTCCATCGGTGTCCTGCACATAATGAAAGTTGAGTCCAATTACATGCCATAGTGATGAGTACTAATAAATAAAATCTGGACAGCATCAAATATAGGACAGCAATAGTTAACCTAAAGCAAGTCATGTCACTATGACAGTGCTTGAATGATGTAGAACAATAACATTTAATTAAAAAAATAGAATAATGCTAGAAAATGCTATTTCTACATACATACATACAGGCAGGAGGAAGGTCCATCCTCCTCCTCATCATCATCACCAACATCATGAGTGGATCCATCCTCCTCCTCTCCTTAATGACAGCATAGCGTGATTACATTATTGTACAAGCTATACAGAAAAAAGCTATACAGAAAGCTACATACATTTTTATATCTATATATTAATCTAGTATTCAGAATGTCCCCACTAAATGAACGTGCAAACCTACCTGCTACCTTGCTGCTGCAGCTGCTGCTGCATCTCCAGTCTTGTTGGCCGAGGTCTCTCTTGGAGATGAAGGGCTCTAGAAGAGAGAGGACGGTGAAGAACGCTCACTTCACGGCACTACAGTAGATGCTGCTGATCACTCCGCTCCTCGGTCACCGTCCTCCCCTCATATAAACAGACCCTTCAGGACGTCTCATCTGAATTTAATTAAATCAGAAACAGTACTTATTTATCTCGTCACCATACATACGTAGTTTCTACCGTCGCAGCGGTGCATTCGCCTCGTAAACTCGGTGGACATTGCGTTTAGGCGAACATAACTTGAGTAAACTTACGTAAATAAAGGTCTCAACTCACCAGGAACGCCACCGTTGTGGCGAACTTTCCCTTCGGACAAGATTCTTCCTATTTATGTTCCGGTGGAAATTAAAAAATGCACGATTTGAGCCACTCTCAGGACGGCGGAAAGTCTGCTTGTAAACAACCGCAGCGATTTGCTTCTCCTCCGCCGGGACACGTCACTCGCGGATCTGGTCTCTGATTGGTCAACGCTCCGCACGTGGTGAACTTCTGCGACTGTCGCTGTACCCCAGTTGTGTCGTCTTGAGTAGCCGGAGTCGCCGTATGTAGCTCAAATCTTGTAGCGTTGCACACCCCAGTCGTGTCGCTGCCATGTTGGTCGCCGCTGGTCGCCGTCAGTCGCCCAACCCCATTGACTTTCTATGCAAATCAGTCGTGTCGCTCGCGGAAGTCGCGTTTGGTCTGTACGTACAGTTAGGGACTTCTTGACCAAGCAGACACTAATGTTCTTCTGTGACTGCTGATAAAATGTATGAAATTAATATAGTTGTCATACTTTGGCGTTACTTTTGTCTAGTTTGTACTGTAGTTAACTAACTACTAACTACCGCCGACACCAGTGAATACACTGTGATCTTATTGAATTAGCCTCCACGTCACGTTGAAGCTAACACTACGGTTGTTTGCTGGCGAGTGTTTGTGTGTGTGTGCGTGCACGTGTGCATCTGTGTGTTTGTGTTGGTACAGATTCTGGGAAACACCACCTTGTTCGGATATTTGGCAGGGGTCACCAAACTGTTCCAGAAAGGGCAGCAGTGGGTGCAGGTTTTTGTTCCAACCAACAAGCTCACACAGTTTAACCAATCCGGCGTCTTGCAGCAGCTGACTGACAATCACTGATTACAGATTACCTGGTTGGTGAAGCTGTGTGATCTTGATTGGTTGGAACAAAAATGTCACGTTCCAAACTCCGTGCTCTTATTCTTTGTCTGTGCTGTGTGCTTTTATTTTGTTAACCCCTTGTAGTTTCCTTTTCCTGTGTTCCATCCAGCTTAATGGCAGGGCAGCTGGAGCTCATCCCCTCATCAACTCTCCTGTGGATATCACCTGGAGAGCTCCAGACTGCTGGCTGCGAGATGGCCACTTCATGTCATTCAGTAAATCTCCTGAGATTAGCATTCCTCTTTGTTCCTCTGAATTTTCTAGATTTCTTGCGCGTGCTTGAATTTCTCTTCAGCCACTTCCTGAGTTTTGCTTTCTCCTCCTTGCTCCGCTTCTGTTTTCATCTCTATTCTTCAGCCAGACAGCGTGTGAGTGTTCTTAAACTCACTTTTCATATATCGATGATGTAGAATTTTCCCTTCGTGTGAGTTGGAGTCTTCTCCACGTAGCGCTTTCAGTTGATCTGGACCTCGTAAATTTATATCCGAGCGTGTTTGAGTTCTCCCTGTTTTTGAAGGTTGAATCTAATTCTTCTCTCTTTTGTTGCGGATTTTTCCCTTAGTCCCACTGTATTTCCCGGTTCATGTTTTGACTCCGGCGTCTTTGTCGTCTGTGTTTATTGTGGATTTTTGTATTACCTTCCACCTTCCACCTTCTTCTACCGCTTATCCGGGGTCGGGTCGCGGAGGCAGCATTCGGAGCAGGGAAGCCCAAACTTCCCGGTCCGCACAAACCTCCTCCAGCTCCTCCCGGGGGATCCCGAGGCGTTCCCAGGCCAGACCGGAGACATAATCTCTCCAGCGAGTCCTGGGTCTTCCCCGGGGTCTCCTCCCGGTAGGACATGCCCGGAACACCTCCCCAGGGAGGAGTCCAGGGGGCATCCGGATCAGATGCCCGAGCCACCTCAACTGGTTACTCTGGATGTGGAGGAGCAGCGGCTCCACCCCGAGCTCCTCCCGGATGACCGAACTCCTCACCCTATCTCTAAGGGTGCGCCCAGCCACCCTGCGGAGGAAACTCATCTCAGCCGCTTGTATCCGCGATCTCATCCTTTTGGTCATTACCCAAAGCTCGTGACCATAGGTGAGGGTGGGAACGTAGATCAATCGGTAAATCGAGAGCTTCGTCTTGTGACTCAGCTCCCTCTTCACCACGATGGTCCGATACAGCGACCGCATCACTGCTGCCGCTGCACCAACCCGTCTATCAATCTCACGCTCCCCTTTTCCCTCACTCGAGAACAAGATCCCGAGATACTTAAACTCCACCACTTGGGGCAAGGACTCTCCACCGACCTGGAGAGAGCAAAGCACCTTATTCCGATCGAGAACCATGGCCTCAGACTTGGAGGTGCTGATCCTCATCCCGGCCGCTTCACACTCTGAAGGTCCCGGTCCAATGAGGCCAGCAGAACAACATCGTCCGCAAATAGCAGAGATGAAATTCTGTGGTTCCCGAACCGGATCGCCTCCGACCCCTGGCTACGCCTAGAAATTCTGTCCATGAAAGTGATGAACAAAACCGCTGACAAAGGGCAGCCCTGGCCCTTTTTGTATTAAATGTATTAATTTAATATCGTTGTACGTACCTTCTGTCAGCCTGCAATCTACACCTGGGTCACTTCTTGGGCAAATATGACAATACCTGCACCCACTGCGGGCCTTTTTGGAATAGTTTGTTGACCCCTGATATTTGGCCTAGTTAGAAACATTTTACAAGTTTCACTCCCAATTTGAGGATGAAGGAATCATAATAATCAGCCCTTTATAATTAACATTTTGGCTTAAATTTAGTGAAGAGTTGTGGCTGTTCATCTGGTTTACATAGTTGATGGTAAGAGGTGATGTCACCATTGTTGAGCAGCAGTATGGTTTCATGACAGAGCACCACAGGTGTAGTGATTACACTGCGACTGTTTATAGCAAGGTACAGAGAAGGGGTGCGTTTGGTCACGGCAAGGCGGACGCAGTACCGATTGGTGCGCTATGCATTATGGGTTAAGTCAGGCTGTCCAGGGTCATGCAGTACGGCTCAGACATTTTGACCAGTGCTGCCACCTAAATCTCGAGAGAGTGAAGAGTGTAGGGGGCGGGACCCAGGCGTGTCGCTGTCCAATCACCTACCCTCACCTCAGGTCGCCTAATTTGTGACGTCAACGTATTGACTCGGTGACTCACCAAGACGGAGTTTGTATTCCACTTCAATACGCAAGAATCAAAATCAGAATCAGAATCAAATTTATTGCCATGGTCAGTGGGGATCTCACCTAGGTCACTCAACTAGGAAAGTGCATTGGAATAAAGTGCTGTCATAAAATAAAATATAAAAACAACAAAGGCTGTTCATGAATTCAACAGTCTGACGGCCGAGGGGAAGAAGTTGTTCCTGTGGCTGGAGGTTCCGCCAGAGGGAAGAGGAACAAACAGTCCATGTCCAGGGTGAGAAGGGTCGGCTCTGATCCGACCCGCACGTCTCTGAGTCCTGGAGATATACAGGTCCTGAAGAGGTGGCAGGCTGCAACTGATCACCTTCTCAGCATAATACACGATGCGCTTCAGTCTGCTCTTGTACCTGAAGGTGGCGCTATTCTACCAGACGATGATAGACGAGGTGAGGATGGACTGGATGATGGCAGTTGATGAGGATGACGGGTTTCACCCACCTGTAGGACTTAGGAACGATTTTAACGGCGTATTTGATTTGAACCCGTCATGGACAGTGAGCTGATCCGTGCGCAATGCGTTGTTCGGCTCCAACGTCATCACCACCAAATCTGGAGAGAGCCCTGAGAACAGGGGGCGGGATTCAAGTGCCCCACAGTTGCTTCTGAACCACTGCGGCAGCCTCACTTCCGCCTGGCTCCCAGTGCATGCTGGGATGGAGTGGAGTGCCACCTGATTTGCTCTGGAGTTTGACAACAATCGGATCTTTTACACTCTTCATTCGCAAAGTTATTTGCAGATATAATGCCAAATATGACAATTGTAATCAGTGCAGTGGAAAGCAATTGAAAAATCCCATTAAATGTAAGCTTGAGTTCTAGTTTAAAAATAAAATGATAATTTGAAGTTGTGAACACAACTTTTCATATCATGTAAACCTATACTATCACACAATATTCAAAGACATTTGTTTGTAAGCTCACAAATGGTAATAGCACACTGAGGTCTGTTTTGTTCCCTATTTTCATATTGAATCAACAATCTTTGGAGGTTTGTACACACAAAACATTTGGGAGGAGTTCGGAGAGGCCATGGAGGACTATTGGTCAGCCTCGAAGAAATTCTGGCAAACCGTCCGTCGCCTCAGAAGGGGGAAGCAGTGCCTCACCAGTACTGTTTACAGTGCGGGGGGGAGACTGCTGACCTCGACTGGTGATGTTGTCGGGCGGTGGAAAGAATACTTCGAGGGTCTCCTCAATCCCGCCGTCACATCTTCGATTCAGGAAGCGGGGACTGAGGACTCAGACGACTCTCTCATCACCCGGGCCGAAGTCACCGAGGTTGTTCGTAAGCTCCTCGGTGGTAGGGCCCCGGGGGTGGACAAGAGCCATCCTGAGTATCTGAAATCCCTGGATGTTGTAGGGCTGTCGTGGCTGACACGTCTCTGCAACATCGCGTGGCAGTCGAGGACAGTGCCTCTGGATTGGCAGACCGGGGTGGTGGTCCCCCTGTTTAAGAAGGGGGACCGAAGGGTGTGTTCCAACTACAGGGGGTTACACACACTCCTCAGCCTCCCTGGAAAGGTCTATTCCAGGGTACTAGAGAGGAGACTTCGGCCAATAGTCGAACCTCAGGAACACTGGAGAGGTTTTTACCCTGCATCGGGTGCTCGAGGGTTCATGGGAGTTCGCCCAACCAGTCCAGAGAAGGCGTTCGACTGTGTACCTCGCGATGTCCTGTGGGGGGTGCTCCGGGAATATGGGGTACGGGGCCCTCTACAAGGGGCTGACCGGTCTCTGTATGACCGGAGCAAGAGCATGGTTCGCATTGCCGGCAGTAAATCAGACCTGTTCCCGGTGCATGTTGGCCTCCGCCAGGGCTGCCCTTTGTCACCGGTTCTGTTCATCACTTTTATGGACAGAATTTCTAGGCGTAGCCAGAGGTCGGAGGGGATCCGGTTTGGGAACCACAGAATTTCATCTCTGCTATTTGCAGACCATGTTGTTCTGCTGGCCTCATCGGACCGGGCCCTTCAGTATGCACTGGGGCGGTTTGCAGCCGAGTGTGAAGCAGCCGGGATGAGGATCAGCACCTCCAAGTCTGAGGCCATGGTTCTCGACCGGAATAAGGTGCTTTGCTCTCTCCAGGTCGGTGGAGAGTTCTTGCCCCAAGTGATGGAGTTTAAGTATCTCGGGGTCTTGTTCTCGAGTGAGGGAAAAGGGGAGCGTGAGATTGATAGACGGGTTGGTGCAGCGGCAGCAGTGATGCGGTCGCTGTATCGGACTGTCATGGTGAAGAGAGAGCTGAGTCACAAGACGAAGCTCTCGATTTACCGATCGATCTACGTTCCCACCCTCACCTATGGTCACGAGCTTTGGGTAATGACCGAAAGGATGAGATCGTGGATACAAGCGGCTGAGATGAGTTTCCTCCGCAGGGTGGCTGGGCGCACCCTTAGAGATAGGGTGAGGAGTTCGGTCATCCGGGAGGAGCTCGGGGTGGAGCCGCTGCTCCTCCACATCCAGAGTAACCAGTTGAGGTGGCTCGGGCATCTGATCCGGATGCCCCCTGGACGCCTCCCTGGGGAGGTGTTCCGGGCATGTCCTACCCGGAGGAGACCCCGGGGAAGACCCAGGACTCGCTGGAGAGATTATGTCTCCGGTCTGGCCTGGGAACGCCTCGGGATCCCCCGGGAGGAGCTGGAGGAGGTTTGTGCGGACCGGGAAGTTTGGGCTTCCCTGCTTCGAATGCTGCCACCGCGACCCGACCCCGGATAAGTGGTAGAAGAAGGTGAAGGTGAAGGTGATCAAGCAATGAACATTTACCTGCAAATACTTTGTAGAAAGTGATTGGTGCAGTGACATTGCGTTTTTGGAGTTCCAACCGATGGCCTGCAATGTCAGCATGTCCACCCGCGCTAAACAATGCGCTGAACATGTTTTGACAGAATTACCAGGTGTAACAAAAATATCAGATACTTGATAGCTACTGTACTTGCCTGCCTTTGACATGCATTTGGTTGTAATGGCACACCGGGAGAGGAAACTATTAACCTATTCCACTTCCTCACCAGCAGCTGTCCCAGCTCCATCTTGGTATTTTCCACTGCACTGCACCTAAATGTGGATGAGGTAACGACTGACTGACACTTATAATTCTCAATGGTGCGGCACACATAAGGCAGTTCTATTTCATATGTGCTCCGCCCTCTAACGGCCTTCGCAATTGGTAAATCCACATCGAGGCACTGGCCTCGGCCTGAGACTTCGACAGATTGGCTCTCCGCCCAGGAAGGCACCACCCACCACGTATAACTCTCCCCTGCTCCCGCCGCTCTGCTCCTTTTTCCACTCAGCCTGCGACTACAACCATCGGGTTATTATGGAGCGTTCCTGTGCGTCCTGCGCTGATGTTCTAGGTGAGTCCGACAAGCATGACGCCTGAGGATGGTTTGGACGGATGTCACCGAGGAGGATAAGCGGCGTTTCTATGAGGAGGAAGTCCACCTGAAGATTTTCCCCGATGACGACGACCCGGGGATGGTGGACGAGGGCGTGAGTACTCCGGCGGGGCCTAGCCTGAGCAGGAACCCGATGGACGAAATGCCCCAACTTTTCCGCGAGGCAGCGGAGACACTCGGGGTGTCCCTCCCTGCCCAGGCGGAACCAGAGGAGGAGGACTTCTCAAAACCTTTGTTCGCTAAGGCTGCGAAGAAGGCGTCCAGACCCTCAGCCACGGTTCCCAAGATGGCCAGGCTTTGGGCCCACTCGGCCAAGGATCTCCAGGCGCCGCTGACAATCAAGGCGCCGCCGAGGGGATATGCCGTTTACTCCACTGTGGAGGGCGTCGATCCCACCAGGGGGCTGCCACCTCTGGGGGACACGCTTGGGTTGTGTCTGGCGCCAAACTCTGAGGAGAAAGAGCGCGTTACTGCCACCTTCCTGGACCGGGCTTATTAGTGCGGCATGCACGTCCCTTCCCTGGCGAACAACATGACCTTCCTGGCGGCGTCCATGGACAGGCTGTTCGAAAAAGAGTCCGTGTCGGGGGACGAGCTCAGGAGAATCCAGCTATCTAACGCGGCCCTCCAGAAAATGGCGCTGGCGGCCTCGGTGGACGGTGCACGCACGTGCGCCCTCACCCAGATGGCGGCCCGCAACCGGTGGCTCGGGAAGACGGGGCTCAAGGAACCGGATCGGAGCGCCGATCTCCAACGACACGCTGTTCGGCTCCAACGTCTCGGGCCTTATGGAATTGATGGAGACCCGGAAGTCATCGGCCAAGCTCTCCGAGCACTTTCGCATGGCCCAGAGACCTCCGGCGCCTCATTCCAGAGAACGTCCAGGCCAGAGAGTCGGCAGAGAGGACCCCTTTCACCGCCGCGAGGGTCCCCAGCCTTCGACTTCATTCGCCGGTCCTTCATCTGCCGCTCCCCGTGGTAGGACACCCTCTCTCAAGCGCCCAAGATCTCTCTCTGCTGCCAATAAACCACAGAAGAAGTATCTTGTGTCGTCTGATGCTTTTATTGCATGCGGGGCTTCACACTCGGGGTCGGCTTCTACGTACCGGCCTGAGCCCGGTTCCGTAGGCCTCCCTCGTGTCCAGGCTTCGTCTTCGCTAGCCAAAAAGGCTAAGCTAACACTAGCCTCCTCGACCACCGGCCAGCTTGCACCGCCCGTGCCAAGCCGGCCCCGTTCAAGTGCTTCAAACCTCCAGGTGAGTGCTGATCGGCCCAAGGTACTTCATTTCCCAGCGGCCTCTGCAGCTGTCATCTCTGGCAGCCATCTTGCACCGCCTGCCTCCGGGAGGTCCCGCCCGCCTTCTCCAAGCGCTCGGGTGAGTGTCGTCACGAGTGGCCATTTTGCTTCGCCTCGGTCAAATGAACCCAGGTGGTTTCCGGACCTGATCAGCTTGGCGACGGGTCCCCCCTGGACAATCCCAGACACTCACGGGGCTCTGGTGCAGGATCGGGGCCGGCTTCGGTCCACAAAAAATAATGGTCGAATTCAGCTCTGAGGTGTACAATTCTTTATAAAATTATTTAAACATATCATTGATTTTTAATGGGTCTGCAGTTACTCCCGAATCAGTTTTTAATTTTGGAATTAGTTGTGACACTGACATTTGTTTCAACTGATGAGCTAGTAATTTACTCGTTTTCTCACCTTGTTCAAAAAACTTAGACCTAGTACACAGAAGCTGCTCTGTGGTATACTTCGTCATAACATCATACTCGGCCTGCAATAATATTCGTTTCTTATAAGTGTCTGGTGATTTGGATATTGGATACTCTTGATCTAATTTTGCTATATTATTTGCTAACTGTCATTTTTACTTTACGCTTTTTATTTCTGTGGGAAACGTAGGATATAATCTCACCTCGGATAAAGGCTTTTAATGTCTCCCACGACAGAGAAGGTGATGTGTCTGGGGTTTTGTTGGTTTCCGTGAAGTAATCTATACGCTGAGAAATTAGATTGACAAAGTCGTCCTCTTGTAGCAATGATGTATCCAGTGGCTAAATCGGACGAGCGATGGAATATTTTAGAAAATTAACCCTCATTGAGGTGGATGCATGATCTGAAAGAATGATTGCATCATAATGGCAATCCGATATTGCGTTCAAAAGTTTTTTGTCCACTAAAAAAAAAAATCTATTTGTGTGAAAGTATGGTGGACATGAGAGAAAAAAAGTACTCTTAACTAGATGGATAAGATGTCCACTATTGGTCTACAATATTAAACTCTTCCATAAATTGTTTGAGAACTTTAGCCGACCTCGATACCGAGCTGAAAGTGGTAGAACGATCTAAAGTTGGATTTAGCCAGCAGTTAAAATCACCTCCCATTATAAGATGTCCTGTTGATAAGTCAAGCAACATGGAAACTACATTTTTGAAAAAAGATTCATCTGTCACGAGCCAAGGATGTGGGAGCGGGACCCAAGCGCAGTGGTGAAAGTCACAGTGAGGCAGGAGCGAGTCAGAAATATTTTAATAATTATATAAATATATAAATAATTCACTAACAGAAACACAACTGAAAGCGTCACCGAACCGGGAGAAAACTAACTTAAATCACAAGGAACTAGAGGAGACGAAAGCACAATGAACCGAGAATCAATCACAAATGAAACCAGGAAACGCATGGAAACTGGGATAAACAAAACACTAACTCAAGGCACCAGGGTTACAGACAAAGTAATCAAAATGAGCTAGCAAGTGCACAGAACAAGAGAACAAACAAGAACCAATTTACTACAGGGAACCAAAGGAGAAATCACAGGGAAACAATGAGTCAAACACAGGAACTAGGAGAGACGATCACAGGGAGCAATGAGAGACGATCTGGAGTCCAGGTGTTTTTGTACTTGGGTGATCAGGGAATAATTGGCTCCAGCCGTGTGCCACACAAACAGGAAGGACGAAGGGAGAAAACAAAACAGGACTCACATGACAAAATAAGCAAAATAATGAGTCATGACATCAACATCCCAATTTGGTCCATACAAATTCACCAAAGTTATTTTTAAATTATAAAGCTGTCCTATTAGAATTATAAACCTGCCAGTGGAGTCTGAAATAGTTTTACAATGAATAAAGGCTACAGTCTTGTGAATAAGAATGCCAACGCCCCTAGATCTGCTACTGAAGGATGAAAGAAAACCTTGGCCAATCCACCCCTTCTTTAATCTGACAACATCTGTATTTTTCAAATGAGTTTCTTGTAAAAATATTATCTGAGAACCAAGATGTCGTAAATAATGTAGAACTTTACTTCATTTGATTGGATTATTAAGCCCTTTCCCGTTTAGACTGGTGAATTTTATTTTGTTATCTGGTAGCAAACTGGACTGCAACTAATATTCAAAATTCTGAAACACACACAATCTATCAGTGAATGAGGATAACCAACACATTTTACAGTGGGACATGCACCGTAACCCTCCCCAAAAAAACAAAAACAGAGTGGCAACCTTCAGAACTGGTTGCCAACCACAGCTACCCCTCTCAACATTGGCAGAAGCACCATACATCAAGGTGCGTGCTCTAAAACCCCCTAACCAAGAACAACTGTCGCTTCTCCTGATGTAGCCATCAGCAAACGTGGGAATATTAATCAGTTGAAAGGTAATATGTCGGTGCCCATACATGGTACCATGATTAACCTGAATTGAACTCTCAAGAACAAATAGTCAGCATAAAACAGCATTTCAAAATCCACTTATTGATACAAAAACTTATATTATGACAAAATCAAATTGACAGGTGTCACGCTATTATACTATTTCACTCACTTGCTGAAACCACTGGTGTTTGCAAAGTGTTCCGAACAAAGTCCATGGCCTGTTCCGGTTCAACAAAGCTCCTCGTGCGGTCGTTTTGCGGAGTGATGATCTGACAAAGTGGTTGATTTAATTCCAACTTTAACCTGAATCATGCGTTCAAACTCTCCCGGGTCATGTTTGAGTTGCATCTTCTGGTGTATCAAAAATCAACACAAACGAGCTTGGTTATGTTAAAGCATGTTTATTGGTTCAATTAAATGTCAGTTATTTAGGTATTATTTCATATATGTTAAGCATGTTGGTTGTGTTACTCACCACGAGGCCTTCAGGTAAAAAGGAGGACGTGGCGGCTCACTTCCTGGTTTTATCACCTTGGTGATGTCATTAGTGACATCGTGGAAAGTTTCAACTGTGGGGGAGGCCAAGGTAGGGAACTGTTTTGTTTTGTTTTATTATATATGATGGAGTGACGGAGCGAGGCTGAGCGTTATGCGGCAGATTGTGTTCAAAGTATGGTGAGCAGAGGACTTTGTTTCTTACTGCAGAAATGAGTTATGGTTCCTGTTGAGAGGTGCAGTCCATATTCAAACGCTTAAAGAGAGAAGCGGGCAGGCCAGAGAACAGAGGCTGCAGTGTGCAGAGGTGTGCACTAGTGATACTTCTTCTTCTACCGCTTATCCAGGGTTGGGTCGCGGAGGCAGCATTCGTAGCAGGGAAGCCCAAACTTCCCGGTCCGCACAAACCTCCTCCAGCTCCTCCCGGGGGATCCCGAGGTGTTCCCAGGCCACACACTCACTCCAGCGAGTCCTGGGTCTTCCCCGGGGTCTCCTCCCGGTAGGACATGCCCGGAACACCTCCCCAGGGAGGCGTCCAGGGGGCATCCGGATCAGATGCCCGAGCCACCTCAACTGGTTCCTCTCGATGTGGAGGAGCAGTGGCTCCACCCCGAGCTCCTCCCGGATGACCAAACTCCTCACCCTATCTCTAAGGGTGCGCCCAGCCACCCTGCAGAGGAAACTCATCTCAGCCACTTGTATCCGCGATCTCATCCTTTCGGTCATTACCCAAAGTTCGTGACCGTAGGTGAGGGTGGGAACGTAGATCGATCGGTGTGTGCACAAGTGCGTAAGAATAATTTCTGTTCAGTCAGTCTTTTCAGTTACGCGGAGTTAACTGTTGAGTTTCTTTGCAATCCATGGTTTTTCTTTTATTTTTTCCTGGCTATTTTTGCATCCTGGAGCAGCTTGTTCATAAATTTCTTTGAAGCAAGAAAAGTGTCTCCAGCGTCTGCCTCCTACACCTACTCTGGCCTGGATTACCACGGATGAGGAGAGTCGCCGGGTAGCGGATACCAAATCTGACATCAGTGCATAGTCGAAGCTCCCGCTTCACCAGTCCAAACGCCGCACACTTTTTCGCCACCGCAGCGGTGAAGTCCGGGAAGATGCATTGTTTTTTCCGTTAAATGTCATCGAAGGTTTCCCCGCTGTGCTACGAAGAATACGATTCCTCATCTGGTATTGGTTCACTCTGATCACGGGTCGTGGCGGTTCTCCCTCCTTCGACTTCGCACGTAGTGCGCGATGCGCCCTGTCCAAAATCGGCTGTACATCCAGAAGCAACTCTTTCAACGTTTTCCGAATTCCGCCGGGCGCCCATCCTCCGAACCTTCTGGTAGACCGATTACTCGGATGTTATTACGGCGTGAGTGAGCTTCCAGTTCTTCACACTTCTTCTCCAAGGCATCCACTGTTGAAGTCAGCCTCGCCATTGTGGCTTCGAGACTTGCCATCTTGTCACCGTGTTCATTGGCTAACGTTTCTAGCTCCAATAAAGTTTCCCTCTGTGACTTCATTTTCACCTTGAATGTTTCCAGAGCAGCTTTCACCTCCTTCTTGACGGTCTCCGAGATTATAGCTTCAAACTTCCCGATTATATCTGCATGCATCTCATCCATCATCACCTTTATGCTAAGTAGCATAGCCTCATTAGATGGCGACTGCTCCGGCGACTCTGGCTCCGTGGATGTCTGCGGCCTGGCACGTCTTGCTTGACTCACTCTTCGCACGTGAGGTAGCCATCATCGGAAAAATGCGACAGCAATGAAGAAAAATAGTAAAACAGTCTTTTAGAGCTTAATATTTGTAAGTTCGGGCACCAAAAACAATTAAATTTAATTATCCCCAGAGACGCACTCTAAAACACGTCTTGCATCGTCAACGCTCACGAGCGCCCCTGAAAACATCAACATTTAAATACTCACCAATAACAGCAGGCTCGTAGCAAGATCATATCATAACTGGCGCCCAGGTGCCTCTTTGGCAGTAAGACAGTCCAAATGAAGGGATCTTGACTCCCACCAACGCTGAGATGCCCTTTCCTGACGTAATAACCACGACGTGGCATTATTCAATTGAGGAATTGCAGACGTGTCCTGTTAGCTACATTTACTGACTGACTGACTCTTCATATTGAGATGTAAAACCTTTCCTGTCTCCACACTGGACCGTGGTAGAGTGTCACAGGGGAGGTGCTCGCTCTTGACACCTCCCAGGCTGGAGCGCACACTCCAGGATTTGATGTCCTGTTGTCGGCTGGAGCTCGGACAGGGATGAGGAGAGTCTCAGACAGAGCATTACTTGGTTTATTACCTTGTCATAGCCGCAATGCACAGAACCGCACACTCAGAGCTGGAGACACAACAAGCACCTCGAGAGAGTGCCAGCTCTCTCGAGAGTGCCGTCTCTTCACTCGGCAACCCCTCCCACATGCAGCGGCCACACACATAGACGCACAGCACACCGACAGCAGACATTCTACATTCACTACAACAAAAGCCTATTTTAAGGCTTGGAACGCATTATTTCTTCGCTTCTCGAACGGCTGTCTGGAACGGATTGTGGTCGAGAACCGAGGTACCACTGTAGTAGATAAGCGAGTGACCGCATGAACGAAATGCCTTGGGACCGAGTTAATAAAACAGTCAGGGGAGCGATTGATGGACACTGAGTGTCTTCTGCAATAAGTACGGACCAGTGGTGCTTTCCCCTGGACCAGGGCCCTCATTTATAAACAGTGTATACCATAATTTATCGTACACGATATACCGCCAAACACAATCTCCACGATGACAATTCTGCATCTCACAATACATTCGACAAACACATGACACACTCGCTGCATTGGACTTGCTCACCAGCTCCATGGGATTTGACAGCCGACACCGGCGTGTGACAGCTGTGGAGATTGTGGTGGACTTTCGGTCACAATCGTAGTTTTTAGCTTATTTTTAATAAAGGGAACCTTTGATAATGACACTGGTCGACTCTGAGTCTCTGGATCTGTGTTTATTTTATTAGATGGAGTGGTCCCCATAGGTTCTCTGACGCTGTCGTCTGCCTTGGTTCACATCAACACACAAGTTTATTTATAAATATAATATGATTTTTTTTTTGTAATATAAACTCTTCTAGTTGCTGTTCACCCCATTGTGTATGAAGTTATGTCAGAAGCCCCGTAGACTGGAAATTGCGGTAATCTATACTCAATTCAGGATGAATTTTGCGCACACGCGCAGCTTACAGGGAACATTGGTGATATGTGTTCCAAAAAAATTTTGTATATAGTCATCACTATGGGAGACACTTTAGTGAGTGGGCAAGTATGATGGCATGCCAGTTTGCACAATATGCTGAGCATATTGTCAAAAGGGGGTATTGCCACAAACCTGTGCTCCCACCTCCGCATGTCATCATTGTGGCAGCCCTGGTCTCAATATTAGTCTTTTTATTTTTGTTTCCGCGTTGTGAGGTTTGTTATTTACCTGGATTTTAAGTGATGTCCCATTCATGATGAGTTCCTACTGTGAGCATCACTCATGAGTCAGTAGGAACTTGTGTGGTATGAAAAAGCAAGTGAGAGAAAAATCCATTCGACCTGTCCAGCTCTAAATTATTTATTCAATTACTGTTTTTGCAGAGAGTGTGCCTTCCTGATAACTTCACAACTATTTACAACTGGCTGCCAGGCCAAGATAACAAAAGGAGAGGTTTCGACTTAATGGTGTTCCTGAAACTCCTGAGGCTGCCAAAAAGTCCCCCGGGCCACTGAGAACTCATGAGCATATTTCACATTTCCTAACAGTGTAGCCGATTGTGAGGCCGTGCGCTTAAGTGCTATGTTAAAAAAAGAGTAAAACCAAAACAAAGTGATTTCACGACTGTGCACTTATTGGTGTTTCATTTACTCATTACTCATGTCTATCTGCTGCCGGCCCTGATCATCTGTAGCAAATTGTTTCATTACCTTTGCTGCCATCCATTTTGTTGTTATCTAGCCCAAAGCCGTGGAGCAGACGAGGGAACAGAAGAAGAAGTATGACTGCTGTGGTGCAGACGGCGCTCTCATGTCCAGATACCAATTATACTCACCATTCACTCATCACTTTAGAGAAGTACAGATGTTTTAATCTCATGTTTTCACTGAGGCCAAGGAGGTTGGGTTGGCCAAGGAGAGAAGGCCAGTGAGAGAGAGGCTCACAAGCCCATGATAACTTAGATGGATCAAAAATGTGCCACAGGATATCCCAGCATGGTGCCGGATAATCTTCCCACTCTGGCCGGAGAATACAAACACATTCCACTCCACAGAACAAGGGACGATCATTTGAATTAGAAAGAAATAAACATTGAACTCAGATGTTTGTCGCCAGTTATTTTGTTGAGGACCAGTGTTCCCTCTGAACTTCGTGCTTGCACAGTTACACAACCCTCATGTTTTCCACACACAGCAAGTCTGTGCAGTGCGTAACATGATATCTGAGTAAATAAAATAAACTTACTGCAATTCATTCAGTCATTATATGAACACAATCAAGCGGTCTACCACGTTGAATGTCTTGGTGTGTGACACGTCAACAACGAGCAAAACTCAGTCAGGAAATATGATAGCTGCAATTTCACTCGCAAATAATGAACGAAATGTTCACACAAAAAATATGCACCTGGTGCGCAATGACATCGTGCTGCTTAAGTTCACATGTACGAAGTTGTTGTTTGGATGGAAGGCTGAATGGGGAGGGAATGGTGTCGACCTTCTGCTGACTTTCCTGGCTGCCAGTACAGCCAGAGGAGAGTCGGCAACCAAGTTCCCGTTTTCAACAGATCTCTCATCAAGTATTTTTTTAAAGGAGTCTGCAGATTCTGCCCATCTTCTGGCCCCATGGGAGATTCAGCAGGACAGCAAGTTACTCTGGATATCCTTTCATTGAAAATGGCCCTGCCCCTAACAGTCTCCTCGATGAAAAGAGTGAGCGGCCAGTACGCCCTACCTTTCAATTCAGACTGTCTTTTGGTGTAACTGTCTCTTCTGTCACCCGTATACCTAGAGAGAGCCTTGTTACGCCTTCTGCTCCAGCTCACGAGAACTCTGCTATGCACAGACTGTGCCTGGTAACTATTCTAGAACGCAGGAAATTTTGTTCATTTTCAGTGGCAGAGAATGTGAAACTCCGGAGCCCTCTAGTCTTCGTCGCCCAACTGCCACCTCAGTTAATAATGAACTGTACTGCCTTCTGCCATGTAGTCCCTGCAAGAATTTTCCTATTGCAATGTCTTTCTAGAGGTTCACTTTGGAGAATGATGTTCATGTTAGGTGGCGTTATGTTCTTTCACACATTTTCTTGTTGACAATATTGCTAACCGACGACAAGCAAAACAGCCCCTTTAAGTATCTGATTATGAGATATATTAAAAACAAAATGAAAAACAAAATATTTTTTGGTGTCGAGTGAGCATGACAGCTATGGAGTTTTGCTCACGCAAGAGACTCATAACCATCATATCATCTTGCTCAGTTATCAACACAGATGGCAGGGGCTGCCAGGCAAGGTACCAGTTCACTGATGTGGAACAATTCCGCTTCCAATTTTTGCTGAAATTATTCCCCTGAAGAATAATGTCTTGCCATGTTGTTGTTTGTTGAAAACATGAAATCACATCAGAAACAATCTCCCAAAGCTAAGCTGGTGGTTTGGAATGGTCCAAATGAATCTTCTTTTGATAAGCATTATTTCTCTATTCCTCTTTTCATTACTTCATAAATGTTGCATGAGTGAAATTCTTAGGTCAAGTGGCCTTTGAGGTGAAAACATTTTTTTTTATTAGAAAAGCTGTAAGTGGATATTCTTCACAAATGAACGTATGCTGTAACGTTGACGCTGCCAATCGAAACAAAGAACAAAACTGTTCTGAAGTGTAAACTTCATGACTGTATGACTTGAAGAAGAATAAGTAAACTATGATATCAATATGAGATGTCAGCGCCCTGAGGCCCAGCTCCACAGATCAAGCATGGGAAGAGCGTGCCGGCAGGAAAACTGCAGTTGGTCTCCCTCCACCAGAAGCAACATCAGAACCGATGTCAAACAAAAGTGGCAAGAGTTCAAACGCAGAAGAATGATTATTGCTTTGAACCGGTGACCTCAACCACCAGCTTTGCTGCTGATGTGTATTCATGACGGCGAGGCAGAGAGAATAGCTGGCCGGCTTTGGGAGAATCCACACACACATTATAGAGCACTTAATCTGCACTTTGATGGCCTGAACCTTTCATAATGCTCCAAGGCAATGGGAAAAAAAACACGCTCAAAGATGACCCTGACCTGAACCTCCACCTCTCATTTCAGACCAGAAGCAGGAGAGGAGGATTTATGTATAAAAAAAAAAAAAAACACACACAACCCGAGGCACTTGCAATGCAGCGCTCTTTATCCAGTGTCCAGCATCCTGATGGAGGCAAGACCACCACCTGGACACACATCAACACTCAAATCAAATGAGATTCAAAATAGTATGTTTTAGTTGCATGGCGATTGCATGAGATTTACAAACAAATTATATGAATATGATATGAAAACAAAAGGAATTTGGTGAGAGGATGACAATTTATTTATTTAGAATCAGAATCAGCTTTTTTTTTAAGGTCACTGAGGATCCCACCAACTAGGAAAGTGCTTTGGAACAGCGTGCAGTAATGAATAAAACATAATAATAATAATAATAATAATAATAATAATAATAATGTTGCAATAACATTCTCTGCTGGGCCTTCTTGATGAGAGACCTGATGGTCGGCTCCCATTTTGAGTCTCCTAGTGATGGTGGTTCCCAGCAAATAGAAGGGATACACAATGGAAATGGGTGACTCATGTGTCATCTGCAAACTTGATCAGCTTCACGGACTGGTGGCTGGATGTGCAGCAGTTTGTGCACAGGGAGAAGAGCCATGGAGAGACAACACAGCCTTGTTGAGGGTCTGAATGTCCGAGACAAAGCTTGTCTTCAAGAAGAGCTGGGAAAATCGGGTTAAAAGCAGAGCTGAAGTCCACAAACAGGATCCTGACATAGGTTCCTTGGGAGTCCAGATGCTCCAGAATTAAGTGAAGAACCTGGTTTACTGCATCATCTACAGTACAGATCTGCAGGCTCTATACGCAAACTGCATTGAGTCAAGGAGGGGAGCAGTGATGGATTTCAGGTGGGATAAAAACAGGATCTCAAAGGACTTCATGACCACAGACGTCAGTGCCACCGATCTGTAGTCATTCAGACCTGTGATCCTTGGTGTCTTTGGAACACAAATAATAGTAATAATAGTGGAGGATTTAAAGCAGGCAGGAACATGACAGGACTCCAAGGATGCATTGAAGATGTCCATGAACGTTGGAGCCAGTTCAGTGGCACAATGCCTCAGGATGGCAGGGGAAACTGTTCGACCCACTGCTTTCCGAAGATACAGCTTCCTGAACTGAGTGAGCACGGCTTGCTCCAGGACGTCAAGAGACGGAGGAAATAGGGGAGGGGGTGGCTCATCAGTGACTGTGTCTGTCTTTGTTGTGTCAGTGAATTTGTCTGGAAGGGGAGGCAGGAGTGTCCACTGAGGCGTTGGGGAGAATGGCTGCTCAAAACGACAGTAGTCATTCTAGTCCTGCGCAAGAGCGAGGTTGTTCAGAGTAGGGGGAGCATGTGACCACTTTGTGCCCACCTTGAGCCCTCTCCACACTGCAGCCGAGTCATTGGCTGAAAACTGCTGCCTACGTTTATCTGAGGTCCTACAGCCTTTGCTTTCTTCAGCTCCCACTGAAACTGATACTTCAGCTCTTTATAACAGTTTCTGTGCCCACTCTTGTGAGCTGCCTCTTTGTCCCGTCAATTCTGGGTGAGTTTCGCTGTGAACCAAGGTTTGTCATTTGCATAAATCACCTTGGTGCGCGTTGGAACGATGCACTCTTCACAGTAGCTGATCCATGAAGTCACAGTCTCTCTAAATTCGTCCTGATTATTGGTAGCAGCCGTGAACATTTCCCAGTCTGTGGTCTCCATACAAGTCTGCAGCTCCTCATCAGATCTCCATGCTCCTCACAACAGGCTTTGCAAAGCTTCAATCTCTGCATGAATGTGGGAACAAGATGAAGTTTCAAGTAGTCAGAGAGTCCCAGTGCAGGTCAAGGAAGGCCGTTACAAGCATTGTGCAGCGATGTGTAACAGTGATCCAACACGCTCTGCTCTCTGGTGGGACATTTTACCACCATCGCTCAGATTCGCCTTGTTGAAGTCACCAAACACAATAACAGGAGAGTCCGGAAAAGTTTGCTCCACATGCAGGACCTGGTTCGCGTGCACACACTGAGCCTCATTAATGTCCACGCTCAGCATCCGTACACGGCAGCCTGAATGAATGAAGTAAACTCACGTGGGGAGTAAAATGTCTTACAGTTCACTATAAGACATTTCAGAGAGGGAGAGCAGTGCTGAAAAATCATAGTCACATCCGTAAACCAGCGATCGTTAATGTAGAAACATACTCCTCCTATATATTGATAGCAACCCATTTGAAGGTGCATAACTGCTATGTGTCAGCAACATGAGCCAAAACCAGGACAGCATAACCATCAACACCACAGCATATAAGTAGCCCATTACAGCAGGATCTGACCTGAAGTTCATTCATAAGTAAACTCCGTGATGACTCAGTGTTCAGTGATTGTGGCAGATCTACAGTAAACCTTCCGGTCGGTATGTGACCAACACTTCCACAACCGAGTTCACCTCCATTGACAGTGCGTTTATTGCTGCAGACGCAATGTCATAGGCTTTTGTGCAAAACAAGGGGTTCAAATTTCAACTCATGCTGAGCTGAGCCACATTATTGCGGACCAGTGAGATGGTCGCGTCTACATGTGTGGATGAACTATTCCAGAGTGCCCTGTAGCGCCCACTACAGACTACCAAAGGAAAGATATGAAGTCATGACTTTAAGGTGTTCCCATTATTTTGTCCAAGCCCTGTACACTGTTTAAGGAATCCTCAACAGCCCATCTGTGCAAAGAGCCATGATATTTAAAGAAAGGGGAGAGAAAGTAATTCATTCATGTTGGTTTGTGGAAGATCCTGAAGTGAAACAGAGGTTTGCCTCAACTGTCGCTTTATTTTGAGTAATAATCATAATGTCTGTGGAAGCTGCTTCCCCAGCTCATCGTATAACCACCATGCTTGAAGGATGGCCATGAAGGCCTGTGACCAGGCCTAATGCATGCAAATTTAAATCAGCTGGCACATTCCTGCTGACTGTCAAAGTGCGACTTATCCGTGGAAGCGCTTACTAAGCTAATGAATTCACACAACCCTGAGTCTTTCACCCTTAATCCAATCAAAGGTACTAAAGGGACAAGGTGAGTCTTTATGAACGACCATCATCCCTCAGAGAGAACTCTACTGCAGGTGACAATTACCTCTGAAGTAATGTGCTTGTCATGATTACAATTTGCAGAGACAAATATCTCCAAGGCTCTCACAGACAAAATCAAAAACTACTGACTGAGCGATGCTCCAACCAGGAAACAGTGACTCCTGGCGCAGTATCAAGTAGTGATGAATCTTTTTTTGAGTCGTACAGTTCTTAGTTCCGCCACCTAGTGGCGACACACAATATTGCAATTGAATTGTAATTGCGGTTGGATTTAAACGTCAATTTAATTGACTTTACCAACATTTTACAAAAAAAAAACAAAAAACTAAGTGTGAAGCATGGCATGCTGTTAAACAATCTTGGCCAAATTTTGCAATTTTTTTCTGTTTGCAGACATACTGTATGCAATTTACTGCTTGAACGAGGATGTGGTTGGGCATCATTGCATGGTATAAATGTCCAACCAGCACAACCTTAGAGCCACTGATGCCTTAGTTAGTTAGATTTATGCATAACACAATTCATATAGCATAGTCGAAACTCTCTTTGAATGTTGGCCTTGTGTGCCAAATGATCGGATTGTTCAAAGAACGACACATCACTAGTATCAAGAAGGCTACTGCTATAATCACTCTGGGATCTGTCTGTTAATAAGCGTAATGACAGACTCTCAAATGTATTGATGTGTGTTTCTACATCAACAATCGCTGGTGTACAGATGTGACGGTGATTTTTCAGCACTGCTCTCCCTCTCTGGAACGTCCTATATTCAACTGTAAGACATTTTACCTGTGCGAGTCTGCTTCATTCATTCTGGCTGCCGTGTACATTGTGCCGAGCGACGACGATCACAAGGCTCTGTGCATACTGGTGGACCAGGTCCTGCATGCGGAGCGAACCTTTCCAGACTCACCTGTTATTGTCCTTGGTGACTTCAACAAGGCGAATCTGAGTGAGGAGCTTCCCAGGTACAGGCAGGTGGTAAAATGCCCCACCAGAGAGCAGAGCGTGTTGGATCACTGTTACACATCGCTGCACAACGCTTATATCTCCCTCCCTCGAGCTGCACTGGGACTCTCTGACCACTTGATGATACAGCTTGTTCCCACTTACGGAGATTGAAGTTTGCAAAGCAGGTGTTGATGAGCATGGAGAGTGAATATGTAGACGAGCTGCAGACTTTTATGGAGACCACAAATTGGGATGTGTTCATGGCTGCTACCAATAGTGAGTTAAGCAAATGACAAACCATGATTCACAACAAAAAGCTGCAGTGTCGGAGCGGAGCCAGTGCATGCGGCTGGCGATGACTGTCTTGGACACACAGACCTTCAATATCGGGTCTCCTTAGGGCTGTGTACTCTCAATAGCTCTTCTCCCTGTACACAAACTGCTGGACTTCCAGTCACCAGACATTTAAGATGATCAAGTTTGCGGATGACGCCACCATCACCGGGCTCATCTCAGGTGGAGATGGCTTTCAGGAGCGAGGTGGACTGGCTGGTGTCCTGGTGCAGCCACAACAACCTGGAGCTGAATGCCCAGAAGACAGTGGAGATGATTGTGGACTTCAGAAGAGTCACAGTTCCTCTATCCCCTCTCATGATGGCTGAGTCACCCATTTCCATGGTTCCCTCATCAAGAAGGCCCAGTAGAGAATGTTCTCAGCCGACTAAGATGCTGTTGCTGTTCTACACCGCCATCATTGAGTCTATCCTCACCCTTTCTTCTTCTGTGTGGTACAGCAGCGAGGGACAAGGTACAAGGGCAGACTACAGGGCATTCAGATCAGAGCCGACCATTCTCACCCTGGTCATGGACTGTCCCTCAACAACTTCATTTTATGGCTTATCAAATTTATCCCTCTACAGCTGCCACAACACTGGACATTTCCCTTGTTCTTGAAGATGGGCACCAGCACACCTCTCCTCCATTCCTCAGGGATCTTCTCACTCTCAAAGACCTTGTTAAATGTTCTAGTCAAAAAGTCTACTGCCACCGCTCCTAAACACTTCCACACCTCCACAGGTATATCATCAGGACCCACTGCCTTTCCACTCTTCATCCTCTTCAATGCCCTTCTCACTTCAGCCTTACTAATCTTTGCTACGTCCTGGCCTACAATGGCCACTCCTTCTACCCTTTCCCTCCTAACCAGCCTAAACACTGCAGCTGGAACTGTCACCAGGGAGTTCATGCACATCAACTAGTCAGAAATCCTGCTGCACACATATGAGTCAACAACGATGCCGGCCTTCCACAGCTTCCCTGAGACAGTCAGGTTGGCGCTTGATGGATACTGTGTGTTTTCTGCAATGAACTTGGATCACAAGTCACAGACTAGCGGTGCTTGCTCAAGACAGCATTAGAGCTAGGTGGAACACCTGGCTGTTTTAAACCGAATTTGCACCTAAAGATCTACAGGAGTTCCATTGGACTACGCCTCCACAACATTTCCAGGTTCCGATCACTTGGTTCGACTCCAGTCCAGAGTAAGCACCAAATCAGAGACAACAATCCCCTCCCAGACTGTGATGAGGCCAAGGGAAATTAACATACAAAGAACACAACCTATAATGAACAGACTGAAAACTAAGCTTTTTCATGTGACTCTACCAACTGAAAGTGTAGTTAATGTTCTTCCAAAATTGCTCCAAGACTATAAGAGTAGAGTCTTGGAGCGGTTCACAGCGGTTCAATATACCACTACAATAAATGTGGTATATTCAACCGCTTTGTGGTGGTGTAGCACTTTGGAACCCATGGCAGCAGTATCAGTTCTCTTGGTCTGACTTCAACTTCATGCATTTAGCGTTGAACTAATAACATTCTTCGCTCTTGGATGTTCTTTTACTCATTTAATTGATTGCTGTGTTTTTACGTAGTACATGTGATACGGCAGAAGTATGCACAGTGCCATAGTCCTAATATTTATGCTTTATTTATTTATGTGTTCTATAGTGGAGCGCTCAATTTGTGGCTTTCTACATTTACACGCCTGTTCTGCACTCCCTTTTCTTCTGCTTTCCCCGGTGTCCTGAATGATGCAGTACAAACTATACAAGTTGTTTTGGTTGGGCGCTGAGTTGTCATAATTTTGTCGAAGTGGCAAGGGTGAGTGTTACTCGTCCCCTTTAAGGACATTGCCATTGAAACATGTACATGTCCCCATTGGGAGCTGCACACACACATACACAAGCACATTTTCAGCCCCATTGCTCTGAATGGTTCCATACAGTGAAGACATATGTGTGGAGTGAATACCTGGGGTGAGCAAATCTCTCGGCATTTGGTCTGAGCACCATCGGTGTGCGTGTGTGTGTATGTCTGTGTGTGTATGTGCGGATGAATCAGGAGCAAATACAGATGATGGAGGAACAAGATGGATGTTGCAGTGCATTTTGTCGGTGGAATGAAAACGGGTGTCACTGTTTGTGTGAGTGTAAGGAAGAGCAGATGTAATCAAAGCGTGGGGATGCCAAGGTAATAACTCCACAGGGGGAAGCAGCAGAACGGAATCTTTCCTGGATGGGAAAACGGGAAGTAATCAAGAGGAAAAAGCACCAACAGATAAAATTGCAGTAGTTTGATTCTGTAGAGTCAATTTCCCTTTTAAGAAGCACACACTGTAATGTGGGTCCACCTGAAGTCTTGAATGAATGAAACCTTTTATGTTTTATATTTCTTAACTATTAACACTGGCACTGAGTCACGCTGTTAGAGCCACGATCACAATTGTCGGGTTTGGTTGTTTTGGGTGTAATTCTTTGGTTTGCCCAAGTGTGGCGCACTTATCAGTTGGGCTACACCAGGGGTGGCTCTTTGTTTCGGAATGTGGACGAGTATACGGTTCTTACCGTGTTCTCGCCATGAGAAAATGGACAATAAAAACAGATTGCAAGCCTTTAACACGATTCTTCCAGCTCTGCTTGAAGACAAGCTTCGCCAGCTCGACGTGCCTGACTCCCTCTGTAGATGGATTACAGACTTCCTGACCAGCCGGAGTCAGCGTGTGCGGCTGGGGACGACTGTCTCTGACACTCGGACCCTCGACATCAGGTCTCCTCAGGGCTGTGTTCTCTCTCCATGGCTCTTCTCTCTGTACACTAACTGCTGCACCTCCAGCCACGAGTCCGTGAAGCTGATCAAGTTTGCGGATGACACCACCATCATCGGGCTCATCTCAGATGGAGATGAGTCGGCCTACAGGAAGGAGGTGGAGCGGCTGGTGTCCTGGTGCAGCCACAACAACCTGGAGCTCAACGCCCAGAAGACAGTGGAGATGGTCATAGACTTCAGGAGAGTAACAGCTCCTCTGTCCCCTCTCATGTTGGCTGGTTCACCTATTCCTATTGTAGATTCCCTCTGCTTCAGAGGAACCACCATCACTGAGGACCTCAAATGGGAGCCAACCATCAGGTCCCTCATCAGGAAGGCCCAGCAGAGAATGTTCTTCCTGAGGTAGCTACGGAAACTACGACTGCCGACGAAGTTGCTGGTGGAGTTCTATACGGCCATCATCCAGTCCATCCTCACCTCCTCTATCACTGTCTGGTACAACAGCGCCACCTGCAGGGATAAGTGCAGCGCATCGTACGTTCTTCTGAGAAGGTGATCGGTTACAGCCTGCCACCTCTTCAGGACCTGTATGCCTCTAGGACCCAGAGATGTGCAGGTCAGATCAGAGCCGACCCTTCTCACCCTGGACAAGGACTGTTTGTTCCTCTTCCCTCTGGCAGGAGGCTACGGTCCATCCAGACCAGAACCTCCCGTCACAGGAACAGCTTCTTTCCCTCGGCCGTCAGACTGTTGAATTCGTGAACAGCCTTGTTGTTATTCATTTTATTTTATTTTATTTTATTTTATTTTATTTTATTTTTTGTCAGCACTTCATTCCAAAACACTTTCTTAGTTGGTGGGCTCCCCACTGACCATGGCAATACATTTGATTCTGATTTTGATTCTGATTCTGAACATGAGTAAGAAGAGAGTTCCCCACATTCAAGAGCTCAAGGTAGTGAAAACCCATCAAAAGACATGTTTCAACCAATATCCACCAATTCATGGTACCTTGTTTTTATCTTCTAATATACAATGTATTTCACATAAACATGGCTGAGGCAATGGTGTCCAGATCATTTGTTTCGTAGACAAGGTGCATGATGGACATTAGCAATACAGGTACCAGGAAAGAGATGAAGAGGAAGACAACCATTGTGGTGTATAGATGTGACAAGCAGAGACATGAAAAGATGTAAGTTGGGAGGATGGGTTAAGGTGTAAAGAAAAATAAGATTTCCTTGGAATGCATGTCATAAGGTTTTTCAGATGAGAACAAACACCTCATTGGTTCAACAATGTACAAAAACCTGGACCACCCTGGGTTGCCCACCCCTGGACTAAACAAAACCTTAGTTACTCTCAAGCATTCAAAACAGGAGTTTTAGACTGTCACTAAAAGGAGCTCAAGCGTGGAGTTCACCTGAAGCCATGTGCATTATTTAATTGCTTTCCTTACTTTGCTGACTTTTTCTGCAGCTTAATGTTGCTGGGACTGTCAGATGGATTCCCCCCTACACATATTCAAATTCCAAAGTGTGTCAGGTATATGTAGCTGGCAGCTCTGGCAGTCATCAGATTCACACAGCGCTACAGCCCCTAACTATCCTGAACTTTCCAGAGGACTTGGTGTTCAACACGCCTAAGTGCTGTTTCCTGCAGGTCCAGCTAAAGTCAGACCTGCATCAAAATACGGACATCCGAAACTATCATTACATGCATTATATTTATATATCAATAGTTAATGACGCGTACATGTTGATAAAAACTGGTTCCTGAGGTCGAACTGAGTCTTGATGATCAATTGGCCAAAAAGTGACTCAAGTTAAACTAAGTGGAGGAGAGGCAGCCTTGGCCCTGGAAAATGGCTCCCCTTCCTCCTCCGTCCTCCACTCTGCTTCGTTGTTAAAAGGACTGTCATCTCCTAAACACTGTACATTCATGATGAAAGATTAGATTAGATTAGATTAGATTGGATGAAGTAATGAACAGTTGTTTTCTGTAGTGTTGTGTTGTGTTGTGTTCTGTTTCTGGTTGTTTGTATGTTTGTCTTCTCATCCTTCTCTTTGTTCCTCTTCCCTCTGGCAGGAGGAACAGGAACAGCTTTTCCCCCTTGGCTGTCAGAATGATGAATTTGTGTTTTATGTATTATTATTATTATTATTATTATTATTATTATTATTATTATTATTATTATGATGTTTTTTATCCCCACTGACAATGGCATTAAAGCTGATTCTGCTGTTAAAAATTCTGTTACTCTCATCTGAGTTCATTTTATCCTTTGATTCTGTCTTTTGCTGCTTTTTGTTTTATTTGTGTCTAACGTCTTATTCCTGAGTCCCAATTTGACAAAAACAGACACATTTAAGGAGATTTTTAACTTTTTTTTTTTTTAATGAGGATTGGACAGTGGTTTAAACACACAGCTCATGTGTTCAATCCAAGCATCGAGTGTGTTTGTATTAACAGCGATAACAGTTCCAAGAAGAATATTTTGGACAGGGAAGAATCATGTTTACAACCTCGTTCATTTCCAGCATTTTTCCCTGTTATGTTTTTTTTTTTTCATATTTGCAGTGACCTAAACTTCATGACATGTAGTATATGTTTGGGCTATGGCTCCAGCCAGAGACTGAGCTAAACTTTCCCTCGGGTCATCTTCAACCCCAGAGAATACTGAGAAGCAGTGCAGTATCTCATGAAGCAAGCAACACACAGTTTAGATTAGATGGCCTTTATTAGTCAGCTCCCTGTACTCTCCGTTCTTGATGAGACCAATGATCGCAGAGTCAACAGAGAACGTCTGTTGACTCTGCAACAGGATGGGGCGTTGTGGGTGAGGTCAGTCATGTAGAGTGTGAAGAGGAAAGGACACAGAACCGTGCAGAGCGGCGCTCCCGTGCCGCAAAGCAGCGTGACACACAGTCCTCTCATACTGGGATCTATTGGTCAGGCTGTCCAAAATCCAGCTTGTGAGGTGGTGGTCCACACCAGCATGACTCAACTTGTCCCCCAGCAGAGTGGGCTGGATAGTGTGCAAAACATTGGAGAAATCAAAAAACATAATCCTCCGAGTCCTACAGCCTTCTCCAGGAGAGATCAGGATGTGGAGGAGGTACATAATGGCATCTATCACATCGATGGCAGGCTGGAAGGTGAACTGCAGCGGGTCTTCATCAGATGAGATGTGAGTGCTACAAGAGGTTGCTCACCCTACATTCCCCAAGTCTAAGTCTCGGTCGCATTAAAGCCTGAGATGGTCTTGAAGCCCTTCAATACTGTAGATTCCTGTGGTGTTGTTCTCTTCTCCCTGTATACTTTCTACCTCTCACAAATCTTCCTCCTTTCTGCACCTCCTTCAGCTCCTCTTGGTCGCTGTAAAAAAAAAAACCCTCTTCTTCTCCATCAGGAGAGCTTTGCTGTACGTTAGTCGTTGCCATGGCAAACCTGCCTTGGACACACAGTGCAGTCAATTAGTGAGATAGGTTGGTTACCATGGGAACCAGGTAGTGTGGCGAGGAAGCTTTTTTTTTCAGCATTTCATGTATTTTCCTTTTTCACAAATGAGTAAATACACTGCTTAAAAAATAAAGCAACACTAAAATAACATCCTAGATTAAATGTCTGTGTTACATTAAAACGGATATTAAAGGTGTCCTTTCAATAGTTGAATGTGCTGACATCAAAATCACACAAAAATCATCGATGGATCAAATTTATCAGCTGACGTGGGTCTGGATTTGAACTCAAATATGAGGATGATCCGACTTCGATGTAATTTGCTTAAAATACTGTAAGTCAAAATGAAGCTCAGTACAGAGTGTGGTCTCCATGTGCCTGGTGACCCCTCTACAACACCTGGGCATGCTCCTCATGTGACGGTGGAGGGTCTCCAGAATGATCTCCTACCAGTCCTCGACTAAAGCAGCAAGCTGCTGATGCTGGAGGTTGTTGCAGGCTTCCCGGCTTTGCCAGACTGTGTCACGTCTGTCACATGTGCTCAGTGTGAATTTGCTTGCATCTGTGAAGAGCACAGGGCACAAGTGATGAATTTTGCCAATCTTGGTGTTCCCCAGCAAATGCCAAACGTCCTGCACGGTGTTGGCATGTAAAAACAACCCCTACCTGTGGATGTCGGGCCCTCATACTATCCTCATGGAGTCTGTTTCTGACCATTTGTGTGGCCTGCTGGAGGTAATTTTGTAGGGCTCTGGCAGTGCTCTTCCTCCTCCTGGTACAAAGGCAGAGCGAGTGGTCCTGCTGATGGGTTGTTGCCGTTCTACTGCCTCCTCCACATCTCCTGATCTGCTTGCGTTCTTCATGGTAGTGTCTCCATGCCTTGTACAATATGCTGACAGACACAACAAACCTTGTTGCCACAGCTCAACTTGGATCAGCGGCACTACCTGAGTAACTTATGTGGATGGTAGACTCCAGCGAAAGCACTGTAAGAGCACAGTTTGATTTCACAGAGGTATGACTGACCTGGAGTTCTGTATATCTCTGTAGAAATGAGTCGAAGACTATTTAACCACCTGGTCAAGTATGAAGGATGACCAGAGTTGTCAACAACTGAAGGTATAATTCAGGAAGTAAGTTCAGGGACATGTATTATCATGGTTTTTGAAGACTTTACCCTTGTTGCCTGGTGTTCCATTATTCATTATTAAAATTCAGTTAATTGTTGTGTATCAAAGAAACTCAACCTGCACGTATTTGGAAAATATGAGAAACAGTCGTCATGTGGTATGCTGGGGATCAGAAGAAGACCATAAATGATTGAAAACATTTCTGTTATGACACTTTCTGTCCAGTTGCTGCTGCTGCCTCAGAAATAAGGAGGAGCCAATGCTGGTTATTCCTTTGTCATAGAACTCAAGCAGAATTCTTTTGACGGCCTGGTCCACGCCAGTGCAGTTTATTTGGTTCTGCTTATAAGATGGACAATATTAATCTTAAGCCATAAGACATTAGACTTTAATTCTGAGAATCAACGATCTCATCTCAATGCATAATTCACAAAAAAAAATAGCATGTTCTCGACCTTCAGTAAAGGTACTGTCATCTCTTTCAGCAGTTGCACTTATTCTGAATGCACTTTGTTGTTGTAAAATTTATTGACAATTATGAGGTTGAAGACAAAGACATTGTATGTTTGACAATTGGTTAAACAAAACATTGCTGTTGAGGGAGTAATAAACAGTTGAACCAGTCAACAATTTTGGGTTGAAGAATGGGCTGTTTGCATCATTTAAGGAATAATTTTCCATTTCAATCATTCGTAGTTGTTCATGAGCCAGGGGCAATTTAAGAAAACAATAAGGTGCGCAGATGAGGATTGTTATTATTGACACCTTCGATTAAATTGTACAGTAGTTCAGTAGTCCATGTAGTTGCCCAAGGAATAGTTAATGATTTTTTTTCTTCAAAATAAACTTCTAGACCTCATTTAGTGATTGGAGATTGGACAGAGTCATGAAGTTTCTTGTCCACAAGCATGACCATCTGTCTGGAATAGCAGAGTGAAAACAGCACGGACACACACACTGTATCTTCCCATTTTGATCCATACATGACACACATGTGACAATTGATAAAGTCGTACAGGACAAAATGTGTTTTTTTTTTCCATTTACTCCTACATATTTTATGCTCACTAATTGGGCAGCTACGTGTGTTTATTTTTTTCACTAATATGGGCTTGCAATAGCAATAGGACTAGAGAGTAGACTATTTCTTTCATATATTTTGGGTTGTGATCTGATTCTTGTGTATTATGTTGCTGTTCACGGACATGATGAAATTTGCAAAAATCTCTTTAGATATATTTCATTGTTTAAAAGCTCAAGTTCAGATCACTATTAATCAAGGTGCCTGTTAGGTGACATATGGCTTAAAGTTATTACTGTTTCATGAGTTAACAAGGATGCTACTCTATAATGCTGTGGTGCAAACCTCCATTACATCAAAGAAAAATATCAATACATATCTAACATTACTGTTCTGGTTAGATTTTATGCATTGTAGCATTGTCATGGCGAAACAAAATATGGAGATATATAAAGAACAACAACCTAAAACTAAAGATGTGGATAAAATGGCGTGTATCACCGGGGCCTTGTGGACTCTTATGAGTGTAGTGAGTATTGATGTGTGCTGTTGGGTGGATGAAGAATCAAAATTCAATGAAATCGATTTCAATTAAAAAAAAAAAAATTCTCTCATTGGCTTAGAAAGCAGAGAATGTTTTGTGCGTGACCAGGCGGAGGATCACAATTGATGATGAAAGAACAGACACATGAAAAATTGCCTTAAATTTATTTGTTAAAAGAATGAGACTCACTATTCATTACATATCAGGTTTGTGACATTTATTGCATGATGTGGCACAAAAGATGTATATAATAGTTCAGTCAATCGCATGACACCATGTCACACTTGATCTACAGGTGTCACTTAAGCCAGTGTTCGTGCGCGAAGTGGGCAACTTTTTTTTTTTTTGTTCGAGAATCACTGGACTGTTTAATAAGATTCAGGTAACGTCTCTGCTAAAAACACCAAGGCAAACTAACAACACAGGTTCAAGTCATATGGGTCACAACAACCGATTCACAAAATCAAAGGCAGAGTAGCAAAAGATAAAGCATTCTCAAGAGTTGTATGTCCAAGTCAACAATGCAAGGTAAGGATTGTCTGCTCTAACATGACACTTTTTAAACATAATGTGGTAGAAACAGTTACAGCATCAGTGACTGTTCAGAGCGATCCTACTACTGCCTCACTTGTGCAACTCGAAGAACACTAACTCTCAGCCTGGATTGCTCTGAGACTTTTCTGGATGTTCTGCAAAGAGACGCGCATCATCTCTTTGGCCCATTTTCTGGAGTACCAAACACAAGCCACCTCGATGCTCCAGAGCTCAACAAATGTGATTCCAGCAGCCACACGCCACATCCGCACCAACAGGGTGTGTCTTTATTTATGATGTGAGTGTTCCGAAGCATGTGTCTCATTGAACCCTTGATGTGACACAAATTAAATAACTCCCTTAAAAACCATTTAACACGGACAGCAAGCAGAGTTGCAATAAATACACTAAACAAGATCTGTTAACAGGGAGTCTCAACATGTTTGCCAATACACTGACGTGTGTTGTTCTCCAGGACAAAGATCGGGTTACAAAACTTGGCAGTGAACTTGGCACAGATCCAAATCCTGTATCCTGTGGTTACAGAGGGTTGACTAGGCGATGTCTACCAGGTTCCTGGGATTCTATGCCAGCATTCAAAGACAGTATTCACTTTAGAAACTCAGGTCTTGCCTAATACAGTGGGTTTCTCCTGAGAACTTTTCGTGACTTCATGACATGTTTGCAAGAGTTACCTTTGGTAGGCACAGACTGAATGGACCGATTTTGGATTAACAAGATCGAAAATGAACTCGTAATATACAAATGCAAACATCTCAGATAGCTTCCCTTGTGTTGTAAAAATAACACGAGTATGAAAATTCTTGTTAAAAAATGTCCTCAGGGATACGTATACGAAAAAAAATGAAGCAATGGCATCATGTGGGAGCTACACTCCCACCGATGGTCTGGATTTCCCTTTGGTTCATTAAACACAAGCAGGTGACATCTGGTCCTCACTACCCAGAACCAGGTCAGGCCATAGTGTAGCCGTAGCTTCCACAGTGCAACGCCACCAGGAGACGGTCTTTCAGGACTTCCTGGCTGGGATATTCTGGAAGTTTCAGCATGTTGATGCTGCAAAGAGATAAGAGAGAGAATTCTCAGGTTTGGTGAGAAGTACATTCCATGACTTCAGTCTGCATGCTGATGTGATGTGGACCTAGCTCGTGCTGGGTGTTTCACATCTGGTTGTGTGAGCGAGTTCGCCTCGCGCAGCCTACAGACATAACCACACTGAAGCAGTTTTGGTCCAGATTTGACCTCCTCCTGACCAAAGTCGGATTATCGACCCCTTTTTAGACTGGTCCTATAAAATAATCCCGTGGTCACACCTTAGTGTGTTCAGAGTGAATTTGTCCCAAAAGCTGACTCTCAAAAAGGGGGCAGGCCTCACAAGTTCAAATGTTAAACATGCTCTCAAGAAAACACCACCCACTCACAACCTAAATGGTGACAGAAAACATGATGTAGCCAACTGAGAAACAAGGAAGGGGCACGTTGTGACCATTGATCTGATGACGATAGAAACGCAGGCTTTGAATTGGAGTGAATCGCACTCCCAGATCCTGATAGATCATTTTAACATGACAGAAGTGCAGAGAAAGCATAGCTATACGCCATAAAAAAACAAACTCTAGAATGACTATTTAAAAGTCTTCAATTCCAATCAAATTAGTGCATGACAAAGGGAATTCAGTTTGAAAATCATCATCATTTGAATATAGACATGGAGCTTAAAAGGAGAATTTAAAGTAAAATTAATTCATAAAAAAATTAATTAAATAAATAAAAGTTATTATCGCAATTATTCTGATTCATATCATAATCACGATCATTCAACGATTTAAGGTCTTTGTGTCATTGACCTTTTAAACTTTACTGAACAATAAACTACAATAAAACATGCGTAAAATAGAAATGATTACTTTATCACACCCTCATCTTGTAAGTTAAATGTTTCTCTCTAGAAACTCCACTCTGCATGGTCTGGGTTTAGGGAACAGTGGAGACGAGAAAATATTTAGAGTTGAGCAGGCACTTGACTGGGACGCATAGATTTTTCTGTGGTTCTGATGTTGTAAGATGTGATTTCACGGTCCAAGCTCTTTTAGTCATTTCTCATGGGATCACGAGAGAAGAAGTCACTCCTTTGATTCTAAAACTTCTGAGTGCCCTTCCTGCGTCTTTGCAGCATCACGAAAGACAAGGAGCGATTGATTTTATCACCCCTGTATCAGGCTGAGCGCGAGCCATTGTTCTTATGCATTTATCCACTTCCAAATTATAATTGATTTTCCAAACATCTACAACCTGCAGCTATCACTGCTGTTGTGACTGAGAATGCTGGATGAGCGTCTGCTTCTCGAAGGTTCTGATGCTGACTACCATGCCGCTGTTGTACGGACGACCCAGTCTGTAGCTAACAGTGGCTAATGTTAGCGTCCTGCATGTCATGTCAACAGGGGCTCGAGCTCTCTCTCTGACAGGGAGAGACTCGCTCTGAGGCGCTAGTCTGGGTGGCGGGTTCAATGTGCCTTACAGAGCAGCCTCCCAACGGGTCATTTTCACAGGGACGAGGCATGATGCGGCATTTGGGTGCATCGGGACAGAATGAGAGAAGCTGGCGAGACAGGCGTTCGGAGGACGACATAATCGTGATCCCGATAAAATTCGATTAATTGACCAGCCATATTCCCATCACTTGCCGCACCATTGCAAAATGAGTGATGTTGAGCAGGTAGCATAGGTCATAGGGCCAATCTCACTATATATGACATAAACATTATATAACTGATGCACAATAACTTTAATACACAGACCCACATTGGACCCCCAGTTTGCCATTGATAAACTAGCCAGACCGACCTGCCCACTTTAATGAAGTTGGTGGAAAGTAAAGTGAAACACATCATAACTAAATGGGTTCGTACAGCTGCAATATCAGATTAGGAGGAGGGCAAGAGTCTAGTTTTGGTCAGCCATGCAGTCACTTCAGTCTCTTTGTGACCCTTACATCAGACACTCAGGTAATAAGACCAAAACCTACAGTGCCAGATGACAGAAAATTCCAGTTAGAATGCCTGTTTAGGTGACCCTTCCAAAAAAAAAAATGAATGCACAAAATGACAGTTGTATTTTCAAACAAATTCACAATTCTTTGTAGATGACAGGAACATACATAAGAAAGCCAATTCTGGGATAAATGTGCGGGGTTTTGCTCAATGTGCTTTCCCTGAATAGCCAAGTCTGTGTGTATTTTGAATTTGAAGAGAGGGTGACAGTGCCACCCACCCCGCACCACAGGGCTCAGGTTGGAATTCATAATTTGAAAAGGTAATTGCAGTTGTCAAATGCTGTTTTTCTACCACATGCTAAGACACCAACATAGATGAATGACAGCTTTCATTCCACAGTACGGCTTAAAGATTTGGCTCAGTTGAAGACAACTTTCCCGTATTTTTTATTGTTTTATATATCATCATTATTATAATAATTTTATATAAAATTATAATTACATATATCCTATGCTGACACCAAAGGCAGCCTTCACTGTCCCACCATCACCACATGAAGCCATGGGGGGGAGAATGTGTTGCACTTGCATAGGAAACTGATGAAACTGATAAACCTAACCTGACTACACACCTTCACTGCAGGATGATCGTCTTCTTGTTTGACCCACGAAGACTGTGCTACAAAGCTGACAGCTAGCACGACGTCACACTTCAAATCCTTATTTATACTCATGAAGCACCAACCCAAATGCGGTACCAAGTAACTGATCTCCAAAATGTAAACACACAACAAATAATTACTGTTATGAAACAAGCTGAGCTAATGTTACAGATTTGTTTGGGAAGTCCTCAAAAATGGAGCAAAAGAAGGTAAATTATGGACCGTATGCCAACCTTAACACAGTGCAAGGCAGCTGAAGTTGATAGTGAAGGGATTTTTTTTCCCCCTTGTTAATCTGTGTTTGCAGTGGATTAATTAAATTCTCAACGGCATAAATAAAAAGGAACAATAAAAATACAGATGTTCATTTTTTAATAAATGAAAACACTGCCAAGTGATTGCAATGGTTATATGAGTATTAAATTGTCATTTATCCTGCTCCTGTCAGCTCTGCTCTCACTACGATGACAAAAAAATTGAAAAATCAATGGAGCTTCAGGGGCTCCATGGCTTCAGGGGACAATTTGAAAACAGGGAAGGACTTTTTAATTCAACTTGCAGCTTGCTGTAACTGTCTTTTCAATATCACTTAGCCTATCGTGAATGACACGAGCAGCGGTGACAATGTCAGGTGTAATGAAAACAGGTAAGTGATCTTATGGAAGGGTAACAGTTCTCATACCAGGCAAGTATCACCTCCTTGCTACATACAACATACTTTGACCTCGAGAAGACGGAACGCTCAAAGTTCTAATTATGTACTTAAACATTCTGTCCATCACTTCTGACAGTGAAGCTCAGTACCACAGACAAAAAATACTCCCTTGAAAACAAATCACATTTTACCACAAATGAGGGGTTTTAAACCTGAAGTGCTGTTGAGTAATATTGGGACGCCAAAAGGCACAGTTACCTCAGTTCTATGGCACTATGCAGACCGTGAAGAATAATTAGTCATTAATAAATATTGAATAAGATGACTTGAAATACAAGGGCATTTCTGTCATCATTAGCCGTGCAACAGATCATCACTAATAGGAACTATGACTGAAGTGGAAAATGTAGTGCCAGGTGCCCAGAGACAGAAGCCGAGGCTGAGTGGAAGATTTATAAAGATATATAACATATTTTGCACTTTACGTTGTTTTCCTATGATTTAAATGAGTTTTATTTAATGAGCTAAAGTGTTTCTAGACCATGTTATATTTAACTTGGTGACCAAAAAAAAACATTCAATCCATAAGTTGATGCATTGCACCGTGGCTCATCACTAGTTGAACTTCGGAGTGACCAGAGTAGAGTAGTGCTGTGACGTCTGCAGTGAGAAAGGAAGACTGGGCTGGTTACCAGGTACTGGAGGTGGGCAGCATGTTTGATGTGTATGGTACTGCAGCAATGGTGAACTTCTGCAAACCACTGCCACCCATCAGGTAAGCAAAGCCCCCATGTGGAACCCTGGAGCTGTCAAACAGAGGGAAGAAAGGATTCACCGTCAGTCAATGACAGTAAGCTGATGCACTAGCGTTCACACAAAGGTTGTGGCAAATTACAGCTGTGATCACCAAAGCAGAGTTGATAGTTTGCGGAGACAGGAGACCAAACTGTCTATCTCAACACTTTCAAAACAACTAATGAGTCCATCTGTAAATGGATCCAGGGCTCAGTTTGTGAGGTGCCATGACACTCAACAATAAACTCAGTCACAGTGACCTGACCCAGAACAGTTCCCATGTTGCCCTGCAGCCAGTCAACCAATCACTGGGGGTGATGAGTAAAGTAGGAACTATGCAGGAAAACAAGCTTTATGTTGCCAAAATCAGCATCATCACATCACCTAATGAAATTACAGATGTTTTATTTACATTAGTGCTCAAATGGTCTGTTTTCGCCCTTGAGTATAACACCAGCCAACTGTCCAGCGCCGTCTCCACTGATTCAGGTGAGGCAGGAGCTCTGGTCTCAGCGGAGTAAGAGTTGTTTACTGTGATTAAATATTTTGCAGTAAAACCTAAATCAAGTCCAAACCTGCACAGTCATACTACACGATTAATTACTAACTATACAGAAAACTAGACTAGACTAGACTTTTCAGTGCTACTAACATGGAGAGACAAACCTTCCAGTGACGAACTGAAGCATCAGGATTCGTTCTTCCTGGGTCAGACTTCTCACCACTTCCCAGAACCACTGCAAGATTAACAATCAAGTTTCAAGTGCTTCTTAAAAAAGAACGACACAGAGAGTTGAATTCTTTCTGCAACAGAACTGCCTGCATAAGATATTTGCATTGATGCAGCTCAATTCAACGTAAATCGCTTGTGCGGCCAGCCAAGAAGCAGTTTTCTGCTGCAGCGCACTCTCATCCATAGACATCTGGAAAACAGCTCCTAAAACACTTGTCTTGTGCATTTTTTTAAAATTTGAATATTAAAGATTTTATTATTATGTTGAGTAGTAGTAGGAATCAGTCACACGTAAACATTACCAGACGATAATTTGTTGAATCTTAAATCACTTCAAAGGCTCATGGCACAACCTGCATTCACTCAACAACAACCTCACTTAAGCAGATTTTCTCATATCACATGAGTATTAAATCATGTGTGCCCACACCTTTTCAGCATGCAAGCTACTTATAAATTACCATTTGTAAATATATAAATATATTGAGAACTCATTGTTCTTGTTCATTATTTTCCTTCTCGTTCTTGATGAGGCTCACGATCCTGGTGGGATAAAAAGCTTGTTTGCTCGAAAAATTCCATACATTAGACAAATCAGTTATTTTAGCCGCAAAAAAGTTACAGGATTTTTTTGTTTCGTGCGATTTACCAATAGATTGTGATCGACATAATGGGCACCCACATTCAGTTAAAGAAGAGAGTTCTTTTCAAGTCTCTCTCGCCCACTCGCTCACACATGCACATCAATCACAGTCAAGACACTCATTGCCACAATGCTTTCCCCAGCCTCTCACCCTAAACCCAACCATCCAAAACAAACCCATATCCTTGACCAGAAAACGTAACCAAACTGAAACCCAATTATCATGACTTAGTTATGTTAAGTTTTACCCCTCAATATGAAGTTTAGAAAAGTGAGGACCAGGTCTCATGGCCTCATTTCTGAAAACTGTCCTCAGTCAGTCGGTTAAAAACTCTCACAAAGATAGACGTCTAAAAACAAACACGTGTGATGTCTCATTTTGATTCAGTCTTGCAACCAAGATTTCAGATGGCAAAGAACCAAAAGCAATGACTCCAGCAGTGCCATCATGCTGTGGGACTTACTGCAACATGTAGATTGAAGACTTTAAAACATATGTATGAGTCAGAAAAGATAGAAACGTAGAATAGGTGCCCTTTCAACCCAAAGACATCAAACAAGTTACTGTGAAAAGTAATGTTGATGTGAGATTAAATACCACTATTACATTTGATATTAAAATGTTTAAAAATTAGGAGACAACTGTATCTTAAGTTGTTGCCTAGATATCAATGGATGAGCGTATACTGCAACAGAAAACTGCTTCAAGACTGAAAAGAGACCCACCTGAACCACTTGTTCTTGGGAGTCATAACCACTGGTGTATTCTGTGTTTTTCCACCAGTCTTGAACATCGATCTCTGGCATCCCAGAAAGCAGCAGCTCCTGCAAGCATCCGTACAATCACATGACATGTGGGTACTTCATTATCTTAATTCTTCATCAAGCATCCATACAAAGATAACAATTTTGACATTTAAAATATTGTATGGTTAAAAACACATAACTTACAATATATGTTACATTAGAACATTGATGGACACCTTGATCCATTACGCATTTTACGCAAGACATTTTAGTTACACTTTACTTAAAGGTCCCACCTATAATGCATTATCTGTATCCAAAAGTATCTTAATGCATTCATAAGGCTTCAAAGAAGATGTTATGGATGTTCATAATCATGTGCGACAACTTTTAACAAGTTTTATTCAGTATTAAAAGGTGCAGGAGTTCAGTAGTCTTTTCTTATTTTATTTCTATTGATATTACATGGTGAGGTTGGGGTTATGGTTAAGGGCTCCTGATTCTCAATAACTTGATCAAGTTAAATCCTCAACTTCTATCACTTGAGAAACATTGTCAAAAGTTTTTATACATGATCACGACATTTCCAAAATTGAATCCCACAGAAATGCACAGCCAATTGAAATAAACCTTTAAAATTAACATTCAGTTTCTGAGTCAGACAATAGCAGAGTTGTACAGCAAAACGGCTGAAGGAGGTTCAATCATCTGAGAGGCATCTGTTCACCAGTCAATGCAATGGAAATGACTGCATGACCGAAGTATGCACAACCACCACACCTCACTGCTGATCGATGCGGGAGGACAGAGGACACAACACACACAGGAAAGACGAAAAAAAAGAACACATTTGATGGAGTTGATTAGGAAGGCGGTGTCTCAAGGTGACCCTGGCTCCCCTTGCCAGGCACGCTAAATCAATCCCTACATCAGATGCAGACAAGCAGAGGGGAACAAGTAGAGAGTGACAAAGGACGGATGATTTATCGGTAGGTGAATTGTCTCACCAGTTCATACTCGTCAAAAAGCTGAATAAGAGACGGTGGGATGAAGGTATGGAAGCCCTGCAGGAAAGCATTGATCTGCGGTTGGATGGCACGAGTCATCCTCAGCTCAGTGACCAGCTGGACATATTCAGCCTGCACAAACACACATCCAGCGAGGACAATAAGAGAAAAAAAATCCCACAGGCATGAAAAAAAAAAAATCACCTGTCTGCTTCTCACGTTAGTAGAGAGTGCCATCTAGAGGCCAGAGCCAATTGTACACTTTCTAATTAGGAAAGGACTCAGCAGAGCACGGGCAGAGATCAATGGGCTCACAGAGCAGTGATGGCTGAGCCTACTCAAGGTGGACAACATCTGTAGCCACACAGGGCCCCAGGAGTTTCAATTACACACAACAAGAGTTACTGAGAAGATTGTACCATCAATGATTTTTGAGAAAATGTTAACCATTTCATGGGGTTACAAGACTACTTTCTTGGAATAAGTAATGCATTTATTATTATTATTAACAACTGTTATTAGTTCTACTACCACTACAAATAATAATAATAATGATAACAATAATAATAGTAACAATAGTCTTACTTTGTTGTCCTGGGTGACCAGAATGCTAGTGCCTCCCGGTTTGAGTGGCACTTCCTCCATGGCACCAAACACATCAGTCTCTACTGAAAAAGTAAGTTCCAAACCCAAGTCACTGATGTCATTGTCCAAGATCCACTGTAAGTTTTTGGCATAGTCAGGATCAATAGAGGACACATCCTGGTAGTTCACGGGGATGCCTGTCGTGCATGGATGCAGAGCAGATACAGAAAGTTATTAAACATTGTTGGGTGCACATAAGTGGACATAGTTATTCCAACCTGCTGAATTCTTTCGGAAATGACATCCTACCTAGTATGTGCTTGTAGAAGGAGCGGGTGAAATAAATGTTGACCAGCTGTCGATGGTACAGCGCCAGACCAAGGATATGACCAGCAAAACGAAAGTAATTTAGATGGTCTGGGTTCACAGAGGAGTTGCTGTTGGGCTGGAAGGTGGTACCTGTGGATGGACATGCACACAAATACTACTAAACCGCACAGAGGGACTCTTTGGCCCGCTCTACGTTGGATCAAGCTGCAGTACCATCAGCCGACTGAGTGAACAGAGCGTAGTCTGGGTTGATGATTTCATTGGACAGAATGTCAAACCACTCTCGAACAACTCCCTGACCCTGTAACACATATCCATAAATCCTGCATATGTGACATTAACAAAGTTTTCGCGAAACACATCGAGACCCACCATGCCTTCTTCTCCATGGAAGCGGACAGCAATGCCTTGCTTGAGTTTCTCGTTAGTTGATTTGGACACCATCTCACAGCTACTCCGAAATATTGATTCTGGCCAAAGGGAAAACAGGAAATCAGGATGGGACATGACAAAGCTATAACAGGCTTATTCTCAGGACACGAGAAGTTTGTTCTTCTCCAATGGAATACAAGATTACAAACATGATTGCTTCTCACAAAGGCCTTCCTTTTGGGAGGGAAAGTGCCCAACAACTGGTGCTTCATAAATCTAAAGCAACCCCAGGCCACATCCTAGGAAGGGCCAACATCCTAATTTCCATTATTCTATGATATCAAACATTTGGAGTGGTGGCAGTAAAAATGACAAGTAGCAAACTCCACTACTAATAGCTTTGTGATAACCTGTATGAGTTTTTAATCAACAGAGTGAGGATGTTTTTTGGCCGGTCCTCACTTTGTCAAAACTACAAAATAGCTTGGTTATTATAATTGGGTTATAGTTTTGTTAAGAGTGTAGGTTAAGTTAAGCCATTTGTTTTAGATGGTTAAGTTTAGGGGGAGATGTTGGGGATAGGGTTATGTCAATGACGGTCCTCACCAAGATAGAAAGACAAACGTGTGTGGGTGGGTGTGTGTAAAAGCAAGAACAATCACACAACAGTAATTTGTTCTGTGTCTTTCCTACTGAGGTACACTTCATGAAATGACCAACATTCATTTGCATTCATTTAGTTGCAGATAAATCTGAGGATTCAGTCAGATAAAATCATTGTTGCTGACCGTATATGAGTAGGCATATGAGTCAAGGCTGTTGGGTGAGGCTAAGACGCACTTACTACACACAGGTAGACTTAACACATAGGCTTCAGAATATCTGGTTGAAAGGAGTTGGACTCTTCTCCACATTGAAATCGCAGTTCGAATCTAAAGAATTTACAGGAGAGAGTTCCATCTTGTGGGCTCTGAAAGCATGGACACCATTTCTTACCCAAGGTCTTTCCTGAACACAATTGTGTACCTCTGTGTATGAGCAGGATGTCGTTCTCGTTGACCGGGCGGTGAACCATACCAGAGTCCGGCTGACCAGCAAGCAAATGCTCGTAGAACCACTCACAGCGATCTTTGAAAGGCTGTGGTAAGAAAACACAAGTGTCTTTGTCTCTCTTTTTACTGTCAATGGATTACCTCATCCTCAACTGCTATCCACAAAAGCCTTCACTATTCTGTTTTGATCAGAAATACTGAGATGAGGGTGTGCATCATTTGCATAATGTATGCATTTGTTCTTCAAGCATGAAGGTAGAGTGACGGATGACTGGGGAATGAGAGAAAGGATTTTCCTCCCGGGGAAGTGGAGCACGCTGCAAGTGGAGTCAAGACATGAAATCAGCTTCATGAAGTTAAGTCTATAATTAAAGAAAGGACTTGCTCTCAGGAGAACAATAATCCACAGGCTCAAATGCAGCAGCTCAAATATAAATTGGAAAGCATAAGAAAACAGTATGTGATTCCTGGTTTCACCTTTCATCCATGAATTGCAATGAACAGACCAAAAATTATATTAATATTGTAAATGATTAAATTGTGATATTGAAATGGAAAAAGTTAATAAAGGTAAATCCACAGACACTCAAAGGAAAATACAGTGGTACCGGAACAAATCGGAGTTCGAAAAAAAAATTTGAGATTTTTTGCTTCGGATTTGGAACGAAAATCCAGAACTCGAACGCCCCCGAAAAAAGCCGGAAAAAACATAACATGCGCGGACTATCTGTTGTTTTTGTGTATAACGCAGCCTCTGTATGCAGACGTGTCCCGTTAGCGACATTTACTGACTGTTTTATCTTCATATTGAGGTGTAAAACCTTTCCTGTCTCCACACTGCACTGTGGTCGAGTGTCACAGGGGAGGCGCTCTCTACATCTCCAAGGCACGCACTCCAGGGTTTTATGTCGGCTGGAAATCGGACAGGGATGAGGCGGTTCTCGGACAGAGTACTCGGACAGTTACTTGGTTTATTACTTTGTCACAGCCAAACTGCACAGAAGCGCACATTCAGAGCTGGACACGCACCGGGCACCTCTTCACTTCTCAAGAGACGTCACTCACTCTGCAACCCCTCCCACATGCAGCGGCCACACACATAGACGAACAGCGCACCTGCAGCAGACACTCTACATTCACTCCTACAAAAGCCTATTTTAAGGCTTGGAACGCATTATTTCTTTTTCCATTAATTGTAATGGGAAAAATCGATTCAGATTTCTAACAAATCGCTTCTCGAACGGCCGTCTGGAACGGATTGTGGTCGAGAACCGAGGTACCACTGTATTAGACTGATGCTGCAGTACTTGGCTGCGTGCCGCATTGTAGATGACTTCATAACCTTCAATAATGTAAGAATAATCCGCCTGACACAATGTATCTCCAATATTCTCAAGATTTTTTTATTTACTTTGATGACATCTCCAACTAGCAATTAAATGATAGCGATCAATGAAGACAATTTATTTACTTTATTAGAGCCAGAAATGGACTGCTACTGGGTCTTTACAAAAACTCCCGAAGAGAACAGAAGAAGAGGGAACTTCTACCACCCACACTGAGACTAATGTACACAGCAATAGCAATATATATATATATATATATACACATACATATATATATACATACATACATATACATATATACATACATACATACATACATACATACATACATACATACATACATACATACATACATACATACATACATACATATATATATATATATATATATATATATATATATATATATATATATACACACACACACACACACATACACATACAGGGGCGGGGAAGTAACTCTAACACCATGTTCACCTGACCGATGTTGCAGAGGGAAGTTTTTTGACTGCCACTCTGCGCAACATGAGAAGGCGGCTTTTCTCATGCACCAGCAGGGGTCTATTTGTCCGTGCCCCTGGTAGGGTCAAAGCTGTACCTGGTCAATGGCCTTGCTCTATATATACTAGAATTGCGAATCTTTAAACATCCAGTTAAAATATTGAATTTTAGTTTAAACTGACATACTTTGGACTGATGGTGTACTGGCCACTTCATTCACACTACATGAATTGAATCTGGTGGTAGGAGTTGTGGACATTCTGAAACTGAAGAACGTTTTCTCAGACGGCAGGTTTTCCAACCATGTTGACAAGCTTTAGCCTCATGTATCTCAATTTGTCCCATGTCTGTTAATTACTATCTGTCAACAGTTCAACACTGTGTATGGTGTTGGAAAGAGCAATGTCGATACAAGTCAACATTTGAAGAATTGTACAAAATTTGTCAACTTGTTTTCAGTGATCATAAAATGTGAAATTGAAATAACAACAATAATATTGCTCTAAAATATTTGGATTTGAACAACCATTTCAATGAAACCTCACACCATTTTAAAACCGAGAGTGGCATCTCTTTGCAGTGAAAATAAGGACCCTGTTTCATGAAGCTTCATCAGCGCACCACTACCAACAAGCACAATCAACAAATACACTCCTCACCTGCCCCTTTATGATATGCATAAACCGTGACATCAACTCAGGACACTCCAGCAGGAAGTGGAAATGATTGAAGATGATTTTTGGATTTCTAAGAAAGACAGAAACACATGAACAATTGTCTGGAAAACGAGGAAGATGTTTAAAAACCCTCATGGATGAAGGACTTACCTGGTGACAAAACACTTGAGCACCCCGTCGTGCTTGCAGACAAACTCAATGAAACGTGGCGATGTCATTCTAGAGTCAGGAGAAAATGAGTGGAGGTTCACTGACTGACTACAGTGACCTAGTAATAACTGGAAAAGAGTTAATGTGTTATACTTATGTGACATATCATGCACTTCATGCTCACACTTCCTGCCATCATTGTTGTAATGCAATGCTTGATTGTGCCACACTTATTAATATTATGTTACATGTCAGTTTAAGCAAACACAACGTCATACATACCCCTGTGGCATCTGGCAGGAGCAGCACATGTAGAAGGCCTGTATCACAGCACTGAGGCGGTTGGCAGTCATGGAAATGACATCCTCTCCATCTGCACACACCTCATTGTCCATGACAACCTGATGGTCAAGTGCAGAGGGGAGCTTCTTGGGTGAGCCATCATTCTCAACCTCAATCTGTTTGAGAAGGAGTGAGGCGATTTCACTGCTGGAGGACGATGAAGAGGGGTTCTTCGTGTTCCTGTCCAACTCCGTGGATATCAGCACCAGCCACTCATCCAGTGAGTGCCAAAGCAATTCAAGCGGCTGCAAACAAAAAGTTGGTTTAATTATTATATTATATTATATAGTGTTGAATGTTTGTCGGTTCTGGGGCTATTCTGTTATGGATTTATTCCAATGGAACACAAAAGTGTGCCAACAGATATACAACCCCCGGTGCTCCATGATTAAATCACGACAACAAAGGTTTACAGAGATTTCAAGTGTTCAATTAAGATCATTTAAAAATAAATTACATACATAGTACATACATACATACAGTTATGCAGCCAAGTTTCGGTTTTTGTATACTTTATGCCTCGACAAACACGTTCTTATCCATCTTTTGTCTTAAATGGCCCTTTCGCTTTCTTGTAATGCTATCACTGTATAAAAATAAAGTTCTGTCACTGATACAGCAAAGAAGAACAAGCAGGTCAGTTCAGTTGTCGAAGACTGGAGGTGCGCTATCAGCAGCTAATAGCGCACCTGGACCCCTGATACTCATCCACTCTACATGTCATCGATGAAAAGGGCGGTGAGTCAGGTTATAAGGCAACACTCCTGCATTTAACGAGTGATGAGTGAAGTTTACATTGTGGGTTTGATCTGTCCATCGTTCATTGTATAAGTAATAAAATATTTAGCATTTAATATTAAGCATTTTGCGAAATACTTTTATTGTTTGTTATTCATTTGTTTTAGAAGTTGCAATGTTTTCTATAGATTTCTCATTCCTTTGACATTACTGATTTAGTTGAGGAAAAAAAAGGGGAAAAAAACGTTAATTTTCCCCCCATTTGGACTGTTGGGACTTGGTATCTGGCAAAAAAAAATGGAGATCAGTGTACACCTAAATCGATACTCAGTCACTCCCTGAAGGTACATTCGGTTTTTCAACATGCAATGACCCAACCTGTCTTAAAGAAACCCAATCTTGGATTTAGATCAGGACATAGTACAAAGACAGCTCTTCTAAAAGTGGCTAATGACCTCCTCCAAGCAGCTGTCAAAAGTGAAAGCTCCATTTTAATTTTGCTGTTGACCACAAATCCACACTGTGGATCACCTGGGACAGCCAAATAATCCCTACATCCTTTGGACACTTTAGAATGACGATAGCGATTGTTGCCAAAATGACGAATAGCAGCACTGATAAAGGACCATGCCAATAATTGTGCGACCCCTAATTCTAAGCATGTTTTTATCTAAACCCTTGTTTGTCTGTGAAGCACTTTGTGAACAGCGTTTTAAAAGGTGCAACAGTATACAAATGAAGATGAGGATCATTATTATGATTTTTATTATCATTATTATAAAGGTGGTATATGAAACGTCAGGCAAGCATTACATGCGATACAGTCAGGGACTTTGGCGTCACGAGTCAAACAAGGAACTATTTGTCTTTTTGTCTGGCAAGTGTGTAGTAAGTTTCCTCTGTGAGTGACTTATGAGGACTACCCGGTAAGCAGAGTGAGTATTGCTGAAGAATGTGTTTTACAGCTATAACATAGAACTGCAACAAATATAACGACTGGTGTCTAGGCGACTTCTTGCGATCAACTCTAAGGTCTACCAAGACATTGCGATCAAATGGTTGAGCATCACTGCACTAGATCAACAGAAATATTACTCTTTCTGACCTTTTTTGTAATCATCTAGCAACACCCTCAGAGGTCTTCCTGGCATGAAACAATACCGCAGCTCACCAATGCTGACACCACAATGGCTTCTGCATCCGTTAGGCAAAGACGTCTTGGTTGAGGAGAAAACCAGCATTCATAAAGTGTAGATGAAAGAAATCACTGACCATCTCAGAAAGATCCACTCAGACAACCAGCGGTATATACCAACCATCAACCCAAATGACACACCATCAATCCATCTAACAGAATAGCAGTTGAACAGGAGACCCTGGACATTGAGGGATGTGAGACAATGTTAAAAGGAGTGAGAAAAGCAGCAGACCCAGGACGCAACAGTGTCCTGTACAGGCTCTGCAGGAACACATGGCATGGTGAAGGACAGGTGGGATCTTAAAACCAAAGGAGAAAAACTCCTCAACCATACACCAATTGCGAAAAATGAACTCACTGAATGCAGCAGATAAAATTCTCTTCAGTACTGGGGCCCTAAGATTCTCGGCCTTCCTTCTGAAGAACAATTCTAAACACCTCATTGAAGCGGCAGGGATGATGGGTTTTCAGGACGCCTCGAACACACAATGTCATCTGGCACCAGCTTAAGTCAGACAAGATTCTATATCAATAATGAGCCATTGACAACAATACTAGATAAACCTATTAAAAGCCATGTCCATTGGCGTAACAGAGAGCTCAGAGACTGAGACCAAGTGGAACAGGTACCATTAGTGACCTCAGAAAGAATAAAAACACTGCCATCCCAGGGCAGCTTTCAGTTCAGATAACTGCCTCATCTTATGTGTGCCAATCTCTATATTTGATGTCACCCTCTTATGGAGTGAGCTGCGGAACAATAAGTCGAAAATGTTGAGCTTCACAATCAGAGCCACAAACAAGTCCTGACTTGCTTGGCAGTGGCACTAGACAGCAAGAGAATAGCCACAAACATCATGGAGCAAGAAACCAAAACTGCTGGTTGGCAACCAGAGGCCTTCTTCCTGAAGGGTGAGAATCAGGAGTCCAAACAAGGATTTCCAGAGTCATGCCCACTTAATGCAAGGTTTGTACTATGGAGTTAACGAAAGCCACGGGAAGAAGCCATCCATGAAGCTTTCAAAAGGAAGAAGCCATGATTCGCAAGGCTGGCAGCAGAAGCAAAACTACTATATTAGTATGTGAGATTTGAAGACTGGATGAAACAGAAAGCCCCTATCAATCAAGTATCTTTTCGTGAACAGTAAACTGGTCACTTCATCTCAACGTGCCAGAATCAGATTGTCACCAATCTCTGGTCACAAAACTATGTTCAACACTTGCAGGTCTCTACAGCAGCTCCAGACCGATTCCTGCTAGAATTTTGGGTAGTTCCTACTCTAACAATACTAAAAGTCTCATATTTTTCTCACATTTTCTCAGTCAAGGACTAAAATTCATTAAGGCATGCCTATCAGAAAGGCAACAGTTTGGTCTGGACATTTCGAAAATCCTCACATGGATATATACCGTTGGTAAAAAGTTTGAAGATTTTCCCGTCACACGCTGATAAAAGCAACTGTTGTTGACATGCAATGTCATCAAATTTAAAGTGTTAATGCTGTGTTCAGTAACAAAAGTCTCAGCAGAAATAAAGCATTACCTGTTCATCTGAACATTCTCTACTTCGCAGTCAACTTGTATTCCCACCCTAGCCCCTCCATAGTTTTTTTTTTTCTCTCTCTCTCAAAAGTAGCAGCCCAGAGAGAGCTGCTTTGTTAGTATCGGTTACTGGTTAAAAAACCAATAGACACTGATCAAACAACCACTTACACACGCTCACAGTGACATACAAAGCAGTGTACTCAAAGCATCACTTGCATATTTCATGTCATGTCCACAAAGACAATCAAATTAAGCATAAACCAGAGTTGAAGAAAGATTAGAATGGGATGGGGAAAGATATGCAAAAGAAAAGAAGACAAAATAAATAAATAATTGCAAAACAACAAAAAGAAAGAAAGCTCTCTCAGGTTGGGCAACATGGACACATATATTTGAGCGGTTTTGGTTGTTTTGTTTTTGTTGTTTTGTTAGTTTGTTTTTGTATGGAGTACATAAGGTATTAGAATTCAAAAACAATTGGGTTGCCAGTACAATTAACTACTACAACAACAACAACTACAACTAACTTTTTTAGCAGTATGACGCTTAAAAAAAAGCTCATTCTTCATTTTTGTTTTTTTCATTTTTGATGACACATTTTCCATCATTGGGTACAATGGTGCTGACCAAAACAACCACCCAAATTACACCGCCTGGGGTCACCGATGTGGTGCCACACAATTATACAAAAGACTGTTTTGTTTGTTATTTTGAATTGTTTCTGCAAAGTTATGTTGTGTTGCTCCTCACAAGTATCACTAACTTTCAGACTCTGTACTGGGCTCAGGTTGCAAGATGACTGACTGAGATGGAAGGACCACTCAGTCCCTCTTTGTGAAACAGGTGCCCAGAGTTGAGTCTGAGACCAGTTCAGAGTGAACTCTCCTGTCAGCCATCACTCACAGCTGCTGCAGCAGCTTCGAGATGGGAGATGTGGAAATCAAACGTGAACAATTTTCCAAACTTATCTTTCCTCCTCCCATGATTTGCTTAGATTCCCCTGCGTGCATGTTAGCCAAGCATTTCAGAGCATCATGGAGCATCTCGGCCAGGCCAGTAACTCGACAAAAACTTTCCCTGCATGTACATTCACAGGGCCCAGGCCAGCAGGTCACGAGTTATGTTGAACCCTGCCTTAGTGACCTGTGAATTACACTGGTGATATGTTGCAGCCCTTCATACAGTAACAAATTAAATAACTTAAATTAGAAGTGGATGTGTGACTTTTGGATGTGTGAATGTTTGAAATATGAGGGGCATTTTGAAGGGTCAGGCATTTGGATATGAACCTTTTTTTTCATCATGCATCATTAACCACCACTGAGTCCTGTTCAGGGTTGCGGGGAGTGCTTGAGCTAGGGGCAATTTTAGAATGTCCAATTAACCTAGTGAACATGTCTTTGGGCTGTGGGAGGAAACCGGAGAACCCGGAGAAAGCCCATGTGCGAGAACATGCAAACAACATGCACATGCAGAAAACCATAAACCCTTAAATACAGGGGTGTCTCTGGTTTCAAAGCCCAGACAGAAGTCAGGACCAACTTGAACAAACATACCCAAGCCGTCAGGCAACGGTACGGAACCAGTCCATGAGGCATTTGTAATTGACAAAAAAAACAAATGTTTCATGCAGTTTCTGTTGTGTCCATTATTGGAGTCAAAAAGGTGATTTGTCAAAACAAATAAATAAAAATGTTTGGGAGTCTTCTATGCAAATGGGAAAAAATCCCAATGAGGAGCCTGAAGAGAAGCCTTTGACCTCAAAGAAAATGAGGATATAGTGTTTCAGGCACAACACCAGCAATGATATGCAAAATAAGTTTATCTCAACAGGTGTCAGAGTACACACATGAATGCTCACACTGCTGACATATTATATACTATCACTACCATAAACATCCTTGAAGCACTAAGAAAATCCTTGGCAGGTGTCAATTGAGGCTGCATAGCAAGGACAGACCTTGGAAAATACAAATACAATCACAAACCTTTGGCTGAAATGTACGTCACGTGGTGGCCAAAATCAGCCTTCCACATTGTATGTGGAGGCTTAGGTGTGACAATGGAGTAAAATGTATTCCCTCTCATGTGACATTCCAAAGGAGGAGTTGGGGTTAGGGGGCGAAATTGACACTGTTGATTGTAAAGAGCAAAAGAAACCCAACCCTTTTTCTACATGACGTGCTCAGCACTGCAAGAGAGTACAGCAAGCCTCCTGCCCTCTGGTGGCACCTGACCCACACTAGAGTGAGCAAGGTAGACGCTTTCAGCCATACATCCAGATAAACGTCATTTAAAGACAGGTTCCTCAGACAGAGTTCGGGAAACCGTAACAACCAATTTTAACTGTTGCATATGCCTGGTGCGCTCCACACATGTAGCACGAGCACGAACTGGGCATATTGTATGAATCTCATTCTCCTTGGACTGAAATGGAGGAGGGAAGAAAATAACAAACTAGGGGAGAGTAGGCCTTATGTTCTTAGAAAAGGATTTAGGAGAAGCAACACTCTCCAAACGGCTTCAGAGAAACGTGGGTATGAGCAGTGTACAGAAAGTGCTGCCAAGTCATTTTCCACTCCTTCACAGGTCATCTAAAATTCTCTACAGAAGCTCAAATGGAGCACCTGTGAGAGCATTAAGAACTGATATCAAAGCCCATGAAGGAGTTAAAGAGCTACCCAAAGTGTGCATCCTCCAAGATCCCTGCATAAACCAAGACCCCTTGAATGGGATATAACAGCTAAGCTGTGTTTCGAGTACAGTAGTAGTAGCAGTAGAAGAAGTCCACTGTTGTCCACCGTCTGAAAAAATTTCCTTCACCACTTTGCAGACGCCAGTCTCCATTCAGCGTAATAGAATATTCCCCTCAATAAACGGTTAACTGACAGGTCCCAAATGTCAAGGGGTCAGGCAACCGACGATACAAACCGGACCATTATTATTATCGTAGCTGGTGCATGGCCTGTGACTATAATGCATCCTGCTGATTGATGTATGCTGTTCTTGCGGTGTTGTCCAATATTATCAAAATGTTCCCCATCCACCTGACGTACTTAATGTTCAGAGTACACAACACGACCATCAGCTCCAGAACACTGATGTGGTGGTTATCAGGACATGAAAGTGACCTCCTCAGTGAGAGTTGGCAGAGCCAGGAGCGTAACTGTCGTCTGAATGATACCCACGAACCGTGGCAGTGACTGAAAGGCATAACCTGTTAAAATAGGTTTTTGTAACCTCAGGGAGTGTCACGCAGTCAAGTGCCTGCTCTGACAAATCCCAGGCTGTCGAGGCCAAGCTGTTGCCTGAAGTCAACAAATAGCCCTTCTAAACCCATTCAGTGATGGTGAAGACCTGATCATGCCTGCTGCAAGAATGAAATTTGAGGAGAGGCTGGACTTCAAGACGTTACAGATGCCTCTTCTGTTAAGAAATGCCAACAGGTGCATTGAGAACACAGTGAAGGACAATTGTGAGAGGATTAAAACATCACACTATGATTCAAATTCCACGGATATTGAAGCCAATCAGTAGTGATGGTTCCCGCAACACTGATGCACCAGCGCGCGTGCCGGGCTCACAGAGCAATCCCGCGTCAGTGCGCGTACCGCTTTAAGACAATCACGTGACTACGTCCACTCTGCAAAAAAATGCACCAGACTGTGTTTATAAGGATCTAATGTCATGGTTCCTTGTGAATGTCTTTGTGGATTATGGAGCAGCTCTAACCGCAAAGTCTGCGACCATAATGGAAACAACAATGTATTTCTTTCAATCTTTACCCAGTTTGTCTCAGATTTTCGACTAGTCTTTTTCCATTCTAATTCAAATTAATTTCAAGGTATAATTTAATTAGGAAAATTTTATAACATTGGAAAAACTTAATTTCTGGATTTTTCCACAAGCCTCCTCATTCACATCATTTTATGTTTTTCACATTATGATAAATGTTCATATTATTTAAAGATGTGGAATAATACATTGTGAATGCAAAGACTTAAATGATATTATTATATACAGTAGGTCATCAAATCAGTGTCAATTCACTCGGTCAAGTAGGTTGCCTGCAGGGATTTTGAATGTCCAGCAGGTGTCAGTATTCAGTGACACATTATCAACACAGTGTGGCATTGTGTCGAAACGCTTTATGACGCCTCATTTACCCATCACTACCAATCAGTGTGTGCACGGACACAGCAGCTGCTGCGACTGGGCGGCTATCTAGTTTGCGCCTTAACAACAGCAAACACGCTCATGTCTCTCTCTCCTCAACTCCTTCCTCAACTACTGTAAATAAAACGGCGATCCAGAGCTCAGGCACCAAATGAGAGAATGTTTGAGTTACAAAAGCCATTGCAGAGATTTCACATAAAAAAAGCCTCACCGCAAGCCGCTCATCTCAGTGACAAGGAATGTGTGGCACCGTGCTCACTGGGTCACCTAACTGACAACATAGTGTATTTAGTCTGCTCAATGAACTCAGTCAGACACTTTGCAGGCATTTGAGCACTACTAACCTACCAGAACTGCAAGGGAACGGATCTGTGACTCATCTGTGCAGCGTGAACATAAGGAGCACACCATGAGTGTCATTGCCTCTTATCACCCCTAGATGGGATCTTCTTGCAGAGAAACAAGCTCAGTGCTCCCACTGAATCGCTGTTATGGTGAGTTGCATTTTTTCATGTTCTTATTTATGTATTTGTTTTTTAGTCACAGTTCATTTCTGTTGTATTGCCATAGCTTGACGTCAAAATAATGTAAATAACAGTGTAATAATAATAATAATAATAATGAAAATAACAATAATGGTTGGTGTTTCTAGCATTAGATGAAGGTTTATCTGCACTCATATAAAATGTGACTTTCGTTCGATTTTCATTTTTGTGTTCTAAATACTACCACCAATACCAAAAACCACTACCAAAGTTCCAGTTAGGATTCACAATATGTGTTTCTCTCTTGCATATTACTGTATATTAGGGCATGTTCAGATCAAAAGAGCGGAGTCTTTATGCAGAGAGAGGGGGCGCTAGTGTGCGACAGACTGAGACACACACCTGTGGCATCACAGTGGAAAAGCTTTGGGCTGAAGCATGTTTGGTAGTGATCACATAATGGTCAAGAGCGTTATAAGCCAGTGATTCTTAATCATAGGGCTGGGGCCCATGGCTGGGCCGCGAGCACCTCCCAGAGGGCCAATAAATGTTTTTTTTTGTTTTACACCTTTGGACCAAGTGGGCCGCGAGACGCTCAGTTTTAATACATAAGCCACTTATGGTGGCAGTAGTGTGTCACTGAATTGTCTTGACACCTGCAAATCTGTGACAGTTACCTGCTATGGAGATTTTCTTGAAAAGAATAATAAGATAGTGGTGCCACCCCAACAGTTCATGAAAGCACCTGTTAAAGCAGTTTTGAAATGGCTATAGTTTTATTTACACTGCACTTATATCTTCTTTGGAGTTTAAGTAATATATATTATTATTATCATTTTATGATATTAAGACAAGATTTTATTGTATTTATTTTATTCAGAATTTTATTCAGTTTTTCCAATTTTCTCAACAGTTTGCATTAAGGGTGTTTTTTTCTTTAGTAAATTAAATTAAATTAAATTAAAAATTTGATGAATATGACTTGCACCTGGTTCTGCTGCTGGCTGGACTTTTTAATGACAAATATCTTGCGATGATCACATGGTTTCATGTCATTTCACAAAGTTTTGGTTTGTTTATGTGTAAGTAAATTAAATATGGTTATTGATCACAAATGAAATCAAGAGTTATAAATCAGTTCTATTACTTGAATGGACCCCGGGCCCATTTGTCCTGGAAAAGGTGGGCCACAAGATCAAAAAGGTTAAGAAGCCCTGTTATAGGACACAGGTCTCACGTTGACCATAGGGCATGCTCTTCGCAAGTCTGTTTTAACCAAAGCTTGTTAACAATTTTATATACAGGTCCATATTGCCTCATCCTGGTTTTGTAAAAGCTCAGAAAAGATACTGCGGTAAGAATTAGTTCTTGGACATCATTACAAAACCAGCCAAGAGGAAAGAAAGTGAAACCAAAAAGACCAGTTAACATGATAATTGGAAATAATACTGATTTTAGCATTCCACCCGGAAGGAAATACTGTCAAATCTCACGTCTAAGACAGCAGAGTCTATCCAGGAACACTCTGCTTTGAGTGACATCGCTGCGTCCATCTCTCTCACTCGCATCTGCAACCAATAGAGGATTATTTTTAGACCACATTCAAAAGTAAATGGACTAGTAGCGTGTTGTGTTCAGGAAGACTTCATACATAGGCTTGAAAGTGTGTTTTCACACACACCTCACAGATAACAATAAAAACTTCATTCTCCTGTTTTGAGTGCAAGTACAAAAGTCCTTGTTAGTAATTGGAGCACTTAAAGGGAAAAACCTCACGACTCTCTCTCTCTCTCTCATTTATCAGCTGTATATAAAGCATGTGGTGGCAATATAAGATAGCACGAGGCATTCAATGAGTGCACCAACTAACCTTAAAGACTTGACTGCGTGGAGTTTTGTTCCCGTTGTAGCCCATGTCATTCCCATTGTTGGGGGAGGATGGTCCCAAGCGAAATACATGACAAAAAATGCGGACAATTCTCAGCAGACTCTTCATTTGAGCTTCATAATTGCTGGACAAACTGATGAGAGAAAACATTAAGAGGTTATTGTCAATCTCAGAGAAACTATTCAATGCCTTTTATACAGTAGATCACAGTGGAAACAGTATCACAAGATAATATCAAAGCTCCAGGTTCCTGGTCCCTCCAGGTTGTCTAAAACCGTCTCCACCCATTATACCCTGATGGCAATCACTTCCTCAACTTGTTTGAGAAGTTTTGTGTGAAAGGATTGAATATCATGATTGATGATGATATAATTTAAATTCATTGTAAAGGAGGTATATATGAAAAGACATCCATTTCTGTTCAAAAGGCAATTATAAAGCATTTATGCATGAAAGAAAGTGGAGTAGTTAGTGCTGTCTTGTGGCATTGAAAATAGGGCAATCCGTTGTGTGTTTTTCCACAAAGGCTGGCATGAAAAGGTGGTTGCCCCCCTGGGAGATAGCGGTGAGTGAGTGTTGAGTACAAAGCTTGTGGACACTACTTAATCACGTCTTGTTTTAAAGGTTGGTCTGTTTCAAAACAGCTCTTTTACACCTCCATCTAATAGCCAAATGCGTGAGTCACCAACCTTTTTGCACCACGGAAGCTGCTCTATCTGTCAGCTCATTATCAACGATTCCCATCAGACACGAGACCCAGCAGATTAGATTAAATGTTTTTCCTTTGTGTCTTAATTTCATGTTTTTTTTTCAGGATGATGACAATGATAGAATGTTCAGTGTCTTTAAAAAATCCATCGTCTGTACCAATTCTTTTGTTTGAATCTTAAACATATTGCAGAATCAGCTTGTTCTGCATTTCTTCCAAAGATGTAGTATGAGTTCATGTTGCTGTCGATATAGTTGAGGATGTGTTATGATCATTTTCAGATCCGGGCTTGGCGTTTGGAAAACTTCATCAGATGTCCTGAAACTGTCGATAAGTTTAGGTGTATCCGTCTATTTGGTGCCATAGAAGTCAATTTCCATGGTGCAATGGAATAACTATGTGTCTGTGTTTTCTGATCGATACTCTCAGTTTCACTGTCAGTTCAGGTTGTACTCTTATTCCAAATGGGTTGAGGCGTGGGTGATGAACTGCACGTGTTGTGGGTGGAAAACTGTTTTATGTTGTCGTGATTTGTTATTTAACGAGAGGAGGAAAAGTTAATTTTTGACCATTCTTCCAAAGGCGCATTGGTTAAGTGACACACACTGATGTTGGTGGAGAAGGCCGGGCTCTCCACTCTAATTCATCTCCAAGGTGTTCTGTCGGGTTCAGGTCAGGACACTGTGCAGGCCAGTCAAGTTCATCCACACCAGACACTGTCATCCATGGCTTTATGAAAGCTTTCTGCAAATTGTTATTTGGGCTAATCTGAAGGCCACATGAAGTTTAGCGCTCTGTAGCAATTGACTGTGCAGAGAGCCGGCAACCTCTTTGCACTATGCGCCTCAGCATCTGCTGACACCTCTCCGTCAGTTTACATGGCCTTCCATTACGTGTTGAGTTACTGTTGTTGCCAAACTCTTCCATTTTCTTATAGTAAAGCTGACAGTTGACTGTGGAATAATTAGGAGCAAGAAAATTTCACAACTGGATTTGTTGCACAGGTGACCTATGACAGTTCCACGCTCGAATTCACTGAGCTCCTGAGAGAGGCCCATTCTTTCACAAATATTTGTCAAAAGAGTCTGCAGGCCTAGGTGCTTTTACAGTGATTAGGACGTGATGAGGACACCTTGCATCTTGCAGTCCTTATACCATTTCCACCAAGGTCGAGCCACTAACTATTTGAATCAATACCTGAGCAGCTTGTGTCCGTTGGTGGTGGCAACCTCAGCAAGGCTGGTCAGGGTTCTCTGATAATGAAAATCACTTTGCTGCGACACATGCTCCAGGACCTGCCTTAGCTGCACACAAAGCATACTGTGTCTACACAGTTCAAAAATGGAGGGCTCAATGTGCGACTGCACAAACCATGTTTTCTTTAATGTCATCATTCTGTGTCATTTGAATGAGCATCTGAAAGAGCCTGACGTGGTGCTGGATGAGGATCTCACAGGTTTCTCCATATCCTCCCTAAACATGACAGGCAGACAATGAGGTTGAAGAAAAATGACACCATTGGGGTGAATTAGAGTGAAGACTGAAAGGACTAAGATGGTTTAATATGATATTCACCTGCACGCAGAGATCCAGCGGAGTCACTCCATTCTTATCAGGAAGGTATTTGGCCCCTCGAGACAGCAGGATCTGTGCAGTATCTCTTTGTCCGTGGCTGTGTGTAGGACATCACACTTCAGGTCGGGATCATCATAAATTCAATCAAAAGTTGCAAAATAAAGTCTACTGAGACGGCTAGTTCACACGGCAGTTGTGTTGTCGTGCTAGAGATTTAAGTGAGGCCTGTCCAAAGGTCTGCACTTTCAATGTCTTGGTGTTGACTGCATTTAAGCTCAAACCCTCACAGTCAAGCAAATGATGCTTCTGTGTTCTGTATTCAGTTTCGGTTTGAATCGTATCATAATCATAATAATAAACTCCTTTGGATAAAAACAGCTGCTGTTTACATTGAGAGAAAAAATAAAATTTGATTGAAAAAATAAAACGGCTGCTTGGCATATGCTATACTTACTATTTTATTTTGGATTTTCACAAAATCGTGTTTGTTACATACACTAAAGGGAACACCTAATGGTGACTAGTGTCATATTGTCTGTGTACTGAGACAAATATATTTACTGCATCAGGTCCATACTCCCATGACAAAGTGAATGAATGTACCCAACACATGAGTGAAAATAGAAATTGTGGACTATTGAGCAGAGATGTTTCAGCTGGACTTTGCTGTCAAACGAAAAGGAATAAGGTGGCTCAAAACAGCCTTCTCAAATTACATTCAGAGCCATTTTTACAGAAACATTGAAGAACATGTATTTCAGTCACCTGCAGGCAAAATATAGAGGCGTGGCTCCGGATACATTAGGCCGGTTGATGTCTGCTCCACTATCCAGAAGACATAACACAGTCTGAGGCGACATGGAAAATACGAAAGTTTTTAAGAAAAAGTCAATAACAAGTCAAAAAAATCAGCTGACTAGGAGGGGTGGGATACAGTCCATATTATATTAATATTATTAAAAGCAGTTATTTAAGGAAGATGGCACTCAAGCCATTCAAAATTCTGTCCTTAGTTGAAGACAACCTTCCAAATCAATCATTTTTGTACAGTGATGATTAAGTTAAAAATTGCATGAAGTAACAACATCAATGAAAAAAGCAAATGACAGTCACACCACGCGGTCTCTGTGACCAGGTGTAATGCAGGGGTGGTTTTTCCAAATCCTGCTTTAACTGCATCTTTCCACTGGAGCTGATGACTAATGATGCAACAGCTGAAAGTGCAGTGAGACTATATGGTTTTATTTTAAGGTTAGGGCCCTGATCACGCGGTTAAATAGACAGACTTGCTACCCACACGTGGCGGGACACCAATTCAGACAGCTTGCCCTTCAGTTTGAGAGAGAACACTCATTCGGTTTTTTCAGCTCCTCACTCTTACTTCTCATCAAGTAACATTTGACCACAGGGCTCTTTGAACTTACAGTTTTGTGCCCATTCTGACAGGCTACATGTAGCGCGGTCTGTCCCATGGCATCCTCCACATCCACATCAGACACATGTTGGACCAGATCATGAAGAAGCTCCGTTCTCCCATTCACAGCCAACCAATGGATCTGCAGAAATGTTTCATTAGAATGGCCATGTACATGAATGTTGATAAAAAGATGCACACAGAAAAAGATATTTTGAGACCACTCACAGCGGTTAGTCCCTCATTGTTGCAGATGTTGACATCAGCATTATATTCCAGTAGTTTTCCCATACACTTCTTCTGTCTAAAATAAACAGATGATCAATAATAAATTGCACGAACCACAGAAACATATTTTAAAGTAGTAATTTAACTCTTGGAAGGCATTTCATTCTTATTTCACTCGATTTGACCGATGGATACCTGCATCTCCTTATCTTGCTTATCATGCCACTGAAGTTTGTGGGTGGCATAACAAATATTCAGAGTGCTGTTAAAGGCATTAAATGATTATTGATTAAGATGGCAGAGAAGAACAACACATGCGCCACTTCACTCAAACTGTTTCAATTGCCCAGGGCATGGATCTGGCTGAGACATTTGCAATTGGGTGTCTTACTTATACACATTACTTATCCTTTAGTGGTGACATAAAAATGAACATAATCATAGTGGCATACAAAGGTTTTCAAAATAGCAACTAACCTTTGAGAACACAATCGTGTAATGAAGTAACAAACAGTGACATTATTGTACATTGTGGCTCCAGAAAGCAAAAGAAGAATAGTGTAAATGAATGCAATATGAAAAAAGCAAAAACCCTGATAATGACATGTTTGTGTTCAATACATTAAATATGGTATGGTATATCTGTTTACCAGTACCACATGATGCTTAACATAAAACTGTGCTTGGAATCATGTGATGGCTGGATATGTTTAATGCTCAAAGGAATCTGCATACAGTAAGACTGTAGTTATAAGCGAGCTGAAACGTCTTTACAGATACTGAAATGTTGGGCAGCAAAAACTAGTCGACATAGTCTACCATAGTCGACTATTAAATTAGTCACAGATGGGTCCATGAGTCGACTAGTTGCAATGTCATCGCACCCTCCACAGTAGGCTACGCAACCATTCCAAAACTATGGGACCATTTCATTAATGGAGGACACATCAAAAGAAACATACAATTCACAATGAATTTAAAGCAGTCCGTCTGGAATAGTGGGGCGGGTCCCCTGGGGGTCACATGTGACCTCGGGAACATTCTTTTTTGAGTGAAGAGTGAAATCTAATGGCACATTCACTCATGATTTTTTTTTTTTTCAATTTCAGGCAAAGAGGCAAAGTTTCTTCTTTTCTTTCAGAAAATAATTGAGAAGCACTGATTTAAAGTAACAAATACTGAAATATACTGAAATGTAATTTGACACTATACAGGTCTATTCTGTTTGCCAACCGGTCGACTGAAGTAGTCTGTGAGTAGTGGACTATCAAAATAGTTGCAGCCCATCTGAAATGTAGGGGAGTGCGCACAGTCTCATTACCTCATTAGACCTGACGTCACCAAAGCCGTGGACTTAATGGAGCAACATTTTAACCGTGGCTAACATTGACCAGCGTTTCCTATGAAGCAGTCACGTTTACTGAAATGCAATGAAGCCAACATTTCAGTTGGCTGCATTGTTTCCCAGACATGGCCCAAAGCAATGCAGGTCCTCAAATCAGCAGTCGGGGTAAGAGTGACTTCACATTGTTTCCAAATTCAGCAACTAACATCCCACCAAGATAACACACGAGTTAAATTATTTCTATTAACAAACAAGTCAGTTTAAATCTGCTCTAAATGCTTTGGTGACTAATAATTGTGATCACATGAAAAGGGTACACAGCTGCGGGCACGGAGTACCGCACATTTTTGTAGGCCTCGTATAAAGGACGTACTGTATAAAGAGCGTTTCACTGTTTTCTTCACTTTAACTAGATACAAATAAAAAAATGACGCAGAGCCATTAACATGTGATATTTGACTCTGAAGAAAACAAATTGCGCAACAAGGCCCCATCAAAGCTAAGTAAGCGTCTATATCACATCCTGTTTTTCTTAGTGGTCACAAAATGAATCTTGTTCTTCATACATAATTTCCTGTTTACTGTTGTCATTGTCACATTGAAGCTGTAACAGAATAATAATAATAATAATAACATACCAAGTGTTCAAACACTTAAATGGCATGCAAAACTTTTAATCTAAGCATGATTTCATTCATTAACATTGCTTGCATTGATTGTTAAGGTTATCAAGTAGTTGAGCATCGCCATATAATAACAATGTAAGATGATGAAGATGCTAACTTCAGGCATGCAAAGGCTTGCTGCAACAGTCTGGACTACATTACTGACATGAAAGCAACATGAATAGCGCATTATGGCATTGAAAACATAGCAAGATAATGAGACAGAGAAGTGAGCAATATTTCTACCCATTTCTAGCAGCAAGGTGTAATGGGGTGCAACCAGAAATATCCTGGTAGTTTGGGTTGGCCCCTTTTTTCAACAGCAGAACCAAGCACTCCACCGATCCACAACTGAGGATGACATACACAAGGGCAAGAATTAGCACACAAAAGGAACCTTTTACACCAATTCATGTTTTGCAGGACGGCCAAAACACAGATTCACTCTATCAAAAGCAAGGGTGGACACACTTTTCGACTCAAGTACTCAAATTTACACGGAGCCCCAGACCTGACATGGAGAAAAAAATGTAATCGTGGCCACGAAATAAGTAAAATGTGCACACAAAATACTGATTCTATAATTTAGGGTAATGACATACTAATTCATAGACACAAAACACAAAAGAAGTACGTGCAAATCGAGCACACCTTTTCTCATGCCAGTATTAGCCAATATAGCAGTCCCCTTTAAGTTGAGATGTTCAGGTCTGATGGAGTGCTCTGGCTATTCGTCATGATCCTGTGCTGATTACACATAACATGCAGTGACGCAAAGCGATCTAATGGAGCGACTGGGAACGGCAAAGTCACATGACATGAGGCCGGCATGCACGCCATGAATCACGGCGTTCTAGAGTGGCCAGCGTCCAAGGAATCAGATCCAAAAGATGGTCATGAGGGACCAAAACAGCGCTGTTCTGATATTCTCTGCCTGGAAATGTGGTCCATGGGAGTAAAGAACAGCTTCTGTGCAGTATATATTAAGTTTTACTTTGTTGTTATTCATCTGAAAGTGAATGACGGTTCTTGGTATTTCCTGCCGGATGGTTTCAGTGCTCCTAACCAATTATGAATTACTAAAGGGACAGATACGCGACGCATCATGAATACATTTTCTTGCACTATATTGACCAATCGCAGAATCATTATATAGTACATGTATACACTGTACAGTACATGTATTCATTTTCACATGCACAGTGTATTATCATCATCATGGGCAAAATATTGCAATAGCAACATGATGGTGATACCCAACCGTACTTAATATCACACTGACTTCAGCGGCCTTGCCTTAGAATCAAACAAAAAACTGTCAAGAAGACGAACTGAAGACAATCTACATTATAAACAGAGGCAAATTATTAAATTATAAGCAGAGGTAATAAAAAAACAAAAAAATACCATCTTACTTTGCAGCGATGTGCAATAGACTCCTTTTCACACGTCCAAAGGCGTAGTTCACATCAAACTTGGAATTAAGAAGCAACTCGGACACCGACCTGCGAGCATGAGCAATAATTCATCATCCTACTTGTTCTGAATTGCTGTTAGCGCAACCATGTTGACATTAAATATTAAAGATATGAATTGAATGTAATTTAGTGTCTTTTGGCACCACAATGTTTTTGAAATTAAAATGTATTTTATGTATATATTTTACATAGAATAAATAAATATAAGTCAGAGGCTTTTGTACCTTTAAGAACACCAGTGCCAAGACCGGGAAAAACAGAGAAACCCTTGAGATGAGTGCGTACAAATGTATAGAATCTGTTGTGTACTGTCTTACCTGTGCTGGTCAGCCATCACCATGGGCATGAGTGTGTAAACAGCGGTCTCGTTATCTGTGAGGAAAGGAGCATTACAAGCAGAGTCACCAAACACAGTTGATACAGCCCACAGGAACTTGCATGAATCAAGCAGATGAATTAAACAGAAATGCATGTGACCCTCATTCAAGCTTGCTCAGTAAAAGAATGATGTAAATGAAGCACTATTTCATGGGCACAAAATACTAACTTGCGGGAAGAAAATACTAAACTGTGGCCATGAAACAAGCACAAATGTAGCGGACCTTCTCTCGCGCCATCATTAAGGTATAGATAATTGAGAGGCATGATGATCTATGTAGTGTTGTGACATAAATTCTGTTTGTTTGTTGCCAAGATTAGAGGCTTGCCAGTACTTTCATGAGCCACAAGACGGCGAGATAGCATTGTGGGAGTTCCGATACAGGCTCACTCCTGTCAACAATTGTTTTCTCTGATCTATCCGGTGTGGTTAAAACTTGTGTTGATGGCTTGGGAACGGCAAATGTCCTTGTTATTTACTTTGATTTCACAGATAAAATAAATGCAAAAGACATACACTTGACACAGACGGCAACATGGTGCATCATGGGGATGTGCTTTAACCACGGTACTACCACGAAGTCCTGTGATCAAACTCCACACTTCCATGTGGAGTTTGATCACGATGCCACTGAGGTATGTTTTCATCTATTTCAGTTAAGCTTTGGAATCAGAACCAAAAGACGGTCCCGAGGGCCTGAAACAGCAGCGTTCCCACTCTTTCCCTCGAGTTTGTATTTTGGCCCCTTGAACTAGTATTTCGTGCCCACAAATTAGTACTATCTTCCCTCACATTAGTACTTTGTTCTCTCTAATTATATTTAGTGTGCACTTTTCACTTATTTTGTGTCCTCATTTTTTTGCCCTCCGTACTTCCCCATATACATTCCATTTAATAACACGGGCTCTATATATTGGTGAATAATTAATTCACAACTACAGATAAGGTGGGGCCAAGTGGAAGTGATCACAATCCAACTTCAAGAAGCCTCCCATGACCGTCTGGAGGAGGGGTAAAAATGATGAGGACAAAAATGACACACAATCCAACAAAAACAATGATCAAGTCTATCAAACAAAGACAACAAAACAACAGCTGTAGTACAAACCAATTGACAACACAAAGCAACACAGAAAGACCAAGTAAACGATAACTGTGGCCCTTGACAGACTGGATCACTGGATTCTGGCGTCACAGCTAATGGTACAAGAGGACCAGCACAGCGTAGGATAAACCACTATTTGAACACTAGATGGGCGGCCTTGCAATTGTAAACAACTGTCACGAATGAAACATTTCAGGACCATTGGTTGACCATATAAGGCAGCTGGTTCGGTGAGAAGTCTGAACATTGGTATTTGTTGACAACTGAAATCCGTGTTTTTCTAGGTCGCATTGCGTGTGTAAATCTGAGTGACAGATTGCAACAGGCGAGCTCCTCCCGGATATGAATGTCAGCATAGTAAAATCATTGACTTTTACAGTCCAAGCCGTGACTTGTGCTACCTTCGGGTAATTCCACGGTTCTTGCTCGGCGGAGAGAACGGGTCAGACGGTTGAGCTGCTCCATGGCCCGTTCCATCATAGGGGGCCACTGGACCGACAGGAACCGAGGGCTCGCTATTTGTGCGGGTAATTGGTTTCGTCCATGAGCAATGACAGAAGATTCGGACTCAGAGTACAATCACATTTCCCTGCTTATGCTTATATTCAATCGCCGCCCAGCAGCTTCCTGTTTTGATGACGTCAGAAAGAGCGGGGAGAATCCTGGGTAGTCCATTTTTTTCTTTGTTAAATTGCGTAAAATTATTCGTTCAGTGGATTGATATTATCCAGACTGAATGACAGAAAATATCAAATTATCGTTTAAAACAAAATTTCAACATTTAAATTTGTTACTGAAAATTCCGTTTAGAAAGAAAAAATAACTATTTAGAAAGGTCTCTGTGCATAATACCTTGCAAGCGATTGCATTTTTCTGTGAAATTTTTGACCAATTTTCAGGTGTTTGTTTGTTTTTTTCTTTGAATATTTACCTGCTGAATAAAGATGTGCCGCTGCACTATTTTATCTATCCTTGCTGTCCTTCTGACATGGCAATCCTGACGGGATTGTGCTAAAATATTGCTCCGTGAGTGACCTCAAACTGCATTGTTGTACACTCAACAAAAATATAAATGCAACAATGTTGTTTTTGCTCCCATTTGACATGAGATGGACTTAAAGATCAAAAGTTCCTTCCAGATACACAATATTACCATTTGTGGCCTGTGGAATGTTGGTCCACTCCTCTTCAATGGCTGTGCGAAGTTGCTGGATACTAGTGGGAACTGGTACACACTGTCGTATACGCTGGTCAAGCACATCCCAACCATGCTAAATGGGTATAATGTCCGGTGAGTATGCTGACCATGCAAGAACTTGAACATTTTCAGCTTCCAAGAATTGTGTACAGATCCTTGCAACAAGGGGCCGTGCATTATCTATCTGAAACATGAGGTGATGTTCATGGATGTATGACACAACAATAGGCCCCAAGGATCTCATCACGGTATCTCTGTGCATTCAAAATGACGTCAATAAAATGCACCTGTGTTCTTCGTCCGTAACAGATGCCTGCCCATACCATAATGCCACCACCACCATGGGCCGCTCGATCCACTATGACATCAACAAAGCGCTCACCCACACGACGCCACATACGCTGTCTGCCATCTGCCCTGAACGATGTAAATCGAGATTCATCCGTGAAGAGCACCTCTCCAACATGCCAGACGCCATCAAATGTGAGCATTTGCCCACTCAAGTCTGTTACGGCGACGGTCTGGAGTCAGGTTGAGACCCCGATGAGGAAGACGAGCATGCATTTGAGCTTCCCTGAGATGGCTTCCGACAGTTTGTGCAGAAATTCTTTGGTTATGCAAACCAATTGTTTCACCAGCTGTCTGAGTGGCTGGTCTGAGACGATCTTGGAGGTGAACCTGCTGGATGTGGAGGTCCTGGACTGGTTTGGTTACACATGGTCTGCAGTTGTGAGGCCGGTTGGATGTACTGCCATATTCTCTGAAACGCCTTTGGAGACGGCTTATGGTGGAGAAATGAACATTCAATGCACGAGCAACAAATCTGGTTGACATTCCTGCTGTCAGCAAGCCAGTAGCACACTCCCTCAATGCTTGCGACATCTGTGGCATTTTGCTGTGAGACAAAACTGCACATTTCAGAGTGGGCTTTTATTGTGGCCAGTCTAAGGCCCACCTGTGCACGAATGATGTCAGATCAGCATCTTGATGTGGCGCATCTGTGAGGTAGGATGGACTATCTCAGCAAAGCAGAAGTGCTCACTATCACACATTTAGACAGATTTGCGAACAATGTTGGAGAGAAATGGTAATATTGTGTATCTCATGCCAAAGGGGAGCAAAAACAAAAGTGTTGCGTTATATTTTTGTTGAGTGTATTTTGCATTACACTGTGTCTGGGCTGTCTTATTTTATTTTCAATCTTATTTCATTTGCCTTCTTTTATTGTACACTATTGTTTTTCTGTAATTTTCCAATCTTTATCTTTTGTTGAATCTCTTTTGTTTGTGGTGATTATTTTTCAGTTTCGTATACAGTTTGTTTAGTTTTTTCTGTACTTCAGAAATGTTATATTCATCTAATTGTAAGATGTTGATATTATTTCCAACATGGTAACAAGGAAGGAAGCATGGAATTAAACATATGAACATTCTTCATATTTTATTGTATTTATTTATTTTAAATAGAAATATGAAACATTCAACTCACACACATCAATCTACAACATCTGGTACCAGTGTTGCATTGTTTGCTGTTCGCCACTGAAATCTTTAACCAAGGGGTGTGCACACTTTAGCTAAAGGCAGTTTAATGGCTGTGTGTAGTTATTTTAGAAGGAATATCTGTACACTGACTGTGTCATATCTTTAGTGTTGATAAATCAAAATATATTGATAAAATGTGCCCTTGATTTGTTCGGTAATGGGGATGAGTGCTGGTGTATGGAATTAGGCGTGAAGCATGAAAAGCTTTGGTATGGAAAGCTTGCACACAAAATTAGGACCCTGGCTTTGACTCTTACCACAAAACCTATCTGTGTCAACACGGCTGTCTGGGTGAGTGAAAGCACAAACATCATAACGAATACTATTACTGGGTCTATCTATCTCAGGCCTAAGCTACCAAAATGTCTGGGTCATGTCATTTCATCCTTCCATTCGTGTCAAAGAGCAACAAAAAAGAGTGCTAGACTTCTTCTGTTGAAGTGCTGGACAGACGGTGGGACTTGGGCGGTGAAGAATCCACAAAAACATCATCTTCCAATCCTTCCTTGATTGGATTCATCTTTGAGGACGCCTTGGTGCCAGGAGATTTTTCTGAAAGGCAAATCAGGCCTATTACATTTAAGGCCAGCTGTACACAAAGTACCTCCTTCATTGCATCAGAATCCATGATTAATTAAATAATGTGGGTCTTACAGTGCTGCCAGTGGGAACCACCTGCTGTCAAGTCATCTCAGTTGTCTTATTCAGGAGACCACTCAGTGAAACAGCATAAAATGAACCGACTCACAGGAACAGTCTCAGTGTAAAGAACATTAGACAAGGAGGGATACTAGGGATCAGAGGAGCAGTCAAGATCGAGGGTTGCTCCTTTCATTCTCTGTCACTTGGGATATTTGGTTTGCAATAAAACCTTTTTGCCAGGATCAGGACAAGGACCAAATCCTTCTGTGGGCCAGTGAGGATTAAAAACATGTCAGACAGGACCTCCTGAGCAGGAATACCTTACCGATCAACTCTTTTCATTGGATGTGAAAAACTCTACACCAGCAAAACAAAGAAAGAAACTAACTGATTGGATTCACTACCCTGACTCCAACGACAAATCTTGAATGAAGCACATGACACCCGGCACCATGCCCCAGCCTACTATGGGTGCCCTCATCTCTTTCAGCACTTATAAAATACATATAAATACAGGCTATTTAAATTGTTTTTGGGGACCAACTCCTTTGTTGAATGGTCATGTAACTCACGCAATGATGAGCCACCTGAACCTCCTCTCAGGATCTGGTTCAGAACATCATCTGTGTCACTCGTGCTGGCCATGCTGTTCCTCATCTGCATCATAGACAGCTGAGAACACATGCTGGGCTGTCGGTCCATTTTCTTCACCGCCTGGGAAATGCCAAAGAACTCAGTGAATCACCTTTAAATTGTCAAGCCATGCCACTAGAATGTGCAAGTGAACAGACCTTGTCACTCAGTGTGGGGTCATTGAGGGCATAGAGTTTGTTGGTGATGTCTTTGCCAATCAGGTAGCGAAACACCTCATTGAGGAATGTGTCTGACTCCAGGAAGAAGGTCAGCCTTTCTCGAGACCAACATAGGTACTTACAGTTCTCCTCAGCTATGATGCTCACCTAAATGTCAACCAAAGCAAACATGGACAAATGATTATCAGTATTATTTTTATTTGAAATGAACCCCACCTGGACATTACCTGGAACTTCTCCCCTCTGTGCATCATGGTAGACCTGAACTCTGGGGAGTCAATGAATGAGTTGGAATAGATGTTGTGAAGAAAATGGCCTCTGTATGACACCTTCATCCTTTTCCACAAGAAAAATAAAGTTGATATTTCAGATTCATTGGTAGTGACTCTCATAAAAGCTGAAAGCAGAGGGTTATTATCCTGTTTCTACAGCCCAAGAAATAATTGAATGCAATTTAAATGTACAAATATAGTGTATGCCTTGTCACAAAGAAAGTATGTGGGTTTCACCTATAGATTGACCATTTGAATCATTGATATTCAAACTGCTGGCTGACGTGCTTGAACACTGCTTTGGAGAATGTGGCCATGGCATTTAATTTAAGAGAAACTGACAAAGGAGCAATAACATCAGACAAATTCGCAGTGAATCCTTAACCATTAATGTCACCAAGATAAGATTCTAAAGATCACTTAGAAGTTCATTGCTTCTTTCCCAATGAGAAAAAATAACTTTTCTTTTCATGCAAACATGAAGATGAATTAAAATCCATTCAGAGCTAAGCGTGCTGTTACACATGACTTGTTATCTAGCCGTGTATGACTGATAAGGTTGGGTTTTTGGTCTAGGTTTCCTGTAGCACTACCAGCAGTAAAAAAGCCAGACAACAAAAATATTCTAAAAGATGTAACATAGCGGAGTAATTGTCCAGCAGGCTGCTGAATATTTGAAACTACTACATACTTTCCTTTGAGGAGAATGCTCAGACGTTCATCCACAGAAGTCTTGTCTTCAGCAGCGTAGGCTTGTCCCTTTTTCATTGTCTGGATAGTGCAAAACTGTCCAGTCAGTCTCTGAAACAAAGCCTCGTGCACATGTAGTGGCTCGAACATGCGCTTGTAGACTGACCGCAGCTCCCTGTCAATCTTTATCTGCAATAAAACAGTGAAACACGATCACAAGCTTCAACCACTGTTCTACTCCCCTAAAGACTATTACAAACACAAGCCTATATTTATATCCAGCTATATCAAATCATTTTTTAGATAGACACAAAACTCACAGGGCGCCGCTTGTACAGGAGGTAGAACCAATGCATGAAGTTGACTAACAGGAAGACCACGTTCCAGACCATGACGTCCAGGTTGCACCTATACAAGGTGGCCCAAGTGATGAAGAGGGTGCATCCTGTCAGGAGGTCAAGAGAGCAGATGATGATGATACAGACTGCTGTAGGAAGTTGAAGTGACAGACATTCCCTGCTCTAGCCAGATGTATGAAGCTTGATCCACCAGCGTTTTATCTTGTCTGTCTACAGTCTTTATCTGTTAGGGGGATCCTAGCCCACAATTCATACTGCAATACGTTTCTTTGAATAACAATGCAACATAAGGACAAAATTGCAGTCGAGTTGAAGTATGGTCTTGCGTACCCCTTGCCGATCAGTAAAGGTCATGCATCAATCAATCATTTTTCTATCTCTCATTTTTAGCGCTAAACAGACGCTCATTGTTCTGAGCAACAAACTTCTCCCTCATTCCATTTGCCGAACGTGGACAGATTTTTAATCACTAACTGAAGCACTGGCAAACCTGTAACAAGTTAGTAATGACAGAGGGATGCAATTGGACAACGACGCAGCAGTCAAGCCAACTCTTGCTTGTTAGTCAGAGCAAGACCTCTGCCACAGCTGGATTCTGAAGTTGGAATGATTCTGATGACGACAGTTGGTGCACAGCTTTAAAGTAATGCAAAACAAGAGTGTACAGTCTTTCATAATGCTTACGTTGCATTTATATAACTACTATAGATTAATTCCTCAACTACACTAACTCTTCACTTTACCTCGCCAGAAGCTACCATACACGAGTATGAACATACATAACATCTTCCATGAAGTCTTATAAATGCATAATGATGCATGTGATGTGAAGAAGACAGGTCTGATAAGAAGGAAGCAAAAGTAGTCTTTCTAACGGTACATTATGATACATACGGCACCAATTCATAAAACCTCACATAATAACATAAAGTGAGAGTGCCACCGCCTGATCAATGAAAATGAGGACACTGCTTCGTGAAGCCTCATCAAAGCAACAATGCTCCTGATAAATCAACTGTTCAATTCCTGGTTATACAAATCAGCAAAGACATACATTTACAAAATCTGGAAAATCTGGATAAACCTTCCCTGTCTCAATCCTCATCTGTGGGCAGATTTTAGTTGATAAAATGGAACCTATCTTTAGAGAAGGTTCTTTGTCAATACCAAGGGTTGTGCTTGAAAATATTGGTCAGGTAAATTTCAATCACTGAAAGCAAAGAAAATACACTATAAAAAGAGTTCAAATGTTCGATTGAGTTCGAATGATCAATTCATAGGTGGGTAAGATTACATGATTACAGTTTGAGGTTTCATTTTCCCAGGGTGAAGGTGGACACATGGAATGAAACTGTTGCTTATGCGATACATACAGAAGAAGCAAATAATGGACATTATTAGGTTTCACATGGTGATGTGCTGAGTAACTTTATTATTAACTTTATTCTTTGCCATTGCTAGCATGTGCGTGCCACTTATATAGAGTCCTCTCGTCCAGTCAGGCAGAGTCATGATTCATAACAACTTTACATTACTACATTTTGTCAAGACTCAAGTAGATGGGTTTCAAATAGCTTATAAAATTACATGCAACATGATGGGCATCTTTCACTCCAATATATATAGAACAGTGGTGGGACTTCATTATGCTTAATTAATTACATTATCATTATTACGATTTATTAATTACAACAAAAAAATCAATTAAATTTAATTTAACAGTTTGCTCTCCAGACAACATAGAACCTTTGTAAGTGCAGGAGTCCCAGGTGCACCGATCACACTGATGCAAGACACGTCGCAGCTAGGATGATAACAACAACAACAAACATGGAGGAATGTTTTTTGCTGTACAATGGCCACACTTTCCACTACTCTGAATGTATTTGATATTTTTATAAAATTGAAATTCTTATATAAATATTTTCAAGACATTAAAAGAGCTTTAGTTTAAATAAGGTGATATAAAAACATGAATATAGCCACCATCATGATTTATTGTGGTAATGTAAAATTGATGCAAAATAAACAATATTTTGTTGTTTAAATGTATGTATGGGTCCATCATTTGATTCAGTAATATACCACATTCATTCAAATTGAAAATTTGGCAAATGTGGCAAATATTCTTATACCATTAAACTGCAATTAATTTAGATTAATTAATCATAAATTCTCAAATTAACTATATTTTTTTAACGAATGCCACGCCTAATATAGATCTATCTGTCGATCAGAAGGTAAGGAAGAAATTAGAAAGAACAGAAGAGCAAACTTCTTGTCTGGCCACTCGTCCTTTCTCATGTTATCGTTGTTGTCTACTTCATCAGATGTATTGACAACTACATGTTTTTGGCCAAGACTGAACAAGAGTCTGAACAACAACTGTGCTCCAGTTCATGATCTCTTTTGAGTCATTCAGGAGCTGAGCCAACATCACAGCCATTTTCCCTGAACCTTTCCACTCAACTGAAATGCCGACATTCACTGCACACACTAACAATCACACAAGCTGTAATACAAGCTGTAAACTGTGGGGAGGTCGTCGGCAAGTACTGTTGGAAAAAGTCCTGGTGCATGGTGTAACATGCATGTTGACACCATTGATCATTAGATTTTACTGTCCACGCTAAGGTGGGACTCTTAGTTGGTTTCATTCATCGTCATCATACTCAGCTAAATTTACCCATGTCATTCAGCAAAGTTCTGTTCTCTATTTACATGCTGCCCCTCGATCAAATCACCCAGCCTGACACCAAAGACATTTGATCATACTGGGCAACCAATCTTAGTATCAGGATATCCACCAGATCATGAACAGTGACGTGGCTTAAATATTAAGTGGATCATAGTTGCACTACCTAAGGGTAGCAGAGCAAGTGGGGAAAACACGTGGCCCGTGAATTCACAAACTCAGATTGGGAAGAGGAATATTGAAAGTGATGGAGATTAGTGACAGAAAGTGATGCTGCTTCTGCTTAATGTTGTGACGGCGAGTGTGTTTGTACTGACGGTCCACAAGCAGCACATACTGGAGCAGACACTTGGACAAACATGGACAAACAGCACTTACAGTGACGATGGTAGCAATGTCAAAAAGAAAAAACGGACACTGTGACAGGTGAACGAACAAAAGTACAATGCGGATACTGGTGGAGGCATGAAGGAAAAGAGGAAAAGTACCAGCAGTGGATCACAAACATTGCAAAAGCTGTGTAGTTCACCATAACTGTCGCCAGGTGACGCCATAACATGCGAATTAGTTGAGTGAATCTACTTCCATCCCAAAGTTAGGCTCATAATGATTTGAGGATTCACAGTACGCTTTTTACCGATCACCATTTGAAATGAAATAGTGACATCCAAACATAATATGTCATTGACAAAAAACTTCGGCCCCCAGGGGGTAACGTTTTATTACCCTTATTTTATGAAGTTTAGATATTATCACATATCACTTCTTAAGCTATTATGATGGCTGTCAGCCTGACTTGCACACTTCTGGAACTAGTCATACTGACGTCTCTGTATCTTTTCCTCTGTTTAAATATACAAGGCTCTGGGACTCCTCTTGTTTAAAGAAATGGGCCTCTTAAAAGTACCAGCAGATCTCCCACATGTCTAGCTGCTTCCTTCCCCCACTCTCTTCAACATGAAAAAGCTCAAACTGCTTTTTTTCCATTCACCACGCTTTTTTCAAACCTCTTCTTTAATGGCTCAAGAGAAACACTTATGACCACTCAAGGCATTATATAAATAAGGCCTGTCTTATCATGGCAGGAATGCTTTTCAGTAGGTGGCGCTGTGCACTGACCTGTCATCAGAAGAAGGCGTAGCAAGATCATGTGCAGACCCAAGGTGGTGGGCAGCACCAAGCCCAGCAGCAGAGATGCATTTCCTAAATGAAAGAGGAGATGGTGTGCCTGCTCCCACTCCTGGCATGTGGAGTCATTGGCCCCCATCAGCGGGAAGGTAGGGGTGGCAGTGGGGAAAGATGGCGGTGGAGCTGGTGAAAGCATGGAGGCCATTGTGCAGCACAGTCACCTACAAAAGGAAAACAAGGAATGATTAGATTCCATGTTAAAAGGGAAAATGACACAACTGGCAACATACGGTAACAGGAAGGTGGGGTAGAAGGACTTTTGATGTTAACTACCTCTTCTACAAATTAGTCTGCACCAAATCAAAATTGTTTATGTCATTAACCTCTTTGCTGACTCAACAAAAATCTAAAAACTTTTGGCAGTCCACCATTAAACCTACAAAGATGCATGGAAAAGGAAAGCAAATCCACATAAAAAGCAGGGAAACAAGTCAACTGAGGAAGGAAGACAACAGTAATTAACGATTGATAGCAGGCAGGGACTTTATGGGGCTAGAACAGGGACAGCTTACATTGGCATTGAAAAAATATATATATTAGATGGAAATGAGAATATGTGCATTGAAAAAAAGAATATTGGTTGAAAAAAATGAAAAAACATAGAAATATATTATTATATTTAATTGTAATACCATTTTAGTTTTCAGTCTCAGTTCAAAAACGTTTCAGCTAATATTCTATTTAGTACGGAGCACTGGACGTGACGTGCATGTGTTTATTTTTTTGGATGTGGCATGCATGACTTTTTTTTTAACCATTTTTTATGCCAAGATAACAGTTATCTCGAGATCATTTTTATCTCAAGATACAAGTGTAAATGTCAGCGCATGCGTAACTGCCTCTCGGGCAAAACACTTTGTCGAAATCCTCCTGTAACCACGGTGTCTCTCATAGCTTTGTAACTGTCAATGTTGTCAGTCACTGTCTGCAAGTCTCTGCACTTTCAACACTCTGATCAAGTGCCTTCTACTCAAAATAATGCCGTATGTGGCTGAGCTCTACATATTACGCGTCCCTAGAAGTGATTTATGTTTTTGGGTTTTTCTTTTTTTTTTTTTTTTTTTCCAATGCCAATGTAAGCTGTCCCTGTTCTAGCCCCATAGGACTTCCCCTACAGCACTAACCACTTCGACTTCACTAACCTCATGATACAGAGCTTCGATCATCGCAGGTTCAGATTGATACTTCATGACTGCAATGTTTTATCTGACCATGTCATTACACCAAAGATATAACCCTATAAGCGTTTCTTTTATTTTATGCTTTAAAAGTTGACAAAGATGCAAAAGAAACAATTACGCACTTCCAGCCCAAAATCGCTTTTAAATTGTAAGTACTGAAAACCCAATAGTCACCATGCAGATAAACTCGGAGTAAACGTGGGTGAAATCAGAGAAGAATCCATCTGGTAAACAACAACTTGTATAACAGACATTTTCTCACGCACCACTATAAATAACTACAGGCTCCCACAGTCAGCTGTCGGCGGTGCGACTTGGCTGATGTGCAGCGGCTTTTGGTCCCCGCTTAAAAATAGACCAGGAGGGACTCATTGGGGTTCTGTCAAGTCTTTGTCTTCCTTACTTTGTCAACCAAGTAAAAAGACGGGTTCACTTACGACGAGAGACGAGATCAGACCTGGTCCAGTGGAACCGCAAAATTGAGGTGTGTGAACGGAGATCGGAGCCTTCTCACACCGAGACTGGGGGCAGCTCGCAGTCCGGCCGCACATTCCTCTCAGATGACAGACGAATGGCTGAAGGAAGTCCAGAGCCGATGGACTGACCATATTGTCCGGCAGGGGGAGACACAGCTACAAGTCACAAACTGTCAAATTATTTGCGAATGGGTTCCATAAATGAATTGTGATTCTTCAACCACAAGAAATCCAGAATTACGTTCAAAATAGATTTTATAAATACCTGCACATATGAAGTTTTATGACAAACTATTGCATGAAGCTCCATTTAAGCAATTGATACTCTCAGAAATATGTCACATTTCTATATAAAATATTAAATAAATTCAGAGTTGCAGAACCAAATTTCAATAGACCCAAGTCATCAGTCAATACTGGTCTTATGCAATACAATTGGCAAATGAGAGTTTAAAAATGCAATTTTTTCTAAACTCAAAAAAATGACTTGGAATTATTTTGTCTGGCATCCTCGGACCATCAGAACATCAAGGAAAGCAAAGAAATTGGTTAAAATACAAAAGCCGAATTTTGGTGTTTTTTTTTTTTTAATTGGTCCTGACTCAAAATGCCAAAAAATGGCATTTTTTCAAAACTCAAAAAATAGTAAGTAATCGCAAATGCTGAATAAATTCGACCTAAATATTCTAGACAAGTGTCATAGGTGCTAAGAAGGAAGGGGTACAAGTGCTTAAGCTGTGGAATATGTAGTGCGGTGTATTAACTCATAGCAGGACAGGTGAGCGGTACATACCATGAGCAATAGCAATAGCTGGACTTTTGGTCTAAAGGCATCACCAATTATGATTGTTGAAGTCACCCTGTAACTTGATTTGAAATCACAAAACCAAGAACATGAAAAACAAAAACAAAAAAATCATAGTTTCTTACAGGGGTTATGTTTGTTTAATGATTGAACAGCAATATTTCAGTTTATATATGCTATTGCTGTAAACACCCTTGGTTGAACAGTGAATATCAAATGCAGTTGGCGATCTATGCCATTGTATACCTGCTAGGGTTTTGGACCAGGAACGAAACAGGAAAATGTTCCAGACCTTAAAAGACCATTCATTATTTTATTCTTTACAACACATTTATCAGTTCCTTGAAATCCTTTTGACACAGTTGGCTAACAGTCTTGACCAGCTTCAACGAAGTGACTCATACAAAGTAAAAAATGAACAACTCTACATATAAATGTTTCACATTACTTTGCAAAGCGCATCAAACTACATCATTATCTTGAATAAAACAATGCCAATTATTCTTGGGACTTCAATTACACCACATTTTATAGCCATTCAGCCAACCTCAACCGCTTATCCGTTGCTATGGCCTAGGGTCAGCAGCTTCAAAGGACACGGTCCCAGACACCAGCTCTGACTGGGGAATGTTGAGACGCTTCCAGGCCAGTGAAGAGATCCACTTGGTCCTGGGTTGATCCCTTGGTCTCATCCCAGTTGGCCATGCCTGAAACACCTCCAAGGGGAGCGTCCTCATGAGATGCCCGAACCACCTCAACTGACTCCTCTCAATGTGGTGAAGTGGCAGCTCTACTCCGAGTCTCTCCCGAGTGACAGAACTAAAAAACACAGTTGGTTGATGTGATGCAACCTAAACTGTATAATAAGGTGGTACTAAGCAGTAATTTTGTAGCAGACCTTGACTAATAGAATCAGGCAGACTTTGGCCTTATAGATGTTAATTAACTATATTACAGAACCTGCTTATAGATCATGAATTACAGAAAGCTTTTATACAACTTTAATGCCAATTAAATAAGGCAGCATCTTTCATATCCTTATTTATTGAATTATTTCATATCTTAATTTAATTCATCTGGCAAATTACATGAAATTAAATCTAATTAAATCTACTCTTATTAGTCACTTTTTTGCCTATATATTTGTCACTGAACACAGTGCACACACTATTATGTTGTTACGTTGATGTTGACGTTTCATTACATTCTAACTTTATATATACATAACATAATTAACGTAGACAGCAACAAAAACAAAACCAATCCCAAAACACTTTACCACCTTTTAACTGTTCCTGGCAACTATGAAAGGTCATGAAGCTTAAGACCGCAAAATACATCTTATCAAGAGAGACAGACACAAACTCAGAATGTTTTTGTCATAATCATGTGAAGAAGAAACTGGGCTCGCCAAGGTAGTCCTCATCTAGTCATGGGTTCTCCACCTCCCTGAGCCGGCACTTGCAGGAAGATATCTGTTTTTTCTAATTCAGGGGCCGGCATGTGACAGTAACTGGGTAAGCGGAGATCATATCGCCGACTGCAGCTGCCAAAGGCCTTGTCATTAAGAGAGTACAACTTCTCTGCTATGTCATTGCGCACAATCAGGGCGAAGATCCTGGCGATGTAGCGGTGTTTGGCAAAGAGCAGGTAGAGTTTCTTCCTCCTCCATGCAATGTATCTGCAAGGGTTGTCAGCACACAGGGTGACCTGAAGATACACAAACCATAACCATCTTGTATCAGAGTTCCAAGTCAAAATGAAAAAAAAAAACAATAATCCAAACAAGTCAACAACTCTATGCAAAACAAAAAAGTGTATTTTTTATGATTAAATGTATTCTGCAAAAATCTGTCGGTCTGTTGTCTCTAATGATTGGACAAGAAGAGGATGTAAAGTAGTCCTGACATCTGCCCACAACACTGACATGAATGTAAGTCAGTTCCACAGGGGAAGCAGATCGGCTGGGTTACTTTCTGAACAGCCTCCACACCGGCTACTGCAAGTAATATACATTTTTTCAAAGAAAGAAAATGTTTTGATGATTGAATATTTTTGATTAAAAATATATATAGATAACAAATAACAATAAAAAAAAGAAAGAACTGCAAAGCTTTTCATTAATTCAGTCCTTCAAACAGAACATGCATTCCAGATGCATTGAAAAGGACAATCCCTCAACAAATGAATTCTTGTCACAAACAGAAGTATCCAGATAGTTTGGTCAAACACTCGTCTGAAAAGTTCAACACTGAAAAGTTGACACTTTGCACTGAAGTGTTGCCATGACAATGGTCAGATCCGTCCGTTACTTGACATCAGAGACAACAAATAAAGGATCAAATAAAGAGGAAACGTGTGATACATGGGTCGGAAAGTCAAAATCATTTTGTCTTGTATTGCGCTGCTCCAGTTCGGTCACTAGCTGATGAATCACCATTTGTCAGAGGTTGGACTGTAACTTACTAAATTATTAGTATAGTTTATATTGAGCCACACAGATCTTGATGAAAGGTAAAATTCAAAATAGTGAGCTCACTGTCAAAGCATGAGATGTATGACACTATCTCACCTAATCTTGATGATGAAACTACAAGCTAAATGAAACTACGATTGAAATAACTCCCACTCACCAGTAGAATATATGTGGGGACGTGCCTGTTTCAAATCCTGACACAGATTGTTCCACAAAGATGAACATCATTTATATCCATACTGTTCAAATTTGAAGACAATTGCTTGTGGTGTGCTCTCACTCAGACGCTGTCTACACCCTGTAAGGGTAAATTGGGCTTTCAAACTAACCATGTGGAAGTTTTATTTCTCCATGTTTCATGCAGTTAATACTCCCCAATTCGTCAATCATTTTTAAAGAGGAGCATATTTTGGGGTGTTGGCTTTTTTTTTTAATCAAGTATAGTGTGTGTGTGTGTGTGTGTGTGTGTGTGTGTGTGTGTGTGTGTGTGTGTGTGTGTGTGTGTGTGTGTGTGTGTGTGTGTGTGTCGAATGTGACCTGGAAAACACCCTCCTCAGATGGCCGCAGAGAATCCCACTCTGGAGAATCCAGGAACTGGAAAGGATAGATATAGTGGAGAAACTCTCCATTTACAGTCACACGGACTCTGTAAAGAAATAGATAGACGGATGATTAACACTACTGATATCTAATTACATATACACACATCTGGGACACATACAGCCTCTCGTCGGCCTCCGGGCACACGTCTCCTATTTGCGAGCCATCATAACTGAGCAGTGCGAAAACCCTGATCTACATTTGGCTGCGTTAACTTACCTTCTTTTTTTCTACTATCAGACTATTTGTTTGCATCATTCATTTAACTTTCAATTATGTTTTTTAATTCAGTAAAAAAGAGGATACACGTCACTAAAGGAGGATTTTTTTTGGTCGGTAATTTCCTGAGGGATCATATACTGAATACATTGATGAACACAATGGCAGCAATACTAATGGAACATTACAGAGTTTAATACAATTTAATACAGTCCCTCAATGTTGCAGTCGCATTTCAAACAATTGCTAATTCGGCGAGGCGATGCAATTTTGCCTTTCACTCAAATTCGACCGATCACTTTCGTCTCCTTCGGAGCTCATCTCGACCCCGTGGAACATATCACCAGCTCGTGTTTTGATTTACTGAAGGAATGAGCCGCTGAACACACGAACACACCCCGCCTTCATCTCTCGGATTCTGCTCATCCAACATCCCAAGTTTTGAAAGTGGCCAGAAAAGCAATATGACAGGTGAAACATTGGGGCCAAACACAGCGTCACCTGCCAGACAGCAGCACCGACAGCTTCTCGATGGCAGTTTTCCCCTCGACGGCGAAGCAGTGCTCCTCCTCCAGACTGTGGACTTGTCCGTCACAGCAGGTGACGATCTTCTTAAACTGTGTCAGGGAAACCCCGAGCTTCTTAAACACGCAGGTGTAGAGCTCCTGGAAGTCTCTGTCAAAGGAGATGCCGCGGAGGCGGTAAGCGACGTGCAGGACCTGAGCCAAGCTGGCAGCGAATAGGGCCAAACTCCACAGGAACGAGTCGGTGCTGCACGGGTCCGACCATGCCCACAGGCAGCAGCAGAAGAAACCCAGGGTCAAGCAGGTGAACAAGTGGAGGAGTCCGTAGATGCCGCTGCCCCCCATGAAGCCGAGGAAGAGGAAGATGTGACCGAGGTGGAAGACGGAGCCCTCGGAGCCGTCCGTCCAAGCATTGCAGAGCGGGTAACCGAGCCCCGCCTGCGGCAGCGTGAAGTTCAGGCTTTCAAAGTCAGGAGGCTCCATGTCGACTGGGAACACAGCTCACACCATCTAAACGGCCTCGTCGACTCGCAGTTGTCATCTGACACCTGATCAGATGGAAGCAGAAATAGTTGCAGCTCCAAAATAAAACGCCCCCATGTGAGCCCTGTAGTCGGACTAGAGCTGTCAGAGAGAGCCGCTCTCCATTTCAAACGTGAAATCTCACGTGATTCAACCTGTGGCAAGTGGAAACATAGAGACGAGTAGAGAAAACATTACGCTTCATGATCTACGGAAAAATCCCGACAGAAGCGTCATATGTAAGGTAAAGGTAGCGCACCCGGTCTGAAACTTTTAAGAATCGATTCATCTGTCAATTGTTTCCATTAATTGACGAATCGAAAAAAAAATGAAAAGCCACAATTTGCACCCTCTTATCCAATATCTGACTGATTGCAAACATATCTGGTAACGGACTTTCCCAAGTGCATTAACAAGTTGATTTTAAAATGTCTTCAAGCTGTTAGAAGAATAATTAAAATAGAATTAAATAATGGCCTAATGGATGGTTTAGACTTTTTTAACCGTGTGCAGGAAGATGTATATATTTGTTCAAGGGGATGTTAGAACAATTAATTATTTATTTTAAATAGATTATTGTTATTATCATATTTCTATATTTTTAAATATATGACAATAATAGTAATAATAATATAATAACAATAATAATAATAGTTATAGAGTGAGAGTTATTTTGTGTCCGGATGTGGTTGCCGTAGTGACTGACAATGTGTAATGGAAACCCGCAAATAAGTAATGGAGCGGGTTTCCATTAGTAAATAATCCTCGTGTGCTACCTGTAAGCTGTTGTGACTCGAGGTGTGGCAGATCGGTTTGACATGTCCAAATCAATCTATAGAGGGTTTTCAGGGCACGTCATCACCGCATCATCCAACCCGGAAGCCGCCATGTTGGAGATACTCTTTGTAAACACCCCCACAGACTGTGAATGGGTGATGGAAAAAAGCCCCCCCCCCAAAAAAAAACAGAAAGGCTCGTCGAAATGAGTTGGGTGTGCCGGGACATACAGAGAGGGACTAAGGGGCTTTTCACACTGCGGGTTCTGTCTCGGGTGGCCTGAGTTCAATTAAAAATATTATATTATTATAAAATTAGTTTTTCCCTCACTACAATCTATCTCGTCAACAGTTTTGTTCATCTTCTTTCGCACAGTGATGCAAGACAAGCATAGAGTTGTATCAGCTGTGAATCTGTGATGGTTTCCTGAACTTTCAGACATTTAAACAAATTTGGCGTCCGCAGTGGTTGAGACGCCCCTAGCTAAAAGCTTGGTCCCGCTCTACATGTAGTCTAGCGCCGAGTCGCCTTAGGCGAGAAACTCACCACCCGATGAGAGTTTCCAGAGACAAAGCGCAGGTCTCCAGCCGGGATCAAGTCCGCGACCAAAACCCGACTCGCTTGTGTTCACATCTCGGACTTCTGAGCCAAAAGAGCTTTGTCTCGAGACAGAACCGGCAGTGTGAAAGCGCCCTTAATGAACACAAAAATGCGCGACACTTGGAAAAGTTGAGCTTTACCCGTACGAGTTGGCCCAGTCGTCGTGGGTGAACGACGACCTGGACAGTCTGCCATCGACTGTCTAGTCCATACAACGCTGAGGACCTGAAATGTTGCCGGAGTTCGAAAGCGGATAACCAGATGGTGTGCGGATGGGTCAGGGAACTGTTAGACCAAGTCATCGATGACATTTGCATCTTATATGTCAATGTGACGCATTCAAATATTTTCATGTTTCATTTTGAGATTGTGTGCTATTTTAGTTTGTATTTTTGTGTATGTGAGATAGCTTTTTAAGGGAATGTTCTGAAAATTGTGAGGGTTGGCATCAATAAATATGTTCAGATCAAAGTTCTGTGTATTCTCTTCCATAGCAACATAATGCAAATGAATAGTCATTTAGGCTATACTTTTTATTCTTTTTTACTCTATAATATCCACAGTTTTCCCACAAAGGTCCTGGTTCACCTTTGCTAACCACAAGCACCTCCTCTCTTCCAACAACTACTGGCATTGTTTCTCCTTGATTTGTTAATACCTTTGAAAGTCGATGAAATTCCAAATGTTTTTCACGATCGGAACGATTTCTACAGCCCAAAAAATCAACATCAAATCATTTTTCCAGAAAATGCTGCAGAATCGCCTTCAGTACCGTTTTGTGTTGAGCAGTGAGTATCTCCAACATAGCAGCTTCTGGGTTTGATGACGTGGCCATCTTCACTTCTTCTGTACACTGGTCACCACACATATGAAGGGGGTAATTACATGGCATAGAGCGGATGCACTGCATGCATCAATGCAAGGGTTTGAGAAGGCAGGATTTGCCATCACTGTGTGCGCAGTGGATGCGTGTCACGTTCCCATGTTATAGCCACAGTGTGAGAACGCCCTTGCCTATTATAACAGGAAGCAGTTTTTCTCATTCATACTGACTGCTTTCCAAACAAGTCATCCATATGCTAGGGAATTGACGTATGGTTTAGTAAATATTACACAGTATTCTTTTATTTTGAACCATGCAAACTAGGGACGGGCGATAATTTATCATACACGATATACCGCCAAACACAATCTCCACGATGACAATTCTGCATCTCACGATAAATAAATGAACATCTAATAAAATAAACACCAATCCAGTGACTAAGAGTCGACCAATGTCATTGTCAAAAATGATTTAAAAAAATATTAAAAATAAAAATACGTTTAAAACTATTTATTAAAAATAAGTTTAAAACTACAATCGTGAACCAAAGTCCACCACACTCTCCACAACTGTCACATGCCGGTGTTGGCTGTCAAATGGTGAGGAGCTGGAGAGCTTGTGAGAAGATATTTCCACTTCAGGCCCTTCCAATCCATATCCAGAACTGCAAGGTGAATAGACAGCAATACAGTTCTTCTGAAGATGCATGTCAAATGTTTTCCCTAAAGACCTTTAGTTTAATCTGCTACACTTAAATTACTGACATTAGTACATACCATCCTTCGCAACTAGGTAAGTTGTATTGAGGACTGTATTCCTACCATGGCGGAAGAGCACCAAGCTGCTGGTACTAGTGCAGTCAGAGTGGACGTGAATCTTATGCAATGTTATTGTAATCATGTGGCAACGTCCACATTTTAGTGGTTTCACATAATTAAATGATGGAGGACAATGGTGAGACTCCTCCCAATGTACAGGTTCTCAAAACATAATTTCATAAATTGTTGTTTGAAGTCTTCACCTTACTAACAATGTGTTACACCCTCGAAGGAGAAGTACTATATACTCAATTAAAAGTCAGTATTAGCGAATAGCAAAGTTGTACTATGCATAAATAATGTATCACATTATTTATAATTATTTAGATATTGCACAGATATTATTTATATTTTTGGTATGTATGTAAATATGTTTGCTATCGCAGATAAATCAGGCCACAGATGAGAGCTGGTGGATGAAATAATCAACTGTGGGTACAGTGGATAACTTTGTCATAATCATCAGGTAGATTTTTAAGTATATTGTTGATTAAATGAGTAATGAGACGTGTTTTTAGGACTGTTGTATTGCACAATGCGAGTCATCCTCATGCTTGATCAGTTGAGAAAGGGTCTACAACTGTATGACTTGCTGAAAGTCAGGCAGCAGTACACCAACCTGTGTCAGCCCCTCTTTGTTCCAAGGGAAGATGATAAGGTACTAGTACCAGACATTCACCTTTGTGAGGGAATAGCTATTAGCATTGTTGCTCTACTGATCTTCGCTTTTTGTATGCAGGTGGATGCAGCCTTCCTCCTGGAGAGGTGTGTACCTGAATATAGTCCCAAGAGGTCTGTCAAGTACACAGCAGAGGCCAATGTGATGAACCATTTTCAGGACTTCCTTCAAGAGGTTGAGGATTGTAGTATGTGTAAAATATTATTTTGGAACAAGGTGAAGGTGGTGTGCCATTGACCGTTGGGAAGGTCATGCAGTGGATTACAGGTCAAGCCCATAAACCACGACTGCCCAGTGAGAGGAAAGATTTTGATTTATCAAGTTTTTTTTCATGGTTGTGGCACAGACCTCTGGATCTGTTTCCTCAAAGTGAGTGCGTGTAGTTGTGCATCACATTTCCAGTTGCCCACTTGACCACAAGCAAGGAGTTTAATAACATTTTTGAAACTGCCATGTGACATGGGCAATCATTTTTGTTGGTGTGACTGTAAAAATGCCTGCATTGCTGATATTTGTTATTGTAGTTTCGTTTATTCAGCATATTTATGTAAAAACATCATCCAGTAATTCTGCATAAAAATGTTCTGGAGAAAAACAATGAATATACTGTACCTCAGATACTTTGTTTCTTTTTTACGAAACAGCTATCAGATCTTTGTGCTCTGTGTGTCTGTGCTACTTGAAACTTCCATGTAGTCCACAGCCCTGAAATGCTGTTTAAATCTTCTTCAGATGGACAACGTGACCATGGTCAGGATTAGTCCTGCCAGACATCTTCAACCGCCGGAGGCCACAGGTTCGTCCACTGCCTCACATTTTAAACTGATGCACTGTTTAAGGAGATGTCAGAGGGTCAGCTTCAAATCTTGCTCTCACAAGTTCTTTTACACAGGGTGGACAAGCAGGGTGATTATTACATACATACAGGGGCCAGTCACATGGTGGTCACATTACACTGATTACAGATGTTGTACCATTGGTCAGAATTAGATATATATATTTTTATAAATTGTGCAGTAGCTTAGCTTAATATTTATTCACATTGAATTACTTGGAATTTATTGTAGAAGTAAACTAGGTAGTCAACTTGCTTGCATGTATTTTCTACAGGATGTCATAAACCTATCAGCTTCTGTTGCACAAATCATTTCATTGAATATACATTATTATAGGGCAAACTTCACATTCACATTACTTTGTAAACATATAAATATCATAGTGGCTCAGGAGAACAGACCCAAAAGCAAAGATTGCTGCTGGTGTACGAGGATAAATTTAACAAGGTTTAATGCACAGAAAATACACAAAACAGGGCACGAACAGCAAATGAGGAAACTAGGGACGTTGCCACCAAAACGCAGAGCGAGGGAAACACACAGTGAAGAGGAAAAAATCTGCAACAGAAAATAGGTGAATTGAAGTCACCCACGCACAATCGAAAAACATCAAAAAGCACGGTAGAACAAAGTCTTGAGGATCTTTACCGGTGGACGCAAAGTAACCATCTGGCCACGCACAATGGAATCAACGTGTTGAGATCAGTGGAGCTTCATTAGCCGATGGGTTCCAGCTGCGCAGCTGTAAAGGTGGACAGAAAACAGGAAACAGAAACAACACACAAGAAAACAGGAAATAATAATAAAAGCACACAAAAACCGAACACAAGAACAAACTTGATGAAGCCAACTTTCTTAAACCACAGTGACATTCTAGTAGTTTGTTGGGATATATGAAATCCAGTTCAGTCCCAAAATAAAACAGTAAACTACTTTTTTACGTAACACATGATTTCCTTCTATATCTATACCTTTGCTCAGTTCTTCAGCCATGTTGTGAGGTGTTTAATGTTATTTCAGTCTGCAGGACCAAATACTAATACTCCGATGTTATGTCATGTTTGAAACAAAATACTTCGGGATATTCATGACCTTTACTCACCTGCGTTTGCTCATTCGCTTGTTGTCCATCCATCTTGCAATCGCAGCCCCCCAACTCATCGTCAGTGAATCAGAATCAGAATCAGAATCAAATTTATTGCCATGGTCAGTGGGGAGCCCACTAACTAGGAAAGTGTTTTGGAATACTGTGCTGTCAAAAAGTAAATAAATACCAAAATAAAATAAAATAAAGTAAAAAAAAAATTAAATAACAACAAAGCTGTTCACAAATTCAACAGTCTGACGGCCGAGGGGAAGGACCTGTTCCTGTGACGGGAGGTTCTGGTCTGGATGGACCGTAGCCTCCTGCCAGAGGGAAGAGGAACAAACAGTCCATGTCCAGGGTGAGAAGGGTCGGCTCTGATCCGACCTGCACGTCTCTGGGTCCTGGAGACATACAGGTCCTGAAGAGGTGGCAGGCTGCAACCGATCACCTTCTCAGCAGAACGTACGATGCACTGCAGTCTGCTCTTGTCCCTGGAGGTGGCGCTGTTGTACCAGACAGTGATAGAGGAGGTGAGGAAGGACTGGATGATGGCCGTGTAGAACTCCGCCAGCAACTTCGTCGGCAGTCGTAGTTTTCGTAGCTGCCTCAGGAAGAACATTCTCTGCTGGGCCTTCCTGATGAGGGACCTAACGATCAGCTCCCATTTGAGGTCCTCAGTGATGGAGGTTCCTAAGAAGCAGAAGGAGTCTACAATAGGAATGGGTAAACCAGCCAACATGAGAGGGGACATAGAAACTGTTACTCTCTTGAAGTCTATGACCATCTCCACTGTCTTCTGGGCGTTGAGCTCCAGGTTGTTGTGGCTGCACCAGGACACCAGTCGCTCCACCTCCCTCCTGTAGGCCGACTCATCTCCATCTGAGATGAGCCCGATGATGGTGGTGTCATCCGCAAACTTCAAAATCAGCTTCACGGACTCGTGGCTGGAGGTACAGCAGTTAGTGTACAGAGAGAAGAGCCATGGAGAGAGAACACAGCCCTGAGGAGACCCAATGTTGAGGGTCAGAGTGTCGGAGACAGTCGTCCCCAGCCGCACACGCTGACTCCGGCTGGTCAGGAAGTCTGTAATCCATCTGCAGAGGGAGTCAGGCACATCGAGCTGGCGAAGCTTGTCTTCAAGCAGAGCTGGAAGAATTATGTTAAAGGCAGAGCTGAAGTCTACAAACAGGATCCTGGCATAGGTTCCTGGGCAGTTCAGATGCTCCAGAACGAAATGAAGGGCCTGGTTCACTGCATTGTCCACAGATCTGTTGGCTCTGTAGGCAAACTGCAATGAGTCCAGGTGAGAAGCAATGATAGATTTCAGGTGAGAGAGAACCAGGCGCTCAAAGGACTTCATGACCACAGACGTCAGTGCCACCGGTCTGTAGTCATTCAGTCCTGTGATCCTGGCTTTCTTGGGAACAGGAATGATAGTGGAGGACTTAAAGCAGGCAGGAACATGACAGGACACCAAGGAAGCATTGAAGAGGTCCGTGAACACTAGAGCCAGCTCAGCAGCACAATGCTTCAGGATGGCAGAAACTCTGTCCGAACCCGCAGCCTTCCGAAGGTTCAGCCTCCTGAACTGAGTGACCACGTCCTGCTCCTCAGCCTGTGCTGTGTGGAAAATCATCACATCTGGGCTCAACACATCACACCTGCAATCCTCGTATGACCCCGGGACATATTTTTGACAATTATTTATCATGTTTCAGATTTGTGTTCATAATCTTGATGCAGAGACATAACATTTCGATTCCTACTCGTAATCTAGGTAAAAGTAACTTTTTAATTTGAAGTCAATGTTTTTTGTAGATAATTTTGACAAAAAATATGAAAAACATGCACACATTTAAAATATAGGCACAGATTTAATACAATTCAGGTACGAATCCTGACATTCACACACAAACTTGTATTATGCATGCACGTCTTTATTGACTGTTTCCTTACCTCATATGGAGGCCCCCGTGAATATTAAGACCCGTGCAGACGCATACGAGCCTTCTTCCATTAGGCAACTAATGAGTGCTGTGTCTGGCACCGACTACTTCCTGGGGAACCAGGTACTCCCAGACTAACACTCGTGGTATACTATACATATGCTATGGTGGACAGAGCATGCAGCTCTGGAACCCTTATGGAGGCGGGGGTTCAGGCTGCTGACGTATCTAGAAGACTGGCTCCTTCTGGCATCGTTAGTGAGTGCAGCAGTGACGCAGACAGAAACGACTTTGCGTCACATCAAACTATTTGGGTTGGTGGAGAACATGCCGAAGAGTGTTTTGCAGCCCAGCATACAGAGCCAGTATCTGGGAATCTGGCTCAACTCCACCTGATGTCGGCGCGCTTGTCAGATGAGCGCGTTGTGAAATTGCTCGACCAGATATTGAGAGTCAGGGACACCCCTTGGGTGAGAGCCGGCGATGTCATGTCACCGCTGGGGCTCATGTCAGCAGCGCATCCAGTGGTTAAACCAAGTCTGTTAAACATGAGAAGGATGACGCTTGGCAGTCCCCCCCCCCCATTTTCACAAAGTCTGTTCCCTCAGGCTTTTTAGGTGTTCGCCAGATGTTTCTATGGTATAATGACGTACAATTAGAAGTATCAGAAGTATCAAAAGCTTTTATTGAGAATTATATGCAATAGGTCAATATTTGCAGTGTTGACCCTTCTTTTTCAAGACCTCTGCAATTCTCCCTGGCATGCTGTCGATCAACTTCTGAACCAAATCCTGACTGATGGCCATCCATTCTTGCATAATCAATGCATGGAGTTTGTCAGAATGCTGAATGTTGGCAGATGGAGAAGTGTATAGAAGACAGACCCCGAAGAAGAATGTGTTTCCGAATTTGAATATTTCCAAAACAGAAAATAGGTACGCCCACTCCACTCTATCAAAACCTTTTCTGCATCTAATAATATTGCAACCTCTGGTTGAAGGTCAGTTGGTTGTGAGTAAATTATGTTAAGTGTTAAAAAATAACTGACGACCTTCAATAAAACCTTTTTGTTGTTCTGAAATTATGGTAGACATCACTCGTTCCAGTCGATTGGCTAGGATGTTTGCTAAAACCTTGACATCAGAATTTAAAAAGGCTCGTGGTCTGTAAGATCCACAAAACACGGGTCCATCCATATCTTTCTTGTGTAATATTACCGAATGGGTAAACGTGGGGGGAAAAGTTCCACAGTCTCATTGAATGCAGGTTGTAGTGTGGGGGCCAATTTACCTTGAAATGATTTTAAAAACTCAATAGGACAGCCATCGGGTCCTGGGGATTTATTTGATCGTATTTTTCTGATTCTTCAATCGTGTATCCAATTCCTCACGGAGATTCTCGTTAATACTGTATATGAAAGATTCGATTTGTTCAGGAAACCTCTCACCTTGCTATCATCATCAAAAAACAATATAAATCTGAATAAAAGGTTATAAAAGTGTCATTTATGTTTGTTAATGAATCATCTACTTTTCTAATCTCCATGATGTGATTTGAAGTTGCTTATCGCTGAATTCGGCGAGCCAACAGTCAGTTTGTCACCACATTTGTAATAAGTACCTCGACTGAAAAGCAGTGAACACACGTGGAGATCAAGCCTTTGTTTGAATAACTGAAATGTCCTAGCCTAGCATTTAATTTTCTGTGGATTTAAGATGAATGAGAGATAATTTGACTAGGGATGCATCGATGTCGATCCCGGTATTGTTATCGAAACGATGAAGCCTCTTAAAGTGGGATCGGGTATCTGTAAAAAATTGCAGATCCAGGAGCCAATGCTGGAACCAATAAGGGACAAGAATCGCCAACTGGTGCTGTCCAGCCAAGAACATCGGGATCTGGTGTTCTGGGACTCTCTGATGCGTCTGATCAAGGATGTGGTGATTTTTATGTGTCCCATGGTATCTTCACATTTTCATGGATGCGTCCCTGTGGGGCTGGACGCCAGCGTGGGTTGTCTGGTCAGGTCTGCCATGCCATATAAATGTTTTGGAGTTGATGGCAGTGGACCTAGTACTCCGCCACGTTGCTTTTCACATCGGTGGAAGTCACATCATGATCAGATCAGACAACTCATCTGCTGTAGTGTACCTGAACAGACAGCGGGGTGTCAGGTCACCTGTTCTCAACAAAGTGGCAGTCTCCATCCTAGTTTGGGCGGACAGTAACCTGCTGTCATTGAGAGTACGTCACGTCCCGGGGTCCCTTAATGTGGGAGCGGACAGGATGTCCAGAGGAGGCTCCCTGGTGGAGGAGTGGGAGTTGTCTCCTTGGATTATGAATGTAAAATGTCCCCTCTCGTTCTCCTTGAGGGCGTTTGGACTTGGTTGATGCTCTTGAGCGGTTGTTGTGTCCTGGGACGTCCGCTCAAGGTTTGGTTGCTGAGAGGATGAGACTGGCCAACCTGGGTTTATCTGAGTCTGTAGTTTCTACGGTCACACACTTCTTTGGAGCTGTCAACGTTTTTTTTTTTGTTTGTTTTTTTTTGACAAGAGACGAGAGACATGAGGACGCACCAACAGCCTTACAAAAAGTCTGCCAAACTTGGCAAACAAACTGTGGTCCTCGATCAGAAACAATATCAGATGGTAGACCATGGTTCTTGAAAACATGCAAAACTAACAAGTCTCTCTGGCAGAGAGGGGAATAAAATGGGTCATCTTTGAGAATCTGTCCACCACTGTGTATAACCGTGTTACCTTGTGATGGAGGGAGACCGGTGATTAAGTCCACAGTCGTGTGGGACCACGGGCGTCCTGGGACCGGGAGTGGTTGTAAAAACCTGCAGGAGTCTGATGGGAGGACGTGCCCCTGGAGCAAACAGTGCAGGTGGAAACAAAGTCTCTGATATCACAAGACATATTTGGCCACCAGAAGCGTTGACGTAGAAAGCAAAGTGTCCGATGAACTCCAGAGTGACACGTAATCCTGGATGTATGACCCCACCTGCAGGACCTGAGAACGAACGGCCAGGGCTACATAAAGGCAATCATCACATCTGTTACCTGTGTCCGGTTCCATCTCCTGGGCTTCCAGCACCACACGCTCAATATCCCATGTGGTCGCACAATTAAAACAACAATTGTCTGTGGTTCCAAAGTCTCCTGCGGAAATTCAAATTAGCAAGACAGGGCATTGGGATTAATGCTCTTAGATCCTGGATGGTAAGACATGGACAAATTAAGACGTCCCAAGAAAAGGGACCATCAGGCCTGACGAGTCTCGCTGCTCTTAAATAGATAAGATTCTTGTGGACTGTGAGGATGACAAACGGCATCTCCACACCCTCCAACCAATGCCTCCATTTCTGTAAGGCAGCAACCACCACATCGTAGTTCCGTTCTGCCGGGGTGTGGAAGAAGAATGCACATAGGTGGACCTTGTCGTCGAAGGGATCCCACTGGGAGAGTACCACCCCAACTCCGGTGTCCGAAGCATCCACCTCGACAATGAACTGCAGTCAAGCAATCACTGTTGTTGATCACTACAATATATTTTGCAGGCAAATGAGCTTCATGCTGCTAAGACTGAGCCATCAGACCAATGTAATTATAGGCGTTTTGTTGACATTAAAGTGCTAAAATGCAGTTTTTGTCCATATGTATTCTGACTTTTTCTTTTTCCCACTTCTCTTCGGAGTGCTGCGCTGCTCAGCTAACCGGCTATGGAAGCGGAACCACTGTAACACATGATATGGTTCTTCAGTCTGTCATGTGAGGGTTGACCCGATAATGTTCCTACCAAGTGCCTGACATGACCTGGAGCTAGGGCGGATGGACAATGGTGCCACATCACAACCTTGAAATGGTGGTTCTTTATATGATTGAGGTGAGGCCATTGCAGTGTAGTAGCCCATTGGAATGAAGTTCTTGACTGTATTGACAGTCGTCATTGTGCTCAGTTTAAACTGTTTAAAAGACTTATTTTCCTATGCAGCACCTAAATAAAATTTTCCCGATAAATGTGAAAGCTTTGTTGGTTGAGGAGAGTGAAAGTTTGTATTTTCCCTCCGAGGTTCAGTTATTCAACAGAGGAACAATAATGGACTCCAGTCATCCAAGTTTCTCTTCATTTCAGCCCCCTTTTATTGAGAACAGAAGAGTGGAATTACCAGAGACGAGAGCTACACACTTGTTTTCATTAAGGTAATTTTATTTTTAAACAGTAACAATAAAAGTTGTGATTGAAAAACTGTTACTAAAACAAAACGTCAGACAAAAACTTGAAACAAGACTCATGAATCATTTTCAGGTGAGTGAAAGTTTGTTATGCTGAGAACTGAGTAATTGAGACTATTCAACAATTAAATGAGGAGCTGGTTTTCTCACCTGAGGTTCTTTCCATTTTTTGCCCTGCTCATCGCTTCCTATCTTCCGCTCTCCTATTATCCGCTGCAAGTTTTCAGCTTCCTCTTCTTTTGGATGGACTTCCTTATGCGAAATCCAAAACATCATACTCTCATACTCGCGTTTAACTCGTCATCTTTGACTGCATGTGTCTCTTCATCACTCAGCAGCTGTTCATCTGGTCCTTAACCTCCATATTAGGAGACAGTTTCAGAGCAAGTGACAGCAGATTTGTCAGCGGTGATTTTGTGTGTCAGTGAATGACAACCAATTCACAAACCAAACTGTACAAAAAACTAACCAATAACAACAAACCAGTCACCAAACTTGAATGTGCCTCTATACTCTCTTCTGTTCTTTCTGTTCTTCACAGCATGATTTGCTCTGTTCTGATGCCAGATCAATTTGCATCACATAAACTCACAGAGGTGCAGCAATAACTCAATGGAAAGAGATGCCTAAGAACCTAAGTCTTTCCAGCTTAAATGGAAAGAATCTCAGATTCTCAACTGGTTACTTACAGATAAAATATTCTGAGGAAGATCTCAATTCTTATGTGGGATGTTGTGCTGTTGAGTTTCCAGTCACATAAATGAGGTGGTCAATAAGGTATGGAGATGCTCACACTGTGTGCAAATGTTTTGTATTAAAATGATGCTTTAATGTATTAAAATTAAAGCATCAGGGACCACTTGCTCAGAGAGAGAGAGAGAGAGACCTCAATATGTCAAAACAATGGCGATATCTAGTTTGATGCATGCAGCTTATATCTCAATGAAAATACATTTGAATAAAGTCATTTTGACTCCACAGAAGCAGGGGACCCATGAATGAAAACAAAACAACAGTGAGTTGAGTGATCTCAATTTTGGCATTTATAATTTACAGTGTGTATCATGATGTTTTTTGGATTGCAGTGTTGACAGAGTGCCTGTAAAAATGTATCCCTTTGATCATTCTGTTATTGTCATTTTTGATCTTTCATTTTAATATCGCCGTTTTATTGTGACCAGGCCAACGGTTTTTCTTCTGCAAACTGGTTTAACAGGGACATCACACGGGTCGATTGTTTCCAAGAAGGTGATTACCACTTACTGTTTGTCTCAATTTGTCAATTTGTCTGAAATCTACCCTCCATTTATAAAGAATGATTACGCCAGGTTTATCATCCTGCTTGTTTTTTAAACCAAGTAATACAATTAACTAACAGTTTTTAGAGCTTACATTTCATAAAAATGTCCTTTGAATTAAATGTTGCTCATTCAGCTTGGTTAGTCTCTGTGGTACCTGCCTGTCAATGCCCGAAGTAAACAGAGGTTTTTCAAATGTAAATGTATACAAATTACAATTTCGCGTTAAACTTCTCCAGCACATCAAACTCCTCTATTAGAGTACCCTTATCAGCCAGCTAACCTCATTCATAGCATGTACAGGGAGCATGTACAGTAGATGTGTTTCTGGATCTGACCGACTGAGGAGGCTGTGTGATGGCCCTCCCCCTTCATTAGTCAAATACATGTCTGCCAGTGGGGTGAGCTGTTGAGGACCAGAATAGCAGTGCTCCTCCCTCTGTGCACTCATCAAGGTGACATTGAATATTTGTTCAACAGGGAAGAGTGTTTTTACATCTAGGGCAGACAGAATGAACAGTGATGTCCTAGTTTGGTTTCACATTCTCCAGTAATGTACTGTATAGTGGCACTAGGGCTTCCTCTTGGGTCAGACCTTTTTTCTTTTTCCCGAGTTAGAACATCAAATAAGAGAAGTGACAAATGTTTGATGCTTCCAAAATGGTCGTATGTCTTACCAGTTTACTCAGCAGTTATTGTTGGGTGTTCCACACACCGTGAGAGTGAGATGGTGAGCCATCACAGTTCACAGCTCTCCTACTGCTGTTTTAAAAACAGTCTTTAAAAACAGATCTTCGGTCTTCAACAATATACTGTACCTGGTTTTCATTTAACCATCTCACCTGGTATCTTTGATGACTGAAAGAGAGCATTACCAAATAGCATTTGGTCAAATGAATCCATTTGTGCCTGAGTGATGTCACAAAATCACATGGTGTCATGAAGACGTTCCTTTGTTGCATCCAACAGAGAGTATAAAAACATAAACTGATCAGTTCAAACTGAGGAGAAGTTTTAACATAGTGGGAAGGGTTCACTATAATGGCGCCTGAGATCAGTTGTAATAATGTGTAACCAGTAAAAAATAAGTGTCATCGAAAATGGATCAAGACTATTATGAGATATTGCAAGTTAGCAGAAGTGCGACGGACTCCGAGATAAAAAATGCGTAAGATGATTCACCGAAGGATCTTAAGTTAAACTGTCGTTTTCAGATGTTGACTGTTTGTTTTCAGCTATCGTCGTCTGGCATTGAAATTTCATCCAAGCAACAACAAAGAACCTGAAAGTCTCAGGATCTTCAGTGAACTGGGTGAAGCCTATGATGTTCTGTGTGACTGTAAGTTTTTTCTTAGTAATGCTGTTATGGTTGTTTCATGAAATCATGTTTCGTTATACTTCAATGCATGGTGCTTAATTACACGTTGTTTTTTTTTTACATTTTTAAATTGTCTGTTTGGTCGTTTGGTTTTACTCATACCCCCAAACTTGTCACACATCCCACAGGGTTGCGTGGCCCACTTTAGGAACCACTGCCCTAGTTTCTCCCTGTACATGTCCTTGACAGTTTAATGCTCCCACCTCCTTTGAAACCCCCAGACTGCGCCTTTGTTTCTGACCATGAATCCCCTTTTCTACTCATTCAGAAGCGATTTCATGCATTTGTCCATGGTATGTTGCTTGGAAAGGGACAGATATTCATGCCTCTCATAAAAACAGATATACTGTAATCTGTGAGCCCAATGTCAATGTCTTCACGCCTGGCCGGAATATTTCTTCCTGCTTGGCTCAACCCCCTGATAAATAATGTTATTTATTATTCATAGTTCATAACAGGTTCAGGCTCATCCGAAGTCAATAATCATGCCAGTTTTGATTTCTTACACGTTGTGTGCAGGAATATATATATATATATATATATATATATATATATATATATATATATATATATATATATATATATATATATATATCCTGGACATCTTCAGTTGTCTTAAACAGATCTCATGCATTCTGGAAAGACATCACACACTATTTTGTACCTGGACTGAAATGAGCTGATGATGAGGTATTTTCACGTTTCAGCTCTGAGGAAGGCAACCTATGACATTTATGGGGAGAAAGGTTTGAAGGGAGGCTTGGATTGGTCATCAAAATATTCTTACCATGGCAATCCGGAGAAAACCTTCCGGCAGTTTTTTGGAGCAGACATGCCCTTCTCAGGTGAGGGAAGTGAGAGTCAGAAAGGTTGGAAATGTCACACCTATTCATCATCTCTACTGTCTTCATCAGATTTCTATGCTGACGACGCGCCGCTCAAGTTTGCTGGCCTCACTCCTGAAGTTGTTAAAGTCCAGGACCCCCCCATCGAGAAAGAGCTTCATTTGACTCTCGATGACCTTTTTCATGGACGCATGAAGAAGGTCATGATATCTCGTCGGGTAAGATGACAAAGTGCTTGCTTCTTCTTTTATGTTTTTTTGCAGTGTTTTAATGTGTGGTCTGACAGGTAATGAACGAGGATGGATGCACGTACAGTAATAAAGACAAGATACTGACCATACATGTCCAACCTGGATGGAATGAAGGGACTAGAATTGTTTTCCCCCGAGAAGGAGATCAGGTAAGTGTTTGCAACACATTCTCCTGAACTAGACATTTGCGTCCAATGCTGACGTGGGAGGCAGCCATAATGCATTGGGCTTTCAGTTGCAGCACATGATCTGCCTTCTGCTGCACGTCAATATAGTACGTCATGGGAGTGACGTGTAGGTGTAGTGAAAGTAAGTATGATGTATGGTTTTGTCAAATGGTTGGTCAAATCCAAAGGTTTCAGAGCAGTGAGCCACCTAGTGGACTGGAGAGACTGTTTCATGAAGCCTCAAAAAGCATCACTACTTCATACCAAGGAAGACCACATTTTCCTTTTTTTGCAAAATGCGCCATGCTTCCTTCCACCAGGTGATCAGCTGCGTCCCATATGAAATCAAGGATTGCATTCATGGTCGAAGTTCAACCATCTCCTTGCCAGGCATTGTTTTTTTAGATGTGTTTACAATTAAATTAATCTAATTCAAATTTGCAAAATATTGAATGCAAATACAAAGGAATAAAAAGCAGGAGGACACCAGTTCATCAGATCATTAACTAATGAATAATGAATAAACAAAGAACTCATGTGACTGACTCCTGTTCTGTACTCTTAGGGCACGAACATCATCCCTGCCGACATTATCTTCATTGTGCGGGAGAAGAGTCACCCTCTATTTGTCAGACAAGGTGATGACTTGATCTACAAGACGCAGATCTCACTGCTGATGGTGAGTACTTATTTCGATTTATACCTCTATTTCCATCAGAGAGGTTCTCAATGGGTGTACATGGAGAGAACATCATTAACACTATAGAACTACCATAGAACCAAGCTACTGTGTATAAAATATGCTAAATGATTATGTAATGTATAATACTGTCCGAACGAGTGCTCACTGCTTCTTGTTCAGCTGTCTCCGATTAACCCTGTACTGATGTAGGCACCGAGTCAGAGGCAAGAGATTCTGAGACTTCCTAAATATTTCTTTCTATATACATTATTATATAAATCCAATCATAGTTTTATTTTCAATTTTAATAAAAACAACTAATCCATTATCTATGCAACATTTCCTTTCCTCTGTTTTACTGTGCAACATTTTCAGTGTACAGAATGACTTTTTGTGACTGCATGTGGTAAATAAATGATTTAGGATTTTATCCGATCACGGTAAATCCCACGTGACATCTCAAACGACGTATTGCATCAAGCTAGAGCATGTTGTCATTCATGGAAGTGGGTTTCTGAATCATACATAGTGGCTTTATTTATTGAATTTTATAATGGCAAGATAGATTTAGTGCGTGATGTCTGCACTGGCAGTCATAAAATCGGTGTTCCATAAGACGCCAAACCAGAAGTGAAAACACCAACATTCCTCCTCCTCAGGCTTTGACTTGTTTCTCAGTCACAGTGAAGACTCTGGACAGCCGCGAGCTCAACATCCCCATCAATGAGATTGTCCAGTAAGTTCATGGCTTCTTTCTGTTCCACCTACCTTTGGTTGTGTTTTAATTTCCTGCTTGTGAATCCACCAGTCCGTCATACAAGAAAGTAGTGCCTGGTGAGGGAATGCCACTATTCGAGGAGCGCACCAGGAGAGGGAATCTCATCCTCGTCTTTGACATTAATTTTCCAGGGAAGCTGTCAGTTAGAAGGAGGCAGCTGATAACGCAAGCTCTATTGTTCAAGAAATAGACAACATTGACAACGTCTAGCAATTACATCTGCAACATAATGTTGTTTTTTTTTTTCCTTTTTGTTAAACTTTGTTCAAGACTGAGCGCGCTGTGTCAACTAACGAAAAGAAACTGCCCTGGACTAAGGTATCTAGAACCCTTTTATTTGGCTACTGGTTCCCACTATTTGAATGTGTATTGAAACCATTTCAGAAGAGAAATGTTTCCTACAGCGTGACAGCGCCTCACGTCTCTTCTGCCATCTTCACTGGCCTCCTGCTTGGCATGCGAGAAACTTGAAAAAAACTCCACAATAATGATGTAGTGACTGTGCAAATTATTTTTCCTGAAGACGGGAGGCCAAGAAGAACCTTTTGCTTCAGCTTGGCTTCACAGGCCACGACGGCAAACGCAGAATTGTGCACAGCAAAGCATCAAGCTATGCTATTTCCTCAATGCTTAAACATTGCACACAATAAAGTAAAAACAAAATAATGGCCACAGAGTCACCAACAAGGTGCTCCTTCAGTCCCACTCACAGAAGTGACCATGCTTTTATGCAGAGAGTAACCCAACTGAGGCAACGGCTTGATTAAGCTGCAGAGTTTGATTGTTGGTTGACATGCAGCAGGGAGATAACCACATTATTGAGTGAAGTCACCTCTGTGACTTCACTCAATAATCCCAAAATGATGTCTGCTGAGGTTTAGGACCATGGATTTTAACCATGGCTTTGTCGAAACAAAAAACTTCAAAGGGCAACACAAAAGGAGGGTGAGGACAAAATTGGACAAGAACAGAACTAAACATGGAAAATAATTGATCCTGACACGACAGGACAATGGCAGGACAATGACTCGACGACATGTGATGAGACATGACTTCTCTTAACTTGGTGAGACAATGATTTGACTGTGCTTAGACAAGACTTGACTAAAATATATTTGTCATTATTCCTTATTCACTTGAATAATGACGGGATCAACGAAGGGATTAGAGGGGGGCGTAGGCATGACCGGCGAGAAGGACCAGATGAACCCCACCAAAATTAAACCAGAAATACTGAGAGACGAACAAAACACAAGTGGCAAAAAATGACAGGCATGTTTTCCAATTTTAAATTAAGATTTCTCTTTATTATGAAGACAGTACAGAATATACAAAGACTGGTTTTCTAACAAAGTTCCCATCTGCTGTGCGAAGGAGACATGTTTTTGATGTTTCTGTTGTTTGGTTTTATCGAGACATTTCAAAAGAAATTGAAGGAATGGAAATCAGTCCGTACAGTAGGTCTTGATTTAAATCTATGGTTATATCGCACTGTGTTTGGCATAAACTGAAATGAATGAAATGAAACAGATCTGGTCACAGTGGCTGAAATTCCCTACACTAATGACATGCTTCTGATCAGTAAAGCTGAATTAAACGTCGCAAGGGTCTGGGAATGAGCTCAACACGTAGGCAGTCTGACAGAGCCCAAGTGTTACAAAGATGGCTTTGTCTGTTTTGAGTTGTTATATCTCCCTATTAATTCATGAAATGATGAAAAAGAAAACCAATAACACTAATGCACGTCACACAAGGCTGAACTTGGTGACTTGGTCCAGATGGCGGCTCATTTCCAGCCTCAGTGCCTGTACTGATCTGCTCTTTCCTGGACCACAGAAGGTAGGCGGAGCTCCGGCAAAAGGATTGGCTACACACTGGTCAAGAAACCCATAGAAACAGGCAAGAGTTGGACTCTCACCGACCCCACTGGCACTGCTGCCCAGCTGGTGTTGCCCTCTCTGGGGCTGACTGACACACCTGTATTGGACTGTATGACAATTGCAGGCAGTAAAGACGATTCTCAAGGACAATACTGTAAAGAGCATGTGGATGTTGGATTCACACACTTATCAGAGTTTTCCATTTTGTAAACTCTTTTTTAAGATGCATTTGTATTGGCTCCAAGAAAGAGGCAGAATGAATGTTTAAATTATTTATTTGTTCAATGGGTGACATTCCATGAGCTGAGAAACAAGTTTCTCTGAGAAATAAAATAACAATTCTTTATAGGAGTGTTTGTACCGTGGCGTCAATGGTTACATGGCAAAAGGAGATTATTTCTGAGTTGAATTTCATGAAGGCGAGGATGTATCATTTCTGTCACAGCTGCTGATCACTGACACAACGCTAATTTTATTTTGGCAGTCTATGTCAAGAGAAGATGGCAAGGTCAGAAAGGAGACGTCAACACTGCCTCTGCTGTCAGAGCCAATGTGTTTTCTAGCCTCATGTTTTGTGCTCATAGCTTGTGCTGCTGGGTTAATCATTACTGACTTCATAGTCAGTTCACTTGTGACGTAAGGGGAGTGCATGCTACCGAGTACAGTAAAAATGTACACTCTTCACTTATGTTTGAACTACTGAGTAGAAACGTCTTGAAATCATTTGGACTCCAGGTGGCTGTGAGCCTGTGATGGCGACCCCTCATTGGTCGGCGAGAGCAACATCAGGACAGGAAGAAGAGGCTGAGAACCTGATTCCGGTGGTTTTGAATATCTTGTTGCGCTTTGTGTGATGGAAAGATACTGTGTGACTTACTTGCTAAGATTTGGAAACTATTGGTCATTGCAGACTGGCAAAGTTTCTACACACTTCAGATCAGCAACGAGGACTATAACCACTATGTTGGTTTAAAGAGGATGTCCAGAAAAGCTCTGGAACATGAATTTTCAACAGCAAGCGCAATAACTTCTGCCAGCCATGAGAAGCCTCCAACCATTTTTGGAGGAGGGATGTAGAAAGATGACAAACTGATTACAAGGGAATAATCAGTTAAGGGAGAAAAGAAATTATACCTTAATGGTAACTTGGGCAGAGAGTGGAGAGGAGTTTTGTTAGGAGGAATGTTTATTTTACACATAGTTTTAGTGGACGACTATGTGCATCACCAGTCATTAAATAAAGACTCATGGAACAACTAACAAACAAATAAAATGAATGGTACATATCTCAGACGCGCTCCTCTTGATTAGTAGTTGTGTTCTTTCATGTACCGCTGGATTCTAATCTGATAGCAGGTATATTCCCGGCACTGTCATACACTGTCAGTTTATTGAAAACACAACCCCAAGTTATGTGCGTAGATCGGATAAAGAAGGGTCACGTTTAGGACGGGATGAGATCAATCACTTGGACTGAAGCTATAGAAGCAGTTAACTCTGAAATACATCAACTCCTTGCATTAGTGGACACTCCATCGTCAGATATTGAAGTCACAATGGAAAACAAGAACACTTGTCACGTACTCTCCCTCTCTCTCACACACACACTTGCAGCTTGAGGATGGACCTTCCTCCCATCTCATTTTAAGGCCTGCCAGATGATGATGATGAGAATGACGAGGACCACCGACAGCACCATTGCCAGTATGCACATCCTCTTACGTGACTTTCTCTGCAGAAAAGACAAATGTAGCACGTCACAAATGACCACATTGTCTGCTCCATTTCACTTGGTTCCCTGATGACTCATTCAGAATTTGTACTCATTTGCGTCAATTTCGTCAGACAATTTCATCAACTTTTTTCCCCGAGAAGAAGACGAATTAATACTTCATTCCCTGGAATTAGTACTTCGTTCCCTCAAATTAGCATTTTGTGGCCACATTTTACTTATTTCGATGCCATGATGTATTATTATTATTATTATTTACTTTTTGCCATGTCAGGTCTGGAGCTCTGTAAATGTGCGTTATAATTGACGAATAAAAACGGCACTAAAACGTGTTGTGAGAAATAAAAAAAAAAAAAAACGAAAACTAAGAGGAAGTTATCGTTTTTTTTTGTTTTTTTTTACGACACGTTTCACATAAAACGGAGCACAACACGTTTATTCCGGCAGAAGTATCCTCCAGTTACGTGTCCTCTTACTGCCCCCCTGTGGCTGAAACAGAACTGCATGCAGGGGGACAACCGCAAACGCTGGAGTATTTGGGGAAGCAGTAGCTCTACCATTTCAATTGTGACACAGTACTGCCCAACGTGGTCCGGAAATTCCGGTGCTAGAATCGGAAGTTAGTAACGCGCATTTGCAAGTTCTACCAACTGACTGGTATGGGAAAGGGCTGCGCATGATCTCTTTTTAAAGATGAAATCCCACGTGATGAAGTATATTGAAACAAAGCAGAAATGTTGAAACAAGCGGAGAACACTGCTGAACATGATCATGGCCGTTCTCAACGTGTACTTAACAGAAAAATCTGAGCGACGCACAACTAAATGACTGGAATTGATCCGCTGCTCGCCAAACTTAAGCGCATCGAGCCGGACAAATGAAGAGGCGGACTGGTTGCGGAACGGTTACAGACAGTTACAAACTCATGCTGGATTTATTGCTCATGAATAAAAACTACTATTATTGTTGTCACCATCATCAAAACTTGGCTTTCCTTCTTGACTGGCTGCTTTCCATTCCAGTTTTATTTTATTTATTTATTTGTGGGTTAAAAAAATCATGGCATTTTAACTAAGTATTTTCTATTAACCTGTTTTGATGCTCAGCTACAAAAGTATAGCTGTAAAGTTTATACCATTTAATAGTATCTTTATTATTCCAGAGTTTAGGTCAATATTTTAGCCGTGGACATTCCAAAAATTACTATAGAGTATTCATTTGACTACAACTAGACTAAATTGACTGACAAAAATGATATGTGAAGGACTAAATGTGACTATGACTAAAAATTAACTCTGGCAAAAGACTAAATTGAAAAATGGAAGCTTCAACAGAATTTGACAAAACAAGTGACTGACCTTAAAAAACAGTGGTTTGCTGTAATGGGCAGTTGAGGCTTCAAGAAATAGTGTCCTTGTTTTATAAAACTTTTTAACCCAAGAGGGCCACCTACTGAGCTCTGAAAATTCGGGCACTGTTTCATGATGCCTCAGGAAACAGTGTCCTATCAGTAGAGGTTAGTGGAGCAGGTGGACATGAACACTGTTTCATCAACACAGTTCATGATACCTCATCGACAAATCACTAGTAAAAAGGCATTATTATTATTATTATTATTATTATTATTATACAGTAAATGTGAGGTGTGGGCTCTCACCTGGTAATATGCAGCTTTTTGCAGCTGTGAAGCCCCTCTTTCTACATGAACCTCAGCACTCTCCACGTTGGCCTCAATGCTGTCTGCAAATCAGAAGACCCATAAGATCAACTTCTGTAAATTCAAGCCAGGATTCTAGAGAACAAGCAGAAACAGTTACCTATCATGTCTCCCTGATCATGGATCATGACAGCAAGGTCCTTGAAGATCTGATTCACATCCATGATGTCAGCCTGCAGAAGAGGAGGAAAATGATCACCACGGAACAACAACATTTGTAGCGACAGCAGGTTTCAAAGTCGCACCTCCAGCTGTTTTATATTGGTCTCTCGCTCTCTGATGAGCTCCAGATCTTCCTCTGTGATGTCGGCTTCCTGAGTCTGAGTCTGGTCCAGACCCCAGTCATCCTCCCTGCGTGAAGACCTACATTGAGCACGCATCTCTTCTCCATTTTCGCAAAAGAGCAACACGAAGATGCACCGATAACACAATACTGTAGAACTATCACCCCCAGCAAGAAGTCGACGCTGTTTGATTCTCCATTCGCCACTGATGAAGTTCAAGTTTGACACATTGATCTATTGTCACCATGATTGCCTTGACTACTGGAAATCACCACCTGACGTGACCATATGAATCTTTGTTGAATTCTCGGTTTACTACTTCTTATGCTCGTAAACGTCCTGATTCAATGTCATTGTATGGCGCAGTTGTACAGGGACAAATCATATTCCTTCAGTGAAAAATTCAGAGCAAGTAAGATGATTTGGATACGATTCATTTTCCTCACTGTTGTGGCAGATTGTGAAGTAACAGTGAGGCTCAGCCTCTTGACATGAGGCCCAAAGAGGCTTTCTCAGAATGGGTCGAGGCATTTGAAAATCATCTGAGAAAGGGTTGATTTTGTACAAAATAAACTGTAGTTAATCTTACCGCTGCTCATACTTTTGACGTGCCATAACATGCACGTGTTTGACCAGCCGCTTTTCCATATCCATGTTTAGATTGGCCCGCCGTCTGAGCAGTTGTGACATGAGCAGAGATGAAAGTGAGATGGACTCTTGAGCGTCAGGTTTAGGTACTGTCAGGCCAGATGTTTCTTTCGATAAAGCTGAAGTCATTTGTAGTTACTGTGGATGTGAACTCTGTTGTCTATGGAGTACACCGAGTATTTACGTGGGGAGGAATTCACCATTGCCGCTGAAGGTATCACTATATCGTTATGAACACTGCATTTGACCAGGAAGTGTGATGGATTTTGTCATTCATGTTCAAACAATAAACAATAAAAACTGGAAAGTAACAGGGTGTGAGTCTTGTCCATCACCATCTGAGCTACTAAGGGCTCAAATTTTAATTGGTTAACAACCCTAATGTGTACATAATTTGGGACCTTCAAAAAGGAGTAGTTTCACACACACAAACAACTTCATGTAAGAAGGAAAAGCTACACAATTCAGGATTTTGATGAAGCCAAGACATGAATTGCATTCTTCCGCACAACAATGAAAATGTGAAGGACAACTATCATTGAGACCTATTGGTCAGAAAAAAGAAAAAAAATGTCACATGACAACTCAGGCGAAACCCACAGGAGGCTTACTTACTTGTCAAAAGAGACCAGCTGTTCGTCTGTGTTCTGTCCATCGCCCTAAAGAGAAAAGAGACTGTGAACCTTACATTATGCCAATGCACAGAAGGTGAACAGAGTGGGTTCATTGTGAAGAATAGAGTTTTTCATGCAGGCTTTTCAGATCCGTTCAGCAGATGGATATAAAGTTAGATGAACATCTGAATCAAAATGTGTTTTGGTCACCATTGCCCGGGAGCCAGCTCGAGCTCGGACTACTGACTCCTTTTCCTTCTCTGCTGCCCTTCTCTGCACCACCTGGAAGTTGTTGAGTGTAGCAGAGAAATCGTTCATCAGACGCTCCTTCTGAAGCTTCTGCTGCCTCTGGAAAAGAGAAAACCGCACAGTGTCAATGAAAACCTCAAGGAAATAGTAAATGTATGCATTTTTTTTTAATCTGACACAAGAAGTAACAATCACTGCCAATGCTAGCTAAAAATCTGAAGTGAAAAGTAAATGTTGTTATTATCATTAAATTGGAACAATAAAATCAACTGTATGCAAAGCAACTTAAATGTGTCCAGTTTTGATTGTTATTCCATTATGGAATTAGAGTGTGGTATGTGTCAAGGAAAATGAAAACAAAATAAATAGGTTAAAAACATGGAGAAGGTGTGTCAGAAGAGCAAATGGAATGAATGTGAACAAGACAGTTGAAATCTGCTTTTTGTTTGACTGTCCCATTTCTCAGACCAGTTTTTGTGACAGTCTAACTATAGTTCTGATAAACAGGTATGTTCCTCTGACAACCATAATGGAGCCTGCTGCTGTTGCTTCACTCTTGAAGCAGCAAACTCCATTTCTACCAGCAAGTTGAAAAGCCTTTCCACAGTGAAGCAACATTTCACTTTTGATATTTAACATCAAATACAAAGTTGAGTTATTAAGAGTCCCACTGACCATTCAATACATTTTTTTTTAGTTTCATATTAGAGAAAGAGAAAATATTTTTCCAATATTCATAATTTTTCTATTATTCATGTGCCCGTTGTAATATCTTTCTGCACTGCACAAATTCACATAGGAAGCAAAGCAAACTCACCTGCTCTGACGGTGACACAGGTGAGGGAAGAGAACCCAGCTCCTTGAGGTGTGTGTTGGTTTCTTTAGCCAGCTGGTTCGTGTAGTGTTGAAGCTGCTGCCTGAGGTCAAACACAGCAGCCGGCTCAGATGATTGATCACAACCCGACACAGAACAACATATATCACAGCAACCACATTATTAGCAAACTTTAAATCACCATCACAATATCACATGAAGCATTATAAGAGGTGGACTCAATGTATTGTAACGTTGTGGGTTTATGTTTATGCTGTTCCTTTAAGGAGTCAGTGGTGACGGGTGAGTGGGGGTGGAGCGAGGGGCTGCGCCTAAGGGGAGAGGGAGTTCTGTTTCGAGTTGTTTAAGAGAGCCACGAGCTGCTGTTGTTGATGAGACCAATCCACATAGTTTGACGGAATTAAAATAACCGTTCTGTAGTTGAAGATTGTCAACTACAGAACGGTTATTTTTTGTGATTCCCAGCAGACGCTACAGTATTCATATTGCTTTATAATTGCATGGCAAAAATGTCAAGCGCTTCCTGGATCATCGAGCTCATTAAAATTGACATAACCATCTCCTTATACAGTCAGAGTCAAATACTGTCAACACTACACTCTCTTTATACACTTTGTCATAAGTTCTCATACAGGAATATAAACAATCAGACAGTCTAGTTGGTAGGTAGGATGCAGAGGAATGGTTAGGGTGAGAAATGTTGATGGGCCTGGTAACACTGCTGTGCTGACGCATGTAATAACCTCACAGAGCTAAACCAGGTGTCTGTGGCTGTATAAGAAGACCTATCCTAGGGATCCGCTTGCCAGCGCAGTTCTTAGCATGTTTACCTCCTTCTTAGATGAAGCTGAGCAGGTAACAGGTGTCTGCATTGGATCAGATCAGCAATCAACACATGATTCAAGCTAGGTCAGGATTTGACATTGTTATTATTAACACAGTTTATTTTGGCTCATAATAACGGGTGGACATAGTTCATTGTCATACAACTCTCGTAATTCATGCCTTCCACAAAAAATCTGACCAATAAACCATCAGAGCTTAGCGAGGCGGAGTACTATCAATTTGCTGTATAAATATTAATTATACAGCTGTGAGCAATTATACACATAAATTGCTCACAGCTATTTTTCTTATGCTGAGCTTTCAGACAGTTGCAAAGAAAACAGAGACTGAAAACATCGACTTTACTGCCATGTACCTAAGGTGTTTGACCATTTGAATTCCAAGATACAGAGGGAGACAAGCATAATGATCTCACTGCAGAGAGTGCAGCACTGTTGGCAGAGTCATGCGCAATATAATGTGAGGTGAGGCTGACTGGTGCCTCACCGCCGTCTCTTCTCAGTCTTTAAACTGAGAAGGTGAAATAGCAGCAATTCTGAGTTTAAATGGGAAATGACACCCCCCATAGAGCTGAATAAATATAAATTGTCCTTCATTTTTCTTCATTATTTTTCTTCCCACAAACTCAACTGAGAACATGTCACTGCTCATCACGCAATGCAGGCCTGTCATTACAGGCAGAGGCTCAAGAGAGACACAGAACTGTGTGATGTCTCATACATTTCATCAGTTTCTAACACAAGAGCACTTGTAAATTTTGGAGATAGATTCTAGTAACACAGAGAGCATGAACATCACGCTGTCTTCCCTCAATTGTGATTACTTGGAATTACTGGAATACATGACGTCGTCCCGTTCTCCTGTCTGTGTTTTTCCTGAAGAGTTTTCGTTGCTGTAGCAGAAGTGAGCAGACACAGGCTGAAGGTTTGCCCTCGATTAATCACAGTTGAATGGGTGTGGTTGGGCAGAACAAAATTTCTGCTGATGTGAAAAAATATATTTGTATATTTTATGATGTACTTATTTGAAAATATACGAGAGAGTTTCAAAACACATTTAAAGCAGTAGGATAGATACTCCTTAAGGACCTGTACAGATATTCTGTAGTGTTAATATCGTTGACAAAATACGTTATTCACTGCCCATGACGAAGACAAGACAATGATGACACGGCACCATTGTAATAATAACACTGACGAATACAAACAAGACTAAAATGCTTAAGAAGAAATAAAAAATAAACCAAAACTCCCTGCTCCTTTTCAACACAAGGAAAAGCAGAACTCATCTCCACTTGCAGCACCTCTGTGGCTTCATACAGAACTGCATGCAGGAGGATTACCCGCGAACGCTGGTGCCTTCAGCGCTGCAGTAGATCTGCTATTTTAAGTTTTCAGTGACATGTAAACAATAGCGGCTCGCTGCCACACCTTAAATGAGAGCCAGCATGCTCTCAAAATAGTGTTTATTTTCTTTAAGTTGGACTGTCATACGAGCAAACGTATTGAAACAAAGTGGAAACATCGAAACAAGCGGAAAACACAATGCATCATGGAAATGGACATGATAACAGTGGTTTTTGCTGTGTCTTAGCAGGAAATTCCTGGCTAAAGAATCATAATAAGTGATGTTTACTGCTTGCGGAACTAAAGTCACGCATCCAGCCGGACAAATGAAGAGACGAACGGTGCAAAGACGGCAGCAGAATGAAGTGAGATCTTAACTTAAAAACTAGTGGTTTTATTGTCACCAATTCAACAAATGTCAAAACTTCACTTTGCTTCTAAAATGGCTGCATTCCAATTCTGTTTTATTAATTTCTGTCTTATAAATCCTGGCGGAAACACAGCCTTTTAAGTTTGCATTTTATTTAAACCTGCAAATGATTTTTTTAAATTTTGTTGGTTTTGTAATAAATATAAAACATGAATAACTGAACAAGTATATCATTTATAAATGCATATTAGACAACATGCATATTAACAACCGAAATGCAGTTGCAGTTGCTTTGAGGATTAATTCATTTATTCAGTTTATTCAAGAGGCTTATTCTTCCAAATTTTAGTCAATATTTTATCCCTGGAACATAAGTCAACTGGAATAAATAAACAATAGGCATCTAGGGAATAAACATAATTCCTAAAATGTTTTGACGATAACTTGACTTAAAATACTTTTTTTTACTAAAACTACACTAAATTGCTGTCACTTTTAGCCAACTAGAACATGACTAACAGAAATGATATGTGAATGACTAAATCTGACTAAGACTAGGAATTAACTTTACAACAAGACTAAGATTACATTGACAAATGAGTGACATCATTAACAATGACACTTGGCTGCCTGTCACCATGCCATCAAACTGTGTTTACAAGGAAAGCACGTAAGGTGATGCATTTCACTCATAGAAATTCAAATTCTTGTCTTCAATAATATGTGGAGCCTGACAGAAAACTTTTTTCATGAGGAGGCATCTTATTGCAAATAAAGAATTTGTTTTATGTTCTTGTTGCTTCAACCTTTTCCTCCACTGACTGCATATAGTGTAGGTGTCAGTAGTGAGCAACATAGAACCGACAGGAGACCACAATTAAGTTTGGGGAATGCCCGACAATGTGAGGTCTCATCTACCTGGGGAACAGCACTGTCTTAAACGAATTAAAGTGCCACAGTAGTGAATTAAACATTCCATCTGTTGATTGAAGTAAATCCTTTTCCTTTCCCACTCGTCTTGTTTTTAGAATTTCATTTCAAACCATTTAACCCATGGAAAACAAAACTTGCAGGTCAGTGAAATTACCACTAACCATTATTGCAGTTAACTGTTAAAGATTGTTTAACAGAAATATATTGTTTTATGTAATAAAACATTGCGTTTAACTGAGTTATATTTTTGAAAAGTTGCGCACACGCTGGGAGAATTTCCAGTTTCCAAGTTTTCCACCTTTGTTGAGAGTTTGTGCAAGTGAAGATGTGCTGACTTACTTTGAATATGAAACATTACAGGCTCCAAGCTGACATGGGCACAAGGTTTGTAGTGTTTGGTGGAGTTTTTTCCATGCGATGTGGGGTCTGAGTTCATAATATGGAGTGTTTTGTATGCACATGAGCAGTTAACTGACATCTGCTGCTCATTGAATGTTAAGATGTTTATTTTTTTCTTATCTAGGGGTGGGTATCAAATTTGATACTATTATTGGTACCACCCTTTCGAGCCCTATTTTATATTCCATGCTTTTCCTTTATCCGTTTGGCACTCAAGTTATTATAAAGAATTAAGAAGGTACAATTATAACCTGATGAAAGTCAGTCATGTGGTCACAACTACTTACAGTTTTTCTTGCAGTTCAGGAGAATCCTCTCTGGTCCCAAGTTGGGTAAGAAGATTTTTAATCTGGGCAGCTGTAAAAGAGAAAATGTTTTCAACATGAAAAATGAAACAACAAACATGCCACAGGCCCACGCACTGTTCTGGCTTATCTTCTGGATATTGGCACTGCATGTCTGGAGGAGGCTGCTGAAGTCCCGTGGCTGGGATCGGCTTCCACCTGCTCTCACGTACGACATCCTGGCTTTTGAGGTCTGCTTCTGCTCAGGAGTGCGATCGACAACCACTTGAGTGTTGTGTACCTGCCAAACATGGAAATCCTTGAGTTAAAAAGTGTCCAGGACCAATAACTCTTTGTTCTTAGTTCATCAGTTTTAGCTTTCTGATTCACATTTTAAGAGGATTTCACTGTCTACATGATGACAACGAGATGTGATAGTGCTTTGGTATTTCAGGGGGTTTTGTGTCCTTATTTTTTTGCTATACAGACAAAGATGCATATTCAGAAGCAAACAAATTTCAGGAATCAATTTCTAAATAAACATTGAAAATATATATTTTTGATTCAAGTTGTGCACACAGGGGTCCTTGAGTTCTACACCTATACCTTTGTGATGATCAGTGGAAGTACAGGAAGTAGTTGCCATTGCAATTATGGCTTTGCCAAGTTAATCAAATGTTCATGTTAAGATCCTGCAATATGCAAATTAATTTGAGTTTCGTATCAAACTATCTTGAGTCTACGAAGACTTTTCGTGCCTGTGCTATTCATCTGATAAACTAGATTGGACAAGATTAGACCGAGAGATCAAAGTTCATCATCCGCACTGACAACAACGACACAACAACTGCGCTTGTTGACCAAGTTTAAAGCCAGCCAGCTGTGCCCCCTCTTTCTCCCATCATGCCTTGGAGAGACAGGCGGATGTCCGGTGAAACAGACCGGCTGGCTCGGCCGCCTGGATCCCGGAGCTCTCACGAGATTGGGGTGGCAGCTCGTTGATGTCATTACAACCGTACGTTACAGAGTCGTAGCGATTCCGGACACCGACTCATCATCTCTAACCAGCCCGTTTGTGACAGTGATCGACTCCCAATGTGGTCCAAATAACCTACCGGCGACCTAAGTAACCCGCATCACGTGATGTAGTCATCTCTTTAGGCCCAAAAACAACTAACAAGAAAACCTAAATCAATAAGACAAATTACACAACAGGCACCCGACATCCGTGCTATGAGAAAGATCAGCCTGACCGACTGGAGCCACATTTAAAACCTACGCTGCTTTGTGTTTCACACCCAGCTGAAAACATCAACGTATATTCGTTTCGTGTGTTAATAATGACGTTAGCAGCGAACGTCGTACCTCGTAGAATCCAACGTCGAATGTATTTTTCAGGCCAACAGCTCGTTCGCCACCACAACACAGAATAGGTCTGACGTCACACGTACAGCGCGACCTAAACCTACGTCGCACTAAGATGCGTTCATGGCTCAAAACACAGTGGGAAATAAATGTTTCGATAGTTTCAGCACATAAATGTGCGACCGTTTAATCTGGATTTATCATATATCATAGTGGACACGTCAAATCCCTCCGCGTAAATTGACTGAAATACATTGTCCTCAATCCATAGACAGTTTTAGGTTTTTAAAAAATCCGAATTTATTTGTATGTATACTTAATTCCTACAATTAAAAGGCCGCTCGTAATCCAATTGACAAGCAGAAAAACAAATCTCTTCAGTAAATAATTTGAGTTGATTTTTTTTTAATTTGAGACCAAAATGTTTGTTTTACAAAGATGAATTTTCCTACTGCAGTTGACATTCTGAGTAAAAAAAAAAAAAAAGAAAAAGACCCCGTGCTGGTCCCATGACATCCGTGCTGCCTGTTTTTAACTCCAGATGTAGGCATTGTATTGAGGCGGATTTGAGATGATGGAGCAGGGCTCCACTGGTGATATTCATCGGCAACAATTAGCTGTAATCTAATATTCAGTACTTTTGTCATAAGAAAAAAAAAACGCTGCGTCGAATTTCGCATTGGTGGGAAGAATAAAGGCTCATCTTAAAGTAATTTGATATGCAGTTGTTTATCACGAGATGGTGCCATTAAAAATGTGAACTTCAATCCTTTCACAGTTCATATAGATATTTGACAATATACATAATTAGTGATTGTGAAAGAATTAAGAAAACCTTTTTTATGTCTTCCATAAATATGTAATTATAATAATAATTATTATTATTTTATTTTTACCAAGTTAGACTCTGATGCTGCCTGAGCTGGTACAGTGAGGCGGAAGTGAGCAAAACCGGGTCCCTTAAAATAATCAGTCATGTGACTGAACTTAGCTTTTTTCTGTCAAGATCCTGTCAGTACGCGGACGTGGCTCTATGTTCGCCCTCGAATAATTTCTTTCAGAAACCAGTCTCAACTGCTGCACTTTTTAACTTTATAAGAATAAAGTACGCATACGCGTATGTCAATATTTACATTACATTTTAAAATCAAAGTTCTATGAAGAACAGAAAACAGTGCTTTTCGACCCAACTTTGAAAGTAGAGTTGTTTCTCCAAAAAATATTCGCGTCAAATTTATTGGACTGTCTTGTTGCGGAAGTGTTCGCTGTTCAAACAGACGCTGTTGAGAACTTTTAGTGGAAGACAACGGAGGTAAATGGCGATGCAATACCCGTATCTCTTGGGTCTGAACTGTATTACAAACGATCGCAATGCAAAGATGAATTAATTGCAATATCCAGCTGTCGAACCATCCTTATATTTATCATAGATTTTTTTATTGTCGCGTGTACTGACAGTGTCTGTTTAATAATGATATTTTATTTCTCTCTCGGACTATTAAAATGAATGCAAAAACGAGTGCATGTAATGTTTAATTTTGGTTATTTTTTATTATTATTTTAATGATGAGAATTATTTTGTGATTTTTACATCTTGTTTAAATCACATGATGGAAATAAGTTGAATTATGAATTAGTTCTAAATGGCTGAAAATTACGTTGTGAACTGTGATACCGTGGCGCCCTGCATACTATGGATCTTAAAAAAAAAAAAGACAGATTGAATTGGGTGCTGTTCTCTTAATCATCACACCCCATCTCCATGATTGAACCAATGAAATAATGTTTCTTTTGTCTTTCCTCCAAGAGATGACTTCATCAGTGGTGACTCTCCTCATGGGCCTGGTGTCGCTGACCATTTCACTGGATAATGGTTTGCTGAAAACTCCACCGATGGGATGGATGGCCTGGGAGCGGTTTCGCTGTGATATAGACTGCAAAGAGGACCCAAAGAACTGCATTAGGTTAGGATAAGGATCTCATGCAGTGACCTTGTATCTCTTGTTTCCTATTTTTAATCTTTCTAGTCGTCAGGTCTTCTTAAGTTTGCCATCTCATGAGGATTGAACTTAAAACATCGACCTCTGCTCACAGCGAGAACTTGTTCAGAGACATGGCAGACCGGTTGGCGGAGGATGGCTGGAGAGAACTGGGCTACGAGTATGTGATGATCGATGACTGCTGGATGTCTATGCAGAGAGACGAACAAGGGCGACTCAAGCCAGATCCTTCAAGGTAAAAATGTCAGCTTGCCTGTCATGAAAATGTCACATGATCTTTAGGTGTTAGTGTTGATGTTCTGCTCCTGCACTGAGTTTATTATCATTGTAGACTGTTACATAAACCTGGGAACACCAAAGTCCAACGTTCAGGTCTGATGACCCAGCTCTCTTTATTTTCATCAGCCATGTAGACAGCGAGATGCTATGATTTTAAATTAGTTCATGAAGAGACAGATGAAACAAACTTGTTCTGCCCTTACCACATGCAGTGCCAGTGTAAGATGCTTTTGGGGCTGTAGTATCATGAAAAAGTGGCTGGTAACAGCAATCCTCAGCGTCATCATATCCTATCCTTTAACATTAGTCTATTAACTACAGTAATGATGCAGTTTAAGTGCCTTTTAATTTCCTGTTGATCTGGTTATAGGTTAGCTTGCATCGGCAGCATGTGGTCCACTGCCTAATTGTGAATGCTGTTATCACACACGCAACTTTACAAGCAGCAATGGGAAAGCAATTCCAATCAAAAGGAAAATGTTGTATCCAATTTAGTTGTGATTGATTTTCTATGTCAATATTTCCTGCCAGGTTTCCAGGAGGAATTGCTACGTTGGCACGTTATCTCCATGATCGCGGCCTGAAGCTAGGTATCTACGCAGACATGGGGTCTGCAACCTGCATGGGCTACCCTGGGACCACGCTGGAGAGAATCCAGACCGATGCTCAGACCTTTGCTAGCTGGGGTGTGGACTACTTGAAGTTTGATGGATGCAACTCCAATGCTGCAGAACAAATGCTGGGTGGGAACATCAACGTCCAGGGTTTATGTTTTCTACGTGTGGTGATTTCATATGTTTTCTTTTTGCCACCAGGTTACCCTCTGATGTCCAGGGCATTGAACGCTACTGGCAGAGCCATTGCCTACTCCTGCAGTTGGCCTGCTTATCTAGGCGGGCTTCCACCGAGTGTGAGTGCCTCCTCTGTTAAGTGTCATATACAGTTGAAACCAGATGTTTGCGATATTAGACAATCTGTGCCATATAAAAACGATTTTCCCAAGTGCCTGTCTGATATTAGTCATGGTCACATGTTTCTATATAGAATGATTGAACGTGACCTTGTCGGTTCTCCCAGGTGAACTATACTTTACTGGGCCAAATCTGTAACCTGTGGAGAAATTACGACGACATTCAGGACTCCTGGGACAGTGTGGTGGACATCATTGACTGGTTTTCCAAAAACCAGGACATCCTGCAGCCAGCTGCGGGAGCTGGCCAGTGGAATGACCCTGACATGGTCTGATGCTTGTTGTGAAACTGTGACTGAAATTATGAATTTTAAGCGGAATCTAGATTAATCACTTGCTTTCTCCCAACTCTTCAGCTCATCATTGGAAACTTTGGCCTGAGCTTGGACCAGGCTCGCTCTCAGATGGCCTTGTGGGCAGTCATGGCTGCCCCACTCATCATGTCCAACGACCTCCGAAGCCTAGACAACAGTGTGCGGGCCATCCTGCAAAACAAAGTTGCCATTGCAATCAATCAGGACCCCATGGGTGTTCAGGGCAGGCGCTTACTGCAGGTGGGCACCAGTTTTCTTCCTCTACTTCCGGGCTTTCACACCAGGCTTTCTCCCTCTACAGGTCAGTCTCAAATCAGGAAGCTTATGGGTATGATTTCATCTTCCAGTGCTTTTTGTATGCGGTTTTGTATGTTTCTCTAGAAATTGCATGGGTCTAAAAACATTTTTAATGAATTGACCTAATGACTGTAGACACTTCTCTCTGAGGTTTGATGAGTTTTCCGTGACAGTTAAATGTTGGCTAAAAAGCTTCTCATTTTGAGGAGTACTGCCTGTATGGAGTGAAACAGAACTCTGATCATTCGGTTCTTCATCCCTGTGTTTTGCCACCTTTCTGTGCACTGCAGAAGTTGTAAAATGTCTTATATGAACAGGAGAAGAGCCAGATCGAGGTCTACTGGAGACCCTTGGCAGGCTCGGCCAGTGCACTTGTGTTCCTGAGTCGCCGTACAGACATGCCATTCCTCTATCGAACCTCATTGGGTAAACTCAACTATGATGCAGGCGACTATGAGGTGTGTACTTTCCTATCTTTCGTGTTTTTGTGAGAATAACTGCTGCAGCAGTAGCAGACTAATAGTCTGGTGGTGAAAGCATGACGCATGAGTCCTACCAACATCACAGGCAGCTACAAATACAACACCCTGAACACACAGACAGTGTCTCTGTGTAGTGTCTCTCAATGCAACAGAACTGGCAAAGTACAAGTCAAACCAAGGAAAAAAATAGTTCCTGTATTGCCCTGCTCCCAATGTTGGTTTGACGTATTGAGGTATTGAGTTGAATCAAAACACCATTCTACACTAGTCAAAATCAGGCTTTTGACATTGAAACTTCACTTTGGACTGAAACACTTTTTTGACATACACTTTGAGATGATAACTGTAGAGCCCTGAAATATATATTCCAAAGTATGCATATTATTTTATACTTTTTGTACATGCGTAATGTCTTAAAAATATTTGCATAAGAATTTCAATTTTATAAGAATTTCAAATACATTCAGAGTCGTGGAAACCCTGGCCATTGTGTAGCAAAAAACATCCCTGAACAAAAGCAAACAGATGCTTTTGTGTTGTCTGGAGAGCAAACTATTACATTAAATTAAATTAAATTTTGTTGTAAGTAATTAATCAACTTGTCAAAGTCCCACCACTAATAATTTTGTCTTGCTTAATTCTACCAATGCAATTGTCCATTGAACTCCACTGAGTTTGAACATTTACTTTCACTGACAATTATTATGCTTATGGTTCGTAATGGTGATCATTGCGAAAAGCATGACCCAGCAGTAGCACTGATGATACAGTCACGGGATAGCGTCTAAGATCGTCATTTAAACAATATGACCACCAGTGTTGTATGAATGAATGAATGTCTATTTCAATATCCTCAATAATCTCATTTGACATTTGCAAGTCCCGCACCGCTCTGCATTATAATAGCGATTTATTTATCAAGGTCGGGGATTTCCTGCTGGTATTCAAACTTGGTCTCAGTTTAAATAGGTTTCTACAGGTGGCACACTTATGCTATGGTCATCTTTTCCACACCATTACAACAACATTTGACCCTCTTTTTTTCCATCAAGTTTCTACACACTTTCTTGTCAGAATGCTATTTACAGTACTCTCTACAAAATAACCATCAGTGTTGGATACCTGTCATTAGAATACAGCTGATCTGCTGTTATTATTAGTGTTATTGTTATTATATTATTATGATGTAATCCTCATCCTTGAGATCCATCACTTGTACTTAATCTGCTTTATCATGACAGGCATATGATGTGTTCAGTGGGGCCCTAGTCAAAGGCATAAACACCACAACTGCGTTGACCATCTCTGTCAATCCATCTGGTGTGGTCATGTGGTACGTCTATCCCAAACTGCAGAGGGCACAGCATCAATGGACTTCCTCCGCTGCCCATCACACCGTCTTGTGAGGCTTGAAAGAAAAAAAGGTTATGATTGGCTTTTATGTTAAATTCCTGGTTTTTGTTTACACACTTGGAACTTGATCTCAACTGCTATCAATTGTTATGCACACAGATATAAACAAAACACTGTAGCTCACGTAATTTCCTTGGCTATTAAGGAGTCTGATTTCAAACAAATGTTCAAGATGTGTTCAGATTTTAGTCCTCTGGACTCTCTGTGGTAAAGGAGGAGTTGCAGTGCATGCTCCTGTTCTGAAGATCGCCTACTGTGTGTAATGTTGTAAAAATAATGTTTATATTTCTCTGAGGGAATAAAGTGTTGATGATTTGCAGTGTGTTGCTTATGTGTTTGTCCATGCATTTAACGCACTTAATGACGACCGTAGTGCCGAGCTTCTTTTTCGGTAAGGTGCCCTTTACGCTTCACAGAGTGTGTGACGTTGCAGAGCTTCAGCACTGGAGGGCGCTATGAGGCCACGAAATTAGTGTTAGAAAGTCCGCTGTTAGACCAACGACGAACGACCCATATGTTTGATTTTGGGAAAATCTTCAATTAAATGGAATGAAATATAGTAAGAATATCGTCTGATAAGACTTGATTATCTGGATTGTCTATGGTGCAATATGAGTAGTTTATATGTAAAGAAAATCCAGGAATATTTTTAGCCTAAAAACACAAGCAAATTTCTCATACATGTTTCCCATGAAAACTGAAAATCATTTTGATGCCACATTAATGTATTTATGGCTACTGTTTGACATACTAGTAAACTTCTCCATACCTTTATTCACTTACACGTTTGTGCGCCACATATACCTCGCTGACATTTTTACCCTCTTACTATATCAACACCCTTGCTATCCCTGGGACATATCGAACAAGTCTGAGAAGACCCTGCAGAACTCTACAGAACCACATTACACATTTGTTTGGTTTCCTAGAACCCGGACCGACGGCAATGCTCCTCATCAGCCCAGACTTGCATTTCCTGCAGGGCAAATGGTCCGTGTCCACCCACGTCTTTCCCATGAGGCCTCTTTTTGGTGGGCCTCGGGTCATTATGGGTCAACTCCCTTCTGCCAGCTGCCATCACTCATGGATGAATCCACAAAGGAAGACACGGAAAACACACTGAGAGTCCCACACGTGTCCTTTAGAAGTGTCTGCTCACCATCGGGAAAATATTTACAGCAGAGGCCTCGACTGGCGCTTCAGCCCACTTCACAGAAGAGGTGGTGTCATCTTCCTTAATCCTGATGTCGAGATATAGTGCAGTAGATTTGTTAGCTGTTAAGCTGTGGATGGAGCACATTTATTCCACAATACAGACAATAATGAAAAAAATTTTTTTATAACAAATGCAAAGCTTCACCATGATTACCTTACTACTCCTGGGAACCCCACAACCCTTAATCTTTTAACTTCTGCACCATTTATTTGTTAATTGAGAACTTTAAATTATATTTTTGCTAAGGTTCCCCTCATGTGGCTGAGCTGGATGACTAATGGTATATACATTGGTGAAAAAAAAACTGTATAGATCAGCCACACCTTGTAAAACACCATCTAGATGAGGTCCAATGAGACAAGACGAGGCTCCTGAGCTCCTGGTCCAATACAGTAGCACATGGACCAACAGACAGAGACTACCCATCTTAAAGACTGAGTGCCACAGGAATAATGGCATTAAAACTGTACAATTCATCCCTGAAAAAACTACAGTGAAGGATTCTTTGGCACATTTTTTTCTGTTCACTCTGTCCTTGAATCTGCTTTTTCTGGCACATTGATGCCATTTTTGCACTTTATAATATTATTTCTATTTTATTGTGATACAGAGCATGTTGCGAATATAATTTCCTTTGGGATTAATAGTTTTCTGATTCTGATTAATTTGGCAAGACAATGATTGACTGACTTTCTTTGCCATGACTTTGCGGAAGAGAAAGATAAGAAGTCAGTAGCACCAACTTGAGTGGAAGGCAAAACACCTTGCCTTTCCATATCTGGACTTGGAGCCACAAGTCTTCACGAGCTCACTTCACGAGCTCACTCTATGAACAGGCCTCTACCAAGGATCCCAGGCCTGCGGCTCTCACCAGACCTCAGCACAGAGGCGTCAGTGGCCAGAAACCTCTGACCAGTGGTTCCATCAGTCTTCTGGGCACAGCATAAAATTCAATGAAAAGAACAAAAAGTATGATGTGAAAAACAGTGAGTGATGTTTTTTTGGCTCTAATATTCATATACTGATGGTCATGCTTCGCCCCCTACATGCTATGTGTCCTCTTCAAGTGTGGATCTCCACAGAACTGGGAGAACATTCAACCACGAGTCACACCACCTTCAGTAGCATGAGGGCTTTCTTAGAGAGACGATGACACAACCGTTGACCTGTATAAGAGGCTAAGCTAGTTAGCGCCCTGTCATCCGGTGCCATTTTAGCTCACCTGAGACTTGGCCCAGCCCTTCTAGTGAGACAGTCTGCCATTTTTGACACCAGTGTCAATAAGCAAGGAGGTAAATCTTGTAGGTCCCCTGGCCATATTATCAGGCCAAACCCCAAAACACGAAGATGCCCCTGGCCCAACATGGTACTCCAGTAACTGCCACTTCAAAACAACTGGGTGAAGAGGTCTCATTGCTTCAGACAACTGGGAAATACTGACCAGGTACAGCTGGACTCACCCAAACTATCTGTTTGAACCCGATTACAGATCTGTTACAGAGAAATAAGACTTTCCTCTGCTCATGGTTGGAGGTGACATGCTGTTGAGTGATCCCTCACTCAGAGCCTTTGAGGATCACTCCAAAATAGATGAAAGGTACCATTCCTTTATGTTTGGGTGGAGGACGTATCTGGTTGTCTTGATTGAGTGTGATATGAAAAATGTGTGAGCCACAGTGGAAGAAGCAAAGAGGACTTGAAAAGCACCATTAGTCCCTATCAGCCCCGTAAAGGTCTTTAGATAGCTTTCTGACTAAATTGTTAGTGTTTTTTGCTTTACTTTTTGGGTCCAAATTTGAAGCTATAACAGCAGCTGCGTCAAAATGAAATTGCTTATTAAAATTTTTCAACTGACATAAAATCAAACATGCAGGCACAAATAACGAAGAACCAATGACTAGTACCTTTATAAACACATCAATCACACTGTCATGTTCCTATGTCATGCTCCTGTCACACTACTGTGGGTGGTTTTTTTTTTTCCAATTGGTTTTGTCTCAGTTAGTTTGAAGTGGCGATTGTATCATCATCATTTCATGACCATTGTAAATTATACAAACGCACAAGACTCAAATGTGGAAATCAATTAATACTGTGATGTAAGTTACTCAAGATAAACCTTTGGTAACTGACAACGACATCTGCTGAGCCATCAGCTGATGTGCGGTTGACATTTTGTATAAGCCATGCCCACGGAGGAGGTAGCATGTGTGCATGCCTGTGGGGGAGTCTACAAATTTCATTCAGGGATCACATAAGGACAAGAAGAAAGGGGGTGTGTCCTTTTGCACCATGTCAGAGTGCATACTGCAGACAGCCTTGAACCAACCGGCAGTAACCCATGCTGTGTAAGAATACCAATACCAAAAATAACTTTCAGCACAGTCAGGTGAATGACGGAACAAGACTGTAAGTGTCAACTGCAACAAAAAGCAATTTGACTTTGACCTCAATCGAATGTCAAATGTTAGAATGCATGTTGGACGGAACATCACAATCAGAATTGGCAGATTCATTGCCACGGTCAAATGGGATCCCACTAGGTAGGAAAGTGCTTTGGAAAACGTGCAGTCAAAACATAATACTGTAGGAATAATAAAATAAAATAAAATAAAATAAACAGAAACAACTAATAAATAAATAACCCACAAACAACAAGAAGTGATCACAAATTAATCAATCTGACGGCCGTGGGTAAGAAGCTGTTCCTGTGATGGAACGTTCTCTTATTCGTCGGCGTTTCCTTTGATGCCACAAGAAGAACATTGTCTGCTGGACCTTCCTGAGGATGGTGGTTCCCAGGCAGCAGGAGGAATCCACAATGTGAATGGGCGAACCAGCCAACATGAGAGAGGTCGGACGAGCAGTGATTAATCCTGAAGTCCATGGTCATCACCATTGTCTTCTGGGTGTTTAGCTCCAGGTTGTTGTGGCTACATCAGGACACCAGCCGCTCCACCTCCCTCCTGTAAGGCATATCCATCTGAGATGAGCCCGATGATGGTGGTGTCATCCGCAAACTTGATCAGCTTCACAGACTGGTGGCTGTGGGTACAGCAGTTGGTGTACAGGGAGAAGAGCCATGGACACAGCCCTGAGGAGACCCGATGTTGAGGGTCTGAGTGTCAGAGACAGTCGTCCCCAGCCGAACGCGCTGTCTCCGGCTGGTCAGGAAGTCTCTAATCCACCTGCAGAGGGAGTCAGGCACGTCTGTCTTCAAGCAGAGCTGAAGACCATGAACAGGATCCTGGCATAGGTTCCAAGGGAGTCCAGAAGCTCTAGAACGAAATGAAGGGCCTGGTTTACTGCATCGTCTACAGATCTGTCGTCTCTGTAGGCAAACTGCATTGAGTCCAAGAGGGGAGCAGTGATGGATTCCAGGTGGGAGACAACCAGGTGCTCCAAGGAATTCATGACCACAGACGTCAGGGCCACTGTAGTCCTGTGATCATGGGTTTCTTTGGAACAGGAATAACATTCCATTTCTGTGAGCAATTACTCATTGTTAGGGATAAAGTAACTTTCAAATGTCAGATGTCCACATTTTGTTTTTGGGCTCCTCAAAATCCAGATCTATACAGGACATCGGTTCATGGGCACAGTGACATATAATGAATGAAAACAGACATCTAAAATTATTTGGGATTTGAGTGTGCAGACCTTATTACTTACTTATACATACTGCCAATACTACAGTGATAAAAAAGAAAAATCCATATTGAGATCAGTGATACAGTGGCTTTTAAAGATCCCGTGAATCTGGGAAAGTTCTGATGGAATTGTACAAGGACACATGCATAGACACACAAACCTTGCTTTACAGTGCCACTTACAGTAGAATAGCTTCTCCTGTCAATGCTTTCACTTGGCTTGTTGTAAAACATACCTTCTGAGCACATGGTGTTACCAAATTAGATTTAACTACATAGTTGCTTTGATTGACACCTCTTCTATTTTAGCTAGAGCTGTGACCAGCAGCAAGAGTACACTTCAAGTTCACAAGGCTACAGCGGGCTCTGATACGTGGGTGCTACTCGCACTGCCAAGTTGTTGGGGATACATGGATATCCACAATCATCTTACCATTGTTGTGATTCGAGACGCGGGGTGGGACCCAAGTGCACCGATGAGTAACTTATAGCAGGCTAGGTGCAGAGCAAGGTACAATATTTAATAATTTACAATAAAACCAGAACAGAAAGCGTGGAGAAACAAGGCTAAGTGAAATGTCCAAAGTCAAAGCGTCACCAAACCGCGAGAAGTCTGTAAAGGAGAATAAGAGTCCAACAGAAAGGGTCACCAAACCGGGAGAATCAAACAAACTTAAATCTGTAAACAGAGTGACAAAACACAGAACATGAAGAGAAATAGTAAATCACAGAACAAACCAGGAAACACGCAGAAACAGAGGAAGGAACAAAACAATAACTACGGCACCAGGGTTTCAGAAAGAGCCATCAAAATAAGCAAACAGGCGCGCAGAGAGAACGAATGAGGAGAGACAATTTACCACAGGATCAAGGAGAGTCGATCTAGCACATGTTGCTGGAATCCAGGTGTTTTTATACTCACCAGACGGTGCCACAAAACGGGAAGGAAGGAGGGAGACACAAAACGGCAATCAAGGGACAAAATAAAAGAGAATCATGACAGCCAACGCATCAACAGCTGAAAGGAAAAGTTGTATCTAAGAGAACAGTCTGTGTAGACTCTGTTGCGTGTGGGAGGTCGACTTCTGGTCCTGAGAGATGATGCAGCCACAGAATCTGTAGACCTCCACAATACATACCAAACAGTGCAGAAATGTGGGAAGTAGCAAGAATGTACACCCTCTTAAATCCATTCTCATGTCCAGTCTTCAGTGTGATCTGCTACAAATGGTTGTGACCTGCCATGAATGAGAACTATGACGGTGGTACGGTCTGGAAATTATTAAGTGCTTGATTCTTCGGTGCTCTGAAGTGCAGGAACCGAGAAGGCTTGCATACCTGTGGACCCCCGTTGCCAGTGCTACTCGAGTTGGCTTCTACTGCACTTTCCTAGCAGGAAACTGGTCATTCACTGGATGGGTAAGGGCTGCAATGGTTAACTTCTGCTACTTGCACTAGAAAATACGCTTAGTGCTGTACAGAGTATAAAATCAGTATAAAACAAACATTGAAAATAATAAATAAATTGAATTAATACATGAAAGGCAGCAGAACCATTAAGACAAAAAAAAAAACAGATTAAATTACTTTCTATATCAGCTGTGCGGTAGTATAAATGCCAAAGAGTAAAAGTACATTTTAAGAAGTGCTTTAAAAATGGACGGTGATGGTGCATGAGGACTGAAGGCATTCCATAGCTGTGGGTCACAGACTGAGAACACCCGGGTTCCACTCATCTTCCTCTCCAGGGGCAGCTGGTCAGCTGACCTCAAGGACCATGGAGGTAGTGGCTAAAAGCCCTGCTAGATACAGTGGGGCTAGACCTTTTAAAGCTTTAAAGCGTTTCATATATCACAGTCCACGATATGTGAAGGTGGAGCATGGAGGACTTGAAGGTGCAGCAGACTGCAGACTCGCTCATAATTTAATGAGGCGTTATCGCTGGTAGCGGAGAGCCGGCACTCAGCCGGGATTCCCGACATCACGAGGGGTAAACATTTTTCTTTCCTGAGGAACGACAAGTCCTCTTTAGAAGAAAACCGTACAAGTAGTGTTTGGCGATCATAAACAATCAGGCAGCTGATCTCCTTAGTAAACAGCATTAATAGCCCTAGGATCAGGAGCAATGGACACAACAGACAGCCAGCCCTATACATCTTGGAACGTCTCTCAGCTTCCATGATGTCTTGTTGGTAAATGCCACTATCACACCATTCCTGATATGAACACATCAACAAGTTGCTCAATGATATGCAAAGCAATGTTGACCCTCTTGTCCACCAGAAAGTCACTAAGGGCGCTTTCACGCTGCGGGTTCTGTCTGGAGACAAGGTCTTTAGGCTCAGAAGTCCGAGATGTGAACACAAGCAACTCGGGTTTTGGCCGCGGTCTTAATCTCGGTTGGAGAGCTGCACTTTGTCTCTGAAGTCTCTCAGCGGGTGGTCACCTTCTCAGGTAAGAGAAGGACTTGGGCACCAAATTTACTTCAAATTAGGGTCAACATGGTCCCACCAAAGAGACTGTGAACTGAAAGAATTATCAGATTACTGTCTCGTAACTGAGGTTGCCTACAAGCCATCCATCATTGGGATAGTGGGTTAGGGGGATGTATTGGCAGTAAGTATGTGTGTATCCAGTTTGGATAGACTGCAGGATGGCATATTGTGAAATGCACCAGAGCATGATTGATGAAGCAGATTTTTCCAACCATTTGAAAAGAAAAACACATTTACATTTACATTTTTACATTCTAAGCAACACAACAGAGAGTTATCCCTTAATGGCTAAAGGAAGACCCCACTTCAGTTTGGTCGGACGTAAGTACATCACCAATGTCTCGCTCTTTCAAATGTTTCATAGTCTCAAATACCAAAATCATTTATCCACATACAGTAGATGGAAGAGCTTAAAAGGTCACAGACAAGGATATGGGACTCTGCCTAGAAGCGTAATATGAAATGATCATTGATCATCAACAATGTTGGTTCTGTTGAACTAGCCAGCAAGTCAGGGTAAAGCTGAATCCTAGTGCAGTGCAGTGTTGCACTAAGTGAGAACCAGCAACGTGCCTCAATGACATAAGAAGAGTCAGTTCCTGTCGACACCTTTCATTAGGTGCAGGTGAATAAGCTCTTCAACTTCGGTATCAGAGAAGAGACGCAGAACCATTGAACTTCTGGTGATGTGCAATCATTGTTCACCTCAAGTGGCTTCTGAAACCACTGCAATACCCTAGGCTTTCAAACGTTATGTATTATCAAACCAGCACAGAGAGTACCCACATGCATTCCCTCTCTTCTTAAGAGAGAAGAATAACCAATTATTTTCATTTTTATTTTGATATGACCATTCACTAACTCCGCAGCGTTCACATGAACTTGCTCTTCTTCCTACAAATCGCTCAGTCTTTGCTCTTTGCTGATGTGCTGGTGTTTGACCCATTCATGACTATCTCATTTGACTACGTCACGGTGTAATTTGTAATCTGTTAAATATACATTTTCTGTCAGCTTTGGTTCATTTCATCTCCTCATCATGGATGTTTTATTTGTGGATCACACTGTACAATGTGGTGAATCGAACAGTAACCCGTGAAATAAATTAATATTTTTTTCATAAAAATGAACATAATAAACAACCAGCCCTAGTCATTAATTGTTTGGACAGTTATGTCATCTTAATTTTCTGTCATCCTTTTACCACCAAATACTGCGAATACTGATCATGTAGGATTCCTCTTGCTGAGCTGTTTTGTCTTCCTTGTCCTCCTCTAGTGTCCAAAGTGGGGAAAAAAGCCATGAGTTTGAGATACCAACACAAGACCTGTGTCTCTCGACAAAACTCAAACTTCCTGTTTTAAAAGGTTGACCAGGGCTTATGGTTGAAACTGGCATGTGGACAGGTGAACATACATTTGTTTAAGTCCCTCGTCACTACAGAGTCGAGGTGTGGGGGAACACCAGCAAAAGTAATATAAGACCACTGTTTCTACTGCAGAAGAAGGCTTTTAGAATAATGTGCAAGGAAGATAAAAGAGCACATAACTGTGAACTGTTGCTAATGCAAGAGTACGACATTTACCTGAGCTAGTAGAGAGCAAAACACTGCTGGTCATGTTTAGAGCCAGAAATGGACTACAATCTACAAAGACTTGAAATGATGAGGTGGAGCAGAGAAGAAGAAAGATCCACCAACCATATACTTGAACCACTCTGAGACTAACGTACACTGCAATAGTGGGAGTGACAATCTGGAACTCGCTGACAAAGGAAGTGAAAAACCGGTACAACATAAGTGTTTTCAAGAAAATTGATCTGAGATTATTCTGGACATGCAACTTCAAAGATTTGAAGACACATCACACAACGGACTAAATGAAACAAAGAAGACAAGAAAAGGAATAACACATGTTCCCACACAGCTACACTCTGATTTGAAAAATGCGATATAATACAGTTATGCAATTGTCATATGACTTGCCATGGTAACACGTTGGTATGGTAAAATGGTTTTATTAAATTAATTAAATTTTAATAACATGATGGATGTTCTGCATTTACAATGTATTAGAGGAGATTGAAATAGACAACTTCGTCCAAGATTCTCGTATACAGTTCGGCACATTTTCATGGTGCTATGGAGTGAGTTGTTGCACTGTTTATTGGTAATTTTGCTGACAGTTTTGTTGAACTCTCAGTAATAAACATCAAACAATTTTGCAAGGGAAAGTCCAAAAAATGATTTATTTGACTTTTCACAGTACCTTTGCACTTGTCTGGATGTGATGGATATAGCTTTAGACGACTTACACAAGACTTATAGTCAACCCAGTGAAAGTTGCTGAAACAATGTTGATCTCTGTTTCCATTTTAGTCCTGTAGTCAGGCAGACGCCTCATCAGCATGAACGGATGCCGGGGTGTCTTTTGGAACAAACATGCCACATGGGTAATGAGACATATTAGGATCTCGAAATCAACAAAAGGTGCCAGTTTTCCATGCATAGATCCCTGTCAGCAGCTTGGACCTGCAATGCTCAGTGCCAAAATGTAGCCAGGCAGGTGATGATTTTCATATGTACCACCCAAACCTCTACTCAGTCGCCTGTGTGTCCCCTGTCTGTCCTTCTTTAATCGGGTCATCATCTTCACATTTCACTATTCATTCAAATGCCACTAAAACAGCATCACATTTTCAGTGCCCAATAGATGGTGCTCTCGTTCAAACAGTTGTGACAGACATGTTCTCTGCTACTCAGCTGGTCATGACAACATTAGAGCCGGCGATTCCTTGCCACCACTGAAAACTCGACCTGAACACCAGAGTGTAAACAAAATGAGGTTTCAGAGGGCAATGAAACAAAAACAGAAAAGTGGCATTGTTATTCTTTGAATGTTCAACAAAAATTAGATATTGATGAAAAATGCATACATAAATGAAAAATAATACCCGCTTATATCCCATGTGTGCCTGTAAACACAAATCTCCTTCCACAGTTAGTTTTTGATCACAGCCTTTAACAGACTGCCAAAAACACACCGCAGAAAGTAGATAGTTTGTGGTCTAAAGGGCCCTATAAACATGGTGTATTTTTCACCAAATTTAAAAGTTTTCACGTCTGGGATTCTGTTTTTCGATCCGTCCTGAATTAGATTAATTGAGATGATACCATTTTCACAATACTGCAGTACATTAACCACAACCCAAAAGTGGTGGAAGCTCTTTCATCTTTAAGACCAGTCGGTCCCTGTCAGCTTCTGTCACTTCAAATCGACCATCCTAGCAAAAACATTCTGGTGTTTAATCGTGAAAGTGTGACTATCTGCCGCAGTCATTGTTATACGCTTTTGAGGTCAACCTTTGCGTGGTGTCTGCAGTGTGTAAGTTCAATGAACATGTTCAATAAATTCATAAGAACTTTAAAATAAGATAAATGTGGACACAGTCCTATCACACTGGTAGTGTATAGATGAGTATACTTGAAATAGTAAACAGAAGTTTCAATTGAAAGCCTCATCTGTCAACATCCTAAGACTTCTGCGTCAACATAGGACACAAAAGTCACTCAAAGATAGTTATTTGACACCTTGGGAGAGAGAATGTGTTGCTTTCATGTCATGGTAACCTCTAACTCCTCGGTAAAACCATCCTATGTCTCTTTATTACATTCACTTCAAACATTGTCTCTTCCTCAGGCTCCACTTGATGTCAACATCACTTCACACTCCCCCTCTGTCTGTCTGGCCATCCTGGGCACACTATATACAACACACAGTAATCCTCTTGTCTTCCCCCATGTTTACACCATCTCTCCAGTCTTCTCTCATATTATCTTTCTCTTGAACTCATATTCTTCGAGTCATGTCTTTGTTCAATCACTTCCCCTTCACCCACAGCTGAGTTTCCCTCCCATCATCATAGGCGCACCAGTGTCCTGTTTAGTGATTTCTGCGTTATTTTATTCACCACCTCATTCAGTGATTCTCTTCCAGATTATCTAGTTGCCATTCATCCCATTTTTCTAGTTTTCCTTTGCCCGCCTGAACTCTCAATCTTGCTTGTGAACCTTGGTCCTTGTTTTCTGCCTTGTCCTGGTCTGGAAACATCTGCCAGGTTTTGACTGCTCTTCTGGTACTGTCAACCCTCTTGAATGTGACCTGGAAGCTGATCCTGCCTTCTCCCTGAAAAGTGTTTGCCTGTCTGACTGATCATCTGGTGTTTGACCTTGGACGGTTAAATAAGCTGTTTTGAGTCTTCCTCATACACAAGTTTTGCATTAGGGTTCAATCCGTCTGATCAGTCGGATCCTGTCACTTCCGCTGTGTTACATATTCTTTCCTGAATCTCGCCATTTCACCAACAACTTTCCGTGTGCACTTCGTTCACTTGATGTAAACTGTTGGTAACTAGTGATGGTCTGTTGAGGCTTTATGAGACCATCTCCCCATTTTCAATGCTCAGCACGTGGCCCTCTCGGTTTAAATATGAGGTTCCATTGAAACACCTGCTAAATTCCAAAGATCTTAGAGCAGAGAGGGACATAAGCAGGCCTCTGAAATAAAACCAACGTTGTTTCATGAAGCCTCATCAGACCATCAGTACTTAGCATCTTCTTAAGGATAGTCATCAACACTAGTGCTACACTGTCCCGGTGGTTCTGGAATTTTCACAGTTACCTATCATTTAGATTTGTGCTTGTGATTCAAATGTTCTTTACCTGTTCCCTCCATCCTCCAGCCTTGTTTGTCACCCTGCCTTTCTGACTTACCGTCCCAACATTGTTTCTTGGGTTTTCTCTCTGGTTCTACAAGTCTGCTAACACCACACTCTCCTTCTGGGGAATACACGTTGTCATACTTTGTATTCTGACTAACATTCTACCTGCTGGGGGTAGGCACTGACCACAACTGTCACGACTCCATCAATTTAAGATTCATGCTCTGTGATGAGCCACCAGATGCCTCACACTCAGTAGGTCAGTGTGTTTCTCACAGCACATCCATTTGAGCTTGTGTATAGGGGACTTCCCCACCCCTGTCCCTTTACTGAGCTAGACACACGCTGGAATGCATGTTGCAATACTATTGTTGTATGACTGGTACATGAGAATGTTGAGTGTCTTTACTATCATTTGATGTCATGGTGGTGATTATAACCCAACTCAAACCCCTAATCCTATTCTGCAATTTTAAATACAGTATACAGAAAGAAGTTCCATCCACAATACATCACAACATGTGTCATTTATTATCGACAACACCATCAGAGGTGTGTCCACTGGCATACGGTACATTAACAAATTGGTGGTGCGTCTGCCAAAGTAATTTTGAACACACCCTGCCGTTCATTCAAGCAAGAAACGTCACACTGTGTGTCATTAAAAAAAAAAATCCCAAACAGGTTTATCTAAGACACTTTATTATGTTAAATGCTTCTGTGATTAACATCACTGATCCATTGAAACCGGATGTTGATGGCGAGATTGGCACAGCTCCTCCGAGGCCCTTCTCTGGAGGACAAAGTGGAACAGAAAATGTATATACAAAGATCATACAAGGTTGTGCAATCAAATCAGCAAATGTCAAATCTTCTGGGCTACTGTTTCCCATTCTGAACACAAATAGTACAAATGATGTTTCATTCCTCCCTTTCAACCAAAATTGCTAGTGCTTTCTCTGTGCTCCAAGTGATCATTTGAGAGTCTACATGCAACAATTAGTGGGTGGAACATGAAGTCACTCTTAGTGCAGCTCACTTTAAGACTGCAGTATCGTCTCCTGTGCATGTGTCCTTTGTTCTTGAGCCCAATCTACTGGCATCAGGATGTGCCTTCCATGGTTTACTATTTGGTGGTCTATATTAAATGTTTTTTTGTTAATGCAATGGTCCTAATGTTTTGTTTTGTTTTTTACTTCGGTATGTGATGCCTTTGGTGTAAGCATGTGTTGACTTAAGGGTTGATATGAGAAACCTTAATGTCTCTTTCATTACATAAAGAAGGAATGGTTATATTAATTTTTTAAAGCTTAGTTTGACACCACTGTCTGTTAAAACATACCTGTAGATGATATACATGACGCACACACTTTCATTCACTCTGTGAATCATACTCTTGAAAAACCACATCACTATTGTCCTATACTTGTGGTATGCACTTGCGGTTCATATCAGAAGCACAAAGCAAACCTCTGCTTAGGTCTCACACGGACATATCACTTATTACCATGGACAAGCAGTGCTTCTGCAGGTCTTGCTGGTTCTAAACTTGAGGGGCGAAGAGAAGCAGTGCCAGTCCGGACAAGCTAATGGGCACTGTTCTGTCCACACGCTTGGATGATGAATATGCGGAGCTCCTGCTTTGGTCGGCTAGAGAACAGTGATGTCAAAATTGCATGTAATACTTGTTAACGTGACATCACTCTCTCACTTCCATGTCTCTTGTGATGATAGACGCCCCAAATCAGAGATCATTTAACCTATGGGAGTGTGAGCTGTTCATGTGTAAACGTGTTATAATAATGAAAGTGAGACTTTCATTATAGAACTGTTTCATGAGTGACATTGTTGGGACACAATTTATGCAAAACACTTAAGGGTTCAGTCCCAAGTACCATAAATAAAGCTATTTTTAAAACTCACTAGTCCCTCCATCCACATATGTATAGATTACATTTTTGCCTTTTAGCACCATGGTAATTGATGCTGTATTTATTTATTAATGTTTTTAATCCTCCTTGGTCATTCCTATGACAAATTTCAAAAAATAAAACTCAAGAAACATTCTGATCTGAAGAGGTTAGATAAAATACACAAAACTCAATCTCGAGATGGTGCTGAGATGGACGTCTTCTTACCTCTAATTAAGTAAGAGTATTATATTTTAGTTTTATTTCATTTTATTTGTCAGTTAAGGCATTATTAAATTATTTATGCAATCTATTTTTACTGAATTAATTTAAGAAATGTCGGAAGACCAACAATTTTACTCATTTGACTCAAAATAACAGCATCACAACGCAGTCATCAGACTTCATTTGATCTCTCAAATGACACCAAAAGGAAAAGAACTCTGAAAGGACTCCAATGAAAATTGGTCGATCTGTAGTCGACACTACAGACAAGGAAGCAGGAGAATTAGGAGGCAGAGGGAGAATAGGAAGAGCAAACAAGTGTGAGCGCATACGAAGTTAAAAGTTGTGATGAAGAGAATGGCAGTGTTTGTGCAGAAAGAAGTAAAGCTGGGCACATGGATTGAGATGGATTGAAACTCTTTTTTTGTTGTGTATAAATCCAGTCAGCATAAGATTTTTACCAGATCTGTTACCCATATCTAGCAAGACAGTATTTCCTGTGTAATCAGTGGTAGGGAAATTCTCACCTACCGGGATGAATGTGATGTTTGGCCTCCAGACTTTATCTTGGTGACCTTGGCCTCCAGTTTGTGAGGAGACATAAAAACATTAGGACAGCTGGAGCGTGAAAGTGTTTTTCCCGAACACACAGATTTTGCGCTAGGCAGGGCAATGTCAAAATGGAATGTGAGTACGCAAGTACCCAGATACTGCAACATAACATGACACGTGGAGCTGAGTTGTATGATACTCTTTGTAGTTTTAATGAGGAATGGTGTATGTGCGTTTTAAACCCAGACCTTCACTGCTCACTGGAGAAACTGCACTGTTCAGCCCATTAAATTAAGGTGTGACTTTGGAAGAAGCAATGCCAGAATAGTGTAAAAGGATCAGCAAAGAATAGAATGGCATGGCGAAACATGTTTCCCCCAAAAATTTGGTGTTATGTTGTTTTGTTAACCTAAAGGTTTAATCTATACATTAAACGATTGTTACATGATGTTATGCATGTTGTCAAACGTGTCACAAAAAAAAAAGTATTAGTGGTGGATTTCATTCAAAGGGGTCTACTTATAATTTTGTGTTGGAAAACTTTGAGCTGTCTGATGAAAATATTTTAGAAAAGACGTCATTTGAGAATTGAGGGAATTAAGTGTTATTTGTTATATGGTTATACACTTGGTTGGGGTTAGTTGACTACTCGACTACTCAATTTATATGGCATGGATCAAAAAGGAATTCTGAATCCATTAATCCATCATGATTATAATCTTCATCATGTCTTGTATAAAGCCTTGTTGATACATTGTAATGTCTTCTGAATAGACAAAGAAGGTTACCAATAATCACTTTCAAGAGTTGGCTACATTGTTTGCAAGATGGACTATCACCTTAACATATATTGGAGTCTGAGAAAACCATGTTCTTGAATTTAGTTTTTAAATATAACAACCAAATATGCTTCAGTTTAGCCAGTTCATTCATACTGCATGTTTCCTGACGTCACAAGGTACAAGCATTCATGGAATCCACCCATTGGATTATGCAATTCATGCTGCTGCCGTGTCGATGGAGTTCATGGCAAGACTGTACTGAACTTTTCATTGACACTAGAGGATGAGGTAGAGGTTTTTGACATTCCTCTAGACCCTACTAGAAGACTGGAATGGATTATCTTTGTTATCCCAGTCTGCAGACAGGCTTTACCAAATTCTCTGCACTGGTTTCATTAGTCACATTTGTAATGAACCATTATTTAATTTTTCTTCCAGCACACTTTACTGACGGTATTTTCAGACCTCTAAATATTTCCAGACATTTGCGGCCAGCGTACTTCACTGCTACTGCTAACAATCCTGAAAGCAGTGTCAGTATTATTGTGTCCACGTTGGCGTGTGTCGATCACAAATAACTGTTAATTGTTTTCAATCTCTCTTAGATACACTCACTTCAAATTTGTCTACGGCCCAGCTCCTCCTAAATGTACCCACTAAGCCTTGTGAATGTAAAAACAATAATGCACTGAAATGAGTCTTGACAGCCTAACCTGGGCCTCAATATCACCAGCTCCTGACTTACGTAAACCTCTTTAGTCCTGATCATGAGTTCTTCCTGACTTTTGCACTCTTATGTAACGCTGCTTTGCTCCTTTTACCGGCCTGCACTTTAACTTGTTTGCAGAGCTGTTGGTTGACAGGTGGGATTAGCAATCTAAATCAACCCTGGACTGTTTCATTTTAACCCGGAACACACAGAAAAAAAGTTACTTTTTCTTTCAGAATGTGGCCTACATTTACAGTTAGTGGCCTCTGAAAGGCCCATGGTGTACGTGCTGTATTGGTCAAACCAACTGAGTGCAACATCACTGCTTCTCAATGGCTATTTACAACAACAAAACAAAAATGCTTGGTATATTTGCAACAGCTTGATTGGATTTTTTTTCTTTGAAACACACACTACACTCACAAACATTCTTGGCCGAGGCTACCTGGACCCAAGATATTAAATTAGATCTGGTGGAGGGATGCTCCCCTACTCTTTAGTAATCTCTTTCAGTTTTTGATACTTTCTTTGAGACTTTGATAACACAATTTCAATGGGCGTTGGCTTCAAAATGGTTTGGGATGAAGGCGTACTGTGGAAGTAAAAAAGTATTGTTCACAGTGTGATGATGCTCCACCATTATTTGTGGAGTTCTTTCTCTTTCGAATGTAGTCCATGTGCCACATGTCTCAAGATGAAGCAAGAATCATTCAGAAAGAGAGTATCTTGGACACTCTCTGACTGTCATGTGGCCAATTGGGAATGTGCTTGTGTCTGATGAAACTATTTCCCTTGGTGAGTCATCACACTCACACCCACATCATGAGACAGAGCGGCTGTCAGTCTAGGCCAAAACAACTTAGAGCACAAGGTGGTTGGATCAGCTGCCCCGCATACCACTCTGGGACAGCCAGTCAGGAGTACTGTTGCATGAGGTGTGCTAAAGTGACAAGCGCTGAAAGACATCAACAACAATGAAAAAGAATGTAACTGTCATGAGTTGGACTTGGTTGTGGACAGAATCTATTCTTTGAGGAAAGTTTTATCTGACTCATTTATTGGGTCGGTGACAAGTTGAACTGCTAGACACATGACCATGTGTTTGAGAAATTGCTATGCTCATTGTTCGTTCGCAATAAAATCTGTGAGCCTTAAAACAAAAATGTTTCAATTTGAAACCATGGTGCACGTTCCCTGAGAGTTGAATAACTCAACACGGAGAATGAAAAAGCTTTGAGAAATGTTTTGAGACTGAGTCCATAAAGTCTGTGAGAATTATAACATAATAATAATAATAATTCAAGACAGTGGAACACAGTCCATAAGAGCATAAAAAAGCAGATTGAAAAGCAGATTATATAAAGAATGGGTGCATAAGAGCCACAACAACAAAAATAAAAAAATGTTCAAAAAGAAAACGTAAAAGCTGTGAGAAATCTGCCATGGATGTTATGAGAAGGAAATATGGAAATAAGAGCCAACGCGGCAACAAGAGTATTCGGGATGACCTCCAATACCATTCACCACATCAGCCCACATGCCAACGGGAGAAGTGACCAGATAAGAAAGTCACACTACACACCTGCATCCAACAGAGTCAATGTATCTCTTCTTTTTTTTGTTTTGTTTCATTGATTTACTTCGCGCTTAGTTGAGGAAACGATCAGGGAAATAGAAGTTCCACAGTGGACACTTGAAGGTACAAAATTTGACTTCCATTATTAGAAGCTATGATTTCAATATCAACAGGGGTGGGTAAACATGTTATTCAATTTCTGCCGTCTTCACTTTGTCAGTGATGTGGTACTATTTGGATTCAACCTCTCGTCCTTTTGTAGCTGAGATTCCAGATTCACTTCGGGCAACACAAAAATATGTTGTTGACTGGGTAATAGACTTTCCACCTGTTCACGTTCAACCAAAATCCAGTATCGAAACCTGAAGGTCGTTGAAGTTGTCCATCTATTTTTGAATCTCTTTTGAAAGCTGGCATCATTGTTCCATTTCATTCCTCCCTAGTTAAATTTTAATTGTTTTGCCAAGTTGACACATGGTTGTGATCATGTGAATGAAAAAAACATTGGCTGCTGCAGGTTATTTGTGCTTCTCTGACCCGTGTTACAACATTACAGCCACACAGGTCACTAATTTCTCCACCTGGACTTCATTTTGCTTCTTTAGTCACAGACTCCTGGTCCAGAGTCCTCTCCGCTCTCCAATGGATCAGCAACAACGCAGACTGGAAACAAACGTATTTTGTGCACGTATATGTTTTCTGACAACTTCACAGAGCAAAACAAGTGAAGCCTCATAATATGTACAGTACATGGTTTTAGGGGTTTAAATTAGTCTGAAACAGTTTAGCGAATGTGCCGCATTTTGGTGGAAATAAATGAAACCAATTCGCTGTGCACACATGCGCGCACACGCACATAGGCTACTAAAGTGCCGCCCCTTCAAGGACCACATCTGTAGTATTAAAGGGAGAGAATGATGCTGATTACCTGGAAGAATGTACTTCTGACCAGGGAAGTTGTGCATCCCTGATGTTAATATAGATTGATTTTAGAATGTCGTTGAAAAAAGCAATCACAGAAGTGGTAAATCTTACATCTTCACCTGAAGGGCCAAACAGAACCAGCAAGGGATCAGGGTCAATATTTACTTTGACAACTGTGGACCGAGTTTGTTAGATGTATTTACAAAAAGACTCTAGACTCGGGCACATCCAAAATATATGGACAAGGTTGGCGTCCTCTCCCTTACATTTATCACGACAAGAATCAGCCTCTTCATAAAAGCTTGCTAGCTTAGAATTCGCCATATGGGCACGGTGTACAACCTTAAACTGTATCAGGCAATGTCGGGCACAGAATGAAGTTTTGTTCATGAGACCAAGGATGGATAAGGGATAAAGATGTTCTGGTCCTCTTGCCATGCACTTTTTATTTTTTTTGTGGCCGTTTTCCACAAATCACTGTTAATGATGTAGATGGGTGTAAGTTCATAATGACATCAACCAAATTGTCGTGATTGTGTAGAAAAACTTGGAATCTATAAAAGTGTGCCTTTCCGAGACCAATTTTTTTTTCTGTGAATTGTTCGAATGATGCAAAATGATTTGCAATGAAAACATCTCTGAACTTTGTGGAACCATTTCTGTGCCATTCTTGAAATGCAATATCAAATATTGACGGTTGAAACAGGTGGTTAAAAAGAATTGGACCTGACAGAGAAAAATAATTTAGACCAAAGTATTTTCTAAATTGGACCCAGATTCTTAATGTATGCTACACAACCAGATAGTCTGTCAGACAGCTTAGTGGCAGGAGAAGTGATGAGGAGAGAAGGGCAGGCAGAGAAAGATCCTTGATACACTTTAACTACATCTCCACCCAAAGTGGGAGATCTTTCTTACTATTGAAATTTCACCAAATTGTGATACAGCGCAAATTAAGATACACAAAAGAGATACACACATTTTTGGGAAGCATGTTCATTTTAATAGAGTTTATTCGGCCTATCAGGTGACCAGTGAATGAGGCTCCTTTTTCTTGATTTAGCAACTCAAAGAAATTCACTTTAAAAAGTTCTTTGTGTTTTGTTGTGACTGTTGTGTCTAGATACGTAAAATGATTTTTAACTATCTTGAAAGGAAGATTTAAATTATTTATTAATTCTTTGCCATGAGGAAGTTCACTTTTGTTTATGTTCAATTTGTAATCAGAAAATTGACTCAATTTTTGGAGCAATAACAAAAAGGGCTTTATCGAGCAATCTAGGTCAAAAACGTAGACCAGTAGTGACCAGATTGGTCACCAGTCGTGATCGGCCGATTTCAGCGTGATCGTTAAATGCCAGTCATGCCGATCACAACAGCTGATCACGTGTGACGGCCGGCGCTCAGGTGAAGCCTTGCTGGTTGTGATGCGCCCGCGCCTCCCAACTTGCAACTCACTTGGCAGCAGCATGTCTGCTATGAAGGTTCTTTCAGTCTGTCATTTAAAGTTCCTGCATCCTGCAGCACATACACGGTAAAATGCTGTGCAGGGAAGCACCTTCAAATTGAACAAGCCATTTAAAGCACCGGGACTTGACGGAGCACGGAGAGTTTTCCGGACTCGTGACAGTGAGACCGCTTGTTCTTCAGTAGCAGGCTGTTAGCGCAGCTGACAAGTTATGAGCGTGACATCCCAACGCCAAGCTAATTGCCCAAGAAATAATAATTTATTTCACCGAGCTGGATGACCAGCCTTTCTCAGATTCGTTTATGTGTAGTCGGGAACGACCGATTTGTTGTGGAGTCGGGTGCAGCGTTCCTCAGCCACCTGAATGTCCGGAGTGGAAACTTAGAAATGCAGTGCTCTCAGTCTCAGAGTCCTGCTACAAGCGGCCAGTATGTAAATATTTTATGGACATAGCAAAGTCTCTAGATTCACCAAATTGCAACAGCTCACATAAAAGTTTTTCAGTTTTTGACAGAATAGCTGCATTCTGCAAGGATTTCTATTTTTTGCCTCCTTGAAGAGGTATATGAAACCGTGCAAAATGATTTAATAGTTCTTTTTTTCACATCATGTACACAGAAGGTCTCATCATTTTTATTTCAAATTCATTGTTAATCCATGTGATCTGCATCGGTGGTGAATGCCACTCTGTCCGATCGGTATCGGTGATCGGCAGCAAAAATCCTGATCGAACGACCAGGAAGGTTTACTGACATTGTGACAGGGCCGTGGTCTGATATCACTAAACCTTGATAGCTGCAAGAAGTCACATGGTTAATGAGACTATAATCAACAAGAAAATAGTCAATTCGGGAGTAAGTCTTGTGAACATGGGAAAAGAAAGAGTACTCTTTTTTTGGTTGGATAGAGAGAACGCTGTACGTCCGAAACTCCGTCATCAAAGAGAAAGAACTTGATGAATAAGACATATTCGCCCATGGTGGCAGGGGCAGAGTTATGAGAAGATCTATCCGAGAGAGGATCGAGCCAACAGTTCAGGTCACCACCCAGTATAAGCGAATAAACATTAAGATCTGAGATGCAGAAAAGAAAAAAAGACCCACATTGTCTAAATTAGGCGCATAGACATTGACAACCAGTACAACCAGTGAGTTAAACAATCTGCCTGAAACTATAATATAGCAGCCATTTTTATCTGCAAAGATGTTGTGCTGCTCAAATGAAGTACTCTGACTTATAAAGATGGAAACACCTCTGGCCTTAGCCTTGGACATAAGACGTGTATTGTCTGAACCTCGTATCTGTGTTTCCTTTAAAAAAAAAAAAGAGGACTTCAGATGTATTGGTGTCCACATAAAAAATACAAATTGTCCCAGTCCTAACTGACGCTCATCCCCCGTCCTTACTCACTTCACCCTCAATCCCCAGCAAAAGACAGCTGCGGCAGCAAGCTCTTCCAAAGTGACGTTCTACATGCAACACACTGTTCTGGCCCTTTCAGCTCCATTATTATAACCAAATATTAAACACTCCAAAACCACAAATAAAGGTATTCAGAGCACACAAAAAAAAAACCGATCTAACATTGAAATGGAAGACACATAAGAGTGTACACAATAATAATAATAATAATAAAATGATACATCCAAAAACGGATCCTTAGAGAAAACAGACCCATCAAACTCGAATTTAAACGGAAAACTCTGGGCTTCTTCAGTCACTTCTTTTTGCCGTTGGAGAGTGTGATGTGAAGCCGATCAGGGAACCACAGCAAGGGTTACAGTCTACGGTTGTAAAGTTCCATCATGACTTGTCGATTCTCTTCCCGCTGAGCCAGAACCTCGGGAGCATAGTCTTCCACCACCCGAATCCTCTGTCGTTGGTATTTTAGATTTCCTCTTAGCTGTGCTTCCCAGATCAGGAGGTCCTTTACCTGGTAGCGATGTAGACGGGAGATGACAGGTTGTGGTCGCCGCTCTGACTTGGCTAGGGGCGGCCTCAGGCAATGTGCACAGTCCACCTGGTCGAAAAAACTTCAAGTAATTTCAATAAAAACTACCTAGGTTGTCCACCTTCTGTAGTCTCAGCCCCAGGATGTGAATGTTCTGACGTCCTCCGACCTCCAGCCTTCCAAATCCACGACTTTATTTATTTTATTTTTTAGTTTAAAAGGTACATGAGCGCTCTAACCTCCGTCTACTCCACGCGGCACCACTGGAAGTCTCCCATGTTCATCATTTTTAAATATTCACTCATTTTTTTCGCTTTATTTCACTGGTGGATGCAGCAGTTGGTGCAACAGATCTTCTGTCCAAGAAAGCCCCTGAGGTTGTATCACATGTGACTTATGGAGAGTTCAGCTGTTTGTTATGCCAAAGTATAAATCAGGTATTTTCTTTTCTGATTTTTTATTGACGGGAAGGAATCATAAGAACTGCTCTTCTTTGCTCCTTCTCAATCGCCGAGAAATGGAAGTTAGAAGATATACTGACTGAATCATAAGTAATGAAGCCATGTGATTTAATGGTATTACAATGTGTCATGCAAGGCATTTATCAGAGGAGATTGAGATAATCATTCATTTGTTCGTGATGAAATTTCATGAAAACAGATTGTACATAAATAGTATGCTCATGTGTTTTTGTTTCACTCTGAATAAAACTCTTCAAGCTTCCCTGGATGTGCCATTGAGTGTAAAAACATTGTGTGGTTATCAACAAGTTGCGTCACACAACTGTCTTTAAACTGAATCCTATTTCGGGGTCCTCGTGCATGTGTCCACAACAAGCCGACATTATATCCACGGCCACTGGCTGTCGCTCACACCTGACACTACAGCCGTCTGGAGCCAGTCTGTCAGCTGATCTGGACCTGGACACCAACATCATTATCGTCCAAAGCACACTTGCACTGCCACATCATTTTCTTTGGACGTGGCATGGTTGTTGTTCAGAACATTTCAACCAAGGAACCATCCCTGATGTTCACAGAGGTCAAATCTATAGACATGTCCAGGGCACAGCAGGTTGGTCGACAATGCCTCAGGATAGGACTGGGCAAAATGGCAAAAAATAAAAGTAAACCAGTTCACATGTGTAGCCATGAAAGGCTACACCATAGTAAATGTTCTTCAAAATTCAGTCACATCATCAGTGAGGTAAGCTGGTCTCCGATGGGTCCGGACCGGATCACAGATCGCTGAGGTTTGACTGCTACATCTGGTGCAGGTGGATGGTCAGCAGGGATCACTGGCTGAGCCTCAGGGAAGTCCCAGTCTTCGTCATTGGGGTGAGTGTGGTCAGGAACTGCAGGATGAGTCACTTTCTTCAGGCGGCAGCCGCAGTTCACATCAAACACCTTGCTGAAGCGGTCGTCACGCTGAGCTTGTATAGCATCGTAAACCACGATGTCATCGAGGTACACTACCAAGCCTGGGATGGTGATGGTGGTCATTATCTTTTGAAAGCAGCTGGGGGCAGAACTGAGGCCGAAGAGCATGCGCATGTAGCAGAAAACTCCAATGTGAGTCACAAAAGCTGTGAGGTCGCGACTGTCTGGAAGCAGGGGAACTTGCAGATAACCCTGGCGGAGGTCAATCTTGGAGAACACCGTCGAACCATGGAATTTGCTTGGCTTTCTGGAACATATAAAAGAATATGAATATGAAAAATTTGAATGAAGTTGAAACTAGTATTATGAAACTAGTACTATTTAAACAGATGAATGAGAACTGAATTTAACAAAAAGGTAAAGTACAAATTACAATTGTAAAAGTACAAATGTTGAAAACAGCAAATTCTTAATGGCTGCATCGGAAGACTGTCTCAGTTTCAACAACTGAAAAGCCACATGGGAAAACTGTAGCGCTCTGTCTGGAAATACCATGGTTATACCATCTGTTTTTACCCATAATGGTTGACCACGCCCTCCCACTGAGACATGAACTGACCAGACAAAGAAGAGCCAAGCAGCTGGACCTACTGCTGCATAATTAGGGCAGGATATCAATCCATGTATTTCACAATCTTCAGGCAACACATGGAAAAGCTCGAGTTTGTTGGTGCAGTTGAAACAGACTCACTTTTGAGTGTACTCTTTTACACTCATATGAACAAGATAAAGGGTCACCAACATCAAGTCAACAATGGAGACATGTTTAGAAAGACGCAACACTGTGTTTTCGTTCATTCATTTCATGTACGCAAAAATTAAACAAAACGAAATGTCCACATAACCACCATAAATTACATTGTGATATAGATGAGGGTGATGCTCGGTTGTCAGAACACCGGCACCATCTTGTGATGACACTGTAGGTACCGACTCTGTAAACAAACTGCGCAGAAGTGGAGCAAGTCGTGAGCAATATCAACATTGAGCGATTTGTTTGCGTCTATCTAGGAATAAGAGCCATTGTCAGAGGATGGAGCATCTGACGAGTTAAAGTCGGTATTGCATTGCAGTAAATGTTCCAACAAAAATAAAGACGAACATGAACATGAGAATAATCATATACCGATAAGAAAACACCTCACTGTGAGGACAGTGGATTGAATTACTTTTGAAAATGATGATGTCAAGGCCCCGTCTGCTTTGCCACCTCACACCCATATCATAAAACAAGACAGGAGTATACACACGGCAACAGCTGTTCATGTTATTGTTAATATTAACAGGAAATCTTCATCTACTCTGTCATTGCAAGAGACAGACGTGATACAGCATACAGAGAAGCCTGTCACAAACACACGAGTGAACTTTATTTTCTCAAACAATAACAAACAAGAACTTACGGAACTAAAATTGACACGGATTACTCTTCATGGAGTTGATGAAACAGGAGACAGATGAGCACACAGCACTTCTGTCCCCAAGCACTCTCTCATGCCTCTGGCCACTTGTCGACTCTGATCAAAGCTCAGTTCGTAAACTCCAATATATCTTGTTGATCAGTTTGTTTATGCTATCAAGTGCTAATAAATGGCGCAGCGTGTTATTTGTCTTATTTGTTGCTAGAGCATTACAGCGCCTCTATAGTCTGGCATATGTACTACGTTGGTGAAGCTGATCCGTGCGGATGGAAGAAGTGGATTCGTTTTTACGGAGCACTCTTTTGACATTAAGCTTCAAGGGGTTTTTGTCTGTGTGTGTGCGTGTGCGTTCTTGTACGTCTATCTTTGTGAGAACCTGTATGAGTTTTTAATCAACAGACTGGGGACATTTTTGCAAAGTGAGGAGATTGTTAGGTTTAGGGGGAGAGGCTGGGGAAAGGGTTATGTCAATGCATGTCAAGGTATGTCAATGACGGTTCTCACTAAGATAGAAAGACAAACGTGTGTGTGTGTGCGTGTATGCTAACTTGTATAGCTATGGTAGTTTTTGTGACAATCTTTTGTTGAGGTTGATCCTCAATTTGAGGATTGAAACTTCGAAATAACTGGGTCATTGCAATCGAATTTAAATTTGTTTCAGAGTCCTGACTAAGGTTAGCCAGTTGTTTTGGATAGTTAGGTTTAGGGTGAGAGGATGGGGAAAGCATGATGAAATGACATATCCCCACACAGCATAAAAACATCACTGTGTCTGGGTGTGTGTGTGTGTTGTTCAAGCAGCTTCATTTGTAATGTATACTGCATATATAAAATACAATATATAAGTAAAATTGAAACTGGATAAAAACTTCTTTTTTTTTTGTGATTGACTGAATCCAGCAGATGTGCATGTTCTTGGCATGTTAAAACAGCAAACAACAACTGACAGCGAGATTTCTTACTTTGCTCAAAGCAACACTGGACTTGGCGGTGTTGTGCCATGACTTCTCATGACACGTTCATGTCTTTATTACTATTTCAGTGCTAACACTTCCACTGCCTAGAGAACAGCTGTGCAATCATTTCAACATTTATTTAGACTTCAAGCTAAAACTGAGGCAAGCAAGACATGATGTTGTGAGCAGCAGTTCGGGTGAAAACTTGGGAACTTCTTATTGCATTAGAATTCTTACAAAACAAAATGCAAGGCTTCTTGGTCACGAGTGATCAAATATATTTGTGGATAAAGCACCTGCAACAGCGTGAGAATGTTTCACTGGCGCCAACCATAAACTGCTGGAGCGGGTTAGATTAGAGAGAACGTTCTTCCACTCTTTAAGATTTATGAAACAGCTGCTCTGGAGAGTCATGTGATTCATGTTTGCTCCAATTGTATCCAAAACTTTGTGACTGTCTGTGCTGTTTCCTACAGAGCTGTTTTTAACCCTTATGATTGTTGACCATTAAAATTAATTCAAAATTAAGTGTGCGTAACAGGGTAAGGAAATAATTCACTTCAACATTCACACTAAACACATAACTACTGTAGTATGAATGACCCAAATGAGAGAATCAACCATAAGAAACAGATTGACAAAGGAATTCAAGTCTGACAGTTAAACTGATACACATCTCTGTAGAAGATCAAGAAAACATTGTTTGTCGAAAATTAGACAATCATATGAACTACTGAATACAACCATAAGTTGAGATCTACTTCGAAGTTTCAGATTCAAGAAAGCTCAGGACACCATATGAACTGCTTCAGAAGTATTTTTCAGCCAGAAAGTATTAAGATCTGTTGGCCATGCTGCAAACATCAAAAGGTTAGATAATGATGTACTGTAACCAAACAAGCAAAATCAGTTTTGTAGCACATGTCCTTTCACTCATATCTCAATTAAGTGTAATTCCTGTGTGATCCATAAATAATTTAGACTTCCTGTCTCATATGCTGGTAATGGTATTAAGTTATCAAAAACATAGCTCACCTCCTTGTGAGTGTGTTTGTGTTGCTTAGCCATGTTCAGATGAGTGTTGCTGAACCAATATGTTCTTGTACATCACAAGGAAGGGGTCAGAACTTGCCTGAGCAACAAGACCAAATATTTACTATAATAGAGGTCAAACATACAGCAAAGGTCTAGCTGTGACTTTATTGCTTGATATTTCATTAACATCCATCAGGGTCTGATGTACAAATATGTTAAGATCAGAAGACTTCATATATGAGTGATCAGTGTCTGAAATATATATTTGTTTCATCATACTAAAAAAACAAAAGGATTACATTACAGGCAACAGGATATTAAATGAAAATGAAGTTAAATACACAAACACACATACACACTTGTATTTGTTCCTTGTGGGGACATTTTGAGATTTCTCATTGATATAACGCTTTCCCCAGCCTCTGCCCCAAACCTAACCAAATGAAACAAATGGCTAATATATATATTACACATACCAAATAAAACTAATGGCTAATATATATATTACATATATATAATAAACAGTCCAGGGGCCATGCAGTTCTTTTGCCTCTATGGATAACAGCAACTTAAACTGAGAAGTCATCTCATTCAGTCACGCTAAAGATAAACCACCTTGATTTAAAATGCATCGGCTTCCCAAGACAAATGTAAGACCCAGTGTGATCCAGAGCGGCAAAGGTGTCCTCCATATTTGTTGTGCTGCATGTTTTTAAAGAAAATTATGAGAGAAAATGAAACTGTGCGTAACAGGGTAAGAAAATAATTCACTTCAACATTCACAGTAAAAACATAACTTCTGTAGAATGAATGACCCAAATGAGAGAATCAACCATAAAAAAAAAAAATCAAAAATTAACCTCAGGTTGCAGCACAGATTAACAAAGGAAATGAAATATGACTAAACTGATACACATCTCTGTAGAAGACCAAGAAAACATTCTTTGTTTGTCGAAAATTGGAGAACCATATGAACCACAGAATACAACCATAAGTTGAGATCTACTTCGAAGTTTCAGATTCAAGAAAGCTCAGGACACCATATGAACTGCTTCAGAAGTATTTTTCAGCCAGAAAGTATTAAGATCTGTTGGCCATGCTGCAAACATCAAAAGGTTAGATAATGATATACTGCACCGAACAAGCAAAATCAGTTTTGTAGCACATGTCCTTTCACTCATATCTCAATTAAGTGTAATTCCTGTGTGATCCATAAATAATAATTTATATATAACATATATAATAAACAGTTCAGGAGCCGTGCAGTTATTTTCCCTCTGTGGATAACAGCGACTGAAACTGAGAAGCCATTTCATTCAGTGATGCTAAAGATAAACCACCTTGATTTAAAATGCATCGGCTTCCCAAGACAAATGTAAGACCCAGTGTGATCCACAGCAGGTGTCCTCCATATTTGTTGTGCTGCATTTTTTTAAAGAAAATTATGAGAGAAAATGAAAGAGACCAAGCCATTTGCAAAATAAATATTTTTTAATAGTTACACTAGAAACTATTAAGTAGTATTCATACTTAATAGTATTCATAATGAAAAACACTTTACAATAACAATAAATATATTAACTTGAAACTATACTAAACATTTGTGGCTTTACAAATTCAACCAAAGGCTGTTTGTCATTTCAAAAACAATGAGGACGATCTCAACAATAGAGTTCTTCGGAAGCTTTGAAACCAGCAGCTAGTGTCAGTGAAAGTCACTTTGGGCTCGTCTGAAGGGACTGTGGAGGCGGCAGCCCTCTGCTCATTTTGTGAAAGGATAGGGTTTCTGAAGAACAGCTATTCGATCAACTCGATTTTTCTGAAGGATCCAGAAAAAGCAACTTTGTTGTACCTGTACACAGGAATGCAATGAAAACCCAATAAAAAGGTTTCTCTGATTAAATAATCTGCCGGTATGAGCAAACAGAAGAAGAGAGAAACCCACAACAGTGGGAAAAAAAAGGATTTAGGAGTCATAATGAAGTGCAGGGATTTCACAGTTGAGAGCTGGCTGATAAGATATGTGTCAGTAATCATTTATGTCTGGAGGGCAACATGTGCAAATAATTAAGCATCAAGTTCTAGCCTTGTGAAGGCTAATGGGCCATCCTCACGCACTGGTGATGTAACCCAACCATTTTCCCATCATCTGTTTTGCGTTCTGTGAAGATAAAGCAGGCTGCATGCATCACATGATCAGGCTGCTGTAGTATTAATCATCATTTTGTACACACTGCCAATAAACAAAGGCTCCAAGGACACTAAAAATGATTTGCAGTCCTGTTCCATTTCATCAGTAACAGTCTAGACTTAAGTCACTTCACAGCAATGGCTATAACATTATGATGACAACACCAAAATTCACTATGTGAGGGCAATTTCATCTAGAGTTCTCTCAAATCTTTCAGCCAGTGACTGTGTTGAAGTGCAGTGTAGCGCTCTCTGCAAACTGAGTCCACACCACACAAATTTTACCAAAATTTAAGTTAATTTACGTTGAATTTGAAATGCATATTTTAATATACCGTAACTTAGGGTCAGAGCTGAGCCTCCCTTTCACTAACCTGTTCCATCACTGCTTGATTGGAAATGAAAAGCGTGAGGTAACTATGATCCAAGGCCATAATATGATAAGAGGGAAATGTCAGTCATAGTATTTCAAGTATGTCAGGTTTGGGGCAGTGGCGTGTAGGCTGCACTGCTGGACTTATTTTGGGAGGTCTCTAGACTTTCCAGGGAACAGTGCGACCCTCGCACCACAGTGGGACAAGGTCAGAACTGAACTGAAGTATCCTCCAGTATTCACCATAACGTGTCCTTGGGCCAAACAAGTGCAAAACCAGATGTCCGCCGCCTCTGAGTCCAAAATGAAAAGACACCTGTTTTGGCCCATCATTTTCCGCACATGTTGATGGGTTGGGTTTTGATCGGTCAACCCTCCATGATCCCCCTGCGGCTGGTTTAGTAACACAGCTTCAGTTATAAGCCGGAATGTCAAAGCATTGTTTTTCAGTCTTCCCCATCCGCTCACTCATGTTCACTCACTCACACACACAGACAATCCTTCTTGTTCAATCAGTTATTGAAAAGAGTTTAGCATGGATAAAACATAACACTGAATATAAATACCACAATCTAGAATAGTCAAAAACGTCCATAAATAAAATGTCATCTACTAAGGGACACCAGGGAGGTGTATACCGATTGTTTCTGTGGTGATGTTGTGGCTATTTCTTTGGAGAACTGATCTTTGATCAGCTTGTCTGGACGTGTATACCCACGCTGATATCCCTTTCGTCAACCTGGTCTCAATACAGCTTGTGAAATGAGCCAAACATTCTTAAATACAAATAATAAAATTCTGTGCTTAGAAAAAATAAAGACACATCTGTTCTCCAACCAAGAAGAAGTCACATGAGAAGGTGAAACCAGCAAACGCTAGTGGTTTTCAGTCAGTATCAACTCCAAGAGTTGCTGTGGATGAGAGCACTGAAGTGGATGACTGCATCCATTTCTTAGCATTGCGGTTCTGTTGCCTTCACATGTGGTCTCCTCATTTGGGATGGAAGTCACCTTCACATTGTCATCACAGCATATAACCTGCACAAGCAGTCATATCAGGGCACCCAAGAAGAACGGCGTTTTGAATTCTAATCTCGTATCAGATGCAGTTACCGCAAACTACCAACAAATGAAGTTTGCTCAGCAAACCGCTGGCGGGTCTGATGTGTATCACTCACTTTTGTGTTCAGAGGGTGTCAACCACCACCAGCATCCAGTGAAGTCTTACATTAAATAAAAGGTTTCCACCCAGTCTCCGAACATCACTGAAATATTCCCACTTCATACGCCGTGCGGCGCATACGTTTTGTTTTAAATAGTAGCAGCAAATATACACATACGTATGTGTGCACACACACTAGATAAAATTAAGATCAGCATCCAGAACGTCTGCTCTAGCGTTGTCATTTAGAGTTCATTGCAGGGAATGGATCCTAAGGGTTGAAAGTGCTTCATGACAGTGTAGTCCATCTGCTCCGCCTCATCTTCTTGGTTTGTCACATCTGTGAAGGACAGAGACACATCTAGTTTAGTAACGTCACAGCACTGACCACAGAGAGAACAGAAAGAAAGGACTATGTGACAAAAAGTGAGTTAAAAAAGCAGGAAGTGAGGAGGGAGCATAACCAGGGTAACATACGCTTTAAATAATTCCAAACATTTTCTCATTCGACTGAGGCTGAAAAAACACAACTTTGATGTCGTCTTGAGCATGTCAATGTTCAAAGATGCTCAAACATGCACACACACAAACAGCATTTCATTTTGTCTGGCAAAGTTTAGTTGGATCACCAAAAGCGTGACCCACACTGCTCTTTAAATCCAGAGCAGCGTGGAGGTGGCTGGGAGTGGGATGGGGGTGGTTGTCTTAGGTGATGGAAGTAGCCAGGTTAAGGAGGTTGTGAGGGTTTGATAACTAGGTATGACTCTCTCTCTGCGCCACACACGCCGAGTGAGGAGCTGCGTTCCATTTGTGAGTAGCAACCAGCACCTCTCTTCTGTCAGAGCACTCTGCAGTTATTCCCCTTTTGTTTAGAAACCAGCATGATGTCAGAAATCTTTCGTCTTTAGTCTTTCGCTCGACAAATGCAAAATCTTGACGAAGAAAATCAATCTACCTTTCACTGTGCAGTATATGTTCTATTGAAAATGCTTGAAATGAACATTATTGTAATGTTTAATCAAATGTCCCCAAATTAAAACTAGTCCATGATAGTTTATGACAGATGGTGTTACATTTTACACAATTGTAAACTCTAAATGAAAAACAACATAACAGCTAAAACAGGAATGGCACGCATTTCATGACCTATTATTTGAGCAAATAGCTAGCGGCATATGCAATTAAATAAATGGTATGTTGAGTGAAACTTCAATGTATGAATATTAAGGCTTTTTTTGTTGCATGGGAAACCCGGAATTAATTTCTCTCTTGCTAATCTTTCTGACTGTGCATCATTACTATTTTCATTAATTGCCTATTGCCCATCATCAATCCAACTGTGTACAAATGGACAAAAACTGTGATAGTTTTTTGTTGTCGCTGCGTGATAATATTTTTAATCAAATACATTTGTGTTGAATTATTTTTTTTAACATGAGCTCATCAGCAATATGAATTTTGCCATTTTAATATCATAATAATTGACATTATTTAGTCGTGATATAGTTGGGGTTTTAATTTAACTTTGTATAGAAAACTGATGTCATCCTGGCTATCATTGAGCTACAACAGTTTAATTCATTGTTTCAGTTAAACAACCAGCTGTGAAGACATGGATTGTTACCAGTGTCACACCATGGTAAAATCTGTCTTTTCTTAAAATGAAATAAAGTGTCTTCCTCTCATCCTGATTTTTATCAATAGATAAATGATCGTTTATGTGAATTACTGTATGGTTTCCTTCATTTCTAGACAAACACTTCTGCGTCCAGATCAAAGAACGCATTTCTGCCTTGTATTTACTCATTTATTTAATCAAAAGCATGTGATGTAACTCCAGCTCCGTTCAGCTTTAACTCATTGATATTGTTGTGGCATCTGATCGCAGACAGGCTCTTTTATTGGTCACATATCTTTGCTCACTCCCTCGTGGTACTACTACTTCTGTTATATTTGTGGTCTTGATTACGATTTACTGCCATACACTTTTTGGCGAAGTTAAGTTAGTTGGGCCAAGTATTTTTAGAACATTGAACCCAGAACAAGTGACTTTGTGTGAAGCAGAATATCATGCAGGCCAGCAGAGAAAGAGAACAGATTCTATCGGACAAGCCTGAAGCCTCAGTCCAAGACACAGTGCAATGCCTGTCTACAAACATCAGCAAGGCAGGAGGAGCGTGCACTTCTCAGCAGGTTGCTCACCAGTGGACAAAGCAGACAGACAAAAGGTGTGTGGTGTTTCAGGGCTCATTGTTTATCGTGACAATAAGGTAAACAAACCTGCAAGTTCCCTCGTTTAACTCAAGTTGCCTGGACTTGCAGTTTAATTGTGTGAATTTGCAGGAACATTTACAGGTGAGAGGGTCCTGCACAAACAAGCGCTTCCTTCTTTCTGAGCAAGGCGCACACTGGCTGCAAGAGAAGCAAAAAGGAGATAAAGAGAGAGAGAGCTAAGCTATAGAGCGAATTCTGCAGGAAGAGAAGACACAGACAGTCATGCAGCATCCCATCGCCTCCACCTGCCAGCACAGCCCAGCTGCTAAGGAATTAGGAAGACTCAACACCTAATCTGTGTAGGAACTGATGTTTCAACAGTTAGACTAATACTAAAAACACTGGCATCCATGTGCCCTTTGACCCCTTTAAGCAACAATGCGTAACATTTAGACATAAATAGATTATTTTCATTTCCTGAGTTTCATTTTGAACAGTCCAAAATCCCAGAGTCAGACTCTCCAGCTCTCAGTTAAACGCTCCCTTGGAGTATGTAACTTTCTCTGGGCGAGCCACCAGGAGGCGTGTTCTGTGAGTGGCATCACAGCCCCAACTCCACCCCCACCGCAACACTTTACGGCAGACGGGCAGAATTCCTTAAGTCACATCATGGCAGAAGAATGGAATGACAGAGCAAGATCCCGGACAAGTGTCCATATAGGAGATGCATTTACAGCCTGGCAATAACTGAGAGCTACAAAATAATTTTCATCTGACCCTGGCGATGTTTCTACTCGACTCAACTACAAAGTCAATTTTGTGTTCACTGCTGTGTTACCAAATCAATAAACAAATGTCGATATGCTTTTTGTTTGTATAGAAGTGTAGTATATATGTGTATGAAGCAAAACAGCTGAGCTGCGGTGCTAAAACGGGATGGATATACTTTGTGTATGGTGGAAATAGTTTTTCAAAAAAATGACTTGCTCATGTTCTAACACAATTATGGATGTGGGCTGTTTGTCGTATTGCACTGTCGAAGCTACAGTGAACATATAGCTGGCCAAACCGATTAGTCACGATGCTAATAACCACGCTAGTCATGTTAGTCAATATATTGTGGTGATAGACAGTGTTTGTACTGGTCTTATAAGGCATTCTTTGTGCTTACCGTGTTGGGGTGTGTTGTCAAATGTGGGGAACTTTTTTGTGAGACGATAACGTGTCAATGTCCGTTAGTCATTTTATTGCATTTATCACAGTATCGTGTAGATATAGCCAGCAAAACAGATTAGTTCCGACATGCATAATTAAATTGGTTCCTTGAACGTTGCCAGGACACAGAAACTGTAGTTATGTGGTTTACCACCCAGCTAAGTTCTGAATTAAAGTTTCCTTTTGATTGTATGCAAATAGGGTCGGGCTATGAAACAGTATCCTCTTTTTCAGAGCGCAGTATGAAGCGTTACAAACTGATGTGCGGTATTATTCAAATGGTTGTTCAAAGGCAATTTAGAGCAGAGTATATACCGTTTGATGAAACAATCGAGTCCCAGCCGCTTGTTCCAAAGATGAGCTGCAAATCTAAGACTTCATTGACTCTCACAAACTTGACTTTCAAACTTCAAGGGGCTGGGCTTGGCTCTCCATGACCGTGTCCACTAACTACTTCCCATATATTCAGACCAGTGAACCAGAGCTGTGACATTCAGTACCGCTGATAACTCCTTAACTCCTGCACACTTATACAACATCTTATGAAAACCATGTCAAGTGCAACAAAGGACAGCGCTGATTAGAAAACTTTGAAGTGGAGCTAGACAACATAACTGTCGCTGTATCTCCTGTATTCGTCCATGCGATCTGTCAACAGACACAACAAGGACACAAGAGATTGAATGCTTTGTCTTTGATGAGCGATTTTGCTCTCGTCCAACCCTTTGGATTAATGGCTTCACCTTGTACGACAGGAAGTCAACAAAGCAAAGCGGTAGAAGATATCAGTAAAAAAAGGTTACATTGATCTTGTGTGCCGTGTGCCTGTGCTTAAGAGTGATCAGAGCTTCCACCTATCAGGTTGTCGATAAACCCCCATGAGATTTATCTGAGCATGACACTGCAGACACTGATAATCACTTGGGTGAGACAGCAAACGGAGAAGGACATCTTCACAGTGGAGTCACTGTCCATCTGCAGACCAAATTGCCAAAAGAACCTCACAATTAATCAAGTAGGGTTGTTATAGAGTGCTGGGCTTGTTAATGGAAGACAAAGATAACAATACTATTGAATTGTTTGCGTAACAAATGTGTTAATGTGACTTATTATTATTATTATCTATTATACTTACTTTAGCATTTCGATGTTTCATAGGGTAAAACTGGACCAATGAATGAAGATAATTTGTGCTGTGTGCAGCTGCATAGTAAAAATCAGAATATGATGATGATGATGATTATTATTATTATTATTTCAAAGTACTGATGAAGCCATGACTCATCACATAACATACTCTCAAGCAGCCATTGACCGGATCATGATGTTTCCTGTTCCACTGTTTCTGCTGCTGAGTCAAATTGACTACGCGCACAGTGACAGGCAGGCTTCCAACAGGGTTGAGCTCGGCTCCCTTCAGCCACATGACAAACAGATTTAGAGAACACGATCCCACCAATCCATGGGGCTTCAACCTGCTGAGGCACTTATCCACTTAAACATGCTGACCTACTACACCAAACACACACTCGAGACTCATGTCCAGCGAGTTCCTTCCACCAACAACTGCACCTCTGGCCTGTCCCTGTTCATCCTCTATTTACGCCACTAAAAATATAAATAGAATAGGTTCGTGACACCTGCTATGATTAGAGCAGAGATGGGGCGAAGAGCTGGGGGGTCAGATTTGCGCAACTGTAGTCATAGTGAAGCTGCCAGAGGGTGGTCTGAAGTCAGCTGGCTATGATGCCGTCTCTCCTTCTGTTATAGCCGCACCGTAAAGCTCTAATGGTACCATATATAGACTGGTCAGAGCATGACAGTCCACCGAGCGAGTGAGAGATACTAAATCATTATCACTGCAGATGACTATCAGCATGATTATTAACAGCACTGAAGCCAGCTTTCTGATTTGTGCAACTCTAGGTTGCATGAGCAAGCAAAACCATGTGATCCGAGCGTCAAGACAGCCACACCGTGTCCGTATCAGTGGGGAGTCACTGAAGCTACAATGCTAACAACAGTACCTGTTCAAGCAACAGGAGAGGATGACTTCCATATGGAGCATAACTTGATTATTGGAACTGAGCACAAACTTTGCAACAGCAGTACCTTCCAGATGAGGTTTTAGTTTCATGATGTTTTCATGAAATATTTCAAAACCGAATCCTCTTCTTTGATTAGCCAAGAAAAGCAGCGGCCTAGCACACAGGAATGTCCTCCTTTAACATTTGAGTGGACATGTTGCTGTTCGTCAACCTCAAAAACATTCTGTCACACGAAAGGACACAGTATGTACTTACTATTCTTTCTTCAGTGGAACATCTGGCTTTTGCCTGAAAGAGATGGAAAAATGCAGTTTTTTAATGTTGACTTATGATGACGTTTGAATCCACTGAAGATTTCTCACCTGCAATCACACTTTTTATGCTCTGTGAAAGTCAAGTGAACTGTATGCTGCGAACCCATCGAGTGAATTCGCATAACCTTTGGGAGAGAGAGAAGAACGTGAGATGGGATGAAAATTGAACTAAACTATTGGCATCACAATATGGATCACATGGTTGTGGTTTGCCCTCCTGAACTCCACTCAACTCAAGTGGCTGACCTGCCGTGGCTGGCTGCCCTGGTGCTGGCCTTTGAGAAACAGAGTTTGAATCTATTCCTGTCAAATATTTTCACTTGCACTGTTGTCTGCGTGTTGGAGTCAGTTAATGGTGAACACCTCTTCCTGTGAAACATTACTCTGAATTACTGTTAACCTTGATTTGAAGACTGCCTTGCTCTGATTGCCATCCTTCCTTCATGAATGATATTGCCTCAGAAGATAAGTCCCACTGAATATAACTGGAGGGACCCTGCACCTGCATCAGCCAGAGAGCGGCTTTTGTGTTTGAAGAAAGCAGCGACCAACCTGCAGTGTTACATTTCGTGTTTCAATTGGCACGCACTCCTTCATCTCATCGTTGCAACAGCCCCCACAGCGACTGAGGACAACACAGGACGGGATGTAGCTGTGTGCAGTGTCCTCCGGATACTCCTGAAGGATGTCCACCAGCAGCTCCCGAGGCTGGCACTGGCTCTTGTTGTACACTTCCATAAACTGGATGACTGCAAGCGAAGGGGAAAACACCATTACCACGGCATGACAATACAATCATAAGACAGTAGTGAGTTGTATTTAGAAGAATCTGTTCAAGCAGTTTCTGGCAGGACAAGACGTCCAGTTGATGACAAACCGTGTTTAAATACTGACATTTATACTTATGAGTCACATCATAGAAAATAAAATAGAGGTAGAAAGCATATCTAGCTTTGTTCATCTGAGTTGTTCATTCCTTAAGTGCTTGTTACAGTCATGGTTTAAACTGTTTCACATAGAAGATTATGCAAAATAAATACATAAATAAGTGACAGCTTTTACTAAGAAAGAAGTTTTAGACATCAAATTGTGACATGTTGAAAAGCATGTGAAAACAAACCAGTGACTGATTGAGTTACAATCTCTGCATTTTCCCATATTCTTCTTCCCTTGAGCTGCCCTCTTCACTAATCTTACCAAAAGACCATCAAACTGGGATCTTTGTGACCCTGAGCTAACTCTTGACCCATGGCTGGCTGGAGACGCCTGACCTCAGGCAGTGAGGCGCCAGACGTCACTTGTAACCCTGGGAAGCCCACCAACAGTTGACTAACGTGGAGCTCTGCTGGATGAGTACAGGTCAGAACTATGTTTCCATCAGCTGACTCAGTAATAACACAAACTTCATGGCCACAAACTAAACTAAACTTTTTGGGGTAATTTACAGCAGTTTAAGCCCTGCATTGTGCTATTACCGGCTACAAAAATACCACGACTGCTGACTCTTGACAAAAAAAAAACCAGAATTGCAAGTAGAATTCTGCACTTCCCACATAGTGAGCTTGGCTCTGACAGCACCAGACAGGTGCTGTGAACTCTGACACTTGCAGTGTGTGAAGTCAGACACTTCTGCATCAGTCGGCAACAGCTCCAACACCAGCCTATGCATACTGTTGTCTTGTCTGTGCTCAACACACCAATGAAATGTGTTGTCCTAATATGTACAGTTATTTGCCAAAAGACCACTACCTTTTAACTTTGACTGCACTGACAACTTGCACATAGCATATGAAGACACAAGCTCCACCAACAAAATGAAATTGTCCTCTCAAAACCATGTGAACTTTGTGCACCAAACCAAGATGGATTCAGTCAGAAAAAATAGCCAAAATCCTTTGTACATTACTTTATTATAGTGAGTCCATCATTATATTCCATGTCACCACTGCCCTCTTTTACTCTTTTACTATCTTTAAAGTTTGTAATGGTTTGTAGTGTAGTTTTAAAAACTGAATGGTATTCAGTTTTTCTTTTTATCCCTGTCATGTTCAGATTTCAGCAAAAAGCATGAGACATGGTAATAAATCAAATCAATAGATAGTACAGGAGTCTTTTATGGTCGTAATATTTCCAACATAACTACAATCATGGGTAACACTTCAGATAGGGAAACACATATTGCCTCTCAATATGAAACACTTGCTCTTTTACAGTTCAGATAATTATGGTGTTGTTCAGAGCCAGAACCAGTGTGGGGTAAAATCTGATCAGACAATGAACAAGAACCAAATCTGTACTGCATTAGGATTAGTCACTGGCTAATGTACTGCAAATACACGTATGAAAAAGAAACATTTATGGTAACATATGTTCGCTAATCATCAGTGTTATAGAGCAACTATTGATAAACATGATCAAACGTCACTCTTAAAACTTCAGTGTCATTTGAACTTTCACCTGTCACATTTGAATTAGCAACAAATTATTCCTGGGAATTCAAACTTGAAATGACGCGTTGCAGAATGTTTTGCAACTCTGAGAACTTCTGCAATGGGTGACTTGCTGTCAAGTGGACAAAACTTTTTTTACAAGTGAATTTAAGAATGGAACAGAACTCTTGAAAGATTTCCTAACTTTTATTTGTGCGGATTGCTGCTCCCTGACTTACACTGTAAACTGACAGTGCAGTTTGTAATTTTGAGACATGTGCCTCTGCAGTTTAACTGTGTGACCATTTGTCTGTATTCAATAAATGTACTGGTGATTAATACAGTATTTTTATTCCCAAGGCAACATTGCATTTCAGCTATATAACTTGTTTATATATGAGGCTGACTTGTTTTCACAAACAGTGTCAAATGATCACCTCATTCTCACCAGTGGGTCAAGGACAGCACTAAGAGCTAAGAGTTCAGACCATATATTCTTGGAGTTTTCTGACCCTACTCGACAGAGCACACATCCTCGTGTGTGAGCAACAATGGACACATGGGAAGCAGATGGAGAAGTCCACAGCATCTCCACCAGGTGGCCCTCTGAGTCATCAAACCAGATCAAAGCGTTCAAAAAAAAAAAAAAAAAAACGTAATGGAGGCTGCGCACTTACCCTCATTCTTGCTTTTATCCACCACTTCCTTGTTGATGCTGGCAGTCTGCGAGACATCAGTTCAGCGTGTCAATATGACTGAGTCACAAGTTTAGCAGTAACTTTTTTTTTTTAGAACTTTGATACACTGAAGTGATACTTTGTTTTTACAAATCTATTCTAATGATCAAATATTACTCGATCATCTATGACTTCTGATATTCAGAATACCTTCTAATTCTCTCCTTTTCGTGAGAAGTCGGAAAACTGAATTATACGTTTTTCAGTAGTCTGGTTTAATATGTCGTGCTTTCATCACGAGCTACATCAGACCACTTCGCTCGTCATCCGAGCAAAGTGGTCTGATGTAGCTCAGTGGTATCCAATATGACAAGTCATGCAGGAAGCAGAGATGCACACTTTCAAACTAAGAACTGCTGGCAGCAAACTGCCGATTGAGACGCCACTTATGTACACACAAGCATGCTCTCTGATCATAGTTCAATCAATAAATACACAATAAACCATGAGGGTTTTTTGTTTGTTTGTTTGTTTGTTTGTTTTTTGAGAGAGCGGGAGAGAGTTTGTGAGTTTACTGGCAGTGTGGTGGTATATAATTTTTCAGTATCCGTGATAGTCGTTTATGCATGATTTCATCTATATCTGCATGTCCATGTTTTAAAAATAGAACCCATGTTTGAAACTAATGTTTGCTATTATATTTATGACCATAGGAACAGAAAATGCAGTACATTCTTTTGTCTATATTGGGACGAATGAATGATGAAATACATGAAATATGTTATTGGAGCTTAGAAAATAGGGGAATAAGCCATCAAAAGTGAAACAGCAAGATATCAAGCAGGAGGCCAAAACTTTCTTGTGGGACGCAAGATGTATTTTCTTTTGGAGGGCTTCAACAGGATGTGAGTGAACGCATAAAACTTGACCTTTTCAAGCGACATCACGGCTAGATCCGTTCGGCTGTTGTAACAAGTTGGGACATTGCGTGAGAAAACGCTCGAGTCTGAACTTAGGCGTCCATATCCTTTAAGAATGAGGGTTAAGGTGTTAAGGCAGCAGAGGGAGACGGAGCAACAGACCCGCGCCTCCTAGTGTGTGTGGGGCAACGGACTGCGCACTACACACTTCAATGAAGTGGACGAAAGAGTTCATAGCTTTCAATCATTAGAATGTTTTGGGATAAAGTGAATATGTAATTGATTCTTCATCTCATAACTACCGAGCACATTCGGCCGTGGAATTGGAAATAGGGACTTCCCATATGCCTTTCAAAAACGTGCCATACTGAAAGGAAAAAGAAACGTTTTCATTGTCCCAAGTTTTGTTTCCAGTTATCTTTTTAGTAAAACAGCAAAAGAAACAGGCATGCGTCACACAAAACATGTACAAATGGGAAGAAATGTACGGCACTTTAGTGTCAAATAGAAGAATACTTACCGTAACAGAGGCGATGTGAAGAACCTCTGCCACTAGGATTTTCACCAAAGTGACAACAATGTTCATGGTTGTAAATCCACGCATGAGAATCCTCGTGGTATTTTGGGTCGATGGAGACGAAACGGTCAACAAATAGCGGCGCGGACACAGTCAAAAAAGGAAAAACGAGTATTTTAAAAAACCGCGGCAAATTTTGGCTATAGTAAATCCATGACTTCCACTGGAGTGGGGCGCATTCAGTGAGTGTGGCAGCAGCACCGCGCTCACTCCGGGACCATGCGACAAGCAGTGCTCACCCACGGAGGAAGACACTGTGATCACTCACAGGAAAAAAAAATAGCAGGTTTTCCGCTCTCCGAAAAAGATATCACTGAGTGGGTCAGCACACCAACTTTGGACTCATTGCTGTGGATGTGTGCGGAGGGAGAGAGGCAGTGCGAGTGTGCGCCGGCAGAGTCGCGTCACCGGATCTTAGTCCAGGCGGCTATCGTGGGAACCAGGGAGCTACAGCGGCTCCTTCCTTCACTGTTCAGAATCTGTTCTAACGCTGCGACGCGATCTCACTTTTTATTAAAGGTGACCGGGTACAAATCCGCTGCAAATGAGAAGGAGGGCCGGGAGGCGCGGTCTGAAGTGGAGGGAGGCGTTAGACACACACACAACACACACGCACGCACACTCACGCTCACTCACTTTAACCCCGAGACAACTGCGTCAGAAAAGCAGAATAAATTCTTCCGAAATATGACTCGCTGCCAGATCACTTCCACGTATCTCTTTCCCCCTCCATTGACCATAAGGACCGATAGAGTGCGCCACAACATTTATTAGGCAAGATAAACTGTAATATCTTTTTTTTTTTACCACTGGCCTAATGCAGATGATAAAGAAAACTGTCAATTGCCTTGTGATGTAACCTTCATATTGCATAATTTTAGATTTTTTTTTTTTTTTACTGTTGCCTCATTTCAATCTCCTTTTAGATTGATTCATTGAGGCAACTCATACAAGGATGTTTCTGGAAGATCTTGATCTTGCATTGAAGTGTGTCTCACTTCCTTCTCTAAAATACTTAACAACTTCCTGCTCTCTGCTGGGACAGGTTACACTTCTTTGCCTCACAAAGAGCAGTGCACACTCCAAACGGTCACCATGGCTCCCGGCCTCTTGAGGCCACTTGTTGCTCTGACGTCGTTTCTCTCCAGCCGTCTAGCTGTCAGTTTAATTCACCTGATGAGCAACTGTACCTCAGACTGCTGACAGTCAAGCACATCAGAACACGTTGTCACAATAGTCATGCCTGGATAACAAGGACCAAAAACGTCAGCATGGTTTAGTGTTAAGTTAAGGAGGTGAAGCTGTTCATTCTGTCTGAGTTTCAAATGGTTATCATGATGATTATGGCAATGACTGTATAATACTACCTTTATTCATGAGGTCCAACCAATCTCGGCTCCTTTCGCCCACCCCTCGACATCATCATATTCGCTCCTTCCTTGTTGAGATGGAGTCATGTGCGACATCAAACACTTACATTGCCCACAAATATTGTCAGCAAGGGTTGCAATTCGGACATGAATATTCCTGAATCCATGCCTAAATTTCTAAATTCTGATTATTGAAATGTATATGTTCTTTTTTTTGTTAACAGAGGTCCTTAATTCCAGCAATGTCGTTACATATCCATAAATGTTTTACTGCAAAATCAGGCATTTTGGTTGCAACAATCATGAAGGGACTGTAATATAGACAGATTAGTAACTTTTAGGAAGTTGAACAGTTTGTGTTTTCTTTTTTTTTTTTTTAGTCTTGTGTGGTTCATTCATTTATTGTCTCAAGCCACCGCCAGACAAACCATCACTTGCATTGAGACACCGGTGCTTCAAGTGTCTCAGTTTTAAACTTCAACTTAACACCAAAGCTATAAACTAGTGGAAGAATCCGTAAAGTAACTCATGAGTTAATCACAGCAACAGCAGTAAAGGGAACTAGTAGCAGTGCACTTAACCATCGTGTTCATATTTTGGGGGAATGTGAACTGAATGTCCCATATTGCTGCCTGATGAACAAACTGTGAACTATAACAGGTGAAGACCTACATAAAGATTCCTTAAAGCAATAATGCGTGACATTTGGACATGAATACATTATTTTCATATTTCCTGAGATGACTGAGGTTTCATTTTGAACAGTCCAAAATCCCAGAGTCTCCCAGAGAGACTCTCCTGCTCTGTTAAACGCTCCTTGGGAGTATGTAACTTTCTCTGGGTGAGCCACCTGGAGGCATGTTATGTAAATGACATCACTGCCCCCAACTCCACCCCCACCGCAACACTTTACGGCAGAAGGGCAGAGCGACCTCGGCAGTGAGCTGAGTTCTTTGTTTATATCATGGCAGAAGAATGGAATGACAGAGCAAGATCCCAGACAACAGTCAATATAGGAGACGCATTTACAGCCTGGTGAGACCTGAGAGCTACAAAAGGATACTTTTTTCTGATCTTGAATTGACTTGTATGTCAATTTTGTGTTTTCTGCTGTCTCTGTTGTGTTACCAAATCATTTTTAAGGGAAACAAATGTGTATATGCTTGTACATAAGTGTAGTGTATATATGTTTGCCGTGAAACAGATGAACTGCAGTGCTAAAACAGGATAAATATACTTTGTGTATGGTGAAAATAGTTTTTCAATGAATTGATTGCCAGCGAAAATTACTTGTTCATGTTCTAACACAGTTATGGATGTCTGCTGTTTCTCATATTACAGTGTCGAAGCTTCAGTGAACATATAGCTGCCAAACTGATTAGCCACGATGCTAATAATTGCGCTAGTCATGTTAATCTATATATTATGTATTAAAATAATAATATATATTATATATTATATATATATAATATATTTTAGCAGAATACAGTGTTTGTACCAGACTTGTAAGGCATTATTTGTTTTTAGTGCTGGTCTTGGGTGTGTAATTAAATGTGGGAAACTTGTTTTTAATATGCTGACAAATGTGTTAGTGTCCGTTACTCATTTTACTGAGTTTATCACAATACAGTGTGGATATAGCCAGCAAAAACACGACGCTAGCGGCTAAGGTCCATTGCTAACATCCGCTAGCATTTATCAGACACAAAGAATAGTTTAGCCGATTCACTGTCAAGTGTACAAGTGTGGACAAGTGTAACATGTTATATCTTATGTTTACCTGTAGCTGCCGCAGCTGAGTCCTCTGTCCTGCAGACCTTCTTGGAGCTGGTGAGAGACTCGACCAGCCCATTTCATCATCCCTTGCAATTGTTCTGGAACTTATTGAAGAAGAATAGTTTCTAACTCTGACAGTCAACTCGAAATAAAAATGTGAACGGACGTTTTGATGCTCATGCTCTGATGGCTGTCTGTCTACTCCTTATTGAAACACAAACAGCGATACAGGAAAAATTCTGCACCTTCGTTTATAATTATTCTATGGCGCTGTAAACAATGGTGGAGCACAGCCACAGCATAAATGAGAATCGATGAGATGACGGTTTTCAGCATGTTTTCCATGGAAGAATCTTGTAAGAAACATCACAGTGACGGAGGTCCTTTGGTCATGGAACTTAAGCCAGGAGATTGGCCCGTTATGACGGCTGCAACTTACAGGTTTATTTCTCATATCTAAAAGATAACGGTTTGTTCTCACCAATTCAGTAAATGTCAAAACCATCCCCTTTACTTCATTCTGAAACGTGTAATGGAAATAAAGTTTTATTATCTGGGTCCGTCTGTCTTGCAGCTGCTTTAGCCTCTTGCTGGATCTCTCTGATGTTGAATGATAGATGTTTCTAGAGTTGCCTTTGCAAGTATAAGCTGTATGTAGGATGATGATGTAGGATATCTAATGTAACACAAAGTTTCAGAGTTCAAATGATAACATATTTGCTAAGTGTGAACACTGGAAAAAAAGAACTATGAACGACCTATTAACTCTGAACATCATGAACTATGAACAAACTATTTCGTGCTGAAATTTGTGAACGGAATTTTGAACCAGTTCTTGTAGGAAATGAACAACACTGATCTGCAGATTATGGGGATGCAAGTGAAAACTGTTCTATCACAGTAATGTACGATGGAAAGGTCTCGGTGGAGTGGCTTGGACCAAATATGCAGATAAACAAAGTAAAATTGTCTCATCTGCATTAAAAGGAGTGAACTGTTATCACACAGTGGTAGCAAGATGTAATGACACCTTGACATATACTGAAGTGTGAAAGCTCGAGTTCATCCATTTCCCAATAATTGACTTTTAAAACAAATGCAAATATGGCACCTACATAAAACACTCAGTCTGGCAATCTCTGTTTGCCTGCATAATTGATAAATTAGAAATTACATCATGAAAGCCACCCATTAAGGGCAATGGGATTTATAACACACTGCTACAATTGCTGCTATTGGCTTGAATGAAGAGGACGGATGTTTGTGAATGTGACAGAGATACAGAGTCTCAGTGGATTGAGTTTGTTGTTGAGATGGCGGCAGCTGCGGAAGTCTCCCAGGGAATCGAAATTTCACAATGGACAGTTTCACAGACATGGCCTCGATTGTAGGTGATCTCAATCAAAGACCTTTTTCAAAGACCTGTCCTGGATCTGAACTTTTATGTCCACCTTTTGAATGGATAAAAATGTTAAGTTACCTAATGTAACTTCAGTTCTAAGATGTGCCCTAGCCAAAGTCAAGGACAAAGACCAGGACACCGCCTGCCAGATGTCCTCCATGGACACCCCTTTAAACAGTGCTGTTGACAAGGAAATCACGTTGTTGAGTGGGCAGTGAGACCGGAATCACCATCATCAGACCATCATCCAGTCCATCCTCACCTCCTCTATCACCGTCTGGTACAACAGTGCCACCTCCAGGGACAAGAGCAGACTGCAGCGCATCGTACATTCTGCTGAGAAGGTGATCGGTTGCAGCCTGCCACCTCTTCATGACCTGTATGCCTCTAGGACCCAGAGACGTGCAGGTCGGATCAGAGCCGACCCTTCTCACCCTGGACATGGACTGTTTGTTCCTCTTCCCTCTGGCAGGAGGCTACGGTCCATCCAGACCAGAACCTCCCGTCACAGGAACAGCTTCTTTCCCTCGGCCGTCAGATTGTTAAATTCATGAACAGCCTTGTTGTAATGTTATTCTATTTATTTTATTTTATTTGTTTTTTGTTGCACTTTATTCCAAGGCACTTTCCTAGTCAGTGGGCTCCCCACTGACCATGGCAATAAATTTGATTCTGATTCTGATTCTGATTCTGATTCTGGAAGGAGGATTCGTTCCCTTCACACTGTATGCTTTGATGATGGCCTCACACAGCCAGCGAGCAATCTGTTGTGCCGAAAGCGCAATCCCAGCTGAAGGCCCCCATAACTCACAAATAGCCTGTCCGACGCCAAAAAACCTTTGTCCGCTCCACGTAACAAGCTAGTGCCTGGACGGGACAAAGCCTATGTAACTGAGCGGCATCGTCATCCTGATGTGGGGGTGGGAAAAAGGATCGTTGAGACACCACCCTAGACCTGAAGGAGAAGGTGATCACCTTAGGGCAGAACGCAGAGTTCAGCCGTAGGGAACTGAGTCCCTGTCAGGGGCGAATGACATGCAGTCTGGACTCGCAGAGAAGGCCGTTAAGTCGCTCACCCTCTTCGTCGAAACTAGGGCCAGGATGAGAGCCGTCTTTGAAGCATTGAATAGATGTTCTTGAATGTGTTGGTTTTCGTGTGTTATTCACAGAAAAATCCTGGAAGAAACATCATATAATGACTGATGTCCATTGCTGGCAGAATTCAAGTCGCAGATTTCGGCCCGACATAGGAGGAGATGGGCAGCTGCTGTTTGTAGACAGGTTTACTTCTCATGATTAAAAACTGGTGCTTTTGCTGTCCCCAATTCAGTGAGTGACCAAACATTCCCCTCTAGTTCTCGATCACTCCTTGAATGGCTGCATTTTTTTTTATATGTATGGGTGCCACATGGCCTGTATGTTCCCAGTTGTGCCCTCAATTTCTGATGATATGGTATAAATATAATGTCAATTGCCCACATCACATTGGACTCACAGTGTACAGGTCTAACTTGTACAGTACGACACAACTATGGTTGTGACTGTGTGCTTCACTCACAAAAATCAATAAACTAGTGTTCATAGTCCAAATAATACATCAATAATTAAATAATTATTTATATATCATAAATACTCATGGACACTGACCTTTCAACGATGCATAATATAAAATTAAATAAAATTCAAAACAATGGAATCAAACTTTAACCCACTCACCTGCTCTCTCATTAAAAGATAAAGAGCATTTAAGTCACATATATTCTTACGTTTATGTATTGTATTACAACAACAAAGTACAAGTACTGAAAGAGATAACTATTTCCTGTAGGTTTAAAGCAAAACAGTCAGAAAAATGATTGGTAAGACACATATGTGAACTGAAATAGCACGTGTCCATCTCCGTCGCGCAGGTTAAATGTATCCAAGCAATGTGGATAAAGTGCAGTTGTGATCATGTTCAGGGTATCTCAGTGAAACAGAAGTGTTAATAGTCATGTCCTTCTTGTTAACTTAATTCTGTGTCCATGCAAAGCATCTTTTGTCTTTATGTCTTAATGGAGAGCTGCTTCTGCGAAATACCTCCACAAATCGGGAACCAGCAAACAGTGAGGACACAGACATTTGTTTGAGTGGCTTTTCACACTGCGGATTTTGTCTCGGTCAGCATGAGTTCAATTCGTCCCCTGCTGTCCAGCGACTAACAGCTACGAGTCATTGTCAACTCAGATATTAACTGATCATGGACCTGCGCCATGGCTGTAATAGAATGTGGCGTATCACAGCCAAAAGTAAACTTGAGTGCTTGGCTTAGCTTTTGCCTTTCATTCGTTTCTTGACTTCCATGTATGCTTTTTGCACTTTCAGAGCAGTGTGTTTGAATGTGTTCACGTTGTTATCTCTTAGTGCTGATCTTCCTTCAAAAGAGTTGGCTCGCCATCTTCTACAGCAGGGAGCGTGTCCTGAACTTCAGCCGTCCTCCCAATCACAAAAAAACCTGACCTTTCTAGCATCATTGGGGCTATCAATTTGTCAACAAATGTCCATCATCATATTTGATTCTGACATTAATCTTCCTTTCCTCTTAAATCTCTGTCTCAGTTGTATAATGTTCCCGAGAACTAAACATGAAAGTGCTCCCACATTCACCAGTTCAGGAGAACAATGTTTCAGTAACACTTATGGTAAGTCACCATTATCATTCAAAATATTTATCATCACTATATCAACAAATTAAATTACTAGGAAATTACTAGGACTAAGAAATTACTGCACATCAGCATAAAATAAGAGCACAGGGTACATATGTTGCGGAAATATTGCACCATAAGTCACTTCACTTTACCTTACTAACGCTCTTGCTCTTTTTTAAGACACAGTAAACCGAAAATTCATCCCCAAACAGAACAAATGACAAATTTCTCACCGTTGATCTCTCTACGTCAAACTGGAGGACGACGTCACATCAAAGATCTTGCCCAAATATTTACCAAAAAAACTAACCCTTCCACATACCCTTTCTTCCTTGTTCTGTCACCTGGTCACTACACTTAAACGCAGACAGGTTGAACATGGACTGTGTAGCCTGTGATTGGCTGCTAAGACCATGTACTCTGACGTGAGAACCATGAGAACAACAGCGTTCAGCTTCCATTGCATTTTATCGAATCCCTTTTTCTATTGCAAATCAATTAGTATACAAAATGTGAACCGTCTCGTCTCTATACTATCTATACTATCTCCTCTCTATACTATCTCCACCGTCTCCACAGCCAGTCTTTAGGATCGCTCACCAGATAGTCTAAGGATGAGTCAGTAAGATGGTGCAAAATACATTACGGCTGTAAAGAACTCAGTCAGTGCAATGATGGAGATATATGTACAGGTGGGGGGGTTTGGTTTGTGGAGTGGAAACCATGAGTGATCCTGGAGTGAAATAAATCTAGTTTTTGATACGACAAGAAGCCTCTGCATCCAGGTGTTTCATGGTGACAAAAACAGTTATAATAATAAAATATACAAAACTCCATCCTTTGTCTTCATGAAATGTTTTGAAGCAGCAATGTAGCTCAGCACAGATCCAAGGACAAACTCATACTGTATATGGCACGCACTAGAAGGGGTTAATGATTGTAAAGACGATGCTGAAGAAATGATAATCCATGTATAATGCATGCGTCATGCTTCAGTCTTTCAACATTCATTTACCAGAGTGCAGTGGCGCGGTGAGTAGGGCAGGACTCAACTGATCCAGAGCCTCTCAAAATGCACACTTGTGATTTTCTCCAGACAGTTCACTGGCGCATTCAACAGAACATGCTCTACAGTGGCTCAGCACATAGTATTTATGTTTATGTGCAACACTTTGACCACATGGATTGTAAATACGCCCCTCGAGGAATACCTTGCAATGAAACAACAGTGGATAATTAATCAGATTTGCCTGTCACTCAAAGAAATTATAAGTGTGATTTTGTTGCCTTTGAAACTGTCTTTGCTGTGAACAAAAGGTAATCACTGGTTTTGGCAAAATATCAACTTGTTTTTTTGTATTAGTTTGAGTCACGTCCATGGCATTCTCATCCATGACCATTTTCATCTAATTTTAGTCAACAAAAATTGAGTTGTAGTCTCCTTTTTGTGATATATTTCAGTTCAGTGCTGTCAATATAGAGCACCCACTCTACGTTAGGTACCCACCTAATGGTGTAGCTCAGACCTGGGCAAAGTGCGGCCTGGGGGCTACACGCATATTTTTGACTGTATTTATCCGGCCCTCCTAACTCTGAATCTGATCGCGTTGCAATGTTTCTGACAATTTTATTTTGTGCGTTATTTTTGTTTTTTTGAGCATATTTAGATAATATCATTATGACATAATTTCATCATGATTCATTGCACATAATATGAGCTGCTGCTTCTCGTCTCTGGTCCGCCAGGAGGTCGTCACTGTTGGCGGAGCTGCGCAGACGCTGGCGAAAACAGCACATTTTGAGCAGTTTAAGGTAAATAACATGCCTGTGATTTCATCGGTTTGATGTGACGAGGGTCAGTATTTTGGCAGCATGACGCTCTTTAGCCTGAAAAATCCATATTTAAGCAGTGTCGTTGTATAAGAGTTCCGGGTGGGATTCAGACCGCAAGAAAAAAGTAGTGGCTAGAGGGATATTACGGTAGTTCTCCCATAATGTCAACATTTTTGAAACTTACGCATTCTATTAGGATATCAGTATGAATATTTGACAGACTGAAAGAACCTGGACAGAAATAAGACGCTTTATAATTGGTGTGTTTTATCTTATTAAGCCTCATATTGGATTATTGTTATGAAATAACCTGAATGCAGTATTTTATCAAGGATCAACTTTTTCAAAAGAATTATATATATACTAATTCGAGGGAACAAAGTACAAATTTGTGGGCATGAAATACTAATTTCAGGGAACGAAATACGTATGACAGGGAAGGATTGGTAACAGCACTGCTGAGGGCCCTCGCATCACGTTATTTTATCTGAAATATCAAAGTTAACAACAAGGTTCCACAGTTGCATATTCCAGTTCTTTACTTTGTACAACGAGATTCAGATTCAATAAAAGAGACAAAAAAGTGCTGACCACGTCATCTCTGAATATAAATTTTATTCAGAAACTTGCAATTTTACCTTCATCCAGAAATCTGTTGAAGTAATGTCCACCATGTTGACTATGACGGTAGCCCCAGGATGGTGACGATGTTAAACCATCACTCAGACGCACAGATTTTGGACTTCTTTAATTAAACTGAGCTTTCTTCGTCTTACGGAGGCTGCCCACCAAGTGGGAGCTGAATGGACTTTCTCAAGTCACAATATTTGTCTTTAAAACATCCATCTACTTCCTCCTTCAAGGCTAGGCAGTGACTTAAATAAACAAATCACACTGAAGCTGAGTTAAATCACGATTAATGGCAAGTGAATCACACATTTTGTACCTTTTCTAATCTTAAAATTTGTTACCTATTGGCCGACCGATGTCTGACTGCTGATAATCTACGCTGTTTGTGTGACTGATTTGCCAGCTGTGATGGCGTGGCACGTTTTCAAATACTTGACACTAGAAGTACTGCAGTGATCATTAAGTTCAGCTTTGCAGTGGTTTCTCGTGACAATAATTATGTGTTAATTTTATTTTTTTTAATATTTTTTAATTTAAAAAAATGATTAAGCTATGGCTAAACAAAAGAAAATGTTCAGGGGAAACAAGCTCATGAAGAGGTTTCTGTCATGTCCGTTTTCTTTCGAGCTTTTATTTGCGTGATTTCCTGTGTGGTTCCATGTTTCGGTTTCCTTTGTTTCCTCCAGCTTCCTGAGCAAGACGGCTGGCAGTCATCAGCTAATCAAGCTTTCCTGGACTTCAACACCTAGGTGCTAGTGAGTGTCGCCAGATGGTTACTTCGCGTTCCTAAGGTAAACTCTCCTCCAACTCAACTCTCTCGTTTTGTCTCCCTGAACCATTCCCAATTGTGTGCGCGCTTGATTTCCTTTTCAGCTGACTCCTTAGTTTCGTTCTTCTCGCTCCGTTCCTTGTTCATTCATTCATTCATTCATTGAGTTATTTCCCGAGTGCGTTTGCGTTGTCCCCTTTAATCCTCAAGCTGCATCTGTTTCTGACTCCACAGACAGCCATGACAGTTTTAGTCCCAATTAGGAAATGATTGCCCTGGACGGGTCGGTCTTTGATTTTCAACCTGCCCAGACATATGATGACAAAAAAAATAGACTTTTACAGAAGTAGTGATCAGAAATGAATGTCATTTGGAGAGCTCAAAACAAAATGTAATATTTCCAAAATGAGTAGTCTAATTCCCCAGAATCCTAATTTTTGGAGGTAGGATCTACAAAAGGCACAATGACAATCAGCTTGCAAATATGAGCCTCAACATATTAAAATGATGTGTACATACATCGCACCAGAAAAATTAAATCAAATTCACAACATTCCCGAAACATGTTTTAAATATGATCAACGGATTGGAACCTTTTTTCACTGCGTATGGCAATAAGTCAACATAAAGAACATCATGCCGGATATGTCTGGATCTTTGTTATTGGTCTAGCAAAACGCATGGTTGCACGAACAAGGAAATGTGTGAAGCCATATTGAAAGCTTGCTGACTGAACTGGCATCCTGCATTGTCATGGAAAACATCTGCTCCCTGAAAGGAAAGGAAAGGAAAGCCTTTAAAAAGATCTGGGGCTCCTTTCCAAAACACGTGTATAATGCCAACATGATAATGTCAACATCTCTGCATTACACCGCCATGCAAAATAACTGAAAATGTGACTGTTTGATGTGCCATTTTGGCATCTGGCAAAGCGACGATTAATGTACAGCTCACAAGCAAAGAGGTCAAATCGGTCCGAAACCAGGCAAAGATTTCCAAGGGTCAAGGAAGGCAGAACGGAACTTATCATATCATTGTTTATGACATGGGAAAGTCCCATTAAATGATGATACATAGACCACATAAATAAATTTTGGGGTGGCTTTGGAATTTTGTTTCTGGTCACATGGTGGACTACCCGGGATGACCCAAAAATAAAAGTTGCTGACAAATTATGATCCCAAAATATTTATTAATATAATCTCTTCCCAGGATTGTTTTAGACTCTGACCCTCTGAGGACCGCCAGGGGTTTACAGGGGAAGATTAGTGGAGCCAATCTGCTTTCAGGCATCTACGTAGGTGGTCTGATGTGTCAGCCAGACAGACATGGTTCCTGTTGACCGGCTCCATGACTTTTCCCTAGAAACCATGGCAGTGTCAGTGGGACGCCGTAATGAACAGTGTAACAATCAACAATCACTGCATGAGAATACATGACACACTTTGAATAGTCCTCAATTTGATCACCTTATTTCTCCATCAGTATCAAACACAAGTTATGGTCAGCCAGAAGTTAGCTCAGCCATGAAGTGATGAGGGACCTCGAGGGACTATGGCTTTAACAGGTACACATGCTTCACAGCCAAAAGTAAAAATGAGAGTGTTTTCGTATCTATTTTGCAAGAAAACAGTGGGAACTGCACATACCAAGGACATTTGTCCATTCTGCACTCACAAGTTGAAAATAGAGTATAGCAAAATCAGCACAGTTGCTCCTCAAGATCAGCTCTGAGAGCACAACAGTGAAAATAGTAGGAATAAAACATTATGACAGTAAATCTGCTGATCAAAATGATCGAGCACCCGAACACATTGCAAGTCCCGCACTGGTGCGCTGTTCATTCTATGCGGAATGAAGTCAATTTATCCTGCCATTGGTAAGTACCGACTATGTAAGAATTCACTCTCCATGGCGCTATTGATAGTCGTGTACACACAACAACAAAATGTCTCTCAATGATGTCGCACCTATGACGCTGTTCACCATGATGATGGTGTCTGCGGTTACTGTGCCGGTCAGACTGCCTGTAAGAGGGCTGTGGAAACTCATGTCTGACACTGGTTACTGTGTAAAAACACTCTTCAGTGCGGAGCTGTTATTAAACCTGAACTCTTTTGACTTGAAAGGAGGGTCCATGTTTTAACGTCTCACAGCAGGCATGTTTCGTTCATCAGCATGTGATCTCGCAAGAAGAGATGCAGGTGAAATAACACTGATGTTGCAGCTGTGTTACCTCACTGAATGGCAAGGTGGTATTTTACTGACCTTAATGCACATGGTCTCTGTGCAGTGTCAGCATGCAACAGTGCTCATAATCCAACCGACACCCAACGCTGAAATAAGTGGACATGTTGAAGTTGATAGTATTAAAAACTATATTGTAATAATGATGCAACACAATGGTTCTAAATGTTTGCTGGCTTTCATTCATTTCCCAGCATCAAGCTGTATAAAAGGACTTCAGTCTGTGTTTCCTGTTGAGCAAATGAATGTCTTGTGGACTCATTTGTCTTTTTCGCCCCGAAAATAATTCCATTAAAACACCAGAAGAGTGGACCACGACATTATAATAATACTGTGGTGTGGGAGCGATGTCAATCTGGCAACACTGAGACAGCTGAACATATGTGCAGGTGTTTTGATTGGAGAATCTGTTGCAGGTGTGCAATTGTAACAGGGCGCACAGAGAGACACACAGGAAGAGTACAGACAAAATAAAACCAAGATTAAAAGCAGCTCATGACATGTAATACAGTTCTAAAATCATAGAGACTTGTTGGAGAAATTAGCGATTTTTCATTGATTGATCAGCAGTTGATGAATGTAATATAAACTGTTGAAGAAAAATGGTGAAGCTGAAGGCGAACACAAAGGAATAACAGAACATAAGCAGAACCACATAGGTTGGAACAGTGGAAGATATACTACTGTAAGACACAAACACATTAAAAGGATCAATCACCTCTGAAAAGTGGTGTGTCATGTCAAATGTTTTCTCTCAAGATTCTCCAGATTGGAAGTGACGGAAAGAGTGCGGAACATGATGATGTATTCAGTGCCAGATGAAATGGAAAATGATAATATCAGACTGAAAACCTGATCAAAGACAAAGCTGGGCATAAAGAGGAGTTTGCTGTGCTCTCTGCAAGGAGAACCAGGGTCAGTCAACTATTCTCATCATTTTCCAGGAGAAGCTGATGAAATTGAAGTTTCCGTGGACAGCCTAATATTTACAGAATCTTTCTATGATGTTGAAAGATGTAGAAAAATGTTTTGGATCGTGGCATTACACTTTCACACGTCACAGGTTGTTCGAGTGGGCATGACTTGCCTCTGCAGGTGTTTGATAGGTTACAGGGGCGTGGTGGACTTCAGCTGGTCTGAAAGATACATATTTAAGCATATTTATTTTACCAAGGCTGCAAACCTATGACAGTTGTGAAACGTGAGATGTCTGGTCTCTGCACGTGACAGCACAGAGCATCGTGGTGTACAGTATATTAATCACATGTAGTCACTTGGCTACAAATGTGTGAGACATGAGACTCATATGTCCTCATGCCTAAAATGTGTGAGAATTGGCAGCCCTGCTTTTGCCGATACTGATACTGGTTTTATTCAGAAGCTGGAATGAAAGCTCCAGTTTCACATAATTGGAATTTCATATCAAGTATATAATGATTCCGCAGTAAACTGTGCAGGTTTGAACATGTTCCAGTGTGTTTCAGTTAAATGAATAATTCTGGTTTCGTTTTCAGTGCAGTCACTGTAACCCTCAGCTCATGAGTTGATGATGTCAGTGTGCAAGAATTGAAAGAAGTACATACTTACGAATTTGCAGATTTCCTTGATGGTTAGTGGTCTTGGTCATCGTGATTCGGTGGAAGTCATGGTTCTTCTTAATGAATTTCTTATTTCGCTCTTGTTTCACTTTCAAAATTAGGTACTGCAGCTCCAAAACCAAATCCATTTCACAACACATCCTAAAGCCCCTTGACCCCTTTTCAGCTACAAAGTAATTTTTTTTTTCCTCTCATACATCCTGCGCTCCATTTGTACAGCTGGCCTGCTGCATGTGTAATTACACCAAATTGCTTTGAGCAACGAAGGAAGGCTTGAGGTCCATCGACTTTTGGTGCTTAAACAAGCGCCACTTCTCACGCACTCACTCTTTTGTTTTAGGAGTTTAGAGTGATCCTCGTGCCAAAACTGCCGTTACGATCAGGCAAAGCTTCGAACTAGTTCATGGCTCATGACGGTTGCTCTATGATCCAGTCAGGTAACATAGTGTTGCCTGCTAGGACAGTAACCTTTTGAGGGAAACTACAGAAGTTAATGCAAACGTTTGTGACCAATTGCACTATTTCATTCCAACTTAGTTATGTCCTTTGACCTATCATTTTTTGATTCATCAAATTTGGATACATTACAGAGTTACAGACATGCAAATCACCACATCATGGATCATTCGCAGTCAAAAACGAAGGAGAAAATGTAAATCCTCTCAAGTACACTTCCTTTTTGTTAAACTCTTGTTTGCTTTCATTTTCCCTTTTCTGTAATCTTTCTCAAGAAAAAAGACAAAAATGGAAGTACACAATGTGGAAAAAAAAAAAAGAAGTCATGCTTCAAATGCCTCAGGCATTCTCCCACCCATCTTCCCAAAGCATGATTGTGGCAGTGGTATAATGCTAAAGCCACAATTTGGAATAAAAGTATTTAAATATGCAATACAAAATGATCATGTATCATCTACAAAGGTGGTTCTGTTCAATTGCAATGCTAAATAAATGTACTCCAGTTCAGAGGTCGGGAACCGTTTTGGCTGAGAGCCAAAAAAACAGCATATTTCAAAATGTAATATTTTTTTACAGTGATAAAGTTACATTCCCTGTGCTTCAGGTTGATTGCATCACTTGATGTCTATTGGTTTCTTGTGATACAGAACAGTTCTGTGAAATGGGAATGACAATGTTGATGTGTGTCTTGACTACAGTACAGCATATCTATCAAATACTGTTGTCAGCAAAGTTACATAAATCAGAGGTCCCACCACTCTCAACAGAAACACAGATCAGCCAGTGTCACTGGTCTGCTTGCTCTATGTAGTCTGGAAGTCAGTAACACGCATGCACAAGCTCTACCAAGTGACATATATTGGTAAGCGCATGCGCTGCCCAACTTAGACTGAACTTGATGTGGACCAGGAGTCAACCACACCCCTGTACGAGCATTTGCTGTGTTGTTTTGTGCGTGCACGTGTTTATCGCACAACAAAGTCGTCACAGTCGAATCCATCCATCCATCCACCCTCATCCGCCTATCCATTGCCATTCCACCATTTCCCACAGGGGGATCCCAAGATGCTCCTTGGCCATCGTAGAAATATAATCCCTCCACCTAGTCCTGGGTCGACCCCTGGGTCTCCTCCCAGCTGGCCGTACCTGAAATAACTCTAAATCATGACGTCCAGGGGATGTCCTCATGAGATACCTGAACCACTTCAACTGAGATATATATATATATATATGAACTACATAACAGATATTTGAACCCTGCAGTACTAACATCAAAAGCAAAGCAAACTGGCTCCGTTAATTAGGTAGCACACGCTCTTTTGGAGATTCTCTTTATAGCCAGAGAAAGGACAAAATATCAGAGACACATGGGAGAGGGTTTGAAACATAGAGTAAAAGGTCATCTGCAAAAAAAGACGATCTGTATTCCAATCCTTTATGGACAACACCTCTAAAGAAAGTTGATGTCCTTTATAAAATGCACAACAGTTCTGTTGCTAATGCAAACTGAGATGGTGAGAGACAGTGGAAGAAAAAGAAAAGACACAAACACTTTAAAAGGATCCATCGCCACTGAAAAGGTGTGTCATGTCAAATGTTTTCTCTCAAGATTCTGCAGATTGGAAGCGACAGAAAGAGTGAGGAACATGATGATGTATTCGGTGCCAGATGAAATGGAAAATGACTATCAGACGCTTCGCTGAAAACCTAACATATCTCTTCAAAAGAGAAAACGGATCACACCTTTCCACTCTATCAAAAGCCTTTTTGCCACATTAAATACCACTCTATTCCTCTGATACAATACTTGGAAGTTCTCGTTCCAATCTGAGTGCGATGCATTTTTGCAAGAATTTTCTCATTGACATTCAATAAAGAGAGCGGCCCATATGAGGTGCGGAGAGTTGGGTCTTCACCCTCTTCTAAAAGTAGTGCTATAGATTCCTGAGTCAACGTGGGTGGCAAGCTGCCATTTTCCAATGATTCATTAAACACTGACAATAGTAAGGGTGGTAATTTATCACTAAACATCTTTTAAAACTCCATCTGGACCTGGGGATTTATTGGACTGCATTGCATTAATGGCGATTTGTAATGGTTGGCGCATTCTTCGAAAATGTTAACATTTTAGTACGATCTCTTGGGGATATTTATTTAACATTTTAGTGTACAATAATTTAAATAAATGTTAATTTTGTTGGGATGTGAGTCTACAATATTTAAGTTACATGGCCACACAGATATAACTACAGAATAATGGAAACACCTTAAAGCAAAAGCTATTATTTTGTCCAACCCCTGTATAACAAAAGAAGTGGCATACAGGTATGAAGCAATAAATTTGGGTGGAATTATGTATTACAAGTTGAAACGTAATTCCCACACACTGAACTCAGAAACCACATGCAATGCAAATGCAGCCTTTAAACAATGAATTCTGAAACCTTTCTACTCAAAATTTCAGTGAAAAAAATTGTAAATAATAGCTCTTCTCATGATTCCGCTTTTATTTTGGTCCCTTGAGTCCTGTTTTGTTTTCTCCCCCCTTTCTTCCTGTTCCTGTGGCACACGGCTGTGTGTAAGACAACCTGGTCTCCAGCAACGTGTGCCAGATCAACTTCATCTGCTTTATTCGTTCGTTCTTCTCTGCCATCGTACATTTATTCGTCGTTTAAATAATCTTCTGTTTAACTATTTCTAAACCCTGGTGTTCCGAGTTTTTGTAGTTTGACTCCCTTTGTTCTCCCTGCTCCGTGTGGCCTCTTGGTTTTCTCTCTGTATCTGTTAATCCCTACTCGTGCGTTCGTTTTGTGGACTCTTCCCAGTTTTGGTGACGCTCTGGATTTGTTTTTTGTTTTTCTTCTCCCGGTACGGTGACGCCTTTTGTTTTTTATATATATATATATATATATATTTGTATCTTGTCATTAAATAATTGTATTAACTCGCTCCTGCCTCCTGTGACTCTTTCAACATTACACTTGGGTCCCACTCCGCATCTTGATTCATAACAGTTCGATCTGGCCAGAAACATGGACCCAGCAGTGGTGAAAGGTCTGCAGGACGCCCTGTCCACCAGGTTGAGTAATTTAGAGAATATTACTCAATCTGTTTTGAAGATTATGCAGAGACCACAGTGCATTCCCTCGGGTCACTTTCCAGAGCCAGAGAAACCCATCCAGGTAAGAGGAACACGTCTCTCGCCTGAGGAGCGTCAATACCGGTTAGCTCACGGATTGTGCTTGCACTGGTATGGCTGGTCATGTTCTTGGGACCTGTCCTGTATGTCCTGTAAGACCCCTCGTTCTCTCCCTGTGACTCGGACACAGGTTGGACTCACTTCGCTTTCTCTGTGCGATGGACAGCAGTTTCACGTCCTCAGGTCACTCACCGCACAGCACCACTCAGACTCCAGACTTGTTTCCAGTCAGGCTACCGAGGTGCTCTCCAAAGCGCCATCCAAGCCAGATGTGTCCCGGAACCCCAGCTCGTCGTCCAAGCTACCGCCTCCAAGATTGCCTTCAAAGCCGGTGTCTCCCCAGAACCCCATGATGCCATCCAAGCCACAGCAGCCAAGCTCTCTCAGCTCCTCCAACGAGCCTCCTCCTCCCCTCGTCTTCGCCCATCCGTCCATCAGAGTGCGAAGGATCCTCAACATCAGACGGCACGGTCGTGGTTTCCAATACCTGGTCAGCCATTCCACTTTTATTTTGGTCCCTTGAGTCCTGTTTTGCTTTCTCCCCCCTTTCTTCCTGTTCCTGTGGCACACGGCTGGAGCCAATCAACCCCTGATCATCTAAAAATAAGAACACCTGGTGTCCAGCAACGTGTGCCAGATCGACTTCATCTGCTTTGTTTGTTTGTTTGTTCGTTCTTCCTTCCTTCTCTGCCGTCGTACATTTATCCGTTGTTTAACTTATCTTCTGTTTAACTATTTCTAAACCCTGGTGTTCTGAGTTTTTGTAGTTCGACTTCCTTTGTTCTCCCTGCTCCATGTGGCTTCTTGGTTTTCGCTCTGTATCTGTTAATCCCTACTCGTGCGTTCGCTTTGACGACCTCGATAGTTTACTTTGTCCTATTGTTCATTGTGTGTTTGCTCTCCTGTTACAGACTCTTCTTGCATTCTCTCTCCCGGTTCGGTGACGCTTTTCGTTTGGACTCATTCCGTTGTGGACTCTTCCCAGTTTGGGCAACGCTCTGGATTTGTTTTGTTTTTCTTCTCCCGGTTCGGTGATGCATTTTGTTATATATTTTTTTTGTATCTTGTCATTAAATAATTGTATTAACTTGCTCCTGCCTCTTGTGACTCTTTCAACACTGCACTTGGGTCCCACTCCGCATCTTGATTCATAACAGGTTCGCTCCACCCCCCTACTGTTGACCCTTCTTCTTTACATTACTTTCACATTGAGACACTTCATCCTCTCACAATAGTCCACGTTGTCGGTCATGGTTGGACCAAAATAGGTCCTTCATTTACATGAACCTCTTCTTCTTCAACAAACGTTGACAAATCCTTCATTATTCACTGATATTGCTGCTACTTCCACTGCTTCAGTGCACAGTGCGCCTGTCTTTGGTACTGTCAGTAATGTCAAAAGAGGGCATCAGCATTTGATCCACATATGAGATTGAAGATGCTTTTTACGCATGTTTTATGTAGTATATGGATACACAATTCTATGTTTTATTTATTTTTGTACACATGAATTGAAAACACAGTCTGTCAGTGGCATGTCAGTGACACTTTAAGCAAAGTCAAGTTTTTCATTATTAAACTTAACACAACCAGTCCGATCGTCTTTCATGAAATGCCCACTTATGACTTCGGCAGTCGTGACCCCATACGACCACTTATATGCACAGACACTCACGTAGTTAAGTGCATGAGAGGTTTTTATGTACGTTAGGAAGGATTTCACTGGGGTGAGTTTCATGTAAAACAGGTTTCAAGTGTATAAGGGAGCTTATCAAAGATGAGTCAGAGGGTTTTAATGTTTGTGTGAGATTTACAGCCCCATAGTAGAGGCCCTCAGTTGGGCATGTGAAACGGATGGATGGATGCAGGACATCGGATGGGGGCATGAACTATTGATCTTCATGAAGACAAGAAATGAAATGTTGTTGATTTTGTCACCAAATGACATATATTCCCTTACATGTGAGATGTCATTTCTCTTCAGTTTAAACGTGAGCACAAACTTGTGTGTAAAACATGTTTCCACTTTCTGTATTTCCTTGTTTTGATTTGGCGTTTCATAGACTGACTGATGCTGTGGTCAGTATACTCAACGTGAAAAGCAATGTCACATGAAAAACATTTGCAGTGCAATCGTTGTAAAAGCTGGCAAAGCAATAGCTACTAGAGTCTTCCATTTAGAGTCAGTAAAGACGCAGGGAGTGTTACACTTAAAATCTGGCTGACAATAGACAAACCCATAACTGCCATCCAAGTCATTCATAAATCCAGTTTCCACACCTTAGTTTTAATATGTTCACTACATTATGTGAAAGGTCAGTTTTGTGTTGAGGGCTGGATCATTTGTCACGTCACGACTACGTCATGTGAATGAAGGTCTGAAATGTTAACTGTTTGCCGTGGGAAACCTACACTTGTAAATTTGAAAACGTGACTTCAATCAAAGAATCAATTATGAATGGCTGAGTTACATAATCAGGACATGTGCTATTATAATAACTGTTTACTCGACCGCAACACCTAGTTTTACAACGACTGACAACATGTTCCCATTGTGAAGATCAAACTTTCTTTCATTTCTTTGAGAAAAAAATATTTAACACGTGCATTGATGTCAAGTATCACAAGTTTATAAAGTATCTGTACAGATTTTGTCTGTCTCCAGTCGATGCAGCAGGTTGTCAAGGTAGGCTCTGACACTGGTGGCATAGTCCCACAGTGTATCTCAGCGTCAGGAAAGACTGAATGAAAACCAATTTATATTCACTTACTGATTGATTTGTCTGTCAGTCCTTGCATTCGATGGCTCAGTCCACGGCTGATGTGATCACTTATTCACTGCACAGTCGTGTTGTGGCCGCCAAAGTTGTTGCCTACAAATCTTAGGAGGCTTACGTTGGAGTTAGCATGGGATGGGATAAGTGGGCAAAGGTGTGAGTACTATATATAAGTTCTATATTTTTATAAAGATGGCTACCGTTCATTCATGTGATCACAATACTGGAACAGTTTGTTTGCTGTTTATCACTTGATTTCAGGATACTTGAAGTGTTTCGTGTTCACTGCTGTTCTTTTCAAAAGAACTATGTCATTAAATACATTTACAGAAGTTATGCCTTTAAGGAAAGGGGACATGTTGTTGAACTGAGGAGACACTACAAAACCCTACATTGCAATGTGCTGTACATACATTATGTAATGTAAGTATTGCAGTAAAGAAAAAGTGTGACACAAAAAGTGATTGAAGCACAGAGAAGTTCTCTGGGTAATTGCTTTCCAAAACTAGAGAATACCACCCTGTGGGAAAACAAGTGTGAAGGAAATAAGATGCTGGAGATGGATGAAAGATCTTTTCTCATGGTATGGACAGGAAGAAAAATGGTGCTGTGAAGAGTGTTGTGGAAGAGACGAGGGAGTCAGACAGGATGATGAGCGTCGTGGTAGATGTCAATGGAATCATTATGAACATTGTTGGATGTTCATAACACAGGTCAGGTGCCAGCAGGAGGCGAAAAAATGACTTCCAGTGTAAACTAGATGGGAAATAATAGGAGTCTCTCAGGACAAAGTAGTTTCATTTGACAGACGACTAATGGTTCACTATGACCTTAGCAAAAAAAAAAAAGAAAAAAAAAAGCAGATTAGTGTAGAAACATGGGAGCATGGCAGGAAAGGGTAGAGAGTTAGCTGATATGATGCTGAGAAAAATGTTAAACATATTAGGTGTGCAGGAAACCAAGTGGAGTGCTGAGGATCTCAGTAGGAGAAAGGAATTCTGGAAGAAATTGGGTCAAGTAATGGAGAGAATCCCCTGTGGGAGAGAATAGTGACAGGGCAGACATCAATGGTCACGTAGGTGAAGGAAACAGAGCAAGTGCTGGGCGGGTATGGAGTCAGGAATTCAGAGGGCCAGGTGGTGGTAGATGTTGCTAAGAGGATGGTGATGGAGGTGGTGAACACGTACTTCCAGAAGATACAGGGAAGCTTATAAGTGTGGAAGGAGGGGCTCACAGTTTTTTTTGTTTGAGTTTTGTCAGGCAGCATAAGGCCTGTGATAGGAAGAATGAGGCGTGTGACCAGGGAAAGGGAGACAGTGAAGGCAGATGCCAAGATTAAATGGTGGAATTTGATGCATGAGGAGTGTCATTCAGAGTCAACAGAGACTCTGGATGGTCAGTAAGAAGTACCAGAGGAATAGGGAAGTACTGCAGTCATAAGGGAAACTGCAAAGAAAGTGTTGCCCTCAACTCATACTAACATTTGTTTATTGTGTTATTTGTTCATGTATTGTGTGCCTCGCATATATTTAATGCAAGTCTATCAGTTGACTCACACCTAGTCCATGTGGTCCATTCACAAAGCTGAAGGTGGCACCTCTGACTCTTGTCCTTCCAAGTCTGATATTGACTAGGAGGGGCAAGATATAAAAATATATATCAGAGGGACTTGAGGAGATGTTTTAAGACAATGTTTGAGGCGAGACTCAGATGGTTTGGACACTTCGGGTGAATGGACGGGGAACATGCTGGACAAAGAATGTTGGAAATGGAGGTACCAGGAAACAGATAAAGTGAAAACAATCACTGAGGTTAATGGATGTGATAAAGGAGGACATGAAGAGGAGAGGTGTGACTCGAGAAGGTGCACAAGATAGGCTAAAGTGGAGGAAATTGATGTGCTGTGACGACTCCTAATGGGAAGAAGAAGATGAACGCCATCAGCTGCCGCTACCTCCAACACAAGTAACCGTCCTGGGTGATGCTTGGTAGAGCAGAATAGAAACAGGATGTAGACCAACAAACTACAACCAATATAAAAGCAAGACAGTTGTCAACACCCGCCAGGGTGTTTGTAGTTATAAAACCTAATTTCTGTTCTCAGACTTAGGAAAGAACCAGAGCGTCAATATTGCAGAGTTGATTGATGTCTTTGTTTATTTTTGTTTATTCTAGGTCAGATTGTCACCAAGCTCTTCCCAAACCATACACAAGTATACTTGCATAACTCTGGCAGTGATGAAGTGTAAATTTATGAAGCAGATGCATTTGTCTGACAGATGTGAACTGGTCTCAGAGTCCAGGGTGAGTCTGTGTTGCAAAACATGAAGCACATTGACTCCAAGTTATGACATCTGTTGCACATCAGTGGAGTTTTAGATTAAACAAGATCTGCCTGCATATCTGCTGAAATCAACGGCACTCAGATAACTGTAGCATCAATCGCAGGGGAAAGAGAGAAATTCAATGATGAACAGAGAAAGCCAGATGTGTCTGCCTCCTCGTCCTGCTCTGCAGTAAAATGGCACAGAAAAGAGGAGAAGCAGCTTGTGTCCGGGGAGAGCAGCCCCAGGCTGGAGAAACAGAGCCCAGGGGTTTATTTGCTGTTGACATTAAACCCAATGTGTGTGCTTGGCTCAGTGCAAGCAGATGGCGTGTGGTCCACTTCCTTATGTATTGCATCTTGCTTGACATGCAAGAAGGTTCTGGATGATAAGGAAGGCCTGGATGTGACAATGTCCTTCCCATCTAACTTGTTCCTTTAAAGTGGGGGTCACAAACATCCTGCCCATGGGCACCATGAAGGCCAGCAAGCTGCTTCTGATCACTGTTTCAGATGAACGTCATTCGCAATAATACATGATCAAAAGGCTGGTGACCATTGGTCTTGAATGATATTTCTAAGTCCTCTCCACACCTTACGAAGAATATCAGTCACTAGCACCTGGCAAACGTGTGCATGTGTAACTAGTGTACCTTGTGTTGCCTTTTATGGTGGTGAGAACTTCCATCAAACACATTAATAGGTCAACCTCTAGTTTTCACTCGGTTGTTGTTGTTTGCTTGTTTTGTTTTCAGAAAGTTGAATAACATTTGGTTTTCTAAGTACTTTTGAAGCTTGGTTTCCCAATGAAACTGGTTTATACGCATTCAGTTTGTGTTGAGCAAGATAAAGTTTGGTATCTCATCATTATCTCATCATTGATCATTTGATATGGTCTTCCCTGATTGGACTGTAAATCCAAGATCATCCAGTTTCTCCTCCATGTCCCAGCGCCAGCTTCTCCCATCCTCATTTCTCTGTCCATAATTTAATTTCCTCTTCCACCCTGTGCTGCGTTCCCCTTCCTGGCTAACACTTTCATCACCACTAGATCTTATCTGAGTGCAGATAATAATAACAATAACAATAACAAAACTCGAACAGCCCATGAACCTACTTAAGTGTAATTCCATTTTTACTTCCACAGTTGAGTGTCTGCCACATTGGGTAATACATAACTTGACATGCTCTGCATTTGCACTTTTCCTCCATGAAAGGGTGCTGTTCCCTCTGAGTCTGTGATGAAACCACATAGACTCTCTTTACCAGGTTGACTTCTTCCCATGCTTTCCTACATCTTTTGCAGTTACTGCTGTATTTTTTTCTCTGTGTGGACTTCTGCACATCTTGGTCTTGGAAACCTTTTTGCTGAGCAGGCCTGCGCTTTTATGGTGTGCACAGCTGTGACCTCCTTCTGCAGTTCTTACGCCTGTGCTCGCGTGATCTCTGCCGGTCGGCGCATCTGCACTGCCTTGTCCAAGTTTAAGTTTTTTTTTCCCTCAGCAGCCTTTCACTTAAAGCATTGCCTGGTATCCCTGTGACATTTTGTCCTTAATCAACTGGTCTTTTTACTCAGCGAATTCACATGGTTTGGCCAGCTCTGCATAATATTGATCAAAACTTATTCCATGTTTCTGATCACAGATGAAATACTTGCACCTCTTATACGTGACATTTGTGCTGCATACAAAGTACTCCTCAAACTTAAACTAAAAGTTTCATCTCACCATCACTTATGTGAGAGCTGTCATTTATTTCCAGAGTCTCCTCATCAATCATGTTGAGGAGGGACGCTTATTCCAAGTATGTATGGAATCTTAGTTTCAACCACTTCCAATTTTCTGAAAGAAACTGTGTCGATGACGGTGGAGCGAGAAAAAAAAATATCCATAGCAATGCTCTATTCAGGTGATTAGCTGAGTAGAGTTCTTTTTTTTTCGGTCACCGCCAATTCTCTCTCTATCCTTGAGATAGCGAGAAGCCTCTTCTGAATCGATGTTATGTACGAGTGCCATGATCCATGTCTGTACTTTTATTTTGTTGTTTCCCGGTTGTTGTTTTTCTCTTTCCTGTTTTGGGTTTCTCACCCCTCCCCAGGTGTTTCAGACACACAGCTGTGGCCATTTCCCCTAATCAACTTTCCCTTCTTCTACTCCCTGGTTCCAGTCTCCTGTGCCAGATGGTTGCTTCCCTTCTTCCGGTAAAGTTCTCCCTATCGGGTTATTGGTCCTGTGTTTGTTAGTATTTGGATTGTGCATGCATGCTATTATTCTGCCCTTCTTCGTTTATTTTTTGTTTTGAGTTTTTCTTCTGCTGCTTGGCTTTGTTCACTCTCACTTTGCTCTCTCTGGTTTTGTGTGTGTGTGTGTGTGTGTGTGTGTGTGTGTGTGTGTGTGTGTGTGTGTGTGTGTGTGTGTGTGTGTGTGTGTGTGTGTGTGTGTGTGTGTGTGTGTGTGTGTGTGTGTGTGTGTGTGTGTGTGTGTGTCCACCACACAGTGTTCTTCGAGTATTGTGAATTTTTTTTTTTGTTCTACCTGTTCTTGAGGCTTGACTTTGATTCGCCTATTTCTGTTTTCAGGCTTTTTCCCTGTGTCTGCGTGTTTATCTGCCCACTCCAGGTTTTGGTAGCAACACCATTGTTTCCTTGATTATTGCTCGTGTTTGATTTTTGTTTATTGTATATTCAAATATTGTATTCCTTACTTATTGTTTTGAGTTTTCTGTTTTCCTGCAAACTGTCTAGCACTTGGTTCTGGTCCCCTGAGCCACCATGACAATAAGGAGTCATTGAATACAATGTAATGTGATTCTGGTGGCTCTACTGAACAGTTTGAGGAAGGCATCTTGTACCACATCATCACGATTACCTCAACATCATGTAGCCCCCAAGGTACTAATCATATTTTTATCACCACAGTTTTGACTTTAAAGTCGTGGATGTTCATTGGTCAGCCAAGTATTGTATGCCAATAATGACGACCATTAAAACTTCAGAAAGTTAATTACTACTACTGCGGTGTGTCATCGTGTGGTTGCTTTTGGGTACTGTTTGGGCTTGCTCACCTATTAATCACAGTATGTCTTGCAATTTATGTGAAGAGGCTTCAATAAGCGATTTATAATTGTGGCAACCACATCCTGACACATTCAGAAACGGTTCAGTGGATGCTTGAATCAGTGATGAATAAAAGAATTGAAGACCACAGCTCTCCATAGCTGTGATCTTTTTGTGTGAAGACTTCGACTATGCTGTGGAGAAAAGACACAAAAGTCAGAGGAACTCTGACACTGGGACACGACAAACATGGACATGACAGGACTCAGATGAAATAAAGTTCTGCTGCCATTCAGCTGAGAGGTGCTGATTACACAGGTGGAAGACACAGGAGGGCTCTAAGGTCCACCAGCAACAGGATACGGGTGAGCCACGACAGAAGGCAGGAAGCATGAACTTGAACTTTATAGAACGCAACAGCTGTGCAACAGTTCAGTGTGTCCCTTCTATCAAAGCTGGAATTGCTTTCTCCCCAATGGACCAAAGTGTTTTCAGATCAGATATGTACTTGCAAGTGGTCTCAAATCGGACACACAGGTTTCTCTTCCACAAACATGGAATATAGATCAAATATGTTGAACTCACCCGCGTAATCATTGCAATATGACTCTGCATATTTGGATTTCAAACTTTTCCTCACTTGACAAGCCATTATTTATGGCTTGTCGATAAGCCCCACCAACGTTCATTCTTTTCCACTCAGTCCCTCACATGAGTGTTTGACGTCCAGGCATCATCTCTAGCATTTTGATGTGTTGCAGCTAAAGGCATCTCTAAATGTGTGTGTCTGGCTTCCAAAGGCAGAAGTTTGGTAACATACTTTGTGCAGAATCAGATAAATATGTATATATATATATATATATATATATTTTTTTTTTTTTTTTTTTTTTTTTTATTTAATAGGTTAAAGATTCAATAAAAAAAAACAGCCAAGGTATTTTTGCATACATTTTCTCATATTTACATTGATAGACTTCTGGTTCCATTTGAGTCTGAATGGGAGTGCCTTTGTTGAGTTCTACTTATCGACTGCTATACTAAAGAGTGTTCAGAGGCTTTGACCATGGTGATCACTCCATTAGCTTTTAAATGGTCCAGTATAGTTCCAGCCCTCAGGCAAGTTCTATATTTACACTGATAGATGTCAAAGCACGCACCTTCACAGTGTACACAAACTGGCTGACCTTAACCAAGTAACTGAAATGATTTTTAATTGAGCCCATGTGCCATTTACAGGAAAGGAAATATAAATGCAACATTGACCCTGAACGCATGTTTGTACTCTTAGACAATGATAATGTATAAAGCATGCATGGAACTTTGTGTTTGTGATTTGGTAATGGGAACAGTGGGAGGAGAACATTGCAATGAAATACTTATTTATATTTACAGTGCCACCATGAAGTTGGTGTGTCTGTATGTTACTGCTGTTTAAGGTGTAGTGCTTCCGTGAAATCTTATGTGCAGTCCATGAGTTCCTTTTATGAAACATCTATTGGACTTCCACAAGGTTTTTCCACGTTTGCTGTGTGTTTAGCTTATTAAAGTCCACGTTTGTGTTACTTTCGTTGGATATTGTACTGTTGTGTCTTGTATGATCTGCCTGTGTGTGCGGCATGAGACAATGTGCATGCACGTTTGTCAGTGCTATGTAGCACAGACCAACATGTACTTTTGTGTTGGGCTGTGTGGACAGTGGCTCAGCCCCTGGTGCTGCTGGCTTTCATCCTTCCTTCTTCGTCTAGCTCAGCTGACTCCACGCAACAGGAGTGGGTTTCACTCCTGGTAGGGCTTCCCCTCCACTTCCTCCAGCAGCAACCGCGGGGTCCTGGTAAGCTCGGCCCCAACATTTTTTTTTTTAAATCAAAATCTGTATATTTGTCTGTCGGGTGTCCCTGACCCTATGTGTCCTCATTTTCTGTTGAGATTACGTAGGTGGTGTTGTTAAACTTGGAAAAAATAGTTTCCCAACACACTTTCACTACAAGTGATGTGGCACAGTGTTCGGAGCATAACGCAGAAGAACCCAAGGCGAGTTGCTTTTAAATGAATTGCATTTTACCATAAGCTAAGTTTTTCAGTCGTGGAAGTTTTGTTTAATTGTATGCTGTGTTTTTATACTTACAGTTTTCAGCTCCAATAATGTAAAAAAAAATTTTTTCATTTTTGACAGTGGAGTGGAAAACATTTGGAATTCTTTTTTTTTTTAAAGAATACAACAACACAGAAAAAATTCCCAGCAAAAGGGCCACTTCTCTCCCGTCTGGCACTGTGACAGCCTGATCTTGCTCATCATCCGGGCCCTGGTCGAACGTGCCCAACCCTCCTTCAAGAAAACATGACATGGTTAAACAAACCCAATTTTCTATTGACGTGAAACTATTCACTGAGTATCTGCACTGGTATAGACTGAAAGTACACCACTTCATGAACACATCCATGGAGTTGTGTATTATGTTTTTGATATTGCTAGTATGAGTATAAAGTGTGTGATTTCATTGTGCCTTTCTTTAAATTTACTTAGAGGTTGGAATGGATCTATGTTTGAAGAAATAAAATCCACAATAAATAGGCTTATTTCATTATTCAATAATAAAAACAGCTTTATATATCATAGTGCACATACAGTATAATGTGGATACATCTTTGTAGCTACTGGGCTGTTTAAGGTTAATGATGCACTATAAACATGAAATTCTGTAGTCATAGCATTTACACATTTTTATACATCAGTTATCAAACTTTTCATTGTCAGGACACGCTTTTCAAGGTTAACATCTGTCTTGCCACATTTTGAGTTCAAAAGTACAGTAGAGAAAACTCAACTCCTCAAAGAGCTCTATTCTGCTGTGAATGATGGCTGTTGAAGTGCAGATGATGGTGTGATCTTGGTGGAGTGCCTCCTAGCGGACGGAACGCTAGTGTGGAATCATGTCAACCATCATCATGGAGGATCATCAGCGGCCTTGAACACATTTTCTTTGTTGTTGTACTCATATGTTTACAGCGGAAAGAACACCCCATGTGGTATTTACATCACACAGGGATAAAGGCAGAACGTCATCCAAATGGAAATCTTTTGTACAGGAACATTCATAAAGGTTGTGATGAGTTTCCCCTGCAGTAAATCTGCAAGTGTGGAAACCAGTACACATACGAGCATTACCAGTCTTCTCCTTTCACCGTTGTAAAAGGCCCACGTCTCCCACAAGGAGAACATTTCGTAACGTCAACAGTGAGATGAAGCCTGTCAGTGTTGTCCTCTATAAAAATTACACAAATGGAGTGGTGTAATGCAAGCCGCATGTCAGCGGAGTTGTTTTGGAAGCAGACCGGGGGTGTGAACTCTGATGTTGGTAAACATGCCAGACCTACTGGCAAGCAGAGGAACCTGGCCTGATGAGGCTCCCTGGCTGCGATGAGGTGATGAGTTGTGTAATCACTGATGGGTTGTGTTACTGGAATTGTCTAAGACGGATTTGTATCATTTTCTATAGTGATGAAGAATGCATATATTTAGGGGTTAGGGTTTCACCTTCACTCACTCACTCCCACGCACCTTCAAAGAATAAAGTGCTTATTACCACATGTGTAGCACTGTTCATACCAACGTCCTGCACAATTCAGCGAACAACACTTAGAAATCAGGTATAAAACTGATAATAGAGTCGCAAGATATCCCATTTCTCCCACTTATCCCTATCCTTTTGTCTTCCCCTTAGCCCTCAAAATCAAGTATCAAGAGGTAGGGGTAAAATACTCCACTAAGAAATGGGACATTGCTGCTGACTGAATGCTACGTTGGCAGAAGTGACGGTGAAGAAGAGTACTCAACTGATATTTCTGATAAATGTCGTACATACAAACATTTCAATTACATTTAAATAAGGTACACAGATTAACTATTAACACAGCTGTAAATAAGAATGCAAAGATACAAAGAACAAAACTTATGTGCAAAAAAATAAATGTCGACAACCCTGTGGAAGGTAGGACTGTTTATCATCAAGGACTATCTGCCTTTTTTTTTGCATGCCCCTATTTTTTATGTGAAAAAAGAGAATCACCACTGACACTAGAGCTAAAGCTAATGCTCTAACGTATGCATTGCTATTCGGCACCTATGGTGATCATGGAGGAAACACAAGAAGAAACTATTGGGTTATGCAATACAAAACATGAAAGTTGTGTTTTTTATGTTTCAGTATTTGTATGTATCCCTACCCCTCGATCCAATGGAGAATTGGGACACCCCTTGCTCTCACTGGCACATGTAACAGACAAGGGTGTAAGGGAAAGAATTTGAATGCAGACCCAAAGTCTTCAACACAAAAGGTTTACAGAACAGGCTCTACCAGAATCGAAGATGTACAAAGTAAAAAAAAATTAGGCAACACTATAAAGCCTGAACCACTGAATAATTCCACTCCTTGGAAACTGAGGTCTTTGTCAGTACTCCAGGGAGCGATAACCTACAATCCTACAATTGGTTGAGCAGACCCATTACCTGATCTGCGCCACCATTGGACTACAATTGTACCATGCTTTCTTTGAACACTGCTCACAGCTGTTTTCCAGTAACATCCACCTCAATTAGCTCTGATGTATTTTATATATGTCAAAGTCATAAAATAAATTCTGACAAATCGGGGTCAATTATCAGATTGTACCGGGCGAATAGCTTATACCTTTCGCACTGTACTGTGTTCATCCCCCACAATTTGGGTTTTGGGTGGTGAAGTCTGAGTCCACCAGTAAGCCTGTGTCATGGCACACTTTAGCGTCATGGGACTTTTGCTGGAAACAATTCCGGAAATCTGACGTTGAACTTGATGAGTCGAACAGTTCTGTTTGTACCCAAGATTATGACTAAAACATTTCTCACAGCACCACAGATCAAAATAAATATTTCCTGTCCAAAGGAATGGTAAAACGGCGACATTTTGTTGACATGGATTGGAAACCTGTGGCTATGGTGAAATACACATACAAAGCCTCAATGCTGTTGGAGTTTCTGTTAACATTATTTCTTTGCGAGGACCAGAAATGGATGACTTCAGTGACTGACAACAGTTTTTGTCCATCATGGAATAATAGCATGTTTCATTTTAAAATGCTGCCCTCATATCATCTCCAGTTGTTGAGCTATTCTAGACTATTAGAAAGACATTAGTGTGTGACCGAGACGCATGTTGGCTTTCATCACATAATATGATGATGAGGAGTGTGTTATTCTTCTCTCTGACTCTTAACCAAAGAAATTTGTCACCAAATCCGGATCCCAGACGCTGATGCCATAAGAACCACAAAATTCTGCATCAGTCCCTGCTGAAAATGCTCATGGACCCTGGCAATAAGCAGTGTGAGGTTTGGCTTACGTCTTTACCCTACAACATAATTTCATCACAGACGACAAAAGTGAATACCAAATCTCATATCTATTTCCCTTATAGAATGAAACTTGAGCTGAGTTTGACTGACATGGGACTTGCTGCTTTTTCCTGCATTTTTGTAAGAAATGTTTTGCATTTTAAGAGTAAACTTAACGGCTGAGTTTTCATTTTGTGAGCAAAAAAAATGCATTTTTGGAAATGTATTTTCCATATTCTACCATACTTGATGCAGACGAGTGGGTCACTCGATCATGATAATTGGGTCTAACGCCACCTCCATCTTCTGCTCTGGCTCCACTGCAGTGAATACTGGGTGTCCCTAACACCTCTGGACCTCAAGCCATGACATTTTTAACATCATGCCAAAGGTCAGAGTTCACTAGGGGTCATGCGTGTGGTATTGTCCTACATCTGTCTCCAGGTAGCAGGCTGGCTTTGCTTTTCTACATTGTGAGTTGAAGGCAGCTCTATGGATGAAAGATGTTGTGTCATGGGCTAGTCACTAGTGGATGAAAGAAAATATAAAAGGGTGATGCAAGGGAGGAGTTTGGGGATTTAATAGGGTTCATTTTGCAAACAAACTGTTTTAAGGGTGTGGTCAATACATCAGTCAACATGCCAGGTCATCAATCAAGACAGTCCCAGTCAATGTTGATCCAGTGGTCAGCGCGCCAATTGATCACGCTAACCTGCTGAACGTCCTTCCCATCTCTACCTCTCTGCCTTACAATCCTGTACAAATCTCTTTCCCACTCCTTACTGTCCAGCACCTTTGTCTTATGCTGGGCCTCCGTGTACTCCTGTCTACTCTCTTCTGTTGTCTCTACGTACCACGTTTTCTTAGCTAACCTCTTCCTCTGTACACACTCCTGCACTTCTTCGTTCCACCTCCAAGTCTCCTTATCCACTTTTCTTCCAGATGACACACCAAGAATCATTCTACCTGTCTCCGTGATCACCTCAGCCGTAGTTGTCCAGTCATCTGGAAGTCCTTCTTGGCCATCCAAGCCCGCTTCAATCCCTCCCTGAAAGCAACACAAGACTCTTCCTCTTTCAGCTTCCACCACTTTGTCTTCTTCTCTACCCTTGCCCTCTTCATCTTCCTCACCACCATGGTCATCCAGCACACCACCAGCCATTTCCATCCTTTTTTCCTGCACTAACATGTCCGATGAAGTCTGCCCCAATGACCCCTCTCACACCTCTGGGAATACTCTCCTATGGTTCATCTAATTCACTCCAGAAGGTCTCCTTCTCCTTAAGGTCACACCCCACCTGTGGGACATAAGCACTAACTACATTGAAGATGACCCTTTCAATTTCTAACTTGAGACTGATCACTCTGTCTGATTCTCATTTAACTTCTCGAACATTTCTGACAAACTCCTTCAAGACAACTCCCACTCCATTCCTCTTGCCAGCAACACCATAATAAAATAGTTTGAACCCTGCTCCTAAGCTTCTAGACTTGCTACCTTTCCACTTGGTCTTCTGAACACATAGAACATCCACCTTCCTCCTCTGCATCATGTCAGCCAACTCTCTAGCTTTTTCCCGTCATAGTTCAGAGTCCCTACTCTCAATCTTAATCTCTTGTCTTGCCTCTTCTCCCTCTATTTTTGTCTTGGACCTACTGTAGTACAATTTCCATCAGCACCCTGCTGGTTAACAGCACCGATGGCGGTCATTGTTAACCCAGCCCTCGATTTATCCGGTATGAGATACATTTGTCTGATCCGCATCTTTTCAGCGTAGTATAATATTTTATTTTTTTACGTATTTTTAATTTCAGCACTATGTCCCCATTTTTAAACACAGATGTTAGAACTTCCACTTCCACATGGGAGTGTTAACAAATTGATGGAGGATTTGTGTAGAGTGGGGCTGCAACTAACAATTGTTTTTGTTGTTGACTAATCTATTTATTATTTTTTCGATTAGTCAACTAATTGCCTTGGACCTATTTTGAATTTCTGTTTAACCTAAAGTTGCTTAAATCATCTCACTGTGATACTCCAACACCATACATTATTAAACTAGTATATTAAAATAATGATAATGCTCTAGTTCGAAGGTCTTTATTGGTCCTTGAGAACAATTTAAAATCATCAAAGTTCATATATGTATCTCATATCAAATATCTGATCAACATCCATATCAAAAGCACAGATTTTGACGTCGACAAATTTTTGTTTGTCGACGTTATCGATGACTTCAACTAATTGTTGCAACCCAAGTGTTCCCAAATACGAAATTCCCCATTCTTTTTTTTTCTGTGTCAACTTAAACTGTAGTTATTATTCTCATATTTTAATTTGGGTTCACTCTTTCCATTTCACCAGATTTACACTTGATTTTTGGTTATTATTAGCTGCAGAGTTTCATGGAGTGTTCTAGTGGTGCTTTTCCCTGTCAGAGAAAAGTGCCCTCCCTTTTTTTTCGTCATTCAATTCAAAAGAATTTAGATTGTATCAGTGAAGAACCCGACCCAGCAACAACAGCAATCATTATTTGGTTGTCTTTTTTTTCTGGCTCGAGCTCCAGCCGTCCAAAATGTCTGTACACATGCCTCTTCTCCAGAGTCACAAGCTCCAGGGGAAAGGAGGTTTGAAACAAATCATAATTCTATCCAAGTCCATGATACTGAGCATGAACCAATGTTTTAGAAGCTGTGTTGTGCAAGGGGATGTTGGTGCGCAGATGGTGGTCCAGCAGTCCAGCGCTGAGGTGTGTCAGCTCGGTTTGTTCTTTTAGATATGCTGTCACTGTTGCATACGCACAAAGACCGGTCCAGCTGTGCTTTGCTCCCAGCGGCCTATAGCCACCATGAGCAGATCATCCAAAGGCTCTGGGTGGACCCAGATGTTCCAGACTGAAGGAGTTTGACAGAAAACCTCATTGGCTGACACAACCCTGTTCTGCAAGATCCATCAGTTAAGAACACGACTGTCCCAATACTTTCCATCCCGGACGTTATGTAACCAATGCAAGTCAGCTGTGAACATATATCTGCTGGATGATGGTGCCTGACTCCTCAGCCGGGGAAGCAATCTCAGCGTAGCATTACACTGGACTCGTATATAGCTATATTGATTGATTTGTTTCAGTGATTATACTGTGTGTTGTGTTTCATAAAGTCCAGTTTTCTGGTTTGTAGCTGCAGCAGATGACGGCATCAAAAGAATTATAAATGCGATAGAAATAGAGATCCAAACCGACCAAATGGACAACAACAATAATAAGAGTTTTATAGATATTTTTTCTGGGTGGAGGACCTGCCCAATGAAATGTTTGTGAACGTCCAGGAACATAAACAGGAGATTTTGTCACCTTAGTCACATGATTTATTTCAGCGATTTGCTTGATTTATGAATTCATAATTTTTGCTTTTTTTTTTGTTTTTTTGTTTTTCACTTTTCACTTTTGTAACTGGAAACTGACCAGACAACAGACCTCTGAAATCACATCAATTCTCAATTAGCCCTCTTTTGGATTTTCTCTTTTTACATACAAACAGGCTTTTCACACTGCAGACCACTGCGCCACTGGTGATGTTTTGTTTTATTTATCTTTCTACTCACCTGGAAGCAGCACGTGCAAGACGTCATAAGCCGGGCAACACCAGGGTCGCGAGCCCAACACACTCAAACGAACATCAGCTGATCCACTTATTTCCCTGTCAGTTCCAAACACAAGGAGTCATCATCTGCCAGAAGTCTGCTCAGATATCAAGTGATGATGGACCTCTGCCATGGCTTGAACAGTGTGTGGAGTTATACACGTTTCACAGCCAGAAGTAAACATGCAGTTCAGCTTTCCTGATGAACATAGCTGTGCAGCAGCTATATAATCAGATGATGATCAGCTTTATTACCATGAAAACATGTGAATAATAAAACGCAACACAGTTTCAGACATGTAGCACTGATGAGGGACGAGGTGAAGCTCTCCAGGCACAGTCAAGTTCACGGCCCAAACCCGGCTTGTTTGTGTTCACAAATCAGACTTTTGAGTCAAACAGACTTTGTCTCCAAACTTAGACCCTTTATGCAGCAGTGGGCCATCCAGGACAAGGCCTTCCCTGCTGTACAAAACCTGCCTAGGCCTTCAGAATTCAGAAATGGACGTCTGAGCACTCATCCAATCAGATCACGAGTTGGAATCAGTGAGCCTTCTCACAGGCCACACGCAACATGTAGGTGTCCAGTCATCGGATGCTGACTTGTGACAGCCACAACAGCATCACATCCTGGATACCCTGACGAGACTGGATTAACTGCTACTTTTTCCCTCTTTCTCTGAACCTAATACAGCTTTATTGATTTTAAAATAGGCCAGAAAATTGTCTGTTTTGTAGTTGATGCAATTCCCAGTAGTGAATAAGCGGACACTACTTCTGTACTGGAATAAATTGTGCGAGGCATTTTTAGAAGTTTGAGACGATAACACATCACTGGATACGTAAGAGTGAAATGGACGGCCTGCCACAGTTACACAATTAAACACATGGATTGAAACACATTCACATGCAGTGATTTCCCAGCTTGAGATCAGCATTAGGAATCTAGCCGTACCTTGGCTGGTGGCTACAGTATTACTAAACGATGACTATGCATGAAAAGCAGGTCAAAATAAAACAGATGCTTTGGTTTTTTTTACATTATTTTCCAGTTGTCAGATGAATCACAGGGAGATGAACCATGGATTATGGCACGTAACTGCTAGAAAAAGTGAAACACAGGAGTGAATCAAAGACATGAGTCCTGAAGAAAGTCAAGCATTACGCAAGATCAACCTTAATTCACTGACACACTCTTAGCCCCCAGGGCTTTCTACAATATCAGTCCAGTCACGCTCCCACTTACGATGTCAGCCAGACAAAGTAAACACACACTCACTCAGCAGCTCACTAATATCAATCATGGTCTGGCCACTGAGACATGAAGAGGAAGTTACAGTAGTTGTGAGGCAGTCACAACTGGTTACTGAAAGACTTTCTGCGGATTCAACAACAACAATGTGACAGTCCAACCTGACTGTGACCTCTGTGGCTCTTGTGAGGTCAATTTACATGATCTGATTGTGGCCAGAGATACAGTACGTCGAGTCGAAAATGTGGGGCTGGATCTTGATGGTGAACCAAACTGTCCTATCGACTGCTTCCATCAGTGCGCATTAGGAATACATAGAGGAATATATAAGGCTGTCTCGGAGACAGTGAAACAGCAAGTTTTGTTAGATGTGGATTTGTCATATTAGTAACTAGCTACACTAGTTACACCAAGTAAAGGCAGGTTGAGGTCAACAGTCTTTTGTAATGGTTTGAGAGAAGAGCCTCAATATTTTTACCGCGGGGTGAAAAGCACACTGAAATATTGACAAAAGACACAAAAAACCTCAAAACAAATAAAGACAAAGTCAAGTGTTCCTCTTAAGGGATCTGTCCGATGCAGTCTTGTATAGGGTGTATAGTCCCAGGTCAAAAGTGCAGCTTTCGTTAGTTTTGCCGATGCTTTTTTTCGTCCTGTCAGCAAAACTGGAGCGACCAGATGGTTGGACGAGGCTCCACACACTGACCTCTCTACTGACGGAGTCACACCGGTGGAATTCAACCGGCCATTTCCACGCCGAATAATTTTACTTTGGGGAAAATATCTGCCGTAAATCACTCGCTGGAAACAGCTTCAAGATGTTTTTTTTTCATGTCTACATCTGGCTCCACTTAACATAGTGACAGAAATTATATAACGTTCATTTACGTCAGTTCCATGCTGTCTGCAGTGGCATGTATGTATTGATGTATAATCTGTCTCATGGTTTTTGTCGGAACTTGTAACATAAAATGTTCATCTGCCTTCATGTTTAAAACTGACTTAACTAGTGTGTGAATGAGAGATTATTCTATGCATGATGATGAACATAAACATTGTTCTGGTCACCACATATGAAGCAAAGTTCCTGCAATAAGTCATTAAAAAAACTCCATTAGTGACTGCGCAGCACTCCTGATGCGGATTCATCAAACTACTTCCTGTGTGATCACGTAGGAGAGTCATGTCATGAGTGAGAGTGAGGTCGACGTATGAAGAGGGGTGCGTCATCATGACCGTCTACCGTACAAGGGTTTCCGGTTCAGCTGTTCAGAGTTGAACTCTGAATGTTGCTGAGACCATCCCGGTAAAGTGGCTGATTGTATTCAACCCATTGGGCCCGGAGGTTCACTCAGGGTGTGTTTTCTTGGGGATGAATGAAACAACTGATGAGACCGCCATAAATGAACCTGTATAATATTGATATATGTTGGACCTGTGCAGTCCAACGATGAATCTCTGTATAATGTCCTGTAGAACTACATTCTAGTGTTGCTGGTAGGTAGTTTCTGTTTCCCAAGGTCATAGACCTGTGGGTGCTGTCATCACCATATCTTTAATGCAAGGATTAGTATCAAATTAAGTTTCGATTCATTCATGCAACGACGCGCTGTGGGGATGGAGCGCACGTGACGTTGTAGAAACCACTCTGACATGGTGAGTGGTAGGCAGAGGGGTGTGGAGGAGATGAGGGCCTACCTCGCACGTGGCATACAAAATATTAACAGCCATGCCAAAGCTATTCATTCCAGTGACAACAGCTCATATTTCTGTTCACCCCGAAAATGAATAATGTGTGCTGATCAGACTTTTTATTACTGGGACTACGGCATCTGGATATTGTCGTTTGAACTTGACTATACACTCAGTGCAGAGTCTACTGTACACTGCACAGTAGACTGGTCAGTTGAGAAGTCATGTGTAACTTGCTGCTGCATTAGCCCTCGTGTCTGTCTGTGTGTGTGATGAATATACAAACCTGATATCAGCTGTGAAATGCGATGATTTGAATCTGCAAATGTGCAGATGAAGTTTTTATTGTTGGTTTTAGAAAATGGCATTAAGATCACAGTACCCTTAGCTGCATTGTTTCCAGTCAACAATCTTTTTGTGTGAATATTGAACAAATGTAAACAAAGTCAAACCGTTGCATTAAGCTTTGTTCTACCTGCTACTGACAGCATCAGCTCTGTGGTGGAGGGAACAACAGCACAAAGTAAACTGGAAGAAAAAAATGTGTTTACATTTGTTCAAGCAACTTACTTCGATTGAACCATATGCTGATTTTGGACCTCTTTACTAAGGTTGCAAAATTACAGCAAATTTAGAAAAATGGAAACTTTCCATGGAATTAAAGGGAATTCATGGGAATACACGTGGAATTTTTAATCAGAAATTCAAATATTGTGTAGGAAAGTATATTTTCAGATAATCTTGACTAAATCCATGCCAATCCTCTGACAAATGCACAGAGCACAATCCCTACTGGCATGGAAGATTTCAAGATGACTGGAAAACGTTCTTGAGCCTGAAGCACATAGACTATTGAAGGCACAGGTCGGGGTTACGGTAAGGCATGGGATGAGACTCCGAGTTAGTTGGCCTGAATTATTTTTGATTCCCATTAACTTTTGTAATACCCATTTATCCCATAATTCTCATTGTAGTAGAACAGAATATTTTTAATATTTCCAAAATTCCTAAGCTTTATTTCTCGTGGAAATTTTAAGGAAATTGTCCAGAAATTTTAGAGACATTTAACAGAAAAATTTGCCCCTTTATAACACTACTCAAACTAACTATTGATCAATAACCATGGTTGCTGTTCAACAACAGATGAACTGGAAACGTCATTCACTGTTTTAACAACTCACAACGCCACCCCTCACCAAGGAGGTGACGTTACTCAAAAAATCAGTGCTCTCTCGTCTGCTTTTTAGCAGATTTAGCAGCTTTATCAAGTTGGTTTCTGAGTTGGGCTATTCTCTACATGAAAACATAGTCAGTGTGTTGTGTGTTTGTCTGTCCTGTATGTATGTAAGACTGTGAGCAAAACTGTGGTTCACTCATGTTTAGCGTTCTGAGTGTGAGCCTGGCCACAGCTCTGCCACAAGGTTCTATATGTCAGTGAATGAAATTATGCGAGTTGTTGTTGTTATTAAGTTTTTGTTGCTCCTCCCTTTTGGCATGCCGCAATGGGAAACTGCTAAAGTGTCTGAAAAGTTATTAACCCAAACCAATATCAACAATACTCCTTTATTTCATTCCAGTCACTCAAGCAACATCTGAAGCCCCAAAACAAAAATAAAATAAAAAAATATGATCACACCAATGAGCAATATTAACAGCCATGCCAAGGCTAATCATTCCAGTGACAACATCTCATATTTCTGTTCACCCCGAAAATGAAGAATGTGTGCTGATCAGACTTTTTATCACTGGGACTACGGCATCTGGATATTGTGGTTTTAACATGACTATACACTCAGCGTACAGTCTACTGTACACTGCAATGAAAATATATATATGTAGCAGTTGTCAACATGTTAATTAGATGAATTTAGAAATATTATTTGACCAATACATTTGATTGTGAAATGTGCAAAAATTAAGTAACAAATAATCAAAACTGAAAAAGCTAAATCAAATCATGCCAATATTTCATGAGAAAAAATATTCACCATCACTAAAATACACAGTAGGAGAGCCAACAACGCTATCACAAATACTGTTAACAGCAAAAGCACTATAATAAATAAGTGGAGAAATAAAAATGTAACTCCTATGAAATCACAATAACAAACATCACAAAACTACCAGAACAAATGTGAACTGCAGCAATAAAAAACTGAAAAAAAAAGCATTGCCCCTTCATTATCTGGTGCTGGAATCAAAGATTTTAAGTCAAGATGTACTTCACAGTTTTTATTGGTCGATCAGTTGGGAAAGCACTAGTGAAGTATCTTAATAAAGTCATTTGTGTCCGGTGGAATGAATTAATACGCAAATAAACCACTAAAGGGTTTTTTGTTCTTTGCTAACATGAATGCTATGCAACAAACATCTTTTACTTGAAAATTTAGGGGATGAATGTGTGATGGGTTGGGTCTTGGTCAGTCAGACAAAGTTTCACATGTTTACATATGAGTGAGTCTCAAACTCCCATCCACTTTTACGACAGTGGCGCAAGACTCCCCTGATGACGTCACGGAGGGAATCCTGTGAGTCAGTGCTACGCAGGGTCACGCACATCTGCTCTGACAGAAAACATTCACCAGATGATCAGACGGGGCAGAACACCGCTGAAGGGCCGGTTCCGACCGGATACGTAGGAGGGGAGAAGCTGACTGAGTGTAAATGGAGATAAAGTCTCGCCTGCTGTCTCTGAGGAAAGTTTTACGTGAGAGCGTGTGGGTGTCTCTAAGTGTGTGAGTGTGTGTGTGTGTGGTCATGTAGCTGGGTTTACTGCACTGGTGGGAATACTTGTTTATACTGGGCATGATGTGTCATGGTGTCATGTCTGGCAGGCTACAACAGCTGCTAGGAATGTGATGTCTCAGATTGGTCATAGTATTTTTCCATTAATGCACTTTCTTCCTACTGTGTGTTGTTACTCAGTATACTGACAGACTAGTGATCATGCTGCTTCTGGCATCAGGTCAGGCTGAACGTGGGTGACTTGCAGTCTGTGAGTGTTCCTCTTTTTCATCCCAGTTAACTGGAAAATAGATTAAAGGATAAGTGAGGAATAGATTTTGGGGGGAATAAATTATGCATAAGTTACTATTCTTCATTCATAGAAAACCATAGGCACAACTATCACCACACACCTATTACATGCTGTGGTTGTGCTGGAAGATTATATGTTGCAGCCTCTCTCAGTCTGTCGTTTATTATTTCTTTATGTATACATTCCCATGTATTTGATCACCACCTTTCTGTAACTGATGAGTTTTTATTTGGGTGAGTTCATGATTAAGGGTTCATTGTAAAAGGGCAAAAAGACTGTGTGAAAAATGATGCATGAACGTCTCACCTCTTCAGTGTCATTTCCTGCTTTATCAACCATGAGAACAAAACTGGCTAGCACACAATTTCCTTGTGTATTGATGTAAGCCAGGTTTCAGTATCACGGTACTTGAATATTCTTTTCCTTCTTCCCTTCTTATTGCATATTATGTACAACTGTCTGTTAAATGGTGTCCAATGTCTATATTGCCACCCCAAGAAGCCTAAATCAGGAAGACTATAAAAGAATGCGTTGCCATGACCTTTATTCCAGTGTTTGAGATGATTGATGCATATCACCATGTGTCAGGTCCATAACTGCCACTTGATGGCATTCCAGATTTTAACACTTGAAAGGTTTGTGAATCATAATCACTTGCCATTTTTTCATTCATTCATTCTTCTCTGCTCAGATGGATTAGCAGTCTCAGCTTGGAGGTTAACTACAGTTTGATGGGTCACAATAAAGGGAAAAAAAATCCAGGACCTAACAATAGATAGAGGTTCTTTAGTTAGTTAGCTTTTTCCGAACAAATCATCATGTTTTACTGTTGTAAATAAAAGTTTTCAGAAGGTGAACCCAAAGTATTTTCAGAATGTAAGCAAACAAACATTGTTCCTCAGAGAAACATGAAATATTATTCTAGCAAAGTTCTAACTCACATTTTTAAAGAGACTGTCACCAAAAAGACTAACACCAAACAACAGAATGTTTTTGAGGATGTCATTCTAGATTGTTCCGACAAGTTAAAGAACATTTTGAAGAAGGAATAAGAAACACACCTGTTCATGGAAAATTGGACCTCCTCCCCTGCAGGAGAGTGTTCATTTTCTGTATGTCGTAGATTGATGTGTTTTGTTGTGTTTTCAGATGACAAATAAAAAAAGGAACAGCATGATGGCCCATTGGAGTCCAATAGAGGACCAGCATGTACTGAATATGATTCTTTTGATTTGACCATTGGTGATCTAACCAAGGAGCTGTAGCATCTGTGCAAGGCAAAACCTGATAGAAAACAGCAGTGTTTATTTACATTTATATTTCACAGCTGCAACTTGTTCAACTGCTCGAAGTGTTTGGGTGGGACATATGCTCATGTTTGTGATTGCATAACTGTCTCTGGAATCAACAAAAGTTCAGGTTCGGTTTTAAAGGACGGCACTGTCACAATGGAGGAGAGCAACATAAATAGCAATTGGCATCTTATATAATTCAGTGATGGTTCCGACCCTCAAACAGTCACGACAACATTCTTCCTACCTCAACATCTGCCATTTACATCTTGGAGAAATTATCAAAATTACGTCCTCTTTATGTTTCATGCCTGAATTTGTTAGGCAGAAAACAAGTGAAGTAAGTTTTTATCTTCTCGCCTACTTTTATCCTACAATATACCTCCTGTATTCCTCATCCATCATGACTGCATTCATCTCGCCAAAACAAGGAAGTAAGATTGCATTATTTATAATTTCAACATTTATTTATTCGTATTGCTTTTTTTAAATTTTGAGTGATGAAGCCATCACTTCCACGAGGTGCCCTAAATTGACCCAGATAAGAGCTGCAGGGCTCCACAGGAAGGAATTGAAGAGTAAGAATGCAGGGATTAGTGTGCAATGTGGCGCCAGAAGCCAGCTACAGCTGGATGGCCAGTACCAGCTCTCTTTCACACATTAGCATTGACTTGTGAGGGTCAATGATGGTGCATGTGAACAATTTCTGTTGGTCATATACTCAGACTGGCACCTGTGGCCTTCATTGAAGAGTGTGGCCATCAATCTTTGTTTGTTGCTGCTTGCAGAAAAATCATGGGACAGGAAGCAATGTGTTTGAGATCTGCACCTCACCTGCAAACCAACCATATTGGCTCAGTATTGCCATCCAGTAGAACCCCTTTGTTGCATTTATGTTATGAAACATTTAGGTTCTATAAACTATTTATTATATTCTCTAAATATATACCAGATTTGGCACCAAAATGTAGTGTTGTCCTCTCACTTGAAGGCACAAATGCCTACACACGTGCATATTTAATGGCCTCATTAGAGCAGATGTCAGCATATTGCTGTCAAGTTTACAGTCCATGATCTTCATTCTGAACATTCACCCAATTAAATCAAATATTCCAAAGCCAAAGTGACTTTGCACAAAATGAACCTACTGTTCAATATACATTGTTTACCACAAAGGAAAACACAATAAGGAGTAGAAAGCACCCGGAGAGGTTCGACCTCCACCAAGAAGTTCATTATCCCATTGTCCTGCCCAGCATCCTACATTTAAAGTTCATCCTTAACAGGCTGTTTGTTTCCAATGAGATCGCATGTTGCAGAGTGCAGGTAACAGACCTGCATTCACGTGGTGTCTGCTATGTCCCGGTTCTAGCGTTATGATCGCTAACTATGGGGAATTTCAAAGAGGACAAAAAGTATATAATAGAAAAGCAAATAAGGTTTTACAATCATGCTGCCGTGTGGACCTCGCAATTCGGCTTGAAAATGGAATATCAATACATAAATCTGGTTAACACAAAGCTTGCTTTGATTGGTTCTTCCGGGATGGACTCCACCTCACCAGATGAGTTCCTTTTCTTCATCCACTCAGAGGTGGGACTTCCATTGCCCAGGGTGGACCCCTCCCTCTGGGTGGGATCATCTTATGTATACATTCCCATGTATTTGATCACCGCCTTTCTGTAACTGATGAGTTTTTATTTGGGTGAGTTCATGATTAAGGGTTCATTGTAAAAGGGCAAAAAGTGTGAAATCATGCATGAACGTCTCACCTCTTCAGTGTCATTTCCTGCTTTATCAACCATGAGAACAAAACTGGCTAACACACAATTTCCTTGTGTATTGATGTAAGCCAGGTTTCAGTATCACGGTACTTGAATATTCTTTTCCTTCTTCCCTTCTTATTGCATATTATGTACAACTGTCTGTTAAATGTAATCTTGATGAAGAAGTCTAGTTGTTTGATTCTGGTATGAACCTAAGGGTGGGTTTCCTGTAAAAGTAGAAATCTAGCAAAACTATTTGTAATTTGTCCAGTAAGTCCAATGAACAACAGCACTATAGCCATCTCTTTTGCTGTCCCTGATTCAGACCGTTCTACACCATATATTCAGTGCGTCATTGAAGGGATCCTCGTGCGTGACAGTGTCCCTTGTGAGTGAGGATTTACGAATTTCATCTGGGATATGCCTATTGGAAGTAAACTTTCCCTGAGGCTCAGATCTCTCCTCAACGGAATGGACTTCCTGGCCAACAATGCTGGACTTGAATTAGGAATGTTGCAGTTATGGAACATGCCATTTCTGATTCCTGATTGCTACAATGTGTTAATCACCTTTGTGAGTAAGATTTCACCTTTGAGTGACACTTTGGTGTCAGTGAATGTTTGTTGGTCAATTTGCAGGGTACGTTGAGCTGAATAATCCTAAAACCAACCAACCCAGGACGCCGCTTCATGAAGCCTCATCAACCCATTGCTAGTTATGTTGGTCAAAAACAGAGTCACTCTAGCTCTGGCTGTAAACCCCACAGCAGAGCCTTCACTTGGACAAACGTTACCCTGCTGGGTGCAATGATGTGATGTCTCCTGAATTTTGAGGCTAAACATGGTTTGGTCACTGGATTTCCGACTAACTTGCAGCATACTGCAGCAGTTGTCAGACATTTTAGGAGATAAAACACCACAATGACTGACTGGCATCCATCCAGTGAAGCAGTGAGCATATAGAATACTAAAACTGCACCAGAAAGACATGCTAAAATCAATTGTCAGGTTATTATGCTATTGGCAGATGGCTTGGTGGAGAAAAGTTGCAGTCCTTGGGCCTCTCCAGTGGTCTTGCTTCAACAGAAATCAGGTGGCTGGAGAGTCATCAATGACTCAGTGACAGTGAAGGAGACTCACCCACTTCCACAGATGGATGTCAGTTTAGATGATATTCCGGGGTGACTTTACCACACAGTTTACCACACTGGAGTTCGCAGATGGGTATTGGCAGGTTGATGGTGGGTGAGGAAGACCAGAAAAAGACAGCATTTACCTTTTACAGGTCTGCATCATGCTTTGGCACATACTGTATACGTGGTATATTTAAATGACATATTGATTTACAGCTGCAAGCATTGAATTCATTTGAAAGAGGTTTTATCCCAAATAAAGGGGATAGACTCAAATCCCAGAAATGCCATTTTACCTGGATGGTGATGGTGTTCTTGGGACTTGTGGTCTCCAGACTTGGCTTACAGCCTGATCCCTAGAACAAAGACAAAGTCAGAGATTGGCCCACGCCACTAACATCATCTGAAGTACAGACTTTCATGGGCCTCTGCTCATATTATAGACAGTTTGGGAAGAAATTTCTCACCAGCTGTCCCACTTCGCTAACACACAGGGAAAAATGTGTCACTTCAGACGACTAAATGTGATGCGTCCTTCAATTACCTTAAACAGTTGGTAACTTTCTCCCCAATCTTCATACTCGCACATTTCGAGCTTCCATTCAGAATCTATACTGATGCATCAATGAACTCAGTCAGTCGGTGAAGTGCTCTCGCAAGACTGGAGAGGGTTGTTGAGTTTTCTTGTCTAGCTCTTACGTTCACCCAGACGGACTTGGGAAATGTAATCCAGCAGGGCACCTGTTGTAGTCCAGCAGGGCACCTGGCTGTTCAGTGGTCATCGGCACATGTTGAACGACTATGACTCTGCATAATGGCAGATGTCACTGGGTTATAAAGCTGGATCAAAATAACAATGGTCCAGAAAGATGGTTCTCGATGTAGACGTATTGTCCCCATGGCCTGTATTGCCAGATGTAAATGTCTTACCAGTTGAGGGACTAGACCCCTCTCATATGGGAGACTGTCATCAGGGCACCTTTTCACTCCAAAGTGATACAGGGTTGTTGTCAATGTGTAAACTGTGGACTCAGTTCAGTAGGTTGTCTATGAAGAGCGGACTGCTGTTTTTTAGTAGATTTTAGAAGATGTAGATTTGAAGTAAATAAAAGCTTTCAATATTTTGCCCTGTATATATTTGTAAAATACAGTATATGTAAACTGACACTGCTCCAGCTTGATTGTGAAAATAAAGTGAAAGTGAAATGATACATTTGAAGGTGCTACACATGATTCAACTTTTACAAAAACTATTTTTGAGCTAGATATGCTACTTGCTTTGCTGAGCAATCTAAAATAAATGTGTATTGAGGAATATGTTTTTTCAACACATTCTCACTCCCATTGCGTAATATATTGATGTTGGGAAAGATAAAGAGAGGGAAGTTGACTCCTAAATGTTGGTATGGTATTTCAAGGGGAATACCCCGTCTTTGCGCGAGAAGTAATTAAAAAGCACGTCACACACAAAAACTTGGCACCGTATGACAGAGAGCCTTTTGATACTCGCAACTCCAGGGACATTTCCGTCTGTGCTATAAAACAACCGAAGTTTGATACCCAGCCCTAGGGCTTGAACAACTGCACATTTCACAACTGTGTGCAGAAATTCCAGAAAATCCTCTAAGTGGCTACTCCTGTTGAGGAATATCACACGATGGTGCGAGCTAGTGGACAAACTTGTAGGTGCCCAACAACCAAACACAGAGTCCTATGGGTGACTCTGACCTTTGCAGAAGGGTCGTTTTCATTGTGATTTTGTTTTATTAGAAACTGAGACATTTCAATTGGAGGGGCACATATGCGAGGTGTGGAATAAAGAGGAAACAGCACTGACTGCTTCTTCCACCAAAAGAACTATTTCAATTCTTCTGCTTCCTTATTTCGCTCTACTATGAGACTACTCAGTTTCAGTACCATTTTTATTGAAATTTTGTCTATCATGATGACATCGTTGATGATAGCGTTTGCCCACGGTAATCTTGAATAGAACCTCTGATTCTATTCTGAGCCCTATCTTGCCATCCAAACAAGTAGCAGGCATGAAGGAAGATGCCTTCATGAACTTGTTCAAGGAGTGAACACTGAGCTTTGAAGTTTCTTTGTAGAGCACCATGCTGTCAAAACAGGCACACATGGCAAGCTGATGGTGAATGGTGCATGAGATTCTCCTGAGCAGAGGCCTGTTTTTAAATCCTCTTTCACTCCCCTTTTCCATCTCCCGTCTCCACCCTATTCATTGTCTGTTGTTCCCTAAAGGCGTCAGCTCTGTAAATCTTTTTAGTCTTACATCACTGACACACAACTGCATCTGTTGTGCGTTGAGGTGACCTCCAGATGTAGGCATTCGGATTTAAATTCCCACTTAAAAAAATAACTCAATGCAACTTCCAATGTAAAGAAAACTATGTTGTGCTGGATGCTAAAGGGTGTGGTAAACATGTGTTCATAATTGTTCTTCATCTGGGGGTGACTCAAGAAAGCCAACATCTCTCGAAGTATTACCAGGTTTAACTTCTTCAACCACATTACTAAATGGAGCAACATGTTGCGTCCCTGATTTTAAAAAGTTTTTCATAAAAAAACTTTAAGCAATACTCTTCAGGAAACCTAATCAGAAGTACCGCCTACTTTTTTGGAGAAAAATGTCAAATGGTGAAAGTGAATAAATTGAACCCCTTGAAGAACGTATCCCATTTTGGGGTGCAACCTGTTTTGAAAGTTACAGATTTGCTAACATTGCATTAATATTTGCTAGCACTGGCTTCTGACTGTATGACTGTTTTGGGTAGATTGTCACAGCAATGTGCAGGAAATTTGCACCACAAAGTTAGTCCTGAATATCTGCATTCTATTAAACACACAAAAAAAGATTTTGCTTTTTTACGAATCTATAGGGTCGTTGGGTTTGAGGTCAGTAGTCTGCTTATTGTCACTCTCATGTAAATACCACCCTGCTGTGCTGCGCAGCGCGTCGGATCATTTGAGAGTCCATATTGTCTTGCCTGCCTCACCCAATGTAGATGAAACCGCACAGCGGGAGGCTCCGCTACATGTAGCAGGAGGAGAAACAAGTTCCAGGCAGGAAAGCCCCTCACAAGAGATTTCCATGTCTTTGAAGTGCTTTTCCTACATTTTCACTGAGACACACACACAAACACAGTGTCACCACTGATTTTTGATCTTTTCCTCTTTCCCTCTAGTTGGAGGAAAGGACAATGTTCAGGCTACGCAGACACAAAGGCGTTGTCGGATATAAGAACCAGTGCAAAGTTTGGGTGTCGCACAGAGTTAACCGCAGTCCTATTAGCAGTCTTTGTGGAATTTTGCTGTCCAGTCACGGGGCAATCCGACGGGCCCAGACAAACAATTCCAATGGAAACTTCCACAGACCAACACCATCTTTTAACAGTTTTATTCAACCTGTTGCTTTATATACACTGCCATTCAGTTGCCATGTGCAGACTTGGTGTTATCATTCAGGAATTAAACTGATGAGCATGCTGCACAGAATAATTTGAAAATTTCATTGAAGGGCCTGCTTGACAAATGTTTACAAAATAATTTTTGATCATTTTGTCAAACTCCTAAGAACACCAGGACCCTGTGCCTATACACAACTAGCCACAGTGCAGGATCATTAACAGCACGTACAATTGAATGTCATGGTCTGTGACAATGTGTACAATACAGCGGTCCCTTGACTTATGAGTTCAATTCATTCTGTGACTCAATTTATTCATGCATCAATTTAATTTCCCCCTATTCAAATTCACTTTACGTCTCCGAATGTCTGCCACAAAAGCGGTTTGTTTGTTGGTTTGTTTATGTGGCTGTTTCTTCCTCCCTCAGTTCATTCTTGTTGTGGACAACATAAAGTTCACAGTTTCATTCATTTATAAAGTGTTTATTGGTCCATTGGTTTATTGGTTTTCAGTATGCGGTAAAATCATTGTGACGAGTCATGGAAGTTCTCAAGAGGACCTTGGCTGAGCATGAGTTGTTCGGCAAAACCTCCAAACTAGGTCATGTCATGAAACTGACTGCGGTGAAATGTGGCTCCATGGCGAAACTCGCAACAGCTACCATCTTGCACAAACAAACAAAATTAATCCTCAGCCTTCTTTACAGCAAAAAACACACTTCCAGCCAATAGTAAGCTGCTTCAGGTTAAAAAAAAATTGGTCCATGAAGTCTATCAGTGTGTGATGCATCATCAGTCCTATGATCCACACAAATCTGAAGTCGATCGAAGACACTGTAGTACATATGCCAGGCCTCCAGCAGGCATTGTAATGCTCTAACACCAAATCAAGAACACAGTACTGCACGTTCACATAGTAAAAGTATATATGTATTTTTTTTTTCTAATGCTCCATGTTCCAGCGCAGGATCCAAGCCGCCCTGCCTGGAACGCGACGGAAGGAAACCATTCTGTCACTTCATTGAAACACCTATCCGTAACATTTTTATTCAACAAGAATTGGATGCAGAAAAAAAAAAATGCCAGTTCCATGTAGACAAAAGGCCTGTTCGCCACAGAACCTGTGCTGACACGACTCAATGTGGCCTAATTTTGTAATGAGATCTGTTGGCAGAAGTATTGGCCAATTGGAGTTCTTACTGTAGAGACATGTTTGTAATGTTTTTAAAAATAAATTATCCGGACATGGATGCATATTCTTTCACATCTCACTATATGCTCCATCGTGCCAGTGGTCTGGAACACTTTTAAGTAATGGAAAAGCATTAAGAGCCCATTTAAACGATGAGATATACAATTTATTTGAAGATTGTCGGTCAGTTTGGCCGAGATCTGGTTTCTCTTTTATTTTGGTCCCTTTTCAGTGTCACTTTGTAGCTCCTCAGCACCTCATACGCAGTTCAGCTCCATCTGAATGATTACATTCATCATATCCACAATGACCATTCATCCCATCCTGAGACGTGATCCGCTCAGACAGCTTGCCAACAAGTGATGTGAGACTTTGCCCCAACAAATCTCTGCCAACCAGAGTCCTTGTTAATGGCCCGGCATCCTCCCCCTCCCTTCCCCCTCCCACCCTGGTGGCCTACGTGCAGACTGGCACCATCTGAGCTCCAGTCTCTTTCTGTGCAACAATCATCAGCTCTGCCCTCCCCTTCTAGTGCGTTGCCATCACCCCATATTACCCGACTTCCAGCATCACAAGCGCATCGCAGCACCAAACAGTCGATGCTGACGTCAGGAGTCTTCCCACTTACCCACCCAATGTGGGGGAGCGTGGTCAAATAAATGCTAATGATATGCAACAGAGCTGCTTCTTTGTTTCACAGTCCACCAAACCGTACGTTTCTCTCCACTGAGATGTTTTGATCAATTATTGTGTAAATTGGGAGAATTAGAAGAAATGTTCATTTTAAAAAAGATGAAAAATGAGGCTAACAAGCTAAAACTGATGTATGCTACCTAAGTACCTACCTGCTCTGATAAATAGATAAATGAAAGCTTAAGGTCTACATTACAATAGTTACTCTGTAGTCTTTTTTTGCACGATTCTCCTGTTCTTAGTGCCCACATTAGCACGTTATATTGTCACTCTTACACTCCTTGTTTCACTTTGCACCCTCGTTGTTAACTTGCACTCTCACTGTTAACTAGTCGTAACTTTCAACTTTTTGTTGTATTGCAAATACGGTTGTCCCACCCCCCATTGCACTATTTCGCTTAATTAGCATTAAGCTGAAGCACAGTGCACAAGTAGCCTTGTCACTGCACTCTACTTTGGAGCACGGTTGCCCCCTCTGTTTTCACATCATCTCAGTCATATATGTTGTTTATATTTATGATGTATTTTGTACATGGTTTAATGTTGTATATGTCACCGCACAAGCTGCCAAGTAATGCCATTTCAATCCTCTCTATGTAATGCAAATGGAAGAATTGACAATAAAAGCTACAGTACCTTGAACCTTAAAACTTTGATTATGAATTCTGTGGAAATTATGGGCAGAAATATTTTTCAGTGCTGTCAGGCAATTAAGACTGGTGCATATTACAAAAGAAAAGTATTTCGAAAGTTTTTTTTTTTTTTTTTCTACGAGTTGAACAGATGCAGCTCCAAACATTATCATGTACCTCTAGTTTTGAGCGCCAGGGAGAGTATTCTCTGATGATCCCCAGAGTGCACACACACACGAATACACACAAACACAAATCAAATCAGTTCACACACAATTAAACTGCAAGATGTTCCTTGTTGCTTCAGAGAATTAAATCAACATCAAAACTAAAACTCTCATCACAAAACGTAGTGCTGACATAATAACAGCAAATCACTTTTGGTAGCTTACAGAGGACATAGCCCTCGCCATGGATCAGTTCCAGTCAGATTTGTACCTGTGTGACTCCCGTCTCACGGGGTACCTCATCTTGATGTAGTGCTCAATCTCTGATGCATCCGTGTGATCAGTGATCAGTCATGACTTCATATATTTCTGTTGCCTTGGGAGTCTGTACTGGGCACTACAGAGGACTTTGGGGTACTTCTTCCACACATGAAGAAGCGATCATCTCACTTCTCCGTGATAACGTGGGTCAGACCAGCATAAGTAGAAATTTAAACCCTTTGTTTTGGACAACAGAGTATAGCGTCGCGTCTGCAGCAATGAGCACACTCTAACGTATGTGAACTTGATCATGTGGTCGTACTCACCATCACTAGTTTTGATGCATTCACTTTCTTTCCAGTACTGTAAAACAACATATAAGAATTTCGGACGGCTGCTGATAAAGCAGCATCAGGGGCATTTGATCACAAGAGAGCACAAGAACCGAGAACAGATTGAAGGCTGGAATTTCAATCAGAATTTTGTGTAAGACAAGATGTTCTGTAATTGCTGACGGTGGTGTTCATGTTTTGCAACAGTGATCAATGGAGAATGAAAAACAAACCAGGGTGATCAGGACTGAGGAAGTAACCTATTCAGTATCATGCAGTCTGGAGTTCCGTTTAGAGACCATTTTTGTGTCATTTATTTTGTTTGTTTGTCTTGTATGAAAAATGTATGTTGTCAATATTGATTGTTTTTTGTAAATTCATGTACCTTTCAACAACCCTGTTTTGCTGTCGTAGGCCCTGGATGCTCGCGGATGACTTGTTGGCTGAATTCTAACATTCTTTGAACATGGCCAGTTATTAATCAGATGTTTGTGCCTCCCCTTACAGTGCATCATTGCTAAGAGTTGTATTCTTATTTCAGGAGCATAATCCTTCATGTTGTTTTATTTAGATAAAATGATAAGCCAATTTTCATACATCCTGTTGTGATTTTGAAATGTACTTTAGCAGTTATAACGGTGTGATCCTTGTTATTTCACACAATTGTCCCACTGAAGTCCAAACACAAGAGGTAAATGCATATGCCAGCACTCTGCTCTCTTCTCCTGCGCATTTATACAATTGTACAGCTAAACAGGAGAACCCAAAACGGAGGCTTCTAAACGGTAAGCCAGGTAGCAGGGTCAAGGAAACATTTTCAGAGGTCGAAAATGTAAGAAGATGATCATCAATTATGTTGGATTACCAGGCCAATGGCAGCCAGACAATCTGGCGTGGGATGTGAGCCCATTCATTCCGTTAGGAGTTTTCTCAGCCTTTTTTTTCTATGAAGCTGGGTGGAGACCAAGTGACCGTTTCTGGATACTCCTTTGTACACATAAATGGGCAGTCAAATAACCGACATATTTGACATGTTTACTGGCCACATTTTGTGTCTGCCCAGATGTCTGTGGCTTGATCAAAGCTGAACTAGGATGAGGTTCCCCCTGTTAACTTAACTTCGGGACACACTCGTCAAGAGAATCATGACCAGATGCCCCAAATGTTTCAAGTTTATTTTGAAGACCTACCCTTCCTGTCCACTCTCTTGAGACTGGAGCACATGCTTGCCCCTCGAACCTTTTGATTTATGCCAATGACAAATGTCATCCAGGTTCCCATTGAAGTTTATAGCTGTAAATATTTACCCCATGTGTAAATGCACAGAACAGGAGATCGTTTTATGTCCTTACATCCACAGAGAGGGGAAATTTTCCTCTGAAGAGACTGCACTGCTCTTCTCTTGATGAGGGGAGGAACTCTGACAGTGATTCAGCAAAATACAGTAAGCACCACTTTTCTGTGGTAGCTAGACAAATGAACTGACAACAGTGACTTCATAATATCACCGTATGTTGTTAGAACAGAATACCATTGAATAGAAATGTAATATTGCATTTTGCAATGCATTTTGAACCTCAAGTCATAACATTTATTATTCTTATTCATCCATGTCCTTCATTTGATTGTATTAGCTTTTCAAATCTTGTGACATTTTTCTTATTAGACACTGCCCAACATTTTAAGAAATGAAATGATAATTGACTTCTGCACATCACTTGCTCCTTGAGATAGATTTCGAATTTTGAAATGTAGTTTTTCCATCACATTAATTCCACACACACACACATATATATATATATATATATATATATATATATATATATATATATATATATATATATATATATATATATATATATATATATATATATATATATATATAAACTGTTCACTTAACTTACGGGTGGACGGGAGGTATACTGTAACTCTCGGTGTCGCTGTTGCTCGCTGTGGCGTTTCCATGGATGCAACATACGACATCTGAGTTCTTTAGTTCACCAGGAGAGGCTTGTCTTGAACTGCGGTCACAGACGTCATTTGAGTCGTTCGGTCATTCTCTGATGTCGGGAGACCTCTAGTGGAGACTAACGTAACCACACGTTATAATAAAAATCATCGCATTAAACATTAACACATAGCATTAAAGAATACATCAATTGATTGAGTGAAAACGACGGGCTCAGAACCCTAAAGATGATCCCTCATTGTGAAAGTTAATGGTTCATTGTGTTGAGAAGCCCTGATCATGTTGAGTATGGACGTTCTATTCTATACTAAACTGAACTGAAATATAAACACTTTGGTCATGGATCTGGACAACAACAAGGTGACCTGAATCATTGACTACTTTACCAAAGGAATGCAAAAATGTAAAATATGTTCTGTTCCAATACGGCAAAATAAGTGATCACTTAAAATACTACCCCATAAAAAGGTTTTTAACAGCTGCAATACATTTGCAGTTTATATTTTGACTCATGTATTCATTAATTAATGCAGCAGCGTCACAGACTTCTTTAGATGGAGAATCTGATACCTGAAGTATGTGAGGGAAGGATACGGGCAGGTCATCCATCCTCGGTGCTGTCAAACTCTGCTATCAGCTCTGTTCTCAGTGACACACCTTTAGTCTCTGATGGTGAGTGTGTGCCGCACACGTCATTATAAATTCATTTTTGTTTTTATTGAAAGCAGTTCACCAGAAGAAGCTGGGTCTTCATACTGTCACTTTATACTGTGCCAATCTGTTCTGCCAACTCGCTGCACCAATGTTACTCACTCATGAGTAATGACAACATTGAAAGGTTTACCGCACCTTATCTTACATGTAATGATATTTATGATTTAGATGCTAAGTTGTGTCCCACCATTTCTGTCTCTGATCAATATCACCCCACAGCATTATCTTGATGTAACACTGGTTATTTATCTTGACAGTTATCAAGTGTCTGGATTGAGTCATTGATGGGAATGAGAGATGGAACCTGTTCAGGAGCTGGTTTTACCTCATAATTGAGCTCTCTGCACCCACGACCCCTTTAAACCTGTTGTCACACCTCATTTCTGTGCAAAGCGATCAATCAACAACCTGTGTATTTCAGTGGTCAGTGGTCTGACATCGTAGTGTAATAAACACTATTGATCTTATTCTGTAGCTCTGTGTAGTTTTGCAGACCTAGATATCAAAAACACCCAGTATGGACAAGTGTGTGGCCTGTGGAAAGCCAACAGAAGTCAGGCAGTTTAGGTCTAGTTTGTTTAGGTTGGGTCAACATGTAAAGCAGCATCAGCACCCAATGCTAAATGTACTTCTTAGAAAGACAGAAACCGAAGCTGTAAGAGATATTCATTGTTCTACTGACCAAGATGATGTCTGCTGCTGTCACTACAACCTCCTGAAGTGATGTTAGAACAGGCTACTGTGTTTGTGTCATTGGACGTGTTTGGAGAAATAATTCCTTTTAGATAATGAGAAAAAGAGATGCAGTGAGCCTTTAGTTCTGAGTGCATTTCAACAATTGTTGAAGCAAAGCATCAAAGGATAACAATAAACGGGTCACAGGGCTCAACGTCTGTCGTAGGATATCAGACAGCAACACTAGGTAACGGCTACATTGAAGAAACACGGCTGCTGTAAATTAAAGCTCTGTTTATTTGACCAATAAGAGGAGAATATTTAGATCTCATAAGACAACTTAAAAATATTACACAGTAGTACAACAGTTGGTTGATTTACTATGACCCCATGCCATCTTTTCATGAGGGGGTGAAGTCTGAAAAAAATAAAAGAAAATAAAAGAAAGAACATTACAAAAAAATCCTTTTTTATATATTTGTACTTTTATATTTATTTCATCCTGGTTCCACGTGGAAGTGATGTCAGTGGGAGTGTTTGTGGCTGGATAATCTTCTATTTCAGTAGTTCTATCACATGAGGTTAAAAAAAAAAAAAACCTGACTGTGCGACTTCACTCGGATAACTCCTTAGAAAGGGTTCGTCATGGCAAATATACATCCTACAGGAACCTGCAATCCAATATTAACCAAATGAAACTTCCCTAACAGAATTGCCCCAAGAAGCAAACCCACCACTGAGCAAAACGTGCCATGCCACGAGGACCACTGCCCAGCCATAGCTGCAACTGCACCCACTGACACGCCCGCTGCCCCCACAACTCCCAAGAGGGCTCCAGCCCGGCCGCCATTCCCAAGTACTGGTGTCAGGACCTCCACTCCAGCGAGCAGACCTCCTGCCACCAAAGCTGACCCCACGATGACTTTGGCTTGTCCTGCCGCCTGCCTCACAAGAGGGCCCCCCACTGTTGCCCCAAGAGCCAGCTGGCACACTTTGGCCACAAAGAAAGCAGTGTTCAAAGCCTCCAAAGAGGACTGGTGGGCCATGCGCGCTCCTATGTCCTCTTTGGACTGCTTGTGCCCAGCAGCATGCATCTTCATGGCAGCGGTTACGACCACCTGGCCAGCGTGGAGCGTGAGCATTGCGATGACAAATGTTGCTATCATGGACATGCAGCCCACCAGCATCCAAAACTTAAAGTCCGAAGGCTTTAGTAGAAAGTATGAGATGACGGTCACCAAACTGAGAAGAGCCAAGAATACAAACTGGTGATTTCCATAGCCAAATGCTCCAAAGCATGCTGTTACTGCGGCGACCACTGTCATTGGCACGCCAGCGAAAGCCAGGAAGTCTACATGTTTGACTACCACAGTGTTGATCCAGTCTTGAATGGTTCTTTGCTCCATCTCAGCCTCTTCTGCCTCCATCTTCCTCTTCACCAGGTGTTCCCGCTCTTGTTGATCATTAGTCCACGCCAACCTGTCCTCGACCTCACTGACATTTCCTCCGTTCTCTAGAGTCAGGATCCTCTGCTCTAACTGCATTGTCACGCGAATCCTGTGCTGGGTCTCTGTGTTCTCCAGCGCTTCCTTCTTCATGGTCCAGGCTGTGGGTGGTAGAGTGCAGCAGACCTCACTCTGCTTCCACAAGAGCTTGAACACGAAGTGCAGTGGAGGTTTAACAGCTGTGAAGATACACAGAGCCCAAAGAAGGCCCACCATACCAGAACTGTTCACAATGAACTCAATAATGATTCCTAGAGTTGCACCACTCAATGTTGTTCCTAACGCACCAGCCAGTCCTGCTGTAACCCACAAGCCAGTAGAGTCTGAGTGGTTCAGCCCACAGCTCCTGGTCACCACAAAAATAGAGGCGACCACTGCAGCCAGAATCACGCCAGCTACGACTGAGGTCATTGCTATCGTCAGAGCCGTGGCTCCAGTCAAAGTCCCCAGTCCCAGGGCACCCAGTGTCTGGACTTCTTCTATGACTGGTTTGAGAGGACCTGCTGTGGTCATCAGGGCCAAGGTCCTGTCCACCGGGTCCTCTGTGGCTCCCAGGATGCAACCGCCTACTGAACCGAGTATAAAGCCCACAGCTCCCTCCTTCCATGGGCTCTGCAATGCTGAGGCAGAAAAAAGGTTACTGAGTCGAAGAACAAACTTTTCTAACAGAGATTTTACAAAATATTTATCCCATAACAAACTCATGAGAGCATGAATATATCAATTTCTTTGAATCATCAGAGATCAAATTGCAATCACTGCAAAGTTGGCAATGCAATAAAAATCAGAACCAGCCATGTACATTTGATTATGGCTTCGATCCCAAACAATAACTTGTTTCTTCAAATTATTTAGTGCATTTAAACGAAGAAGTTGCAGTTAAACTGAGCCGACTGGTTGATCGGGTTCAACCAGCGCATACATACGGGAAGCCTGACCTCATTTTCACTTTTTTTTTTTTTCACTGAACGCTGAAAATCAAGTTGTCAATAGTATTAAGTTGCATACCCAGAGAACACATGTTGAACACAGTGTTGTGCTGCACTACCACAACAAGATGATCAGAAAGCAGACACTTACTGATCTTGTTCTTGGCCATCGCGTCCTGTGTGGAAGTCTCTCCCGGGACAGGTCTTCAGTCTGAGCTGACTGCAGGCAGTATGCCATGGAATCCAAGCGTTTCTTTTACCTGGGGAGAACACGCCTCCTTGTGCGTGTCTTTGCCCAGCAGGTGGTCCTGAGACACTCTCAGAGATCGTCTTCATGTTTTTGGCGTCCTGTGTAAGGCTGCAATTTAGTTCCTACCTTTTCAGGAAGCTGTCAGACTCGCACTTTTCGATTAGCTGCGGCAACAATAAACAATAAACAATTTCCTTCATGGCTCCACAATAAAACACGTTTATCTTTAAGTGAGTGCACAGGTGTGTATGACTCGAAATTCTGCTACAAAATATTCAATTATGACAGTCTGGGAATAGGCGAAGCACTTGTTGGTTTCAAACGCATGTGAAATGTGAATGTTGTGCAGCAGTTGCTTTGTCTAATTATAAACTTAGCAAACTATGTTGCACTGCCTATACATCGGTTTTAAAACTATTATAATACATAAAAATAATTATTTTAATTATGAAAAATGTTGCGCTCGGATTTTGTTTTGCTCAATTGTGTGTCAATTTGAGAACCCAAGGGAACAACACGGGATCTCTCATTGCCTCTGGCAGGAGTAATTCAGGCCAAATGTAAAGACACTCAAATGATTTAAAAAAAAAGCAATACATGTAATGGTTGAACTCATCGAATCAATTACATTTTTTTTAATCGTCGACAAGGACCGTCCGGAACCTTCAAGACTGGTGGTTGTTTCCGTCGGAAATGGTTTCATGTAACACAACAATGGCGGCGCTGACAGAGTCACATGTACAAATATCCCATGAATCTGGTAATTTTCGTTTTATTGCTTAACAGTAAAAAACGACAACATTCTGACTTCTTGGTAACGCGTCCTTAATCCTCCCTAATAATTATTAGTTTAGATCGCGGTGTGTTGGTCGTACGCTTTTGTAGCATTTGTATTGATCGAGGAAATATTGGTTAAAAACGAGGTCACCTTCGAGAACAACGTATATATGCATGCTATTCCAACTGATTAAACTGTATTGAAATTTCTCCTATTATTTCTACTATAAAAAGTGTACTTAAAATCATTTAATGTTGATGCTCATATTTTATATCCGTTACTTAACCAGTTGTTCAACATTAGATTATTGCTATTAAACTGAAAGTCTAATGTGTAACAGTGGTCTTGAATAAAGGTAAAATTGTGTCTCAATGTGCTACAACAGATGAGATGGTGGACAGTGGTGACGATGGAGGGAGTCAGGATGAGGTGACTGGGGACGAAGGAGAAAGTGATGGAAGTGTAGTAGGAGAAGACGAGGAAGGAGGTAACGCCAATGAAGATGATGGCAACCCCAACGCTGGCTGGGCTGAGGCAATGGCCAAGATCCTGGGGAAGAAGACTCCAGAGAACTCAAGTGGCATTCTGGTGAAGAGCAAAGAGCTGGTCAAAATAAAACAGAAGGAGAAAGAGGCACAACAGGAGAAGAAAAAGCAGGTAATGTTTTCAAGATCTCGGTTCTTGTTTTTAAACATAGGAATGGATTATTATCTGAAGAGATGTTTTAGCCATTATCAAGGATTATGTCGCTGTAATACCATTATTGTGCTTTGCTGATGACTAGTAAAATTGAAAACATTAAACAAACTATTCTTTTGACATTTTGGTGTTCATTCTAGGAAAAACTGTGCGTATCGCAAAGTAATTGTTGTTAATGAAATACTAATTTCAATTTATTTTTATACTTTTCATGTACAGTGTTTAGGGCTCATTTGCCAACTTGCCTGTGGCCTAACCTTATTAGGTAACACAATGAAGTGGTACGTTGCTGGTTTGCGTACAGCACAACTTTTAGATTTAAGTCACTGAACTGATGAGAGTACGTTTAATTTCCTCAAGAATGTAAGAATGAGGAAAAAAATCGACCACTTTTATCAGGCAAGAAAATGTAAGGGAAAAGTGATAGTGCTCAAGCACCACCCTGAGGCCATCTACTGTATGTGTGTCATCTCTCTGGAACACAGCGACCTAAGTGTGAAAGAAACGTTGACCACCCCGACCCTGACTTTTTTTTTTTTTAACTACTCAACTACTGTTCAGGTGGACAAGAAGCGGACCTGGGAGATGATGTGCAGAGTCAAACCGGACCTGGTAAAGGACCGTGAAACAGAGAGAGCAATGCAGAGAATTGCCACGAGGTGAGTGAGTCAGTGGCCAGTTTGAGGTGGTGCTGTGTAAGTCATAGCAGCTTTTTCGTCCCTGCAGAGGTGTGGTGCAGCTCTTTAATGCCGTCAGGCAGCACCAAAAGACCGTGGACGACAAGGTGAAGAAAGTGGGCGGGTCTGAGAGGAAGAAGGCCAAAATCTTGTCTGCTGTTTCGAAGAGAGACTTCATAGATGTTCTGAGGGGAACAGGAGACAGTCCAGCTGGGATCAAGGAGGAAGACGCTGCTGTAAGTTCATTCTCTCACTAGTCTACGTGTGGTAGGAGTCTGATTTCTAGCACTTCCAGAGAGCAATGGGTTAGGGTGATAGTTATATAATGATATGAAGCAAAAAGAATATTTTAAGTGAAATGTATGTAAAATAAAATGTCATGAAAGTAACAAGTGTTTTATATGAGGAAGGACATATACATTGTGTTCTGCGGAATTGTAAGGCATATGCAAAGTATCGAATTAATACAACAATGGACTTGCAAGAGCAAGTATTAATTACTGATTTAAAAGATAAGAAGCATAAAATAGCTGAAAGTTCATCTCACAGTTACGGACAATATGAGGGAGATGATGAATTTCTACCAGAGAGAAAAATGCATTAGGACATTTTATACATTGAATTGCAGCAGGAATAATGATAATTTTCATGGGGCCCATCCTAGTATCTTGTCTCACCCAGACTCGGTGGGGAGGAGGTGAGCCCATGATGAGGGGGCACGGTCACGGCTACTTGACTCTGTATGGCATATATGTCATGTGACCTTCCTGCTAGACAAGAGTTATATCACTGAAGACTAGGGCTGCATGACATTGGGGGGAAATAAACTAACAAGAATTCTCACCTGATAACTTCAGTGGTAATATTTTGGAAACAATTAGGATGATTCTTGCTCCGGGTAGTGATCGGCATTCGCTGATCGCACTGGAATCGGCCAATCATGATCGTTTGGAGGAATCCTAATTTTAAGTATTTTTGTTTGAAACCCTACAATAAAATAAGAGATACGAAAATTGGGAAATGGACATGAAAACTAAAAATGCCTGTATAATCATGTTGCCTTTCAATAAACATTATTATTGTTATAATTATTTATTTTTATTATTCTTCGCAGTAGTAGAACTGCTTTGCTGTACAAAATTGTTTTGAACCCTCAAAGAGCTGATGTTCATTTTTAAAATTTATCAAAACTAGACTAAGTTAAGTTCTAAAGTGTGATGTTTATCTTGACTCTCTTCTGGAATAAATATTTGATATTTTACCTGTGCATTTTTCAATGAGAGGAAACCAGCACCTGCAGATTAAGGCAAGATAAAATATGTGATGCTTTACGATTTACTTTTGTTAATGTTAATAATAATATACAGGGGTTGGGCAAAATAATGGAAACACCTTAAAGCTTTTTCAGCTTTAAGGTGTTTCCATTATACTGGGGCTTTCAAGACAGGACTGGTCACGTCAGATTGGTCAACAGTGAAATATTTATTAATGTGGCTTTTATTAGTCCCCAATATGGCATTTATATTTGAGTTGCACGTGACTAGTATCTTGTTATGTGTTGTTTTTCCACTCAAGATTGAGGTCCATTGAGAAAAGCAGCACTTGTCTTCCAAGTGAAAACATGCTTTTCACATTTGGCGTCAGTCAGATCACGACCACCTTTATGTATTTATGAGTTTGGATTTCGAAATGTTAAGGGTTTTCAGATTTTTTTCGCTAAGCGTATATCAGCCGGCACTAGGTCTCTTGGGTCCTTTGTGGCCTCTATCTACCCAAGTCTAAAAAAATAAATAATAATAATAGTAATACACCCTAAATGCCGACCTTCTCTGACCAGTGCCTTTTCTAATTTGCATCATTTGATTTATTCCATTTTAATATTTTCTCTCGGGCCACTGAGGTCGCACATGGAGATGTGGTTTCTTTCCTGTTATTCCAACATGTACTCACTTGGTGTCGCTGTTTCACTTTAATACTAGAACGATTCGGTTTTCTGGTTGAGTTGTTTTTCTCGAAGTTGGTACTTGTGCAAGGATTACAAAAGATAAAAGTTAATAAAAACACAGCAGATTAACGTTTTTTCTGTTTGAATATGCACATTTATGAAAATCCTTTAAGAAAAACTTGCTTCTCACGTGTTGTGAAAGTAAAAAAAAAAGAAAAGAAAAGAACAATTTCAGAATATGTTTAACACATTCAAAACAGGATGTTAGCTTCCAGTAAGTAAGTCCAGAAGCCAGTTCTGAATTTTTCAGAGTAGGTTTTTAAACTTCATGTAAAATAGGAAAGTCTGTATAAACATTAGTGTTGCTCATACTGTATGTGTTGATGTTTTTGATGGATGGTGACAATAATGCCTGTGCGTGTGGGGGTGGGTTGGGGATGTGCAGGCTGCAGTCAGAGACGAGAAGCCAGGGTGGAGTGTCCTCAGAGATGATTTCATGATGGGAGCCGCCATGAAAGACTGGGACAAGGACAGTGATCATGAGGAAGAAGAGACACACAAGCCTGTGGACGACAGTGAATCCGACTGACTCTGGCCACGCTTTTAAGTGACTTTGTAAAGCTGTCTGCAGCAAAGAACTGCTGCTCTTTAAGGACGAACTGGGGGAAATGCTGTTCCCTGCTGCTGGTAATTAGGATGTCAGGATACAGGGATATTTTGAAACCTGAGGTAACCACAGTTTGTTGTGTGAAGCTCTGGGGATGGACTGACCTTTGATGTTGATGTTCTGTACATTGCTGGTCCTCTGAAATAAGTAGCAGCCAGAAAAGCAGTGTAGTTCCAGGGGACATCAGTCAAAGCTCACGTATCATGTTTGTTCACAGAGTTGTAAATGAGAATGACCAAAGTTCTGTACAAGTCTTCATTCCACTTGTGATGTTTTTACAGAACTCTGGGTACTAATGGACGATCTGCCCTCAGCAGACATTTTTCCATCTTCTGTTTTTGCTCGTGTGGAGCTTTACTATCCTTATATCCTAAGTGTTTTCTGAGAGGAAGATGAATAGGCCCCAAAACTGTACAATGTATTCCACATATCAATTAAAGATCTCCAAACACATGTGGCCAATTTCTTGTTTTGTAACTTTGTGACCCATTACCGTTAATTTATTGTTTTCATTTCAATGCAATAAAGTTAACTGCATATGGAAAGAGTTTTTCAAGTTAGAAGTGTGCTTGTGTGCGCTCGTGTGTAAAGTCAAGTCTTCTCCGTTCTTCACGTGCTGGTAGACGGGCGCCCGTTTCGGGACGGTGACAGACCGGCGCTTGGACCCAGCAGCAGAACTTCCCGCGCCAGTAGCCGACTGGCCATCGCCAGCGCTCTGTCTGAGACCAGTGGCTTTGTAGCGCGGCGTTGAAGAGTTGAGAGTCCGAGCTTTCGCTCGCGCAGTCATAGTGGCGCGTGTTGTTACGCTTCTTTGCCGCTTTGTTTGTGAAGCACGAGTGCGGATGAACCACAGGACACCATCAGGACCGCTGAGTCTCGGATGAGACGTGGATACTTTTTAGTCCATGTTCAGACTTGGCTGCTTTCTCGACTGCTGGTTAATGGGCCGGACGAGAACTGTGATCCTCCGTGGGCTGGCTGCGAGTGTCCCGGCGAGACGAGACGCACCAAAGCGGCGGAGGTGTTCCCAGTCCACCTCCTTCTAACCCGGGTGACGCGACTCTTCTCCGCTATGGATCCATTGGTGGCTACTGATGCGGACCTGTGCGCTCAGACTCTCTAGCTCCGATGGTTCGGAGTGTTCAGGAGGACGGGCTTCTTGACTTTCACGTCTGTTTTCACGTCTCATCTGTGGAAGTTAACGACCTTCTCTGAGACCATCTCTGCCTTCATGCTCTCCGTGATCCAAGTTGGCGTTTAGTGAATTCCGATTGACTTCCCTGAACCGCGCCGAGGAGAAGATGAACCTGTGTATTGTCGGTCTACTGCTCACCTTGGACCTGGCCACCGTGGCGCTCAGCCTGTCGACCTGCAGCACTCTGGATATGGACCAGTTCAGGAAGAAGCGCATCGAGGCCATTAGAGGGCAGATCTTGAGCAAACTCAAGCTCACCAACCCCCCGGAGGAGTTCCCCGAGCCCGAAGAAGTGTCCCGGGACATCGTGGCCATCTACAACAGCACCCGGGACCTGCTGCAGGAGAAAGCCAACGAGCGCGCGGCGACGTGCGAGAGGCAGCGGAGCGAAGAGGAGTACTACGCCAAGGAGGTGTACAAGATAGACATGCAGCCCGTCTACCCGTCAGGGAGTAAGTCCGTCAAATGTTTGGTGCCTCTTTCATTGACAGGCAATAGGAAAGATTTGACTCCACAGACAAGGTTTCTTACGGTCTGAGTTTCTACTGTCAACTGGGTAGATGATTAAAAAGGGTCCCCACTCTGAACTACATTTGCCTTGTTCTCAAGAACTCTAATGTTCTGTACTTATTCTCGCCAACATTGAAAATAAGATGGTTATTTTTATTTGTGCTCGTATGGATTTCACCAGTTCACAAAGAGATAAAAAGATGGACATGTTGAAATTAATGATCCAGATTTGGTTGTTAATCATCCTCCACATCATTGTTGATCTTCACACATTCCTCACCAATAGGGCCATCCAAACTATACTAAAGCTCAAGCTAAATCGCCGTAGCTCTTGGAAGAGCAGGAAATCTGGCTTTGAAAGTCCCGGCTGCAACTCTTGACTTTGGTTATAGATGTGCTTAAATATAGGTCATGATCTTGTCAAAAACCTGTCTCCCAAGGTGGGCATCTGTGGCTGCGTGGATTTGGCTCCAAATAACTTCATGTGGTCCACTTTTTCTGGTAGATTGTTCAGAAACACCAACTTACCCAACATAAATTGCTATTATAAGGAAATGGACCACTGAAGCCAGCGTTAACCATTTTGTAAAAATAAACCAGATCGAACTTGCTTTTCATTTATTTCAGATTCAATAAAACAAGTACAAAACAAAAAAAAAAGATTAAAAAACCAAAAAAAAATATGCACGCCTATCGTCGTTTGATAGTTTTATGATAAAAAATAATCAGTTCGTAATATGCATGTGCAAACCCATACCCAATCCTTCAGTAAGTGGTCAAGTGACTGATATTTGATCCCATTTGATGCACTATTTAGCACTAACTTCCTTCCATGCCGGCTAGCAAAGCACTCCACAAACTTTCAACATAACTCGAGATCCTTAGGAATATTCATAAATAAATACCGTGAGAGGCTTTGGAACCAAAAACACAATGTGAGGGCATAGATGGAAAATAAGAAAGGAAAACATGAAAACAAATGCAACAAACCTTGCATTATTCTTGTCAACAAAACTGGCAGCATATATGGCATTTGTATCACCAAGGTGCTGCGTTTTTTTCTCTGATTATCAGTAACAGACTGTTATTCAGGTGTGGTTGAAAATATTACATAAGTCATTCAGTGTCAAGTCTCATGGTGCTGGGTGAACAGATTTAAGATATGAAAAAGACCCACAATGCCATTGGTGCACATATGTTTTCCTCTTTTCAAAAGAAATCATACCATCAGAAGCAAAAAAAAAAAAAGCATTAGGCTTTAAAAGCCCGAGGTACAGTATATTTTGCCTTGGTGTTATCTTTGGACCTGCCTCTAGTGTAAATACCTCAAATATGAATCGGTCTGGCTGAGTGCCAGTCTGGGAAATTTGGAGGGGGGTAGGGAGGTGGGGTTTGGCGGAAAGAGGCTGCAATTGATTCTGCCCGGGCCTCACTTCTGCTAACAGATGCTGACAGCAGGAAGGTAAAACACTCAGTTGGCCTGAGATATAAAGTCTCATTCACTTGATCTGTGCTTGTGTGTAATTGAAAATGAATGCTACACCTCTGTTCAACTCTCTCTCACACACACACACACACACACACACACACACACACACACACACACACACACAAGGATATCGTTCTTAGTTGGTTGGGTGCCAGGAACTTCTTCATGCCTGTAATGTTGGGCTGGATGGTAGTGGGTTTATTTGTGCTGAATGAGCGGTGAGGGTGATCGACTATTTGAACCTGCTTTGCTCTGAGGCATTACGAGTACACCCCGACAGCCACACGTTCCATGGAAAAATTCTGGTTGGAGAGGCTTCAAGCAGGACGTAAGACTCCCTCCTCTCCACTCCCACCGTCATCTGCCCGCAAACACTTTCTGCCAAACATTCCCCCACCCCTTGTCCATCTTAACTTTGGCTGTCGCAAACCCAGTTTAAGGTCTCCACCACATTGAAATCACAACTTAAAGCGGAATTCCCGCTATTTCACACCCAATTGTTAGCCCGGGGAGCGAACACAGGTCCTCTGTCTGTGCAGTTGTGCAGCAGCCTCGTCTGCCGGGAGGGAGCAGTCGATGTGATGTCACTGTAATGTCACTGCTTATCTGAGCTTTCTGTGACTGCACAAATAAATATTGCCTCATGGTGATAAATGCCTTGGGCCTTAGACACAGTGCTATCTTTTTTTTAATCTTAGGATCAAAGCAGTATAGCAAAATCCTGAGCTCATGTAATCTACTTTCACTATGAAAGCAAAAGTAACTGACTACTTACAGTCATTCAAATTCTAACCCATCTGTTTAAGCAAACTTGTTCCAGTTGGCCTCCACTGAACCGTCTTTAATTCTGTAAATTGTGTCCATTGTTTTATTTCCTATTGTGTATAGTTCTCTGGTCTGCCATTGCTGTTTTATTGTGAAGTGTCTTAACCTATATTATTATTGTTATTTTATTGTTTTTTTATTATGCTGTCTGTTTTAGTCACTTAATTAGTAAAAACTAATCCTGCTGCGGTTCGGAAGAGCAGCTGGCTCAGCATCAACCCCACTTCTGCCAAACAAACATGCAAGTTAGAACGAAGAAAAGTACAGTAGCTCAGTCGTGGCCCAGGTTAGCGAGATCTGCTTTGTAACTGGGCTACTGTTGGCCAAAGAAGACAGACCAAATGACAAAGAAGGGAAGAAGATGTGGGAGACAGGAAGACCAAAATGATGTGTGAATGACTGGAGTGATAAGATCCAGAAGAGTATCAGGATGAAGAAGAACGCAAAGGAAGTGTGGGATAAGCAGAGAGATGAAGACAGCAGACAGGAGTACTTAAACATAATACATACATAAAACATTAGGCCAGGGGTCTCAAGCTGGTCCTCAAAGGGCTGCAGTTTTGTTCTGACTAGTGCTGTCATTTTAACGTGTTAATTCGATTAATTAATTAAGCCGCAATTTAACGCCTTAAAAAATGTAACGCAATTAATTATGAGTATCAACGGTGGCGAGCCAATGCTTGCACATTTGAATTTTGGCCCATTGAAGGACCCGTAGAGGCGTGTTATACTTATATACTATTGAGCTTGAGTGCCTATTTGAGACAGCCTAATTTTATTTCAGAATTTTATTTATTTGACTGAATCGCTGTATTTGTATTATATTTTTGAATAATGTACCTGGCCTAACTGGTTTGAGGATGTGCTTGACCTTTACTTTTGGATTTCATTTATGAAGCACAGTGTCACGGGTCAAGACGTGGAGCGGGACCCAAGTGCAGTGGTGAAAGTCGCAGGAGCGAGTCAAAAATAATATTTTAATCATTAACAACAACAAAAAACAACAGAAAGCATCACCAAACCAGGAGAAACAAAGCAAAGTCTGAATTTCAAAATTAAGGCGTCATCAAACCAGGAGAAGTTCACAAACACGAGTAAGAGTCCAAACAGAAAGCGTCACCGAACCAGGCGAAACAAACAAACTTAAATCTGGCAACAGAGACAAAAGCACAATGAACAGAGATAGTGAAATCACAGAATAAACCAGGAAACACACGGAAACAGAGGAAGGAACTAAACTCTAACTCAGGCACCAGGGTTGCAAAGAGTGTAATCAAAAATGAGCAAACTAGAGCACAGACAGAGAACAAACAAGGAGAACCAATTTACCACAGAGAACTAGAGGAGTGGATCTGGCACACGTTGCTGGAGTCCAGGTGTTCTTATACTCTGGTGATCAGGGGTTGATTGGCTCCAGCCGTGTGCCACAGGAACAGGAAGAAACGAGGGAGAAAACAAAACAGGACTCACGTGACCAAAATAAAAGCGGAATCATGACACACAGTTCACCAATAAAAAATTGGATTTCAAATCTTCTCTTCTTACTGTATTCAATTGATTAGTCATGCACTACATTTAATAATAATATAATAATAATATCCAATAATATAATAATAACTCAAATTATTTATCAGGAGACCTTTAGCAGATATGACATAAAAATGTGATTAATTCGATTAATTAATTATAAAATCCTGTAATTAATTCGATTAATTTTTTTAATCGACTATTTCTGACCTTTCACCTTTTCACCAATCAGGTGTTTTAAGACTGTAGTCATTGGATTGTCAGTCTGGTGCTGCTTGTTTCAGCTGACACCTGAATGGTTCAACTGCGTGGGCTTGTTTGGTTGGAACAAAATCTGCAGTGGGTGCACTGTAGCCCCTTTGTGCATCAGTTGGAGACACCTGGTGAGTGCGAGAGAAAGATGGAAGCAGGACTTCTGGAAACAAATAATTCAGAGAATGAGAAAGATAGGAGGACAGATGAAAGTGACATAGTGGACCAGGAAATCAGCTAGGTGGAATGAGGGAAGCTGCTAAGAGGACAGGGACTGGGAAAGCAGTTGTCCCATTGCCACAACTTTGAGCCGTTCATGGCAATCTCTATGGCTGAGAGAACACTTGACAAGCAAAGGAAATGTTGTATAGGACGTGAGTGAGGCTTACCATGATATATGGTTTAGAGACGGTAGCTATGACAGAAAGACGCGAACCAGAGTTGGAAGAGTCAGAGATGAAGATTCTCAGGTTTTCACTGGGAGTGACTAGGAAGGATAGGATTTCATACCAGAATATCAGAGGGACAGCTGATGCAAAGTTTGTGAGGGCAGAGGATGTACTGAAGTTACTGTGGATGAAGGTGGAGGGGGCTGGCTTGCTGTGACACCCCTGACGGAAAATACCAAAAACAAAGAAGATGGTTATTTTTCAATGAATTATTCCACTTTGTTGTCTTATATTATCTAAGTTATGCTATGCGGAAGTCTTGGCCTGTATATGAATGCTTTAATGACTTTGGTTAAGGACTGTTGCCCTTTCGTGCTAATGCACTTTTAAAAGCAAATCTGCATGATCTGGTGGCACTTTGCTCAGGCATGTCCGAATACCAGCAGTGGTCCTCGCACCAATACTGGCCTACTTCGCAGTACATATCAAATAATGATACACAGCTGATGCAACTGTATGCTTATCTTGCATAAATATATGAAAGAAGATGAACAAAAAAACTAGACACTTAGCTTGTAGTAAGGGTTAGAATTATACAAATATTTGTATTTTTTTCTTTAGTAAATCATGGTCAGTCAAGTAATGCAGCTGCCTAGCAGCATCTGAAAGTGTTATTGTGGCAGCAGCTACTGAGTTCATCTCTGTAAACCATTACGCCTTGTTTCAAAATCCTAACGGAAAGCCTGGTGGCAGTGGTGTCATGTTTGTTTGGGAAACAAGCTGAAAACAAATATCACAATTTAAAATGGTTGATATTACAAGTGCTGGAATGTCAGTACTCGTACTCTGTTGGTAAAAATGTGGTATTGGGACACCTAATATTGCGCTCTTGTGTTGTAGGCTAAAGGGCACACTCTGTAGCAACACAAACTGACCCATCTTAGCTTGTTAGTGCACTTAAATGACATGTTTGATGGCAATTAAAAAGGAGACCATAACTGTTGGTCAGCGAAGCTGACTAGTCGACCAAAGCCCTGGTCCTAATGGCTAATGTTCTTTCTTGCCACATTTTCTTTCTTAACTCGCTTATGCAACATTCGAACTTTAGTTGACACGATCATCCGTAAATCATGTGTCAGGCATCTTCCACAACTCTCTCACACTTGGGACCAACCTTGGGTGACTAATGGTCACACTGGATTAGGTACATCAGGACAACGGGAGCATCCAGATGTTGAGGCCTGACAATTCATCTGAATCCATGTTTCAATTATATTATTTGGAGAGCATTTTGTGGTCACTATTGCATCAGGACATCATCAGTAAGGGAAAACTAACCTGCCTCATGATTGTGTGTGACTCGGTGTACCACGGCGGCTCTGAAGCTCTGGGGGTCTACTGGGATTTTATCCCTTGCAGCTGTACTCCCTTCAGATCTGATTCAGTTTTAAGCTTATTTTCCACTGACCTTTTTCCTCTGCAGCTCATGAGTGGATATCTGGCTCCGCTTCTGTACATATGGTCCAGTTATGTCCAGCTGAGCTTCATGAATCTTTCCAGTACTGCTGAAGCTGCTGGAATAACAATGTGGGGAGTCTGTGAACTGTTGAAGCACAGAAACTCAGCCTTTAAGATCCTCTTTCTGTTGGCATGGTAAAATATTATCGTGAAACTGTATACTTCCACAGTCCGCCGAGTATTTAACCCAGTACAGCCATGGACCGAGTAAAATACTAGAAGTCTTCCTCTTGAATTTTTATTGATGTTAGAGTCTCCTGCTAAATTGTTTGGCTGCTCTTTACATTTTGTGTTCAACAGAATAGTAGCATGATGTCCAAACATTGTGGATAGAACAAGCTTTTTGAGAAGCGATTCCTATTGGAATGACTACTGTTTCACCTGCATCAAGTTAAGTTCTCACTTCAGAGGCAAGGATTTTCCAGAAAGTCTTTTGGGAATGCATGTGTTCATCTGTGTTTTTCACTTCACAATTTGCAATTTACGGTCACAAAAAGGGAGCTAACGCAGCTGCATGTTTCTCCTTCTCCTCAATTTAATGCTGTTTCTCTTTGGAGTCTGATCACTTTCAAGTTTATTTACGGCTTTGAAGGCACACACACTACACCATGCAACTCGTATGTCAGCAGCATAGATCTCATGCAGCTGCAACTGTCCTGTTAAAAGGGCAACAAGCCCAGCTGACATCTAAAAGCTTGTTCAGCCCACAGCATGGTGCTCAGCCATAGTTACTTAGAGTGTTTACAGAGCACATGCCAGCCATGTGTTGGTTCACCATTTATTCACTAGCTGAGACCTTGTGAGATCTTGTAATTATCCTACATCAGGAAACAATTGTGTGTGACGACCTTACACACTTTTATCGAGGATTTTATTGCAAATCAGTGTTAGTTTTATTAAAATCTGTAGGAGAAGTGCTTCATCAAATTACTTCACCCCGTCAGCCTCTTGTGGTGACCTACATTGAGCAGTGACAATAACCCACTCATGCTAAGGAACAAGTGAACCCAAATGGAGGTGAGGGGAAGCATGCTGACAGGCCAGATAGGCACCAGTCGGTTCAATCGAGGGAGGATGTCACACGCACATGGCGACTTAGTTTGAAAATTGGCTAATATGCATTATTTTTTTATTACTGACTTCAGGTCGGAAGGATGCATTTTACTCTTAATTGACACGGTCTGAACATCCAGGAGCAGAAATACCCAGCTGCAGCGACATATTTTCGCTGCTGCAGCTTCAGTGCTGGAAGTTGGAGGAGCCACAGATTTTTATCTGGGAAGCATCAGAGTATATTTCTTTTTTTTTTTCAGTTCATAAAGCGCCACAGAACAAAACAGGGGTTATTGTAGCATATCCTGCATGTAGTTATTTTATAACAGTATGTATCTGTCCTTTTCAAGCGATGTTACCGTTAGTGATCATGTTCGTTCTTTATTTTGGTATTGCTTTTCACCAATAAATGCTATACCCTTCACTCGAGGCCACCACATCAACAGTGGTATCATATAACATGACGCACATCGTTTCAAGGCACAAAAAGGTGTTGACTGATGGTGGTGTAATTTAACAGTGTGACATTAATATGAGTAACTGACAAACATATTCTTCTAATCTATTTTCCTGCCACTTATGCAAATAAATGTTAGCACACCACCTCCTTCAGTGTGTAAGACGGGGTCCCAAAAGAACCTACTGTAGAACCGTTAACAATATTTGCCTTTCACTTTTATGTTGATATATATTTTTTGTTTTGAGTCCAATTGGATAATAAAAATTATAAACTATAAATACAATGTTGATACGAAAGATAATGTTGCCATTAGTATGACAACCCAAGCTTCCTTTGAAGTGTGTTTGTGATTTCAACATGTGACAGTGTTTTACAATGTGTTACAAGATTTGGCAAGCTGGGAGTCTTGGAAGGGTAAAGTGGAGTCGTTTCCTTAGGATACCTCTCTCTCAAAGAGACCTCAGATAAGTCGATTATAGAGGAGTTGATGTGACTTTGAGAACCCGCCACCATCGAATGCCTGTCATGATTGTCACATCAGACATTATTACTTGCCAGCATGTCTTCTGTTCCTGTTGTGTGCAGTTGTTGTTTTTGTAATAGTTTCTTAAGCTGAGACTCAAGCACATAGCTGAAATCCTCTTACCTGGTATGAAGCAATCAGCGGCAGAGAGGACGCAGCTGCTTGTTGAAAAATTTTAAGACCTCTGGGTATTTGCCGGAGTGAAGGACTTCACCGCAGGGTTGTTGTTGGGAGCCCACTCTCACTTCACTTATGCAAGACCTGGACACTGCTGCCGTGTAGCACTGTGGCCAAGCAACATTGCATAACAGAGAGAGAAAGGAGACTGGGTTTTTGGACTAGCAAGGCTCTATATTGTAGTTTTTTTTTTGGCGAAGTAGCTGTATTGATCTGATGATAGTCTTGAGCAGAAGACGATGTTTGGTGTGTTAATCACATCAGTGTTGGGATGGTGTTTCTGGCTCTTTCAGTCTGAGGTGTATACAACAGGAGCTGCGGTCAAAACTGTGTGTGTCATTCAATGTTATGAGGAAAGGCTTGTCTGCCTTGCTGCTTCTTTTTGTGTGCGCACACTATGGTACAAGAGTTATGTGCCTGCAGTTGAGCGTGGGAGTGTGCCACCTCCGTGGCCCGGTCAGGCAATCTATTTAAAGAATGAATACCACAATGAAAGTTCATCTAAATGCCAGTCAGTTTAATTCAGCAGTGCAATGAATGAACAGACCGAGATAAGGATTTCAAATAGAGGTAAAAGCATTAGGGCACAGAGGGAATAATAGGAGAGGAGTTCCATGTAACAAGGTTGTCAACTAGTTTTGCCCTAAACACTCGCATATTTGATGTTTGAATGAATGGTTTGTTGGTGCTGCCAGCATTGACCACATTTGCATGCAGAGACTAGGCAGAGTGGCTGAGTTGCAGAACTTTAACATGCAGCAGAGTGATAACTGGATTATTGAGTAATGCCACCTCTGTGAAGTGGGTGGCGCTGTGAGTTCTTCAGTCGTACGTACCCTGTTAACATACATTTTAAAAATTTGAACTCATCCGAAAAAACATAGCCAATTAAGCAGCGGGGGGACGTTTTGTCATTTACTGAATTGGTGACAATATAAACACTAGTTTTTAATCATGATCACTACTGTAAATATCTCTCTAATTTATAATCGTCCTCACGCGGTCCGTCTCTCTCTATGTCAGGCCAGACGTATGCAGCGGACATTGTGATTTTTCCATGAATAAAAAAAGCAAAAACTGTCATCTTCATGTCCACATCCATGATGTGTTATGTGTTATCTGTTGGTTTCGATGTTTCCACTCCGTTTAAATACGACTTATCCCGTGAGATTTCCTCTGTCTGAAGGCGAGATGCGCCACGCTCATTTCTATGTAGCAGAAACTCTGCATGGTCATGTCTCTCTAGGTCAAAGCACTTGAATACTCTATGGAGGAAATAAACAATGGCAACTAACTGTTTCATGTTGCCATATGTTCAGAAAGAATGGGATCACAAGTGCAGTGTCTACTGTATTTTATTGGTTGATCATGTGTTCACTTATCTTGTGTATGTATGGTTTATTGGTTGCTGCACATGGAGTCTGACTGGTCATCGTTGACGGGCCCTCACAGTATTTTTAGTTGCTCAGGATTATTACTCGAGTTGTTTTCAATTTGTTGCTGGCAGACATGACTCCACAGATGAGTAGGAACGTTGCTTTTCTTCTCCTCCCAGACACAGAAGTGTACTGCAGGACCCATTCCTCATGTCTTCCTTCTTTCATTTACTCTTGCCTGGAGAGCCTGAGGCTCTCTGCCCTTACCTGCCCCGCCCGTAATCATCATTTCACCCTCTTTCCTGGTGTCACAGTCCAAGCCACTTTATTGTTACTGGTCTTGCCGGAAAGGTGCCTTCATCAAAACCGTAACACAACTTCTGACTTTGTTTTTGGCCCACAATAACCATAATATCCCAATACAATATATCTGATATATTGTGACAAAACTGATCAAGGATATATCATGATACATACTGTATTTGACTGAAACAGAAAAATCATGATGCATTTATTCAATGTAAAATGTACATTGAATAAATGCACAGAAAATTGAGCTCAAAGAAACATGTATTTGTATTTGCCCCACTGCCTCAAGTCTTGTAAATATAAGTAATGTACAGCTGAACAAGTTAAAGTGCATGAACATTAATAACATCATAAAAATGACTATCAATGGCTCTCCCATTTAATGTTGAGTGCATATATTGCTATCATCTCTTGTGCACCACACAGTAGAGAGACATTTAACAGCTTTGTTAGTCTTCATGTTTCCAGAAGCCGAGATGCCATCAACGTGATTTTACCCAGATAGCAACAGGACATGATAAGATGATGTCACAGCGGGAAAACACAATGCATTTGAGGCCAACTGCAAAGTTTGTTTACAACACTGTCACCAGCTCTCTGCAGTGTTTGTTTGTTGATGTCCGTCTGTTAAACTTCGATCATGAAGGAAACGTGCTGTTATTGACTGCCACACTCTTCTCATGACTGCATATTCCCATGACTTGTATATGCATGCATATGTTGATCTTAATTTTGGCATGATTTCATTATATAAACTCTATTACTCTGTGATCTTGATTAGTTCTCAAACTTGCTCCGGAGGAGCAATGGTAGCCATTTGCAGGGCCGGTGTTTAAAAGCGAAAGGCGGAGCAGGTTCATGTCTTCCACTGGCTGATGTATTTCTTTGCAAACCTAAGATTCCGAGCGAACAGACACACTAGGATAAGTTTGTGAACGGGAGATTCAACGTTTTTTAAATTTGAACAACTAAAAATGCTGGGTAACCCCACTATGTAAGTTGTAAAGTTGTAAAGTATTGATATTTGCCTTCATTGTAACAAATATTTATTGTGACAGAAAGTGCAACAATATGCTAATAGCTAATGGGAAAATCTCATCTGGCTTTGCCTTGTCTGACCACTTTAACGATCCAGAACAAAGTCTTCCCAGCTGGTGCACCGCGCACCAAATCTCAAAACAGTGTTAGTGCTGTGTAGCCTGTGTAGCATCCTATTCTTTCTAAGCTGCATGAGGGGTTTATCTAAAAGAGGCATTCTGAAAGACCCCTCCTCTCATTGCCCCAGAAGAGCAGGTTTCTGGTCTCTTTTCTCTTTGTGGTTGATCATGTTTTTAAAGGAAACAACCAGTACTACTAGTACTCTGAGATCCTGTTCATTTTTCCCAGGGTCTCCACCACATATAAACTAGCGTGGCGCACTGCCACTGCTTAAATGAGAGCTGCCACGCTGTCAGAAAAATGATCTCTTTTTAAAGATGAAATCTCATGTGATCAAACGTATTAAAAGGAAGTGGAAACATCGGAACTACACACACACATCATGGAAGTGGACATGAACACGATGGTGTTTGCCGTTTTTTCGTGGAAAAATTCAGAAAGAAATGAAGAGAAGCCTGTTGATTGTGGAACTCAAGTCGCGCATTCCGGCCGGACGTGAGGGTATAAAAGGCAATATTTTCTCAACTAAAATGAGAACTGCACTTTTCTTCTGAACTTGCATGTGTTTATTTAGGTCACAAAACTATTCAGCAAATGTTATGTCAGCCATTAATACTCCTCCCAGTCACACAAACCATTTCACCAGAGTTGTGTCATCATTTTTTTGGGATATTCAGTGACTCAATTCAAACTTAGTCACTGCCTTCCCTGGCACACTTGGCCTAGCTCAATCTCTGACTCATGAAAAAGTAAAATCCAAAGAACTAGGTCAAATAGTTTTTGCTCGAGTCACTCCCAACAATTGCAGTCTCATCTCTGTTACCATTCTAACTTGTCATCTGAAATGGTCCACATTCATCTTCTTAATAACGGCAAGACAACAGACAGACAGAGAAGGTGCATCAGTAAAAGCGGTACTGCAGTTGCATTGTAGTGATGTCATTGCCAGGCAGGATTTTCAAACATCAGCACATCTGCAATAGTGGTTGCGGCTGATTTCCTACCAGACAATTACCTCTCTACAAATCTGGCTTCTCACACCTTTTACACCTTTGTTTGGTTTGTGGTTGGAGCCAAGTTTGTAGCTGACACACACTCCTGTCTGGTCCTGAAATAGTGGGCAGGGGTCTATGGATGAGCATGTGCCTTGGCTTTATCTGCGCAGATATGGCTCTGTGTATGGGTGGTTCCATGAATCCCAGAATCTTCTCTCAATCTTATCAATATGTGGCATGGACCTACTGTATGTATGAAAAAGAGTGCATGTGTTTTTATAATATATATGACTGCACACACTCTCTTGAGTTTCATATTTGTATGAAGTTTGATACAAAATAAAGTTTCCTGCATCATTTCCAGTTATCAAATACATTCAAACAGTTCAGTGGGACTTGAGGAAGGAGTGTGGAGAAATGATTCCTGAATGTAGCCAGAGTTCAAACGGTGTGTTGACACATCCGCTTAATAAATAAATCAACAGTACATAAATCATAATCATACATTCAACATATTACAATATGTAACCACAAATCATTAAACAACCATCAAATCTATGAGCTACAAGTAAATTGACCATCAACAACAAAAAATCCTCTCTTTCGTTGATCTCTCAATTCCGTCCGTACGTATTCAAAATATTTGTTCCATCTCACTTTGTTTTTTTTTGTGTCCCTTTAATGATTATATAGTTTCAACATTGGTTTTATATATATATATATAGATAGATAGATAGATAGATAGATAGATAGAGAGAGAGAGAGAGAGATATATGTATACACACACACACATATATATTATTTATTTTAATTCACAGTATATCTCCTCATAAATGACATGACAACACCACAGCTGTCAAAGCAAAAACATGTATTTCATTACTTTGCTTTGTTGAAAAAGGAAAAAAAACATGACCCTATTATTTTTCCAGCAATTGCCAGTTAATGCCTGTTTAATGAGTGTAATTTGTCAGCATATACTGATCCGTAAACCAGTCTTTTCTTGCACTGAAATCTGTCTTTGTTCATTCTGTTATTCTTCTGGATCTATTAAGTGGATTATTAGTTGATTGAAGCATTTATGGGGGATAGAGTTGCCCAGAGGGTGGGGCTGCCGCTGGCCTGGCTGTATTAGGCCTCCACTCTTCACTAGAGGCAGAGGCCTGACCCAGGAAAGGTGGTTGAAGTGTCCTGGGAAGCCTGGGCAGGATACTCTCTGAAGGTTTAACCAAGCTGACTTCAAGTTAGATTTTTTATTTGGATGTGGATTACAGACATTTTTTAAACATAAAGACAAAATAAACTACGAAGTAATTTTCGATTATCTCTCCGTGGTCTCAATTGTCCGCTCCACCACTGACTATCCTGCCACACTCTCCTAAAACTGTTCCATATGAAACTGTTTGAGTTCACACAGTCTTGCTGAGGCAGATGTTTGTCCATTGCATGTGCACAACGACCCTTTCATACAGTGACCTCCAGCTTCTTGTGAGTGTGTAATGCAGGAGCCTGAGTCTAAAGCCCCTCCTTCTGGAAGCCGGGCTGAGTTTGGTCAGCTGCAGACTGCACCACTTTAGAGTGTTGGGAGTGTTACTGCGGGAACAACTACTATCTGACCCTGTGCTCAGTTGTCTAGCAGCACGGTCGAGACCTTTGACAGCTGAATCTATCAATGCAGGAACTTGTCCTCTGTTATTGTTGTCTGCAGTTTTAAATTCATACATTTATCATGAACCACTTGCCTTGCAAGTGGTGGTGGACATCGTAACTGAATAGTCAGTGAGGATGTGTACAACTTTCTTATGACTATGACTGGTATTTTAATTTGCTCATATTGTGTGATTTCTAACTACAACTGTACCATGGTAACATGATAGTTTCTGACCTGATCCACCGCTCATCCGCTGTATATGCAATGAAACGCAAAATTATTCAAACATCTGGTAAATTTTGACTTGAAATGACTTTTCTTCAGCAAACAATTTGATGATGATTGGAAGTTGATAATAACAAGACAATGTATAAAAGTCGTCAATCTGGAAAAAAAATCTCAGTTTTTATTTACATTTGAATTGACAAAATTATCCATGCACTTTTCAGTAATCAATAGAGGACATTATAAATATGGAGACTGTAAAAATAAACATCTATTTATATTGTACAAAAGTAACTTTTTATCAAAGTCAGAGTCAAATAATCGTTTACAGAGATGAACTCAGATGCAGGAGTCTCTTGGACAGTGGTTTACTAGCATTAGGGAAGGGGCGATATGGACTAAAAGATGATTATGATAAATGTTTAAATAATAAATGTTTAATAGTAAATATTTTGGCGATAAAGTTAATTATCACAATAAATACATTTTCATTCTATTCCATGTGTTGGACACTACAGTCTCTCATGAAACTGTTTTATGGTAAAACTTATTCATTGAGTTTGACTCCAACATCATTATTTGTTTATGTTTAAATGTAATAGTTAACTAAGTGCAGAGATGAGAAATTCAATGTTTCATGTCTCTGGTAGAACCCGGACGTGTCTGACAGACTGCTCTGCCAGTTTTATTTAGGGGTTTACGTTGACTATGGACCCGTCTCGATACATTTCCTAGATGCTTTTGAAGAAATATTTGAAATAATGTGAGTAAATTATCATGTAGTCATATTCTCTCAAAATCATTATACAAACTGTCAGTCCTATGTCTTGTGTGATGAAAAACCTTTTCACAATTCTCTCACCTAAAATGGTTGTTTTTCATAGCCTTGAAGATTTCACTAAGACTTTGACCGTTTTAGAATATGTTGATGGTCCCTAACTGATGGGTCGTAGCATTAGCGCTGCCTGTGAGAGTGTGTTCGCGATCAGTGAACACTAATGGAGGAGCGGAGGTCCATTGAATATCCAACTGTTTTCACTGCGGTGTTTCCCAGCGGGGGACCAGAGCAGCGGGAGACCACCATGTGTTGATATGAACCAATTCAGACACTCCCATCAGAAAACCTATTGGGACCACTCCATCTAATAAAATAAACACGGATCCAGAGACTTAGAGTCAACCAGTGTCATTATCAAAGGTTCCTTGTATTAAAAATCAGTTTTAAACTCCGATTGTGAACCAAAGTCCACCACACTCTCCACACCTGTCACGCCATTGTCGGTTGTAAAAGAGCACTGAGCTGGAGAGCGTGCCGTGCTGTCACGTTCTCGTTATGTTCATGTATGCAATACAGCAAGTGAGCCGCGTGTTTATCGAATCGATCGTGAGATGCAGAAGTTTGCCACTTACTTAAATACATAGAATTAGCTGCATGACACCCATCCTTGCGCTCCTGGGGGCTGGACGTCACGGGGGAGTGGGAGAGTTTGTTTTGCTCACGATTATTTAAAGTTTGGAACTTATCTGCAGTTTCCTCCTGTCATCAGCGCCAGACGTCCCATCAGTCACAGCGCGTTTCCATGCCGTGAGTGTGGCGACTCGTGAGGTGTGGATAACCTCAAGATTATGCCAGTAAACAATGGCGGCAAAGGTACAGCTGCAAAAGGGTTGAGAATCTGCAAATTATTCATATTCGGTGAAATTACCATGCGGTAACACTTTTTTCATGGAAACCAGTGTGATGACACTACGAGTAGGGCATTATACAGGCACTGATGATCGGACATTTAGGCCGTCATGTTCAGAATGCAGGAGGGCGACCAGACACCTCCATAGCTTAGGGCCGGCTCAGTGTTATTGCCACAACCCAAAGTAAACGTGGCAATTGTTTTTGGTCACGCAAGTCTCTGACACTGAGCGCGATATGAAGATGCAAATGCAGTTATAATAATAATTCAGGATGCCTTTCCTGCAGTGACAAAAAAGTCCAAATGGCACAGATATATGACAGATGCGGTTTTAACTTTTCAACTCAAAAACGATTTGCTCCCATGGTGCAGTTGTAAGGGTCACACGGTATGTCAGATATTGTCTGAAGTTTAAGCGAGTATACATCTCATAAATAACATATGATTTACACTTATCTGTTTCATGAACACAAGTACTTTGCTGTTCAAAACTACATCTACTACTGACTACTACTAAATGATAACATTTATTGGACATCCAGAATTGCATGAATCTGCCAACACTCTCCCTGGTAACTGACTTACCCCGTTATTTTTATTTTTTCATATTTATTTCCCATATTTTTGTTTGTACATTTCTGTGGACCGATTCCCTGCACCTCCTTTTGCTGTTGGTAGATCTTCCATTCAACCAAGACTGGTCATTAAGTGAATAAGAGCAGTGTACTCAGTGTATTGCAAACACAATCTGGCTGTAAACAAAGAAGCAGACTTGTGTCTCTTCAGAATTGGGTTTTAGGTAGACTCAAGTAGCCAACTGACTTTCCATTTTTCCACACTGGGAAGAATTTCCAAACGTGGAAATATGTTGTAAGAAGAAGAAAGATGTGGGGATGACTCTGACTGACTCTCAAATGCATTTTGAAAAATGTGTGGAATAAGAGATCCCACAGTCACGTCACTTGAATCATCAATCTGGTTTGGTTGCAGAAGTGCTAAAGAAAAAACATAAGAAACCTTATGGCTTGTCCTCTCCTGGGTGTAGCACCAGAAATAAATCTGAACAACTATAGGCCTGCATTTGGTTGGTGAATTTGACATTGAGGATTAATTTCTGCTGCAATATTCCGATTCATGACTTTCTGTTGCACACATTAGAAATGTGATTAGAAAAATAAGTTTTTCAAACTGGTTAGAATCTGCATTGTATCCTAGCTTCTCGTTAATTACAACCTCACCTTCACCTTCTTCTACCGCTTATCCGGGGTTGGGTCGCAGAGGCAGCATTCGGAGCAGGGAAGCCCAAACTTCCCGGTCCGCACAAACCTCCTCCAGCTCCTCCCGGGGGATCCCGAGGCGTTTCCAGGCCAGACCGGAGACATAATCTCTCCAGCGAGTCCTGGATCTTCACCAGGGTCTCCTCCCGGTAGGACATGCCCGGAACACCTCCCCAGGGAGACGTCCAGGGGGCATCCGGATCAGATGCCCGAGCCACCTCAACTGGTTCCTCTCGATGTGGAGGAGCAGCGGCTCCACCCCGAGCTCCTCCCGGATGACCGAACTCCTCACCCTATCTCTAAGGGTGCGCCCAGCCACCCTGCGGAGGAAACTCATCTCAGCCGCTTGTATCCGCGATCTCATCCTTTCGGTCACTACCCAAAGCTCGTGACCATAGGTGAGGGTGGGAACGTAGATCGATCGGTAAATCGAGAGCTTCGTCTTGTGACTCAGCTCTCTTCACCACGACGGTCCGATACAGCGACCGCATCACTGCTGCCGCTGCACCAACCCGTCTATCAATCTCACGCTCCCCTTTTCCCTCACTCGAGAACAAGACCCCGAGATACTTAAACTCCACCACTTGGGGCATTACATCTGAAATATTAAAAAAATCTGATGTGTTTGAACAGCGTTCAGTTGTCTTAATGTTCAATTTATTCAAGAATGTTTCTTCATCTTGCTCTTCCTGATGGTGCTAGACTCTTCATCAGCTGTGGGGAGGACTTGGTTCTTTATTGTTTAGAATTTTATGTCTCTCAAATGAATTTCTGTCCATTTACTACTCCAATCTCGAGTGCATGTTCTTTGTGTGCGTTCAGGCTGGAAATCGACAATTAAATTAGGCGCAGACAGGTCCATGAGTCGACTAGTCATGATGTCATGACACTCTGAGACTACAAGACCATTGCAACCTAAACGTATGTGTTATGAGCGGAGCAGAACCCGAGTTGATGAGGAACTCTTGATGAGGCAAGATGATGCCATATTTAATATAATACAACAAAATAAAATACTCAAAAAGTCCAAAACGGAAAGCGTCACCGAACTAGGAGATCAAACAAACGTAAATCTGTAAACAAAGAAACAAAACACAATGAACAGCAATAACAAAATCACACATGCGGTCGTCGATTCGAACTCACGGGAGAGAGGAAATACAGGGTAGGAAAAAACAGGAAATACGCGGAAAACAGACGAAGGAAGGAACATTAACTCAGGCACCAGGGAAAGTCAAAGGATAATAAAATAATGAAAGGAGTGAGCGATAGCGAAGACATACGAAGAGAGCCAATTAGCCAAAGAACAAACAGAGTCAATCTGGCACACATTGCTGGAGTCCAAGTGCTTAAAAGATCTTTCTGATGTTTCGAAGATTAACTCCAGCCGTATGCTATTAACCAGCAGAAAAGGGAGAAACACAAAACAGAAGTATCAGACAAAACGTAAGTGAATCATGACAGTATGTACCTTTCACACCACATTTTAAGCAATAAAAATGGAAATATAAAGTTTTAAAACAACCTTTCACACTATAACAATGGTTGTCCCATCCATTGTTGTTTGCACTTTGTTCCATCAGAGTGCAAAATGACTAGCATTAACTGCAGGTTCAATCTTAACACTACTTCTTTGCCATAAGAAGCAAGCGTTGAAGAAGCAAGGGGAGTGTTGTGTAAAAGCGTCACGTCACAAGTCTGCGCCTCACAGGTGTTCTGTCATCAAATGCTGGGTGTCCTCAACAAATGTCTGGCTGCAAGTCATTGTTTTAAAGCTATAACCTTGGACGGGACGTGAAAGTCCTCATCTGGCTCCTCTCTTTTGCTGACTCAGTACTTCAGTGCTACCTCTTTGACTCAAAACAAAGAGCATGGTTATACCTCTCTGTAACTCTATGACTGCGTAGCGAAGGTATAAATATTGCTAGATTCTAAATATTGTGCTCTTACAGTCAGTGTTGAGAGTTTCATGGTTGTCTACACATTTCTATTTGTGGTTCAGTGTGAATCTGTGTCAGCATAACTCTGCCTCGGTGCAGCCAGTGTTGAGGCTCCAGCTCAGCACCTTCAGTCAGATTAAAAGTGGAGCTCCCCCTTCTGCTTGTTACAGAGTTGACGCTGTAGCCTTTTTAGCATTTTATCATCTTAATGTCAGAAAGACCATGATGCTCAGGGGGGAGCTTTATACAATACACAATGCTAAGCTAGTATTTAAACTTGAATTTAAAAAGGAGGAATCACATACTTAGGACAGTTAGTCATCAGTAAGAAAGAGAAAGAATAGGAATATTAATGAAAATGTTCTTCCTCCTTGGTTGTTCTTCTGTGTCATGGCTTGTGCTTTTGTTGATTTGTAGATTGCTTTAGTTTTCCTATAAAGATGAGGTGTGTTCGAATTTCTCAAAAACGTCTTGACTTCAGACTCTTGACCTGGAGGGTTTCTTTTTTTCATTTGTCTGATGATGGTCATGTGGTCCTGTTCCCACCCTAACACATGCTCACTCCAATGGCATAATATATTTATGTTGGGAAAGTGGACTTTTGTGTCCTGTGTTGACTGTTGTTGTCGCTGATGCATTAGGCTTTCAATTGAAGCACATGTTCCTATATCCTGACGCTGAGGAGTCACGTAAAAGTGGTTCAGAGGTTGATTCGGTAAGGTATGGGATTTCTGACTTCCTGGAACAGCAACGCTGAAGGCTACCTTGGGCGTCAGAATCGGACGCAAAAGACCACTTTCCCAACCTCAATATATTGCGCCATTGGAGTGAGGATGGTTTGCTGACTGAGTGTGTGCTGCTGCCTGGTGGTGGTCATCATAACTCTCATAACTTGCATTTTGTCTTCCTTCTTCCAGATGTCATCGCTCATAATCACTTCAACCCTTACTTCAGACGACTAACCTTCGACGTGTCATCGATGGAGAAGAATGCTTCCAACCTGGTGAAGGCTGAGCTCAGAATTTTCCGTCTCCAGAACCCCGTTGCCAGAGTATCTGAGCAGCGCATCGAGCTGTACCAGGTATCGTAGATGCAAACTGGCAATGCGGGTCCTCCTGTCAAAAAAGGATTCTGATCTCAGTATCAGGCAGATTTCATTCATCATGGTGCATTTTGATTAAAAAGTTAAAGCATTGTACAGTATGTTATATGCACACAACTTAATACTTGATGAGTTATTAATGAAATACTCAGCTAAGCTGCTGATGTTTGCACAGATTCATTGTGATTGTTGCATGTTCACTGGGGACTGGGTGACTCATATTGAACTTGCTACATTAGTCTAGATCACTTTTCGAGCACCAACCTCATCAGTGAACCCACAAAACACTTCATCCTCTTAGTTGAAAACAATGGTTTCATACAAATGCTGGCAATCTACAGTCTGTCCCCAGTCATCTTGTCTGAAGAAGATATAGTCCAAGAAAATAGATACATATTTAATTGAGACTTGCACCATATTGTCCATTATTATCATGCTGAACAGTTCCATACTCTTCAGGGCGGATCTACATATGCACTTAATTATAGCACAATACATTATAACATAACCTTGAATTATTTTAAGAAGGGTTGAGTGCCACCTGTAAAGGCAGGATCATTTGCTTGTTATTTGATTTTGTGGGTCCAGAATTTTCACAGGGTGTTAAACCATAGATTCCATGGCCATCTGGGCAAATATTGACTGTACAATTTAAAGTGGAGGCAACACATCAATTGTGTCTTTAGTGGATGGATCCAAACATATGAAGCCAATTTAATAATCCCTCCCAGCATGCTAGATCTTACACAGCACATCTAGAAGATGGATTGTTGAATCCAATATTCAACAAAATATTTCTCATAACAAATGTGAAAAAAACAACACCTTGTTGCTTGTGCCCATTGCTGCTCCACGAACAAAACTGAACGTTTAACTCCAGACTCCATTCTAGTGTAATCCTAGTTTGAAAAACCCTTGCATGGACATTAGGAAAGGCCATCAGCCAATCGTCCATCCTCACTACAGCAGTGGCATCCGGGGCAGAACGTTCACATACAGTAACCATCAGCATGAACACACAGTTCTGGTGCTTTATTTTGCACTTGTGTGCAACCCTTTAGTAAATTAGCCTTGTATTGTTGTGCCAAAGTCTTCTTGTATCCAGCTGTTTCTTCTGTCAGGCAAAGTGTGAGCACAGCCGTCAGCAGGAGACAAAAATAGTGTTTGGAAATCTTGATAGATAGCACAGTAATCTGAGAGCCATCTGAGGCATGGCACCAGTGTTTAATCCACTGCTGGACGGCAGGCAGAGTCATTCTGCTCTGTAATTGCTCCAGACTGTTGGTCCGTCTTTCAGCCACTCTGCACCCGCCAGTTCCCATGCTGGGTTTACATTCAGACAAGGAGATGACAGCTGAGCTAAACACAGCTCCTAGCAGGGAACTTTTCTCACGCAAACACAGCACTTGTGAATGTGTGAGGGAGGACGGGACACAAGAACACCAGCACTAATCACATGCACTCACTCCCTCATGCCTATACATAGCTACACCTCATCCACAAATGGGGCCAGCCTCTTTTGGCAATGAGAAGTAATGCTGAGTGTTTGGGATATAACTGTAGATATTGGCCTCTTACCCCGTGTTAAGGATGACACACATGATGGGAAGTTAACTAACAGTAATCTGTGAGGTGAAGTTCGAGGCTGTAAGAGCGCCTTGTGTTCTTACCTCAACACAACACTTTAAGATGGCTGCCAAACAGCTCCAGCATCCGTTCATGCTACTGTTATGTATTTTTGATGCATTGTATCCTCGTGAGATGTTTTTGTGTGTGTTTGTGATTTACGTTTATGTGGAAACTGAAACACTCAAGAAAGAAAGTCAGATGAAAACTCAAGTCAATGTGAGTGCAGCAGTGTCAAACCAGTTGCCATACCTGAGATTCAGTGGCGGGCCATGCATTTTACATGAATTAATCACATTTAATTGTTTAAGTCCATTCAAGAAGTGACACAGAAATAGAGTGGAATGTTTTGAAAGTCACTGAATTGGTGACAGCAAAAACAGCAGTGGTCCTGCTCATATGTCCACTCATTTGCACAGTCTCAGTTTCGCATCAGAAAGACTCCAACCAGACGGCCTCAGTTTGTCGACAGTGGCGCAAGAAACATGTCAGAGTAGAATGACACTGCTGCGCCAGTGCAACCCGTTACATGTTAAACGTGAACAAAATAAATATCTCAAACGTTTGCACTCACCAAGCACTAAGCCGGCGGTGGCCGCCTGATTGGAAGTGGCAAACTTTCTCCCCCGGTTATCTCACCGGTGTAGATGCTGGGGAAATGCCTCGCTGTCCCCAACTCGTGTTCTGATTGGCTATCGCAACTATCCATCCACTATATGTGTCCGTTTCTCTGAGGGCACCTGCGCCTGCACTGTTGCTGCCGAAGGCCTTGGACATGACGACACAAGCTAGCTGAATTCTGATTGGATGAAAACTCTAACCTGGAGAAACAACACTGGGATATACTACGACATGAGTATGATTATTATATATATTATATATAGTATATAGTTTGGGAAAATACATTAAAATTTTAATCCATTTTTGTCATAAATATGCTCATGATTTCTGGTTATTTTAGGCCAGCAGAGAAGGATTTGCAGGCCCTGATGGCCCGCCACTGCTGAGATTACAAATAAATAGTAACATATGGATCATGCAGAAAACCTTCACTGTGAGGGTTTAATTTGCTGTCTCCAGGCAGTCATATTAATTGTCAGGTAGGGAGGTGAATATTGGAAATATACTCTACTGGTGTTCAACATCATTTAAATGCCCCCTGGCAGGAGCAGGACAGGAGTCCTTAAATAACTTGCTCTGATTTTTCATCTATAGATCTTGGTGCACAAAGACCCAGCATCTCCAACACAACGCTATATTGACAGCAAGGTTGTGCGGACACAGACAGAGGGGGAGTGGTTGTCTTTTGATGTGACGGAAGCAGTCAGTGAATGGCTTAATCACAGAGGTGAGCATCCTACGTCTTCGAATGTCTATTTGTATGCATTCTGTAGTTAGATCTGTTCGCCGCTCCAAATCTCCTTTTCATTATTTGACTTTGACTATTATTAACTTGGGTTTGTGCTGCTGGAAAGTGGGACTCATGCTTCTATAACAGGCAGTTTCACCTGCATAATCACTGTTTTGGGTGGTCCAGGGACAGATTTCTGGGTTCTTGCATTGTAAGTCTTGCTTCCCGTGCACAGATTTAAACCTTGAAGTGCTTCACAGCAGTGGCTTTTGCAGTCACATTGATGACACTTGGGCTTCCTGTGTTACATGCAGCATGATCAGTGACAGTCCCTCCGGCAAGACTCCTGCTTTGCCACATGATGGTGAGGTGCCAGACCCAGGAACAGCCTGGTTCTAATAGCTAATGGGAACCAGATGGAGCTTCATAGAACTAGCTTCCGGGTACAGCTCTTAATTTCATAGCCCCTCAGGCTCTCAAATGAGACTCTGATGTCTCTTGAACTTAGGGGACTTTGGGACTTCCAAACTAGCCTTATGCTTGAACAGTGATTGTACGGAGACTCTCTCCTTCTCCTTTTCAACTTGTCTGTTTTGAAAAAAAAATTAGATCTTCTCCTCCAAACTTCCACGCCTCCGTTATTGTGTTGCGCCCCCTTTGGGGTAGAATAGTTCACTTTAAGAACCACTGCATTAGGCAAAAGAACTGAGAGTGGAAAGTGAAATACTGGCAACACCGGTCATGACTCTAGCTGGAGTAAGATCCAATGTTATTCCAGCAGGATGCCAAACTGAAAAGTTGGGGCAAATGTGGATGGAACTGAGTGGCTCTCTAAACTCTTCGTTGCTCATTGCTGAGGTTGTTCTCACATTTTCTCTCTCCAGACAGAAACAACGGATTCAAGCTCAGCCTTCACTGCCCATGCTGCACCTTTGTCCCTTCAAATAACTACATCATCCCGAACAAGAGCGAGGAGCTTGAGGCCCGTTTTGCAGGCAAGTTATTGTTTTTCAGCCTTCAGTCTTATAGTTATATAGTTATTATACTTTGTTGTGCGATAGCTGGTGAAACCTTGCTTGGGTGGTTAAAAAGTACTCAAGTCCCAATACTCAACACACACAGAACACACTGAGGTTGGACACAAAGATTTCTGGAAAACCAGTTGTGGACAAACCAGTGCTTCAAAGTCAAACACATTAGCGGATAGTGGGGGGAATTGTGGCATGCTACAACTGTATTGAATAAATGTTAAATACACACCACGCTTGAAAGCAAATCCTGGAATTCACCTATTCAGGACCAAGTTGTTTAAGTTGCTCTGGAGAGTGACATCATGTTGATGTCAAATTGTTATGGCAAATATGGTAATCACTATTATTTTGATTAATATTGAAATGACGATTTGGATATTAATGGCTATTATTTATGAAGTTTGGGAAAATATTATTATACAGTATATTGCTTTCTCTACATAAGAAATTAATTGCAGAGTGAAACTAAACTAAACGTATAAAATTATTTGGTACATCACATGACCATTTAGCCCCTGAATTCGCCAGCATGAACGTGGCTAACATGCAGCAACAACAGACCAGGTAGGTTTGGTTCCCTCATCCGGATCATTATTCTCTTTCCAGGTATTGATGACAGTTTCATCCACGGTGGTGACTTGAAGGTATTCAAGAGGCAGCGGCATAGCACTCGTGCTCCTCACCTTCTCCTTATGCTCCTTCCCTCCTATCGACTGGAGTCTCAGTCCCACCACAAGTCCCACCGGGCCAAGAGAGCCCTGGACGCTGCCTATTGCTCCCGGTAATAAAGAAGTCTCAAACCTTTTTATTTTCTATTGCACACAGAATGAGTGTCTGGACTCTACTTCTAAAGAATAAGAGATGTACTTATTTGAGTGTCTTCTGTGATATTGGTGAGTGATATTGGACCCCTATTGAACACATCAGTATGTGTCAGTTTGCACAAAACTGTTTTTTATTTTAAATATTTATGGTATAAAATGGCATAACCCACCCATCAAAAAGTGCTGCATTTTGCAGGACCCTAGATGTCGTTCATAGATATGAACTTGGTCATCTGGCAGATGTTCAGAGTGCATGAGGGAGAGATAATAAAAACTGATGCATTATGAACCACTAAAATATTTCAGTTTGTAATGGAAATTGTTTCCCTCAGTGCTCACCTCCATTTCATTGATTTCATTGCAGAAATGTGCAGGACAACTGCTGCCTGCGTTCACTCTACATTGATTTTAGAAAAGACTTGGGCTGGAGATGGATCCATGAGCCGAAGGGCTATGAGGCAAACTTCTGTGCTGGCGCTTGTCCTTATCTGTGGAGTGCAGACACACAACATTCCAAGGTGCTTGATCAGTGATGCAGTCATCTCTACAGACTTCACTCTTCATTCGTCACCACGTACTGTACCTGGCTTATTCGGGTCGTAGAGGCAGCATCTTCATCAGGAGGACAAAGACTCCTTTATCCCTTGCTATGTCAACACATATGTAAGGATCCCCAGATGGTGCCTGGCCAGAGTGGAGATGTAATCCCTCCATCTCGTGGGATTATGATCATTTTAGCCAGTTGTATTCTGGTTCTGATTTTTTTGTCATGATGCTTTTTGGGTTGCACAAAGACTGCTCAGAAGAAAAAGAAAACTCAGAAGAAAATTGTTCTGGTTCAGCTCACTTTTTGTCGCCACGTTGTGACGCCATGACTATCCAACTTCCAACTGATCTGTTGCACCATTGTCACTCACGAACAAGCCGCCATGATATGAAAGCTCCTTCACTTGGGCCAAGGACTTGTTCCCAACCTCAAACTACTGAACCTAATTACCATGGCTTCATACACTGTTCCGTACCTATCCAGTGTGGGCTAGAGGTCACAGGCTGATGATAGCCAACTGGAAAACATCATCTACAAAGAGCAACTATGAAAATCTCAGGCTGCCAAGCTGTGGGCATTCCTCCCCAACATCCCATCCATGAAAGGCACAAACAGGATTGGTGACATGACACGGTCCTGACAAAAGCACCCTTGCAGGAAGCATGTCTTACAACCTGGACGCAACTCTTACTTTGGTCATGAAGGGATTGGATCCCTCCAGCATGGTTGACAGGGTGAAGAATCTTGTTGCATGGCCAGGACACCATCCTCATTTCTGTTGGATCAGATAATCAGAAATCTGTCTGACCCTCCTAACCAGCATCCTACCCCCAAGGCAATTTAAAATATTACACTGTCAGTCTTATTGTCTGAGTCTTCTGTGAGTCTAGTAGTGTCTGTGACAGATGCATCTGAGGAGCGCATATGGCTGTATCCTGTTGGTCATGGTGGCCATGGTTTTGCTTACATCATCACGACATCAGGATTCAGCCAAGTTGTTTCGGTGTTGAAGGTCTGGTGGACAGTGGTGAAACAAATCAGTTAAAAATGAATTTTCTGTTTAAAATAGGTGGGACTCTTCTGCAGTCATTATGCACATATTACGGTTGATAAATGAGTGAAACACGTAGGTCGTGATGATATGACAACAATTTTTCTGTGGTTACTGTTCAGTGTTATTTACTTCAAGTTTCGTTTACAGGTCTTGGGCCTCTACAATACCATCAACCCAGAAGCGTCTGCATCGCCCTGCTGTGTGTCCCAGGACCTGGAGCCCCTCACTATTTTATACTACATTGGCAAGACTCCTAAAATAGAGCAACTCTCCAACATGAAGGTCAAGTCCTGCAAGTGCAGCTAGATCTCAGTCTACAGTAGCATCAACACTTCAGCTGGTAACATAACACAAACAGGCGTGGGAAGCCCGGTGAACTCAAGCAAGAATCTTGATGGTGACACCATGTAATTCCTGACCTGTTCACAGGGCTCAGTGTTTTACTGAAAAAGCCCAAACCTGGACTGAAGAGCGAGGAACTTTCCCTCTTTAAAACTGCACAGTGAGGAGCAGCGATCATCTGAGGTGGAAAACGGAGCGCTGATCTGCAGTTTACTTGATGCTGTTACTGAAATAGTGTGTGTTGCCTGGCCACACACTCCTGTGAACCTGGCAGGTCCAATTAGGAAACAAAATGTTTAAAAAGCCAGTGATAGATTTGAGAGACACTGGGATGAAGAGGCCCGATTTAGCATCTTCTCGTCAACGTTTATGAAATCATACCTGTCTTTGAAGTCTTGATCACACATATAGAACATCGTACTGTTTAAAAATGGCATCATTGACTTTAAATGTATTATTTCTTTTCATGGAACTTCTCTTGTGTATCATCATCATGTTAAAAAACCTACTTGAATCAAATCCCCTGGCAGGATCTCTTGGCATTTCCCATAATGTTTGGCTCCACTAATCCTCAATCTTTTTATTAACTTACAAAGCTTTACACTCCCGGGCGTCTCGTATACTTTTCTCAAACTATGCGCATGATCAATTGATACTCATTCATTAATGAGATTGGTGGAATCCAGAGGATTTAAGTTAAGCAACCGGAGCTGAACAAATATGTGGAACATGATACAGCATTTATCTGGACTTCAGTGTGGTGCAAGTGTTTGGATATAGATTTTACCTTTTGCTGTAATCCTGTAACGACATTTAAGGATGACAATGCGTTCGGACATTGTGGTCAGTTATTGTGTGATCTCGCAGAAGCAACTTGGGAAAGGACTTTGCATTGGGACTTGATTTTGTCAAAGCTGCAACACAGATCGTTTGCTCCAGAGAATTTGTCTTCTCGCAGTCTATGTGAAATGAACAGCCAATTCTGACTGTGTTGGATCACATGATCTCTTATCAGCTCCTCTTATAGGTTGCCTTCCTGACTGCTGGCTGAAGTGGCACCAGACCTTCACACATAGCAAAGATCCACAGCAGTGTATGTGTGATAGGGAGCAAGTGAAGACGTGAATTAAAATGGAGAAGTGAAGCAGAAGATAAAGTGCTTGTATTTAGTTTGTGCTCACCAACATTGTTTTGGACCCTGAATAATTTTCCACTCTCTCAGGAATGTGTGACAGAAATGTAAAATAACTTGGACTACAGACACTCATTCTAGTCTCAGATCATTCATAACTGATTTCTGTGCCATTGCAGCCCTGTGAATAACACTAGGAGACTGAGAACCCCAATAGACAAATGCTGTCGGAGTCTGGGCCTCTATGGTCCCAATGTATGTATACATGGATGTTCCTCACCAGGAGTATTGCCATACAGACAGGCCTGCTGCTTATCAGAGGATGTTTTGAGAGGAAACGTATGTAGTTGTTGTTAGAGAACTGTCCAGTTGCCTGAGTCCTAGGTGTCCGACGGATGACTTGATGGATATGCAGACCTCTGCAGGCATTATGTCACACCCAAGTTAAAACACTGGAAGTTTTTGTCACGTGTCTCCATGCAAAGTCGCTTTAAAGCAGGCTTCAAATTGCTTCAAATAGCTTCATTTCTCTTATTCATTTCAGTCTATTAAATGGCCAGATAGCTGTGCAAGGTTGTGCTACAATGGCTCCTTAACACTGCGAAAGGAAAAAAAAAAGCTACAGTAGTCTTTGTTAAATATTTCTCGACCTTGTTCAGGGTGCACTCTGTTGTGTAAATTCCTCACGCGACTTTGTAGCAAGTAGTTTTATTATTGTTTCTTATGAATTATGATTTTTTGATGAAAACAAGTTCATTGTATTCTTAAGGAGTTGTCTTGAACAGCATCACTCCCCATGACCTGCAGCTGGTATTTTAAAGCCCATGAAAGTTGTTTTCATGATCTTTTATGATGTGCCTTGACAAAGGATTGTTTTCCTTACTGCAGAACGACAAGAACAGTTTCAATTGTTAGTCCTGCTGATTTGTTAGCGTTAAACCTGGACAGATGTTGCTCTCCACCATGGGAATGACACCATGTGTTCAGATTCCTTGTTCAATATGGACAAACTTCTCCAAGGGTGTACATGACAATGATTTGGCAGAGGTGGAAAACTGCCTTCATCAAAACATTTCTCTCTTTTTTATTGTTTCCCCTAGTGAAATCAACCTAAGATCTTTGATGATAGGGGCCCGGTTTCCATCTGTTCCACCTGTTCTTGCAAGCCTGCTCACGAGAGGACCATCCCTGCTGTCCTCCTTCACCAGAGAGACTTTTACGCTCCTCATTGTAACTGACTCAGTCCTTTCGCCATTGGCTCTCAACTGGTCTGGCTTTGGGCCCAAACATCACCCCTTAATGAGGAGCTGCAACACTGTTGTATTTATTCAAGTATGTCCAAAGAAAGAAATAATTAGCACACTATAACATTTTTATGATTGACCAAAACCACATATTAGTGGGTCAGTAGATGATGAAAAAGCGTTTTGCTTTAACTGCTTCTATCCAGGCCTCTGTTGAATTTGGTTAACCACTTGGATGCAGTGATGCCATGGCTTCCCAATGAACAATGTAAGCCAATAAAATGCATTATTTTCTCTGTCCATGCAAATCGTTTAGCTTTCATGCGACCTTTTGTTGTTGTTTTACAGCGTGCAAGAGTGTGAATAGACTGGGGCAGAGGGAAAATGGTACAAATCAACCATTTTTAACAATCACAAAGTCACATCATTGTAGGTCCAGCAAACAACACAGACAAACACTCACTCTGAATATACAGGTTTAATCGGTCAAGAGTCACAAGTGCAGGACTGACAGAGGTCCAATAGAGTCACTGATACCCCACCCTGGCTGTTTTCTGTCATCACATAGAATCCCAATTTCTAAGAAAAGGTTGATGTATTTTGCCTTAAGAATGTCCAAGATTATGCTTGTGTCTACACAAAGTTGCACTGATGCTGTTCTTTAGGTTCTACTTCCTTCCTTTGACTGTGGAAGCCTCTTCATCTACAGACGACTCTGTTAGGCTCTTGCTTATTTCATGCATGGATCATAATGAAAGAGGAGCTGAAGGTTTGTCAGAACAAAGCTGTTATTTCAATGTTCATTATTTTTGTTCTTTTGTTGTTGAAGATGTTGTAAATCACAATGCTATAAATTATTTAAGATACAAAGGGAACTCTGTCTCATGTGTTCTGTCGGGTGCTAAGTGAAGAAAACCAAATGCACAGGATGCAATGTTGCAGTAGAGGTAACTCCAGTCCTTTTCAAAGCGGTGAGTCATTTGTAAGACAAAAGTGACTCAGAGACTCCTTAGACTTCAGCCTTGAACAGGACATCAGTATATGTGAACCCCGACACTCCGGGATGGAACCCGTCTCCAACCGAGACAGAGATCCCCCGCTACATCAAATAGAACACAGTGGATGTCTGACGTCACAGTGACACACATGTGACACACATGTCAGCTGCCTGTGTTGCATGTTGCCATATTAGGCTTTCAATTTCATTACGTTTTGCCTTCCACAGCATACATGGGTAGCGTGCCATGGAAAAAAAAGAGGCAGGGGTTCAGGCTGAGCTATGGTGTGGTGAGCTTTTCACTCTGCATAATCGCTTGTGTCATTCGCTATATAAAGCACTTCAATGATCGTACTGTCAGTTAGGTGCGGAGCCCCATCAGGTGCTACAGTATATATGCCAGGCGGCATTTAAGTTGAAGTAGTGATAAGGCCTGTGATGATTTGTAGAACATTACTAGGGAGTACAGTCACGATACAGTGCATCATTTTCACAACATGCAACATGGCTAACTTGAAAATACACCTGGGGTGGGGGCACCACCATGGAGGACCTTTAACCTTGTCAGAGAATGATGGTCCAGAGTCAGTCATGACTGTTTTGTATTTTTTATTTAAAGAACTATCTTGGATTCATATGTAGTGAAAGACTCAAAACTTGGTAATCATAAATAATGGTTTCTGGCCTTTAGAGCAGACCTGGGCAAAGTGCGGCCCGGGGGCCAAATGCGGCCCTTTGACTGTATTTATGTGGCCCTCCTGGAGTCAGAGCAAAACTATAAAACTGACATTGTTGTTGTCTCTGACATTTTGTCTTATGGATTGTTTTTTGTTTATTATGATGTAACTGAAACATAACCTTCTTGTTTAATTATTTTTCTAAATCTTTTCTGTTGGCTATTTTAGGAGTATTTCTTGTCCCTTAAAATACATCAGAATTGAAAGTAAATTTTGAAATGTATGAGCCACATTGACAATCTTTAAATGGAATGTGGTTTACATTAAATAAAACACAACAAACCAACAGTTTATATGCATTTTTACAGTGTAGATTCATAATCACACATGATTTTTATTTTCAATTTTCTCTTGTTCTCCTCTCTTTGTGTTTGACGGCCCTTCTCAACGGTCACAATATATAACCCGGCCCCTTGGGAAATTTAATTGCCCACCTCTGCTTTAGAGTGATTGGAGCATTTTCTGAAGGAGGTTGATAAGCTCACACAAGCGTTCATGTTGACGTGCACTTTTGGTTCATTGTTGTGAGTTTTAAAGTCACACGTATTGAAAGAGATTACTTCATCCTTATCCACTCCTCCAAGAGCGTCGCTGCAGTGCCTTGTCGCTGTTCAGGTCAGGCATGAGAACTGCGTGTAGTTTGTGGGTGAAAGGTCCCGCTGTCTCCGCAGACCAGAGCAATTTGGAGATTTGAGGCTGGCAGGAGACAAAAACACAAAATCAGAGAAAAGCATTCTGAGTGTGACATCATCAGCAAGGAATGTGTTGGCTCCCAGAACAGAGAGCAGTCTCAGGGCTGTGTTACTCAATGTGTATGAGGCTGTGTGAGGTGAAATCACCTGTGTCTGACCTTGGCCCACTTGATGGCATTGCCCACCCCAACACCGGAGTGAAGACAGAGGCTTGTGTTGCCACTTTAATTACACAGGAGAGCCGGCTTAATGCACCTTTCAGATCACTGGCTCGCTTTGTATTTCATGCAGAATTGGAGCACAAAGGGAGCCAGAAGTATCATTCACACTCACAAGCCGACCCCCGCGCCAACGCCACCTCCCTCCCCTGCTTTTTTCCTTCTCTGTCTGCAACTCTCCTCTGAAGTTTGACAGGCGTCTTGGAGATATCACGATAGAGAAGCAGGAAGGCAGACCCCGGACATTCAATCCCTCTAGCGCCAGTCTGCCTGCCTGTCTGCCTGTGCAGTCAAGTTCACTTTATTGTCTCCAACCACAAACACAAATAATTCACTTTTAAGTGCCTTCAGTGAAGAAAAAAGGCAATGGAAATTATGAATGCTATATATCAGACAGATTAGTGCTATATGGCGCACCACTGTGTGTACCTGATAATAAGGTTGAGGTGAAATATCAGCAGAATTCTCCCCCTCACTTCTACTTCAAAAATAGCTTATTGTGAAAGACGCCCATCTTAAAATACATACACAAATATGAATTGCCATCTGACTTAGAATAAAGAGGTAATTATACAATCCTGATCTGAGAACTTTAAGTTACCATTCTGCTTGTTTACTGGTTTTCAGTCCATAATAAGTTGGCTTCTTACTTGCCTCTTCAGTGTTTAATTAAACTACTGTTCTGTCACTGTAACTTCCTTTTTTATGCATTCACAATTATGTCACATTTTAGAAGGAGCAACGTATAATTCCCACTCCTATGGGTCACGTGACTTCAACCAAAACAACAGACAATGTAGATATTTTGGCTTCTTGACATTTACCAATTTTTCTGCAACTTTTCTTTTTTGAGTGTAAAAAAACCAACAAACATGGAAAACAAACAAGATGACCATCTCTCACCAGGCTTTAGACTCAACGATGCGACAATGTTTAATTTGCATTATAATTTACTAAAAATGCTTACTGTTAAATTTTGAGAGAATGAGCACACCAGAGAGATTGTTATTATTCAGGATATATTTTTTATTTGCCATAATTTGTTGTCATTTATCTTTTTGTGTAGTCACATTCATCCCTTAAGTTACTTCTTAAGTGTATTTTTTTTTTAAAGCTTGCTCGACTTTCACCCACCCATACTTACGACCATGGCCAGCAGATGCTTTTTTTTATTATTATTATTCAATGTCTGGCACCGCAGCATGCAACGCGTACGACAATTATGCCAGCCAGCCGGCATCCCGTAAAACAGTTCCAGCAGCACAGCTTCTCACTCTCACACAGCGATCTACCACCACAGTAGTACCTATAACCCTCGCGTTGGCTTTTGAATGGCATTCGACTTGTGTATGTATATACAGTAGTATAGTGCCATCACATTCCTAACCCATAGGGTTCAATATGATGTCTGTTCACCTTTTGCAGCCTTTACAGCTTCAACTCTTCTTAGAAAGATGTCCACAAGGTTGAGGAGAGTGTTTCTCGGAATTCTTGACCAGAGCGTATTGGTGAGGTCACACGCACTGATGTTCGTTGAGAACCTGGCTGTCAGTCTCCGCTCTAATTCATCCCAAAGGTGTTCTATCAGATTCAGGTCAGGACTCGGGCCAGTCAAGTTCATCCGCACCAGACACTGTCATCCATGTCTTGCTTTGTGCACTGGTGCACAGTCATGTTGGAAGAGGAAGTGGTCGTTCCCACAAGGTTGGGAGCATGTTCGATAATTCCTCCTCCAACAAATTTCACACTTAGCACAATGCAATTTGAAAAGTACCATTCTCCTGGCAACCTCCAACCCAGACTCGTCCATCAGATTGCCAGAAGGAAAAGCGTGATTCATCACTCCGGAGAAGGCGTCTCTACTGCTCTACAGTTCAGTGACGGCATGCTTTACACCACTACCTCCAGTGCTTTGCATTGCACTAGGTGCACATGGACAAACAATTAAGGAGAAAAACCTGAAACAAACAAATCGGAAGTTAGCAACCAACATAGTTAAAGGAGATCAGAAACCTCAGCGGAGCAAAACAAACTGGTAGAAACAAAAGTTAACTTAGGTGGTGCGACTCACACACAATAGACAAAGAACAGAAAGTACAAGTAGTGGAAAAACTCAACCCTACAGGCAAGAATGAGAGAATAAAATAAACAGAAAGCATATGGCGCTTCAAAAACGCACTCAGACTAAGAAAACTAACAAATGCTGAAGCACCAGAGAACAGGGGGAGATCCAGAGAAGTCAAGTTTACCAGCGTAGGAGCACGATCTGACCACACAGGACACCGATTAGGCACCCGGTAGGACTCTCGCAGCCATCCTACCACTTGGTACTCACCAGTACACTGAACGTTGCAGAGATCAACTGGCTGAATTGGCGGGTGAAGGAAGCTATCAAAAATGATTGGAAGGAAACACGACTGCATGGGGTGGAGAATGCAGAGTATTAGTGCACATGCGGTCTTACACCCATTCTTCGGTGAATGGAAGCTCTTCACCTCCTTAAAGAGGACTGTGAACTTCCAACACGCCTTTGGGCTGTGACACAGTAAAACAGTGAGCAACATCTAACAAGACCTGTGTCTACTCTGAGAAGGCAAAACCTTGTTGATCAACTGGAGACACTTGAGTCTCCATGACATGTTATTGAATATGCCTTTTCTTTCTTACCAGCTGCCCCAACCGTCTTCAAAGTATTTGTTTCTGGCGCCCCCCACTGGTACAGCCCTGTAAACAGAGGTGCCTGCAATGGAACAATGCTTCGATCTGTAGTCTGGTTTCTCCAGCCATGATGAAGGTGAATCGAATCACAGCCATCAGTCCGGGCAGCACTTGACTTCGGACGTGTCGCCAAAGCAAAGCTGTTAAGTGAGAAGCATTGTTGAAAGAGTGGGTGTGTTCAAGCGTCTCCTGGATGGTCGACGCTGACGAGAGCCTGTGAGAGCATGGCAGAAACTGAGCGGGGCAGAGATTATGAAGGTGGACACATTGGATGTACATGTGGCCTGCTTCTCATGCAGAAATGAGGTTTCATTTACACATCAACTGACGACATCCACTCACGCCTAAAAGAAGCCTGTAGTTCTCTGATCGTTACTCAACAAATCAGGGAGTTAAAGAAGTACTCACAATACTGAAAAGGACAAGCAGAAGATTCTGCCACAGACACTACGTTTAGAAGCATCTAAAAGTGTAGGTGGCAGTTTAACGGGAAGCTGAGACTCACGTTAGCCACGTCCTCCTCCTTGTTTAGAGCAACAATGTTTCTTCACCTCCATATAGTTGAATACATGGCGTTCTGTCGCACATACTGTGACATCTACTGCCTGCCCTTTCTTCGTTTTGCTCCGTTTATATGCAAACGTGCAACAAGAATATCTCAACTGTGGCTGGAATTTTTGAAAAGCAGCATTTCCAGAGGTGAATATTTGGTTTGTGTATGAACACAGGGTGCAAATGAAGAGCTATTTTATCATCACTCATCTTTAATGCTGCAACAAGGGGATCCATAGAGTCAGCCCTGGCCTTCTATCAACAGCCACAGGATTACACTGTTGAAACCCTGATAGTGGAGTGAGAAGAATTCATATTGAATATGCATTAAGTATTAATGCCAAATAAAATTGTCTATTATAATAATAATGCATGGTTAAAATTGTAATAGTCGTCAACACAATTTCTGCAGTGGCTTTTGTGATCTGTAGGTAAAGCTCACAGCCTCATGCTCTCTCGCGCTTGTGAAGTGAATCACAGATGGGAAGTGCAGCAGTTATAACGTTTCGATTTTTACCCTCCCATGGTGAGTTGATGGACGATGGAGGGAGGTTTGGGTGGGCTACAAGGGATTAACCCCAGGGCTGTAGTCTGTGTGTCTGTGTGTGTACAGTGTGTGCGAGCAAGAGTGCAATCGGGGAAAGAAAGACGGGGTAACTACAACAGTCCATGTTGGCTCAGTTACCCCATGCAACATCAGAGCTATGCCTGCTAACTCCCGATCAAGATTTTATCTTTGGTGTACCGATGGGTGGGTGCACCCTCTAAAAACTAGATCTGGTATTGTCATTAAGCAAGCTGGTTGAAACATCTGCAGCCGCTTTCAAGTTTTGTTTTTTTTTTTTGCCCTGATCCACATAAAATGAGGAACACATTTTCCTTCAGCAGTCAGGGAGCGCACACACACACACACACACACACACACACACATAGGTTTGTCACACCGTCTTTGTGGGGTCCGCTCATTGGTCTTGCTTCCCCCAGCCTCTCACCCTAAACCTAACCATCCAAAACAAATGGGTAACCGTAACCAGGACGAAACTTAAACCTTACTATAATTACCCAGATATTTTGAAGTCTTCATCATCAAATTTAGGCTTTACATTGTGGGGCCAGGCAAAAAGGCCCCACAAAGGCATAATTGCACCACAAGGAGGTGTTTTCCCCAAAATTGGACCTCCGTAGGATAGATAAGCTTAAACGCACACACACACTGGTACAGTTTTGTGGGGACATTTTATTGACTTTCATGCTTTACCCAAAGAGGTGTGTTTCTAAGGACTGGTCCTTACAAGTAAAGCTATACAAGGAGGCACACATCCACACACACAGACACACGGCACCAAAAGTAGAAAGTAGAAGGAGCATCATCATACAAAGACTTAGGTCATCAGAGTCTTATACAAGTTGTTTCTCAGTTGCAAGCAACCAGTCTTGTCCAAGACGCATTGAAAAGTAATGGCGATTGACTGGTGCTATGTACCAACAAGGAGAATTTTTTCAATGGTGAAAAAAATTGAGCATCCCCTCTGAAAGTTTTTTTTACCACGAAGCAAGAATCAGACATGCCTCAGTAACATTACAAAAGTCAGCTCCTATCGACGCCACCATTACGTTTTTTTGTTGACAAAAGCAATGTAACAACTCGGTTTGAAGGAAAACAAGTCCTTTGTTTGCATGGACAAGCTCCTCCTTCTTCCTCAAAAACTGTTGAGAAATCGCATAGTTTGTTGCTGATATAGCTCGTGACTTCCACTGCTTTTTTACAGAATTGGTACCTCCGGTTTTGCATTTGAGCCAGTTATGATGACAGAGTGTCACGGGCTTTTCACACTGCGCATTTTGTCTCGGATGGCCTGAGTCCGATTCGCCCCCTGCTGTGGTGCCTTGCTCCTCTCCGCCTCAGGCAATGTCCTTTTTTTCTCAGCTGGCAGCACTATGCCTTGACCTTGACACCACTCCTCCTGATAACAACATGCAGGTGAACATCACTGGTCACCAGGGAACTATAGCACGCCGTTCCTGTGGTTCCTCTGGCCACAACACAATTGTCTGACAAGCCAATGGGCAACGATGTCAATGCTGTGACAAGTTGAACCACTTCTACAAGATGTGTCGCTCAAACAGCTGTCCACGTCCTCATCACGAAGATCACCTGCATCACCGAGTCCAACCACCATTCACTCTGTGGGCTCCTGCGTCAAACCCTTTGAGTGGTGCACAGTGGAGTTAGACGGTATCTGTCTGCCATTGCAGCTGAACATTGCAGCTCTCAGATTCCCGCTCTGTAAGTCCACAATCCGGCGACTTTTTCCTCACCATCTAATGAAGTCGGATTCAGACGAACTGTATGTTGTACATCCACAAGCAGTGCCTCAGTTGTCAAGAAAAGTCTTCTCAAATGTTTGATTGGTGGCTTTCCTATACTCAAAATCGAGTATAATCGACAGGCGATACATCGCTAGCTACCAGGTGAGAGCACTCATAGAGCTGTGAGGTGGTAAACTTTTTAGGTGATTTATGGTGGTTCATGCAGTCAATGGTCAGGCTATACCTTATGACAGTCATGTTAGCTGCTCATGAAGACTTGACCATTCCAGCTGGCAAGAGTTCAAGTATGGTGCTGGGTGTCTCAAAACCTTGACTCCACTGATCCACTTGTGTTGTATGAACCAGAGGAAAACATTGCTTTAAAAGAGCTGAGTGTAGGACTGGGGCTCTCTGGGATAAATAATCCATAAAACCCTTTAGTGAAGATCCAACCACTAAAAGCATGAGATAAGAGTACTACCCTCAGCACCATCCAGCATGTTGTCAAGATTACTGAAGACTTGCAGAGTGAGACGCCAGAACAAACACCGCTTACTCAAACACAGTTGCGGTCACCAAACCATCCACTCCTCATGGTGCCACCTGTGATAATTGGTTACCTCCTGTCGATTTAAGCCACCTAAGCCCAGACCAATGGAAGGCAGTTGAGAAAGTACTAAGAGCGAAGTTGGATACCTTCACTACAGATGGAACTCAGACTCAAAGTCATCCATCCTTAAACCAGTAAAGCAGTATGGCCTGATTGTCAAAAGTGGATAGTAAAGTCGCAGTCACCCTATACAGCCCCTGTCGTTTGTGTACAAAAAAAGATGGATCTTTACACCTGTTTATAGATTACTTCTTCTGAACAACAAAAGTGTGCCAGACAGACACCTGCTTCCCCATATGCAGGATATAACCGACTCCCTCGGAGGGTATAATTGGTTCTCTATCCTGGACCAAGGTAAAGCGTACCATCAAGGTTTCATCGCAGAAGGTTCAAGGTACCCAACAGCCTTCATGACTCCTTGGGGCCTTTATGAATGGGTGAGGATACCATTTGGTTTGTTTAATGCTCCTACAGCCTTTCAAAGCAGCATGGAGGAGATGCTCGACAATCAATGGGATGAACGCGGCAACCCTGCCTAGATGACATGCTTTGCTTCTCAGAATTATTTAATAATCATGTCCAGGTGTCGTGAAAAGTTCCCCAAGCTCTGAGATGTCATGGAGAGAAGATGACGTCTGAGAACTGTTCCGTAATGAGGCCAGCTGTCTTGTGTCCGCAGATGGAGTAAAGGTGGATCCTAAAGATATCGAGACAGTTCACAAACTGTTGGAGAAGTCAGGCAGCTTTTGGGGTTCCTAAGCTGCTACTGAATGTAAATGCAGGATTTCTCACACATCACCAAACCCCTCTACAAACTGTTGCAAGTCAAGTCTCACTCATCACCAACTAAACCAAGTGAGAAAAGTGAGTCATGACCAGCAGTCTTCTCAAACCCCAGTGCAAGTAGAACAAAGAACATCAGGAGATTCTGGAGAGCTTGACTGAGATGATTGCTCAACCACCAGTATTAGCATATCTGAACTAATCCATCACTCTCAATTCTGACGCATAACTTAAGCAGTGGCAAGCTACAGTTTCTGGCACCCTGGTAGGCAGTGTGTGATAAGTTCAAAGACTATCTTTACTACACCCCACACTTCATGGTTTTCACTGACAACAACCCCGTGACATAAGCTCACTGTTGTTGGACATCGTTGGGTGGGACAATTGGCAAAAGAACTGCCAGAAGAAGCTATTGCTGGAGTCTGAGAAGAGAGCAAAAGAGCTAAACAAGCCGGTGTTGCATAGATTACGGCCCTATATCTCATCATGCAAAGTGGTCCCATCAAAGAACCTCTGTAATCCATCAGTCATGACAAACTTGTCCAAGAACAAAGAGCTGATTGGAAAAGTCATTGAAATGAAAGAAGACGGCATCACACCAACAGACGTTGACAAAGTTGACGCAAGCACAAAAAGACTGCAGAAGTGGAGTCGATTATACCTGGAGAACTAGTCCTGACTGTTGTCCTTACACAAATCCATGACAACATGAACCATGTCAGTCGTTGTTGAGAAAACCCTGAGACTGGCCTTCCATGTGGAGAGAGATTGAAGAGTATGTCACAAGGAAGTGTCAGTGTATAAAGCAAAAGAAGCCAGCCAGACATGAGAGAGCACCCATGGGCAGTATAACATTGAATTCCCCACTGCAGCTTGTTTGCATTGACTTCCTTCACTGCAAGTCTTGCAAAGTGGTTTCGAATACATACTTTACATAGTGGACCACTTCACCTGGTTCACACAATCCAACTCAAGAACAAGGCATCCAAAACGGCAGCAACAAGACCAACTTTTCAATGATTTCACTCCCAAATTTGGATACCCCTCCAAGCACCTCCACGACCAGGTTACAGAATTTCAGAATGAACTGTTTAAGTTTTAAGTTTTAAGGTTTTTAAGTTTTAAACTTGCAGGTGTTGGTCATTGAAGACCTTTTCCCTATCACCCCCAGACTAACCCTGTCCAAAAATGAAATCATATCCTGCTTCAGATACTGTGCATATTAGTAGAGAAAGAAAACAAAACTGGAAGGAGCACTTACCTCACGCTGTACATGCCTTACATGCCTGTAAGGCCTTCTCTGCTGGCCTAACCTAACATAACCAGAGATCATGAGCATATTCATGACAAAAGTGAATTTCATCTTTAATGTATTTTCTCAAAATATGTTATATATAGCGGTTGTATATGATAATCCCATTAATGTCATAGTGTATCCCAAGGTTGTTTTTCTTGGTTAGAGTTTTTATTGTGAGAAAACATGTGATCAAATGTATCAAAACAAAGTGCAAACATCAAAGAGGTGATCTTGAACGTGTCAGTTTTCATGTGTTATTCACGGAAAAATCCCTGAAGTCTGTTACTGGTGGAACTCAAGTCAAGTCAGTTTTTATGTGTTTATATATGGGGCTGGGGGGTGGCGGGGTGGACTTGACTCAACTCCCAGGGTAAAATGCACGGCCCGCCACTGATACCAATAGACCTTCTCTATGGTCTCATGACAGATGATGACTCACAGACAACTCAAGGATTTGTAGAGAAATGGAAGAAAATGGAAGAAGCATATCACATTGCAAAGGCCGACAGTCGACAGTCAAGTTCCAAAGGCCATTCCGAGTATGATAAAAGATGCAAAGGAGTGAGACAACAGACAGGAGACAGAGTACTTGTGTGTGATCTGGGTAAAAGAGGTAGCCCAGGGTAAATTAAGACCTTACTGGGAACAAACCATCTACATTGTCAGAGAGCAGGTCAGCAACATTTCAGTCTAAGTGAGTCCAGAGACCCGTGGCCGTCCCATTCGCACATTACACAAAAACCTGTAATTATGGGTGAATAACTGGCCTGCAAACATTATCCAAGAAAAATCTGTACAACCACAGAAGACAACCTTGAAGACCACACAGACCAAAAACAGCGAAATAACTTCACAGCCCAGAGACAAGTCACTCTGAAGATGAGGTCTTCTATTGGCCTTGAGGTTCTAGGTACGAGGTTCTAGACGACCAAAGTGTAGTTGAACAAGTTCACAGACAAACACAGAGTATACCAAAAGGGGAAGAACATATTCACCTCCAACCCAAACCACCAACAGTCACATCTTATTATCATAATTTCCATTGGGATTAATGAAGTTTTTCTGATTCTTTCTGATTTCTGATCTGCGGAAGTAGAGCAAACATTTGAGGAAGAGAATGCACAGGACGGAGACTTGCCACCAGAGTCAGTGCCGGACTTGGAGCCTGACTGTGAAACACTACTGGAGTCACCATTGTTTCAGAAACAGTCAAGTAGACAAAGGCGACCCAAAGTTATCAACCTGACCTTGGGACAGCATGCCTACTAGACTCGTCCTACCATGAACATGGTGGATGTCCAGTCCACAACCGGGACCCATAACAAATGTATTTGTTTCTTGTATACACAGAATCAAAAAAGTCTTTTTGCCTTCTTTCTTCACAAAAACACAAGACAATGTAAGTACAGTAGAGTAGCCTTTTCAATTAAGTCACAGTAGAGATTTATCCCGGACAGTGCATCATCTGTCCCATGATCCTTTGCATGTATGACAAGCACTTGCTAAGATGCTCTTGACTGTAATTCCAGGGAGTTTTTCTAGCAAGTGTTTAGGATCGCCTTATTTTCAGAACTGAAATACTCCAAAAGGATTTGATTGTTCTTTATCTTTATCTGTCTCTTTAACATTCCAATCGATGCTAAACACTGGGAATAACTTATATAACACGGATAAGGGCCCTTACCAACGTTTTTTACTTGTCTGTCCTGTCAATCACTTGCAGAGCAAGAGTGCTAGTCTCCTCCTAGCCTGTCAGCCAATAGCAGCATTTTAATGCACTATCCAGCTTGTTAAACAACACCTATGCTTGGTGCCATGCAATTTTAACCTGTCAAATCCATTTTCCTGGTTTAAAGGAAACTGAAAGGTTACAGATGGTTTTCACTGAGAAGCCACTGCAGAGGCAATGGAATGTCAACGGCAGCTGGAAGAAGCAGCTTCCAGCTTCCATCTAGGCAACCCACATTGACCTGGCAAGCTTGTAAAATTCAGCAGAAACCCTGTGTAGTGCGAAACTTTGGTTTACCGGCAGTGTCCCTCAACAACTACTCTGGGTATTTCATGTGGTCAAATGATTACAGCTGAGGGACTTGGTCATAAACTGACATTCCATTGCTGTATGTGACTGGGATTTGTTCAATGTGCTGACACTCTGATAAGCTCTGGTTTCCTCTCCACTCCATCAAGGAGATTCTATGCCGGCTCAAGCAAGCAATATTATCTGCAGTACGATGCACCAGGCAGGCACTACAGTCTCATGGGTGGGCATGGTGGTAAAGAGGGAGCGTGAATGGAAGGTAAGTGAGCCAGTGCAAAGGGTGACAATGTACTTGAGGCAGAACTGAACTACAGGAGGCCATCAACTGTATTTACTTTAGCAGACTGAAAATATCCTGGAATCACGAGACAGAAAAAGGAAAGGCAACAACACTGAGAAAGCTAAAAGGCGTACTGTAATTGCTTTCTTTACTTATACCAGATACCTTGCGAACAAGCGAAATGAGCAGCAACTCTGAATAATCACGTCTAAAGATACAGTACTGCGGAAAACCCCAGCTATTACAGTTTGATTTAGTCCAATAATTTTTATATCTTGTAGCTCTCGAAGAGACACAGACAGAACACTTCTCTCTTTCAGTGTTTTGGTTAGAATGTCATACACATGATTATTACTCAAGCTGAAGTAATATAGAACTTATTTTTCTTGCGAGAAATAATTTTCTTCATACTTCATTTACCAGGTATTGTATTAATATCTGCTGTTGTATCTTCTAAAATTTAGAATAAGATGCAATTGATTTTGAATCAGTATTTAATCAAGCTTTGATGCTTGTCATTCAATGCTGACACTGGACACCGATGTCTAAAACTGATTTGACTCATGTTGTCCTTCCCATGGAGAAAAACAATAGTGACCACACATAGATGCTGTGAGTGTGTGTGTGATTGCACACACTGGTCACTCACCGTGGTGACTCCCACAACTCATCCATTCTTTGTTTGTGCTGATTTTTTTTGTCTTCTCACCTTCTGGCTTTGAACCACTACAGTAGACATATAGTCACCAACTACCTCCCCCAACTGTCTGCTGCCAACAAGGCAGACCAAGTGTCTGCAAAGTCGCGGCACGTCTCACACACTTTACAGAAAACACCTCAGAGATCCCTGATATCTTCATACCAGTAATACAATCGTTTTCCAGGATGCTGCATTTTTTCCATTCTTGCTTTGTTTTCTTAGGGCTCTGGAAAAGGAGACTGGATCAGATGACTCCTGGGAACCAGACACGGGTTTTCTTCTTTTATTGTATGCTTGTGTTATCTGTCTGCAGAGATGTTAACCAGAGGTCTTGTATTATGGGAACTGCCTTGATGCAGAATAAACATGTCACCAGGGCACAGCAACTGTCAGGAACCGTTTGAGATGAGAACGGATTCAACTCTTATTAAAGGCTGGATATGTGGCTTTTGTTTTTGTAATGATGTAAACAGTTGAAAGTTTTGATGAGCCTCAGGTTTTATTTCCTGCAATACCTACTTTCTAAGTCTTTTGTACAATTTTATTTTAGTTGATTTAGTACTATCACACATAACTAAAGGCTTCTACAAACCTGGTCCATATTTATTTTTTGAAATATGAAACTAGAACAACTGCAGAGATTAATAGCAATATAGCACCATCATTTTGCTGCATGTGCTGTATTGGTTGAACTAAAACCGGAAGAAAAGAATACATTGCAAAGGCTGTCATCAACTCCTGGGCGTCTTGCACCTCCACTATTGTTCACTGTGTCTATCTCCCTTAAACCGCTATTTCCTCTCATTCTTTTCTTCTGCTGATAAACGAAGCCACAATGCTGGAAAGGCGAGGGATCAGGAAACTATTGTCTCCCAGTCAGGAGAGTTCTGGTATTTGAGACGGGCAACTGGTGTGAATGAGTATCTTGATGAGGTGTTGGGGAGTGTACTGAGCAGTGGTGGCAATTCGGACTCTATGAGGAGCATATTTGGAAAGTTTCTTCTAACTATAAATATGTTATGCTATGCGAGCTGCTATATATTTTTTTTATGACACTCACATGTTGCCCCAAGTTACACGTCAATTCATGAGGTTCTATATCATTTTATTTTGAGACATTGATAGCGACTATAGTTTAACCATAATTCCTGTGTCACAACAATAACAGTGGAAAAGTCAGACACCCTGTTGGTGTGGTTAGATGATGCTTTGGGGTGGACACCAGCATCTCAGGTGTCAGGTGAGTGGAGGGTGGGCATGAAGGACAAATGTATAGCAAAAAGACAGTGACCATCCATGACATGGGCCCAAGCTGTTTGACAGCTACGACTATTTGGAAGGCTGCGTCAGCTCCTTCACCTCCAAAGCTGTATTTTATTTCTTTATATTAAATGAAACCCACTCCCACAACTAGATGTGAAATATATATTTTACCTTTTTTGCATTTGCATGAATCTTGCAACATGGATTATGGTGACAAAATCTATGAAAGATGAGCTTGTGGGAGATGGACATTCCTGTATATTCCGCCTGAACACAAGTATGATCCTGTTGCTCTGAGGCTTCACTCAGCTGTGCCCTCGCTTGCATGATAGACCTTTGCCTCCAGCTGGTCCTCCACAGAGGTGCCAACCATCAGTTCAGATGAATTCCCTCACGTGTTTTCACACTCCATGTATATGCAGCTCTTGAGCTGAATGAACAGGTGATGACTGCTGCACTTGTTGCTTGCCGGATCTTTTCAAACACGATTAGTGCAAACTCATTCATTAAGGGGAAAAGAAGAAGTGAACCCTCAGGAGAGAGCTGTGAGTGCTTCACTTCAACTCATGATGTGATCTGCTGGTGTGCCAGGACGTGTTACAGTGCGGGTGCGGCTCCGGATGCATGGAACAGAAAAAGGCAGGAGTAATAAAATAATAATAATTTTAAAAATCAATCTACAGAGGCAGCATGTTTGACTTCTTTTCAGATCAGTGCACCTCAGTGACTGATCTGTTGGAGCACCCAATACTCGCAGGAAGAACCATTAGTCCCCTCAGGGGACTGTCAAGATCCTCCTTTCACCACTCACTGCCAAGCACCATCTCTTCCATGACAGCTATTTCATTCCTGCAATGTCAAAAATCTTTTTCAAACCTGTCTACATTCGGATATTATTTTTGCTATTTATGTATGTTTTATTCTGAGCTGACATGTACCCTTTAGAATGATTACATTGATTCTGTCATTATTACACAATTTTGGGTAAGAATTGAATTCAAATATCCTTTCAGAAGCTGACATCTTGTCAAACTATGCATAAAGATATTAGACTGAAGACTGAACATGCTATATCTGATAGATCAATATAGATTTGGTTCCTGGTATCTTTGAGCAATTTATGGATATTTCCACAGTACCTGAAATTAGGACACCCAGCATAGAATTTGGGGAAGTACATTGTGAGTAATAGCAAGATATGGGAGTTGAGTAATTCCCAATGCAACAGAATTGCGTGCAATGCAACGTGATACAGTGATTCACATACATTCTGTTCACTTTCAGTTTGACCTGTTTAATGTTATGCATTATGTATTAAAGAAGGGCCGAAAATATTTCAGAGAAGGCATTACATTTTTGGTCACAGTGACTGTGTCGAACACACTGGTCAAGGCGAAAGAAGTGGCATCCCATAGCGTACAAATGAATGCAAAAAAAGACACATTTCAGTTCATAACCATAATGAAGAATGTGTTATCTGCTGCTCTTATGTTTGTTAGTGATTCCATGCCTTTTAATTGGATGTGAGGATCAAATGATAGAGTCAAAAACCACACTGAGGCTTCACACTAAATGCATTATGTTCATGTGCAAGGAGTTGAGGCTGCTATCAGAATCAGAATCAGCACCTGAAGAGGTGGCAGGTTGCAACCGATCACCTTCTCAGCAGAACATACAATCAGTGATAGACCAGACAGTGATAGAGGAGGTGAGGATGGACTGGATGATGGCCGTGTAGAACTCCACCAGCAACTTCGTCGGCAGTCGTAGCTACCTCAGGAAGAACATTCTCTGCTGGGCCTTCCTGATGAGGGACCTGATGGTTGGCTCCCAATTGAGGTCCACAGTGATGGTGGTTCCTAGGAAGCAGAAGGAGTCTACAATAGGAATGGGTAAACCAGCCAACATCTATGACCATCTCCACTGTCTTCTGGGCGTTGAGCTCCAGGTTGTTGTGGCCATCAGGGATGCGTGGGGAGTTTTTGTTTTTGAATGGCTGACCTGAAGGAAATTTGCCATCCTATATCGTGTGCCATCCAGCTGTGATATCATAATGAACAGATGCAATTACAGTGGTAGCTAAAATAGAGTATCATCTACATAGCCGTGGAAAGACACTTTGTATAATGTTGTCTTTTCTTTATTAAATATATAACTCTCATATCAGATTTGGTCTATCACCTTCATAACTTGGGGATACCAAGTTATTTTTTCTGAAATTCAACAAGCAATTTTCACAGTATTTTGTTGTTGGAAGAACATGCTTTTGAGAAGTGACTCCTCCAAACATCCACAAGATGATATCATCTCAGTGACTGACCTGTCCTGTTCTCCGGCAATCATGCTGTGATACGGTGAGGAGAGCTCTGTGTGAGCTCCAGGTCTAATGACCTCCAGACCCCAAATACCTCCTCCCGAAACCTTCCTGAACGTCCGTGTGCCCAAAAAATGCTAACAGAGGAGTTCTGTTCATTCAACTCAACATAGAGAGCACTACTGTGTCGCCAGTGACACACATATACACACACAGTTTTGCTTTCACAAAGCTTTGATTATGCAGCATAAATATACAGTATATTAGTCACTTCTCCACCGACTGTGCCGCTTCATGTGTGTACAGACCATACAGACTTTCTGCAAATAAAGAATCCATTATTTTGGTTTACATGGGCAATAAAGACAACATTATTCTACATACAAAAGAGAGCTTTTCCCACACGCCTTCAAAAGATTTTCCACAGACGCATGCATCAGGTAAGTTGTAAGATTTTGTCCAAAGTAAAGTGAAAAAAGGTCTTGACTCTAGACCACTCTAAAGTGCATCCTAAAACTCAGGGTCAAATGAAGTTGGATCCCAGCTGCAAAGGAGAAGAGGTCCATTACAGAGCACGTGCTTGTACTTATAAAGAAAAAATGCAATGGTCTGAAATTTCCTAGGAGACTTCTCAGTTGACTCTGGAGGAAGAGTGGAAAGGCACCGACTTCATGTTGTTTTAAGTCCTGTGTGAAGTTTCCACATTCCGTGATGACCTCCAGGCTCAGGTTGGCTCTGACTGGATTGACTGTTACAATAAAGTTAGACTTAAAAATGTCATTCCGAGCTGAAACATTGGTCAATCAATCCCCGGTGAATTTCTGGAGAAGCATTCACAGCATATAGTCATCCACCGGCGTGTTGATGTTCACATGCTTCCCTGTAGATTATTTCCCAGATCAGCAGGGTCTTTTGTGCCAAAGTCATCACCAAGCAGAATGTATGCGGAAACGCTTTGGAGACACATGGAGACACAGGGCTCAGTAATCACCAGGGTTTCCTGGGGCATCCAACTGTGGATCACATCCAACTGGAGAGAAGTCACATGGCTAGAGCTTGTCTGTAATATGGACTTGCATCCAGTGGTGGGTGCACTTCACTTATCAAAGGAAACAGATGATTACTTACTACTCAATGTTCAATCAGCAGTCGATGTCCATTCCTTCTTGATCATAGCAAAACAAATGGAATGTCCAAACAGAAACATTCATCAGATTGATAGTGGTGCTCATTGACCACCAGAAAAGTGTCTGTTTTGCTGGAGCCTATACTTTCTTCATTCATAACAAAGCCTATTCAAAGCTGCTCTCTCATAAATTCTGGTCAAATGTACTTTTCTATCTGACGGAGTGTTTATTTAAGTCCTTCTGAAAGTCCTCAAAATGCACCATACCAGTCCCACTCTTCATACAATGCTGAGCTGCAGTCATAATAACAATTACATGAAGGATTTTGGAAATGGTTGCCCTTTATCTCTGGCTTGACCACATGCCCTCAGAAATGTCTGTTCATGTGCAAAAGAAGAAACTGACACAGGTACACACGGTAAAAAATAACAGTGTGTCCAAAAATATATCTGAAATAAAATCTGTTGCCATTTAATGAATGAAAGAAATAACAGCCAAGTGGTATAAGACTCATATATGCATGCACTGTTACTGCTTCAGTGAATTGCAGTTTTACTTTCTTGCAGGAAGATCCTGTGAAAAGGTCATTTTCAGGAAACCACCTTCTGCTGTACCCATTTTAATTCACATTCCAGGAACCACAGTTGTGAAGGCAATAAAAGCACCAGACTGACCAGAATGAAAACGATATGTATCGCTAAGCACAAAGATCTGACACAACTGTTTGCAAAAACTGCAGTAGGAGGGTTTGCTTCAACCTCTGAAGAAAACCATCGTGAGTCATAGTAATAAGCTGAAAAAGATAAAACAAAACAACAGCTTTGGAGAGAATCACATTGCTGGAAGCCAAAGATCCAAGAACTCTTTAATTGAGTAGTTGCATCTTGAATCTATGTATTCTTCTTCTTTTTGGTCTTCTACATCTTCTGCTGGGGTATATTTGCATGGGATATAGCCATATATCCAAACCTGCACCTATTTAATAGTCATGAAGAACATTGTCCCCTATGATAAATGATTTATGCACTTTCTTGATAAATATTTCTTCTTAAAATACAGTTTATTTGTAAAACCATTCTATCATAAGTATAACTAAACTTCCTCATCTAATATATTTCACATCAAAAAGGTATATTAGATGTGACCCTCAATCAAGAAGTGCAGAAAATTAACTGGATCAGGTCTAAAACTCAACACCTGTCAAATACATATGTAGAATTCCCAGTGAATAATGCCTAGACCCTCTAGGTCAAATGAGGGTTACAGGAGATCAAGGGGGTGAGAGATCGAGACGACAGCAGGGGCATTTCACATCTAAATCAAGGCCAGGAACCAAGTCTGAATCATTCTTTGGGGACGGATTTTGATTTTATGGGGGCTGTTCCGTAAAACGAAACTACACTGTATAATCTACTGTCCCTGCAGACCTTTGTGCTGACATGTCTGTTTCTAATTTTCCCAGTACCAGAAAGAGTGGACCCTATATCCCTCCACTTTACAGTGAAGGCTGAGAATGAAATTATATTGCCTGAGAATTCCTTGGCCTGTGGGGTGCATTCCTGTAAATCTGATGCTTCTCCTCTCATGCTGTAGGTAGACAGTATCACGGATCATAAACAGAACAAAGGGAAGCCAGTGAGAGAGGATGGAATGTGCTTGTTCTAACCTTTCAAGTCTATTTATTCTCTCCACGTGAGAGGTGTACACTCTATTTCACTCCTCTGTTGCTTGAGTTGTTGAGGTAGTGCCTTGTGGTGTGACAGCAGGAGGGAAACTTAGATATGAACTAATCAAAAGCACAAAAGGGAGGGCTAGATTAACTCAAGGGCGCAGCTGTGATAGTGAAGGCTGCTTTAAAAACGTGAGAAACCAATTACAACTAAATGTCTTCTCGTAGCTATACCTCTTGCAAAACGGCTGAAACAAATACATCAAATATATCATGCACTAAGGTAATAAAATTGTGAGAGACCAAAAAGACCGCAAAAATTTAAATACTTTTGGATATAATTGTGAAAAGTACAAACACAATCAGCAATCTAAAGAGTCTCTACAAAGGGCGTGGCAGATGATGGCTTGAGGAAGGTGTCACGAAATGGCTTGAGGACCTGGAAGCTTGAAGTGGAATTCTGAAGGGTCAATGATGCGTCTCTGATGGAGAGCCAGACCTTCTGCCCGAGGTGTTCAGGTGATCAGATGTCGGAGATAGAGCTGCTCTTACACACTTTCAGACAAAATAGCAGACATAATGGGGATGAACCAAGGAAATAACTGCCTCTTGCTCAATGGAAGGAAGCAGTGGGGGCTGGTACTGTATGTCACCATGAATGCAGGCCAGGTACAGGTTCCTCTCAAACAGGTGGTACTAAAACAAAGGTGTCACATGCCAACAACTGTCAAGTGGACTATTGTGTCCAAAAGTAAGGTGAAGTTTACGCGTGTTCAGTAACAACCAAAGCCACCACCATTTTACAGATGCAGTGTTCTTTTACACTGCACCTGAATGGAACAACATCTCAAAACAGGATCCAAAGAGGGAACTGTTTTCATCGCCCTTTAAACCAGGAGTGGCCAACCATCAGAGGCTAAGAGACACATTTGTGCCCTAAAGAGCCACATCCTACACATACGTAGGTATGGTAAACCAGGCTGTAAGGCTCACCCGAACAGCTAGTCATGTGACTTCGCGGCAGTATAGCATTTATCGCACATCTCGGCTGTCACAAGACTGCCGGTTCATGTTGCCGTCTGTCTCTTGTGCATTTTTTGCGCACGATGCACAGCTGACGGTTGGCACGCAGAAGTTTGCTAGTTTGCTGTTGCTGTTTGGTAAACACACTGCAACTAGTCACCAGAGGATAATAATTATAAATAATTATTTTCAAGTACCAGATGTGCACATACTGCTGATGGGCGGCCACTACTGAGAACATACATACCGTAAAGACAAGTACATAAAATTTTGAGAGCAATTCCAAAACTAGACATTTTTCTAGCCTCCCTCACATTGTTATGAACAAGCTCAAAATATACTGCCTCGTTGTTGTTCATTATGAACACTCATCTACCCCAAATAAATAATTATTATTATATAAATGTCCCTTTGAAAAGAAAATTAAACAAGTTTGACTTCGGTGTGGGGAGCGTATTAGTGCACACAAACAATGGTTTAGTTTTTTCTATTACCCGGGAGGAATGCCGAAGAATAATTCCAGGTTTCTTAGCTTGTGCTGTTGCCCCCTCAACCGTAGTAATGAAAAGTAGTCTGACTGGTTGCTTTTGTACTGAGCTGAAGGTGCCACAGCGATGATTTACAACTACTTTTCAAGCCTCATAAACAACTCTGATGTTGGTTTCATTAGACTGAGTTCAAAATGAGGGCACTTTGTGTGGTCCTGTGAGAGCGACGGTGAAGAGAATAAGCAGAGTCCAATTTAAGACTGCCCATGGTTTATACAAGATAAGGCGCTCAACTGATATGCAGATCCAGACATTCCATGAGCTCACCACTGCGGTCGAAGATATCAGGGCAATTAAGACGTCTCACACCATGGATCGTGCAAAATATTTGCCTCATCTGGAGCCTACCGATACCATGGCATGCAGCAGTATGGACGTCTACAAACGTCAGAGCTTTGGTATTTAAGAAAAAAAACGAGAAAAAGCTGCTTGTTCAGGCTTCCATGTGGAGAACCTGCTGATCACAAAAACACCCAGTAGGAATGAAGTGAATGCGTTGGAATTAGTTATTATTTTTTTTTGTCTTGTTTTGTTTGTTTTTTTTTTTGATGACACAGGAATTCGTTAGTGATTTCTGGCATATAACGTCGAATCTAATTTTTAAAAAAGTGTTAAGGAAACGTACAAGTTGAACTCACATCACAAACATGTCATGCGGTGACGTGTACAGTAACAGCCAATCAAATTGGCTCTCGCTGTGACTGCGGAAGACCACGCAGCAGTCATGGCTGCCGCGCAGACGCTGCGGAGGTCCGTTGTCTCGCCGACGGGAAAACATACGGCGTCGATTATCTTTTTGCACGGTTCAGGTGCTGCTATAACAATACACTACACACAATACTATAATAATACACTGAAGTGGCTGTGCGTAGTCTCTTGTTTACAAACTACAGCCGCTGTTTATCAGTAACTTTGCAGTCAATATCATTGTTTTTACTTACTTAAACTCACAGGCTTATTGGAAACCACACCCATATTACACACTAATTCATTGTAAATATCGTAAGTAATATTTCAATCTTTATTTTTATAGCCACATTATGAGTGACTTTCCAGGAAAAGTTCAAACAGGCTATATGTCCCCATGCTGAAGGCCTATTCTGTTTAAAGTACAGTACAGTGAACATGGTCCTAAATATCTTCATGTTTTCCTTCGCTTTATTATCATTATTAAAAGTAACTGAAAATATGTGATTATTTCCAGTAAAGCTGTTGCTGTGATATAATCTGTATGTTTATTTACTGTAATTCTGTTGAGCAGGTGACACAGGCCAAGGACTAAGGTCTTGGGTTCGAGATGTGATGCCAAATGGTCTTACATTTAACCACATTAAAGTTATTTACCCAACAGCTCCGTCCAGGTGAGTCGGCATCACTGCACCCAGCACATAAAGTATGTTGTGGGTCTATATACATACATGAAAAGTTAATGCAACACTGGATGGAAATAAATCTTGTGACATTGCAGAAGCTTATCAAAACAATGCCACAGCGAATGCGTGCTGTAATCAATGCTAAAGGCGGCCCAACGAAATATTAGAGTGTATGACCCTTTTTTTGGTGGTGACTTTTTTTTTGGCCAGGCAGTGTATTATATATATATATATATATATATATATATATATATATATATATATATATATATATATATATATATATATATATATATATATATATGATGAGATTTGCGTGAGTTTCACCTCCTGTTTGAGTAGCTACTTCATCACCTTTTCAATGTTGGCATGAAATAAAAGGGTCATTTTGGTGCTCTGTAAACAAAACTGCAACAATGCAGTGACAGGAGTTGACGCCGTAATAAGAAAGTGCTTTGTAAACAAAACTGCAACAATGCAGTGACAGGAGTTGACGCCGTAATAAGAAAGTCAATTCAAACCCTTCTTCTAATTGTATCACAGGCCATACACTCCAATGCGTGGGGCGCACTCGACTGTGTGGTTTGACCGGCTGAAGATATCACAAGACTGTCCAGAACACCTAGAGTCCTTGGAAATGATGTGCAGCACCTTAGGGACTATCATCCAGGAGGAAGTCAATGCTGGTATCCCCAAAAACAGAATGATCATTGGTATGATTTTTCTTTCTTCCGTTAAAATGACATTGCAAATTTTGTCCAGCTCACATTCCATCATGCACCACTGAAAAGTTGCCATGGTAACAAATATTCTAGTGGCAATCTAACTCAGTAGTATAAAGTACTAGGGTTTTGTTTTTTACTTCAAGCTTTTCAACTTTTTTACTACTTTGTTGAGCGTAAGGGATCATTCTTAAAAAGGAAAAAAAATGTCCGACAAAAGCAAAGTTAAATACATTTTTATGAGTAACAAAAATAAAAAGAAGATAGTCAGATGTTTAACATATCCTTAATAGTTTTACCTACATTTTAAATAAATACATTATTAATTATTATTATTATTACAAATTTAAACTGTAAAATTGCCCCCAAGTTTTTGGCCTGCGCAAAATAAATGTATCTACTTGTACAGCATGTACAAGCACACAGTCGTGTACAAATCCCCAAATCACACATTCATTGCGTCTACTATCTTTTCACCTTTGAATGGCTGTTCCATGCACATCCACAAACCAAAGTTGAGTGAGGTTTAGGAAAGACAGCAGCAGACTTTTTTGACCTGACAAGTGGCTGAAAATGTGTTCTGACTGTGTGTCACACAGTGATAATGTGTGTGACAATAGCAGGGTTCGGCATTAGTCAGCAGCAGTACGATTTAATGCCAAGAAAGAGTGTGTCAGTGGACAACATGTGTTGTATTGTGTTGTATACAGCATAGCCACAGAGCAGTCTGATGGCCATTTTTAATCGTGCGCTCTGCCAAAAGGCGCTACCTCAACCTTCACATCCGGCGACATTCTTTTACACTGTGGTCTTGGTAGGATCTTTGCCCATTAGCATAGTGGATGGTAATCAGGGAAGCTGAATTTATGTGTGTGTGAACTGCATAAAACGGAATGGTATTGATTGCTATTTTATTTTTGTGTAGTTTGTTTTCATTTGTGTAAACTGCGTCTAATTTCATCTCTCAAAGCATGGGATAGTGCAACTAGAATGCACAGAATGATCTTTCAGAATGATCTTTTCATCACTTCCATTTTCATCGTTCCGCTTCGCTTCTTCCACAGAAACAGTGTCAGGCAGGCGGAGGGAGGATGGGGTAGTGTGACCTGCTCCTCGAGGATATGTGGGTATAACGTGTTGAACAAAGAGCTGGAATCTTTGCTTCCACTGATGCACTGCACTGCCGTCTTACCACTGAGTGCAACAGACCACTGGTCAGTCTGCATATGGTCTGTGGCACTTAAGGCCCATTTATGCTTGACGTTACATATGGATCCGGACAGGGGTGGAGCCTTCTCTCCGTGTTCAGTGGTCATTTCCTCCATATTTCTCCTGTTTCCACAATGGTGTGGATACAGACCAAATGGAGAAGTACCTCCGGAAAGAAATTCTTAGTCCTCCAGTGGCGATATATTTAACAGCCTCACCGACGGTCTCGCCAACGCTGCCTCTGTTTTCCTCTTTTAGGCAAGAGGTACATTATCAATACTTCCACAGTTGCCATGCTGGTTTTGGAGTTTGTTGTCAGAAATTATTGACTCTGGGCTGCGCCCCCTGGTGCATATATTACTGTGTATTCATGATCAGGGACTGTCACATCATTTGAAAAGGACGGGTACATTTTCGTACGTCAAGGGAGCATAAATGGCCTTTAGAGTAGATGGAATGTGGTTAAAAGTCAACAAGGTGAAAATGTTGGTGGTGCCTGAGCTGTGAAGACCTCAGTGCCTCTAGGACCCTTGGACAGGGCTTGGGCAGCGTCAGGCTGTATACAAAAAGTTGTATGGCAATTGACCATCTCCAGCTGTATGGTGATGCAGGTCTCCCACCTAATTTCTAACACGTGTGCTGCACACCCTGCCTATGGGAAACAACAATTTCTTTAATGAGGAAAACATGTAGGGGTGGATGTCACAGTGGGCCTCAGCACCACTTGAGAAGCCACAGACCTGCTGTACCATCAGTTATAATGGGAAATGTCCAGTCACTTTTCAACAAGGTGATGAGCTAGCAGCGCTAACCTGGCATCAGTGGAAGTACTGCATGCTTCTCCTCACAGAAACACGGCTAAAATTGCTAACACTCCACAGGGTGGTCAAGGATGGCAAAGAGCGGTAAGAATAAGGGACGGGGGCTTAACTGTTTGTGAATGATAGATGATGTACTCTGGACACGTCACTGTCAAAGAAAAGCTTTGTACAAGCTTTGAGCTATTAGCGGTTAGCATGAGGCCGTATTACATCCCGACGGAGTTCTCGCATGTGGTTGTAGTGGTTACTCCCATCCCTCCCTCTGCTAGGTGATGGTGAAGCAGCTCATGAGGTTTTGCTGTCAGCAGTGAACACACAGCACCCTAATGCCCTTCTTCTTTAACCATGCTGCACCATCATCAGTTCTGCCTTCATTCATCCAGTACGTCACCTGCAAAACCTGGTATGCACTATGTACCATGTGCCATTCAGAGGTGGACTTGCTTGTGTGTTTCGGGTCGTTGTTCCGCTGCATGATCCAAGAGACCATCTCTTCAGTCCACAGAATGTTTCTCCACAATTCTTGAGAATCGTCAAGGTGGTTTCTGGCAAAAGTGAGACGAGCCGTTGTGTTCTTCTCTGGTTTTCGCCTGGGAACTCTCCCATTGATGCCATTTTGTGTCTTTCATATGGTAGAGTCATGAATACTGACGTTAACTGAGGGTGGTATTTGTCACTGTCTTTGTTTTCATTGGTTGCTGGGACACATTGAATTTCCTCACTGTGGGACTATTGAAGGCCATCTAATATCGCCATCCTTTTTGGTACTCATGGATCTTTGACCCCCACAGTTGACGAAGAGTATCTTCATCAAGCTACCGTTTCTTTTTTTTTTTTTTTGCTGCCAGTGCGATGAACAAGTCCACCTAGGATGTTCTTCTTTCCTAAATATCCTTTTGCCGCTGATAATGCTCTTATCAGGCACCAGATCAACTGATATGTACACGGGCTCGTGTTCGCACAGACACATATGTAGGGAGGATTGGGAGTGAATAGGACCTCTGAATGCAGTGGAAAGAAAACTTGAGACTTATAAATGAAGCTTTACATTGTGAGGCAAGCGGGCAAGGATTGAAGTGGGAAAGAGGCTGACAAGGCTGTGTGAGAGAGTCACTGTGAAAGGCAAAAAAAGCCCCTAAACTCTACTCCAGAGTGCAAAAACACATGCTCCTGGGAAAGTGCTGAAATATTATCTTACTAAATCATAACATGCTGTCATTAACTATAAATACTCTCAGGGCTGCAGAAGCACACTGCAAGCTCCCAAAGTTCGGTTTTCCCAGCTGATGGGCTGACAAGCTCCAGAACTTTCCATGGAAAAGGCTGCTGAGAAGAGCTGGCTCCAGGCAGACCTGTTCAGGTCATTATGACACGTTCCATTTGATGTTGATAACATGGGAAATTAATTTTCTCATTTCATTTTCCAGATTTCAACAAAGCAAACTCAATTCTAGATTTTAGAAAGATATCATTATTTCTTCTTCCAGTGAAGGAATGTAAATGAATACAATTATACGATCATCGTGGTAGTAATACTTTATGAACTGCTAACATGAAGTTTATGCATTAAAAACGCTGATGCGAGGTTCAATAAAAATATCACAAGAAATAAAATGGAGATCTTAACAAATTGATGTGTTAGTGAAGTTTGCTTTGTTGGTTTTAACTTATGTCAAGCATCATTAACCTGAGCTACACTCAATGTTTCTGCAGCATGTTTCAGTGACAAGAGTAGACATTTTCATAAGTGTTTCTTTTCTCTTCATTGTAATTGTCTGCCTGTAGCTACTGCCGAGTATTCTTCTGCTGAGGTTGTTTGAAAGGCTCAGTCCTTCTTTCTTTTGAGTCACTCATTGTAGTGTTTCAGTGGCAGTGGTTTTCCTGCACCAGTTGCATTAAGGGTGCTTTCACATTACGGGTTCTGTCTCGGGTGAGTCCGACTCGCCCCTGTTGTGCAGCCTCGCACCTCTGCGTCTCAGGCCATGTCCCTTTTTTCTCCTCAGCTGGCGGTGCTCTGCCAAAATAGCTGGTTTGTGGCCCACAACGAAGCAAGTCTCAAGGAAGTTCATCAGCCGCGGGACAACCTATTTACCACCACCGACTTAACCTCCTTATTTCTCTGTCAGTTCTTAACATTATGAGTCGTCCTCACCTCAGAACTAAACTGATGACAGAGCTCCGCCACGACTGTAACAGAATGTGGAGTTTCACAGCCAAAACTTAACATGAACATGAGTGTCGTCATGTTGATTTTACAAGGAAATAGCGGAAACAAGCTGCGTAATACGGGGCGTCTTGATTGATCCACACTGCTCTCACAACACGTCGAACACAGCGAGAGAGATTACTGACGATCTAGAAGGTTTTAATCAGTGAAGTTCAGATCCCGGCCTAAGAAATGAATAGTCTGGTGATCTTCAGTAACTTGGGGAAAATCAGTGTCTTTCCTCTTCGCTGTCCTCATGCAGACAGCTGTGCTGCAGCGAGATCAGCACTGAAAATAGTTTCTGAAGAGGGCGGCGTTATTCATTTAAGCGAATATGTCTGTCAATAAAATCAGATGCGAGTCCGGACCACTGCCCTGCGCTCTGGAGCGCAATTTAGTTTCCAAGTGCCGAGTTGCCGAAGGCGAGAAGCTCACCACCCGCTGAACAACCCGCTGAGAGTTTCCCGAGATGAGGTGCAGCTCTCCAGCGTGGATCAGGTCTGCGGCTAAAACTTGACTCGCTTGACTTCTGAGCCGAAAGAGCTCTATCTCGAGACAGAACCCATAGTGTGAAAGCGCAGTTAGTGGATTCTATAGAAGAGCCTTGTGCAGAATCAATGCTGACTGTCAAATGTTCAAATGCACTCTTTTCAGGGGAAAATATAGTGATCTGAATTTTGACCCTGGCTTTTCTTGGTTGCTACTGTCACAGGTGGTTTCTCAATGGGCGGAGCCATGGCTCTTCATCTGGCATATCGGCACCATCCAGATGTTGCTGGCGTCTTTGCTCTGTCAAGCTTTCTAAATAAAGACTCAGTGACTTTTCAGGTATGAGCAGCTTCAAAAGATGCTGAACTATTTAGCAGAGGGCTAAATGTGTTTCTTTGTCAAACTGAAGGCGGTGGACAGCCAAATCCAGAAAGGACAATCCCTGCCAGATTTGCTCCAGTTTCATGGGACTAATGATGACTTGGTGCTCCATCATTGGGGACAGGACACTGAGGCGCTGCTGAGGAAGGCTGGGATAACCACCGTATTCCACTCATTGCCAGGACTCCAGCACCAGCTTTCGCAGCAGGAGATAGAGATTTTGCGAGAGTGGATTCTTCACAAGCTCCCCATTATTCCGTAAATTTACCTTTCCTCACTTCTCTTTACCAGTCAATAACTGCAGATTTAAGGTGTGTCTTTTTGTTTTTTTGGTTTTATAACACAAGAAAAAAAATCAAGTAAATGTGTGTTTTGAATAAGAATTAAAAAAAACTGTGTACGTCAAGTTAAAATACACTGCTCAAAAAAACACCCTAAGGAACACAACAGATCTCAATGTGCAGTTGGATATCTATAGTATACTCATCACCGCAGGGCAATGGGAACAAAAGGATGCCAAATCTTTTAATGGAAATAAAAGTTTTCAGCCTACATGGTGCTTAATTGTGTAGACACCCCGAAAGTCAGAGATAAATAATGATGTGGCGGGCTAGTCCATTTTTCCAAAATTCATTTCTGCATCTCAAACTGCTACTCAATATTTTGTGTGGCCTCTACGTGTTTGGATGCATGCGTTACAACGTTGCGGCGTCCTCCTAATGAGATGCTGTCTTGTGGCATGTCCTCCCGGATCTGTGTTAGGGCATCTCTGAGCTGCTGTAAAGCCTGGGGAGCAACCTGGCAACCTGCCTAATGGACTGAAATATAAGGTAGGTTTGTTGGGTTTAAGCCAGGGGATCGTGACTTGCTTGACTGTATCAATTCCTTCAACCTCCAGGTACTGCCTGCATACTCTTGCCACATGAGGCCAGGAACTGTCATGCATTAGAAGGAAACCACGACCTGGCAATGGGTTCATGGATTTCATCTTGATACTAGACTACCATTTTCTAGCCAGTAGAGGTCTGTGCGTCCCTCTATGGATATGACTCCCCATACCATCACTGACACACCACCGAACCTGCCATGTTGAACGATGTTGCAGGCAGCATAACGCTCTCCTCGTCTTCTCCAGACTCTTTCACGTATATCACAGGTGCTCAGGGTGAACCTGCTCTCATCTGCGAAAAGTACAGGGTGCCAGTGACAGACTTTCCAATTCTGGTGTTCTCTAGAAAATGCTAGTCAAGTTCCACGGTGCTGGGCATTGAGCACAGGCCACCTTCATGAAGTCTGTTCCTGATTGTTTGGGCAGAGACATTCACAACAGTGGCCCACTGGAGGTCAATCTGTAGGGCACGAGCAGTGCTCAGCCTGTTCCGCCTTGCACAATGGAGCAGGTATTGCTCCTGCTGATGTGTTGAGGACCTTCTACAGCCCTGTCCAGCTCTCCTAGAATAACTGACAGTGCCCTGAAATCTGTTCTGGAGATTGTACTGGGAGACACATTAAATCTTTTTCTACAGCACATGGATCTGTCTGCCGGGAGGAATTGGACAAATTGTGCAACTTGCAGCGTTAAGCAATCACCTCATACTATAACTCTATAACTCTAACGCTATACAATAACTCAAGCCAAAAGCAGCACTAGTGGAAAACCAGCCAAAAAACAATCATGAGGAAGAAACTTGAAATGACATCCATACATAAAACCAGTCCTGTTTTGAGGGTTTTTCTCATTGATGCCACTCACTATAAGTATCTATAAGTATAAATCAAGTTTAATCCGATGTAATCATTTCATTCATCTGATTCGGATTTGAAAGCAGTAATATTTTTCATGTAGTTTATTTTATTCTGGAAGTTGAATATGTTTTTCTCCTAGCTGTAATATTTTTCTTCTTATCTCTGTCATATTCACTTTAGAGAACTGTTTTTAATCACCAGAGTACTTGAAGCTCAAGAAAGAAGGAAATGTTTTTCAGAAGCACATGACACTTGTAGTGAATGTATCAGGAATAAGTATTAACAGTATCCGCGGCTGATGTCGGGCCAACATCTAACTGACGGCCCAGTCCTCCTGGCTGCGCCGCAGCTGCATTTGTTGTGCCAATAAGACTATTTGAATACAGTTGGGATTTTAGACTTATGCAACATCCTGTTCTCAACATCAGCAAGGAAGTATTAACCTACAGCATCTGTTTTTATCCCTCAAGTATGAGCCTAACTCAGAGTTGATCAATTCTGTCTGCACCCCCGAGACTGTCTATTGTGGTGCAGCCCAACTGAGAAATGCTTTTCTTCTATCAAAGAAGTGCAGCCATCCAAGAAAAGATAATTGTCTGACAAATCTTCTCTAAATTCCTCACGCTCCAGGACCATCCTCTACCTCACACATCCTCTTATGCATTTTTTTTCAGTTGGATTCACTTATGCATCACAGCAGATGGGATTGTGATATGCAGTCAGAAATGTTTAGATCATTTGAGGTGGGCTTGTGTGGACGATGAACACTGGAGGTGTTTGAAGGCAAAATGAGAAGGTCATGTTCACTTGACTGAAAGAGTAAACAAGGCCTCCGCATGTGTAAGTGGAGGCAGGGAGGAAGGGGGCGAAGGCAAAGCCAAAGCAAACAGAGGGAGCTCAGAATTTGGTCCTGGCCCCAATCTCTGATTACTTCCAGCTATGTGTGAAAGAATGCTACTGTTGAGTGGCCAATAGCTACCCTCCCACCCCAGTCCCCCGCTGGCCGGCTGGCATGCCTCTGCGTCTTTCAAAACTTTGCTCCTCTGTCCTCCAGGAGATGGAATACATAAAAAAGCTTCCTTATTCCTGAGTGATCAGGTGAGGTAAGAATTTGTTGACAGTTTATTCAAAGCATTTCGAGGAAGTACCAAGTCTTCACTATTCAGTTGCTCCAGTGCTGGTTGCTATTTTAGCGGCAGAACACAAATGTCCAGTTTCCTAGTCCTTATTTCTGCACCCAAATCAAACCCCAGGCCCCACAGTTCTCCACTTTTTAGGTTGCTGAATTGCATCCCCTATTGGTGCAGTGATGGTATGCTGCTCTAGTGTGTCAGGGGGAAGGAATGCTACTTTGGACTAGCTGCGGACTGCAAAGACTTGAATAGTTGACTGCCAGTTTCCACAGTGCAGTACTTTCCACGTGGTGCGATTCCAGCATGGCCGAGATACATAAGGAATTCCCATACGACAGAGCAACTCACTGTTGAGCAACTGACGGGAGTCCAGATCGCGCATCTGACCACATTGTTTCGATCAAGACTACGATCAGATCAGACCGTCCCCAGTCTACATGGAATTACCTGACAGGTGTGTTAACCTTCAATGACTGTTGGACCTCCTATCAGTTGAGTGAAGGTTGAACCATCAGGAAACCTGAATAACAAAAGACTCAAACCCTTCTGACAAGCACACTCATGTTTACATACAGCAGTGATGCTTCAAGCCAGTGCATGAAAACAAGAACAACCAGAAAGAATGTGACTTCAACACAACATACAATCAGATCACTGAAATGATTAACTTTAAAGTCTACAGTGGCACAATATGTGGCGTCTACTCAACATTGATGGGCAGGTTAGAGCGATGCGTCTCACAGTGATGGAACTCAGGGTTGCTGGTTTGCAGCCAGCAAGGATTTATTTTAACATAAGCCTGTATATTTTGTTCATTGTGGAAGCTGCTCCATTCATGCAATTGTTAGTTGTGACTGGATGATTTCAGTGACATCCGACCAGCAGGTGTGACAGGGACAAGCTGTAGATGTCTTCACTGTCCTGATCTTGCTCAATGGCAATATGTTCCTGTGGGAATGTCAATTAATCTTGAAGCTCTTTGTGGGATCTGAGGTGGTGCCACTAAATCAGGCCCCTCCAAGAAGGCCAGTTGCCTTTCCCACTTCAACCAGTCCAGATTGGGTTTCATTTGGTGACTATGAGATCAGCAATTGCTCCCTGCTTTTCGCTCTTGACATCTTGAATTCTCCAAGCATTCCTGACTGTTTTGTTGACAATGAGTTACCTGTGGTCCTCTGACGAAAGCCATACTGTTGGTCATCCGCCTTAAGATCCACACATAATCCTGCCGGTGTTCAGTTTTATTGGTTCTCTGCAGTAGAATCCCAACGTAGCACACCCAAGTTGTCTGCTGAACAGCAGACAACTCACCTCAGCAATTCGCTCGATTTTGGGTGAAGAAGCCAGTCTTTCATTTATGAAGCAGCAGCTGCAGATCTTCCATTTGGCTTTTGTGTCGACTTTACTCAAAGGGTTGCTTTCTTCACTGCACTTTTCAGGATATTTTTCTCGCTGCTTCTTAGATTACATCCAACCAGAGACACTCATTTTCCTTGCTGATGTTTTTCCCTCCTGGTTTCAAAAAAGTGCTCCATAAAAATTGAACTGTTTCAAGCACCCAATGAACCCACTGTAAAAGCGCTGAAGTGGTGCAGTAAATCTGCCAGACCTGTAGTGTGTGCTGTAGCATGTACACATCATAAGCTTGTGTACTGTATTAGCATGGTGGCATATCAAGTGCGGAAAGAGTTCGAGCCTTCCGATTTGCATGTTGACGCATAGTTGTTTTAATAGAGTAAAATTTTCCTTCGCATGTAGCATTCCAGGCAGGAGTATCAGCTGCTATATCTAACACCTTACGTGGTTCTCCTCGGTAATGGCGGTGCTGAATGGTGACTGAAGCGCACAGGCTTCTAGAACATCTGTCTTTCTTTTATGTGACACGCTGACTGCTTCAGGATATGTCCCTCAATAAGCCGTCGAATAACGTCGAAGGCTGCCTTCAGTGTCAGTATCGGACGCAAAAGTCCACTTTCCCAACGTCAATTTATGAAGCCATGGGAGTTTGTATGGGTTACAACCATCCATCAACAGCATCGATCGCTGAATATTTTGTGTTCATGTGTACAATAAGCTCAGCAGCTGTTTCCCACCTTCACCAAAGCTTTGCTTCTGGCGGCCCCAGTCATTCCAGTCATTGAGACCCCATGTTGAGGCTCTGTCATGCTGCAGAAAAGTCTATTATAGGGCTAGCATGTGCAAGTATTCTGGAAATACCCCTTTCATCTTCAAATTAAGTATGAAGCTATGTCATGTACTGCCACTGCAGTAGTGTGGTCCTGATATGACAGCTTGCTCCAAAAGTTCCACACTTTGAAAATGTTTCCATGATCTGGGTGTTTTCACGTGACGCAGTGACAGATGGTTTTGATGGTGATGTCATTTTGATGCAATGATGTAATTTCCAGTTGGGAAACACATTGAGCAGTAATAAACCCTCCATGTTAGATGAAGCTGTGCAGAATCTTGTGCCGACATTGGAACTGCATTCGTTAACATTTTATGTCAGAATGCCTGTATACAGTCAAGTGCTTGTCTTGATCAGGATTTGAGAAGCTTCTTTTTCCACCCCTCCAATACCGAAACAACCAGCCATTGGTCAGAACAGAGCAATAGGTGCTCCCCATAGTCTGAAAAATACAGTTGTGTATGTTGTTCCAGTGAGATTCACTGACAGCCAGCAGGCAATTCAGCCGCCCATCCTTTCACTCCACAATTTGAGTTTCTCTTATTAGAACAGGTCACATGGTGATACATTACGTACATGGAAAAACATTTTTAACAACTCCGGGCCTGTTCCTGCTACTGAAAGTCATTTTTAACCAGACGGTTAAAAAAACATTTTGCACATCCATCCTTCGGTGGGATAGAATATTCGAATATTCGAAGAAGCATAAACGAGAGAGAGGTATTAGGAGAGTTTACCGTTAGGAACGCGAAGAAACCATCTGGCGACACAAGCTGGCGTCGAGGAGTTGATATCCGTGGAAAGTCCGATTACCAAATGCACGCCAGCTGTGTTGCTTGGAAAGCTACGGATAGAACAGGAAACGACGGAACAACCGGGAATCACAAGAATAAAAGCATGGAAATCGTGGACATGACAATAACAATACAGACATGGAAAAAACGCAGACATGACAGTAACAACAGACATGGAAAAAATGCACATGACAAATAGACAACGCTTTTTAGGACGCTTTTGTCCACCTTCCCAACGTGAATATATTATGGGAGTGAGGATGTGTTTGCTCATTTTATCTTTGCTTGCTTTCCATCAGCAAGGCAGTCATGAAATGTAAAGTAAATGTAAAGTAAAAGGAGGCAAAGGTTTAATGTTTTAGTGTCAAAAATATATGAATTTCAAATTTACTACCATGTTGAACAGGAACATAAGAACAAAACTGTTCTGTATCATTATTACACGTTAATATTGTGTGCATTTCCTTGAAAATCAGTTATTTATTTTGTTAATTTTAATTTGTGGAGTCAAGAAAGTGATTGCTTGCAGTACACCAAAGTGCACCTCTCCCAATTTAAAGTCCCAAATCTTTAAAAATGTTCAATTGTTCCCAAACTCTTCAAGTATTCAGAAAATGTCCTCGCTCTCTTCTTTTTGAATGTTCCTTTTTCCTCTCCACCCAAGTCACTTCCTGCTGACAACAGCGGCAGGAAGCCCCCGGAGATGTCAGTGCTAATCAGAAAGCAGCTTGGGGGAACAAGTCACCACAAATAACACGGACCACCCTGATGTTCAAAGACCGTCCCTCTTATTTTTCACTTTTCTTTGAGAAGCTCTCCAAAAAAGCATCAAATGCCGGCGTTTTAATAAGATGTCATGGAAACATTTCTATCCTCCCCCCACAGGCAGCGCAGAACCACGATCAAAAGTCGCCCCCATGGCTGCCTTCCACCCCCTCCCTTCAAATTACACCGTCACCCCATTCCAACACCATCTCCAAGGAAGCCATGGCAAACAGAGATCATTAAAGCTATGTTTCAGCTGAGCTCATCACTGCTCACAAATTTCACTTTGCCTTCGTCAGCTGCCAGAAGACAGTTTAGTAGACATTAACATGATTTTAACAAGGCCTCTAAGCTGCTCCAGATTTATGACACCGCGGCTACACAAATTAAATGTCCTGGCTATATTTACTACAGTGCAGATGATAAACATTGCAAACATGTCCCCCTGTTGTTCCAGGGCCGTTGCTCTTTTTTGCTGCAGTCATTTGGGCAGCATCCCTCCGCAAAAGTGACTTGTAAAATATATATTTAGAGGCACAGTTGGACGTGGTTTTAATTTTAAAAGTTTTAATATTGTTGTAAAACATCCACCAAACAGTGCGATTCTGTGTCTGTGAGGTCTTTCGCACTGGCACAACTCTGGGCCTGTTCCTGCTAACCGGCCTGTGTGTTCGAACCTGGAAAGCTGGCACATGGCAGGAACCCACAAAAAATGGTTTGAGCTAGGGACCAGGACATTATCAGTGTGTGTCGTACTCTCTTTTTACGGAAAAAACACAATGTTGATGAAGCAGCAGAAATTAAATTATTAATAAAATACATGCCAATATGTAGCTAGCTACATTTGCTCAGACGACAGTCACGTCTGCAAAATATATCGGTACACATATACCTTCAGTGTAATCGTCTTTTAAGCCTCTTCGTCATCAAAAGTTGTTGCATGCTTGATTGTTGGATGAATACAAATAAAGCAACAAACACTTTGTGACTATCATCGTGCGACTTGTCATTTTGCTGGTGTGTTGTTTACCTCCATGTGAGTGACAATAAACAGTGCTTAAGTTTCGTGAAACTTGTGTGGACATGGGCTGGTTGAATGGAAAAGTCCCGTGGTTCTGAGAATCCAACAGAACCGGACCCTGTTGTTGTGAGAGGCCTGAGTTTCGATCAAGACTGAAACAGAGTGAAGGTGGTTGAAGCCAGCTCTTGATAATGATTAAAGTGGTAGCTTTTAACCTGGAGGAGTGAATCTCACTTTTAGCTGTCACTGTCTTCACCAGTCCACTTTCAATTGAGTAAAATGTTTCCCCACATGAGTGAGTTTCCTAAAGGAGATCCTGGGGCTAGGATGCGGGGAGGGATGTACCACACCTGATGTAACCAGCAGGCACAGGAAATGAAAGGATCATTTGAGGTGTCACTGTACAGATACCAAGTGACACGAGTTCGTGAGACAGAGCAAGAGAAGTGCCACCCCATGGCTTAACCCTAAATCCAACTTGCATCCATCTGCCCAACGCATGGGAACATGCCGCAAAGGCCAAATGTGCGTCATTTGAAAGCCTAATGGATGCAGCATAGAAGGATGGCTTTTGGCTTTATTCTGTATTTTTTTTAAATCACCCATGACCAGATTGTGAACTCTGTAGCTTGGACTCACTCACAATGTGACACATTGGGTCTCCAGGTATTTGTACTATGAGTAGGGTCCTGTGAGTCCATATAAATAGAGGCTGTATGGGACACGTGTTGAATCTCTGTTCAAGCAAACTGAATAAACTACACAGTGCTAGACCCGTGACTCCTACTCCTTGTCCTACCACATTGGTGACCATGTTATGGATATGCACAAGGTGGATGATGATTATGTCTCCTCATCATCAATGGACGGGCTTCCTCTCCTGCCGCATGCTCCATCTCCCGCCAGCCGCCAACTTCGACAAATCACTGAAACTTCCTGAGTTTTTCCTTGGTTCAAGCACATTGAGGAGCTTTTCCATCTACGATGAATGATCACGGATTAGTCAAGGTATTATTTGGTGGTCGCGGCTCTGGACCAGCAGTCGCCGGGTAATGCAGCTGCTGAGAGCTTCACCGAGTCATGGGCCGCGCTGAAGCAGCTCCTCCTCCGGCGCTACAGCTTGTCAACAGTGGAGAGAGCGCAGAGGCTCCTGTCACTCCCTGGCCTGGACCTGATGCATGAAATGCTGTTGTTTGGAATGTTTGGAAGATGTTGGTTTCCTGTTTCCACATCTCTTCATGTGGCGACTGCCACTGATGGTGTGCTCGGCCACCGTGCCTCTCACCGCTGCCGATTTCCGCAGTTTGGCTGAGGAGGCGGATCAGATCCTACTGACTTCCAGACAGATTTTCCTTGGCCAGTCTCAGTTATGTCTCTGTAGGAGTTTCTGGGTATGTTTTTTACAACCGTTTCCTGCCCCGTGCAGCCCACCTCTTGCAGCCTTTTAGCACATCCTGTGTGTCAGGTGCCCATCGCTCTCACAACTGATGCATCGGACATAGCTGTGGGGCCATGGTTGAGCAGTGTGTAGCAGGTGTGTGGCAGCCGCTTGCATTTTTTTGTCATAAACTGAGAGAAAGCGAGTGCAAATACAGTGTGTTCGCCAGGGAGCTACTCCACTGTACCTGGCTACATTTCCGTTTGTTGCTGGAGGACCGTGCGTTCACTGCATATATGGACCACAAACCATTGACATTTGCGATGGACAAGGTGACTGAGCCATGGTCCGCTCACCAGCAGCACCACCTAGCAGCCATTTGTTTTACCATGGACATTCAGCATGTGGCTGGTAAAACAAAACCCTTTGGCAGAATGCCTCTCTCGGGTACTGCTGTGTCCGGTTTACCTCGACATCGACTTTTGCCAAATGGCTGCTGATCTGATCGGGGATCTGGATATTCTCGCACTCAGGTCCAGCAGTACCAGTCTCAAAGTGGAGCAGGCAGTTGTGCAAAAGGGTGGACCCGCCCTGCTGTGTGACATCTGCACAGGCCGTCCTTGCCCAGTGGTGCCGAAATCTTGGCGGCGGCGTGTTTTTGAGGCGGTTCCTCTTTCGTCCATGGCATCTGCAGACACGTTTTTGTTCCCCTTCAGACATCACCTCGGACAGACATTCTCAGATCATTTCTGAGCATTTTCAGCGCTGGCTAGGTGCTGGTAAGATCTACATTCCTCTCCCACTGAGTTGGTGTTCGGACAACCACTCCATCTGCCTGGGGAGTTTTTGTCGCAGAGTTCAGCGGCTTTTGTCCCGGTTTTTGAGTGCGTCAATGGTAGCTCAAGTGCCAGTGACCATCTTTTTCCCACATTTGTTTGTGCCTGCGGAGTTAGCGTCAGCTCGTTTTGTTTTTGTGCATCATGACGATGCCCTTCAACTTCCCTTACGGTGCTGGAGACAAGTGCCGGCCGGGTCCCACATTGAGGGCACCCCCCTTTTTGACCTCATTGGCATCATCTCCTCGTGGATAATGTTTTTCCAGCATGTCAGTCACTCTCCTGTGGGTTCAGATGTGGGCAGGCAGTTTGGGAGACTGATTAAACCTTGTAGTAGGTATGCTGACTGTAGATGTGATGGTGTTGTGTTCCGTTAAGAAAATAAAATAAATAAATAATAATAACAATAAAAATCTATGTTAAGAGTCCTATGGCCGTCAGGTTTCTCTCTGGGTGTTCGGGGGGCTGTGTAGCGGGTTCTTGGGGGTGTGGTCTCTCACCCAGTGGGATGATGGGAAGGGACCTGTGAGTCCATATAAATAGAGGCTGTATGGGACACATGTTGAATCTCTGCTCATGCACAATTTTATGCAATTTCTATAAAAGCTAATCACATTGAATTGTAGAACATGCCTGACCATCTGATTCAACTTGTCCAAACACCACAATGGACTGAAACAACTCAACAGTCGGCAGGTAAAATAAGCACTTGTTTGTTTGGGCTGGGATGGAAAGTCATGAAAATCTAGCGGGTGTGAGAGAGCTGATAGGCTTCCCTCGAATTGGAAAGGCAGCTGGTGCCTTTCAGTGCAGGAAGGAGGTCTGTTGACTCAGGGCCCTCTGGGGGCTGCCATATTTTCCAAAGCTGTTTTGGGCGCTTAGCTGCCGAAGCACTCAGTAACAGAAACTCACACTGTCTTGTGTCACGTGAGCCTTTTCTTTTGCATTACTGTTGCCAGAAACAAGGAAAGCAACAATCGGATTGAGCCTTCCAATTACAATACTCCCCTCCTGCTTTGCTTGATGAGGGGTCCCGCTAAAATTTCAAAACTTGATCATGAATGATGTCATCATGAAGTACTGTTTTCTCATATTCTGCTTCATCGTCATCCAAGTAAACTGCTGCTTTTGTTCTAAAAGTGTGGAGAAAATCTAATTTGAAGTTGTACTTGACATGGAAGACATAAAACATAAAGTCTATTAGAGATAGCTTTGATCCAAAGCACATATCACTGTACATTTTTTGTAGGGGGATAACACAGTTGCTTTCTCTGTGATCACATAATTATATATAAGTGCTCAGACTTTAATGCTGCAGGGGAAAAACTGCAATGTTCATCAAGTTCCGTACATTCAATTTCTTCTGCTCCCTCTTGATTCCTGGTTGCGGGGAAGGATCCAAAGCAAACTACATTTGCGACAGGCAGACATCAGGACAGTCTGCAGCCCATGGCTGAAATGTGCTATTTAAAACATAGATTCATTTAAAAAAATCTGTGATGCTAAATTCCAAGACCTTGACATTCCCGCCAAGAAACAAGTAGAACAGAACATGTGAAAAGAAAATGGTCAAACTTCTTGACTGCTGATGGAAAACTATATCCAGAAAGAGTCTGCACAGTACTGTTGTTTTTGTGCCAATATGCTATTTTTCCAGTAGTAAACATGTTATTACAACTACTGCAACTATTACAACTGAATCCTTGGACACTATTACAGAGTCGACAAGACCGCCATCGTCTAACCGCTGGTGTGTACCTGGTAAGAAACCTGATAGTCTCACACTTGGAAAAGTGTATTCGCCTGTCGTCCACCACTTTATTCTTCTCCATGCACGTATACTCTGTTCCATGAGATGCTGGGCCAGCAAGCGGTGTCTATAAGAACTTCAGCACATTTTTTTTACGAGCCAATGCTTTTAGAACCGCTGTATGTTTATGTTTCAATATCAATGCTTGGCACCGTGGATCAAACAAACAGTATGATGTCCACACTGTTTTATGTCTGGAAACAGCATACCCAAATCCGGTTCATAAAGTCACTGTCTCACTTTATTCCCAAACACTAGGTGCAATAATCCACTGGAAACGAATCATGTGATATGAAGGGGGTAAACTCTAGAACGTAATAAAATCGACATATCGACAATAAGCACTGACTCAGCCAGGAAAAAAAGAGAAGGGAAGAGAAAAAGAGTACAAAATCACAGGAGAATGATCGTATAACCAGGCTGCCAGTACTGATTCAAACAGACAAGATCTTCTGGCGAAGAGAGGGAAGCTCCACTGATGTCTGATTGTGTCCAGCCAGCGCAGAAAACTTCTGTCAAGCAGAAAAAGGGAGCAGAAAAGTACCAAATAATACCAAAATAAAGGCCTCAAAGGAACAGGACTATGACGTTCACATGTGGCTGCCTAGACTTCATTCGTGGAGGACTTGTATAACAATTTGAGACTTATCTGTGCTTGATTCTTGCCGTGGACCCAATATACTGAAAGACGGAAACAGTAGCTTCTATGTCAAACATACTATGCCCTTTTGCTTCACTATTGGTTAATACACTTATGCCATTGTTTAATCCTCATGCAATAATTGATTCGCTTCACTCTCCGTCCACGTAGGCTCCACCTCTCCCAATAAAACCCCCTGGTCCTCAGTGCTCGTCCCCTTTTGTTACTCAGCCTGTGGATGTCACAAGCCCCTCCGTCCTGTCTTATTTAGTGAACTATTTCCTGCTCCTGCTGTTTTCTCTTCCTCTCATCCAGGATTGGGAGTCTCTCCTGTTCACGCCAAGCAGGCTCCGCAGACACACACACACACCTGATCCCTATTTTGCTGATCCCGCTCTCACTACTACTTGAACGCGTCAGTTTGTTGGTTTTCCTCGCCTGGTATGACCCTCCGTGCCCATATTCTGGACTTTGTATTGTTGATAATCCGATATACCTTGGACCAACATCCCAAGGGCTTTGAGTTGTGAGTTTTCTGATCGTTTCTCCTCTGTTTTGCAGTGAGTCTGTCACCTGCTCCTCTCCCCCCAATCCTGTGGATTTATTGGACTTGTTACCGTGCCTTGATCACTGGTTTTACCTTTTGTTTGCGCATTTGGACACTTGTTAGTTTTCGCCTTCTTTTTTGGACTCTGTCTCCCTCTTGCGTAGAAGTTGAGTATTGATTTGGTTTTCTTTGTCTGTTTTTTTTTTTATTTTTGTTTCGTTGTACTTTGTCTCCCTCCAATGTAGAGGTTCAGTTTTGGTTCAGTTTGACTTAGTTCTGTTGAGTTGTCCAATGCAGCAGCAACACGTTGCGTTCGGGTGGAGAAAGAACGAGAGACATCTATCCTTTTCGTCCAATATGTATCTTATTTATTAGCGAGACACACGCATCATTCTCACGGTGTGACCGCAGCTTACCGGAACAGGTGACGACAAAAAGGTTATTTTTTAATGAATTATGACACAGTAGCGCCACACAGTGGTACTTTCGCGTACAGCACCAAAACACCTTTCACATACTGAAACTGGGAACATATTGTCTAACTTAACAAGTATTTTTATTAAATTTGTTGGAATTCCATTCTCAACTGTAGTCTCCTTCCTGCTGCTCGTGGGCCTCCCGTGTAAAATCGTTACAGAACAAACTGACCAAGATGGACCCAGCAGCAGGGAGTGAGCACAAACAAAAATTCGACCAGGCTTCATTCGTGAACCATCCTACTCCCCACGGTATGCCGGCAAAGTAGACAATATTCTCGGTTTGACTTAAAGCCACTCTCTTTTTCTTCTGACTGTGTTAAGGTAGCTTATGTTCTTAACCACCTTTCTGGGTTAGGCTTAGTGACTGGATTACCACACTTTGGAAGTCTGACTTGGTGGTTCTTGGCTCTTTTAAGACCTTTACTGACGAGATGACTTGGGTCTTTGACATGCCATTCCAGGACTCTGCCTCTGCCTCGTCCAGTCTGCTAGGTCTTCACCATGATGAGCTCTTGATTTGCCAATTTAGTATTCATTTTCAGGTACTTGGCTGGTATGAGCCCGCTCTGAGAGCTGTCTTCTGTGCCACCCTCAGTGATGCCATCTGTGACTCGCTCTCCACTCGAGATGAACCAGAGAGCTTGGAAGAGTTGATCAAACTCTCCATTTGAATCGACATTCGGAACTTCGTGAACGTCAATGCGAGTCCCGGTCTTAACAAGGTTTTACCTCTAAGAGACCATTCCACCTCCCTGAACCCAACCATGACCCAGGTATAGACGCTCCAGAATCCAGGCGAATTAACAGAGCCCGCTTGTCCGCTGAAGAGAGGTCGCATCGTCTTTCCGAAGGCCTCTGCTTATATTGTGGTCACGAGGGTCACAAGATCTCACGGTGCCCGGTCCGCCCCAGATCCTCCAGACCCACCTCCAGACCACTGGTGAGTCACACTTGTTCACACACGAAGACCTCTCGCATTAACCTGCCTGTCCCTCTCGCCCTCGGCTCTATGTCCACTTTAGGGCAAGTCTAGATGGACTCAGGGGCTGATGAGAGCTTCATTGATGAGGGCTTTGCTAACAAACTTTCCACCCCTCTTTCCAGTCTGGAGTACCCTCGTCCAGTGAGTGCCATTGACGGCCCTCATCCACCATCTAGGAGCCATTTTGTCACTCCCACTGTCTCCGCTCTGTGTTAGTCAAGGAGTCTCGGGCCACTCCCGTCCCTCCCCCTGACCTCTCCTCCGTACCTCCTGAATACCATGATCTGGGTGAGGCGTTCGCTAAGGAAAAGGCTCGAGCTCTGCCACCTCACCCTTCTTATGACTGCGTCATTAACTTACTTCCTGGTTTCTCATCAGCCGTCTATAAAACGTGTCGCTCCCGGAAAAGGGAGACACTCGAGTCCTGTATTAATGAATCCCTTAAGGCTGGACTTGTGAGACCATCCTCTTTCCCCCTGTGCCGGGTTCTTCTTCGTTTCCAAGAAGGACAAATCAATCCGACCCTGCACAGACTATTGCGGACTTAACGAAATCACGGTCAAAAATAAAGGCCCCCTTCGTCTTATAGATCCTGCCTTCAAGCCACTTAACCACGCCATCATCTTCACTAAACTTGACTTTCTCAACACTTATCACCTTGTCCGTATCAGAGAGGGTGATGAGTGGAGAACCACCACTCCTCTCTGCCATTTCGAATTCCTTGTGATGCCATTTGGTCTGACCAATGCTCTCCCGCTGTCTTTCAGGCTCTTATTAATGATGTCCTCCCTGACATGCTTAATAAGTTTGTTAATGTTTATCTAGATGATATACTCATCTTCTCTCGCTCCTCTGAGGAGCATCATACTCATGTTCATCTCGTCTAGAATAGACTGTGTCAAGGAGGAGGTTGACGCATCTGACATCAGTATTGATGCAGTCCTCTCCCAACGTTCCTCTCTGGACAATAAGATCCACCCCTGCGCTTTGTACTCCTGTAAGTTGTCTCCTGCTGAACGAAACTACAATGTAAGTAACAAAGAGCCTCGGTGGGAGAGGCTGCGTGCTCTTGCAAAGCCTCCTGACTGGTCTGGGTAACAAGGAGAGACAGGTTCTCTCCAGAGTACCCATCATGGATGATTTACATGTCGAAAGGCCTGATGCGCCACAACGGCGACCTCCCCCTTTCAAACAACCCAGGTGCCCGTCCAGCTCCAGGGACACAGGCGGGACGAACACCAGGAGGGGAAGAGGAGGGAGCAACCTTCTGGCATCTGGCGACACAGTGGCGGTCATTGGAGGCCTGTGGCCTCCTTGAGTGGAGGTTGCAGAGGCAGCAGAGGAGGCACTAGAAGCAGCACCGACTACGGCCGTAGAAGAAGAGAGAGGCCCCTGGTGCACTCCAGGCTTGGCAACCAGTGTTTTCTCGCCCCAGTAAAGCCGCTTTTCAATTTAATAAACAATTCAGTGTCTGCTGCTTCTGACTGCTACAATGAGTGCGCCTCAGTTTTGTGTTCCGACTTCAGCATTTTCTTCCCCTTTTGTGAGTGTGCTTTTCAATTGAGAGGGTTGGACAGCTTCGAGTTCTGGTACTCTCTGCCAAACACGCTGGAATTGATGGCAGTGGAAACAGTGTTTCATCACTTTGCTCCTCGCCTGAGAGGAAATCACGTGAAGGTCAGGTGAGACAACTCGATCGCCGTGGCTTATCTCAACTGGCAATGTGGGGCGAGGTCACCGGCAGCCAGCATCTTGATCTGGGCAGATCATCATCTACTGTCGGTGAAAGCGCGTCATGCCCAGGCTCCCTGAACATTGGGGTGGACATGATGTCGAGGCCTTGGTGGAGGAGTGGGAACTGGCTCCTCAGATAATAAGGTCAGTGTGGAACCGGTTCGGTTCACCAGTTGCAGATCTGTTTGCTTCAACAGCAAATGTGAAATGTCCCCTCTGGTTCTCATTGAGAGTGCCAAACTGAATGGAAATCGGAAAGTTTGTCACGGTGGTCACTGTGTTGGCTCATTGGATCTGTGGACCTATCTCCAGAGCTTATGAGGCCACAGGAGTTGAGCCCCATGATGGGTTGTCATTCAACCAGGGTGATCTCCTGATTGGCAGCGGTCTTCACCGTTGTATTAACCAATAGCAAAGCCCGTTAGAAGGCGTAGCATGTATGACATAGAAATAGCGGTTCACTGAATGTAACTTCCCCTCTAGCAGACTGTACAATGTTTCTCATCCTGAACGTCCTATCAACGCTTCTGCAGCATTTCAAGCATTGATTAACGATACTTGGAGACATGAGTAGCCACTTTAACATACGTTTATCTCAATGACATTATAATTTTTTTGAGGGGGGAGGAGGAACACTTCAGTGGTTGTTGGAGAACAAACCTTTCGGCAAGGCAGATAAGTAAGTTTGAGTGTCATGTCAAGGAGGTCTGTTTTTTGGGTTTCATCCTGGGACAGGGACCCAATAAAGATTCAAGTGGTGTTTAAGCTCGCAAGCAGCTGCAGCAGTTCTTGGGGTTCACAAATTTCTACAGATATTTCATTCTGAACTACAGCAAGATAGCTGGATCCCTGGCCAGTCAGACGTCCGTCAAGAAGCCTTTGGAATCCTGAGGTTGAAGATGCCTTTGTCAAGCTGCACACCCACTTTTCGTCAGCTCCCATCCTACGCCACCAGGACCTGGTCTCCAGTTCATTGTGGAGGTGGATGCCTCAGAAGATGGGCTGGGAGCCATTTTGTTGCAGTGAGACCCTCAGGACAACATTCACCCTCTACTCCAGAGTCAGTTACAATTTATTGGAAGCGATTGAAATAAACATCCAATGAGTTGTGTTTGTTTTTGCCACACTCAAGCAGCTACACAATGCAACCTCAGCAAGTACGGGCTTCCATAGTGACTTTAAAATACACAACATTGCAATCAAATCAGTGAAATTTAATTGGAAACAAACTAAGGACTTTCATCATCCATTCCCAAGTACTGGCTTCCTGCCACCTGCTGTTTGTTTGATCCTCCCGTTTGACTTTTCATGAGCCCTCACTTCCTGACGGTATCCAAGTGTGGCCGTGTTGACGAAGGTGTGGGGTGAACACATTCAGCATGCACAAGTCTGGCTGTTTTACAGACTGTAGTAAAATCCTCTCCAGTCCATCATGGGCACAGACTGTGCGTCTTCTGGAGTGCACTCGAACAACCCTCTCCTAATGTTGACAAACAGACCTTCGACATGCTTTCCAGTAGTTCATGTGGTATAAAATGATCCACTGTGAAACCATCGCTCTCCCCACAGTCTCGCCTCAGAGGGGCGAAGTCACCGCTTTGTGGTGCGAGTTGGCCCAGACACTCCGATGTTCCACTCCCGCTGTCATTTTCTTTGTCTCATTACTGTGTTTGTCTACAAACAGAAGTTAGATCCCCTTAAGTGTGTGTTTGCTTTTCCATGTTGGTCTTATGAATGACTTACTTAAGAGCTTCAGTGTGAGCCACAGAGGAAGATCTGGCATAGCAACAAGCACGCTGGGAGCCAGACAGACATGTCAATTTATGTTGACGTGGTAAATACAGATATTCTGGGTCAGTCTTCCTCATCATGCCGAAAACAAATCCAGCAAAGATGGATAAATGAATACATGTCTTGATCTAAAAACCTGAATTTGGGGTGAGAGAGGGAACTGAATTTACAAATGTGTAATCCTACTTCTACTTAGGTCCCCCCACCCACACGTGTCTGTGGAGATTACACTGTTGTCTTTCAGCAAGATGGTACTTCTTTTAAAATGTTGATCTATTAGCCACATTCAGTCACGCTGCCGTCACCATCTTGTAGTGATACAGCAGCAACAACAACAACGATGCGCCTGCAACAAAAACTGCAAAAACAACTACCAAGGCAAGGCTTTTTTAATGTGGTCTGTCCATTTAACAATTACACTTTCTGGTATAACACTTACAACATCACTGGAGAAAGTGTGATGTGAACGTGAGCATTCGGAATTGCTAAAGTGAGCAATCACACAGTTCAGAACAGCGCAAGTATGCATGAAAGAATTGTCCTCTCCAGCGTCTTTGAATGCTTCAACTTCAAGCCAAAATGTGCCTCATGAAGCCACTTTACATAACTCTACTGGCACTGTAAGGTGGTGAATAGATGGGGAAAAAAACAAATGTTCATTTCAATCCTCTGATAGTTTACAAACATTACAAATGTGTTACTTGACATGTTATATGACTGTTATGTAACTATGTAACTATTTCATTACTTGGTTTCTTAATTGACATATTGCATACAATTCTGTCAATATTTCTTCTTACTTGATACAGAGGTTAAAAAGAGCAGAGTGAAGAACAGTTTTTATAATGTACTGTACACCCCATATTCCCACTTTCCCTATTTTTGGATCTGTGGTTGTGTAGCTGTATGTGAACTTGGAGACTTCAAAATAACTGGGTCATTATATTGGGTGTAAGTTTGTTTCTGAGTCCTGGTTAAGGCCAGCCGTTTGTTTTGGGTGGTTAGGTTTAGGGTGAGAGGCTGGGAAGAGCATAAGGTCAATGAGAAACCGTGCAATGGCCCCACAAGAATAGCAACATGTGTGTGAAAGCTAATCGTTGTATGTGTGTATGTAAGTGTAAATTGTTATTTCCTGGTCTAATAGAGTCCGTTCACACCAGCACAGCAATGTGCAGGTTATGACTCCCAACAGTTCACCCTCGCACACGTTCCATTCCGATTTAATCATCTTACATGTCTCCTTATCATTAAAAGTCATCTCAAACTTGATAGTGGAATGAAAACAAATAGTCACAGTCCCAACAAACACGCCAAGAATGAGTCGCACAGATATCTGTGGTTCGATAGAAAGCAGGATTCTGAGAACTAGCAGAATTAGCGCCGTTTCCAGAACCAGAACGGTGTTGGTGCCTCCAGTTTGCGTAGCATAGCCAATGACTGAGGAAGCACATTTGATATTGCACTATCAAGCTGCAGTCTAGGGGCCCCATGTATGACGTGGCCCTTTGATTGGTCAGTCTATTTGAAAATTTATGGGCCTGTCCCAATTCTCACCCTAACATTGGTTTTTGGCCCTGGCACTCCGTTTTGCGGGTTCACGTTTAACTGCAGTGTCCCAATACTCCCCGTTCATCACTTGAAACGATCCCTTTAAACCGAGGGGGCTCCAGAGCTGACTTGAAAGTGGAAGTATGAATAGATTCCCAGGATACTACCGTGTACTTAAAAACTATGGGGAATATGACAACAGGGACATTTTAGTAATGAGGACAACTCTTCTGTTTGTTTACTTTCTCCTCGTATCACACCGTGTCCAATAATACAACATTAATGAGTATGTTGTTATTTCTTAACAAACAACAGTCAACTATCATCCAGGCTAACGTCCACACACCTCCAACAGGTGTATTGTACATTTAAAATACTGTATAAAAGTGAGCAATCTATATCTGAAGTTAACTATAGAATGTGTATTTTGATATTATTTGGCCTAAAAACATGAACTACAATTAATCTATTAAACAATGTTTAATTTCATCTTGTTTAATTGCATGAAAGCAAAGTTAACTCACAATTACACTGTTGTGTTGATAAGACTAACTCTGCTACTATCAGCCATGAAAAGTCAAACAATCTTGGTTGACTTGTGAGTGTGTACAGACGAAATAACTTTGCATTGGAAACTGTCACCTTTTTTTCAAAAGGTTGTTATATTTTCAGTTTTTATTTCCATGCTTCTCTCAAGCACCACTTGAATCAAAGTGTGGCATCCTGTTTGTGAGGTTTTGGTATGTGGTGCATTTTTAGCAGCGGCCCCTCTGTCTTTAGTGTTCAGAGTAACGTTCCCTCCAGCCTGCTGAGTCCATCTCTCCCATCGCTCGTCATTGTGGTCATGTCTGCCATGACTTATGTTGGCTGCAAATACAGGACATGTCAATAGTCTGTAGTGTCCTCATGTCTCCAGAGGAGGCTCTGTCTTTTAATTTGGCATGAGAATTGCATCATGATTGTCTTGTAGATCAAATTAATGTGTGACAATTGCATGGTCTTTTAAAATCTGCTGCGATTTCCACTGAAAGATGAAGAAACCCTTTAGTGTATGCAGGTGTTTGTGAATGTAAAATGTGTTTTGAAATGCTTTGGATGAAACCGAAGCCGTCCGACTCCAAAAACGTCAGGTGTTTCCTGGTCGGTTGACAGAATGAAATAAAACAGTAACTACAGAAGAAGTAGGTACCAAGACATCAGACATAGGACATGTTTAAAATCGCTCATGATAAAACGCCTGGAACAAAAACCGAGGCCTCAATACATGGAGAGATAAAGGGGTGATGCTGTGCAAGACATAAAAACATTTTTCTTTGGGACTTCAACATGTCATTTGGGAGTATTAATATTCCTACAATAACAATGGCAAAGGCTGTGCAAGGGCAACTATTTTATTTTCGTCCTTTTAGATAATCCGCGGACCTTTTAAAAATTAACATTAATTACATTACGAAGACATCCAGGATAATCAGTAAACCAGGATGATCCTTCATCCTCTCTCAGATATGAGCAATTATGTTTCAGTGACAACTTCACCAGAGTACGGTAATCGACATCGGCAGCTGGAAAACTCTGTCCCTTCTCCCTTTGTCTCTGCTGCCGACTACTGGTAAGTATAGGCGTCACACATACGGCAGCTAACGGAGTGTGAAAACACTGCTGCAGTGCCATTTTGCATATATTTTAACATGATCTCTAAAATATTCAATTGAAAGAACACACTCTTCACATTCAGGACCCTGAGCACTTCAACATGATTCTAGCTAGATGAAGATGAACTGACATCAAAGTGGAAAAAACCTCCCAGCTGCTGAGTCCAGTGAACAGCCCTGAGTGAGAGCACAGACGGGCACACCAGGATGCCGCTGGACACACAGGCCTTCTGCTGAAGAACACCCAGCTTTTCATGATGAGTCCAAAGTTCTGAGTGGAGTTTAAAAGAACCCAGGGAAGACAAGTTGCAGGAGAAGCACAACCACAACCACCATCAGGCCACACATTACGATTACCAGCCAGACAGGGTAGGATCCTGGAGGAGACAAGAAAATAGATGAAAGTGCTTTAAAACCTGGCATTATGTGATTACATGTGAAAACACCAGAGGGGTTCAATGATGCCTCACACTTTTCCACGACGCAGTTGAGGCTGAGACATGAAACAGCCTGATTTTTTATTTTTTAAACACCAGTGAAACAACAGTCAGATCAAACGTTGATTTTGTTGCATAGCCCGAGCAACTAGGTATACACGGTCAAACTGTGGCAACAGTAGCATCTCCGCCAATCTACAGCTGCTGCTTTAACAGGGCATTCCCATTATCATCATTGTGACAGGTGTAAAAAAAATGTAGAAGTTGACTTCAGTACACATGTAAACCAACCCAATGTGTTATTTAAACTAGTACATAAAATGATAAAAGAGAATATTGAGGATGAGAGCAGAGATAAAACTAGAACAACAATCCCACTTGTTTAAATTAAATATTACTTCAGAAACAAACACTGATAGAAGAATGACCGAAAAGACACCTATGAAGGGAGGAAAGAAGAATGAAAGAACAATGCAAATGGAACAAATGAACAGATCAAACAGTAAAATATATGGATGGTGGATAGTTTAATAAACCTGGCAGTAAAAATCAAGGATGAGTAATAGCCGATGCTCATTTCCATATTCGTGTGCTCACTAGTTCAGTGAAGGCTACTGCGTTGAATACTACTGGGCTGTGAGGGAAGCTCAGCGTTAACACTCATGAACCCTTCAACTGCAAAGGTGCTGTCTGAAGTCTGACAATCAGCTCATGCAGGACCTTTCACTGTGATTTCACAAGCACCTGGATGTCTACTTACTTCGGTTGGGGATGACGTGGACTTGACAGCCATTGTCCACAGCGACACTGAACATGGCTGCTTCATTGTTCCCTTTGAGGCATCGGCCTTTGAGAGAGTTGGGCAGGAAGGCCAGATCTGTTACCACGAGGCCATGGCTCTCCTGGACATAGTACAATTTCTACTCACAGAAGGTGAGAAAGGGGAGGGAGTGAGGGTTAGAACATATGGTTAGTATTAAGGACATCAGTCTGCCACAACATTATTGCACAATGAGAGGTCATGGGGCACAAAAGTAATGAATTACACAAGGCACATTTGTTCCCACACCACATTCTCAACTTCAGGGCTTGTCAAAAAAAGGCGTGATGCCAGCAGAGAAACCCACCACTATTCATAAAAATAACACTCTATCAACAGATCATTCTGTGTTAATGGTTTCCTAAACTTAGCCTGATGTGGCAGCTGTAGCCACTGTGTTTTTACCTGTAGGGAGAAAGCGATGTAGATAGCCACGGATCCCGTGACAGTGCCAAGTCCAAGAAATGTCCCGGAATCACTGTGGCAGACAAAAAGAGAGATGAATGACTATGAATATCAGTTAGGAATACTTGCTGCCTTAGATCCATCTACTTTACTCCCCATATATCTATAGCTCAATTTGAACTTAACATTTGTATCTACATCTGCAAAAATAAATTCCTAAAATCTATTTCTACATTATGGATGCACCAAAATAATAATCATCAGCCGAAACCTACGACTTTCCTATGAATTCATCAAAAGTCTGTCTCTGTGATTAAGAATGACCTGGATAGCATTGAGAGTGAATTAAGAGACGAACACAACAAGCAATTGTGGGGTACTTGATCAATGTCGCTTTTCAGGCAGAGTTGACTGATAAAGTTCTAGCAATTAACAGCATTAGCTTCTTGGCAACGCCAGTGATATTCAGCTTTTTTTTTTTCTTTCTTTCAGCCATCACAGTGTAGTAGGGCAGACGGGCAATGCTTTCTGGGGCACTTCTGTGACATCGGAGTCTGGGGGCCTTTTCACACAGTGGGTTCTGTCTCGGGTGGCCTGAGTTTGATTCGCTCCCTGCTATGCAGCCTCGCACCTCTGCGCCTCAGGTGATGTCCCTTTTTTCTCCTCAGCTGGCGCCGATCCGTGCAAAATAGGTGGTTTGTGGCCCATAACGTAGCACGTCTCAAGGAAGTCGTCATGAGCCGTGCAACAACCTATTTACCATCATTGGCCAGACCACCTTATTTCTGTCAATTCTTAGTACTACGAGTCGTCCTTACCTCAAATATGAACTGATGACGGACCAAATATGAACTGATGACGGCCGTAACAGAATGTGGTGTTTCACAGCCAAAACTAAACATGAAAGAGTGTTGTCATGTTTATTTTACAAGGAAATAGCGGAAACAAGCTGCGTAATACAGAGCGTCTTGATTCCACACTGCTCTCACAACACGTTGAACACAGCGGGAGAGATTTCTGACGATGGACAAGATTTTAATCATTTAAGTACAGATCCAGACGTCAGAAATTATCAATCCGGCTGCACACCTCAGTGTTCTGGGAGTTTGAGAAGTTTTTGAACAATGTTGTGCGCCCAGACAACGATCACACCATTTACTGCCCAGCATTTATCGTGTTTGTGCGGAGCCGTCATCAAGTCCGTGGCCAAAACCTGACTCGCTTGTGTTCACATCTTGGATTTTGCCTTGAGAAAGAACCCACCCAAGCACCCTAGGTCACCAAAGTGGGGAGGCCAACATTCTACTTTCTTTTTAGTAAAAAAAAATAGGCCATCATTTCACTAAAAATCAATTGCTGAATATGCATTTCATTCTTTGTGAAACATAACTGAAACAGAGAATCACAACTATCCTCAGCATCTTAACTCGGGTGAATGTAGTGTGTGTGTGTGTGTGTGTGTGTGTGTGTGTGTATGTATATATATATATATATATATATATATATATATACAGTATATATACACACAGTCGTATGCAAAAGTTTGGGCACCCCTGATCATTTTCAAGATTTTCCTTTATAAATCATTGATTGCTCGGATCAGCAATTTCAGTTAAATATATCATATAGCAGACAAACACAGTGATATTTGAGAAGTGAACTGAAGTTTATAGGATTTACAGAAAGTGTGCAATAATTACTAAACAAAAGTAGGCAGGTGCATAACTTTGGGCACCCTTGTTGTTTTATTGATTTGAATACCTTTAGCACCAATTGTTGGAACACAAAATTTGTTTGGTAAGCTCATTGACCCTTGACCTACATACAAAGGTGAAGTCAATCATGAGAAAGGGTATTTAAGGTGGCCAGTTGCAAGTACAACACGGGAGCCTCAAAACAACAGTCAAATGACCTGAAAACAAAGATTGTTCAACATCATGGTTTAGGGGAAGGATACAAAAAGCTAGCTCTGAGATTTCAGCTGTCGGTTTGCACTGTGAGAAACACAGTGGGGAAATGGAAGACCACAGGCACAGTTCTAGTTAAGGCCCGGAGTGGCAGGCCAAGAAACATCTCAGACAAGCAGAGGCCTAGGATGGTGAGAACAGTCAAACACAACCCACAGACCAGCTCCAAAGACCTACAACATGATCTTGCGGCAGATGGTGTCACTGTGCATCATTCAACTATTCAGCGCACTTTGCACAAGCAGATCCTGTATGGGAGAGTAATGCGGCAGATGCCTTTTCTGTGCACATGCCACAAACTGAGTCACTTGAGGTATGCTAAAGCACTTTTGGACAAGCCAGCTTCATTTTGGAATAAGGTGCTGTGGACTGATGAAACTGAGTTATTTGGACATAACAATGGGGCGGTACGCATGGCGGAAGAAGAACACAGGATTCCAAGACAAACACTTGCTACCCATAGTAAAATTTGGTGGTGGTTCCATCATGCTGTGGGGCCGTGTGGCCAGTGCAGGTACTGGCAATCTTGTTAAAGTTGAAGGTCGCATGGATTCCAGTCAGTATCAGCAGATACGAACAATGTTCAAGAATCAGTGACAAAGTTGAAGTAGTGCCGGGGCTGGATACTTCAACAAGACAACGACCCTAAACACAGCTCCAATTCTACTAAGGCATTCGTGCAGAGGAACAAGTACAACGTTCTGGAATGGCCATCTCAGTCCCCAGACCTGAATATTATTGAAAATCTGTGGTGTGATTTAAAGCGGGCTGTCCATGCTCGGAAACCATCAAACCTCACTGAACTGGAGATGTTTTGTTTGTGGTAGAAGAATGGTCCAAAATACCTTCAACCAGAATCCAGACCCTCATTGGAAGCTATAGGAAGCGTTTAGAGGCTGTTATTTCTGCAAAAGGAGGATCTACTAAATATTGATGTAATTTTTCTGTTGGGGTGCCCAAACTTATGCACCTGCCTACTTTTGTTTAAGTAATTGCACACTTTCTGTAAATCCTATAAACTTCAGTTCACTTCTCAAATATCACAGTGTTTGTCTGCTATATGATATATTTAACTGAAATTGCTGATCCGAACAACCAATGATTTATAAAGGAAAATCTTGAAAATGATCAGGGGTGCAGCTAGGTGAGAAGGTCTAACAAAATAACATGTACCACAGGAGTGGCTCACCTTAAAACCATACAGGAGATGGACTCGGAGCCACACGGCGCCGTCATCATGGGCAAAAAGCTCTTGCCATCCCACTTTGTTAGGTAGCAAGGGGGCGGCCTCCTGTCTCGTTTGTGTGGGATCTGCACCGTGTAGAGCCTCAGAGCATCTTCTTGGTCTTCTAATTTTCCATACCTGATATGCAAATTTGAAAGTAGGGATACAATGAATTTTTGATGTGGGAATGTGAACACAAAACAGAGTTTTCCAATCACCTGCACGCTCTGTATTGGTACGTTTTCTCACTGACGTGAGACGTGGTCTCGTGCCACTTTAAGGTAGTGACCAACTGGTTGCCACTCCAAACGCTGCAGGTAAAGTCCTTGCCAACAGTCACCAGGTGCTGCAAGGAAACACTTTCATAGCATATCAATCGAGCAAACTTTAGTAGACTTATTCATGCAAGTAATTTATTTTGCTGAAATAGCAGGTTAATCTGGCCCTGAGCACTTTGTGCAAACAAGTCTACATTATACCTGAATGAGATGTAGTATGTCGACGTAAAACATGAAATCATCCAACAAATGTGCAAATGGATTAGTAAAACTATATAGAAAAATATTGCACACAAAACTTTGACCTTAATCCACAGCAGCATAAGTAACATTACAGTGTTAAGAGAACACATGGCAATTTTAGATGGGTACCTTGTTTCCTGGGCTCATATCCAGGTCTTCTATCTCCCCTTCATGTGCTTTGAAGTCAAACTTCTTCTTCAAGGATGGAAACTGGTAGTGGGAAGGAAGAAAAGAGTATTAGAGCTGGAGCTTAAAGACAACAGGAGCAGCACATGAAGGAACAGAGAATTCAGCATAACAAAGATCATGTTTCCAATTCATGACAAGATGAAATAGTGTATTGTCCGGCAGTGAGGTTTACTCTGCACTCTCCCTTGAGTGTTGATTACTTGGGCTTTTAAAAAAAAAGGAAAATTAGGAAAAGGTTCAGTTTTCACTTTACCTCCCAGACTCTGATGTGCCCATCCGTGCCACCAGTCATCAAAAGGCTATGGTCAGGACTGAAGCGAACCACTTTTTGAAAGGGATCTTTGGGGTTCAGGTCTGACTGTAGTTCAGCCATTTCAGTCAGAGAAATTTGGACCGTCTCATCCTTCATGCCTGCTGCGTCGCCAGCTGCCAAGGCGGCATCTTTCTTTGCTCTGCCAGCTCGATGCCTGGCGTCACCCTGCGGTGTATCTGCTCCTGGAGCACAAATATGACACAGCAGTGACTAAAACCTGCGAAACTCCATAGTGAGCATCTAAATTTGTTTCCAATTTAGAGTGATGAGGACCACGTAATGCATTAGGCCACAAACCTTGTCTGCACTAAGAAGAATGTCCATATAAAACAGGATCTGTGAGCAAATAAGCCTTGAGGGAGCGACACCTACAGTAAACAGGCTCATTAATGCAAACGACCTTAACAAAACTGACATTTTGGCAGTTAGGGGATTGGATGGGCATGAACACAGGCCTTTGCCCAAAATAACAGCAGTCTATCACTGAACCTGCCTGGAGTTGTGTGTGGTAAATTGTACCAAGTTTTCTGTAACAGGACTGAATACACTTAGAGCCATCTGATTTCGAGGTTTGTCAAAAGGCTATAACTGCTATAAATAATGTTTTCAGTGTTCTGGTGAAGAATTAGCCAGAGTAAACAAAGAGCAAATGACTGACCCAGAAATTAAGGACTTACCATCTTCTTTCTTTTTGCAATCTTTAAATTTCATCAGATGACAAGTCCCATCCTGTCCAGCTGCAATCACACCGTCCCCAACTGCCATGTTCATTGTGGCACGTGTGTCTGTATCATGAGAATGAACTAGGCTGGTGCTATACTGATGCTCCCCAACCAGCTGCAGATCCAAGAATTGCTGAAATACAAAAAAATGATACGGTTATTCACAAAAATATCCTTCCTTATTTCTCACTTAGAGCATGGTGAGGACAATATAGAAGCACACAAGACCAACCACAGCATTTTTGATGCCAGTCTTGGAAGCCCCTCCTCCTCCTGCCACAATGACTAGCCCCAAGTTGGGATCAACCTTGATAGAAAACAAGGGAAAGGGGGCTTTGTAGAGATCTGGCACCTTCCGCTTCCCCATCTTTGTTCGCCAAGTCAGTTTCTCATGAAGCCTGCTTTAGAACCAAGAGAAAATATATCATGTAATATATTAGGTAAACACATAGTTCAGAAGAACAAACAGCAAAATGTATGGAAAGAGACAAAACAGGTCACTGAAATCTGACCCACGCTAAATCGTATTCAACTGGTGATTATCAATTTTAATTAGTATAAAAACACCAATATGGACAAAAATATATCGGTAGAATAGAAAAATGCAAGTCGTTTCTCTCTGAATGGAAAATGTAATTAATAATCCAAGTGCAAAAATCGCATTACAACAGTCACTAATCCCCTCAACAGCACTGACAACAACAAGACGACGGGGAATCGTTCAAAGAATACTGTGACACATGAGCAGCTAAAAGCAACTGTTAGCAATCATGCATATCTTTGATGATAGAAAAACACTTACCAAACTCCTGAAACGCAACGACCTCCCTCGCGTAATTATTTTCTCACACACACTAGAAGTAAAAACCTAGGTGTCATTGTGGGCCACAGCAAACAGAGGACAGTGTTTATCCAAGATAAAATGCTAACAGTTAGCAGCTTGTGACGACCACTTCCCTAACACGTCGGCGGCGCACACAGCGACGTCATTACGTAGTAATGCAACGTCACCACAATTGAACCGTCTCCTACCAACCATTGTTGGCATTTTCTTATACGTTTTATGTTGCATGTTATGTTTCATAATTTTGTGAAATAGAAAGAAGTTTAACAAACATGATCGAAAATTAGTTAAACCAACAAAAAACGTTTTTTTTTTTCTATTTGAACACATGACTCAACCAGTCACAATACTGACTAAGCTCCACTCAAATATCTCCGTTGTTTAACTCGTTTGACCGTCAATCTGACGCAGGGGAATTATTGAATTCACACTCTCAAACACACGCTCACAAAATCCAAGTTAACCCACTTGACCTTCGCTGTCAGATGATGTACAGTTTTTTTGTGAGTTAGAGTGGTTGATGGTTGCATTTGTCAATCGATTGTCAGTCGAGAGCAGATTTCATTGGAATGATCGATAAGTGCCTGAAGGCATCACAGTATCAATGACAGAACTGGTCCCACTAATGTCCACGCAAATCAAAGGTCAGGAGTTTTGTCAACAGCTGGTGCATCACTGTGGCGTATTTTGGCGTAAAAAGGCGTATTTTGCTCTAAAAATCTCCGATTTCTTCAACTCTTTCACACCCAGCTATTCTTCTTTTGTTAGACAAACTGTGTCTAGATTGCAGAACATACATTTTAGGGCTGATAAACTTGCACAATAACGCAGAAACAAATATACAAAATATGCTTAGAGTACGCCTGGTGATCCACGCAGGGCCCTCCACTGGACTTCCTGCTTCAAGGACCTCACACGATACTCGTGATTCCTCTTTGCAGGGGCGGGACTAAATGTAGAAGTGACGTCTGCGTCAATTTACTTTGATGTGAGCGGAAGGTCCTTCAGAATAAAAGTGGAATCCCACGCCACGGTGATCTTACACGGAGGAGAATTTTGTTAATTTTTAAGATATAGTTATTCAAAACTGATCCTGTCCCCCTTTAATGTTTCAAATCGTCATTATATGAAAATACCGTATGGTTCTAAAGAATTTTATATTTCAAATTGACCGGAAGTTCAATGTTGAATACGTGTATCTTGAAAGTGAAGCGTCTCTGCTGAGAACACCCGGGTCTACAATTAAGGCAGATGTTTGAGACGCGACAAATGTCTTGGAACACGCCTGGATGCCCCGAGAAGATATGTGAACTGGGAGTGCTGGCGCCGTTCATAAGGCAAACATCTGTTCTGGGAAGCGTAAACTAGGAGCCGGAGGAGACGAGGAGGCGGTAAGCAGATCCTGCTGTTGTGGACATTTCTCGTCAGATGAAGCTGAGATGATGGAGCTGAGATTGCTGATTAACAGACTGGTTCCTGCGGACAGTTCTCAGATGTGAGGCAGCCAGTGTTCTTTTGTGACGTCACCAGGTGGTTGGTGTCTTTCTCATCTGTTTTATTGTTGTCAAGGAAGCATTTAGGTGTGAGCAACATGTAGTTGTGCAGGCCTTCAGCAGAGGCCCGGACCCCGGACCCCGGGCCACTACCTCCCCTCCCCGCCTGTTAAACAGCTGGAGGTGTCAGTACACACCTCAGCCTTGGACGTGGTTACATGTTGTGGTATTGTGTTTATTCTCATTTTAATTGAGTGCATACTAATGAAGTGTGCTTATGAATTTCTCAACTACTGTGCTAAAAAAAATCCCATCCAGGCCATTTATTTTTGGCATTAAATGTGAATCTGAGACAAGATATTGACATTTTTGCTTATATTTTCTGCTAATATTTTTATTACTGATACACAACTTGGCAGTGTTAATCCACTTTAGGACAAATGTATCAGGACATACAGATGTGAAATGTTTCAAAATTAATTAAACAATATTTTTCAGTCACCTGCAGTATAAGGGACTTGACTCCCTGATCCAATGCCTCTGGTGGGCAGTGTGGAAAGATGTGTATATAGACGTTGAACTAGTGTGTATGCATAGGCAGTACTGAGATAGTATTCAGCTTTGCGGTACTGTACATGAAGACACTTGTAGCAATTGTTGTTTGACTGAGTAATATGGCAAAGTGTGTTTGTATTGATGTAACATCCATGGTAATGTGCAATAATTTGATAGTGGTGTCGTATTTACAGTACATTGGTTGTAATGTAGTACCTTGAAATGCAATTATACATTATACATGGTAGCGTATAGTAAACCTGTCCGTGTTACACAAGTCTGTTGATGTTGTTTTTCCAGGGTTATCGTGGCTATTGTCCATGTTTGTGTAGTGCTAATACCTGTATATGGGTCCAGCATATCTGAGTTAAGCTGTAATGTCTGTAGGTACAATGTAATCCAGAACAACATATACAGGGGACAATGTTTCAGCCTCTGCTGAAAACACTCTCCAAGCTGGCACTCGTCGCTGAGATGCTTAGATGTTTCTGTGGTTCTAATGCAGTGAGCTGAGGTTTCGCATTTAATTCCATGAGATCCTTTAGAGAAGAAGTCATTCCTTCCATTGTACAACGTCTATAGGTCAGAGCTTTTTTTGCAGTCTCCTGGAGTTAGGAGCAGCGTTTGAGAATGACAGTAGGACCAGATGATTGACGTTGCTTTCCCTTGCTTCGGCACTAACCCCTGCTTGCCTCCTCCATCCTTACAGGGTGTTAACTTAGCAATAGCGGATTCACAGCTGAACTGGGGGCGGGGCACGTTGTGGCTTTTGCTGTTCGGCGGGACAGAATGGGAACAGCTTGGCTTGTTGGGCTAAACCAGTGCTTCTCAATTATTTTCTGTTGCACCCTGCCTCAGGAAGTTTCGCACCCGCCCAACTCTCCACTGCCTTTGTGAATAGTATAATTTGTCTCTGAAATTATAATTATCACAAGTACACCTCTGAATAACATTGTATCCCAGAAAGTGCATTAATTTCCCTGAAATTAGAAAAAAGAAATTAATGAGTGGATGTGCAATTACACTTTACTTTTCTAGTACAGCAAAAATGTATGTTCCGAGGTCACATTTGTCTCTGTTCACAATAACTTAAAAAGTTATGGACAGATTTGGATGAAATTTTCAGGAAATGTGCAAAGGGGACAGACAGACATTTGGGTCATTTGTCACTCCTTTGAGTCACACTTTGCTTTGGGAGATTGTGTGTGGGTGGACTTTGGCTTTTTGGTGGAGGTTTGCGCTCGCTGAGAGCTAACATCAGCATTGCTCCTTGGGAGTTTGGTTCCTGTATGCAATTTTGAACCGGCCTGCTTGTCGTGTTCTTTGTTTTCAAAATGAGAAGGACGATGAGTAAATACTGGACATCGTATTAAATTGAATCAAATATATGCTTTCTTTGCTCTGGTGTGAAACAGCTACATGAACAGTCACGTCTGCAAAACACATCAGCCTATGCACACACACTTGTAACATACCAGATGCATCCGACGCTTAATTGTTGGATGAAAACAAATAGTCCCAGAAAATCCCACCAAACAAATGTTTTCAGAATATAAGAGCAACTTGTCATTTGCCCTTGTGTTGTTTACTTCCGAGTGACACTTCTTGGAGCTCTCCCACTTAAGATCTTGCACAAACTATGACTGACTAACTGTTTTAGTGTTTATATTACTATATTATATTACTAGTCCTGTGGTTAGGGTTAGGGTTAGTCACTGTGTCAGCGCCTGGAGCCAAGATGGAGAGAGAGCAACCGTCATCACCACAGCATTTAAGCAGCCCTTTGCAGCAGGCTCCGTCAGGCCTAAAGCTATTGGTGTGCAGGGCTGCAAACTCTCACAGAGTCAGACTAATTTAATAGTCGATCATAATTGAATATGTCGATTAGTCGTTGCAGCACTAGCAATTTTTGTGTCGGGGTTTCAGTAAAAAATGATATTGGCTTAACTTTTACTCTTAAATCAAACTTTACTCAAGAGGTTAGAGCAGGCTTTAAGTATCTCTTTAGTTAGGGCGGCGTGTCACTGCCTGATGTGGTCCGCCTGACTGATGTTAGAAACACGCATGCGCAAGGTCTACGAATTGTGTTTACTGGTGATATCGGAAATTATACGTTTTTACGTGCATGCGTAAGTACGATCTGGTCCGTCTGCCTGATGTAGGCCGTCGGAAATGATAGTGCTGGAGCAGGAAGTTACAGACTAACCGGTTTACTGGTGAGCGCATGCGATCCAGCCCCACAAAGTACGATCGGGTATCTAACCCTAACCGATCCGCGAGGCATCTTTATGTTTTGTGCACACGTTCACATCAGGTGACGGCGCATGTCTTAAAGAGCAATAACATGGCAGTGGCACACAGCAGTGGCTCAGAGGTTTGGAAGTATTTTATGCTTGTCACACCGACAACGGCTGCAGCGACATGCAATTTACGCAAAGATAATGTTTCCATGCGAGGGAGTGCCGCCAGGAAATTTAATATCACCAACTTAATACCGGACCAAAACGAATGTCCGCAATTCCACGGTGCTTGTGTAATGCGAGTATTGCGGTAATGCCAACGAAGCTGATTTGAAAGTAACTTGTTATTGAAAATCCAACTGATTGGACACCCAGGAAGTTAGAACTTTTACTCCAAGCATGACCAGTCCCAAATATATTGCACGAGGTCAATATTTGGTATCGGATTGGTCGATTCTCAAAGCCCAAGTATCAGTATCGTATCGGGACCATAAAAGTCGGATCGGTGCATCCCTACCATGTACGCATGCGCTTAACAGTAAACGTCAGTTGGTAAAACGTGCAATTTCCGGTTCCAGCACTGGAATTTCCGGTGAACCAGATCAGGCAGGGCGTCTGCGAAACATGAAAAAATGGGCGCCCGATTCTCGAACGTAGCTTGACCGCCAGGACTGATTAACTATCTGTGCACTTAAGTATTTCCTCTATGTTCTGATGTATGGATATAAACAGAATATAACTGCTAACATTCTGTGTTTTGATTGCAGGACATGTGAGGAGTGACCATGTGTGACCCAAATGCTATCAGCTGCCTGCCCCTGATGGGAGGAAGTGATGGGGGAGGTCTGTGTGACTTGGACTCATGTTTGCTCATGTGGATCAAAACTTTGGAGAGAGAGCAGCAGCAGCAGCAGCAGCAGGTCACTCACGGACATCACACTGACGGACCTGAATGAATAAAGAGGGCGGGACTTTAATCTGGATCACGTTGCTGCAGGAGTCGGGGAACTTGATTGGTACATGTGACGTGAGCAGGGATAGACACAGCTATGTAAGAGGACAGCTATCCGTTGTGCTGTGTGACAGTCAACACACAGCTGTTATCCATGCCACGTACGCGTCTGCCTCTGGGGCAGACTGGGTTCCTACGCTATTCTGAAACCAGTAGGTGATGGAACTCTAATATATTTGCCCTGGAAGACAACAGGTGTTTTCTTTAAAGGCTTTCTTCACAGTGCGAACGATGCCTCGGAACAGAGCTCTCTCCGAGCCAGAGTACTCGGCAGAGTACTCAGCTGACTGCTCTGTGACTTTGACTTCCGACCCTGGACAGGCAGTTGGTAGAACACACGAGGTAACAGTCCGGAGTTCAGGATGCTGCCTCTGTCTGCCACGCTTCATGCGTCTCACCTTTGCGCCAGAGTCCTTGGAGAATCTTTACCAGACGTACTTCAGACGGCAGCGTCATGAGACCCTGTTGGTGCTGGTGGTGTTCGCTGCCCTGTTCGACACCTACATAATCGTCATGTGTGCGGTGGTTTACACCTCCGATAAGCTTGCTTCGGTCTTGGTGGCGGCGGCTGGTCTTGCAACGGATATAATTCTGTACTTGCTGTGCCGATTTGGACTGCTGCCAGATCGCATCTCCCGGCGCGTGGTGCCGTATGCCCTGTGGGTGTTGATAGCAGCTCAGATATTCTGTTATTTGGGCCTGAACTATGCCCACTTCCACCAAGCCAGTGACACTGTGGGTTGGCAGGCCTTCTTCAGCTTCTCCTTTTTCCTCACTCTGCCTTTGAGGTTGACTCCAATAGTGCTCATCACTACTGTGTCGTGCGGGGTTCACACCCTGGTCTTAGGAGTCACTATTGCCCAGCAACAACAGGAGGAAATCCAGGGAGCAGCACTGAGCAGACAGGTAAGAAGTTCCACTTACAATATAAGCATGCGGTGGACCAACAGCTGAACAGGGGAAAGAAGGAAAGAAACAGAAAGCATCATAGAGTAACCTGGAGAAAGATGCTACAAAAAAACACCAGAAAATATATTGGATGAAGACAGAGAACAGAACTGACTGTGAGTCCTAGTTACCAGCATGAGAGTGTAGTCAATCCAGCTGGCATCAATGGAACCAGGAGACTTCACCAGCTGGTGGGAGTACAAAATAGAAGTGGACCATGACAAAGTCATTTTAGCTCTAACCAAGACTCTTCGTCAAGAGTGAGCCTTATCAAAAGTCATTACCAGGCGCAGCTTGAAATCTATTGAAAACTTCTGATTGAAAGTTTTGTTTTGCAGCTTCTGGCAAACATGATTATTTACGCGTGCGCCATCACGGTTGGTGTCATGTCGTACTACATGGCTGACAGGAAGCATCGGAAGGCCTTTCTGGAGGCCCGACAATCGCTGGAGGTTAAACTCAACTTGGAGGAGCAGAGTCAGCAGCAGGTAGGTTGTCGAAAGAAACAGAATGACTTGTCTTGACACTGGTTGTGGGGGATGAAGGTTGTTGTATGAACAAGTGCTAAAATACCTCCAGAGTGGTGGAGGATTATACTGGCGACATGACCCCCAAATTGGAGGTCCTAATCTTGCTATTCTATAATGTCATTTTCATAGCACAATTAAATTCTTTTGTTTGAGTTAACTGAGTTTGAGTTGACTTAAAACTGCAGGACTGTGGTGAAATGACTTGCCATGCTATGAGACACTACTTACTTCGTATAGGAAAAGCGTGTTTAGGAAGCCTCATATGTTTGATCTCTTTGTGCCATCACAAGCTGATTTGTTTTGGGTTTTTCCGTTAAATCTACACTGAAAATATGTTATCCACTTAGCACTAGCACTTAGCACTAGTTCACCAATTCTCTCGTAACCGGTGTGAAACTCTCACAAAAGAGGCTTTGTCAGGCCGCTTCCATTGGTCTCGCCTATTTAGCCAAGTGATTTAATATGTGTCCATGTTATGAATGCAGTGCCTTGTCCCCTCTCGAAATGAAACTTTGGTGTGACAGTTGGCTGCCCAATGCTAGCAACAGCTACGTGAACTAAGAACGCGTTCTTGCTATACATTTGAATAGTTGGTGTTTGAAAATAAAACTTTAGTTTAAGTATTAAACTTGCGCGTTTGATCGGCTGCTCTGTTAAACAGGAGACATGCTCTATCAGCTTGTGTCATCGACATTCACTCTGCCGATGAATTTGATGCTATTAGGCTGGAGTACTAATTACTGGTGTTCTTTTGTGATTATAATCTGCATCAAAGAGAAATGTCCTGCGCTGCCATTATTAAATTGGACAAAATATCCGTAATCAGAGGCAACATTAGTAAGTGTGTCAATCACTGAGGAATAATCAAGAATAAAGTAGTGGAAGGAATTGAGAAGGAGCATAATCTAAATAGGAAGAGGGCAGAGGAGGCGACTGAAGCTGTTACTAGCAAAGTTGGTAACGCTGATGCTGACCGTGATAACGCAGAGGAACAAAGGGGCAAAATCACAGCAGAGCACAGAGTCAGAAACAATAAACATGGTGAAACAGCCACATAGCAGAGATAGACATTGCAGAGAACTGAGGTACATTGGCTTGGAGGACAAGTGAATAGAAGCAAATGAAATAATATGCAACATAATAGACATGGCAAAGACACAAGCATTCACAGTTACAGATCACGAATGTTAAGAGTTAATAGAGAGAGGTGGGAATAAAGGGCAGAGATTAAAAAAATGTTGGCTATACTCAGTCACGTATCAGAGGTAATATAGTATGGTGCAAAGAAATGCAAGTCATGTGAATCCCTCATTTAAATAATGTCTGGAGATAAACATTCATTCATTAGTTTGGGTGTTTTATTGCTGCAGGTCTTAATAGAAGCACCAAAGAGGGTAACAATAATCGCTATAATTAAAAATTAATCAACAAGTACATTTCATCAAAGCCATATCACAAGTGTATGTGGATGATGCCAAAGAGGGGATTTATGGATGTGGTGAAGGAAGACATGAGGTTTATAGGTTTGAGAGAAGAGGAGGCAGAGGACACGGTGAGATGGAGGAGGATGATCCGGTAACATTTTATTTCCCAAAAATACACCTAGTTTACTTGAGAAATATGTTTAATCTCCATAAACAAATAATGGACTTGTTCCATTTTGGGAGGATGACGCTCACTCCATGTACAGTATGTGGCGTACAGCATACAGAGTCATGTCTGTAACAATGTGCTGATAAAACCGACAAGGAACAAAGTCCCGGAATACTAATGAAATGAAGAGCAGCGGCCACTGGCAGTTACCGCAGCAACTGGCCTCTTGAGCTGGAGTCAATTGCAATCACAGATCCAGCCCACTCAGCCATTTGTTTCCATTGGCCTCTGACTGGTTTGATAAGAATATTGACTGTGACCAGACCAGGCCGACGTCTGTCTGTCTGTCTGTCTGTCTGTCTGTCTGTCTCCTACTTTGTGGGGACCAATTCTTGAAAAAACGGTATGACTTTAGTTACATTTTCAAGGATGAAAGGATCAATGTGAAGTGCTTGTGACAGACATTAAGAAAAGATACCCTTTTTCTGTGCTGCAGCACTCTTCCATAAAGATGCTTTCACCAGGGGAGGTTGTGCCCCGGCCTGGGTTTTGGTCTGCTGATTTCATTGGAAAGCCTTTTAAATAGTCTTTACAATGTCAACCAAAACATGTTTGGCAACAAATCGTTGTAAGCACGTGCCTTCAGGTCTTTTCAGAGAATTCCTCAATCTGAAATGAAAATGTTTTGTGTTTGGAACTTGTCAATTGAATGTGGCCTGTGATGATGTCCTCTTAAGGAAAGGCTGCTGCTGTCCATCCTTCCAAAGCACATTGCTGACGAGATGCTGCAAGACATGAAGAAGGAGCCCAGTCAGAAAGAGATGCAACAATTCAACACCATGTACATGTACAGACATGAAAATGTCAGGTAAAGAAACTGACTTTTTGTGCTTCTTTTTCCTGAGGTTAGTGTTGACATTTTACCCATTTTGTCCCACTAACATTCTGGCATCCAGAGTGATAGATGTTTGTGGCGTTAGATGTTTGGGCAATGCAGTGCCAAGATAAGTTGTCACCTCCAAAAGTTAAAAAAAATATTCTTACATAATCTGAGGCCATCAAATTTTTATAAATTATCAGTTAAAGAAAGTGAAGATGAATTATATGTCTTTCCAGGAACTTATAAACATTATAAAGACAATGAGAAGTTGCACCAAAAAACATATGGTACTTTATTAGTTAAAAAACAGCCTTTGTATTTTGTACTAGAGTGGCCACAATTTCTGCTGGAGTAAATATTTCCCAAAAAATATAAAATGTATAAAATGTACAAAGAGACCAATGCTTTGTTCTCATTTTTGAGTTTTTGATTTTCAACTTTTACTCTTGAATTCGTTTTTTTTATTTAATTGGTATTTGTATGTTTACTAGGGCTGTTAGTCAAATACAGTTAATGCTGGTGCCACCATAGTTAACTTGTGGTTTGCTCAATATAAAATAAATATACTTAGACTTAGACTTTCTTTATTGTCATTGCACAAAAACATATACTATATTATGGCAACGAAATTTCGGTCTGAGGCCTCCAGTTTCCAAAAACAAAACTATATGTCCAAAAATAAGTAAATATTAAAAATAACTCACTTCACTCATCACTTGTTAAAGACCAGAATGTTACCTTAAAACCTGACAGACCGCTCCTCTTTTCATCGACTACATATCCAGGGAATGAGTATCTCGGGACCAGGTGGGCTTTTAGCTGCTGAATGGCCACCATCATAGCTGGCTGGCTCAATCTCACTGCTGTATTGTGACTTTCCAGAGAAATGCCCGAACTGTTTTGTTTTGTCATTTTTTTATTGCGATGTACAATTTAAAGTAATAGCACTACCGGTACTAATTATGTATGAATATAAATAGCATCTTATTTATAAAAAAGAAAGTAAGTAACATATTTGTTATTGGCTGATCATGATGGCATCATAAATGTCATATCAGTGCCGGCCGATTGGTGCAGCCCTAATAGACAGTTACTTTCTCTCCTTATTCTACTGGGAGTCATGTGATCAAATACAAATGTGTAAAAACCCACGATGAATGAAAAAGATCTCTTCATAGCTGTGGTGGGGATGGGAAGAACAAACGCCCTGTTATAGAACTTCAGTACAGATTTATTGCTTAATATTTGAGCATGAATGCTGCGCAGGAATATTTTGTCAGATGAATGTAGTTCACTGGCATGATCACAGAGACATAAATAATAGAAGTCACCATTTTTCATGTTTGTTTATACAGTTTAATGTGTTAGTTTTGACAGCTCTGATATGTATTTGGAGTATAATAGATATCCACATCACAATCTGAACTTGGTCTTCCTGCTGTCACAGGACTAACATGGATTTCTGTTGTGCAGTATTTTGTTTGCAGACATTGTGGGCTTCACCCAGCTGTCGTCCTCATGCAGTGCGCAGGAGCTTGTCAAACTTCTCAATGAGCTCTTTGCTCGATTCGACAAACTGGCAGCAGTGAGTTTTCAAATGTTTCCCTGTGTGCTTCAATTTCATCATATTTTAATGAGAAATGCATTAGGTGAAATCACTGAGGCCAAGTTGCTAAAATATCTTTGGCCACACCTTAGCAAAAAAAATAAATAGCTGAGAAAGTTCAGAACCAACTGAACATATTTTAAATTAAATGTATTCTAGAAATATGTGCTCACCTTGATCAAAGAAAAAACAATATTATTTATTCCTCATTCTGCTTTGGTACACTGGATAGGATCTTGTATACATGTTTGAAATTAATCTGGTTTTTTTTCTATCATCAGAAATATCACCAGCTCAGGATCAAAATCCTGGGGGATTGCTACTACTGTATCTGTGGTCTGCCAGACTACAGGGAGGACCATGCAGCCTGTTCCATCATGATGGGCTTGGCCATGGTTGAGGCCATTTCGTGAGTCCATTAAATTAGATGTCCCATTGATTTTGCAGTGCTGATGTGTTTTTCATGTGTCCATTGATGGCTGACATTGACTTTACACTTGACTGAACTGGTTCAAAAAGAGAGGGCATTAACTTGATGCACTCCGTGAATTTAGTCTTTGATGCTGTCGAATGTGTTCAGGAGGATATCATATTTGTAATAATACAATACCTAACTTGTTTTTAGGGCAAACATTTCAATGTGGTGGGTGCCAATGTTTTGCATACCTGTGGTAGTTGTAGCAGTTTGGGTTTTTTCATTTCACTTTTTTTTTTAATAATTGAAGGTCAAAATCAGTAATACAGAAATATGATCATATTCAGTCTTTCTTTCGTGTGCGCTTGGACAAGACAATACAAATGACTACAGCCTATGGGAGATGAGTGTTGTGACATCTGACAGTCACTGGCCCAAGAACTACGTCAGGCCACTTAACTATTTAGTTGAACCCAGGTGTGGCTTCACAAATGTGCATAGTCTGGTAACCGTCCAGAAGGAAAAATGTTAACTTGGATGAAGGAAGAACAGGCTGTTCCTTGCCTTGTGAAATTATTTGTGAACTTGGCTTTTGAGGTAGACACGTTGGGCCTGTTTGACCTGCGGTGACAAGGTTTTGGGAGAAAATGTCAACAAGTGTTGACAATTTTATTTTTATTTTCCAAGAAGGGAAAAGAATGATTGGCTAACTTCAGTTCCTTGGTCACCATATACAGGTATGTGCGTGAGAAAACCCAAACAGATGTGGACATGCGGGTGGGTGTCCACAGTGGGACGGTCCTGGGCGGCGTGCTGGGTCAGAAACGCTGGCAATATGATGTGTGGTCTACTGATGTGACTGTGGCCAACAAAATGGAAGCCGGAGGTATACCAGGGTAAGAGCACCCCTCAGACTGCCTCTTTCATGGCACTTCACTTTTTTCCCTTTTTTATTCTTGACCACAGCAGAGGTACCATTCTGAGCGAGTTAGCTGACACTTTCTGCTACTTTATAAGTCGTGTTTTATCACTGAACAGGGTCTTTCTATTTGTTCTGTGAGTTGAACACCCGCTGGTATCTCCTTCTCCGTCTAGGCACTTTCAAACAATTGTCACTCAGTGTGTGGAGAACAATGCTTCTACTCCCGTGGTGGTTTGCAGGGTTGTGTCACCTCAAAGTCAATAGTGATGGAAGAATGTGAGGTCAGTTGGCTTTTTGTCAGGAACCCAACGTATCATGTAGAGGTAACATTTTGTGCAGAAATATTTTTAGAAACTAAACTACACTGACACTGTTATTTAAGTTAATGTTTTATCTTCCTTACACTGAATATAACTCTCAAACCATGGGTTACCAGTCGTCGTCCCCTTTAGGAAAAAAATAAACAAACATATAGGGATGCTCCAATTAGGATTTTTGCTGCCGATCACCGATTTGTAATCTAAATGATGTGTACATGTGAAAAAGAAATGAACCATAAAATCATTTTAATTCAGACATGTTTTTACCTACCTCTTCAAGGAGGCAAAAAATAGAAAATGAATGCAGCAACTATTCTGTCAAAAGGATAACTGGAAAACAATTAATTCGTTGTGAGATGTCGCACTTTTGTGAATCTCTTTAGACTTTACTATGTTTATGAAATAATTACATATTGGGCGCTTGTACCGAAACTCCGAGACAGAGAGCACTGCATTTATGAAAGTTTCCCCTCCAGACGTTTTCAAGCATTTCGGATTTAGGTGGCTAATGAACGCTGCACCCGACTCCAAAACAGTGACGAATTCGGTGTATCCGACCGACCTGGTTATCTTGCTCAGTGAAATTAATAATTTGCTTCGCCTTCCGAATGTCACACTCGGACCGGCAGGTGTTGCTAAGCAGTAGCTGCGCTAACAGCCTGCTGCTGAGGAATCAGTGGTCTCACTTTCACAAGCCCCTAAAACTGTTTTGTGCTCCATCAAGTGCTGGCATGGCCTGCACAGCACTTTCCCGTGAATGTGCTGCAGGATGCTAACTTAACATGACAGATTGAAAGAATCTCCACAGCTGACATGCCACTGCTGAGTGAGCAGCGAGTTGGAAGAAGCGGACGCATAACAACCAGCGGGACTTCATCAGAACGCTGCTTGTCACGTGATCGGTTGTTGTGATTGGCAATGACAGGTAGTGGTCTGCATTCACCAATCACACTGAAATCGTCCAGTAATGATCGGTGACTGATCGATCGGAGCATCCCTAATACGATTCCACATATATTTATAATTCATATGAAACAACACAAGATATAATGGTATGAGATTATATTCTGTACAAGAAAAGAAGCCGAAGAACAATGATGCTGGAACTACTGTTAAGAAACAAGTTCCAATGAAACTTAATTATGTTTGTGAAAAAAACAAACTTTATTCCCACTGTTGTGACATCACAGTGGTGGTCCGTTCCCTCACACTTATTTCCTTAGATGATGCTGACATAGTTTTCCAACGTTGTCACATTGTGGCTACTGTGCCCCAACAGGTTAATGAAAGATGCCGTAGAACAGTGTTTTTCAACCTTCTTTAAGCCAAAGCACGCATGCGTTAATTGAAAAAATCCCAAGGCACGTCAGCCAAAGCACAATTGTGCTTAGTTGAAAGTCCTGTGGAACATTCTCTTAACCTTCTTCAGTGTTCAACTCCGTCTAGTTTACTCAGCTTGCTTCATAGCAATAATTATTCTTTATCTCTTTGGAGCGCATTTATTTGTTGCTGCATTTAGTTTTTAGTTAATTTTTAAACAACGCTTTGGCTTGGAAGTGAGACGTCATGTTAGCCATCATGTTAGCACATACAGTCTTCGGCATCGTGAGTTCAACAAGGAGCACTCCATCATTCTGTTGTGAATGTATGTGGTCAAGTTAGAAGCACATCAGGTTTAAAAGCAACTCAACGCCACCAGGTCACCAAACACAAGATAATATCAGGAGAACATATTATTAATATTAAACAAAATAATATACCAGCTGCATTGTTACGTTTAGATGAAGAAAAAGTTTGATTGTGTTAGCTGGCAGTTTTTATATAAACTCAAGAAAAAAGGTTTTCTGAAAGGACAATTAAAATTCTGAAAACAATCTATAATCAACAAATGGCCAGTGTAAATATTATATATAATGCAAACAGACGATGCAGTGATACATTTAAATAACGTCGCCAAATTATTTGAACAACTAATTCAAATCCTGGACCTATTTGGTTCATACGTGGGGTATAAAATAAGTATATCAAAAACGTATACTTTTTTTTAACACCACTGTGAACGATAGACTCAAGAAGTACAAAACAAATTGGGGACGATGGTACACTGATGGTAGGATTACAACAATAAAGATGAATATCCTTCCACGTATGCAATACCTTTATCAGTCTTTACCAGTTAATACACCACAGTCACAATTACTCACATGGGATAAACTTATATCAAGATTTATTTGGGGAGGGAAAAGACCTAGATATGATACACTACTCTACCACTAGCAAAAGAATGAGGGGGGTTGGCACGACATAATTTAAAGGAGAATTACCATGCAGCACAATTGCGTATTGACTTATATCAGTGCAACAACAATTATGTAGCCAGATGGAAAGATATTGAATTAGTTAAAACAGGATTTTGCATTCAAACACTACTCGAGGAAACGGAACCAATTCAGTTCCACAATGACTTGACGGAAAACTTGATACCTACGTTCACATTAGACGTGGGAATTCCACAAATAAGAGACTTAAAGAAACTTGATTAAAGCAGCTGTGTGTTAGATGAGAATATTTGCTTTTGGCCGCGCCACAGGTAAATGAGTGTAATTGCAGGCTGTCACAAAGCTTGGTCTCCGGTCCCGTCTGCAGATCAGAGGACTCAACGGCAGCAGCTACAGATAGAACATGAGATATGACATGTTACACTTGTCCAAACCAGATGGACCAATGACATACTATTTTTCTTTGCTAGTGGATGTTAACCATCAACGTCATATATTCCCCACATTTGACAACACACCCAAGACCTGTGCTAAGCACAAAAAATGCCTCAGAAGTCTGGTACAAACTCTTGTTTATCACCACAATATATTAACTAACATGACTAGTGCGGTTATTAGCAATCGGCTAAACGGTTTGGCCGCTGTATGTTCACTGAACGCTTCGAGGGTGCAATACAACAAACAGCAGACATCCATAATTGTGTTAGAACATGAACAGTCAGTCATTTTCTGCAATCAATTCATTGAAAAACTATTTTCACCATACACAAAGTATATCTATCCCATTTTAGCACCGCAGTTCATGTGTTTTGCTGCAAACATATATATACTACAATTATATACAAACTATAAGCATATATTCATTTTTTTTATGATTTGGCAACACAACAGAGACAGCAGTGAACACAAAATTGACTTAGTAGTCGAGTAGAAACATCACCACTTCAGGATCCGATGAAAAGCCTTTTGTAGCTCTCAGTTATTGCCAAGCTGTATATGTATCTCCTATATAGACACTTGTTTGGGATTTTGCTCTGTTATTCCATTCTTCTGCCATGATGTAAACAAGGAACTCGAGGTCGCTCTGCCCGTCTGCCGTAAAGTGTTGTGGTGGGGGTGGAGTTTGGGCTGTGACGCCACTCGCCCAGAGAAAGTTACATACTCCAAGGGAGCGTTTGTGTGGAAATGTGGAAAACTTAGCAAACAAACACTCAATCCCACCGATGGAGAGATTTCATGAAAGATTCCAATACTATACTTTATTACTCCCCAGACTGAAAGTAAAGAAAGTAATCAAAATCAGACATGTTGGACAAAAAGTGAACCACTTAATCCTGATCATACACATATCTTTTGGAATTGTTCAGAAATTCACACATTTTGGCAAACTGCTCACATGGTATTACAGTGTTACACTTCGCATACAGACTACCCTTTTCCGGAAGTGTGCTATACCTTGGATATCGAGAAGGAACTGTTCACAAATCTGATGATTTTTTTTTACTAAATAACTGACTCTTCTATTTCAATATACAGACGTGTGCACATCTCACAGAGCACCATGGAGTGTCTTCATGGTGAGTTTGATGTGGAGCCAGGTAACGGCGGCGAGCGCTGCGACTACTTGAGGGAAAGGGGGATCGAAACCTATTTGGTTGTGGTTCCTAAAGGCCCAGTGGGAAAGAATGGCATCAATGGTGTTGTGAGTAAAAGTCACTGTAGTCTCCCCCGTAAAATAGACCCATGTTGTTGTTTGACACTCACCGAATGTGACTGAACTTTAGAAGCTGTCAGTGACCTCTTCTAATGGGAACTCGCCTCAGCTCATTAACACCACCGAGTGCAACGGCAGCGTGAACACGGCCTGCACCACACCAGAGGATCCAGAGGAGCTGGACACAAGGGTACTTATTCTCCTTACTTGTGTACGAGTCAGCAGAATACTCTCAAATAACTACGAGTTCTCATCTCTACATCTAATAGTGTTAGTGGATAGTGTGGCAGTACCTCCTGAGTTAATCTCCGTTAACGATTATTTGACTCAGTTTGTTTTTATAGAGTTATTTTATATATATATATATATATATATATATATATATATATATATATATATATATGTTTACAGTTCCTTTTTTTACAGTGCCACTTATGTCAGTCGGTATGGATGCCCTGTTTCAAACTTAAAGCCTGATGTGTGCAGATTTTGTCCCCCTCTCTATGTTTGTCCTCATTCTTATCGTGCACACCATAAAGTTAACAGCTTTATTCAAGAGGAGTTTATCGGTTTATTGGTTTTAGTACTTGGCAAAATCACAGTCTTCACTTCAGCGATAGCGATTCACAGATTCTGACGTAAAAAAAAAATGTGATTCAGGTTCTGAACAAAGACTGGAATGCAGCTGTTTGTGTCTGTAAAACCATCCTCTGTCTGTTTGCAGCAATAGATGCTGCTGCTGAGTGTACATGAACACTGTAGCGTCATTCAGATTGATGTCATGGACCAAACAGGTCACAGAGAGCAGGGTTACTTTTAGAACTAAAGCATTTTAATGGTTCATCTGAGTGTCATCTTCCTAACCATTTGTGACCAAGAAATTCACAGTATCGGTATTAAGTTAAAATATTTCTGTATTTGTTAAGTTTCATTCACAGTAAAATCCATTTTAAGTTTCTGAGTTATGCGGCATAACATGACAGATGGCATCCTGATTACTGCCGTGGCACCTGCCGATAAGTAAAACACCAGCAGTGGCAAAGCCACGAGCTCTACCAACCGACAATGAGCGCATACCACCTGCTCCAGGACTGCTAGCAGCTCCAAACACATATAAATAAATGAGCTGATGTTTTTGATGTGTATTTTCTACAAGTGGACTGAGCAACTCACAGGCTATGCCACATTCCAGGTGGTGAATCCATCTTTCCCAAACCCACGGCGAAGGCTGCGTCTGCGGGACCTGGCTGCAAGAGTCATTGATGCTCAAGAGAACGAACAAGAGCTCAACAAACTGCTTAATGAGGCACTGCTTGAGAGAGAGACGGTCCAAGCGTAAGTTGTGAGGCCACACTGGTCCACTTAATTTTCTGTAGCTGTAATTGTTAAAATCATATGAGATTTCTTGAACTTTCTTGCACATGGTTTCCAGATTGGGTTGTTCTCCAGCATTGCATATCTAAGTTGCTGAAACACACCACAAATTTTTAATTTGTAACTTGTATCAATGAACCTCGTTCAGAGTAACTGTCTGCCATTATTTATGACATTTGGCGTGTTACATATGTGCCCTAATGTGCATTTGTGTTTTTGAACAGCTTGAAGGGGAAACACACGAACCAGCTATCCCTGAGGTTTATTGATCCTGGACTGGAGACCCGCTACTCAGTGGAGAAGGAGAAGCAAAGTGGAGCTGCATTCTGTTGCTCCTGCATGGTGCTGCTCTTCACTGCAGTCATGGAGGCCCTGATCGACCCCTGGTTCGTCTACAAGTTTTATGTGTGAACTCATCGTCCTTCTTGACAGGATGTTATTGCAGTAGGTGTTCAGGTCATGTATTGGCAATCTGCTGAAGATTTCTTATTGAATAACACTCTGATTGCAGCACTGTTAAAGCCTATGCCGTAAATTGTTTCAAACTCAGCAATGCTTCTTACTGTGGCCAATAAACGAATAGTCAATAGAAGCTCCAAAAACTGACGCCATCGATCAGTGTACTCATTGTACTTTTTCTTCTCTCTTATGATGTAAAGAAAGCAAACTATATGCGCTACATTGTCGTTTGACTGCGATCATTTGATTTTATGCACTGCCTGACTCATGTTGTATTTATCTTGCATACAATGTTAGTTTATCAACCCCCTGTTTTCAGATTGTGTTGCTTAATAGTGTGTTATTAAGTTTATTATGTTCCATTCACTGTGCGACTGGGCAGGCTGATGGCAAACTACATCACCTTTGGTGTTGGAGAAATCCTCCTGCTCATCCTGACCATCTGCTCACTAGCCGCCATCTTCCCCAGAGTAAGTTTCCCACATGAATCGTCATGTCCTTACATAAGTTTAGTTTTGGCTTCTCATTTGATCAGGAAAACCTTTCACTATGAGAATATTACATAAATTTTTGGCGTGGAAATCAGGACACTGACCGCCCGTCTGTCCCTGCTATTACATCTATCAATTAAATGATGAATTCGTCATATGGTAGTGAAAAAGTCATGGTGCACTGTGCTTCAATCCATAAATCACATCAAACATCAGCCCGACTGCCAGCACATTGAGCCACGTGCTGATGCGTGTCAACACGATGGTGATCATCTTCACTCGGTCGCCATGACAGCAGATGTGCATCTTATTCCAGACCTCTTCAGCTATGATGACTACTCTATCTGAAAAATTAGGGCCGGCCACAAGTGGAGTAAACAATCTCGGTCTCCTGGTGCTGCCAGTTGGCTGTGTGAAAGCGTGTTGATTTAAGGAACTTTGTAATGGATTAGTTAACGTTGACTGAGGAATGTGAGAATTATGACTCAGTTACTTCAAGTGAGTCGACTCCAGGCCTCATTGATGTTAAGGAAGATGTCCTTTTCAGTCTTCCTTACTGCTGGCCATAATGATGTCTTATTGTGCTCTTAACATGATGCGTCACCCAATATGAGTGAATGAATAAAAAAAATGTGACTTCTAAAAATGGGATGTGTTTTTAGGTGTTTCCTAAGAAACTTGTGGCCTTTTCCACATGGATCGACCACACCCGCTGGGCTCGGAACACTTGGGCCATGGCAGCCATCTTCATCCTCACACTGGCAGACGTCGTGGACATGGTAATTTTTGTTATATACATTAGTTTACATTGAGGTTGGTAACATAATCTCATTTGGAAGCGGCTTCTGCGCTTCAGAGACGCAATGATGGGAGTTTTGTGACTGTGTTTGCGCATAGCTTTTAGAAGTCAGGCAGCAGCATTCTGCACCCAGTGTAGACGGGCAAGAGAGGTCAGGCCGATCCCATAACGAAGTGCGTCATGCAGTCTTACCAACTGAGATGAGGGGATCATTTACATGTTGTTTGTTTTCATGTTTATTTAATCTAGTGTTTCAAGCAGAACTGTTGGTGAAGTGGATCTTCTCACCTGAAGCAATGTAGCAGTTTTCACAGTCCTTAAAGAGATGAACTAACATATGGAAGAATCCTCACACCGTCTACTTTTCCTTCAAAGACATTCATTACATCACAGTAATGGACAACTATGATGTAAAATGGATGTTGAAGTACCTGTACAGCTCTAGATGTTACATGCGACAATAGTGTATCTGTCAATCTGTTAAATAAGACAAATCACCTGTAAAATTTGTTAAAAATCAATTCTGAAGCAAACATATAGCCAGGAAGGACGTGAATTGCTGCCACTTTCTGCCATTTTAGATGCCAAATCATTTTGTAGCAAGCAACAGTTATTTCTGTTGGTAAAAAAATACAGCTTTTCAAACATAATCCAGTAAATACAGTCATCTCTTTTATGCATTGCATTTGCATTCTTACCATGTGTTTAATCAAATGTGATTTAAATGCAAAATGCCCATTAGAGGGCTGTGCAGTTTAAATGGAGCTCATTTATTCTTTAACAACATCATGAATCAGAATCAGAATCAAATTTATTGCCATGGTCAGTGGGGAGCCCACTAACTAGAAAAGTGTTTTGGAATAACGTGCAGTCGAAAAGTAAATAAATAATAAAATAAAATAAAGTAAAATATAAATAAATAAATAAATAAAATAAAGGAAAATTAAAAATAAATAAAATAAAATAACAACAAGGCTGTTCACGAATTCAACAGTCTGACGGCCGAGGGGAAGGACCTGTTCCTGTGACGGGAGGTTCTGGTCTGGATCGACCGTAGCCTCCTGCCAGAGGGAAGAGGGACAAATAGTCCATGTCCAGTGTGAGAAGGGTCGGCTCTGATCCGACCTGCACGTCTCTGGGTCCTGGAGACATACAGGTCCTGAAGAGGTGGCAGGCTGCAACCGATCACCTTCTCAGCAGAACGTACGATGCGCTGCAGTCTGCTCTTGTCCCTGGAGGTGGCACTGTTGTACCAGACAGTGATAGAGGAGGTGAGGATGGACTGGATGATAGCTGTGTAGACCTCCACCAGCAACTTCGTCGGCAGTCGTAGTTTTCGTAGCTGCATTGGTCATTGAAACTTGGTTTTGAAGAGGGAAACATGGGAAACAACTTAACGCATGTGTTAAAGCACTGTTGCTACTTTCAGTCAGGAATTGTGCACACTGATGCAGGTACATTGCATCAGTGTGCACCAAGAGCAGAGGCCATACCGCATAGCAAGCCAGGCTTTTGAAGGTGGACCTGTTCATCTGCTGCTAGTGATGTATCATATTGTACACTCTTTTAATGGCGCCATCTGTTGGATATATCGAAACACTGACTGTTTTTTGTGTGTGTGTGTGTGTGTATTGATATTTCACGTGAATCTATCAAAACAGCTCAGCGGCGTCAGGAGATGACAAGATTCACAGAGTAAAACAAATGAGGAAAATGAAGACAATGTCAGGAAAGAGGGCAATAGCAACGCTACTGTAAAAATAAATAGATCAAGATTACACAGGGTGTCCAAAATGTATAAAATGTATTTATAGTTTGAAAAATTTACTCCAAAGTCAGTTGATAAGAAAATATAATCAGATTTATTCTATAATATTCAGTGTTCATCAAAGTGTGTAATCACGTGAATGTGTCGCGTGGCATCATGTGCAGACAAAGTCATTGGTCCATTTTTTCCTCCTCAAGTCATCGATTACTGTTTACCTTTTCACCTTTTGTGGCACCACATATTCAGTGACATATGTAGCTCCACCAACAGCCGTTTTCCAAACAGTGTGCCTCACAGTGGTGTTGGCATGTTCGTCGGGTTTACTCAACCCATGTTGGTTTGCTCAAACAGTTCCAGACTGGTGGATTTGAAGGAATGGACCAATTCCTTGGCCATCATGGTCACCAGACAGGACTCGCTTGGACTTCTTTCTGTGAGGTTATGTTAAAGGTATCATGCATGCAACAGAGGCAGTGCTGACTTGAAGATTGCTGATGCCATTGCTACTATGACAAGGGTATGCTACGGCAGATCTGGAAAAGAAATTCAACACCATCTTTATGTGCCACTAATGGTGTCCATATCAGGGTGTATTAAATGGAGATGAAAATACTAATAATAAACGTATAAACACTGATTACAATAGAACAAATCTGGTTAAGATATAATTTCATCTACCTCAGCAGTTAAATTTTTGAAAATTCTTTGTGGACATGGACAGTGTATAGTTAGGAAGACAGACACAGACAAGGGCTTATACTGTATATAGCACAAACCAGCTATTTTGCATGTAGCGCCTCCAGCCGAGTAGTGAAAAAGGGCGTCGCCTAAGGCACAGAGTTGCGAGGCTGCACAACAGGGGGCGACTCAGGCCACCCGAGAAAGTCTGCTGTGTGAAAAGCCACCATAGTGTGACCCTGCCCTCAGACGCCTCGTTTCAGCCTCTAACAATACTGTCCAGACACCCTCCCTCACCTCGTCACACCTATGCAGTGTGGTATCTACATCTGTTTAGCCCCCACTGCCTTCTGGGTTAGGATCAGCATTTACATGAAGATCCATTGTTGCCAATCTACGGAGGGCTCAGACCCTGCCGTGTAAACAGTTCTCATTGAATGGTTCACCCAACCACTACCTCTTGATTGGTGTCTTCTACATATGAATACCTTCGTAGGTCAGCCCAGCTCACCAGAACTGACAAAGCATTCTTGAGAGAAGGTGAAATATGTTCTTTGACTACTACCTGACCCAGTTGCCTTGATTCAAACCTTGATGTCCCATTGGGGACAGAAGAGCTTCAATCCCACACCAACATGTTGAGGTTATATTTTGGATTCTGTTGTTCTTGTGTGGAATTAATGCCTCCATCACTGATGTTTGGGATGGGGGGTTTGTCGGGTAAATTTAGAAACTGAGCATATGTTTTACGAACAAAACAAAAAAATGTTGTTTCAGTAGCAACTATAATTCTGATTGTTCTTCAAAGGTTTCACATTTCTCATCCTCGATGAGCTCTTTTTAAGTGTTTTTTTGTTTGTTTTTTTACTGTTTATTTTAAAAATGTTACATTTTACAAAGTACAGGCATTATGATTGAAATGATACATACAATGGTTTATAACATGTAAGAAAAGACATAGAGAACAATAAAATAAAAATAAAATACAGACACAGAAAAACACTTTTTGCGTACAACCCAGTTTTCAGTCTCAACACAGAGGTCAAATGCTCCATCTGCCTTATTTCTTTAATAATGTCGGTCCAACTTCGTACATCAGGTCCATCAGTTTTCATCCAGTTCCTTGTAATAGCTTTTTTAGCAGCAACCATCAAGATTTTAAATAAATATTGATCACCTTGTTGCACCTGTGAGGGCAAGAGTCCCAGCAAACATATCTGTGGGTCCTTAAGAATATTACATTCAAATATCTCCTCAAAAATATTTGTAACATTGTCCCAGAACGTTTGTATTTTAGTACAGGTCCAAAATATGTGATTGAAAAGCATTCTTGTGCCCACATTTTCTCCAGCATTGTTGTGGTTTTCCTAGTTGTTTGCCTCTCATATGCGGTGTGATGAAAAATCGAATCAAGGTCTTCCAGCCAAATTCCCTCCATTTTCTCGAAGCTGTAGTACTGTGTTATGTATTGCACATTAAACCCCATTCTCTTTTAGATATTGTGATTTCCAACTCCTGTTCCCATTTTGTTTTAACATACAGTGTGTTTGTACCGTTGTTTTTCTGTAAGCCCCTATACACTTTAGAGACTGTTTTTGTTGTTCGTTTTGTCTTTATAAGCCTCTACAAACACCTGAACAATTTCATTTCCTTCAGGGGAGAGTTTGTGTCTAATGTCAGTGTTGAAAAAACGTTTAATCTACAAGTATCTGAAAAAATCTTCATTGTCCAATTTGAACTCTTTCTTAATTTTCTCAAATGTTTTAAAGTTGTTACCCACAACTAATTGACAAATTGCCGTAATCCCATTATGTCTCCAGTTATCAAATGTGCTATCTAATTTTGCTGGAATAAATTTTGAATTTGAGGATGGCCAGATTAAAAGTTTGCAGTCATCATCCAAATGATACTTTATAGTCACATGTTGCCATATTTTAAATGTTTCTTTTAATATGTTGCTCTTTAGTATTTGTTCTGTCAGGTTTCTTTCGACCAACATAGTTTCCAAGGGCACTTGCCCCAAGTTTGACTCTATCCTTATAACATAATCAGGGGAGCACCACTGTACAATATATCTCAGTTGAGCAGCATAGAAGTATTCTTTAAGATTTGGTACTGCCAATCCACCCTTGTCTTTTTGAAGTTGCAGTGTTCTTAATTTGATCCTTGGCTTAGTTCCTGACCATACAAATCTGGATATCATCTTGTTCCATGAGGAGAACTGATATTCTGAAATTATAATTGGAAGTCATAAAAAGATTCCTTTTAATTACTTCAATTCTTGTACTAAAGTCCATCACCATTGTAGACCATCTAAAAAAATCCAAGTTTATTTTTTTGTGTCAAATTTTATGTGTCAAAAATATGCCAAGGTATTTGATCATCTTTGAGTCCCACTTTACTTTATAGCACTGTTCTATTATTTCACTTGGCGCATGGTTGAATGAGAGGATTTGTGTTTTGGGAATATTGAGTTTAAATCCTGATAAGACGCCAAATTGTTGTAGAACATCCATGAATTTAGCGAAGGTTGAATTAGGGTTTAGGAGATATACCATAATATCATTGGCAAACAATGCTATGATGTGTTTTTCTGTGCCAAACTGAATACCTTCTAGCTCTGGGCATTCCCTAATTGTTTGTGCCAGTGGTTCTATGAAAAGTGCAAAGAGCGAGGGACTGAGGCAGCAACCCTGCCTTGTACCCCTGGACAGCACGAAACTCTCAGACATATGTCCGTTTATTCTTAGTCTTGCTGTAGGATTACCGTATAATGATTTAAGACAGTTAATAAATTGGTTGTTAAAACCAAATCTCTCCAACACACTGAATAGCAAGGTCCAACTGACTCGATCAAATGCCTTTTCAGCGTCTAAGCTAATAAGTGATGCATTTAAATTGTTTTTGTTGATATGATCTATGATATGGAGAGTCCGTCGAATATTATCTTGGGTTTGTCTTCCTTTAATAAAGCCAGTCTGATCTTCATTAATTAAATCTGGGAGAAACTGAACCATTCTATTTGTAATAATGGATGTAAATATTTTATAGTCCACATTCAAGATAGATATAGGATGGTAAGAATTGCACGACTCTAAGTCCTTGTCCTGTTTGGGGATGACTATTATAACGGCTTCTTTCCATGAGGGAGGGGTGATACCATTTCTTAGAGTGTAATGAAAGGAGTCTAATAAGACAGGGGACAGTGTTTTGTTGAAGACCTCGTACCATTCATTTGAAGATCCTTCGCTACCTGGACATTTTTGATTTTTAAATTTACTAATAGCTTTATCCAGTTCCTTCTGTGTTATAGGAGCATCAAGGTCTTTGTTTGGTATTATGCCTATTGATGGGAGATCTAAAGTATTTAAATATTGTTGAATGACATTAGTGTCAACTGTAGCGGTTTGCGTGTACAGGGATTCATAATATTTTCTGAAGGTTTCATTGATTTCCTCTGGATTTAGTATTACTTGTTTAGTAATGGGATCTTAGATTTTGTGAATTGAATTTCTACTTTGCATTATTCTCAGGCGTTTTGCCAAAATTTTGTTGCTTTTGGGCCAGATTCATAGAATGTTTGCTTGGAGAAACTCATCTTTTTTCCAGTTCCTCAATTAATAATTCAACTATTTGTTTTTTGATTCTTATATTCTGATCAATCAGTTCTATATCCTCACTTGACTGTTTTTTTTCCTATCGGTCTCTCTCAATGTTTTTTGGAGTTCCTCATATTTTATCCTTCTCTTCTTTTTTATATAAGTTGTTCTTGAAATCAATCTCCCTCTCATGACAGCCTTGATGATGTCCCATAGGATTGTTGGATGTGTTTGGCTCTTTTTAAGTGTTTTAATTCCATATCTGGATCAGGTAAAGAATGCTACTTTAGTAGAGTAGGTAAACTGTGAAATGGGTATTGGTTTGCTCAGGTACTTACAGGGAATTACAATGGGGAAAATAAGTATTTCACCCCCTGCTGATTTTGTGAGTCCGCCCCCTTACAAACAAAATAATGGTCTATAATTTCATGGTAGGTTCATCTTAACAGTGAGAGACAGAATACAAAATTAAAAAATACCAGAAATCACATAATATTAATTTTAAAAATTGTGTTTTATTGCAGAAAATAAGTATTTCACCCACTAGAAAAGCATGACTCAGTACAGTACCTTTTTGGCAAGTACAGAGGTCAGACGTTTCTTGTAGTTGGTCACCAACAAGTTTGCACAGATCCCAGGGGGATTTTGGCCCACTCCTCTTTGCAGATCCTCTCTCAAGCCTGTTGCCACATGGCAAGGGGTCCTTATCATATTTAGGGAAATGGAGGTTTCTGACATATGTAATTTGTAAGGTTTGTTAAACATGTCCACTAAAATTGGAGCTAATTTACAGAAAATATTCTTATTAATATTGGAGTGAATATCCATCTGGTCCTGGCCACATTGCAGTGGACAGTTTTTCAATACTACTGTTTGAGCCCATGTTTTTGATATCTTCTGGTGGCACAGAGGGGATATGACCTATCACAAACTATCAAAGTGGGACGTTGCTGCCTTATTCATATAGATTTTTGTGAAGGTCTGTAAAGTCATTGCTAATTTTCTGATGATTTGTTGTCGTCCCCGGGGATCTCTACAGGGATCTTCAATGGAGATAAAGACTTAATTTGGTGCATTTATTCTAACACTCTGATTAATTATCCTGTTTACCTAGCTAACTCCCAAATGCTTGAAAAAGTGAAAATGTGGGGGGGAACTTTTGTGGTGGTGCACTTTTGATACAGGGCATGTTGGGGAACAAACATTGATGTGGCCATTTGAGATTTAACTGCCTTTGTCTTTCATGTCTCCAGCTAAGCTGTCTGCCAGGAACTGTGACTTCAGTGGGCACCACGGTCGCACCCTCCTCCTCTTCAACATGGCCCAGTCCTGGCAGTTGCTTGGATAATCCCAAATATTATAGCTATATTTCTGTGCTGGCCCTCATGGCCACCACCATGTTGGTTCAAGTCAGTCATATGGTCAAGCTGACCTTGATGTTGCTCATCACCTTTGCCACCGGCATCGTCAACATCTACAGCTGGAAAGACATATTTGACCGCTACGACATGCTCCGTTTTCAGGACAACAGGTAAGGCAACGTCACAGCGCTGGAGACACATCTTTCATCACGGTCATGAATTTGTTATCGAGCAAACGTCACCGATTCATTCTTTCGCAGGTCCGCACTGGTTCCCTCTAAGTTCACAATGAGTGTCATGATCTTCATTATGATGGTCAGCTTCTATTACTTCTCCAGACATGTAAGCCACTGTTGTCACTTCAATATTTCTTCAACAACAATCGTAGCATATTTTTTGCACCAATGTGGTCGTTGAAATGAGAGAACATCCAGCAACTCACAGCACACATTGTACAATCAAATTGAATACAATAAATGTATAAAGTAAACTGTAAAAAAGTAAACTATACTGTAAACACATTGTGTGTGATAATGACTGTTTTCCGTTATTAAATCTAGACAGTGATAAGGAACAAAAAATATGGAGGTTCTAAATGGTTTCTGCCCCTCTGTTGTCCCCTGAAGGTGGAGAAACTAGCTCGGACACTGTTTCTGTGGAAGATCGAGGTCCATGAACAGAAGGAGAAGGTGTACGAGATGAGGCGTTGGAATGAAGCTTTGGTCACCAACATGCTTCCAGAACATGTGGCCAGACACTTCCTGGGCTCCAAGAAAAGAGATGAGGTGAGAAGCTGTGGAGCCAAGAGGGATTTATTTTGTCTTAAATGTACGTTAGTGAAAAATATTGTCAACTTGTGCTGCAGAATTATTTCAGTGGGGTATGGAGATAATCAAACTAATTATTCTGTTCAATTGGAAATAAGTGATGAAAATGCTGCCTCGTGTTTCTCTCATTCTAATGTCTTTGATGTTGCTGTATTCTGTTGCTGTGACAGGAGCTGTACAGTCAGTCTTACGATGAGATTGGAGTCATGTTTGCTTCCATCCCCAACTTCTCTGACTTTTACACGGAGGAAAGCATCAATAATGGTGGGATCGAGTGCTTGCGCTTCCTCAATGAGATCATTTCTGACTTTGACAGTGTAAGTCTTCCATGCAACTGTTTCTAATATCCTTAGAGGTTGTGGGTCCTACTCTCTGAGTGGCTCATGTTTCTCTTAATGAATTTTATGTTTTCTGAAACTGTATAGGACGTCCTTCCTGGTGTGTCCTGGGTTAACTTTTTCAGTACAGCTTGTCTGCTAGTCAAATCTTGATTTAAAATTAGGCCTCATACATGCATTAGACTTCTTCATCATCATTATTATTATTATTATTGTTGTTGTTGTTGTTATTGTTGGGAAAGCTTCCTTTTATGTGTTATTCTTGTGGTGAGGTTCTGTCAATGCAGATCATCCAGATTTATTTAATATTGGTTACTTCTTGAAATCTGAAATCTACCGTCATGGGTTTGGAATTTGTAAGGTATTTTTACCAGGTGTTTCAGCATAATTTCCTCATTTTATCATGTCTTCTCTACCTATAGGTAGTCAAACGTCCACACACATACAGACTTACCTCCACAGACACATACCACTGTCTTTGTATATTGACTTTCATGCTTTCATCAGCCTCTCACCCTAAATATAACCATCCAAACCAAACCAGCAAAACTTAATCATGACTCTAAACCAAACTTAAACCCAATAATGACCTAGTTATTTTGAAGTTTTCATCCTCAAAGTGTGGGAACTGGCAAAAGTGTCCCCACTGAGCACAATGTCCTCACGATTAGGTGTGTTCCAAGAATTGGTCCTCACAAGTATAGCAGAACCAGGTCCACCATGTCCGTCATCATGTGTAGCAGTCTTACCTTTTCATAGATCCACAATTTGGTTTGTTTAAACAGGTGCTTAGTGACTTACACTAACACACACTTTGGTTTGTCTAGTTAAAGTTCATGGTCAAGTGGTACAGCAGGTTCCCCATATTATTTTTATCGTAAATACTGGATGTTACGACGGTGAAAACATGGCTTGTTTAATGTCAGCATTCATTTGTGGTCCATCTTTTCACATGATCATGAGATTTTAAACCTACCACAGCGTGAGAGCCACTTCTCAATTTATCATCTGGAATGGTAAAAATTAGGGACTTGCAATATGAGTTGATGTAGTTGGAAGTGTCCATCATCATTTGTCTAATAAAACCCCTCCACTCAGAGGGTGTTGTGTGGCTCATCGGGTTTTAAAAAAATCAGATTGAAAAGGTAATATTCTTTTTTTTTCCTGCAGCTGCTAGATGAACCACAGTTTCGATGCATTACAAAGATCAAGACCATCGGCAGCACCTACATGGCAGCGTCTGGCGTCACCTCCGAGATTAGCAATGGCTTCACTTGCATGAAGGTTACTGACAGATTGTGACTGTGTGTCGCACTTTATCAAACTCATGCTGTTTGACTTAGTGCGACCATCCTCCTATATCCAATTGTGCAGTTAATAGTGCAATTTAGAAACTGTCTTGTACGTCTCAGAAGGAGGAGTGGTCCGACCGGGAGCGCTGGCAGCACCTGGCAGATCTAGCTGACTTTGCTCTGGCTATGAAGGTCACACTCATGAACATCAACTATCAGTCCTTCAATAACTTCATGCTGCGCATCGGTATGTCTTCCACTCTGGCTTCCCATGTCAAATACTGGTCTGTCATTTACCACTCTTTTCTGCCTTACCATCTGCAGGACTTAATAAAGGAGGAGTGTTAGCAGGAGTCATTGGCGCCCGCAAACCCCACTACGACATTTGGGGAAACACTGTTAACGTGGCCAGTCGAATGGAGTCGACAGGAGTCATGGGGAACATTCAGGTATATGAGTTGAGAATAAGTCTATTAAATGTGATAATGAGGATGGAAGATGTGACACTGTGTTTTGTCCAGTTGCTTTTGTATTTTGGCATCTAGTTTGACAACTGAACTCCTCACTGCTCCAGTTAGGCTGGTTTGATCATTTCCTGTCATACTCACCTCCTGTTCTGTTTGTGTTCACGAAATTGACTTAAGGCCTAAGTCTGTAGTAGCTTCATTGATGTAAGAAGCCCTCCCTTACTTCCAGTTAATACCTATTGAATTGCAGTTATTTCTAAGCGAAACGTTTCATCGTAAATATTTTAATTTCTCACTTCTTTATGTGTTCACATCCACGTTGACTGAGCTTTTATACATTAAACTGCGCTTATGCTCTGAGGTCACATGTACAAAGTAACCTGTAGCTTATTTTGTGTGTACTCCCTCCAGGTGGTGGAGGACTGCTACAGCATCCTGAAAGAGTATGGCTTCCGCTTTGTGAGGCGGGGTCCCATCTTTGTGAAGGGGAAAGGAGAGCTGCTTACGTATTTTTTGAAGGGAAGAGACAAACAAGGCTCATTCATCAACGGCTCCTCAGTCACTCTGCCCCACCAGGTGGTGGACAGTTAAGAACAAGACCCACACACTCACATACGCATTCCTTGGAAACAATTGTATTTTCGCTGCAAACAAGAAACGGGTGGTTAAAACATGCACACACATTTTCATTATTTGCGCAAAAGATTTGCATCTAGTCATTACTCAAAGGCTTCCTCATTCTCATCGCTCTTCACTCATGTTTGAAGTGAGTCAAAACCTATTACGATGGAAGAAAAAGCCTAAAAACAGATTACTGTCACTGGTCTCTTCAAAAACTACAAATAACAAGTCGCAATTCATCAATAATTCAGAGTGATTTCAACTGCTGCAAGGTCAAACATTCATGTGACTGTTACACCGAACAAACTGAAGCATAGTCCGACTGCATTATGGCCCTCCTACTGTACAGCCCAATCTGCAGCTTGTGAGGAGCTGAGTAGCCATCATGGTTCTGTGGAGTGTTTTGTATCTAATTCAAATGGCTCAGCATCCAGTTACTCAGTAGAACAATAACAATATTTTTTAGTCCTTGCATTGACTTGCTCATGGCTGTATACCATTATGTGATGCTCATTTGTTGGCCACCATGTCTGGCAGGTCAGACACATTGGCCAGATCAAAGAAGATGACAGCGACCTGCTCAACAATATACAGTATTAGGTTTGGTGGTACAAGATTCAGCATCATTTTGACATGTTCTTAAAACACTTGAATCATCATGAATTGATGATTCAAGTGTTCTATGATTCAATGAAGTCATGAATCATAGAAGGTAAAAACTGACAAGAAACTGTTTGTGTTTTGTGTCTCAGTAGGAGCAGCGCTATGTTTTGAAACCATTGCTTTGATTCCAACAACCCACTGGCACAAGTGCCCTATAAAGACATAGACACTCACTTTACCTCGACAAGACATAACTTGGGTTACACCCTGTGAAACACTGCTGAACTGTAACGGACAATGACTGAAGTCCTCCGGAAAGCCTTTACAAGCAAGTCCACACAACATGGACTCTGAAGGACAGCCTGCGCAGAGTGTTGTTGGTAAAAAACGATCGCCGGGAGTTACTTTTAACTCTGATCGTGGACTTAAGGAAGTGCCTACTACAGCTGTGATCACATGACTTGTTGTATGAAGGATCTACATGCTCTCTGATGAAGGGAAATGTTTCTGTGTTTTCAATGACCCTCACAGCCTTTTTTTGTACTGTCGGTCCTCCACACTGTCTTGTGACAAGTCAACTGAAATACACCTGAACTCCAAAGGAGGTGTTCAGGCCAGAGGGGTTACTGGTGATGGTGTACGTAGACGCTCACCCAGGGGTAAACCGGAATTGTTGGAAGTGTTTGAGTCCTGCGTAGGAAAAGGGTTATTCAGCATTCAAGGTCTGTACGGCCAAATGTTCTCTTCCACTTTCACACACATTGCCTGCTGGGACTGGTTTCGTCCTGGTACTCCATTTAACATGTCATATAGGTGAAGCCAAAACTGTATGTTGTTCACTATTAACTTCCTCATCAGTCCCGACATCTTCTGTGGTGAAGCTGAACCTGGAGTTTTTAGTTGATGCATTTCATTGTGTAGTGTAACCACTCTTTGTTTCTAGACGACAGCTGTTAAGTGTAGAGAAGGTGGACATTTCCTTGGCACTAGATGCTTAAACCAAATGCTGTATTTTCTGTTAAGTATTTTTGAATGAGAATTTATTTATGTTATTAAGGATCAACCCAAGGTGAGGTGTTTTCACAGTTTCACTCCTTTCTCCACTAATAATTCCAAAAAACTTTGTACCCAGAATGTACCACTCTGCTGACTGATTTTGTTGCTGAAGGTTAGTTAGTAATGGATGACGGGATAGATGGCTGTATAAAGCAGTTACCATGGGGACAACTGCAGAAAAAAATGTTATCAACTGCTTTAACTCAGTTCTACCTGACAAGAAAAAGGGATGTGAATATGAAATTGCACAATTGTAGTGTTACATGGGTCATATTCTGGTGAGGGCACGAAAGAGTTAATGTAGTATTACTATAGAGCCTAAGAAAGAAGCTATAATGTAAACTGAAAGTAGGGTTGGTTTAAAATCAAAACAAGGCAGAGCTCGAAACCAATATTGAACACTTTAATGTGTTATTTCTATTTTAAATAGTTTATATATTAAATGTCTACTTTGTAATGAATATTATATCTGAGTGATGGACACCAATTGATCTCCCAAATAATAGCAAAGTGCTTCAGTCACATCACACCCCTGAGCTATTACATGCGCTATGCTTCCCCACTAAGCCTTGGTGATCTTGCTTATGTTATGCATCTTTAAGTATCTTTTGTATCAGTTCGCTCATGTTATGCAATTGACTGAACGTCAACCTCTTGTTTTCCCATTCTATATTAGAGGTTTGTTTAATACCAACTTCCTCATTTTGTGGTGTATGTGATGGAGCATTCTATCAAGAAATAGATGCCCATTCAGGGTGTGTTATGTGGAGGAAATCATGATTTGAGCTGAATGTTGCTATGAACACAAATGGCATTTTCTCTCTCAAATATTGAGCACTTCTCCTTAGTTGAGATAAGCCTTCCCCCCACCCTGGTGTGGCATATCAAGATGCTGATAAGATTATTGACATTAAATGTGAGCATTCAAGTCCACTACAGTAACAGTAGTCTGATCAAGCCTGTGATGAGGACTGATGAGCTCAACTGAGACCGTTTGTGCAGATATTCTCTGGTTGTGCAAACCGATTGCTGCAGCTGGGGATTGGTCTCAGAGGATTTTGCAGAGGAAGATAGTGGATGTGAGGGCTGGAGTGGTTACACATGGTCTCTGGTTATATGAGCGGTTGGATGAAATACCTAATTTATGAAACGCCCTTGGAGACGGCAGAGAGACTCTCAGCTCTGGGCAACATTCCTGCGGCCAGTTTGCCAATTGGACACTCCCGCAATCTTGATGTGCCACAACTGGGGAAACTATCTCCGCCTAGGAGAAGACCTCCATGTCTGTACATAGAAAAAGTCTTTTGAATTGTGCTCATTGCAGAATGGAGGCAAAAAAGCGTTGCGTTTCAATTTTTTTAATGTCGAAAAAGCAAACCACAATATCGTGAACACTGACAGCTTATTTTTTTACTTTAAGTTTGCTTCAGGTAAGACACTGTAAGGAACGTGTTACATGGCCTCACACTCCTCATTATCTTCAACTACATGGAAGCAAATGTGCAACAGTGAGTCTCGCCTGTCCCTTGCTGCATCATTAATGCACAGCTATGCTTTCCTTGGACCACTACAGTGAACATGACTTTCAGAGATGTTGAACGTTTCCTGTCATGGGTAAAAGGCAATACGTGGAAGGTCTTTGGATGATGATGCATTGTTGTAATTTTGTTGAACGACGGATGAAGGTGACTGGTGTTGGAGTTTATTTTTTTTCCCCCAATACTGCAAAGATTGTTGACAGTACCAGTGTGTCGAGCAGGCAAAGGGGGAATTGTCACCAAACAACTGTAAACCAATCTGGGTTTTTTTTTTAACTTTATGGTCCTTGAACTCCACATGGTTATTCTTTCATTGACTCATTTCTAATATTTAATGAGAACTGCTGTCTCATGTTTCTTGATTGTACATACAGAGAAGTCTTTATTGCTTAGAAAAAAACGAAATTATGCTAAATTTGTGTGTAAGTGCCAATGATGAAGGACAAGCTGTGAATGTAAAAATGGATATGTATTATGATTGAAACTCAGGCTTGGCAACTACAAAGCACTTTGGAAATGTAATCATTTGAATGTGTCAAATGAGTCTTGTTTTTTGATCTCAGTTTTTGTTGTGAAAGCAGCAGTCTTGCCAAGCAGAGAGAGGAAGACAAGAAAGGGAATTCCATTAAGTCGTTCTGGTTGTTGTTCTCACTCCTTTCTTGCCTCCAGGTTGACTGTTCGCAATCTTGTAGATTCACCAACCGTTGGTCCTGATTGTTGAGTTTCTGGTATATTTGTAACATTTCCCTTGTGATCTCACCTGTTCTGTCATCATGAAATTTATTAAAGAACTTATTTTAATGTGTTGTTTACATTATTGACACAATTGCATTTAAATAGCTGGTGACTGTGTATGTGTAAATTCCTTGTGGGGAAATGTTGGCGTGTGGAACCAAATATGTACACATTCTAGACACATAACTATAATATCATGTAAGTATGCATTACCAATATTTCTATGTGGAATAATGGTAGAGATAGTTATTAAGGTTGCTTTTGTCTTATCCATAAGTGAGCATATTTGTCATTAGTATTTTTGTAATACTGCCTTCAAAGTGTAACTTGGGTCATGACATCTCCATGCAGCTCAAAAAGGAAGATTTAAAGACACAAGCACTATGAAGGTTAACTTTCTCTTTTTATTGTTAAGTTCAGGTCACTGCCCTGAAGGCCATCGAACTACCATTGTTGGATGTTGATTACAATTACATATTATCTTGTTACTGGTCTCACCCGTTTGGTTGACCTTATGACATGAAAGACATTTACGTCATGTTTATACAACTGCATATGCGGTATATGAAATGCAAGGGTAAATACATTTATTTTACATTCAATATTTAAAAAAATGGACAAACATGAAATGTATTTTGACTCGCAATAATTGAAAGGTTGGGCTGTTAAAGATTTTGTAAAAGCTTAAACGTCTCAGCCAGGTGAACACGACTCCACAGCGACCTCTAAAGGTGACGCAATCATCACACAAAGACGTGAAGGAATTTCCGCTGACGTCACTACGTAAGTCCATATCAGGGTTGCAGCTGTCTGAGAGCAACAATAACAAGCCCGGACCAACTGACCAGACGACACCGAAACGGAACCTGACATCACCGCAGAAGACGGGAGTTGTTAAGATGGGGCTTTTAGAATAACCACAGCGCGTGTCTGCTCGACGTCCTCGGCGAAGACCGTGTTATCGTCGTGGTCGTCGCGGCGGAACAAACAAGCAGACTCGGCCGCAGGGGAACAGGGGAGTTCGGTGCTGCATTTGGGTCAGTGGGCCTGACGGCGACTGGGACGGAGCTTGTCTTTTCACACCTCGTAATCGAGAAATAACCGGATAAACATGCAGGCGAACGGGACGGGGCAGGAGCGAGAGTCGGAGCTTCCGTGCCGTAATGGTTCCCAGAACGGGGAGCAGTCCTCCATCGGCACAGCTCACTCCAATGGACTGGTGTCGGTCAACAATGGAAACAACAACAACAACCTGTCCGACGGGAAGAAGAAGAAGCGTCTGTCCCAATGCGAGGAGGACGTGATTCGGCTGATAGGTCAACATCTTCACGACCTGGGGCTCGAGTAAGTCATGACCTCTGCCCTCTTCGTCGTTGGCGTCTCTTTGATGTGCGCTGGCCATTATTTTTCACATTTTCGTGTCTCTCACTGCAGCCTTCACTGCCGATTTAATCTGCACCAACTCGTGAAATTAGGGGCCTTCCTGAGTAAATAGTCTGTGGATGACCTCATTTACATCCTTTTGTTGTTTGAAAGAAAACCTAGACGTCGTCGTCACAAAATTTTAGCACCTTTAGAGCCCCATATGTTGTGAGGTGACACGGTAAACCCCCGGATTACGTGGCTTTGTTACCTTGTCATCACACTTGTAGGTCATAGAATTCATATCCTCCCTTCAAGAACAGTACATAATCGTGTTTGCTCCCTCACACATACTGGCACGACTGTTGCCTGTGCTGCCGTTGTATGCATCAAATTTAAAGCCAAGATTTACTTTTCTTGTTATCAATAACACCCGGTTGGAAAAGGGAATGCCACGAGATCTTTCGATTGAAGTTTTCAAATTTTCGAAGAAATAACTGATCAAAACATAAGTTTTCTTGTGAGGAGTCCAATTGAAGTTGATGATTCTGGTTGCATTAACATATCGTTGGCTACAGTAGGGTGAATGATGCTGTCCGAAATATCGTTGTACTGCAAGTGTGGTGAAATCATGTAGTTATTATTTGATGGGGAAAGATCATTATACTGTACTTGAAACTAAACTACTATATGATAGTCATTACTAACCTAGAGTTTGTTGTAAATTCGATACAGTGAGACCTTCATTTAGATTTCTCAGTCCAGCAGCTGTGAACAGCTGAACTGAAGTTCAGTCCAGGCCATGTCTGCAAAGCTCATAACCCCGTCCCCAGCCCATTCCCCTTCCAACACACCAGATGAACAACTGACTAGACATAGACAAGACATCTGTAAACATCTGAGTCAAATAATTGTTTACAGAGATGTACCCAGTAGCTGTTGCCACTTTCAGATGCAGGGGGTCTCCTGTGCAGCTGTTTTACTTGACTGACCCTGATTAATGAAATAAAAACATTTTTATAATAATTCTTTCCCTTACTACTAGCTAAATTTCTACAGTTTTGTTCATCTTCTTTTATATATTTATGCAAGATTAGCATACAGTTGTATCAGCTTTGTATCTGTGTTTTAATCTTTCACAAGTTCATTAATATATATATATATGTGTGTGTGTATGTATATGTATATGAAGGCTTGCCTCTTGATTAAATAAATAGAACCACATGAATTTTGATCCCTGTTAAACTAGTTTACTCGCATGCAGTGTGTCCCACAGCGAACTGCAAGCTTGTTGCACGTCGCTGAGGAGCAGGGGAGGGAGTTCTGTGCTGAAAGAAACGCCAAAATACTCCTCTGATTAAAAAGCAGTGAGTTTGTTTTGTAAACGATTGCTTAAGGTTTGTACAAGTACAAGTCTGCTGAGCAGTTGTAGTCACGTGTTTCACTCGTGACATGAACAATGTGGTGTTTGGATAGCTTGGCGACAGGATAGAAACTGAAGGAATATGGATGACAAACCGGGAGCTAGTTACAAGAATCAGTCCACCAATCAGTCTCAAAACGAACTTGTTCCGAAATTCCGCATTTGGTTGTGTGGCTGTATCATGGACTCAAGGCGGATGCCTCAGTCTCAAGTGATTTTCGAGACGTGTTTTTCACTTGCCATGGCACCGCAAGGTAACACCACAAATTAGGGATGCTCCAATTGATCGGTCACCGATTGTGATCGACCAACTCCAGCGTGATCAGTAAATGCCAATCACAACAACTGATCACGTGTGACAGCCGGTTTTGTGATGAAGCCCCACTGGTTGTGATGCGTCTGCTCCTCCCTACTCGCTGCTCATGTGGCAGCAGAATGTCTGTTCTTTCTAACTGTCATTTAAAGTTTGCATCCTGCAGCACAAGCGCGGGAAAATGCTGTGCAGGGAAGCGGATTAAACACGCCATTTAGAGCACCTGCACTTGATGGGGCACGGAGAGTTTTCCGGGCTCATAAAAGTGAGACTGCTGATTCCTCAGCAGCAGGCTGTTAGCGCGGCTAATGCTTAGCAACACCTCCCTTGCAATTCAGTTGTGAGCGATGGATGTGTTGACGCATCAGCATAGATTGATGGTGTATAGAAAGAATGTTACGGAATCCACGTAAACTCCTCATGTTGGTAGATCATCACCCAGGCTTTTTGCTAAGATTTTCAAACAAGCGTCCAAAGCCACGCCCCCAGTTCATTCCCCTCCACACATGCCATGTCAACGGCTGACTTTACAACTTGTGAGCTTCTCTACTTAAGTGACTCTGTGCAAGATGCCGGAAAATGTGTGTACAGCACGACTCCACACAAACGTGACAGAAGCCGGGCAGCAAAGGGCAAATTGGCATTGAGCTGGGGAACGGGAGCGCAACACAGCGGACCGGCACTCACAATCTGTGAGGATGTTTGATAAGTGACGTGTTTTCGCCTTTATTAGGCTGATAAACACCTGATTTTAGTGACAGACAGATTTGCTTAAATGAATTAAGCGGTGCTCTGCAGTAACTGTTTTCACTGCTGTGATCTCGCAGCTGTCTGCATGAGGACCGCAAAGAGGAAAGTCGCTGATTTTCCCCAAGTTACTGAAGATGACCAGACTGTTCATTGACCATTTCTGATGTCTGGCTCTGTACAAATCTCTCTCACTTTGTTCAACATGTTGTGAGAGCAGCGTGAATCATTCAAGACGCTCTGTATTAGGCAGCTTGTTTGCGCAATTTCCTTGTAAAATGAACATGACGGCACTCTTTCATGTTTAGTTTTGGCTGTGAAACGCCATATTCTGTTACAGTCGTGGCGGAGGTCTGTCATCGGTTCATATCTGAGGTGAGGACTAAACGTAGTACTAACAATTGACAGAAATAAGGTGGTCAAGATGATGGTGGTAAACAGGTTGTCGCGTGGCTCATGACAACATCCTTTAGATTTGCTTTGTTGTGGGACACAAACAAGCTATTTTGCGCAGAGCGCCACCCACTGAGGAGAAAAAAAAGTCACATCGCCTCAGGCGGAGGTGCGAGGCTGCACTGCAGGGGGCGAATCGGACTGAGGCCACCCGCAGAACCCGCAGTGTGAAACCGCCCTAAGGCTTTAAGGCCCGTTAGTTCCTGTTGTCTTTTGCAAGGAGCTCAAAGGGAAGCTACTTATTACTTTATTAATTAATAACAATGCACCATCAAACATTGCAGTATTTTAGTATTTCAACATTTTCTCTCACCCCTGCACTGCTCTATCAGATAATTGTTTTTACAGTTAAAAAACGTTCTTATGCCAGTGATTAAGACGTAAATGAATTGTCTCTGTGCTTCTTGTGGTGTCTGCAGTCACACGGTCGATCTGTTGATGCAAGAGTCTGGCTGCCGACTGGAACACCCCTCTGCAACCAAGTTTCGCAATCATGTCCTGGAGGGGGAGTGGGATAAGGTGATGTGATTTTATTTTTTCATGAAGGTCATTTAAATCACATGATCACCATCATCCTAAATGGTTGTGGTTCTGCAGTAAATTTAGAAGATTTTATGTCCTCTCTTCAGGCCGAGAGTGATCTGAATGAACTGAAAGCTTTGATGCACTCTCCCAGCGCTGTAGTGGTAAGTTATTGTCTCTTATATTTGTCTGAAGCCATGATAATTGTACCTCAATAAACCACGGCGTGCTAAAGCAGTTGATAACTTTTCTGCTTAAATCCACTAATGCTCACTATTTCTGATTTATTGAAATCATTGATCAAGCGTTTAGAATGCTTGACTGTGATTGTCATTTTCGACAAAAAAAACTTTCAAATCAATATCTTTAGGCAGTATTGCTTAGTATTGTGTTGCATTGCTTCGATACTGGCCTATTTCACTGTATTCATACTTGTCAAATACTCGCTCATGACAGCACCTAACACCTACTACATTGGTTCCTAGCTATCCCTGGTTTTTACCGGGCTGTGTGCTCTCCCACAAATGAGGATGGTCCCGACTCTCATATCTCACTTGCCCTTTCTCATATAACAAATATAGACCTTGAATGTTATTCGCATTTGACTGTAAAAGAGAGATCCACCTGTGCGTCTGCCCCAATGAGACCGCAGACGCTCATTGATCATCCCATTTCTGACACGCTCCAACAGCCAGAAAGACAACTCAGGTTGACAATCGTGTTTTATTCAAGAAAAGGCTCAGTAAGTTAGGTTTTCATCCGATGACGGCAGTGGTTCACAGTGGCTCTGGTTTTATCTGCGCTAACCTCAGGTTACATCATGGTGCAGCTATTCCGTTGCTTCAACTGTCAAGTAGGCCTGTACAATAAATCGTTAAAAAATCGCGATTTCGATTCACCCTTGTGTCTGATTTAATTTTCAATTAATTTCGATTCGCATTTAATTTACAAACCGACTGGATTTGCATCACAAATGCTACTTTCCTTTGTGAGTTTTACCGGCGCTGCAAGCTACTACTTTCTGAGTTCCCACAATGCTCGTGACTTCTCCTTCCACCAATGTTGAAGCACCTTGTAGTCACGTGTTTCACTGTTGACGTGAACGCGGTAGTGATTGGGAACAGGATAGAAACTGAAGGAATATGGATGACAAACCGGGAACTAGTTAGGAGAATCAGCCCCCCAAACAGCTTCAAAAGGAACATGTTATGAAGAATGGATGGATCATGGAGAGTGTTCCGGGGTCATGAAAGTGAGAGCGCCTGGTTCCTCACCAGCTGTTAGCGCAGCTGACGCTTAGCAGCACCCACCGCTCTCAGAGTGACATTCGGAACGCTTAGCTAATTGCCAAACAAATAACCATTAATTTCACTGAGCTAGATGAGCAGCCTTTCTCAGGTGTCATTTACACGGAGACAAAATCGACCGGGTCCGTCGCCGTTTTGGAGTCAGGTTCAGCGTGCGTCAGCCACCAGAAACTGTTGAAAACATCTGAAGTGGAAACTTTCATCAATGCAGTGCTCTCTGTCTCGGAGTCCCACTTCAGTATGTCAATATTTCACGGACACAGCACAGTCTCCAGAGACTCATCTGCCACGTCTCACATCCAATTAAATGTTTTTCAGTAGTGTCCTTTTGATATAATAGTTGCTGCAAACTTTCTGAATTAAAATGATTTAATGGTTAATTTTTTTCACATCTTCGACACAGAAGGTCTCATCATTTTGATTACAATTCATTGTCAATCCATGTGATCGGTGGCAAAAACCCTGATCGAAGCTTCCCCACCACAAATCTTTATCAGCACCTCAAACATCATATGCCTGGTGATGCCACTTTGTTTTGTCATGGTTTATATGTGCAATAAACTACGTATTTCATGAGGAAAAAAAATCGTGGCAGAGAACCGTAGTACTCCTACTTGTACTCGGTCAGTGAAGCAGTGGTTTCAGGATATCCCTAAATATCAATCAATGCGTATGTGTTGCTTTTTTTGTTCTTTGTTTTATCCCTTAACCTCAATTTTTACGCAGGTACTGAAGTCATGTAGTGTATGTTTAGGGTTAGTGGCTGGGGAAAGCATTATGTCAGTGAGGGGACCCCACAAAGACAAACGCGACAAACGTGTGTGTTCTTGTACATCTCTCTGCGAGAACCAGTATGAGTTTTTAACTCACAGACATTTTTGCAAAGAACAGTCCAAATGTGAAAGCGGCGTGGAGGGAGTGCAATGTATCTGCTGTGAACCTTTTAGATGAAATTCGGTGGGCAGACTGACATTCCGCCTCGCTCTGAAGTCCTCCTTGACTGTGATTCTTGATCCAAACAAACATGTCGATGACATGTCGATAGCAGTGTAATTGTAATCATTTAGAGTGTGTGTGTGTGTGTGTGTGTGTGTGTGTCAGTACGTACAGTAGAATAAATCCCTTTAAAAACTGTTATGGTACCAGACAACATCTCACCTTCCTCCTTGTGTTTTTTGTCACGCTGCAGCGTATGAAGTTCTTCTTGCTGCAGCAGAAGTATTTGGAGTACTTGGAAGACGGGAAGGTTCTGGAGGCACTGCAGGTCCTGCGAGCAGAGCTCACTCCCCTGAAGTACAACACAGAGCGCATCCATATCCTCAGTGGGTGGGTTTACCGGCAACATTTGGAAAGTGAAATCATTCTGTGTGGGATGACAGATGCTGAGCGAATGTTTTTTTGTATGTGTGCGCGCAGGTACCTTATGTGCAGTCATGCTGAGGACCTGCGAGCCAAAGCAGAATGGGAAGGCAAAGGCACAGCATCTCGGACCAAGCTGCTGGACAAACTCCAGAGTAAGCATTACACTCGTACTTTTGTGTTTGGCATCCAATTGAATGTCAAAATGGTGTGATTAATGTGTTTGATAGTCTAAGAGGTGTGTGTGTCTGTATATGTTTGTGTACAGCATACCTCCCTCCATCTGTGATGCTTCCTCCACGCCGCTTGCAGACTCTACTGAAGCAGGCAGTGGAGCTTCAGAGGGAACGCTGCCTCTATCACAACACTAAACTGGACAGTGGACTAGACTCTGTATCCCTACTGTTGGACCACACCTGTAGCCGGTAAATGCATACTAGTCACGAACTACCTTAATACTTAGTCGAGTGGTTGGTATATGTCATGTACGGGTTGACAACCAAGGTGCCATGTTTGATTGTGCTGTCGTGAATAGCATGAATATAAATGAAAAACGTATGGCCATTGTTGCACACACTTACATGGTTTTAAATGTTGTTTTGAAACTTTATATTTGGATTTGTTTTGCTAAAAATGTGGTGCCATTTCTACGGAAGAGGATTAGGGCCAGTAAAGAAAAAAATAAAACTTTGGCAGAATTCTGACTTTTTTTCTCAGAATTCTGACTTTAAAGTGAGAATTCAGACTTTTATCTCAAAATTCTCATGAATTCTGACTTTAATCTCAGAATTCTCACTTTAAAGTGAGAATTTTGCGGGCCTCCCACTTATTCTAGACCTCTCATGTCTCTTCACAGTGCCAGACTAGAGTCAAGCTCAACAGGGTCGTCTTTCCCCGCTGATTCTGCCAAGCCCGTTCCCTTGGCTGTGGTTTCGCTAGAATTCTCACTTTAAAGTCAGAATTCTCAGATTAAAGTCAGAGAGACAACTAATAAAAAGATTGGAGACTAATTTAGTAGTCGACTATCGTCGACTAGTCGTTGCAGCCCTGAATGCACGCACGGAACACATTGTACTCCAGATGTCAGTGGAGTTCATGTGCTGTACTTCAATTCTCAGCATGTTTTATCTCAAGTTGAAGCTATAAAGGGATGAAATTGCATCCACAAGGTCTCAAAATATCTTTATTCATAGAGTGTCAGATCATTAAGTTACTGTTAAGTTTACTTTGGTGTGAAAAGCTTTCTACAGTTCTTGGTATCATCTGACTCATGTAATGTTAGTCCTTGTTAAAAAAAAACGATCACAGACCAACCTAATAATAGTAAACTGTGCATTAGCAGAGTCCTTGCCTACTCAGTAAGTTTCCATGTTGACAACCACATTGTCCCCTTTAGGAAACAGTTCCCCTGTTACACCCAGCAGATCCTCACTGAACACTGCAATGAAGTTTGGTTCTGCAAGTTCTCTAATGACGGCACCAAACTTGCTACTGGGTCCAAGGACACCACTGTCATTATTTGGCATGTGGACACGGTATGTCTTCATAAGTTTAATTGCTGTTCTTGTTGTCAATCAATTGAAGGTGGAATGTTGTTGCATTTGTTGGTGGGCAGGAAACACGGCAGTTGAAGTTGTGGAAGACTTTGGAGGGTCATGCCTATGGGGTTTCTTACCTGGCTTGGAGTCCCGATGACACTTTCCTGATCGCATGTGGTCCAGATGACTGTTCTGAGCTGTGGCTCTGGAACGTGCAGGTACAATTCTACTGTCGAGAACTGCAATTGACTCTGTGCTCAAAATTTCATCATTTACTGCGATAGTTCTGAGAACCATTTCCCAGATTAAATGGTTTCAAGTGTTTGTAAACCAGTGACCAAGAACCCAATCAAATGGTTCTTTGAACCTTTTTAGCTCCAAATATTGAAACAGGTCCTATCTTCTTGATGCATGAGAAAGCTGACACTAAAACAAAGCTGTGTGGAGAGTCTGGAGCAGTTTTCATGTTGGTGGTTAAAAACAACCATGAAACTAAAGATTGACTGAAGTAGTGGCTGACACTGTGAGCCAGTGTTGGTTTGGGCAATTACAATTTTCAAACACTGCTGTCGTACTTGATCCGATCAGCTATCAATACAGCACATGGTTTAAGTCAGGGCTTCTTAACCTTTTTGATCCCGGGGCCCACCTTTTCCAGAATAAATGGGTCCAGCGCCCATTCAAAGAATAGAACTGATTCATTACTGTGATTACTGATTTCTGATTTCAGAATTACTGATTTGTGTTCAATATCCATACATGTAAACAAACCAAAACCTTGAAATGACATCAATCAGTTATGAACAGCACCAAGACATTTGTGATCTAATAGTCCAACCAGCAGTAGAAGCAGGTGCTGTTGATTAAAAACCCTCATAGAATTACAAGAACACACGCACAGACAAGCACATGTTATGTTTTCATGTTTTGTGGGGACATTCATCATTGACTTTCATGCTTTCCCCAGACTCGCCCTAAACCTAACCATCCAAAACAAATGGCTAACCTTAACCAGTGACAGAACTGTACTTAAATTCAATTATAATGAAAAATTAAAAATTAAGGCTTAACCTCATGGAGACTGTCAAAGGGTCCCCGCAAATACCTCAAAATAGCAAAAGTACCCACAAGTTTTCCCACGGCACCCTTGTCCATTAAACCTGCTGAAGCTGGGTATTTGCAGTTTTGTTTGCAGACAGTGTGTTTCATTGCTATGAAACTAGACTCTCACTGACAGATTGTCAGTTTTTAAGTGATAACTAATGACCTTTTTTATTGATAGCTCTGGAGAGTTTCTCAGATAAGTCCTAATATGTGCAGTTTCTCGTCTTGTAGTATTTGCTCGCCGATGATGCACATCGATCACTTCCTTACTTCATTGACACAGCTTACACTTGTATGACCTTTTAAAGTCTTAACTGTCAGATTTTATTTCTCCGTTTCTGCTCACTGTTGGTTGCCATGGTGGTTGTGATTTAACAGTGTTAGTCAAAGACTGGTGATGACATTGTATACTGGCGTGATGACTGGTGCTGTAAATACGAGCCTTGCGTTCATGTCTTTTCTCTGTCCTCTGTTGTGTACAGACGGGGGAGCTGAGAACAAAAATGAGTCAGTCTCATGAGGATAGCCTGACCAGTGTGGCCTGGAATCCAGATGGCAAGCGCTTCATCACCGGTGGACAGAGAGGCCAGTTCTACCAGTGTGTGAGTATCCTTCCCTGCACACTGTGTGCTGTCAGTGCCTACACTCTCTAAGCAGTACAGGCTGCCCACACAAATATGTGGAAACACTCTTTCAATACAAACTGCATGTTTTCATGTTAATCACAGGCAGGTGATTCTGTTCTACCTGTGTTGAGAATTAATTTTCCCATGTTTTACCTGTATTTTATCCACTATTTCAGGATGCCTCTTCATGACATTTACAGCTCCTTAAACTTGAATACAGAGATATTGTGAGTTAATAATCTGGACTAGGAGTCAGTGACAGTCTGACATTCCTATGAATTGCTCAGGGCACAGCTAGCAGTGCACACTATATAAATGAGAGCAAGTGTGAATATCTAAACAAGCAGAAAACGCATAATTTATCTTGGAAGTGGACATGATTATGATGGCAACAGAAAAAAATTCCAAAAGAAACATTATATTTAAATGACATATTTATGTGACACATCGCAGAACTTGTGTCACACATCCGGCCCATGGAGGGACGAGTTATGTCAGGACGGCTGCAGATTGGAGAGGGATTTACTGATTACAAAATGTCATTTTTATTGTCACCAGTTCAGTGATCGGATGGTGCATTGATTGGCTCCATTCCCTTGTTTTGTTCATTTTTTAATCCATTTATCCTTTTTTTGTTCTGTTATTTTGAGGTATTAAAAAAATCCTGGCAGATTTCAAAACTCAGACAGTGGGTGGTTGGTGCCTTATTTTGCGGGGTCTCGTACTTACTCCATGGTCTTACCTACTCAATTGAATATATACTGCCCAAGTCGCATATTCATTGCAGCAAATTTGCTGACTGCTACATTTTGGGTCTGGCAATATCTTGTTATTTTGAGTTTGGTTTGTATCAATATAGAATGAATCTGAGATCAACAAATTACTGCCAATGCCACAATCTTTTTTTATCTCTACTCTGCCCCTGATATTAGGCAGACTATCACAGTTCAGACTTTGTCTTGGGACGAAGCCTGTTTGGCTCAAAAATCTGAGATGTGAACACAAACAAAGCAGATATTGATCAAACCTTCCTTTCTTCCTGCAAATTGTGTGATTAATTTGCCTTCAAACGCCAGTTAATTCAGCTGTAGTGCCATGAATAGAGATAAAAAATTGTAATATTTTGACAGCCCTTAGTAATGACTGAGTAGTCACTAAATGGCACAGCATGGCTTATCTACATCTTACAGTTGTCACGGTGAGCATGAAACAATGATAAACTTATATTGATCTTGAATGACCAACTCTCCGTCATTGTGTATTGTGTATCTGCGTCGCTGCTCGCCTCCTGTCTAGTTAGTTTTTCATTGAATCCTCATGTGTTGTGAGCCAACCATGTCAGCCAGAGTCCCCTGGGGCCTTCGCCAACCTCACACATGGGAAGTCTAGGATGATCTGTGTTGGATGCTCAGTTGGGAGGTGCAGGATATGCTTGACTCTTTGTGGCCACAGCAGGAGATTTCATCTGAGACAACAATGTTGTCAGGGTTTATTCAGTTAAACAACTGACCTGAGACACTCTCAATGTCCAACTTTGTGATGGTTGTATTTTTCACGGCTGACATAGAAGCTCAAGTTACACAGTTGAGAAAGGAATCATTAATATTCAGCTTATTGTCACTCAGGACCTGGATGGGAACCTGTTGGACTCCTGGGAGGGTGTACGTGTTCAGTGTCTGTGGTGTTTAAATGACGGCCGGACTGTCCTGGCATCCGACACACACCAACGCATCCGAGGATACAACTTTGAGGACCTGACGGACAGAAACATGTAAGGGATAGAGAAACACTTTTTGGTCCTTTTTTCACTGAATTATTATGTTTGTGGTGCATTTTCAAATCTTGCACTGGAAAGTTTGGTTGGTTATATAAATGTAGATGTGTTAGGAAATGAAGATGCTTTTGATGCACATCTTAGACTGGAAATTATTTTTTGATTCTGAAGGTTTAGTTGCAGAAAATGGACTAGTAAAATGAACAATTTTATTCATTAGTCATTCAATTTGGATCAAGCAGATCTTTTCTGACCAAGACTGGTAATGAGATTGTGAACAAAAATTGTATGATTGCTGGAACAATACCATGTCTCACTATTATACGTTCTCTGGTTATAAAATGGTCCCACCGTGTATTCTCCTTCTGTAGTGTGCAGGAAGACCATCCCATCATGTCTTTCACCATTTCAAAGAACGGAAGGTTAGCTCTTCTAAATGTTGCGACTCAGGTGAGCTGACCCATTGAATGGTACATTGCTGCGCCTTTAGCTCAGTGTTGTAACTTCACATGTGCTTCCAGGGTGTTCACCTGTGGGACCTGCAGGACCGGGTGCTGTTGAGGAAGTACCAGGGGGTGACACAGGGCTTCTACACTATCCACTCCTGCTTTGGTGGGCACAACGAAGACTTCATCGCCAGTGGTAGCGAAGGCAAGTCTCTGTTTCCTGTTCGCCCATGCTGACTTGCCAGTGACTGCACCAGTTTCACTCCTTTCTGGTCCTCCACAGACCATAAAGTTTACATCTGGCACCGACGTAGTGAGCTCCCTATTGCTGAGCTGACCGGCCATACCCGCACAGTCAACTGTGTCAGCTGGAATCCAGCCGTTCCCAGTCTGCTAGCCAGTGCCTCGGATGACGGCACCGTCCGAATCTGGGGACCTGCTCCATTCCTGGACGTACAGGAGGTAGAGGGGATAAATGGTAAGAGACCCTCCGTGTTGTTTTATTCACTCTACAGATGAGCACCATTATTCTTTCTACGTATTGATTTACGCAACGTTATTCACAGACGGGAGTAAATTGTTTGTCTTGATGTATTTTGTTAATTGGGATTACATTTGAAGTATTTCATTTTTTTTGTATGTTTAAAATAAGTATTCAACATAACAAATCTGTGAAAATTGAAAATATGTATGGATTTAGTAGAAGTGAGGAGAAGTTACTGAAGTTAATTTTTAATGCTGAAGAAAAAAGCCTCTCGCACTATTAGTGTACTGGTCGTGTGCACTATAATATACTATAATATAATTCCATTCATGAAAGACGCAGATGATTCATTCTGGTTGCTTCATTGAGGTCATAGTTGCTTTAATGCATTTCCAGTTAGCCAGTTAAGCTATTGAAAGGCAAAGGTTTTTCAGGTAGGAACCAAGTAGAGAACAGGAATCAATGAATGCTGAGGGGCTCACTGACAGGCGTGTTGTAAACTGGTGATTATTTGGGTGTCCAGACTGATGGTGAGGGAACGAAGCATCAGTGTGTGGAATTGTGAGTCAGCTGCTGTGTGGGCTGAGGCAGAAAAAACAGGAGTAAATAACTTGTGTTTGGAGGTGTAAATGTCTACCGTGTACATAGTGGTACCTTTTCCACTGAGCAGCACAGGCAGGTTATGCACAGCACCGTCTCCCACTTAAAGGTGAAAGGTTGCCGCTGTCGACAGCCTGACAATCATCACTTGGGCAGGGCTTCCACAAGAGGGCGCCACAAGCAACAAAACATGAACCTATGGTAGCTTTCAGTAAGCTCCAGCTGTGGCCTATCCCGTTTTCGTAGACTGCAATACCCTCAGAATCCATTTACACCCCCCGAAAATCATTTCAATGTCGAGGTGACATTCAGGTTAGGTTGGGGTTAGGACTAAACACTGAAATAACTGGCATTATCTCTCTTGACCACTGTGTTTTTGCAAAACAATGAGCTATTAATTCATTAATAATTAAGCGCCCTGGAAACCCCCATAGGATGCCGGCCTGCAACTGCATCCGTATGTAATGGTATAAATATTACATATGAGGTTATTGGGACCATTATAATTAGGGATGCTCTGATCGGGGTTTTTGCTGCTGAGACCCAAGTGAAAAAATGACCATAAAATCATTTTAAATCAGACATGTTTTATATACCTTTGAAGGAGGCAAAAAATAGAAACACTTTGCAGCATGCAGCAACTGTCCTGTCAAAAGGACAGCTGAAACACATTTACTTCGACGTGAGATGTCGCACTTTGGTGAATGTCTTGAGACTTCACTATGCCCGTGAAATATTTACATACTGGCCGCTTGTAGTGGGACTCTGAGACAGAGAGCACCGCATTTATGAAAGGTTCCACTCCAGCCGTTTTCAAAAGTTTCAGATTCAGGTGGCTCACGAACAATGGTCCAGATTTCATTTTGATGCGCGTCCCTGCACAGCATTTTCCCGTGCATGTGTTGCAGGATGCAAACTTCACATTTACATGACAGATCGAAAGAAGCTCCACAGCAGACATGCTGCTGCCCAGTGAGCAGCGAGTATAGAGGAGTGACGCATTACAACCAGCGGGACTTCATCACAGCGCCAGCTATCACGTGATCAGTTGTTGTGATCCGCAATGACGGGTAGTGAGCTGCATTCACCGATCACACTGAAATCGGCCGATCGTGATCGATGACCAATCGATCTGAGCACCCCTAATTATTATCACGTTACCATTGCAATGTGCTCAATAGTTTTTTCAAAATAACTCAAGGACTGCTTGGTTTCCAAATAAAAAATACTTTTATACACACGTTGGAATGTAAACATATCTGCAGAGCAGCTGTCGACATTGGAAATGTGGTTCATGCCACTGCTTGCCCTGCTCATGACACCCAGTAACCTGTTTAAAATAACAAATGTTTGGTCACATTAAAAACTATTTATTAACCAACCAGGAAATATTGGATTGGAAATCTGAAAATCTTTGCTGCCGTCTCTGTACGGCCACTCACCGCCATACTTCCACAGGTGGACATTGCCCGCTGCACATGCACATCTGCCTGTGGAGGACACAGCTGAGTGGCTGAGTGATCATGGTTTTTAAGCACATTTGTAATGCGTGAAAGGCCATAGTCTGTGATTGGATACTTGGATAAACCTTTATTGAGTCTGTTGTATCACTTGAGTTCATTCAACATTACTTTGCAGTAATCAGCCCGCTGATGTCACACACATGGTTTCAGCCTTATTTAACCTTTATTAAAGACAAAATGACTCACAAACCAGTACTGAAACACTGGTTTGTCCTCGGACAGTAAGCAGCATCACCGTGAGTTATTGGCAAAGTGCGGTGATCAGACACGTCAGTGAAAAAGGAGCTGGCAATGCTAACCATTGGGAATTCTACCGCAGTCTATCATTTTAGCGGTAACGGTTACATCCCTAGCAATGACCCATGTAGAATTTAGCAAGTCATCTCAACCCCAAGAGAACTGCAGACTATTGAAAAGTATAGGTGGCGTGGGTGAAGTGTGGACTGACTTTTGCCCTCTTGTGACAGTATGTTGCAGCATGGACAGCTGATGATCCACCGCTGAGCAGACTCTGTAGACACTTGAATGGATCAATCCTGGAGGTGATGATTACGCTTGGACAGCAGCTTCCTGCAGCGGGGCCAACAGTTGCGATGGACCTTGATACCAGACTGTACTCTTCGTCCAGGACCACCTCCTCTTATTTATTGTGAGCAACATAAGTTATTGACGAACTCAGCGACCTGCTGCAGTGCTCCACTTCTGCTCCTCTTTCACCTGCACACACCCTGAAGAGATTTCTGCTGACTGGATCTTCCACCCACTTGAGTGTTACTTTTCTTCTCCTTTGTTGCAGACACACACACTAGTATTTGAGCATGCAGCTTCTGTGTTTCACACTCGCAGTGTGTGTTTGTCGCCTCCACACCCGCTACGTGAACAATGGCGCTCCTGCTCCCTGAGTCTGTGTGAATGGATGCCTTCATTTTGCTCTTTTATCTTCACTCTGGACTTGACTGTCCGTCTTTCCCGACTCACTGACATGTTTTCCATTTATGTCTCCGTTACCAGAGGTTTCTCCTCTTTTACCTCCACTGGATTATTTAACAGTTTTCTTTGTTTTTATTCTCACTTCATTGCTGAAGCCATGTGTGAACAAGTGTTTGGAGAGTGGCTGGACTCTGGTCATGTGATGTCTCACAACAGTTCTGCTTGAATGGAGGTAATGTCATTCGAACAGCAGTGTCTGTTTGAACCCATCTGTACTGCATGACAGAAATCAGATGTCTACTCACAATAAGGAAGAATAATGACCATAGCACCATCTGTCCAGGTCCTCCCAGATATTACTGAGATTCAAGGTTCAACTGTTTCAGTTCTTGACTCCTTCAAGCGATCGGTTCAACATTCAGAACCACTACTACTATCCCATCATCAGAAAATGATGTTCTATTTTAAATATGTGAGTAGAAGGAAGAGGAATCACTGCGTTAAAGAAAAAGTTACTCATGCCATCAGGAAGTTTTTGGCAACTATGCAAAAAACATTTTTTATAATTTTTATTTTTTAAACGATAAAACCTGGGGCTTCCAGCTCAGCTGTACAGTCGGTAGTTTTCTACCAGCTATGGCTGAAGTTGCCCCAAAAATGTGAGACAGTTTTTATTTTCCGTTCTTAAAACCTACAGAAGAATGTTGCGTGGTGTATTTTGGGGCAAAGTTGACGATTGGCTCGCCTCTTATGTGAATGCAGAAGGTTTCCTCAACCTTGACAAAATAGTCAAGCATAGAAGGCAAATTTCCTTGGGAGTTTGGACTGTGGAACACACCACAATCAGGGCTGGAGTCCACAATACATTTACACTGTCATCCTGTTGTATATGTGTGCCCTGCTCATGCATCAAATTCTGGATCTTCTTCACAGTATTCACACTAGCCCTTGTTCCTCCTACTCTCTGCGCGACTGCAACTCTGTCCTCCTGGTATCATCCTTTTCATCTGAGCTGAGCTGCTCTAGATCTTGACCCCGGTTCACTTTTATATACTTACCCAACGCCACTGCAGCTTCTACGGCGTGTCCCAGTGCTAATGTGACATACTGAACACAGGGTGGTGATGTGTGACCTTCCCACGGAGGTTCGGAGGGACCTTCATTCCTAGTAGTAGGTGCAGTTGACTGCCCACTCACAGCAGACTGACCTTGCCACTGAAGGTCGTACAAATGGCATGAGAGCAGTGTACACAGGTTTTGTGTGTCACCGTACTTCACACTGTTGTCTTACACAGGAGTGAAGTGAATCCATCACATGGGTCAATACGGATCAATCTACTTTGCGGACTACCATTCCACTCCTGGGACAGTCAGTTACAGAGTAAGCGGGTTAGCCATCCCGACCTCATCCCCCAGGGGAGAAGCCTGACGCAGATATCTGTGCCCATAGCAAGTGAACCTTATGTTCTTTTGAGTCGTGCCCTTCAGACTCATATTAGAGCAACTAGAGTTCCTCACTTTCTTCTGGAGATGTTCTAGCCCGAGATGTCTCTTCTCGTGGATGCACTAGTGTAAAAAGTTTGGTAGAGAACATTGTGGAGAACCATTGCCTCACATTACATGCCCAGATTCAACCAGAGCGACGGCTGTGGGTGAGTGAGTGAGTGAGTGATAAGCGAGCGAGTGGGTGAAAAATAAATCAAGAGTTTGTGATTTTTGGTGTAATGTTACTTCTAATACTTTGGCATAGATGTCGTTGCTGACTTGTATATTTTGCTCTCAAAGAAGAACAGACTGACAGATACTATGTGTGAGTCTGAACATGAGGAAATAAATAAGAGTGAAGGAGCTGTTGTGTTCTGTGCTGAGTATGTGGATGTTGTACCACCAAACCAGAGTGGGGTCAGGATTTCATGACGATGCAGTTTTTAAATCGTTGACCTGGGACGAGGATGTCAACATCAACACTCATATTTCTATATTTTTTTACTGAAAGATGTCAAGATAATTGTCACGATTTGTGGAGACCCTGGGTATTTGTTCGGACACCATCACCAGCTTCAACCTCCCCTTCACGGCACATGCAAACATTAGTGGGTCAACCTTAAATGTCAAACACACTTTGATTTAAAAAAAAAAATCTTCGCACAGGTGTGCTGCTTTGGCTTTTTAAAAACGTATTTTCTTTAAAGGATGGGTGGGTGGGAGCGGGGGGTTCTGGCTTCTCCGTCGTTTTTTCTTGCTGTAAGAAGCCAAACTAGGAACTTTGTTTGCTTGCAGATAGTTTCAGCCAAGAACTTTTACATTTTAAATGTCAATATGAAAAAAGATTGTAATGTTCCGTAGAACAAGTGTGTCATGTATGCATATTTTAAATAAAGCATTCAGGGTCTTAAAGTGCCTTTTCTTGCTTGTTTTTTTTTTTTTTTTTTTGAGTGAGTCCTTCAAATTTCAAAGAGATACATCTCGTGTGCTCCTTTCTCTTCCCTCTGCTTCTCTCTCTTGTTTTTTGATTCAGTCTTCTCCAGACACTAATGAGGAACTTGGAAGCCAGCCCACTCTTTTTCTCCTCATGTCAGTCACTACTACATAAAGACTTTCTGTTTGGGTCTCAGTTTCAATACCAGTTTGTGTTATCACATGTAGGACTTGATATTCAGAGTGGCTGCAGGAGAAAGGTGAAAGCTCATGACCGAAGTTACCGTCCACAGGATCAGAACTCAGCCTTTTACTTCACTGATAAGCCATTTTCTGTGGCCGTTAAAGTGCATGGAGAGCATCCTCACTTCACTGAGAACCCAACAACTTAGATGTTTCACAGAGGTTGTCATGAGATGGTATCTCAATGCCAGAAAGCAGCAGAATCTGTCATGTGACATGGGAACTTCTGAAGTCTGAACTTAAATTTGCATTATAATAAACACACTCTTCCATGGAGGCAGCAGAAGTGGAGTTTATTGTGAGAAGCTGCAGGCTAACTGTAAAAACGTCATCAGAAAAATATCAACCAAAGTTAAAAAGCAATAATCAATCATCTAACATGGCGGGCAACATAGAAAGTGAATTATTAGAACCAAAACCTCTGACAAGGTCAATCACAATCCAGATATGCAGAGGGAATGTTCTTCATTGCAAATACCTTGCTTTATTTAAAAAAATATGAAAGAAGTGACTTTGGAGTGCAACAACTTCTTCACATCCAGAGTACCGACTCAGCGTTGTCATGGTGACAACACCCATAGCGCAGCACCATCACTGTGAAGAAACACATAACACATGAGCTCCAACCTCCGTCCTGACAGACAATCACACCTGGTCACAGACATCGAACAACGGCTGTTTTTCCCTGTCTCCACAATGGCACATGAAGTAGAAAATGGCTGGATCAGAATCACTGACAATTTGTTCGCAAAATAAAGTCCCAGATGTGAGGAGTGAACCCAGAGTTGCAATCGTCCCTCAGTCGTTGATCAGAGCCAGAATGGTGCTGGAGCAAAACAGAGTTCTGGGTCAGAACATGGTGTGCGGAGGCAAGAATTCTGGACTGAGGATGGTACCTGTACAGATAGATGAAGAAGCACAGCAGGTGGTAACCCAGTTTGATCATGGCCTCTTTCATGTGGGACTTGAGCTGACCCCGGTTGTGGATTTCAGTGGGGTCAAATACACCCATGTTCCCCATTGGGACCTTGGCATACCTGCGGACAAACAAAAGGTCAGCACGCTCACTGTTGCTTTGTTGGTCAGTGTAACCTGTAAGATCTCAAGCCCTCACAGTCAGGTTGGTGTCAAGGTTTTACCTATAAATGTTCCAGACTGCAACAGGCAGGTTGAGGAGGAAGATGAACCAGTGCATGGACCACAACATCAGCAAGGTGGAGAGACACTGAGCAAGCATCTCTGGAATCACCCACTGAAAACACATTCATGAGCGTGACCTTTCTCTGTCACATGACAAATGTATGGCGTGGACATTGATAGTCACCTTGCAAGGCACCAAAGTACGCTTTACAATACAGTACACTTGTTTCATCATTCCCAATCACGAAATACAGGAGTAAAATTACTTTTCACTGCAATCTCAAAGAAAATGGTACATGGCTTGTAGATTCTTAGAGAGATGCGGTTGTCTCTTTCCTGTCAGATTGGTAGTAATATCATAGTTAGGGAGTCGTGTAAGTTGTGTCATACTCACTTTGTTGAGCTTAGAACAGCAGGCCCTGGCGTTAATGTAGTCACATTCTAGATCTGACAGAGTTATGATCTGAGTCCAGGGGTCAAGGTGAAAGACCAACTGCTCCTATTCAAAGTTACCAAACGTTCAATGCAAACAGAGAAGTGAAAACAGTTCACTTCAAATGACCCAATAAAGATAGTAGACCGATTGTTGGATACAGTTTCTCACGGGAAACAGAAACATTGCCGGCTAGTGTTTCACAGACGAGACAACTACATAATGCCATAACTTAAACAAAACCAGTCAATGCAGCAGTCAACCAACCAACTCCCACATTTCTGAAGAGCGCACTCTCGTGAACTTTGACGCCAAGTTCAGCTCAGTCAGCTACGCGAAGTGTTTCTAAGAAGGCGGCTAACCGGCTAGCTTGACAGCTAGCATCAACGGGGAACGGGATCACTTTGCCTCCCACTTCAAGCAGCTCGGGCTTCAGAAAACACACGGAGCGTGATGTGAACAAACACCCAACAAAGGATACAAAATAAACGGAGAGAAAAATCAGTGCACAGCAGTCGACCAGGGACAGAATGAACACAGCCGCCTCCATCTTTCTACTTCTACCGTTTACCTGCCTACATCCGGAAATAGCCTCAATGCAATACTGCCACCCAGTGGCCAGGGGCGTCTTACATATTTAGCAGAATGCATCATTCTCTGGACTTCAATGCTTATTCAATGTGTAATTTTGTCATGTTGCAGACACCAGATCGCCTAGTTTCAACGTTGTGGAGCAGAGCGATTAGGAAACAAAACTCCCTCTCAGCAGCATCATTACTACTTTACTTAACACCTTACAAATGCATGCAGCAGGATGTCAAAATGTTCAAGACTTAACTCTCCAAATAAATCCAATGAATGGCACAGTTGCAGCAAATGTGCAGTGCCGATTCACAAAAACACAGATTAAACTGAATCAATTAATGTTTTGGTTTTTTTTCCCAATCTCTGACACACTGTATTCTGATGGAAACTCACTTAAAGTGCCAACAGTACATGTCATCAAGACAATGGATCTAATTCTAACTCTATAGTTATACTTAATACAGAAGAATTAGCTCATGATGAGCGCACACATGTGCAGGTTAGATTAAAAATAGACTTGTCAATGTGATCGAACAACAATATTTGGTTGACAATTATACAGGTACTATGTTAGAACGCAGTCTGAATATGGTCATTTGTAACACCTGGGTAAGTTAGTTTGTCATCACCCACCGACTCTGGTTCGTGTTTACACACAAATCTCTGTCAAAACCAACTCGCAACATCAGCTTGATGCCTACACTGTAGACAAGACCTCGGCGAGCTAGACGAATGCCTAGGGACCCACAGTCACCAGGGGGCCCCAAAGCTGCATGTTCTGCGGTTGCGTGTTTATTACACCTATATGCTTAGCAAATAAACGGTGCCTATAAATAAAATAAAATAAGCTGTGGCTTGTGTTTTTATTATTATTAGGTCGTGAACCACACACTTGGTTAAGTAGTGGTCCAGCGACACTGACAGTTATGATGGGAATGATTGACAGCTCCCGTTCATTCCTGTTAGCAAGAGGATGAAAAAAATATGGGTTACCTAATGAAACCACGGTTCTATTAATATGCGTGTAACGGCCTTCACTGGCACTGGCCTCAGCCTAAGACTAAGGCATCGCCCACTGCCTCTAACCCTCTTGTCTCCCACTACTCAGCCACAGAAGACAGGCAAAAACCTGGAAGTGGTAGGACTGACTCGGTAAAGGTTGAAACTCCACCATCGATGCACATTGTCCCTCAGCAAATGAATAAAATACCCTGAGAGGTGTATAATTGATGAGTTGATTCTGGTTGTTTAGTGCACTACCAAATGAAAGCAATGACGAAAACATGTTGTTCAGCAGACCGGACATGAACTTCACAAACAACCCAATGACAAACATCGCATTTTGCGGATGTAAATATTACACGTGTGGTAGAACAGGTAGACCGTGCCATGATGCAGGACTAATAGACTCAAGTATTCTTTCGTCCCTGTTGCCATAGGTCTTCTCAACAAGTGATTGTAAATATGTTGTTGTTTCTGTGCGTGTTGTTGGCTGTGCCTCACGGGGACATTAAAGACTCCTTGTACCTTGAAAGTGCCATCAGGTGGCTCGCTGCCCACGTTAAGATACGAGCCGCCGCTTGAGCAGGGAGGGGGCCCTCACTCGCCCCTGACGGTTGATGTACACCACTGTCGTGGAGTTGTCTGACCTCACCATCACGTGATGTTGAGCAAAATGGAGCAGAACCTTCTTCACTGTCATGAACACCAGATAATTGATATGAGGTGCGGGACCATACCATACTCCTCCCACACTGTTCTTATCTATGGCGCTTCCCCATCCCACCGAGGGATGCATCCGTGAAACACGTATCACTGGCCGCAGCCTATAGGAACTCTTACCATAATTCGCAAACCAGCGCCGACGTCACCTCATGTACAACAATCCCAGTTTCACCACCGCATGTGATCATGAGATCACGCCGATCTGCAGAACTGTCATCCGCTCATCTGTGAGCCGCACCGTCATCAGGCCAGAGTCAAGGACGATCCCCAAGTACTGTGCTCAAGTCATGGGAAGCAGGGCACTCTTCTGGAAATTGATGGCGAAACCCAGACATTGTGATTCGGCAGCCTTGCCTTATGTGCCAGTGCCTCCTCCCTGTACATCAATAGGTAGGTCGGGCTTCTCAAACCTGTGTTTCTGAGAGGCTCCAAAGCTGTGTCCACCACTTTGGAGAAGGTCCTCGGAGCCAACGAATACCTGAACGGTAGTCGGTTGAATTGAAAGTGATCAACCTCTCCCGCCAATCTCAGATTATGAGAACAGGAACTTTCCTGACCTCTTCAGAACGAGGAAATGCACTAAGTAAAACCCCACCTTGCCATCCTCCGACCAGACTTGTTCTCAGCACACCCGTTCCTGATGAGAGTGGGCCACAGTGCTGCACCCCATTGAACATGGGTGGTCAGGGGTAGAAGTGAAGTGCATAACCCACACGTAATAACCCGCATGTACTGTCAATCCACGGAGGAAGCAGAACACATACCAGGCAAAAGACAGACAGAGACAGAGTCGAATCGGGGATAACTCGCCCTCCCCTAAGCTACAGGTGCCAGAGGCCCTCCTTGATAGAGCTGTGGGTTATTCAAACTCCGAGAGTGACCGACCGTGGGTCCGCTTTCATCAACAGCAGTTACGTGATGACGTAGCGTCACCCAACAGAACACGTTTGGAATCACACCCAGAGCTCCCGGGTGTGTGCGAAAGAAAATGGCCGCCAGGTGCACACTGAGTCGCTTCATCAGAAGCACATGACACAGGTGGGGACAGCCGGCCAGATGTTGTCCTAGCTCGTTTGGCTTTCAGCTTCCCTGGGTCTGAAAACACAGGTCTCTTGCTCACTGGGACAAGACCACTCAGCCCGGGAGGGAGCCCCGAGAGAATCGTCAGACAACACAAACACTCTGACACAGAGAATAGCGTCTGGATACAGTACTTTATTTGAGGATTGCAAAGGAGAGGGACATTGGCAACGACGAAGAGGGCTAAGGTGCCAGTGACAGCTCCTGGGGTTAGGTTCTCTCAACCCAGACTTCTCTCCTGCCAAACGTCTCCTTGGGTCTGGCGCTGGGTGAAGTGGCCGTCAACAGGGCCCGACTGGAATCTTCTGAACTGAATCTTCTTTTCTGCCAGTTTCTCCTGCAACTCCAGAACGCTGGCTCAAACAGGGTGTCGTCAATGCTCCAATGAGGCTTTGCCGGACAGGATCACCTCACTGGTCTTGCAGTAATCGGTATTAACCACGAGACTGGCAAACAGCTCTCATATCACGAGCCCTCTCCGCCTTGTCTTACTTTTATGGACATCTTCCGCTCCCGTTTTCTTCTCTTCCTCTCATCCAGGATTGGGGGTGTCTCTTTCTGTTCCCACCAAAAAGGCTCAGCAGACACACCCACCTGTTCCCAATTTACTAACTCACTACTTAAACGCCTGCCAGATGACAACCGACCATCATTTTGTTGTTTTTCCTCGCCCTGGTACTCGTATTGTGTGATTATTCTTTTAACCGTGGAAGTTTTCCATGCGCTTTGAGTTTGTGAGTGGACATGGACTGTGGACTTGTTACCGTGCCTTGGAGACTGTTTTTTCCTTCCGTTTGTGCTTTGGGACGCTTGTTTTATTTTATCCTCCGGGAATGTTTTAATTTGTTTATTGGACTCTGTCTCCCTTTTTTTGTAGAGGCCGAATATCATTCTTGCTTACTTTGTTTATTGTTTGATTTTGTTTATTAGACTCTTGGTCTTTTTGTATTTTGTTTTTTTGTTTGTCTCTTTCTACTGTGAGTTTGATTAGTTTAATTATTAAATTTGTTGGAACTCCTCCCTGCTGCACGAGGGCTTCCCGTCTTAAATTGTCACACATATGAGGACATCGGCCATGACTTTTCAAATAAAAAAAGCCATCTGTTCTGTTCATTGATATATACATGATTATTTCCCATGTATTATAGCATCTTGCCCAGTGTCTCCGCGGAGCTAGAAACGAATCTAGACTCTCAGTCCTGCAATTCTGTTCTTCTTCATACATACATACACAAGTTAATACTGATGTGTGAAGTGAAGCGTGCATAACCACTATGAATTTTACATTGACTGAGCACAATAGCAATGCATAGAAAGCATCACTGTCAACACAGTGACTCACACTTGCTGTCAGCCAAGATGTGTGGGCAGGGCTGTGGGGGAGAAAATGAGAATAGGTCATGTGAATGAGGAAACACATATTTGAAAAGATGCTTAAATAGGCGAGTATCACTTTGCCAGAGGTGAAGAACTCCAGAAGAGATAAAGCCACCAACCCCAGACTTAAGAAGTTGACAGCATGTTCTCAGTTTACTCTGCGCTCTGTCTCTCCGTGGCTCTCTCTCTGTGCATGCCGCAGTCAAGTTGCTTCAGTGAGGACACAGCACCTGGAATAACAGCATCAGGAGACATTATCATTGGAGGAATGTTTCCCATTCATTCTAATGTGGATAAAAGCAACATCTGTCACCTCACTCACGCCAACTGCCCGTGTGTCAGGTAGGTGAAGAAGGCTTTTCAAAGGTAAACCCTGACTTCACTCACCGTTTACAGGGCTTAAAAAGATCTTCTGTATGGTGTCTGTCATGACTGCATTGCAAGTAATGCAGTCATGATCAAGTAAAAGTGATAATCAAGTAATATGTACATCAAAATGATGTACATATCTGTAAAGCATGAATCGGACGGAGAGTAGAGAATATTAGGAAAACACATCCCTCATCAAACAACACTAGACAGTCAAATTCCAAGAATATAAAGAATCTCCTCAAATGATTGAATCGAATTTGTTTTTGGAAGCCATTGAGACTTTTCTTATTGTTTTTGCTTGTTTCATTTTTTTCCTTTCATTTTTCATTTTTTTTTTACCTTTATTTTGTTGAGTTCTTTCAGAGTTTTACAACTAATGCACCCATTCTGCTCTTGTCCGACATGGTAAATATGAAAGTGTACTATTTCATTGATGACAAAAGACATTTGAAGCAGTGGAACACCAGAAGACTGTGTGCACACAAGTCACTGAAATGACTCACAACGTCAGGATTTCTGTCAGGACAATGCCAGCAGTTCTATGTGTTTCTCTGTCAGACAGAAGTAGTGCACATAGGGTTAACTGAGGGTTACTCTCAGACACTCCTGTGGCAGCAGTGATGATGACAGATGTGTCCAACTGGGACTTCATGGCGTCACCTCCTCTGTTTACAGAGTCATCTACAAATCCAAAATGTATTTATCCTTCATCTAAAATGCACCAGTTAATCTGTCAGAGGACACTGTCAAGTATCATTACCAGGATGTGGTCAAAAATATTTCCACATGAAAGCTTTTGTTTTCGCTCTTCAAATAGAAGAACGCCTTTTCACCAACCAATGAATCACCTGATGGTCACGATTTGGTGATCTATGTGTGTGAACATTCATTTAAAAAACAAATGTTGCAGTGCTTAATATGACTGTTGGTAGTAGGATCGGCTGAGCGATATGGTATTCCAGACTTAAGACCACAAAGTACAAGTGACAAGTACGCAGATGGATGCAGAGAACCTGCAAGAGGAGGAAGCTCAGAGAAAAACTGACTTGTCTTTCTGCACCCTGGTGGTCTGCTATGTCTACAGTTCATGCGACACGGCAAAGTTTGATAAATTAGCATGTTCCTCGAGCTACCAAGAAAATACTGTCATATCTTTCTGCAGATGTACTTGTTCTGAATTCATTTCACTTTGTTGTAGCAATCCTGTAAGTAAGTATAAAAATACATGTCATTTAAATGCATGTTCTGTTAGATAGGAGTCTGAACATCAGACCTGGGCAAGGTGCAGGCCTTTGACTGTATTTATGCAGCTCTCCAGAGTAAAACTGTAAAATTGACCATGGCGGAATGTTTCTGACAATCTTACTGGGGTTTGCAACTGATATATGTTTTAAATGAAATAAGCCAAAATAGACCATTTTTTTGGCTTATACACTTTTCTGGATAATGTAATTTCCTAATTACACACACACACACACACACACACACACATATATATATATATGTAGACGGCCACTTCATATATATATATATATATATATATATATATATATAGATATATATATATATATATATATATATATATATATATATATATATATATATATATCTATATATATATATATATATATATATATATATATATACAGTATTAGGGGTGGGATTCGATTAAAAAAATCAATCTAGTTCATTTGTCACAGTTTATCACAGTTTAATGGTATAAGAATATTTGCCACAAGAAACCACATTTTTCAACATGAATGAATGTGGTACATTACTGAATCAAATGATGGACCCATACATACATTTAAACAACAAAATATTGTTTATTTTGAATCAGTTTGACAATACTACAATAAATCATGATGGTGGCTATATCCAAGTTTTTATATAACCTTATTTAAACTAAAGCTCTTTTATTCTTTTATTATTTATTTTGTTTCCTCCTAGCCTCCTTTCTGTGTGCTTGACGGACCTTCACAGTCACAGTATACATATACCGGATGCTTCAATCGATCGACCACCGATTATGAAAGGCTGAACTCGTTGTGATCTGTGAATGCCGAGCACTGCCTGTCATTGCCGGTTTGGCGGTTTGTGATGCGTCCGCTCCTCGCTGCCGACTCGCCTGGCTCTCGCTTGGCTTTTTCAGTCTGTCATGTAAAGTTTGCATCCTGCAGCACATGCACGTTAAAAGGTGTCACCGCCACAAATTCAATACGATATTTAAAACACCAGCACTTGATGGAGCACAGTGAGTTTTCTGTAGCTTATGAAAGTGAAACTGCAGGAGCCAGCGGTTTTCAAAACTAGAACTTGAGCATCGCATGCATTTTCTGTGGCATAGACTGCAACAGTGCTATAGACCAGTGTGGCGTATGTACGAAAAAGATCTATTTTCCTTCTGAGATTTTGTGGGTGCGGCTAATATTCCGGTGTGCTCTATAGTCTGGAAAATACTCAGAAGAGTCATCCCTCTCGGCAGCGGCATCAAATCATCACTCATCAATATTGACACCTATGTTTGTTGGTATCCACTGAATCAGCACACAACCATCGTAGCTGTGGCCGCAATTCTCAAAAGACTGCCTGAATTTCTGTCATAGAATCACATTTAAAGCAGCTATAGGTAGGAATGAAAATATTCGCTTTTGGCGGAGCCACAGGTAAATGAGTGTAATTGCAGGCTGTCGTAAAGCTGGGCCGGTCACGCCCCCCAATTCACGTTTGTTTATGAGGAAAGACTGTGGCGAAATAGCGAAAAATGTTATCACAGAATATACACAACACTGTCCAGCTTATGCAGTGGTACCTTGGTTTTCGAACGTCCCGGACTTCGAACAAATCGGAGTTCGAAAAAAAGTTCAGTATTTTTTTGTTTTCGGATTTCGAACGAAAATCCAGAACTCAAACATAACGTGCGCGGCTGACCCACGACGGGCTTTGTTATTGTGTATAACGCAGCCTCTGTATGCAGACGTGTCCCGTAAGCTACATTTACTGACTGTTTTATCTTCATATTGAGGTGTAAAACCTTTCCTGTCTCCACACTGGACCGTGGTAGAGTGTCACAGGGGAGGTGCTCGCTCTCCACACCTCCGAGGCTGGAGCGCGCACTCCAAGGTTTGATGTCCTGTTGTCGCCTGGAGCTCAGACAGGGATGAGGCGAGTCTTGGACAGAGCATTACTTGGTTTATTACTTTGTCACAGCCAAACTGCACAGAAGCGCACATTCAGAGCTGGACACGCACCGGGCACCTCTTCACTTCTGGAGAGACGTCACTCACTCGGCAACCCCTCCCACATGCAGCGGCCACACACATAGACGAACAGCGCACCGGCAGCAGACACTCTACATTCACGCCTACAAAAGCCTATTTTAAGGCTTGGAACGCATTATTTCTTTTTCCAGTAATTGTAATGGGAAAAATCGATTCAGATTTCGAACAAATCCCTTCTCGAACGGCCGTCTGGAACGGATTGTGGTTGAGAACCGAGGTACCACTGTACTTGCAAAGGCCACTGTAGAAGCATCCATCATTCAACATCAGAGATGGAACTCCGTCATGCAGCCAGTGAGGAGAGGCAGGATCCAGCAAGAGGTAGAAGCAGCTGCAAGACCGACGGACCCAGATTATGAAACTTTATTTTGACTGCACGTTCCCGAATTAAGTAAAGGGGAAAGTTTGAACATTTACTGATTAGGTGACAAGAGACAACAAATCGCTATCTTTTAGTTATGAGAAATAAATCTGTAAGATGCAACGTCATCAGGGTCTCTCTCCCTCACATGTCCGCTGGAATGCACACTTGAGTTCCGCGAGCAATGGACATCAGTCGTTGTTTCTTGTTTCTTACATGATTCTTTCGTGAACACATGCAGAAAGACGTCATCTTCATCTTATCTGCTCTCATCTATTGTTTACAGCGCTGTTGAATAATAAAGACAAAGGAGGAGCGTTTTTCCTCTGGCTTTATAACATCATGACCGTCATGTGTTTCATTAAGCAGCAGACAAACAGTGATCAGAGCGTGTGCATAAAAATGTCCGTTTACACATTTATTTCGAGTTGACTGTGACTGTGACGTTAGAGTTAAAATCCATTCTTCAATCAGTTCCAGAACACTCGTCAGGGATGATGAAATGTGGCGCTGGCTGTGTCTCTCACCAGCAGGTCTGCAGATCAGAGGACTCAACGGCAGCAGCTACAGATAGAACATGAGATATAACATGTTACACTTGTCCAAACCAGATGGACTATAAACACTGCAAATGACAGTAAATCAACTATTTTTCTGTCTGATAAATGCTAGTGGACGTTAGCCACAGACGTTAGCCTCTAGCGGCTAATGTCGGAACAAAAACGTTTTGCTGGATATATCTAAACTATACCATGATAAACACTATAAAATGACAAACGCACACATTTGCTATCATCTCAAAAAATTAGCATTGCTGTTCATCTGTTTCGCTACAAACATATATACACTACGCTTATATACAAACAACAAGTATATAGACATTTGTTTAATGATTTGGCAACACAACAGAGACAGCAGTGAACACAAAATTGACTTACAAGTCAAGTAGAAACATCGCCACTTCAGAATCAGAATAAAATCCTTTGCTAGCTCTCAGTTCTCGCCAGGCTGTAAATGCACCTCCTATATTGACTGTTGTCTGATATCTTGCTCTGTCGGTTTCACATGTCCTCTTCTTGGACTCCTGTTCAAAATGATACCTGTCGTCTCAGGAAATCTGAAAATAATCTATTTATGTCTAAATATTACACATTGTTGCTTTAACATGAATATATGAAACAGTGGTAAACGCTATCAATTTTCTCCATTGCAGGCTTAATCCCAGAGGCCTGGCCACTGCTCTAGTAATGATCAGCGCTATAGAGTTCATGAACAGGTCTCCTCCGCTGGCCGATGTCAACATCACACTGGGGTACTGGATACACGATACCTGCTCTGACGTCAGCACAGCACTGAGAGCTGCAGCAGATTTCAACCGCCACACACAGAGCAACTTCTCCACATTTTCCTCTCCAGTTGTAGCTGTTATAGGAGCATCCTACTCCGAAATGTCGATTGCGGTTGCCAGGCAGCTTACTTTGACTGCGATGCCACAGGTGAGCTGGTGGTGTCAGCACAATGATTTCACAGAGCACTTTCAGGGGGTTGGAGTCGGCACGTGTAAGATGTGAACAATTTATGACCTTGACTAGTGCACATACAGTTAACTGAAGGTTACTCTCAGACAATCCTGTGGCAGCAGTGATGATGACAGATGTGTCCAACTGGGACTTCATGGCGTCACCTCCTCTGTTTACAGAGTCATCTACAAATCCAAAATGTATTTATCCTTCATCTAAAATGCACCAGTTAATCTGTCAGAGGACACTGTCAAGTATCATTACCAGGATGTGGTCAAAAATATTTCCACATGAAAGCTTTTGTTTTTGCTCTTCAAATAAAAGAACGCCTTTTCACCAACCAATGAATCACCTGATGGTCACATGTTTTGGTGATCTACCTGGGTCTCAAAACTGGAAATTATAATAATGGCTGACTCTTAAACATACACATCCACAGGTGTCATCATGACTTTCAAAAGGTTTGTTTCATCAGCACACATATTGGCAGTAGACGTGTGTGAACATTCATTCAAAAAACAAATGTTGCAGTGCTTAATATGACTGTTGGTAGCTGGATTGGTCAGCAATGACCCTCGACGATCACTAAATGTACATACAGTATCTTTTTAGTCATTTATTTGATGAATTGAGTTACAGATGACAAAAGGAAGTTTGAAAATAAAAAAAATAAAAAGTGCGGTATGCATTTTATGAACGGCTTATATCAGAGGTCTTCAAATGGCTCCTCAAAGGTGGTGCCGGATTTCTTCTTTTTTGTTCCAGCTCAAAGAAACCAAGGCTGAAAAGTAGATGTGCTGCTCAACCGCATTGTGTTCTGACAACCTCCTTGATGCCTAGGGGCATGCTCCAACTGGAAGGCATCTCCAAACACACTGGAGATCACCTTACGAACACATTAAGGACATCTAATTATTGTATAATACCAAAGGTGGAGACCATGTTTTTAATTTAGCTGCTGCCCTTGAGACTCAACCTTAGATAAGCGGTGGACAGATGAAAATAGAAATAGATGGTAGATGGTAATTCCTCATAAATTGCATTTAGTTATTCTTGTGTGAAAATAACTAAGAAATCCAGTGGCTGTTTCTCAGTTATCCAAATGCTCCTTCTCTCCTATTCCCCAGATCAGTTATTCTTCATCAGCCGTGATCCTGAGTGACAAGAATCGCTTCCCCACCTTCATGAGGACCATTCCCAACGATAAGCATCAGACAGCAGCAATGGTGGAGCTGCTCAACATGCACAAGTGGAACTGGGTTGGAATCATAACAAACGATGGGGATTATGGCCGCTCAGCTCTGGATTACTTTGTTGCACAGGCTTCTGAAAGGGGCATCTGTGTTGCCTTCAGATGCATCCTTCCCGCCTCTCCGGACCACCAGGACATGCAGTCTGCCATCAAGCAGGCAGCCAAAACCATCTTCCGCAGCCCGAAAGTTCAGGCCATTGTGTCATTTTCTGCCCCCTTTCACATGAAACATCTGTACCAGCAGCTTCAGAAGGTGAAGCAGCGAGAAGGGGAGGGATCAATGAGAAGAGTGTGGGTGGCCAGTGACAGCTGGTCCTCCTCCAGCTCTGTGCTGGGAAACTTCACTCTCCACGACATCGGCCATGTTGTGGGCTTCACTTTCAAAAGTGAACCGCTCTCATCCTTGTTTGAGTACCTGAAGGGGTTGCAAGAGCTCGGACTCAAGGCCACAGACAAAAATCCCTTTCTTCAGGAATTTTATGGGCAGCTGAATAAAAGCCATCATTTTAAACCTCCGGAGTTGGTTTCCAAAGCTGTGGAGATCATCAGAAACAATTCGGCCCCTGACATGACATTGAGCATTGAGATGGCAGTGAGTGCTCTAGCTCACGCCGTGGCCTCCATCTGCCGAAACAGAGACTGCAACAGTGCGGCTACCCTGCAACCCTGGCAGGTGTGTGTTTGACTGAGTCATGCCATCTGATATGGTTGGATCAAGTGGTGGGTAAAGATTGTCTTTGGGTATCTGTCACTGCGTGAGGCCAAGTACTACCGTGAATTGTTTACACCCTTAATTGTTAGTTGTTCACTTTTAATCGTGATAGAACTAAGACAGGCGGGTTTACAGCCTTCTATGGTGAGAAGGATTATGGGCACAAATAACAGCAAGATGCTGGTCAACCTAAGAACCCAGTCCTCCCAAAGATACTCCTAAGTTGATCTGTGATACTACATGATAATTTGTGTGAAATGCACAGACTCTTTACTCTCACAAAACGGTAAATGTAATTGTTCAACCAAACTTTCAGGTGCTGTCGGCTCTGAAGAAGCAGAAGTTTCAGCTGTGGGGGAAGAGCTACAGTTTTGACAGCAGCGGAGACATAAACTTGGGTTACGACGTGACAATGTGGCAGTCAAGCCAGGGCACTGTTCATGTCCACAATGTCGTGGCTGAATATGATACAAGCAGCAAGAGCTTTGTCCACATAAACCAGACACACCCCAAACTGCTGCAGAACCTGAAGGTCAGTCAGTACACACAGTGGCAACAGTGAGGGATGACGTGAAAAATGTTTCCATGATGCATCCTCTCCTCCACAGCACATCATTTCTCGCTGTTCAAACAGCTGCGTCCCTGGAGAGTTCAAGAAAACAGCTGAAGGTCAACACACTTGTTGTTACGAGTGCATCAACTGCACTGAGAACCACTACTCAAATCGCACAGGCAAGTCACACACTATAAACCAGGGATGTCAAGCTGATCCACGAAGGGGCCGCAGGGGTGTGGATTTTGGTTCCTGTTGACTGTGAAGCAGATGTGCAGACTGTCTTCAGGTGTGTCAACAGTACCTTGTGAAGTACCACATTAGGTACTGATGACACATGAAGGGGTGTGAAAACACACCCGGACAACAGATCCCCATAGAATACATGTTATGGGTAAAAATTAGATCTAGTAATCTTAGCTATTTCAAAAGTTCATGTACTCCAAAGAGGACAAAGTTTTGTTGCTATTGTCTTTTGGAGCACTACAAGGAATTATTATTTTTGTGTCTTTCCACATTTGTTTCTGCTCCAGACATGGACCAGTGCCTGGCCTGCCAGAAAACGGAGTGGTCTGAAGAGGGAAGTTCCAGCTGCAGTCCCAAAACTCTGCTCTTCTTCTCCTGGCGGGATGTCTTTGCCATCGTCCTCCTGACATTTTCAGCTGTGGGACTTCTCCTAGTCCTTCTCGTGTCAGTCCTTTTCCTGCGCCACCGCGCCACTCCTGTAGTCAAAGCCTCTGTGGGGCCACTGAGCCAGGTCATTCTCTACGCGCTCGTCGTCAGCTTCATCAGCACCACACTGTTTGTCGGGCGACCTAACAATTTGCAGTGTAAAGTTCGACATTTGCTCTTTGGTATCAGCTTCACGCTGTGTGTCTCCTGCATCCTGGTGAAGACTCTCAAGATCCTCTTGGCCTTCCAGTTCAACCCTGCACTCCAGCAGCTCCTCCACAGGCTCTACAAACCCTACGTCATCATCAGTGTGTGTGTGGGGATACAGATGGTAGTATGCATCACCTGGGTGACACTCAAAGGTCCTACTAAGGACACTGTCATGGGACCAGAGACCATACTGGAGCACTGTAATGAAGGATCACATTGGGGCTTCGGTTTCATGCTGGGCTACATCGCGCTCCTGGCACTGGTGTGTTTTGTTTGTGCGTTCAAAGGGAGAAAACTACCTCAACAATACAACGAGGCAAAGTTCATCACATTTAGCATGCTGTTGTATCTGATCTCGTGGATACTCTTTATCCCAGTCTACATCAAAACGGACAGCCAGTACCGACCCGCTGTGGAGATGGTCGTCATCCTCATCTCTAACTATGGTGTCGTCGCCTGTCATTTCCTCCCCAAATGCTACATTATCATCTTCAGGAAGGAGCAAAACACTACAAACGCTTTCAGGAAGAACCTCTATGCGTATGCCTGCAAGCCTACAAAAGCAGAGTCAGTGTCGAACAGTTCCGCATCAGAGCAGCAGACCTGCAGTCAGCTGTCCAGCGTCACATCCGTAGCTGTGTCCTGTACTGCTGTGAGACCGACCATCACGGCGAGTTTGAAACACGCCAGCTTTCCAGAAGCTCGGTGTAGGAGCATCAGTATTTAACCCTTCTTGACTCACTCTTTTCTTCCCCTGCGTGCCAGATCATGGAAAGGATTTTTGCCATGTCATCAAGTCCAAACTTGTCTCTGCCCAGTGATGGACCGCAGAGTTGTGTACTACATAAACTTGCTTCAAGCCCTGCTGCTGCAGTAAAGTCATTCAGGCATCAGATTGTGCAATAATGCTTGTATGCTCTAATTAAAATATTTTTTATGAACTCCACATCTCTACAGACATTGAGTGTTTCAACATAATGCCTCTTGCAGATTACTTTTAGTCCAATTGTCAGTATAATAGCTGAAAACCTTTTTTTAGATTTCAGAGTTGTTGTGGGTCAACTCATATCGTGCCTCTATCAGAACGTGCAACAATCATTTCAGGTGGGTTGTTACTTTTGGAGGTCAACATATAAACTGATGAGGACATGGCGGCCTGTGTCAGGCCTCACAAGTCTCCTGAAAATATGAATGTTGAAACAGTCGCTCACAGGTTATTTGTGATCGACAAGTCTTTCTCCTCAAGAATGTGCCATCTCGGAGCAACTGACTGCCATCATGAGGAAAGTCAATTTTCTGAGACACATCTGTTTGAGTGCTGGAATTGACAGAGGTCAGAGATTTTCTTCAGACCTGACATGTAGTCTTTCAGCCGTCCCTTTGCCTCCTCTGTTGTAAATCATGAGCATATTTATGATAAAAGTTCATTACATTTCTATATATATATATAGAATATATATATATATATTTTTTTAGTATATGTAATAATCATATTCATGTCATAATATATCCCAGTGCTGTTTTTCTAGGTTATAGTTTTAATTCAGTCAGAATTCAGCAACCATGTGTTAACAGGTAGTATGAAATCAATCTGTGGCTTTCAACATCGACAGTTCAGGAGAAAAAAAAAAAAAAAAAATCAAAATGGCCCCCATTAAGAACCATCAAAAGCTGACAATCTGTCTTGGAAATATATGGAAATTTATCTTGGAAATATATATATAATATATATTTTTAATTTAAATATATGTTATTAATTTTAAAAATGGGGTCAGACTGATTCAAATGTATTCTTCTCCCTGCTCCCTTTCGATCCTGATCTCAGATCAAGTTGAGATGAATGAGTTGTATGTTTGATGTGGGATTGAAATAAACTTCTTCTCAAGTCAGTCACTTGTGAGTGAAATCCCATCACAGGACTGCAACAATAATTATTTCCTTCTTCAAGTGAGTACTTGATCTTCAGAACTGGAGGCGCGGATCCTGTTGCTTCACTTTCAGCATCAAAAATATCCACTCTCTCCTGACGTTCTTTTGTGTTGGAGCCATGATTGTGTGAGTGCGTGTGAAAATTAAGGAAATGTAGAAGGAAATGTGGTCAACTGACACATTTGTGTTAGTGCTGTCACACCTTCTGACTGCTTGCTGCATTGCACAAATGAAGTCCTCACTGCATGATTAATAAACACGTCATGTCTTTCATCTGACAAAGTTTCACGGAAGTGTCAAGGGACTTGTGTTTGCTTTGCTCGTGTTTGATTTCAGACTGTCTGTGTATGTTTTGGAGTTGCATGTTTGCAGAGTAAGGTTCAGGATCCACTTCTGCATTCTTGACGTTCTTAAAACATTGAAAATGTACCAGCAGTCTATTGAGTGAAATCACTTACTACTTCACCGTAATACTGACGTATGAAAGCTCATGGAATGAGGAAGCACTAACATTCGCATAGACTCTGAATTCTTCTGCAGTTTGTCATATATTCCTCCTCAGATATAAGCAGTCCAATCTGTTTATATTAACTCAGCATTTGTTGCAATACAGATTGGACAAGCTTACCATTCACTGGTCATAAATTTATTTCAAGAGGTAAACGTACTGATTGTGTGAACGTGTCCAACTGTTGAGGCATTTCCCGCTAGGGGTTGACACAGCAAATACTTCCTCCATCTGGGCCTAACTTGTCTGTCCCACATGGACTCACCCGTTCTATTTTTGTGTCTTCTTTAGTCCCCTACATCCATTTTACACGACAGGGTGACGCAGCAGTGGTTGGCAGATGTCATAGTTTGGCCATCATGTTTCCTGTTTTACCTCACAACCATCTGAGTCTGATAATAGCACTTGATACTAGATAAACAGCGTTTTTTTGGGCATCCTGACTGTGAATATTTTAATATGATAATTCCATTATCTTAATATGACAATTCCATTATCTAAACAAGAGAAGCCAAGCTGCAAATATGGAGCCTGATGCAGTGACTATTTTACAAAAGCAGATGGTGTAACTTCAATCTGAGCAACATTGTGTCTCTATAAAAGTTTAGGAATAAATAGACAATGAATAACAAGTATGACCCCAATATCAAACTAGTGATATCAAAGTTGAATATTTCATGGGAAAAACTGTTGTGGTCACTGACACTCGGAGATACTGCATCACATGCACGGAAATATCTCAGAAACATCAGACTTTCATGACTTCTAACCTACATCATAGTGCTCTTACAGTAATTTTAGTCACCGTGGTTATACAGGTATTATTTTTGGATTTTTCACTACCTTCTGTTTTTATTTAGTTTTTTTATCTTTGTCTTTCAAATTCATTTAGTTTTAATGAGTTTTTGAGTGGTTTTTAATTAGCTTCAATTTTTGAAAAATGCTTAGTTTCAGTTTAGATTTGATTTACAATTCTAATTTTCATTTTTTGTTAGATTTCGTTAACTATAATAACCTCACTAGTCACGTGCCATCCAGAGTTCTTTTGGTGACCATGGACCATGCATTGTGTGAGGTCATCGACAATTGGCAGCCCAGACACAATTTCCTGGCCAGATTCATTCATAAGGTTGAACTTGAAAAAAGATCCTCTTTTGATAGGTTAATATAAAGTTTCTTTTAATCATGAAGATGAAAAAAACAGACTGCACAATTGCATAGTGTAACATGATAAGCGGGTGGCAGCCTGACAGACTGTCGTTGCCTTGTTATACACAATTTATTGTGCATTGCGTCCATCCCAGGATATGTATGACTCTGTGAATGAACAATATATTGATTTAAAAAAATAAATAAATGAATGAAGCAGGGAAGGCGGTACGAACCACTCGATGTATGTGTCCTATTGTAGATAACTTTAAACAGCCCTGTAGCTATGGAGTGTTCAGTTATATGGTGCTGTGAAGTTGTTGTCTGAAAAGTGTTAAGAAATCTGAGATGCCCTTCAGCTTTTCTAGTCAGCATTGTACTACTTTGTCTTGCTGGCGTAGTGTATTTATGGCACTTCCTACCCATCCTTCATTCTTTTTAAATTAAAGATACGCATCTGGAAGAAAAGTTTAAAACTCTCTCTATTCTCTCTTGTCAGAGAATTTTGACCCAAAACTGTGGTATGCTTAATACAAAATACTTGATGTATGACAGCAAAGACAGTGCTTAATGTCCTCACTACAGCTGTCACACTGGGGAGACAGATTCCATCTCCATTTTAGGGGTGGTGCCTGAGGTGCAGCGCCTCTTCAGGTTTCAGTCAGACAGAAAAATCCCCTGCTCTCAACCTGTTAGTCTGGTTGTGGAACCAATAAGCAGTGAGGCAAGAAAAGAAAACAATGAGCATTTTCCAACCAAAACAGCACCCTCAATTTTTGTGACCAGTTTCCTCATATTTGGCTGGGGTTAGGGATGGGAATTGGAACACTGATGTGCTGAGGTCATGGCCACAGGGACAGGGACCCACCAGGCTCAACAGAAACTTGGTGAGGAATGTCAGCTCAGTTGAAGTTGAAACATGATATTGGTGTACTGATACTTCTTTTGTGGATTATGGACCAGCCAAAATGTCCTCACAAAGCAAAATGTCCATCCACAGAGGAATATTAATACATGTACATATATATGTACATACACGCACACACACGCACCACAAGAATCCACAATACGTATACATCCTTTTTAAGGTAATTGTTCCAGTCAGTCAGACTTGGATTGATAACAATTATCGGTAGTTCTGTTATATATTTACCAAGAACCCAGGACATCACCAAAACAAGAGAGAAAAAACACAAACAGAACCAAGAAATGTGATCTGAAACAGAGAGAGAGAAAGACAAAAGGTTAAAAACACAAAAGACAAACAGTACACACGGCCGTCATTGTAGTCACAATCAGTGGCGCAAATGCTATGAAGAGTACAAATGAGAAAAAAAACACAGGTGAGCGCACTCACTCAAGAAAGGAGAAAAGCTGAAAACAGAAACAGATGAGACATGGCAGTCAATACTAGCTCACAACGAAAATACATACACAGAGGTCAAGCACCAAGAAACAAATTCCGAGAGAATCTGGCAAACTGAGAGAAAACAGGCCAAATTACCAGCATGAACGCAAAGGGTTGCAGCACCTATCCATGCGGTTTGTGAGCGTTTGTAATGTGCTTCCCCGTCATTGTTTTAATGCACTGCCCCGTCATGTGGTGGCACTGGTGTGTCTTTCAATTGACTTAAAAAGTTGAAGAAGATAGTTACCCACCATGGAGAGGCTCTTGAAAAGAAAAATGATAAAGAAAGTGATGCCCCAACAGTAGAACTGATCATGAGAGCAGCTGTTGAAGCATTTTTTAAAATTAATTTGAAACTTTACTGTGATACTTTCATTTACACTTTTTTAAATGTATATTCATTTTTATTTATGATATTTAGATAGTGTTTGTCATTCTTGTTTGATTCATAATTTTATTTATCACATGTCCAGTTTTTCTAATTTGGTCAGCAGTTTGCAAGTGTACTTTTTTTCCTTTTCTTTAGTAAATGAGATGAATATGACTTGCTGATGCTGCCGCACGTAGGAGTTTTCAACAACAACTGACACTGGTTTCATGTCATTTCACACAATTTCACTTTGTTTAATTGTAAGTAGAATATGATCATTAATACAAATAATCAATTAAAAGTTGTATTATGAAGTCAGTTCTATTATTTATTTGTTCTGTTAAAGGTGGGCCCAGAGATCAAAAAGGTTAAGAACCATTGCACTAGTGGACAGGAACGAGAAAGAAGTGGTCCGCAGGATTCTGAATCATTAGGGATGGGCGATAATTTATCCTACAAGATATAGTGCCAAACACAATCTCCACAATGACAATTCTGCATCTCATGATAAATTCGATAAATTCGCAATGGCGCACCACGCTCTCCAGCTCCACGGCGTTTAACAGCCGACACCGGCATGTGACAGCTGTGGAGAGTGTGGTGGACTTTGGTTCACCATCGTAGTTTGAAACTGATTTTTAATAAAGGAACCTATGATAGTGACAATGGTCGACTCTGAGTCTCTGGATCTGTGTTTATTTTATTAGATGGAGTGGTCCTCATAGGTTCTTTGACGCGCTTGTCTGCCTTGGTTCATATCAATGCATGTAGGTTCCCCGCTGCACTGGCGTCTTCGTGAAACACCGTGGTGAAACCTCCGAAACTTCAAAAACTTCTGCGTCCCCGATTAGGGTTCACTGATGGCAGAAACACTCACACAGGCAGCGCTAATGCTACAACCCATCAGTTAGGGACCATCAACAAATTCTAAAATGTTCAAAGTATTCGTGAAATATTAAATAAGACAAAGAAAAACAACCATTTTAGGAGAGAGAATTGTGAAAATGTTTTTCATTACACAAGAGAAAAGACTGACAGATTATCGCGATTTTGAGAATAGAATGTGACTAAATGATCATGTATTGAGATACAGCAGACAAGTAAACAAAAATTCAATTCAATTTAACCCCTAAATAAAAAGACTAGGTTCTACGAGAGACATGAAACATTGAATTTCTCATCTCTACACTTGGTTCACTATTACCGTATTTTCCGGACTACAGAGCGCACCGGAATATTAGCCGCACCCACCAAATCTAAGAAGGAAAATGGATTTTGTTCATACATAAGCCGCACCGCTCTATAAGCCGCGGGTGCACCGTTGCTGTCTGCGCCACAGAAAATGCATGAGGATCACTTCTAGCGATCCTCTAGTACTAGTTTTGAAAACGGGGTCCAGTGTCGAGACTGACTCATGAAACAATCTTGCCAATGTTCTGAACGCGGGCGAAAACAGCGCAATTTGAGCGCTTTAAAGGTAAATAAAACGCCCGTGATGTCATCGGTTTGATGTGACGAAGCTCAATATTTTTGCCAGCAAAGAGCATGCTCATTAGACTCTAAACACTCGGGATGCTCCGAGAGACAGGGAGAGCACTCAGCTGAAGCAGCTGTCTTCAACTTCTTTCATGAAAGTTCTCACTCTGGACGGTTGCAAACGTTTCAGATTCACCGCGAACGCTGCATCTGACACACACAAGACTGCAGCGGATTCGGTCCCGGTTGATTCCGTCTTAAAACGACACCTTAGAAAGGCTGCTCATCTGGCGCGGTGAAATTAATGATTATTTCTCGGGCAATATGCTTCGCGTTCTGAACGTCACGCTCAGACCGGCGAGTGTCGCGAGTGACCGCTGGTTCCTGTAGTTTCACTTTCATGAGCACCAGAAAACTCTCTGTGCTCCGTCAAGTGCTGGTGTTTTAAATATCGTATTGAATTCGTGGCGTTGACGCCCTTTAACGTGCATGTGCTGCAGGATGCAAACTTGACATGACAGACTGAAAAAAGCTTCCGCATTAAACACGCCGTTACCAAGCGAGTGGCGAGTCGGGAGGGAGGAGCGGACGCATCACAAACCACGGGCAGTGCCTCATCAGAACGGCTGCTGTCACATGTGATCGGATTTTGTGACCAGCAATGACAGGCAGTGGTCGGCATTCACAGATCACAACGAGTTCAGCCTTTCATAATCGGTGGCCGATTGATTGGAATATCCCTGTAAAAATCAATATATTAGCCGCATCGTTTTATAAGCCGCAGGGTTCAGACCGCGAGAAAAAAGTAGCGGCTTATAGTCCGGAAATTACGGTACATATAGACATAAACAAATAATGATGCTGGAGACAAACTCCAGTAATAATTTTCAACATGGAACAGTTTCAAGAGAGACTGTAGTGTGTACAACACATGGAATAGAATGAAAATGGATTTATCGTGATAATTAGCGTTATCGCAGAAATTATATATTTATGTGTTTATAGACACGTCTTTGACAGGTTAGGGGGGACTAAAACGAAACACAAGAGTGCGTCACATGAATGTTCTGTAAATGATGACAGTGGAGAAGGTTATTCATCACTTGACTGCCAGGTCAACGCGTCTTGATCAAGTCAGGCAAGTCTACGACCATAGCTAGTATACCTTTCTCCTGCAGTCTTTTTCAGCTCTAGAGGAATAAGTCCTATGAAACAATGTTCGTTGACATTGCAGCAGTTAGCTGTGTGCAGTCGCAGGTGTCGAAGCAGATGCACGGTACATTGAAATATTTGTACTTATATAAAATGTCTATTGAAGTTACAGATCTGAACGGCTTTTAAAATAGAGGCAAGAGCTCTAGAACTGTTCACTGGGCTTATACCAACCTTGAGCGCTCCAAATCCAAGTTGTCCAACAAGGCATGCTTTTGTTGCTTTGCTTGTTTTCTATTTTACCTGGTACATTTCAATGTTGATATGCATCTGAACCTGCGTGAGTAGCTGAACAAGCTCTGTGTAGCTGGCACTGTTTGTTTAATTAAATTATTATAACAACATTTACATTTGTGTTTCACATTGTTTCTTGTTTGAATGATAGTGGGTTTATGCTAAATCGGTATTTCTACTTTATTTTCAAGATCACAATTTAACTTTTCTTAACCAGAGCGTGCGAGGTAGCTGAGCAGGCCACAACACTGGCCCCTGAACTACGTTTTCGTCATTAGCTTAGCCAAGGGGGAGCTGACTGTGAGCATAACAATCTGAATCTTGATTGTGCTGCTAAGCTGTGAGGCAGCATATGGCAAGAGTGAATAAAATTCCCTTTTACCACCATTTTGATAAAATGACTGTCCGTTTGATTTTATGTAGCATGTGTCCAAGGCTTGGGGGAAAAGGGAAAGTCTGTCTGTTAAGGTAAAGCGTGTTACTTTTGCGTATACTAGCTTTGAATTAGTTCTTGGGATGAGTTGTTTGTAGGGTATGTGAGGGTATATCTGAGTGGCGGCTGCTTTGTGTCGCAGTTGGCCACTTAAGATACTGGGTTGATTGTGTGTTTGTGTTGGCACAGTTATGTTGTGTTGACCTTTGTTATTGAATCTGATTATTTTGTTGTGTTGCATTTTGAGTGAAATATTTTGTTATGCTTATCTTAATGACGTAACTATTTACAACAACATGCTCAAGTTCGCTTCATTCTGGATGCAGTTTACGTTCCACCAAGCGCAAATGTTCATGATGATCGGCGTGCACACAAACTTTTCCAGCCTCCCCTGTTATCGTGCTTGGTGATTTCAGATTTTGTTAGCTTAACTACGAAGGCTGACGAAGTCGCTGGTGGTGTTCCACACAGCCATCACCCAGTCCATCCTCCCCTCTATCACTGTGTGGTACAGCAGCGCCACCTTCAGGGATAAGAGCAAACTGCAGCGCATTGTGCGTTCTGCTGAGAAGGTGATCTGTTGCAGACTGCTACTTCTTCATGACCTGTATGTTTCTAGGACCCAGAGACGTGCAGGTCGGATCGGACCCTTCTCACCCTGGTCATGGACTGTTTGTCGCTCTTCCCTCTGGCAGGAGGCTACGGTCGATCCAGACCAGAACCTCCCATAACAGGAACCGCTTCTTCCCCTCGGCCGCCACATTGAATTTGTGCTCAGCCTTTGTTTGTGGGTTCTTTTAGTTGTTTCTATGACTGTTTATTTTATTTATTTTTATGATTTATGCTTTTGACTGTTATCCCAGAGCACGTTCCTAGTTGGTGGGATCCCCACTGACCATGGCAAAAAAAATGATTCTCTTACCATTTTATTTTCCTTCCCCCTCAAGCAGGGACACAACAGCAGTTAAACTCGCTCTTAATATTGAGGAACACTTGTGGTAAAATCAGACAAAAAATATATAATGGATTCATATTCAAAGTTAATTCTATTTGTGTTAAACCCCTCCATTAAAAACAACCGTTTGTTCTTCAAACCATCATCTGCTGTCTGTAAAAGATGCAAACATTTTGTAGGCAACAACTAATGCACTGATAACGTCACAAAACGATAAGAAAATGATACTGGGGCCATGATATGAATATGAAATGAAACTAATGCGAAACTGAGTAAGTCACTCAGTTTTGACAGTCGTATAGTCACTTGGACTTATACTACCTTGATATTTTAGTTTTGGGACATCTTTGCAAAATGCTTATAAATTTAACTTACACTTTGAATATTCTATTTTTTTAATGATAAATTGGTCATTAGGTTAATACATATGCCTAAAATGTCAATAGTTGTTGACTTCAATGAAGAAGTGTATCAGAGAAGAAGGATACACCAAAATGTCAAAACTGTTTGATTTATGGCCCTGGAGATAATAAAACACCTCCCCTTCCGGAGGTAATAAAACCACCCCCTCCCCCTTTTTTATATAAAAAAAGAAATTAAAATAATAACCCCTCCCCTTTTTTATATAAAAAGAAATTAAAATAATAACCCTCCCCCTTTTTTATATCAACAGGGAATTAAAATAATAACCCTTCCCTCGAAGGTCAAGGTCAACCTGTGTGATGCATGGGTGGGAGGCCGCTACATCCTCGCAGCCACAACAAACGGTTAGGTCTGGTAGGAGGTAAGGTAGGGTCTGCTCGAGGGGAGGGGGTTGAGTGGCTCTGGAGGATTACCTTAAGAATGTGGGGGGAAAAAAAAGAAAAAATAAGATATTGAAAATAAAACTTTAAAGTTTCAGCATTAGTCAATGTTCAAGCTGTTTCTGCATTGTAGACTAAATAATCTAAACGTGTTAGTAGCTACAATATTAATTCTGGTTTAAACGTTTTAGAAGTTATTTAACACCTTATGAAACAGTTTTTCATTCTTGAAATATTTCTTAAAGATAAAACAGTAGAAAGAAAACACTTTTTTTTTTTTTTTAGTCTTCACTAATAGTTCAAATGACACAGCTACACAACTCATGCACCATTTTTTCAAAATGTGTTCAAAACAGATAATTTCTACTTGTAAAATACTTTTAGTTTTTCAGAAAATAAGGTTGAGTGAACAAGGATAAAACAAAAGAAAGAAATACCTTTAGTTTTCAGAAAATAAGGTTCAGTGAACAAGGATAAAACAAAAGAAAGAAATACCTTTAGTTTTCAGCATTAGTTCAAATGACACAGCTATCCAACTCGCATGAGTTTCTGTTGAATTAGTCTATTTAATTTTATACCCTGTGTGAGTTTGAAACAATGCATTTTTACTTACTCAGGAAATACTTTGAAAAAATGAGGTCAACAGAGGGGGGACAACAGTCATTAGGCCTGACTCTTTCTCAGACACTGAAACAGAGTCCGTGGTAACCGGTTAATTTGCTGAGGAGATGTGAGTTCTTTCCCGGCCGGTTGAATCTTCAAAAGAGACAATCTGAAGACCTCTGTCTGAAGACAAACCTCATTCGTCTATCTGAAGGCAAACCTCGCTGTTCAGACTAAGTGCGCACACACACACACACACACGCACACACACACACACACACACACAGGTCACCCGGCTGTAGACCCCTCTTTTTCAAATTGCATCATTTGACAGCGGAAAAGTTTACTCCTCTGAGCTATCTAACAAACGCTGAGCTCTTCCAACATTTTTATCCAAAATCAACAAAGGTATAGCCTAGACCCTGCCCGCACGAATGGAGTATTTAGACGACCCAGATCAGACCACATTTTACAACGGTTCAGGGGTAACCTTTGCTGTTGACCAGGCCTTACACAACTTCATACGACACCTTTTAAAATTGCATCATTTGACGGTGGAAAAGTTTACTCCTCTGAGCTATCTAGCAAACGCTGAGCTCTTCCAACATTGTTTTATCCAAAATCAACACAGGTATCGCCTAGCCCCTGCCCGCACGAATGGAGTATTTAGATGACCCCGATCAGACCTCATTTTACAACGGTTCAGGTGTAACCTTTGCTGTTGACCAGACCTTACACAACTTCATACGACATCTTTTAAAATTGCATCATTTAACAACGGAAAAGTTTACACCTCTGAGCTATCTAGCAAACGCTGAGCTCTTCCAACATTGTTTTATCCAAAATCAACAAGGTATCACCTAGGCCCTTCCCACGCAAAGGAGTATTTAGGTGACCCTGATTCAGACCACGCTTTACATCAGTTCAGGGGTAACCTTTGCTGCTGACCAGACCATCCAGAACTCCATCCAACTCCTTTTCAAACGGACTCCAGTCTCGCTATGGACGCCTCTTCCTCTGCACGCCGTAGGTGAATATATCTATATGTATACAGTATATCTATGTATCTACATATATAAGTATTATAAGTATTATAAAAACTTTACGTCATATTTATCACATCTCTTTTCATTCACAGACGTCGTCACCCATCTGCGTGACGTTCTTTTAACGCAGAGTGATACAGGTAAAAAGATTTAATTATTTTATAATTCGTTGTTAATATCTCTATTATTTACTACAACCCTTCTATTTTCAGACATTGTTGAGTCAGCCAATAACTTTCTGGGGGCATAAGAAGGACTGCTGGAGCTGGAACAAACAGAGATTTTATTATTTTAAAGTTACATGATGCTGTTTCAAGTCAGACGATAAAATATAGAAACATTCTATTTTCATCTGTCGTTGCTTGACTGAGTCATGCTTTTCGAAAAAAAATCTAGTCACACTAAAGGTAAAAAAAAAAAGACTTCACTACTTTTAGTTTGTACTGTACCCTGTAATTTAGGGGTAAAACAATCAAACGTGCGAGCAGTACAAAATGACTTCATCATCAGCCGTGACATTTAGATCAGACCAGACTGAGCAATACAACGTTTGAGCCTTCCAGAAGTTACTACTCAACACTAATACACACATACTGCACACAAGCACAAAATGGACTGCAACACAGAAAGTTAACACACACACACACACACAGCGACACGCAACCACTATTGCAAAAATGAGGGAAAGTGAAAATAAGTTACAAGAACTGTTCTTCACTCTGCTTCTTTTCAATCCCAGTATCATGCAAGATGAAATGACTGAATGTGTTCCTGCAATGTAACAATTGTGAAGCAATGTGATATAATAGCTATACAAACGTCCTATAACTTGTCATGTAACACATCTACAATGTAGGAGGGATAGAACATTCATTGAATGAACATTCATTTATACTTGATGCTATCCCTAGTCAGACAAGTAGTGTAGAAATATCCAAAGTATGTCAACCCTTAATTTTATTTTATTTTTTCTATTTTACTTATTTTTTGCCTTTCCAGTGGCTTAAATGTGTATATTACAAGCCGTGCTTTTCACTGATTTAAATGTGTCTTTATTCTGTATTTTCAGGTGAAAACAGCCAACTCTTTAAAAGTTGCACCAAAGGATAAAAATAAATATCACAGTTGTTAGGTATTATCAGGATGAATCAACCAGTTATGCATGCATTACGCAATTACTCCAGCATCATATGTGGTATTTAGATCAGATCCAGAGACTAACCTGCTTCTAGCTGAGGTGAAACTATGAATGTATGAATTGAGAATTATAAAAAAAAAAGTAACCCGAGTCGAAATCGAAATGTGTTGAAATTAAATCTTTCCATTTTAAAAAACTGTGTTTCTATTGTTCATTTTCACAAAATTTTAATGCTGAAGTAAAGCTTGTGAACAAATTCAGATATTGTATTTTCATATTTCTTCACAAGTTACAGGTGTATTCTAAGTTTTTATTTATCAACTGTGTCTCAAATTTTAAAACTTTTTCAGTGTTTTTAAAAACAAACAACTGGCAATCATTAAACTGGTTGACATTGTAGGTTCTTGAACCTGTTTTTGTCTTGTCTGTTTTGTCTGTGTTCGCAAGTTACCATAAAAGAATAGTTTTGGTAGGCAAGCTGCTCATGTTATAAAATCTAATCGCAGCACTGAAGCCTGTAAGTACATTTTTCCTAATTGTCAGTACAAGAAATTGAATTGTTTGTAAAAACAACAAATTTCTTTCAGCAGTTTTCTTTCAGCACTCACTCACACACACACACTCGTGCATCAAATTTAAAACTTTCCATTCTCACTATAAGACAACAAGCCATTTTAGCATGTGCGAGCAGCATGTTCCCAATCTTCTTAATCTTTTCATTCACCTGACACTGTCTGCTCACACAAATTGTACTAGTAATCCTGAACTAAAGCCTGACATTTTTGTACAACCATCTACGATATGGTAAATAAATGAATATTATTAGAAATGTTATTAGAAACTAGATATAGTTTATTTAAAATTTTTGACAAACTTTTTTCATTTGTTCAGCCATTTTTCAAATTTGAAAAAAATAAAAGATGTATAACTTTTGAGATGTCAAGAACTTTTTATTTTTCGCTACCAGTCACAACCCCGCTTTTTCATGAAATAGTATGAAATATAATTTTTTTTTTTTTTTTACAAGTAAAGCTTTTTACTACTCACTGTCAATTCTAACTGACAAACAACAAATCACAGGGTTGACATTGTAGTTTCTGACATACTTTCAGTTTTTTCATTTTTAATCGTCCTAGACCTACATTTTCTTTACATATCTTCAAGCTAAAGAGTATTTTATCTTTTATTTGTTTACATTCACAAGGTGTACGAATTGCGTGGAAGCATTTTTTTTTTTTTACGTTAGTAGTCTCTCAACGAGGCGCTGAATCCTGCAGAAGGCTTTTATTCCTTTTTATGAACTTGCATCTACCTATCCATCCATCTGTCAGTTAAGTTTTAAAGTGTAACTGCATAAGACGGAATATGCACACAGAAAATATCAGAACAAATAAATACGAGAATATACTTCAAAGAACAACTCTGTTCATTGAGAAGGGAGAGAATAGAAACTCCATAGAAAGAACACCTGAGAAAAACAACAACAACAACAACAAGAAAAACAATATAACAAAGCTAACAAATATTTTTGAAAGCAACAGTGTGATTATATCTCATTTTTCACTCAAATTAAATTTTTAACTGAGTGAATGTCTGCAAACACATGAAAGCATGTTTGTGAACACACCCTGATAACGCTTGGTGATCCAATATCCAATCCTATGGGAAGATGTCCCGGATCATACTCAGGCAGTCTTCGTTCAACATATACAGCCAATGACTAGTTTCTCGCCCCTAAAATCACTCTTGATGCACTTTTTAAAAACGGTGGCAAAATTCGCTGTTCTGCCCATAAGAGGGGGAAAGTGATAGAATGAGACTAAGATTTGTCTTTTTTTTTCTTGAACAACTACAGTAATTGTGTGTGTCATTCTCCCATAAATCGGTTGCTATGATTTAGCGTAAATGTCGTGAGCCGCCCAAAATGTCGAGGGTGACCACGGTGATTAATACAATCTTGAATCTTGAATCCCGTTTGTCCCGCAGCGGGGAAATGTTGGACTTGTTGGATCTACGCATACGTAGGTAAATGCGGAATTGATGAACATCTCATAAACATCTCATACGAGAACTTTAAACGGAAGGAAGGAACACATATTGGATATGAAGTTCTATGAAGCTTTTCCACTGGACCTTTGGAGTCAAAGCGTAGACTGACATTCATGTTTGCATGTTACTACAGTACTTTTTGGGTTTTATTTTGTAATTATGTAGTGTTTCTGTTGGTTGGGGAGAAACTCTTGAAAGTGCTGCAATTTCTGGGACCACGTTGCAATTTTCAAACGTTACTGTCAACGTTTGTGTCAAAAGGATACTTCTGCAAGGAATCTCAATTAATTCCAAAAGCAAACGGATACCTACAATATCATTGAACAAAATCTGAAATTTTGAAAGAGTTAAATCTAATGCTGTTGTAATATATTCTCACTATGATGTGGTTTAAACATAAATGATGCAATAGTTATCTCCTGCAAAAGATAATTTTGATAAAAGTTGAAAATTAAAAGTTGAATGCAGGCAAATATTTATGTTGAATGTTTGTGAGTAGCTTGTAAAATCTTTGATGTATGACTTCATTTTACCCTTTCCTCACTAGAAGCCATCACAAATTGGCGACCTCCATCTTGATCTGAGATGCACCCTCCTCCTATGAAAACCAGGCCATCAATTCAGACATATGTGACTCTGCTTGTCTGCCTGTGTAGCAGTCTCTAAACCATACATCATGGCAGGTCCTTTGTATTGTATTGTTTGTAAAGAACAAGTACAACAATACGTGGTATCCTCAGTTTAGACAGAACGTGGGTGATTCAACAAGTTACACATGTTCAATGGTGCTCATTCAGAGAACCAATGATTGATGTTTGAGTTCTGGACCAGCAGGAGACCTAACAGATATTTCTTGTTGATGCCAGTGAGGAGAGAGTGACTGTACGTCCAGTGAGGAGAGAGTGACTGTACGATGGCCTCAAATTTTCATCCACGATCTAACAGTCATGTGTAAAGGGTTCCCCCGTTGTTTGTGGTGACACTGGATGACTTGTTTTGACATAATTCACCTGATGGGCTGCTTGAGACCCGTCAACACAGCATTGTGAGGGATAAAAAGAACATCACTTTAAAAAACAGATCAGTTACTAAAAAACTCCGGGTCGTGTACGATAAGAGGCGTTTGTTTTCGGACGGTACAACCAAACCTTTCGGGTTCTGAGTTTTGAGTGGATGAGGGGGTCATTATGGAAGAAATTCATTTCGATCCACGTTTGAAAACACCATTTTCATGTCTAGTGGTGGGACCATCAGGGTCAGGAAAGACCCATTTTGTAAAATGTATACTTGAAAATTGTGAACATGTTATGGATGATGTCAATGTAAATATTGTATGGCTTTATACTTCTTTTCAACCTATGTACAGTGAATTGCAAAAGATGAATAAAAATATCAAATTCATTGAAGGTTTACCTGAATCTTTTGAAAATGAAGATGTATTTCCTTCTGATAGAAAACATTTGATTATTCTTGACGATGTTATTTTTGAACCTTCTGAAAACCCTGAGGTTGTTCGCATTTTTACACAGTACAGACATCATAAAAATATGAGTGTTATAATGCTGACGCAAAACTTATTTCATCGTGGTAAATATAGTCGTACTATTAGTCTGAATAGCAATTACTTTGTACTGTTTAAGAATCCTCGCGATAAAATGCAGATAAAAGTTCTTGCTCAACAGGTTTACACTTCTCAAAGAGCTTTCTATCCAGAAAGCTTTGAAGATGCTACAGCTGGCGCACACGGGTACTTAATTGTTGATCTAACACCCTCATGTCCAGAACGCTGCAGACTAAGGACCGGGATACTTCCTCATCAACGTCACACGGTGTACATACCAAAAACGTCTGCTTAAGTTATGTCAGCGCGTATAAAAAGAAACGCGGGTTTACTTAAGGAACTATACCATGCTCCGTCAAAGAAACGTAAAGACATTTTGATGCATAGTTCTCGGGACTTTATTCAAGCTCTCGGTGAGATCGCCCTGAATGTTTTGAAGGGGAATGTGCCATTGTCGCAGGCTCAGTTCAAAAAACTGAAAAAACAGAAGAAAAACATCAGACTCTTGGCTAATAAAAAGGCGTGCGTGAAGCGTAAACGAAGGATTCTTAAAAAGCAATCGGGAGGATTCATTTTGCCATTGCTAGCGGTTGCCATTCCAATAATTGGAAATCTAATAGGAGGACTTGTAAAGAAGTAAAACACCATGAAGACTGTCCAGAAAATGTATCTCGTCTCTCCTCAGCAAATTAACCAGTTATCACGTCCAACCTCCGACATCCGTGAAACTGCCGAAGATGAATTAAATGACAAGATGAGGTCCATTCTAAATGATTCTCAGTTAAACCCGTATGAGAAGATTAAAAAGTACGATGCTCTATTGCAAAGATATTTAACCTTTACAAAACCGGATCAGAGAGACCAAAGGAGAGTAACTCTGACTTTACAACGAGACGGGGTCAGCGATCATCCCCACGACTCTGACAGTCGTGTCGAAAGTGTTCTAAAAACACCCTCTGTAACAGATGACTTGGGTAAGGATATTCTAAATAGCCTTCCGTCAAAAGCTCAAAGAAATGCTGAATACATTATCCAGAGGATATCCAAAAACGGTGATGGTTGGAATATGAATGGCGAATTTATGTATGAAGGAAATGCTGTAAAAGGCTCTCATGTGATTGATATATTCAAGTACCTTTCCCTACCGTATAAGAAAACAAGTTCTTCATTACCTGAGGGCTGGTCCGAGTTTCTCGTCACATTATTAAAGCTAAACATCCCTCTCACACTGCTGTCCAATCCTGAAGCGAGGGCTCAATATCAGAGACTTAAATCGAATTCTATCTCGCGAAAGAAAAGTATAGCTGAGAGCTGGTCTCCCGACCCAAAGGATCCTAAACCGACACCTCGACGACGCTTGACGCGTGTAGTGACCAAAGGGAAGAAATTGTCTCTAACACCTCGATGGGTTTCCTGAATAATTGTCTAACTGTTACACGGTTATTGTCTTTTCATCAATAAAATGTTTTATTGAATTATTATGTGATTACAGATTTTTCTTTTAAACACACGCACAAACAAAATAAGATTAGTCACATGTTACAATAGTCTTTAAAATACAGAAGGGAACAGTTTTGTTGTTTCCACGGACAGTGTGCACATCTTTTTAGACATTTTTGATGTCCTTTCACAAAGTTGTATACCATGAGGTCGTTTTTTAAGGTATCGTCGCTGTATAGACCTAATACTTCTTCCATAGACAGCCCTCTAGCACGATGACAGAGGTAGAAGACGCAATAATGACCACATACAAACGATAGAGCGTGCTGTAGTTGGCCATTGTTGTACTTGATGTCGCTTGAATGTTTCTTTCAGGGTAATGTAAAGTATGGCCCCATTCCAAATGAGTCAAAGAAAGTTGTTCTACCGTCTTCTTCGAGAGTTAAAGCCAACCAGTGCTCTCCTGGTTTATGTGCCGGATGTGTGTTGACGATGAAATATGCAGGCGGTCTGAGGGGTTGAGTGAATTGAGGCAACTTATCCGACGGCCATACACCGTAAAATGTGTCGCCCAAGAGACCTCTCAGCAGCCTCTGTAACTGGAGACTGTCCATAACTTTTTTAATAATAGTCCACCAGCACTTGTCTTTTCGCATCAATCTCCAGAATGGAATCGTAACAAGCGTACACAATCAGTGTTACGGTGTTTGGTAAGGGTACTCTGAATCTCATCTCCAGTCTTAAATTCCCATTTGAGACAGGGGAGAGAGCGTCGTTGTCGTCGGCTGGATTGAGATTAAATGCAAACAATGAATAACCGCCGTTAAAACCTTCGCGGTCTATGCTTAGCGGTAGATCCTTCAAATGTCTTCCTGTAGCTACAATCATGTTATAAAACTCTCTGACCGCCATACCGTTATTAAACTGAGGTTGAAAAGCTTTAGCAGGGATCTGTCGGCCATCCTGACAGAGGGCGAAATATTCTGTGTTGTAATGATGAAAATTGAACGGGGAGAGATCTCTCCTACCGGTAAATGCCTCATGATGCACCATCCCTAAAACCACGTATTTAGGTATTGAACCCAGAAATAAATTCCCCTGGGTACATATTCTTGAGTTTTCTGGAATGGAGTATGTTTTTACGTTGACTCGTGAGAGGGGGTAGAGAGCATTTCCTTTTAACAAACCCGCTGCATGACCTATTCTCACAGCTGGCGAAACAGTGACTTTCTTCACAAACAGAGAGGCGCCGAGGATTTTCAGACGAAAGGTGGAGTCGCGGGGTCCGGTCAGGCAGAAGGCATCGTTCGCCCTGGTGAGTTTAATTCTTAAATCGACCGAGTTTAATAACAGTCTCTCACAGAAAAATATGTCGCTGTGGAGAGGACCGAGAAGGTGTACTTCTCTGGATCTGCTCGTGAACTCTGCCCGTTTATTAAGGCCTGCGTTGGGTCCGTTTACTGTGACGATCGAGTCAATTGACCCGGGTGTGTCTTGGTAAAAAAGACCGGCGCTAAACTGTGTTTTAAGAGTGTCGCCTGAAAAGTTGAGAAGTGTTTCAATCATAGCTCTGTACGGGTGAGTGGAACTGGACTGCAAAATCATCCGATCCCCCAGAACCACATCGCACTGATCAAAGATTGTGTTTAGAGGATAATTGATGAGACCGACTGCTGCGTCGTTAGCCAGCGGGGTGCCATCGGCGTTAGTAATTCTTGCACGCACGTGTAGAAGGGTGTCGTTTAGGTCTAGATACTTTTCACCGTCTCCCGGTATAAAAAACTCAATCGGTCCTCCTTCGCTGATAGCGGCTACTGGAGCAATTTCAGTGTAAATTTTGTCCTCGATGGAAAGCTGCGTCATCGGCGGCGTGAATAAATCCTGTTCTGCCAATGTGCATTCAGCAGATTTCTGGTGTAGGAACGCCATGTTACTGTATATAAGGTTTTTAAAAATATATCGGAGCTCCCTCTGGACTTCCTCTTGGCCCGTTTGCTTCTGTCAACTGGCTTCTTTCTTTTTTTGTTTGTACGTTTATTTGAGCTCTGTGTTACACGTCGTCCTGGTGGGCGTCTCTTTGTCCTTCGTGATAAGACGGCTATACCGCCTGACCCTTCCTGTCTCTGTTGATCGCTCATTCCTCTCACGGTACGGGTGAACATATCCGTGGCTATGTTACCCACTGCTGATTTGAGATGAGGCTTCGCTATGGCAATACCTCTTTTCAACAGAGGTGATACAAACCGAAACATTTTTGAGGAGAGGGAACCGATGCCTCGTCCGTACATAACCGGGGCAGTGTAGAACCCGGGTAGATCTCCGCCCACCTGTTTTTCATAATATTGTACAAATCTGTGCGGGTCGTCTCTTAAGTCTGCATGTACCATTGTGTTTGTTTATGACGGGGTCTAGACAGGGGGGTTATCTCTCTCCGGCGTTGTGATGATGAATGGATTTCCAGACGACGATACGAGGGTTATATAATATCCTCTCAAGTAACAGGTCTAAAGTGTAGAGTCACCACCACTTTTCCAAAGGTAAAATTGACTGGTTTGTTAAGATCTGATTTAATTTGTACCTGAATATTTTCAATATGGTTCTTGGCAACTGGTAAATAGTAAGCAGGGTTAAAATGTTGTGTGATTATATCTGAGTAACTACCCTTGATTTCCACCGTTCTTAAAAGCGGTGCATATGCATCCCCTACAAGCTGAGGTCTTACAACGTCGCTGTAACAGTAAAGATGGTAAAACCCCGCTTTTAAACTGGATGGGGCGCTCTGAACTCGCAAAAATTGATCCAATGACCAGGCTCTACACCTAACATGTAAGCTAAAGGCGAGTTAAAAAGCACTAAGTTCTGACCGTCTCCTTGAAGATCAATTTTTTGCAGTGCACCGTCAAACAGGAAGCGTATATTGTTATTGGTTTTTTTAAAGGTTTGCTCCAACTCGGTTGTAATCTGATTAATAGAGCTGTAATATCCACCCTTGAACTTCAGTTTAGAAATATCTGTTCCTGCAGTTTTGAAATGTCGATCAATCCCTCGCGATTCGTCTTTTTTCCTCTGAGTTGAGGTGCTGGCGTCAGGATCCGGAGCCCTAAGTCTCGCCATTGCTCTATGAAATTCATCTTTATGCCGCCGCGACGTGTTAGCATCTGAATCTGATCCTCTTGGGGGAGCCGTGTTTGTGTTGGAATCAGGTCCTCTAGGGTTCGGTTTCCAGTAAAATGACGCCACATCCTCCGGAATATTATGCCATGTGTGAGGGTATGTAATCTCCGTCAAAGCCACCTCCCATTTCCCGTTTAAATCAATATGTTGTGCTAAATCAACGCGGAAAGTACCGATCGAGTTGTCTTTAAAAACTTTTGCACTGGTGTTTGATGGTAAAGTCACATAGAAGCCAGTGTTCTTTGAGTCGTACATGATGATATGACGCCTGGTGTAAAGAAGGATCGTCTTATATATTTTTTATATCTGAAGCTTTTACCCAACTGTTGAATTTTTCAGGCCAGTTCTTCCACTGGACAAAGACCTGTCTCTCTCCTTTAACGCAGCGTTTCTTGAGAATCTTTTCAACGTGAAATACTTTATCCTTAACGAGTTGTACTTTTTGTAATTCTTGATCATAAAATGACCCCTGGATGGGTTTGCCGTCGAAATCTTTCAATTTATACACAGGCGGGTTGCGGTGAATAAATTCAGTTATCGTAAATATCTCGTCTGTAAAACTCTGCTCATACTTTTTGTCAAATACACCTCGTAGTTTTGATATCCTAACATGATCGCCCTCCTTAAATTTCGGCTTCTGTCGACCTTTCGACGGTCTAATGTAAAGATTGTCAAACACTTGCAGAGTATTTTCTTTAGTTACTTCCATCGGTGTCATTTTTATACTACTGTGATAGCTGTGATTATAACTCTTTACTAGATCCTGTAAAACCCCGATGTAACGTAGAGTGTTTTTAGCTGTAAAATATCTCCACATCCGATTTTTAAGAGTGCGGTTAAATCTCTCAACCACAGAGACCTTAACGTCACTCGCTGTTGAAAAATGATTAATACCCTCCCTTTCCATCAAAGCCCTGAAACTCTTGTTAAAAAATTCTTTCCCGTCATCCGTCTGTAGCTTTGCAGGCGTCCCGCTCTCCTCCAGCACTGATTCAAACGCCTTCATTGTCTCAATCGCAGTCTTTCTTTTTGAAACGCGTACATAGGCCTTCTTTGAAAATACATCTATAACGGTCAACAAGTAATTTTGATCGTCGTTATATCTAGCCAATGCCTGCATGTCGCATAGGTCGGCCTGGAATTGTTGAAGCGGCCTGTGAACAAATACTCTGTTTCTCGGAAAGTTTACTCTGACCGGTTTATGCAGGGTGTAAGCATCCTGTTTTGATAAAAAATCTTTAATAGATTTAGAACTGACTGGTTTTCCAGTCTCAACCTGCACCCCTCGACGAAGGCGATCTGCACCTCCGTAGCTCCCAGGGTGAAGAGGATTGTAATAAACTCTTTTAATGATGTGTTTCACCGACATGTTAAATGAGAAATGAATGAGCCGAGATTCGAATATGCTTCTTAATGTTTTTTATTAAACAGGTTATGTCAGGATTCGATCGTAAAGTTATACAAAGACAGTAAAAGCAAAAAAAATAAAAAATATCACATACGAGGGTATCTCGTGTTTGTGACATCGCCCAGGACCGGCGTTCTATTCCAGATTCTACTTGCTGATTCCAGACGTTCAATTCGAAGATCCTCTGGCTCGTGTTTGATGTATTCGTTCCAGACGCTTGATTTTGGAGACCTCATTTCGAGCAAGACTGTCTCAGCCGTAGCCTTGGTTCTCATTTTCTCCGGTTGTACGTCATTCAGGGTCAAGTAGTGTTGTATAGCAGGCAGAAAGTTCTTGTTACAGAGTCTCTTCATCAACGGGTGGAAGTTAAGACTGTAGAAATCATCCTCCATCTCTTCAAGACAGCTGTGTTGTACTTGGCTGGGATGGTCTACTTGGCAGCCGTAGCAGATCTCCCTCCAATATCTGCGCATGGTTTTACCTAGTAGATGAAATACAACTGTCTTTACAGCTTTCAGGAAGAAACCGCTTATCCATCCATCCGTTTCATCATTAGCTGCTGGTTCTTGGTCTTGAGAGCTGAGGATGAAGCAGGCGGATGCACGCCGACAGTTTCGTTCTCAGGGCAGGAGGTTGTTGCTCTCCCTACAGGTTCCTCCTCATCGTCCACATCTTCCATTTCAGTTGCATCAGAGTCGTCTGTGTCTTCAATGAAGGACAGGCTCCGTCCGCCATGCCGTTGTTAGAACCCTCGTACTCATGACCATCACCTGTAACGTCTTCTACCGCAGGAAGTAGACGGGTCGGCGAGGGGTTGTTCATTCCGTACCCAGCACCGCCTGTAGCAGCTCCCAGGAAGATAGTGGCAATACGTCTCGGAACACCTTCGGTCCTCATCGTTGTCCTGGATGCGCTTGTTCCGCTGGGTACGTCTGCAGGGTGTCGCTCTGGAAAACACCCTCTTTATAACAACCGCCAGTGAGTAGGCGGTCCAAAGGGCGGGACTAAAAGGTCAGTGCTTTTTTCAACACAAGGGTATCAACCCGTAAGCGGCTATGGTAGAAGAGGCCGTCGATTTTTGGAGAAATCTCGCGGATTTTTTCACTCCAAGCATCCAAAGGTATGGTTAACAGAGTACGAAATACACCGCAATCAGAATTAAAATACCCCAGGACGAAATCTTCTTCTTCTTCACCCGTGACTCCTGTTGATACTTTATGGAGGGCTCTGAAGGACCATCGTCCTGATCCTGAGATTTTAGCCAGCCATATAGCCACGAAGGACGGCTTCCTCTCCATTCGATCAGGTTTGTTAGACACGGCTCCAGCCTTCTGACGTTATTGTTGTTCTTCTTCTTCTTCTTCAGCCCTTGGAAGATTTTCCGGCTTCACCTCTCTCAGCACACCCCACTCGTTAGACGATAACACGGCCATCTCCGTATAGGCACTCAAGGTTTCGTCGTCATCCAGTTGGTAAATGTACAATTCAGCTGTGTCATACTTAAACGCGTACCCCCATCTCCCTCGACGTCCGTAAGGCTCTCGAGACCACTCATCCTGCAAAGATTCCCCGGGCGGCGCCTGCGTACGCCGTAGGTACATTACAGATTTACCCTCCCTTCGTTATTTTCCTTCCTGTTATAAAACAAGGGATGATAGGGTTAATTATTTCCCTTCCTGTCATAAAACAAGGGGGAGGGTTATTATTTTAATTCCCTGTTGATATAAAAAAGGGGGAGGGGTATTATTTTAATTTCTTTTTATATAAAAAGGGGGAGGGGGTGGTTTTATTACCTCCGGAAGGGGAGGTGTCTTATTATCTCCAGGGCCATAAATCAAACAGTTTTGACATTTTGGTGTATCCTTCTTCTCTCTTGTATCCTCTAGAATAATTTGCAAGAAAAATGAAATAACAGCGTTTTTATTCACATAAAATCTGCAAATGAGATTCATAATTTAAATGCATTTAGATTTGTGGTCTTCCACAACCGTTTTGACAGTGTTGATTTCACAGTCCAAAACTATACAAATGCCTATGATGTAACCTTTGATAACTCTGGGTGACACCTACTGGCTACACCCATCCTGCTTCACAACACATTCTGGTCAGTTCTATTTATCATGCCCTCAATTTATGGTGCCATTTGAGGCAGAGTAAGCTGAAAAAAGCCTACTTAAGTGAACATACAGTATATATTCTGCAAATAAACGCTTGTGTGTCTATACCAACTTCAGGGTGGGAAGAACATCTTTCTATACGCATTCATGCAGACAACAGGAGCCAAAGCTGGAGGGGGTTATAGTCTTTTGGGTTGGTCCTCTCTGGTCTTTTTTTAACAGTTACAGGTATTTACTTTATGTAACATGAAAGGGCTCACTCAGAAGAGTTGTTTTTGTGTACTTCCCTGCTGTCATTGAATAACCTTTTCAAAGAACTGGTTGTGGAGAATGTTAACAATTTGGAAAATGACGAAGTGGTTTTGGGATGGGCGTTTAATTGCACACTGTCAAGCTTTGCCTGTTAAGAATTTTTCATCTGTCAGTTTGACGGTCCGGTTGTTTATTTCCAGTTTTATTTTGGTGGAGCCAGTCTGGTTGCCTTGTGTGCGTCTAGTCTGTCTTGTCTGCACCGCCATCTAATTGCACCTGGATTCTTGCTTTGGTTCCCCTTTACCTGCCCCTTCTCCTGTTACATCTGCCGTCATGTCTGTGTGTCACGTTTCATCAAGTCCTTGTCAAGTCACCGTCTTTAGTTTGGTCAAGAAAAGGTCTGGTTGAGTCCCGTCACGTATAGTCATCAACTTGTCCTGTCAGGTGTAGTCTCCACGTCAAGACAAGCAACAGTCTGGTTTTGTGCAAAGTCAAGTCTCCATGTCAAGTCATCGTCTTGTCAGATCTCATCTAGTCATCGTCCAGTCATTGTCACTCATGAGACTAAAATGGCTCAGTTGGTGTTGCGTGTGGCCCTATCACTGTGGTGTAGCCTCAGGTAAGCTACCATATCTGTTCTCACCCATCCCAGTCTTGCTGTATGAGAAGCAACACCTCATGCACATCTCACTCACGAATCTTGAGAGCATTCTTTGAGGCAGCTGTTGTGCTATCAACATGTTGACTCATTACATGCGTCACAGGACAGGCAATATCAAGATTAACGGTAATGTATATTATGACAGATAAAAACAACTCACCCTTCTCATCCTGGACATGGACTGTTTGTTCCTCTTCCCTCTGGCAGGAGGCTACAGTCGATCCAGACCAGAACCTCCCGTCACAGGAACCGCTTCTTCCCCTCGGCCGCCAGATTGAATTTGTGCTCAGCCCTTGTTTGTGGGTTCTTTTAGTTGTTTCTATGACTGTTTATTTTATTTATTTTTATGATTAGGATTTATGCTTTTGACTGTTATCCCAAAGCACTTTCCTAGTTGGTGGGATCCCCGCTGACGATGGCAATAAAGCTGATTCTGATTCTGACCATTTTATTTTCCTTTCCCCCCCAGACGGCACAACAGCAGTTAAACTCGGTCTTAAAATGAGGAATACTTGTGGTACAACCTGACAATTTTTTTTATTGATATTCAAAGATAATTCTATTTGTGTTAAACCTCTCCATTAAAAACAACCATTTGGTCATTAAACCATCAGTCGCTGTCTATAAAACATGCAAACATTTTGTGATTATAGGCAACAACTAATGCAACGATAACTTCACAAAAGGATACGAAAACGATACTGGGGCTGTAATGTTTACTCATTACATGCGTCACAAGACAGGAAAATCAAGAGTGACAATAATGTATATTATGAGACAGACTGAGAAAAAGGAACAAAAAAGAGCCTGGGGTCATCAGTAGCAGTATAAACCATTCACACTTTTTGACGTTTTATCATTCTGTACCATGGGCCTTGTACTGTACTCTGGAATTGTATTCTTGAAAGTTCCACAAATTGGCTTCAAACATGAAACGAAACATACAATCAGGTACATCACAAAATATCTGGATTATTGCCACAATAAAATTTAATCATTTTCACTCCACAATGATGAGATGCAGCCATGATCACAAGTCCACTGTCTAGTTTATTCTTCCATTATAATTCCACATGAATTTGAAATTTGTTCAAAAAGTTTCCTCTAGATTCAAAGAGTGGCAATGCCTTTGTTTTTCTTCAACTCGTCTAACAAGTTGGATCATCAAATGTCAGTATCATGCAGAAGACCAGACCTTCTGGTAGCTCAAGCATTAGTCAGCTAGAATTAAAAATAGATGCAAAACAAAGACAACATTTTTTGTGAGGACGAAGGGAGCTAGTTTCCTACCGTGTTGCAACAACACACATGCATAGTATAGCACAATGAGCATCCATTCATTTTCATCATTTTTCCACACCTGAGAGGCTTTTAATCCAATCCTGTGTTACACCAAACCATTAAAAAATCGTATATGTTGGTCGCAGTGTGACAGTATAAAGACTGCTGCATCCTAGAACCTTTATATATATTATATAGGTCATTAGTTTTTCCATGATCTAGTTTCCGAGGGAACACCTGCACTGAGACGACCAATTACGATAACAGATGCCTGTGTCCATTATTTTGTGACATCGAAACTACACCCCTCCGGTTATTACATCCTTGTTCTTCTCAAAGATGAAAAATTCCACACAAACTTCATCAGAAAGGACATAGTTAGCTTATAACAACAGAGTGACGGTCACTTGACAAAGTCATCTGACTCTAGTCAAATGCAACAACCCAGATTTCGTTGTTAATTTGCAACCGTTCGTTGACCCCATAGCATGCTCCAACGAAGTCTCTGGGTTCGAACTTCACCCCGGCCCAAGACAGCACCGCCACCAATTCGGCATGTTTACGAATGCCATCCTCCCTATCGGGTATTCCAATGTACTTCCTTTAAAAGAATGAAAAGAGAGAGCAATCTGAGAGCACTTCCTGCTTCCAAATGTTCATCGATATGCTACATGATTGAGCTTTATTATGCGAGCATGAAGAGTGCCCACTGAAAACATCCAAACGCTATATTGAAAACCTTTTTGTGAATACCTGTTTGACAGCTTGACTTGAAGTGTTGAAGCATTTTGTGGCTTGTGTCTTCCCTGCTACAATTTTTAATGTCAGGAGATTTCTCATTATTAAAAGCATATTTATTTTTCTAATCACTAAGAGCCAAGTGACTGAACCGTGACTTTCCTGCTGACTGTAATTTGTCTTTTTTGTACAGGTAATGTAACACTCCTTTCTGTTGGACCATCCCATGCTTTGGAAAAGAGATCGACAAAGTGATGGGAATCAGAAACCTCTGTTCTATCAGTAGAAGGAGATTTAAATAGATTTCAAAACAATCTTCATGGTCAACAGTCATTCGTCAAACATGGTTCATTGGACAGGAACAACTACAGCAACTTGAGATTATCCTCTTGTAACTACCATGCAGTAAGACTGACTGTGTGGTGAATGGAGAAAAGGAAAATGTCTGAAAAAATGGTAAAGAAGGCAAGAAAACAAAGAGAATGCGCTTTTAAAAATCACTGTATCATTGTTGCTAAGGTCTTGCCAGGATCAGAGAGCGATACTTCCAGAGTCACTTAAGTTGGGAAGAATGTTTTCAAATAAGGCTTTTCCACTCTGTCATATAATTTTCCATGGACGTTACAGTGTCCTTCTCCCTTGTGGTGGCCCATGGAATTCTCGCATTAAGTCAACGCTTTCAGAAACAGAATTAAGCTCCATTCAGTGGCAACTATGCTGAAAGATACGTTTGTCTATAAGCATGATATTGCTGCTTTGTTTTATCTGAATAAGCTTGACCGGTATTAGCAACATTTAAAAAAGGCTATTGTCTTTTTTCAGTCAGACAGTATAAAATCAACTTACAGCACATATACAGACTGAGGGGGTTTCGTCTCAATCTCCACCAGATCCTCTCCATCAGGTTTGTACAGTGTGCCCTCATGTGAAATGAGCCAGATCACATATGCGTTGCCGTGTTCTACAGCGACCTCGACTGGCCATCTGTTACAGTTCACGTTACTGGCTGCGGAATACAAAGATCATAGAAAGAAAAGTATCATTGTCACTCAGAATCATCTTCTCGACTGGTACTGTTTCACAAAGTTACTTCATTACACGGCCATGGTCCTCTTTTTATTCAACAAAAAAGGGGTAAATATATTACAAAAATCAGCCGAATATGAAATATTTAGATTGATACATTAAAAACTACTACTATATACTAATACTATAATCAAGTTAATGAGAGAGGATACACAGATTGATGGGTGTCAACAAGCATTTTCAAGTGACTATATTCCTAAATAATACTGCAGTAATACTGTAGTAAACACTCCTGAGACTTTGCTGAGACTAATGCGTCGTCAGCATAATGGCGTACATTCTGTTGTGAGTGGCTGTTGCTCTCTGTAGTTGCTGCTTTACACAAGAAGATGGCAGACAGCTGTTCTGTTCTGTTACACTTTTGATGAGGATCGTATCCTGAGACAAAATGCAAAAGGAGTGTTCCGTGAGAATCAGATGAACGTTTGAAACCATGAAGTAACTCATTCTGGCCTGATCACGTCATAATATACGCACTAGATGGGTGACTTCACTCCTATCCCAACCTTTGGGTCACACTGAAGATCCTGCTATTTAACTGCATGCCACTATCTATCAATCCTACACTCTGCTCCGATTGGATCTTGCCATAGAAATCAGCTAGATGTTTATGATAGTCACGTTGAACCCAACTTCTTTTTAAAAGATGTCACAAGACTGCTTCTTTTCCAAACTCACCTGGATTCATATCCGCCAGTCTCTTACAGTAATCAGCCAGCTTATCGTTTCCTTCCTTCACTTGGGAAGCTGTTTGTTCTATTAAGCGGTATTTTAACACTTCCATGGCACCGTACGAACGTTTCTCAACATTCTGCACACAAAAATGTCATTTCAGATCTCAAGCAAAAAAACAGCAAATGTTCCCAAGTAATAACTCACCGAGTTCACACTGAGTAGTTTCTCGAAATCAGGGCAGTTTTTTTTTTTACCGCAGCATTCCAGGTTCTCTCCACTGCATAGATAGAGCAGGGCCAGGGTCGCGAGCACCAGCAGAGGTCCTTCCATCTTCTGTTGACTCTCAGAAATGACACCTTGCTCACAAACCCACAGCTCTGGTTTATCAGGTCACTTGCACCCTCCCACATGGTTGTCTTCCAAAAAGGGATGTTTCACATTCTATGCAGTCCTGTGAAGAAGATTTTGATGATCTGTCTCGCAAAGACTTTTCCTTCGAGATATGGCTGAGGCTGAAAAAACATGTGACTCCAAACCCACCATGCAGATCTGGTGGATGAGATGTACCCAACAGAACATCTTTCTTTTATTCCATAATTGCTATTCTATTATTTTTATATTTTTATGTTATTATTTATGCTAGGTCTCCAAATTACATAACAAAAGGCGGGTCATGCCCTTGGCCCTGGTTGCAGAGGAAGTTGTGACAAACAAGACAGGAGGGCTTCGATCTGGGAAACAATGATGGATGCATTCACACCTGTCACGTCTTGTGAGTATAAAACCGGAGGTGAGTCTGATAAGACAGTGCCAAAAAGCACGTTCATTAAATGGGATGCATCAACTCAACTGGGGAAGCTGCGGACTTCACTGTCGGGGCCCACTGGTAGGAGTGAGCCAGCAAAACAAGTTACAATGGCATGCACTGTGGGTAGGGGGCACTCAAGAAAACAACAAAATTCAACTGTGAGTGAAGTGAAAAGATGGACGAATGAGGAGGTGCAATATTTTCATGCACTCTTGGTGGAGATTGGAAAGTTTGTTTCACAAGATTGGGTTACTGGCAAAAGTGATCCTGCAGAGTCCATGTGTGATGTCAGCTAAATATTACAACCTGAAACTTTCATCATCTTGAGTGTCAGTGGGAATCAGAAATGTATGTAAATTAAATTAAAAAAAAAAAAGTAGTGCCCAAAAAGGCTTCTAGACTTCTAGACAAACCTAGCTGGACCTCTCTTTGGACCTCTCACAGCATTACTCTCATGTGTTGTTGGCCGAGTTCAATTTCATGTTGAAACTTGGAATTTATTTTCATATAAAGGTTAATATATACCAAATCCATTCATATTGAAAAATATGGCGTCTTGTGGCAAATATTCTTATATCATTAAACTGCGATTAATTGAGATTAATTTATCACAAATTCTCAAATTAAGTACATTAATTTTTTAATCGAATCCCACCCCTAGTGTAAATATTCCCAACTGTCCATTCCAAGTATTAAATATGTTAAAATACCATTCATCAGCTGTTCCTGGAACATGCAGGAACAACTTTTCCTTATCTGCTGCTTTGTATTTCAGTCTCTGTCCCAGTACTTGCACACGTCACACTTGTCCAACCAGTTCTTGGCACTTATCTTTTGTTGAGTACAATGAACTTGCTGTCGCTCACTCCCTTTAGCTTGTCTTCCTCAACACAAACTTGGTTTCTGTCCCCCATATTTATCTTCGAGCTGGGTATATGGACTGCTGAATAATTCCATACTTCTACACGCACACACACTCGCAGTCATGTTTTTTTGTGTGTGTGTGTGTCATCGATATCATGCTTTCCCCAACCTCTCACTCTAACCCCCCCACCCGTATCCCCCCGACCCCATACAGTATTTATGGATGGTCAATAATCACATTATCACTACATGCAATCTCAACAGTAAAATCTCACCAAACTCACAAGGACAAAAATCAAGTAAAAATTTAGACAAACCTCATCAGGTTTCTTTTGTATTATTTAATTAATTTATTGTTAAATTATGTATTATTGCTACACGTAAGCTCGATTTACATCCCTACTACACACTAAAATCTCACCGAACTCCAAACAGTGAAAACAGTGTCACATTACACAAACCAATTTGAATGGTTTAGTATTTAGTAAATCTACCGTCTAATCTATATCAAAACTCAAGCTTTTTTTTTTTTTTTTTTTTTTTTTTTGGAGTAGCGGCTGATGGGCCAGTCATCTGCAGATCGCATCAGATCCCATAGCTCCCTTCATTATGGTCACTGTAACCTGTGGATGAAGCCGCTTCGTTTTTCAGGATTAAAGACCAGGAGGAGATGTTCTCACCCAGCTTTTACTGTCGCAACTGCTCTTTATGGTGGTTCGGTCTCTTGAATGAAAGTACCCAGACAGGGCCTGAAAGCAGTTGACCCATCCGTGCGTGTTTTCCCCCCTAGCTGTGGTCAGTTGAGAAGGGACACGGACATCTGTGTCCAACTTCACATCTGTGTACTGGAGCGTTTTCTCTCCTACCCATTGTAATCGTACAACATGAATGTATGTGAAGGTACTACATTACATCTTCATTCTAATCAAGTTTCATCACCAGTCACCTTTACCTTATATAAAGGACTTCATTTAAAGTCATGGTTTTCTCATCTCCACAACTGACCTCACCAAGCTGTAAAGTGGCATCCTTAACTGTCATATTATGTAAACATTCATGCTTATAGCATCTGTATTCTTCCGTCTGTTTCTCGATCTTCCCTTCATGTTTAAAACACGTCATTCGTTTATATCAAGTCTGATTATTTCACCCCTTTCTGACAACAGAACACGGAAATACACAGTATCATGGACCTTCATATGGAAAACAAGTCCATTTTATTTTCAGCAACACAGCAAGAATGATATATTAACTCATGTTAGTTGTAGTGTATACCACAAAACAGATTTATAGCATTTTAATTTTCAATAATCCATAAATGAGCCACACCATTGTATGTGCGTTTCCTTCCCCACATTTTGAATGCTATTCCTGTTGGGTGTCCACTTCAAACGTGACAGTCCTGCGAGGAAACGCCAAACAGAAATCGTGATGCTGTGCTCTGCGGCATCTGTGCCAGAACAGTGCACCCACTTTGTGGGCTCATTGACACCTGTGGTTAATGACCCTGATGCAGAACACATCACTACTAAGCAATCCAACAGGAGCAGGAGCTTTGCTGCTACAGGGAGACAGGGGTTATGGTTATATCGTACTGGGCAGGTTTGAATAATATGATAGTAAAGTACACATCAGCATCAAAGTCATTTGCATTCATGCACATGTGGTGGATGGTCGCTGCTAACATGAACGTTCATTGAAGGCAGATTCTGAAGGAAGGAAGACTGCTCTTCTGTAAATCAGCCACAACTTGTGCCACGTTTTCGCAAATGGATCAATTTATTGATTTTTGTTACACCATAGAGTGTGCTTCCCCACACAGGGTTAGGCAGCCATGGCCAGCGTCACTTCCTGACAGACTTGGGATCCGTCCTGCAAGGCTGCTTGCAAGAGTTCCAGAGGATTTCCACAGAGAGCCACAAGCGCACGGCAAATGAATCCCCAAACTGAAGAAAACCAATAACACTACCAAAACCTGGAAACAAAAGTAGACAATCGTACGAACCAGAATTATTAGAAAACTATAAACGACTGAATGTGCTTGTTGTAACTTCTCCATTACAAACATTTTGCATTTCACGTAAATAGAATTTCAATGTTTGGCTCTCCGTTTTCCACCTTGCTGAAATCAAACAAGTATGACAATCCAACCATGCTCAGGGGTGGAGCCTCAGGAAAGGAAATCATCACCGCACTTCTATCGCAGGGCCTCAGAGAAGTCGTGACAAAGACGGGAGGAGATCAACACCCCATTAACTAAACGTACAGAGGAGCGGCAGTAATCATTCCAACTGCACAACTTCTCTAAGCCACTTAAATACTTTAACACTTTCTTACAAGTATATATAATATACAAAACCCTCTGAATAAATTGACTACTCCTGTCACATAAAGAGAAACAAGTGCAGGCAGAAGACTGTAATGTAGGATGCATCAAGTTGCTAGATCAGGGAGACGATAGAAAGGAGCAGAAGCCTCATCAAAGTGTTGCTCGCACTGCATCACGTAACAAAGACGGCACCGTCTTTACACAATTCCTGCTTCTTGGGAAAAAAAAGGACTTAAAAAAATGTGAGTACAAGCAGCAAAAAAAAAAAAAAAAAAACCCACACAGTTTCAGAATTCTATCTTACGTTTAAGGAAGCAGCCGGGTCCGAGCTGAAAGCAGCGAATGAGGAGAGCAGCTCCCCGACAGCTCTTAGAACACCAGGAGCCCATCTGGCTTTCACCTTTTTTTTTGCTCCTCGAATCGATGGACAGTGTTCCAGCTTCACAATCCTGAACCGAAGCTTTGAGGTCCACAAGCTTCATTGGTCAGGCATCAACCCGCTTTTATTCAATGTTTATATTCAGCCATGATCAAAAGAAAATACTCTTCACTAGGATTTTGCCTTCCTACTTCCTTTCTGAGAGGTGAAGAGGTAGTTCACATTCAAATCGGGATGTGGGTTCTGATGACTGACTCATTTTAGGTGGACAAAACAAATGGCATCAACAGAACTCAACTAAAAGTTAAGTCATGAAAGAAGAGAAAAGAAAACAGAAGATCAAAAACAGACAAGGTGTTAATTTGATGAGCCTTTCCACCATGTTGGAGGAACCAGCAACTCCAAATCGGCTCCTTCACTCTCAAACAGCTTTGTCACAATTCACAAGTCTGAGTATCCGAAGAGATGATGGTGTTGCAAAGGACTGGTAGTGCTAAAGGTCTGAAGGGATAGAGCTATTGGAGCTGACCCAGGAGAGACCAGGTGAGTACCGAGGAGGCCTGGTACGCCAGCAGACTGCCATCTCTGCTGCAACTTTAGTCACCAGGAAAAAGGCAGGTGGCGGAGGAGCAGGGGGGCTGGATCAGAGTTGGAAGCCTTCCATGGGCCCTTCCTGCTGCTGGAAGATGAACTGACCCTGATTCTGGTCCACCTGTGGCACCAGGCTGGCATCCTCCTCATCAACACCAAAGTAATGCTCGATCAGATCGAAGGCCTTCTGATAGATCTCCTGGTTCTCATGACTCTGCAGAAACTCAATCTTGTCCAGACCTAAAACACACAGTGAGTGGTTAAGGTCAAGCCATCTGTGTTGGGGTGTCTTTGCTGCAGAGGTCATTTCATGAATAACTAATTCAGTATGTTGGATGGGTGAGAGGATGAGTCGCACAAGCGGACAGGTCAATAGAGTCAATAAATGTCAGGGCTGAAGCAATGCAAGAATTCTCATACCATAAGCCTCCTCGATCAGAGCACAGTAGGGGTTGATGCCTGTCCCATTCTGTTTGGACTCTTGTTCTCCCAGTCTCAGGATGTTCTCAAGACCATTGAGAGACACCTGCACGATCTTGGAGTCCATGACTGTCAGCAGGTCGCACATTGGCTTGATCGCATTGAGTGAAACCAGGTACCTGTTCACAGAAATTCACTTTAGGGAGAAACATCTTTTGTATAACAATCAGATTCGTCAAGACTCATTATTTCAGCGATCAGCTTCAGCCCTTACTCAAAGAAATAAAACCTTTCCAAGGGGACACAAAGGTCATGTCTTATTTACAAAATGTTTTTCTTTTTCTAGAACTCATACGTCACTTCTATGAGTTTGTCATGATGCGATACACACTTAAAGATGTGCACTCCAACATGCACATCTTTGCATGTCAAGGCCATGAACCAAAATGTTACACCGTCACCACAAGCCTATCCGCAACGTTAATGTGATCATTGAAGACACACTTTAAAATTTACTGTACACATGGTCACATGAATAGGATGTCAGTTGGACAGCAGAAGACTCCTTATTCTTATGTGAAAAGTGGGGCTGCAGACACATGCTGTCTCAAAAGTAGACCTTCGATATTTTATGTTAGGATTGCCAGTAAGTACAAAACACAGGGAAGATTTTAGTTAGAGCAAGTATCTTATTCACATCATACTATAAAAAAGCAACAACAACATTACAACATGGTCACAACACCAAATCGCAGCAGCATGTAGAGTAGACGAGTGTGGGGGACTTTGGTTTGTGATGACGGATTTAAAGGGTACTTCCAACACAAGAAACAGTTACCCAAGTTACCCTTTGTTCACGCACCTGACTTGGATAGTGCATTAGGACATGATTAACATTCATTAGTTCAGTCACAATCTTATGATCTTAACTTAATTTGTGTCATGTATTTTTGTACTATACATAAGCGATTGCTTTGAAGGCAGTGAACTACTTTCATCAACTCACATCACCGCTGCTGACACCCATTGAAGTACATTGAAGAACTATTATGGTATGGTGAGCAAACGGTAGCTCAAAATATATGTGGATGAAAAGATCGGTGCACGACTGAGTGAACAACTGTGGAGGAAATGGGAAAACTAAGAAATCAAAATTGAATGCGGTGAGAATGCAAACAACTTCTATCAATGCTCAATATCATACAGTACATAATAGGGCTGGTCAATTAAATTTTTAATCTGGATTTCGATTATGTAATCCTATGATTATCAAAACGAGATAATCGTCATGAAACAAGTATTTAGCCGGACATTCGTCTCATTCCGTCCCAATGCACCCAAACGCGGTACCAGGCCACGTCCCCAGTGGGTAGCTACTGCGGAGGGCACAGTGAGCCACTCAGGGTGAAGCTCGGCCTGTCAGCGAGAGAGCTCGAGCCTTTACACGGAGTGGGGGACCCTAACATTAGCCACTGTTGGCAGCCAACTCGGTCGCCTGTACAACGGCGGCATGGTTTTCAGCGTCAGAACCGCAGAGGAGCAGATGCTCATCCAGAGTCACAGCAACAGTGCTCAAGTCACAGCAACAGCGCTCACTGCTTGTTGGAGATGTTTCGAAAATCAATGATTATTTGGAAGTGCAGAAATGCATTAAAACAAACCCCTGTGCTCAACCTGAGACAGGGGTGATAAAATCAAGTGCTCCTTGTCATTCATGATGCTGCAAACACGCAGGAAATGCTCAAATATGAAAGAAACATTTAACCTAAATGATGAAGGTTAAAATTAACCGTTATATATTTTACACATTGTTTAATTGTAGTTCATTGTTCAATAAAGTTTGAAAGTTCAATGACAGCAAAATCTTAAATTGAGTTGAATAATTATTTGAATAATCGTGATTATGATATGAATCAAGATAATCGCCATTATCATTTTTGCCATAATCCTCCAACCCTGGTACATTACATTCCAATATTCTAAGACCATCAAAAGTAACAAAAATGTTAGTTATGCTGCAAGATTAGTTAGTCTCTGATCTCCTCAAAGTTTCACAGTACACCGGACACATAGGTTTATATCAAATCTAATGATCGACCGATCATCAAGAGGGTCAATATTTGGAATGTTCATGGCATTTCAGCAGGGTTATTTTTTTTCATCTGTATCGATCAATCCAAAAATTCAAAAGCATGGCAACCACAGCAGAGGCAATTTAAAGCGAAGGCTGTCACACACATTGCAGAGAGAAAGGTTTCTGCGTGTGGATAGAGCAAATACACATCATGGTTAAAGCAGAAAACTCTCTCAAAAAAGTAATATAACAACCCACGTCAGATGTGGAGATCAATCCAATAGAATAAAAACCATGTCCCTGACTATAGATGCCATTATTATATAATGTTTTCTTGAAATAAATTTGTATGATCATGGACAAAAAATTCTCGACAATCACCTCATGTGGCCTCGTCTGAGTATAGAGATGGCACCGGTCAATACATCAGCTGATCAGATGTCCAACAGACATATGTGTGGATTTAATCAAATCTCGACTGTTGAGAGCTTCACTGTGGCTTCATTCATTTGTCCCCAGCTCTCAATTAATGCAACACCATTCTGAAATTGATTTACTAAGAAATACATTTGTACTTATTTAGAAATGTAATTCAACTTTGTGGACGACAAATGCATTGTTCCAGGGGCGTGTTGGTGACTCTTCAAAACAAGTTGACTATCGACCAACAATGTAGAAAAGGGAACTTCCACCAATCACATGTTCGAACCAGAGAGAAGAGAAAAATAAATCCTTATATGAACTTAAGTGATCTTATTCATTATAACTTGAGGTTTACATGCATTCAAGTCACACATTTTCCTTTCCTAACAAACATTCATTGACAACGAGATATTGTTTAGTGATGCTCTACAACTATCAACAGTGAACCATCTCAGCAATTTCCCCACAAAGTCAAACCTACCTAATTTGAGCTGGTGTGCCCCCGGATGTGGCATTAGTAATTGCCCACGCTGCCTCTTTCCTTGTGCGGAATTCTGCCTTCTGAAGTATCTCAATCAGCACTGGGAATATGTTGGCATCAATCACATTCTGAACAGAGTAGAAGGGCTTTCAGTATAAAAACATTCATGTTGACATACATTGAAATACACAGTTGGACAAGCAGGATTGTCCTGACCTGAATTTGAGCTCTGTTTCCTGCAGTGATGTTAGATACGGTCCAGCATGCTTCCTTTTTGATGGATTCCTTAGGACTGCTGAGCAAGTGCAGCAAACATGGCAGCGCTGAACAGTTCAGGATCACCTGGAAAGTTAAGAATTGCCTCAGTTACATCTGCCACACTTATTTATGTGCAATGCATATATACCTGGGTCTGGATGTCATCTCCTGTAACAATGTTGCCCACAGCTCGCAAGGCAGGAGAGACCACCTTGTAGTCACTGTGCCTATAATAAAAAATGTTACCAGGCCACATTAGATCGACGCTCAATGGACATCTAGATAATTAACTGACTTATCAGCATTGATCAAAATGTAACCTCAATATGGACAGGATTTAAAAGAAGTAAAGGAGTGGGTTGTTAACAAGCGGGTGACAGAGTAAGATGATGCTACGGAGCACGTACTACATTTTGCTAACAAGGATAAATGTGTGGAACTTTGTGACATTCTATAAATCTATTATATCAAAAACAGCTGACACACAGTGGAAATGATAATTCTGATAGAATCAGCAGCAATGTATTAAATGTAGATGTTTGATTAAATAATTAAATAAAAACAAAGCGACTCCTTACAATGACAAGAAAAATTATAAGCTATCCAGGCAATCAGCCAGGACAACAAATTGTAGTTAATCTTTAACTGTTGCTCAAAATAAAGGCCTGTTGGCAACTCAGCAAAGGAACACTTACATGAGCAGCTCTACAAGCCTACGACACACACCAGAATCGATGACAGTCTGGATCTTTTCATTTGGACCATCAGAGAGGTATGACAGAGCCCAGCAAGCATCTGCCAGCACATCAGGATCACTGCTGAACAAAAGTCTGGACAGCACACTGAGACAGGGAGACACCTGCACAACGGGGAAAGAGAGATCATTTTTCAAAGTAAATTAACCAATGTGCACTCCACAAAAATACTGCTTGCAGAACCATTTGCAAACCTTGGAAAAGTCTGGAGGAGGGTTCTTGCCACGGCACAGATTAGAAAGTGCCCAAACAGCATTGCGAATTGTTGTGAGACGGTTGGACTTTGCTAGCAGCCTTGAAGAGAACAAACTGAGACTTGGACAATTGGACAGAAAAATCATTTTCATAGAAAAAGACACCTACTGCTGCAGAGACGGTAGGATGCCACAGTTGAGGACATAGTCTCTACACTCTGCATTGTCACCAGCTATGTTGCCAAGTGCCCACACCGCCTGAGAGACATAACATTAAGATAAACCAGCAGACCAAAGCATCAGAAATTAATTGAAAAGAAAACCACAGTAATAATGATTGGTAGTAAATAGATCATCTAACATGTAACGGACATGGAAATGATGGTACTGAATAGTAATGCGTCATTTTATCAAGTTCTCACCTGTTCCTGGACATCCTCATACTCTGAGTTTAGTAACTCAATGAAAATAGGAACAGCACCTGTTTCAATCACAACCTTGGTATGCAGGAAGGTGCCTGACGCAATGTTGGTTAGAGCCCAGGCAGCTTCAAACTACAAGGAGCACAGAGACGATGCATATAAAAAAATGCATAAATCACACTAAAGATAAAGACTCATTAAACAACAAGAAAGTACAACATTAGTCTCTGTCAACATCAACGATAACACAAGAGGATTACTTTGAACTCATATATTGTTACTGTTTGTAGACACCTTTGATCCTACAATTCACACAAAAAAACTCCTTGGTTAAAAGATAATCCGTAATATTCATTACAATTATTACCTGAAGTGTGCAGTTTTCACTTCTTTTTAGAAACTCCACAAAACGAGTCACCACACCAGGAGTAGAAATAACTTCATCAATAGGAGGGTTTGGTTCTGCAAACAGAACAGAGGTGTCATCTAAGAATCAAATAAAAAGTGAATGATAGCGTTGAAAGAACAACACAAACCTTTGGAGAGTAACTTCCTAAATTTTTGGGTGGCTATCAGCTGATGATCCGGGTCCTCAGAGAATATCATCTGTATCATGTCAGGTGTTATGACTCCATCCTACAAAACAATGAGATAAATTAAGCAATTATAATTTTCCAGATTGTATCGCACAGGACAAGACCAAGTGGAACAAACTCCATGGAGGGTAACACGTACACCTGAAATAGGAACTGTTGAGCTCACGTCTGGATCCTGGATTGGACATTCCAACATTGATTCTTCATTGGAAGGTACAGATACATTTCTTCTTTTAAAGAGCTGTAGATACAGAAAACAAGAACAGTTACCTGGCAGTTATGAACTGAAAATCAACACAGAAGCTCAAAACAATAAAATGCAAAGGGAAACTTCAACTTTAGTTAAGCAGTGGAAGTAAATACAGAATGAAATTTGATGAGTTTGAGTTGGATAGAGAACTGGCACGTGATCTAGGCTCATTAGTTCAGCATTTTCACATCATATTCTGTCAGGCGTTTTTTTTGTTTTTTTGTTTTTTTATTACTACGTTGATTGCTCAACAAAGCAGTTTCCTCAACACACACACGTACAGCTTCTGCGGATATCCATTCATTCAGTCAAGTCTGCGACAAATAGTGAACCACAATTGTATGTTGAGTCAAAAGATATGTGGTTTCACTGACGCCCGAACCCACTTTAAGAGACTGGATCAGGTTGATACCCGATACCAGGATCGGGATCAGTGCATCCCGAACAACAGGTCTCCACACTACACTGAATGAAAAATACAATTCTAGTTTGGATTATAACAATGGGCGCATTTGCCCCATATTATTGTTTTTTTTAGTAAGTTTGTGTAATCAATTAAAAGTGACTTCTATGTGTTATTCAGTTCGGTGTCGCCCGGTCGAGACTTTAAAAAATAAATAAATAACTAAAATTGGCACTGGATATCGGCCAAACTACGACCAGTGCACCCTGGTTTGCAATCCTTCTTCCTTCTTCTGTAGGACAGGACTGGACTCACTTCAAGAAAAACTTGGGAGGTGGGCAAAATGACAAAAATATACAAAAAATTATGAAGTGACATTTTTTATTTCAGCACAATTTTACATGTATTTTTGAGACTAGTTTGCATGTTTCTGCTCAGTGCAACTAAGCTACCTCTGTTGGTAAAACAGCTTTAGAACATATCACAATTTCCTCTTCTAGAAAGCAGACATAATGACATATTCCTATCATTTTGTCAACTTAATCTTACTTGCACTGTATTACAGTTGGTATACAACCTAATTTACCTTTTTTCTGCATTATTCTATTCTAGTTTTGGGGCTTTTAAAGATAAATTCAACATTCATTTGCTTAGATTGCGTCATAACAATAATAACTCCTTTGACTGTTTTCATTATGGGTTGAGTACTGCATTTATTTTTAAGCCAATTATTAAACAATGAGGGAAACCTTGCTGCATAGATGCACAATGAGTGTCAATAAAGTTTTCATGTGACACGGTTGTTAGCTCCGTTTGCTCTGCAGTGCAGACAGACTTTGGCGTCATGGGTCAGACAAGAAAACTGTTATTCTGCCATGAGTCAGCATAGATCTATAGTGTATAGAATTGACAGGGATGATTGATAAGACCTCCTCACTTTGGCAGATTGTCCACATCATTCAATATCATTCACATCATTCATTTAATATTGTCATATGACCCATTCCAACAACAAAATTCTGAATAAAAATCATGAATACTCTCCTCTCAGTTAGTTACCATGAACGTGCACATTTAAATGAACGCTTTTTTCACCTGCTCTTCTCGTTTCTGTTTGCGAAGCTGGATGCCTTCTTCTTCTCTCCTTCGCCGCATCTCTTGAGGATTCAGAGCTTTGTTTTTATAGCTCTTCATCCTTAAGTTCTCACTCCCAGGACTTGCCATCGTGTCTGAAAAGTATGACACAGGACATTGCATTTTATTAAAGCTATGTGTGATCGCTTAGAAAAGCAGCACCCTTGTACAATGGAAAACATGATTCTTCAAAACTACCGATAGCAAACAAGAATGACCGAACTGAGGCACAACTCAGCACCACTTCTTAGCCAGCAAGTATCCTCGAACAAAAAAAAAACCCCAAAGGCTTCCATCAGGATTTTCTGAAAATATCTTGAAATGACCCCAAAACGACCAACTACGGTATTTAATATTAGGTTAGATTTTGAAGTAATGCCTATTGTGATTGACCGGTACGCTGAAATGACAAGTATTTCTAAACACGCAATAGTGAAGCCATCGAACAATATGCGGTCAACATAGGGGGCTCTACTCTAAAAAGGGAAAACCATATTTCAGAACTCCGACTTCAACTTTGGAGCAAAACCATGTCGAGATCAGACAGACAACATGGCCAGTGTCAATACATACATTGTAAGATCGGGTGCAAAGAAGAAGACACTCATGTAATATAACCTCAAGACTGCTGTTTCCATTCAACATGATGAACTTTACGGTCTCATAATGGCAACTATATCAGAAAACGTTGGGTTGTGCCAATATAAAAAATAAGCTTATTATAACTCCCGAGACCTACGTCTGTTTAAAATGACCACGACTATGCACATCAAAAACAAGACTGGTGTCACACGAATATAGTGATGGACTGTCACAGACTTCTAAATTTGAAAAGGTACATCAGGTTTTTGGTGTCACTCCTAGCTACCAAGAAAGCTAACTGCTGAGCTAACGTCACAACCCGTCGGAATACGCATTGACTATATCAATTCGTCAGCGAATTCAAAGAGAATCTAAAACACATGTACATATTCTCACTTTCTAAACTCACTAAACCCACCTGACAATGAGTAAAAGTGCACAAACACACCAAATCCACAGAAGCTATCCCACCGCTGCCTCACACAGCAAAATGGCGGCTGTTCAATTCGTTCCCATCAAACACTTCGCGTCAACAACGCGCACGTCACAGCCTCAGCTGCGTCTTTTGTATTTGAACGCAATACTCCGGTCAGCCTTTTCAGCATCGAATTTGGTTCCTTCAACAACAATATCTACAAGACAACCTCCTTCATTTCCTAAAAGATTCCACTTAAAATAATTCATGATTACACAAATTCCGATTTTTGTTGCTCTTCCACGGTGATCATTACTACTTATTATTCAATAATTATATTTTTAAAAATTGTGCCACTTTGTGGCGATGTCTCCAGAAATTTTAATACCCAATAATTTGCATTTTATATATGTATTTGTGTATTCATATATAGAACCTGTCAAAGTCACGCTGCATAATGTTTTAGGGTTACATGACATCCTTGTTGGTACTAAGAGATGTTTTGTGACCACTTACTCAACTTTTGCCTTCATCCAAATGAACGGATATAGGTTAGTGGGTCTGGTTTCCCGTCATGAACCTTCTTGGCCCAGCTCAATTCCAGGTTCCCTAGCCCCAATCTCCACCTGGTTAGAGTACCAACTACTCATTGCATAGCCACACCTTCCATACCAGACGATTCAAGGCTGTAAGGGAAAAGTCGGGTCCATCCTACCAGATCCACTACATCTGCCCGTTGACAATATTTTTGGCGCTCAAGAGACTCATATTGTCCCGTCACTGGGTTGTGTACTCAAAGGGTTAGGAGGCAGAGGTCGATTGGGGTCATTTCAGGTTTAAGGTTAACCATGGAGTCATGACCCTCCTCCTGTCATAACCCACTCCTTGTATTTGTCTCTCGTGATTTCAATGTCATTGATGATCGGGTACACTGTTGTACATACATAAGGGAGACCTATCCCTTATTACGGGGGTCACCAAACTGTACCATACAGGACTGCAGTCAGTGCAAGTTTCTGTTCCTCAACACCTCCACATGGGTGCATCAATCAGGTTTCAGCGCCAGAATAGCCAGTCAATGGACTACAGTCTTCAGACTCCAGACAGATTTGTATTGGTGGAGCTCCTTGTGCTACTTGGGTACTAACAAAAACCTACTCTCACTGAGGCCCTCGAGGATCTGTTGGGACACCCCTGCCTTATCATGTCTCATCAACATTTAAACAAAACCAAATGAAACTTTCCTTTTCCACGGCCCTGTAATGAAGAGATATAAGAGTACGTTGACTTAACCGATCTAGGAGTCTCTTATAGAACTGAATAGTACTGTTGCATGTTGTCACATTTTATTCTGAAACTTTAAGCCGGAAGTTTTCCGATGTGACGTCGATGGCGCCGCCAACTGGCTTGTACAACGCTGGAACGCCTGATTGCTGAAATAGAAACAACGTGCGTTCCCTATTTGACATTTGACCTGCGTAAGTACTTCTGTTCAACCAATTTTTAGGTCGTCGTAGTTGTCAAAGTCGCTCCCTGACTGCCTATCTAATTCCACCGGATACAAATAACGTATACCCCACAAGCTTCAGCTTCACCCCTAACCTTGTTTTGTTCTTATTATTTTTTATCGTTGGCGCCGATGTTTTCTATCGGCTCAACTTCAAGATGACCCTCTTATTTCCATTATGAAAAATGCGAATCTCCGCTTCTTGTCATAAAGTTTGTTGTCTTACGAGAGTGGGAAAGATGCATCAAAAATATAATGTAGGGAATCCGTACCATTCATGTGTAGCACGCTTGTTTCTATTTTAATTCATCAGTGTGAGATAAAATCTATTTTATTGACAGAATAAAATGGACAATGGTGTGATTGAGAACAATCAATAGCCACTTATTTGTACAGGTATTTCTGAATGCGTTGAACTGTAACCTAATTTAATAATGTTTCTCCGCTTGAGTGAACTTGTTGTGTTTATCGAAATCATCACCGCTTTCTTTGGCCTGATTTCAAGCATCACACACGTGCAACATACCACTTTTGAGTTTTATAGGCGTTTTTCCATGACCTTGGTGATATAACACATTAAATGACAGCGTGTATGTGTGTGTTATATGATGTTAAATGCAATCAAATTCTAATATTTATTAATTTAAATCTCTAGTAACACAATGCAGGACAAACTTTAACCAGCAGGAGTCATTGTTTTCAAGGACATACAGTATATACAATGCCTCTCATCAATCTGCTCTGATCCTTATTGGGGTCTTTAGGTTTCTCGTGAATCCCAAATCCCCCAGGTTGTCAAATTAATACATATATTTAACTTGATTAGCATATCGGCTTTTTTCCAGCCTGATAACATGCATGACGTTTCAACGATTGTTGTTGGTTTCTTTACACAGAGACCAAATGTTACTCAAGTAAGTCAGCCATACAATTTTTAGATGACAACATCAATGATTCCAGATGTGTGAAACAAAGTTGAAAAATATATTGCTCTATAAATGTGCACATGAAAGTAGCCGATGATCATTATTGCATCTATATCGAGATATGAACATTCAAGATGTTAAGTCAACAATCTCAATTTCCCCCACTAGTCCTGCATGCAGAGCTATGGCAGTGACATCGAACTTTCTACATCCCTTTGTATTGTCATGTTTTAAATCTTAAAACAACAAAACATAGTCATAGTATATGGATTGGTATCGTGATATGAAAATTTGTCCTATTCATTCATCCCTTGTTTACAGTCAGGGAACACATCTTCTCTGGCATATACAGTATGTGTGCCTAACATCAAAAGACGTAAGATGCTTAAAGTAGAATTCTGTGGTGTCAAACTGATCCACAAAAGGGCCGCAGTCGGTGCAGGTTTTTGTTCCAAGCCTGCAAACACAGAACGGTAAACCTATCAGATGTCAGCTGAAATAATCAGTCAACTGATTACAGCTACAGACACCTGATTGGTGAGATGGTGTCTTCTCGATGGGTTGCAACAAAAGCCTGCACCCACTGCAGCCCTTTGAGGACCGGTTTGACACCTGTGAAGTAGATGGATGAATAAGCACGTTCTGTTGTCATGCACTTGATGCTTCTCTCTTAATTCCTTCCTGGTGCAGGTCCGTTGCTATGCTGACCTGTGAGATTTGTGGAGAGGAGCTCCTGTTGGAGGAAGATTTAAAGACTCACCTTCTCCTTAGTCATGAGGAGAATGACATGGACTGCCCACTGTGTTCTTTGTCAGGGGTGTCCTATGATGAACTCTGCCACCACATCAACTTTGCTCATCCAGAGAAACCACAGAGATTACCGGAAGAGACATTCACACCCACATCTGCAAGAACCAGCTCCGTGTCCAGAGACAAACCCTCAACCTCTCAGTTCAACTGCGACCCTTGCGGAGTCCAAGCGGAGCAAGTTCAACCACGAGAGAGAGCGTCAGTGGCTGACTCATCCGTGGCAACTAGTGTTCCCTGGACTCAAACAGAAAGTTCTAATCATTTCATGAAAGCTAGACACAGAAGTCCCAAGCAGAGACGGTTGTCCCTTCCTGGTGATGGTGGGTACACTTTTACACTCCTTCTATAATGTAGTTGTTAATCTTGGAACGTGTGTTTTTTCTTGCCTAATGCCTCCACTGCTTTGCAACATCTGTTTTCTTCACCAAGTTCTAAGTTCTTATTGTTCATGTACAGTCTGTCCAATCAAACCATATCACACTGCTATCAGTTGGTGGTGGCACAGAGGAGAGTCATCAAAAAAAAAACGCCATTGTTAACTGTATTACGTTTATGACGCTGCATTTTTGTTCCTCATCCGTTGGCTGTTTGATACAGATTCAGTCCTGTAGCATGTGCATCTGCATTCACATTTTTATGTAGCCACAACATAGTGTTTTGTCGACAGAGGGCAAACAATATGTGTGATTCATTGTGACAGTATTTAGGATTCAATACAAGCAATCCAACTACCTCAGTACCAGTTGAGAAACAGTGGAATTGCTTGACCGGTACTGTTGAATTGAATTGTTATACATTCTCATGAAAGACACATATGACCTGCCACCTTTTTTTAATCCACTTTGTAACATACACGCAGTCCATTTGTAACATGATAAAACATTCAATGTTTTCCTGTGTAAAATTGGTCTGTATTTGATGCTTGGGTTTGAGTGATGCGCTTTGTGATGTCACTTAAAGACAAATGAGCTTTCTAATGGGCAAAACATCTAAGCATTGATGGGGGGTATATAACACTACTAGACAGCATCAATCATGACTTATGTAGATAGATAGATGGATAGGCTGACCTGATGGAATGGATCGGGCACATTTAACATTATGAGCTTATAGTGTGGTCATTCACAGGGTGAGCAGTTCATTGGCTCTCCTGCACAGTAACGGACTCCTTGCATCACCAAAGTAAGGCTGCATGTCTGAAACCAACAACTTGAACACAAAGACTTGAACTCAACTGCAACTGTTGGTTTCTGTTCCTGCTTCAAGAAGAAGCAGCTGATCAAGTCCAATTCTTGACTCAGAATTTCAGTCGTGAACAGTCAGTGGACAGATGTGAGAGGTTGTATTTCTGTCGCTCATCATATCATCAGTACTCTTCAGTAAGGGTGTTCAAGCTAAAGTGATGGGGAAAATAAAATGAAAGAAAGATAAGCACCCAATATCATCAAATGAATGATGAAAAATGTCAGTCAGAAACAGTCGTGTAATTTGTAACTGTGTTCTAGGTGGCGAGAGCTTGACGTGCCCCATATGTGCCTCTGTTTGCAGCAACAGCTCCCTTCTGCAGGAACATGTGGAGCTTCATTTAGAAAGTGAAGGTACATTTAATCTTCTCATACAAAGACATCTTGTCTTGTCTTCGAACATAATGTATTGTGCCAAATTTGTGTAATGGGTGTTCTGCCATGGAGACACTCCCATAACCAAACAAAACTAACTGGTTTTATAATGTTGATCTTGGCAATCATTGGTGACATTCTATTAGAAAAAAGATAAAACTGGATAACGCCTAAAGGACAAGAACAGAATGCACTGAATGTGAGACATACAAATTTATCTGATAGTGAAGGATGGTTGTAAATATTAGGTTACAGTTTTAACATGTATAATTTGACAGCAACTGAAAAACAGGTCAGGTACACTGTCGACAAAAAATACAATGGTCATGAGAAAAAAGCTCTTAAAAGTCTGGTAGGAAAAAAAAAAGTTTGGCCTTTGACAAACCTTTATATTAACTGAGATACTATGGTGGGAAAATCACTCACTTTACTCAGATCCATGAGCTTATGCTACATTGTTGCAGACTTGTGTCCAAATTCAGACTTAAAACTGGCCAGGAAGCTTCAACAGGAAGAGAATCTTCGCCATCGTGAGGACGAGGACCAGAAGGAGAAAGAGGAGTTCAAAAAGCTTCAGGTACAGAATCATGTTACCAGCAATCATACATTACAGGCTTTCCTTTTATGATCATCTTGGTCTTTCGCAAGGTCAAGCAGCCTCTGGTTGGCGTATGTCTTTCATAGTTTCAGCCGTCATGATTGCACAGATCATCTGTGTGATCCCTGGAAACTGCGTTGTGAATGCTTCTTTGAGCGTGTTTCATTCTTCTCAGTTACAACTTAATTTGCCACCCAGGGGGATTTAAAAAGCGTAATGTGTTGTTATCAGTATGTTACCACATGCCTTCTCACAATAAATAGATCAAATGATGTAAAACACGAGAACAAGCAGCTCATCCCTGGAATGCATCAGCGGCAGCCAAAGACATCTGTCCAGTCTGCTCTCCTGAACAGGATTATAATGCCTCCTCAAATCTGCAACAAACTGTGACACTGAGCAACATTCCTTCATGCTACTCTAGCTACTAGACCAACTGTTGTCCCTGGTCTCAATTTTAGCTCTCTCTCATCTTGGTAAATATCTGCTCAAGGCTGACTTCCTTTCTTAATAATAATAAAATAAATGTTATTCTATTTATTTTATTTTATTTTTGATTTGATTTGATTTGTTTTTTGTTGCACTTTATTCCAAGGCACTTTCCTAGTCAGTGGGCTCCCCACTGACCATGGCAATAAATTTGATTCTGATTCTGATTCTTAAGTGATGTACTGTTTCTTGAGTGTTGAGGAAGTCTCAGATCAGCCTAAAATTCCCTCAAAGCTTCTCATTCCTTATGAGATCATCTCCAAAAGATTCATCCTCAAAACTAATGCCAGATCTACAACAAAAGTGCGAGATCAAGTGGTGTTGCTTGTGTTCTGAAACCCAAGCTGCACCCAATCACGCTCATATATAACAGTAGTTATTAGCTATTAATTCAGACACACAAATTAACCATCCCTCTAGTTTACCTTTGGGTACCTGCCTCTACCTCATTCATAGGGTGATGTGTGTCTCTGAATTGTTGGATCTGCCTTCAACTATCAAGCACACACTTGTACGGAGTGAACTAACACCTATTGTTGGACAAATCACAGAATCTTCATTTACTAAAAAGCTGAATCGTTATTTAAACAGCGTGTTTTGACGATAAAGAGTACGGCTGTGATTTCCTTACACTGGAGAGTTGGTATGTAAATGTACCTCTATTTTTCCACACAGCTGCTGAGGTTGCTCTGTACATCTGCAACGTGTATGAATGTGAAAAGCAATAATCAGTGTTACCTTGTATTTTTTAATCTAAAATTTCCAAAATACTTGCTGGTACTACACGTGCAAGAAAATATTGAATACTGAAGATTTCCTTTTGCTCAGTTATGTTTCTGATTAAGGGAGCAATTCATTCCTCTGTTGGACTGGGAAACTTAAATCAAAGTCTAAATGGTCTGATGTCATAACTATATACTCACTTTCATGCACATGATATTGTACTTCGTTGTCTAATCCCCCCCCTTAACATGATGGTTCTTATTACAGTATATTGCTGAACTTACAGTATCACAATGTAGATGCCAATGTATCTGGATAGGTATTGTAAGATTCCTGCCAATACACAGCCATAGCTGGTACGGAAATACTCTTAAGAGATGATGATTATCTAAAGTCTAAATGATGATAATAATCTAGATCTAAAATACTGTGCATTGATGTTATATATTGAAACCTCAAGGGTACGTCTATGGGGTAACTATGGGTAAGACCAAGGGCCTGCGAATCACCCTTTTAGCCTAGCAATAATTCTGAAGCAAGCATCTTTTCAACCCCTGTTTTTATCCATCATTTGTATTTGAGCTGTCCTTTGCCTTTTGTGCAGAAGCAGTTTGGTCTGGACGGCAGCGGGAGCTACCGGAAGCAAATGGAGAGGACCATGGAGCGTGATGTAGCCAGAGGCCTCATGGACCCCGCAGAGTATCACTGTAGGAGGGCAGAGATGCTGGAGAGCCTTGTGTCAGGCCTAGATGATGGCAAGACCAAAACTCAAGGTACCTGTAAGAATGACCATGTGCATTCCCGGAAATAGGTGTGATCTGATGAGCTTGTGTTTTGGGTCATTAAGAACAAAACATGATGACTTCACAAAACTTACAGCTTAGTAGTAACTGTTTATTGTGCTTGTCATCAATGTTGTGGCAAATTTGCGTTGTGCCTCATTTTGTTTTTGCAAAACAGACATGATTCTCTTAAACATGATCCTTCTTTAGGTGGAACTAATAAAACTGCTCAATACACAGTATGTGTCGTATTGTGCTCAAATTTAGACACCGGTTTTAACTCTGAAATTCCTGTATCGACTGTACATACAGTTTCGTAGAAAAATGCTCCTACAAATTAAATTCACTAAACCAATTGTCAAATCATAAAACAAATTATTAACAATAAATAAACAACAATGACAATAAATTAAACAGGAGAACTAATCTCTAAATGCTACAATTCACAAACATGTTTCTTTGTGTTTAATGTTGGTTTATGGTCCATAGTCTTTTAGGTTTCGCAATCGTTTGCTGTTTGTGATCGCTTCACTGGAATCATCCGCAACAGCCTCTGTGCTGCAAAGTGACTCATCATAACCTGCAACCTCTGACAGTTGCTGGTTAACTGGGGACTCGCTCCTGAATATGAAAAGAGAGCTGATTTCCATCATGTGGTTTTATCCTAAACTCGTCCAACAACATTCCTGCACTTTGACAAACTGTTCTTTTCTTCACTGTCTGGTATTGGGTTTGGCTACCTGAACACACTTTCACCGCCTAAACTCAATCCAATGTGTACAAGATGATTTTCTTTCATTGACAGTTATGACACACTAGAGTTCACAACTCATTGTTATGATTGAATATTTCTGAAGTATGCAACCGCAAGATTCACAGGTATGTGTTTCTATCCCATGCTGCTAATGTGGGTTAGTCATTCTGAAGTCGGCACAAAATATTTTAGTCCACAAACCACAATTCAATTAATGGTTGGATGACTTTTAATGGTCTGTTGTACAGTATCTTTGTTCAGTATTCAACTGGTCTCCGACTGCATTGATGATGGCCTTATGAGATTTACACGTTGACAAACACACAATGTGTGATACACTTGTATAGTGTTCACTATTACTTCAGTGTATGTAACTTCTCCAGGAACGTGAGTTTACCTTCTTCTTATCTCTTCTCAGGAGTGATAAGATGTCTGCATGACTACTACCGGACTGAGGGCAGAGACTGCGTGCATGTGTGGCTAAGTGCAGACACAGACCACTACTGCTCATCTGCAGGTGATAAAGGCTGGGGCTGCGGCTACAGGAACTTCCAGATGCTGCTTTCCTCGCTGTCTAGAATAGACGCATATGTGGCTGTTGCTCAAGGTACTCCTGCTCTCTCCACTCTTCCCCTCCATCAGTTTCCCAACGACTATATACATGACAGGGATAAAACAAGTTCTGAAAATATCTTACAAGTTTTTGTAATTTTCGTATTATTCTTTCTTCTTCTTCCGTTAGAGTAATAGCAAGCATGCCCAGGTGCTTGATCTTTCACACCTGTGGTCATGAATGTGATTTCAATTATTGGGATAGGTGTGCAATTACTTTTGCAGTGTTGTATGTATTTGAAATAGCCTTTATTCATTTTTTTTATCTTGTTGTATTCTTGACTAATAAATTGAATGCGAGCCATCAAATGCAATGTTCCACATGCACATTGTATTGGCACAGGTATTGATCTTTCCCTGTTCCTCTGGTCAAAATTGCTTTGTGCCCTTTAGTGGTTACTTTGCTGAATGAAGGTTTAGAATTACTTGTACATGTGCATTAACTCTTCAATGTAAAGGTATTCATTTATTCTCAAACACAGTCAGCATTCAGAGATTCCATCAAACCTTTTTCATGACAGGGTCGTACTCATCAGTGGCATCCTTATTGTGTAGACTTTTGGACCTTCTTTAGAAATGTTTAGTGCCAAAAATGTCTGCTTGTTTGTTACAGCATTGAAATCCAGTTCTTTTCACTTTGTGACAAGTTTGTGTTGATCTGATCGCTCTCTTCACTCAATCAGGTGGGTCGGTGCCAAGTATCCCCCGGTTGCAGAGTATGATGGAGGAGGCATGGAAAGAGGGTTTGGATCCACAAGGTGCTTCACATTTCAACCACCGCTTGCAGGGCACAAGAGCCTGGATTGGGGCCACAGAGGTCTACGTTCTTCTGACATCATTGGGTATAAGGTGAACACAATTTTGCACTGAAATTATATCCTATCCTCAACCTTACACCTCAAAACCAAGTGTTGTGACTTAGAAATGGGACAGCTCTTAACTGCAGATATGTCGTCAGACTGTGGGGGGCAGCGTTAGGCAAAAGCAGCATTCAGTTTGTTAATTCAGAAGATGAGGATTGACCAAAGATTGCAAAATAAAATGTACAAAATAAATGCAATGAATTGCAGAGTTGATTCTTCTCTCCAAAATGTATTTTGGAATTATATACATAAAACAGAGAAAAGTAACAAAACAGGAAAAACCTCTGGTGAAATGGCCTAACAGGAAAGAGTCTTGCTCTATTTACCATCAGAGATTGCAGTACACAATACAGTAAAACAAACCACAACTTCTGTGACCGCATTCCTATTTAGCTGTCCGGTTTGACCCTTTGACCCTTTCATGTGCATGAGCACGTGAGGTGCCGTCACCCTCAACAGCAAGCTCAGTAATGGTGACCTCCCATGATGCTCTGCAGCCCAGTTTTTGACCATATGTATTCCAACCTCTTCTTTTTCCCACTTCTTGCTGTTGAGGGTGGTGGCACTTGCTACTGCATATCAAAGGGTCGAATAGGATGGCTAAGTTGGAATGCAGTTGTATATTAACTCTTTAGGTCATCATCGACTGAGTTACAGTTGACAGTGATGACAGAAATACAAGGTGTCACGAATGATTTTCTTTCATTCTTCCAGGGCTCGCATTGTTGACTTCCACCAGCCCACGGGCCCAGGTGGGACACATCCTCGACTGTTTGACTGGGTCAAGCAGTACTACTGTCAGACCACCAAGGGTAGTAACAGGCTTCCATCAAGAATCAATTGCACCTCCCTGCCTCCTCTCTACCTCCAGCACCAAGGTACACCACAATTTGGTTGTTAATTCTGTTTTTCTGTGACTCACTCAAAGAAATCTCAGGTAGTGGGTGAAATCCCAATGTAGGGGACCGCTGGGGAGAACATTGAGTGCATAGTGAGTTTTATGACCTGTTGTTGTGTTTTCACTGCTGGCACTCACTGTAGACTGCCTTCCGTCTGACAACATGCTGTCATTGTGCTTTCTTGAAATGTCCTTGAATAAAAAGATTATTTATTTAGTTGTGTTTTACAACCCCCAAAATTCTGTAATATTAATTCCAGTAAGCCATCAAATACTGTTTTTGGTGTATCGGCAGTTCTTTTGTTGTACGATACGTATCCCGGTCCTGGAGTAGTGATATGATACATTGCACTATACATGTATTTTGATACTGTAAGTGCAGCAATGTATCATAAGAGCCATCATTTTAAGGGGGAAAATCAGATAAACAAGGTGTAAATAAGGTTATTGTTATGACGATAGTTCAGTTTGACACAGGAATTAATTGCTCCCTTAATCAACAAAATAACTCCAGTGCGCAAAAAGAACGTGTTAATGTTAAACAAGTCACAAATGCAGCAGCGTAAGCATCTATTAAATATAGACAAGTTAAAATATTAAGACAGTATCCCACGGTCAAGTGATATTTCAGCAAAAATATCAATACAATATTGCAGAATCAAGTATCGTATTATTTGAGAATGTTTTCGATGGTTACTTTCACCTCTACTGTTTTGACTAACTACTGCTTGGTTTCTCTGAACCCTCTTCTGCATGTATGTTTGATGAGTTCCAATTTATAAGGCCTGGAGTGATTATTTGAATTGAAATGATTATTTCTGTTCCCCACATGACTCTCGAATAATGTGTTGACAAGAACCATCTTTTATTGTGTGTGAATGTGATAAAGGAATTAATCATGGCTTTTTGTCTGACTAGTAAGTTGAAAAACAAACAAACAGCCGTCTTTTTCAACAAATAAGTCGAAGCCTTAAGATATTTATGACTGAGGCAAATTTGGAACTCAAACAAGACTGCAGCAAAACAAATTCAGTGTGTGATCACATTGTGTTTGTCATGCTTGTACCTCTGATAATATGTTGCCATTAATGTGGACAAATCGATTTTCCAAGGATAGTTCATTCCATGAGCCTGGTTGCATTATTATCCACCTTGAGTTTGTGAAGCTATACTGAGCTGGCTCAGTTCAAACCGCCTGCCCTACATAACAACCTTTCCAAGATCTGTAACAAAGAGATCTGTGGTGTTTCACAGAAGAGACAGGTCCTTTCAGAAGATTCCCACTTATGTACTCGGCACTGGATCTAATCCTGTCCGGGACTCTGGTTCAAAGTTGGAATAGGACGTAAGTTTTTGTTTCTCAAAAATATGGGGGAAAAAATCTAAATGGAGACAACAGTAGGGAGCCTTTCTTTTCATTGGATGCCAGTTAAACTAAGAGTCTTCATTCAGACCGAGAATATTAGATTCACATTCAAAACGAAGTGACCTCACTTAAGGGGGCTGAGATGATATGCTTTTTGTCCCAATTCAGTTTTGTCCTGATACTATTACTGGTGCAGTGTGATAGTTGCAATACCCGTATAAAGATTAGCGTAGGATTCAGTGATTCCACACAGTTGTTCCTCAACTGTTGATGCTGCTGTCTTATACATTTGCTGTTTAGGATCTGCCATCTGTGATTTGAACATGGTTAATTGAGTATTCTGACTAAATGTAGTTGCACCCGGAGGTCAATTCACTTCATACACTTCTCTCATTTCAGGAATTCTTGTCACCACGGTTGAGGGCTGTTTGCTTGTTGTTCAACAGTCAGATAATAATAGTAACCTTGAGATTATTTAAGAAAAGATTGTGTGTACATGAAGTCGTTAGCTCTTGGTCTCTTAGTGAGATGTCTTTTTTTTACATTAGACATTTACAAAATGAAATACAACCTTGTCTTGGCAATGTCATCTATGATCAGTGGATTTACTGTCTGCACCCTGCTGTATCCAGGTGTACATTTGTTTTAACACGCAAGTACATCAGAACGCAGCAATGTGTAACTCATCAGTGTACTTTCGTCTTCACATCCCTTGATCTCTGTCTGTTACGCTGGAGCCTAAATACTTCAACTCACTACTCTATCCACTATTCGGGGATTTTGTCTCATTGTCGTCATACATGTCCTGCACAATCCTCACATGCTTTGCTGATGATTCGCTGATCTGCTTTCTCCAGATCCACAAAGACACAGTGCACCTCCTTGTGATGTTCTCTGGACTGCAAGTGTTTCACAATGAAATGAGTTCTTACCTAATATTAGACGAGTTGATATATCCATCTGACGCCTTTGTGCACGCACTCATGCTTTCCATTGCACGGCGTTGTTTGGTTAGCATTGCTAGTGGTGTCATTAGAATCCAAAACACGGCAGCATGAAATTGTTGCATCGCTGTCAAAGTGCACCCAAGTATAATTCCAGTCATTTTAGTTCACCTTTTATCCACTGGTTTTATTTTGTCTAGCCATTCTTGGGTCATAACTACTCGTGTTACCTTATTTAAATAGGGAAAACATGTAAATGCTTGGTGGCTGTTTTGACTCCTAAAAGACCATTAGCAATGCTACCTGCTGTTCACCAGAGAGATTAAGCGTGTGCACGATGGGAGAGGGACATATGAACTTGATCAAGGAAGAACATGATATTATGGAATGTTCCTGTAAAAAAAACATTACCTATGTGAAGTGAAAAGAAAAGAGGAAAGAGCAATTTAATATCAATTTAATCTTTTTTATGTTACTCAAAAAGACCAATTTTCTTGCTTTGTGTTTTTCTGGGATTCATTTATATTCTGTACTACATTGAATACTTCCAGGCTTCTTCCTGTTTCCAAACATCTTCTGAGAACTGAGTCCTAGTAATTGCTACTCTCAAATCTCAAAACTCCCAGAGAAGCAGTAATTGTTTCACGATATTTGTGATGGCAATTTCTCTCCAGGACATAGTCGATCCATTGTCGGTTTGGAGCAGAGGAAGAACGGAAGCCTGTGTCTTCTGCTGTTTGACCCAGGTGCCTCTACAGCCGACACTCGGAAGTTGATGAACGTCAGCACCGTCTCAACTGCTGTCCGCAATCTCCGGAAGCTCCCCGGAAGCATGAAGCAGAAACAGTACCAGGTGGTGTCTGTGGAGGGTGTTTTAACTGCTGAAGACAAACAGGTCAGTGACACGTCTCAGAATCACATTGGCTTACGTGACTCATTACGTAATTAGACCTGACGTTAGATAAAAAGCTTGTTCGTGTTTCCCGCGTTGGTCCTAGGTGTCGCTGGCACAAAACTGTCCTGTCACGTTTGTTTTTAGTGTAAAATCACAAATTAATTTGACTCGGTGGCAAGTGTCTGATCAGTGCAAACAAAACATTCTTCAGCAAAATATCAGACAATTTTCGCCAAAGAAGAGATTTATGGCAGCATAGAACCAAAGGTAAACAACAACAACTCTGTTGAATGAATAGCCCTCTTGCAACATAAAAGGCAGCTTTCAATAAACATGACACACATCAGACTACATTGTGTGATTGTAAATTGAACCTCATTGTTCAAGGGTCACCAACATTATGTCAGACAGGTGTGAAGCTTGGTCGTCATAACTGGGTCAAACTCCGCCCCCATCTTGTGATGCAAGCACAGGTACCGACTCTGTGAACAAGCACACCTGAGCGCACAGAAGTGGAGGAGTAATAGCTGGGAAAATTTGAGCCATTGGTTCTAGAGAAAGAAGTGCAAGTTAATGTAAATGATGGGCTTCTTTTCATTCGAACCAGGTTGTTGTGGAAGACTGACCCATGGTTGGATGTTGGATAAAGTGCAACTTTAAGTTTCCTCTTTCCACCAAAGTCCTTCAACACCATTACTTCTATAGTTGTATTGATAAGCTGAGGTGATCCGGGAGGTCTTGTTGAATGTACCACACCCTGACCAGAGCATGTTTTGAATTTTTAATCTTGACTGGTCCAGTTTGGCAGTTTTTCCTGTTCCTGATCCTGTTTGCTTCTTTCTGCTTCAACATTCCTCTTAAATGTGTTGATGGACTTCTACTGTAGATCTGATGCACATATTTGAGACAGTGAGAGGTTCACCTCTCCCGTCAACTTTTTTGTCCAAAGAACTGCACTGCTGACAAGGCAAGAACTTTGTTTGTTCTTTGTTCACTTTACTTAGAATTGTGGAACCTGATGAAGGCCAGTGTCACATGGCATACTCGTGAACCAAAGTCTTTGGTGAAAATGCTATCTTAAATTTAGATTCAGGCTGAGAGTGCACACCCTGAAAGGTTTCTCTGATTCACTTTAGGTTGTCACTCAGTTTCATAAGCTGCAGCACACTCATCGCTGCGAATAAGAAATGTGTTTAATGACTGTAGAAAAAATGTTTCTGGCTTATTGGATTGATCTCTACAGCGCCGCTTTCTTTTGCAGGTTTGCATCGCCAATTCCAAGACATTGCATGCAGAAAGGATCCCCTGATGAAGGCTTTTTCTCCAACTCCTATCATTGCTGCTTTTTTGTGATACAGAGGTTTTAATATTTGCTCATGAATATTTTACAGAGCTGTTTAAATAAAACGTATTGTTTTAAAACATTAGCTTTGGTTGAGTTGATCAGATCAAACAAGCATCATTGGTCCTCAGCCCTGAGGAAGGTTAAGCCAATTAGCATGGTACGTCTGTTGTGCATGCAGAGAACATCAGCTGATAGAACCACACAGAGTCAGGCTGAGAAGCCCAGAGGGAGTGGAAAGTTTGAGTCCCGTCTCTTCTCACATTGCCACCACGTTGTTTATGCAGAGAAAACTGACCTCTTGTTTTACTGTCAAAATAAAGGTTCAGCTCTCCAATGTCTCTTTTAGATTTTGATTCCAATGTCTTTTATATGTCCCACATTGGGGAAATTTAACAGAAACTGCAGAGTAGAACAAACTTTTAATAAAACGCTGAATCCTTATTTAATCACAGATGTTGATGCACCTTTCATCTCGCTTTCCGATGTGACATGGAAGTCTAACCACACACAGTTACCACACTTACTACTCGCAAGTAAGTATTTTTCTCATCAAAGAACACAGGAACATGAGAAAATTTGACCCTGTCAAACAAACAAGTGCATACCTGAGAACTATGCTGATTTGTACCTTTGATAGTGACAGTTGTGTGTTCTAGTGGTGAAGTTTGGGGACTTACTGTACCAATGGTCTTGGCAGAGATTTTCTCCAATCTAAATGAGGTTGTTGTAACGTGTAACTTGAGGCTCTCAGATGTTCAGTGCACATCAGCATGTGTGAACCGGGTAGATGTGGGGAAATGGCTAGTGTTGTTGTGCCCGAGACCAGTCTCTGTCTCGAGACCACGTTTTAAGGTCTTGGTCTCATTATCAACTGCATTTAGATTATAAAAAATCCTAACCAATTAAGTCTTTTCCTCCGCCTGAAAGTATTCTTCTTGCCCATTAATGGACCTTATTTACATCAGAGATGAGATGAAATAGAGCACTAACCATAACCTCTTAATTTAGCTTTTAATGTAATCAATAATTACCTCAGCGAGTCATGCAGATCATGTATTAAGGATCTCTATCCAGCCACTTTACAGAACAAACATGTTTGATTTACATGGTGTTCTGTGGATTGCTTTCAATTGAATTGACTGTATTCAGTTTCTATTCTGTATTCAGTTTGGTCTTGGTATGACTGGGTCTCTCCCCTTCCAAGTCTTGGTCTTGTCTCGATCTTGGTATGCTCTCATTTTGTCCCGACTCGATCTCAGGTGACTCAACTATTAAACTAAGAAAGTTTCCATGCAGTTTTTCCTAAAGTTCTCACAGAAGTTCTCACACTTGACCGTCCATGAGATTTTGCTGTGGTTTGAAACTAAAAATGCACTAAAATGCCATCCTTGTGCTATAGCACTTACACGCCTGGAGTGCATTTGTTTTCACGATGCACAATGCACAAGAGTTCCTCCTTAACGTTCCACCTTAACGTTCCACTTTTGAAACATGTTTGTTTCCCCAATATTTCATTCCCCTCTAGTTGCTTTTTTTTCAGGATCCTCGACCCCCGTTCTTCTTCTGGATCTCACAAATTCTTCATTTGTATTGTGCTTTTTAATGTCTTTTTTACTTAGAATTTCATATTCATGAATAGACCTAACCCAGGTGAAGAGTGCAGTTCCCCTGAAGTCCTGTCAACTAGCCCGATCTGCCAGCTTGGTGGCACCTCCACTGATGTCCACACAATGTTGCACATGCATTATGCATGTGCAACATTGTGAGTTTTTTGTGAGAGTTTTTCCCTTGGAGAATGGACCTGCCCGAGTGGCATGCCTGCCTCCTGAGCCCCTTGCATTGCCATTTGACCTCTGCGATAAAGATCTAGAACAATATAGTTACTTTCTCATACTCCACCTAATGACGACAGAAGGGACAGTTGGTCACTACTGCTCTTCTGCTTTTTTAGTCTGGCAAGCTGCTCTGAGAATCGTAGCTTCCTAGAATGTTACAGGGATCAGTCATTGTAAATAAATAGCATAATAATAGTAATATAGTTCTAAATACTGGTAACTTACATTGTCCAACAGCGGCTCATTGTAAGCCTCCACCTTTAGTAGACATATCCAAACTCAAGTACACACAGAGAAATGTGTTTCATTCTAATCACTTTGCAGGACTGGACTCACATTTGGAGGAATGGTGTTTTATTGGGCACCTTTTAAGATTTGCTTGCAGAAAAACAAAGAGGGACATCAGTACAGTGAGTTCTGACACACTTTTTGCATCTATCTGCGTCTGTTCTTTTCATTTTCAGATTCTCATCTCAAATTCCAGGACATAATGTGCGTGAATAGTTGTTTGAACAACAGATATGAAATGTAAAGTATTCTCTACATTTTTGTCTTGTGATAGTAATCTGTTGTGTGCGTGTGTGTGTATTTGTTCTTGTGCTTATATCTTTGTAAGGACTGGTACATGTTTTTAACCAACATTTTGCCTGGTCCTCACTCCTTCAACCTCAGTTTGAGGATCACAAAACTAGGTTATCATAATTAGGTTTAAGGTTTCTTAACAATAATGGTGGAAAGCATTATTTCATAAAGTGTCCTCCGTAAGATTGAACTACAAACGTGTGTAAAGGTACATTTTAAAGAAATAAAATGTAGATGCTTAAACATTTTGGAAACAATCCACCTACACCAATGTTTTTATTGATTTATTTTAAACCTACATTATTGTCCTACATGTATTTTTGTAATCTGTCTAAAAAATATTCTGAACGCAGTGAGCTCAATCGGACAGCAGGTGACATTAACAGGCACAGCACCAACTTAGGTTGACTTCGCAGAGGAACACATATGGTGGGTCCTCTTAGATCCTTTTTATTTTTTCCCAAAATTCTGTTTTTCCATTTTGATTAGTGTTTTATTAAACTATAATGCTAGTTGGCCTTTGACCTACTGTTCTTCATCACACATAGGCTTATGTACTGTAGAAATCAAGATTCCTCATCTACGCTGTGTGGTCACAAGTAGATCCCATCAATGATCAGCATCAGGTGGTTCTGATGTTGTCAGCTGTGATTTAACATTTCAAGCATTGTTTTTTTCCTCTTCTCGTGATATTTTAGAAGTCACTTCTTCAATAATAACACCTCAATACTTGAGCTCTTTCTGCAGCGTCTGCGGAGTTTCAGTTCAGTGTGCTGAACGACAGTGGGATCACTTGGTTTATCCACACCTGTCTCAGTTTGAGCGTGAATGATTTGCTCTAAACTGTGAATAATGCTAGCATTCCCCACTCCATCTAACCAGAGTGTTGAGCTCTCTCGAGGTGTGTGCATAATGTCTTTGACAGTCACAGTGTTGGTGCAAATGACGTCTCACTGACATCATCACATTGAGCGCTTTCATACAACCTGACGCGCAATGTTATCATTGAGTGTCTTTGTTGTTTTGTGCGCACCACTGTCAGTAGCGCCATTGAGAGTGAACGCGACAACGGCAGCAGTGGCTTTCTTCTTCTATCGACATGTCTTTAAAAGACATCCCTCACCAATGGCAGGGTTCATTGACTACGTTCAACATAGATTTCAGTCACTGAAGAGTGGAGCAATCAATCAGAGCACATAGTATTCTGTTTGTGTGCTTGACAATTTACATGTTTTTGCTCTTATTTGAGATGATATTTTACAGCTTCTTTGATTGATCAACATGTTTGTCTTCATTAATAATCTTGGATCCCAACTAGGCCGAGAACTGTGAGGAGGGAAGACACAGACTATGCACTTGCATGCACTATGCATCATTTAAACGTCTACAAAATTTGGTTCTGCATTTCACTGACAAAAATCTGGTTGGTCATCGTTGTGACTGTTTTTTCTTCTGTGCACTCGACGTCAGTAATATCTGCCACTGGTGTTGCGTGAATAAATATCCACCAATCACAGCGTGAGAGAGGTTTTTTTGAGTGTTCATTTGTTTGCAGACAGAATAATGATTTATGTTCTATAGTTACTGGTACTAGTTACTGGTCAAATGACTATCTCTGGTTAAAAGGGCCAGAAACAGGCATTTTCGACTACTTTCGACTACAGATTTGAAGTGTATTCACAAACATTTTGAAGGTCTTCTAACCCATTCCCTGCTTGCACGGTCTCTTCTTCACTCCTGTGTTAGATGAGCCCTGTAACACTACTGCCTCCTGATGTTGGTTTGAGAGAATTGCATTGGAATATCTTTTTCAATTATATCAATGATAAATAATAATTAAGTAAAAAATGCCAACTGTGACGGCCCAGACCTATTTGTTACACTATATTGCGAACCATTTCGCCAGATGCCTGGGGTTTGTCCTTGTGACCTCCACCAACCAGCTGCAGCCATCTGATGTTGGGAGCCTTTAAATTATATACTCTGGGTACTCTGGGTGTAGCAGTTGGCCCTTTACTTTAATAGACTCGGTTGATTCTGTGTTTGTTGCCCACTGTTATTGAATATCATTATTGAATCTATGTGATTATTCTGCTTTATTTTGTGTATTTTTCCTAAGCAGGGGCATTAACGCAACAAAACAAAACAGTGACTGGCAAACACACACTGGAGTTTCAGGTTGTTGAGTAAAATGGAAAAATGCTAATCATATGAATAGTTGGCTCACAACTATTGTTGGATCTTTCAACCCTGACAACCCTCCAACAAGGCCATAGATGAGGCTAATACTGTCCATTTTAGGGGATGGCAAAGTGATCCTGGCTGAACTGGAGATTTGTTTGTGGAATTTGATTTGAGCTAGCCATCATTACTGAATGAATCATATTGCTGTGGACAAAAACATCGAGTCAACAACGAGTACATGAACTTAGTCTGAACAAGTAGGAGTATATGTGAAGTGTCATGGAATGCCATAACAAATATTTATTTATTTAATGATTCTGTTATTTTGTTTAGGTTTAAATAATGAATAATAAATAATGTTTGGTTGTGCTTGGGCCAAGTTCATCTCTGAACTCTCCTCATCTCCAGACACCCGGCTGGTGAGGAGAGGTGTGTCGGGAACGTCGAGACCTGGTTTTGGTGCTGGATTTGCATGAGCAGCGTATGTGGGTCGCTGCGTCTGAAATCCTTGTCATTGGTTTGTTTGTGACGATCAAGCCTAAGCAGGAAGTCCTGACATCGGAGGTGTGTCACTCTCCCTGCACGTCGCAATGCAAAACTGTTCGGGGCGGTGCCGAACAGCGCGGCGTATATCCACAACTCGGGGGTCATCTGAGGCAGCAGAGTTCGGTTTTCACCCCGGAGCACGCAGCTGGTAAGGGTCGCGATGAAAAGCAATTCTTCTTTCGTTAGTTATTGACGAGCGCATTTTACGTCTGTTGAGTCAAAAGGAATTAGCCAGTTAATATTTTAAAGGAAACGAAATTGACCCACTGGATGCCAAATACTTTTTTTCATAGCAGTCTTTTTCATGGAATATTACAATTAGCTTTGAATGACTTAGTTATTAGTTTATTATTACTTATTTATTTGTATCTAATATTCTGCGGTTTTATATCACTTGGATGTAACTGCAGTTCTCCGATCACGTACGACAGAACAATATTTTCATCGGAAAGGGGAAGAGAAAAGTTCAACATGATCTGATTTTCTTCTTAACTGGAAAAGAGTTCGAGCTCCAAGCGAAGCGAGTCCTGTCTGTGTGGTGTTGATGCGCTCTCCCCGGGCGCCCGGGTTGCCTGCAACAATCCAAACATCGCGGGAGTTCATTGCTCACGCTTTATAGAAGCACCATACAGTCAGAGAAAAAATGGTCTTGAGAGAAGCCTTTGAAGAGCATCAGATTTATTTCAGCTGATGATTTGATTTGATTCATTTAACACAACTCTATCACCATCTGCGCTCTACATGTGTATCTGTAATGATGATTAAAAAAAATACATTAATTGTAACTGTATATGAATTGTATTTGACACCTGAGATAGATTTCATTGAGAAAGTAAAATCTGATCTAATTTAAACTTGTCATTTACATTACCTTTTCAGCACATGAAACTCTGAAGGTTTGAAGGTGTTACTTAGATATTGGAGAATGGGTGAGCGTGAAGACTAGTGCGCTTGTGATGATCATTAAAGGAGTCTTTGAGCGATGATGCAAATGTGTTGGTCTGTCAGACAAGATCAACCCTTAATAACACTAGAGCTCATCTAACTGTTTTTACATCAGACATGTCTCTGAGCACTCTGACATTGGAATCACAAGTATTCTACTACAATTCACCCAATGATTCGGTGAATTGTGCCATTGACACATGGGTCTTTGGGTATCTCATTGCCCTCACAACAGTGCCTGTAAGTACTCTTAGGAACTGCTCACCTCAAATGAGTACCACCTCCAGATCAAAGGCAGAACGCCAGAAGATACTCAACACGTTTCATTATTTCATTGGGTTCATATTTCATATGCTAGAGACTCACTACAGTGAATATTTACAGAACATATGAACTCTGTTCTCACCTTCAGAGACATGAATGACCATCAAGACCATGACTTTGAGCTGGTGCCACACAGAGGCTTTACTTTAATCAAAGGAACCCACGACCCCGATGATGTGGACCTCATTCATGATCTTGAGGTCCGAGATTCCGATGTGTTTGTGGTCACGTACCCTAAGTCAGGTGAGGTCTCATGGATGTAGATACCAGTTGGATTTAGCTGATTTCTGCATGATTTGGTCGTCAAATATCACCTGATCTTCATGTAAGTCAAAACTGACATTCATAGTCTGTTTATGTTAATGCTACAAGAAAAAAAAAACATGTTTCCATGTTTTTATTATTAATAATATATAATTGGTTTTTTTTCTGCCATCTAACTCAACTCTGGTTTCACTCTTCCACAGAAGACCATTGGTAATGCTGTGGAACACTATTGTGCTATAGTGTTTTTAGGGTGTTTTGACACGCCCCCATTATTGTGTAATATTTTACTTCCTGTAGATGAGTTGGTCAAGATGTGCCAGATATTTGTCCTCAGCTGACAGACTCTTTGTCGGTCAACACCTCCCTCCTATTAGTTATTGAAGAAGTCATTAGTCTTGAGGTCCATTCTGCAATGTGAATATTTACATAAACACAACAAAACTTGAAATATACCATGCTCCTTAGTGATAAAGTTAGAAGATACACTAGCAAACAAGCTTTCGTCTTCCTCTTTCGGCATTTGGCAAGTCAGCCTGCTGTTCCTTACCCTATCTTGACAATCCTCCCTGGTTGTACCTCTTTTCTTCATGTCCTTGTTTTCACATCCACTAACCTTAATGGCTGCCATCCTCTCCTTCTTTTGCCTGGTACCTCCATGTCTACCATTCTCTGTCTCTTCTCTCCAGCTGAGTCTAGCCTCCCAAGCTTTGTCTCCAAACCTTTCTCCATCAGAGGTCCCTCCGATATACTCATTTTCAATCTTGGTCCTTTCTGGTCAATTACAATGAAAACTTGAGCATCATGATCTTTGACAGTCTTTTAACTCTGCTTGCAGTAGTTAAACCCAAGCATCATTACACCAAGATTACACCTGACAGTCGTCTCCACCCATTCGACCCTGCCTGTACTCTCCTCTTCTTCTCTTTCAATCCCTGTCCATCACTCAACAGTATATGCTGCTCCCAAATGTTTGAAGCCATATTTTCTCAAAACCTCTTGTCCCTATTCTTCACGAGTCATCCTGCCTCTATCTCCCATGTACATGTCCTGTGCAACCCTCACATACTTCCTCCTGACTTCCTCATACAATACAGCAATTACAGTAACCTTCTCTTTACATCTCTGTCAACATCCCCAGAGAACAACAAATCTGGTGCTCTGTCTCATCATGAACCCATACTCCTGTTCACTAATACTGTCTGTTCTTTTAAACCTGGTCTCATTGATTCTGTCCCAACTCGTTGTGATGTGACTCATCGACTTCATCCCTTTATTGTTGCTGCAGAGAAACTTTGTTACACTATCTCTCCACTTGTCATCCACTTAGCCTTCAAAATTATAGAACATTCTAGTCACTGAGTTCATTTCTCTCCACAACTCCACTGGTATCTTGTCTAAGCCTACACCCATTCTGCTCTTGCTTCCTCTTAAGTGCTTCCCTCACCTACATCTTGCAAATTTCCTTAAGTACCTGGACCACTGTCTTGACTTTATCCACCTCTTTCTCTCTCTATCATTCTCCATCCAAGCACTCCATCCACCCTTCCCTCCTACTTGCTGCTGTTGATCAGCCAAACCTGTTGCACATCCTTCTCTGCTCCCTATGACTCTTCAGGTTTCTCATCAGTGCTCTAGCACCCTACTTGCTATCCTGAATACATCCCTTCATCATTCCTTGTTATCCAGTCTCTCATGCAACTCACTATAAGCCTCTGTCTTAGCCTCAGCAACCTCTCTCTTTGCCTGACATCTACACACAAAGTAACCCCTGTTTACTTTTTTCTGATGTATTCCTGGACCTCATCACTCCACCACCAAGTCTCTCTGTCCTCCTTTCTCTTCCCTGATGATGCACCTTACACTTCTCTATGCCCTCAGTGAACACCTCCCTCGACACTTGTAAGCTCCCCTGTGTTGCTCTCTCTTCTGGAAGTAGGTGTTCACCACTTCCATCACCATCCTGTTAGCAACGTCTACCACCATCTGGCCCTCTGAATTCCTGACTCCATATCTGCTCAATACTCCCTCATCTCCTCTGTTTCCTTCACTTGTGTGGCCATTGAAATCTCCTTATGCCACTATTCTCTCCCTCTGGGGAACACTGTACATTACCTCATCTAATTTCTCTCCCTTTCTTCTCCTACTGCCATCTCAGCTGTGATGCTTCAGCACCGACTACGGTTATCATGACTTCTTCTACATCTAGCTCCTTCTTCACTTCCATAACATTGTTCCTACACTTAGTCTGATCTTTGTTTTCTCCCTAAGTCTACCTCCTCTTATCTTCTGTCCTCGTCTTTGGCCAACAGTAGCACCATTTCCTCTGGTGTCCTGCAGGCTAACACCGAAGGCCAACCTTGTTAAACCAGGCGACAGCTGATCCGGTATGGTTTCCTGAATTCTGAATCGCATGTTAATGTGCTAAGTAGGGTTGGTTTTGAGCCGCTGCACTACCTGATGCTCAGTCGTTAGTAGTTGAACATTACCAAAAGCTCTTCTTTTTATCATACATATCCACTTCCTAATTTAAAGTACGCCTTATTGCCTAAACTATAATCTTTGGAAGGAATGTTTCATGTCGATCTCACTACATATGCATGCTGCTTGTGTATTGCAGGGACCATCTGGATGCAGCAGATTCTTCTGCTCATCGAAGCCAAGGGTGATGTCAAGGCCATCAGTGGGAAGGGCAAACTGTCAAATGGTGACCTGATGCCATGGCTAGAGTTGACCGGTCACTCTCGGGCATTTGCAGCTGCACCCTCACCCAGGCTCAGGGTCACCCACCTGCCCTACCACTTGATGCCTGCTGCTTTAACCCAGAGGAAGGGTAAGGTCAGTCATCCACTCGATCATCTATGACACTTCTTACCTGTGAAACTTATAACAGGGCTTACATCTTAACTTAGCACATCTAGTCTAGAGTTATTCACACTTGCATCAAAAGCAAGCTGTATATTAAACCCAACCCAGGGAATGAACAAGAACATTCAATAGGCCGTTGATAAACAACCAGTCATTGCAAAACAAGTGAAGGACTTCAGTGGTTAGCACACTCTCCTTGCAGCAAGAAGGTGGCGCGTTCTGTCCCTGCAATTGTGGATATCTGGTGCTCTTGCGGCCCATATCCCCAATGAGTTGGAAACTGGATGTACAGGGATCCAAGGTTGCCAAGCAGACTGTATAAAAATATAGGGTAAATTATTTACTGCTGGGTAGGGATGGGACAACTTATCATACATCATATACCGCCAAACACAATCTCCACGATGACAATTCTGCATCTCACGATAAATTCGATAAACACGCAGCACACTCGCTGCTTTGGACTTGCATAGATGAACATGATGAGACCATGACGACGCGTCGTGCTCTCCAGCTCCGCTGCGTTTGACAGCTGGCACAGTGTTTGACAGTTGTGGAGTGTGGAGTGGTGGTCACGATCGTAGTTTTAAACTTATTTTTATCACATGCAGCTGCATGTGCTGGCGCTTTGGCGAAACACTCTGATGAAAATAGTTGCATATTGCATATTTTGTTGCATATATAGAGCTCCGCTCCGGTATAGGCCGCAGCGTCCGCTCCGGATTAAGGTTCACTGATTGCGTACACACTCTCACAGGCAGTGCTAATGCTACAACAGCATGGGACCATCAACAAATTCTAAAACGGTCAAAGTATTCATGAAATTTTCAATAAGGCAATGGAAAACAACCATATAAGGAGAGATCATTTTGAAAAGGTTTTTCATCACGCAAGACAAGACCGACTTCTATGAGAGACGTGAATCATTGAATATTTCATCTCTACATTTACTTAACTATTTAACATAAACAAATAATGATGTTGGAGACAAACTCCACTAATAAGTTTCATCATAAAACAGTTTCACGAGAGACTGTAGTGTCTAACACATGGAATAGAATGAAAATGTGTTTATGGTGATAATTATCGTTATCACTGAAATTACAACATTTATCGTGATCATTTTTTGTCTATGTCGCCCATCACTACTGCTGGGCCCAAAAATAGTTCTATTTGAAAAGAAGGTGGAGGTACAGCTGGGTCTGTTGCTTCACAACCAGGACTAGCCTTCTTGATGCATCCAACAGTAGCCCTGACCCTCCCATCCACTTGCTGAGAATTCTTTTTGCATATCAGGTAGAGTAACATAATGCTTTGGGAAGTTGCTGTAGCCCAGCCTGCTCCTCCTTTGTCACTTTCAGACAGTGCATTTTCAATGTACACATCAGGTTTCAAATACTGCTTGAAGTTCTGGGGAAAGTGTTTTGTGGTCATTGTTCTGTACATAAAAGGGTTTAAGACTGTCACTCTATCCACAGCAACCTGAACAGGTTGTCCTTGCCGCTGTAGTTTAGGCCAAATCCTGCTCAGCACATTTGAATTTGGCAGCAGAAAGACTCGGAAGCATTTCAATTGTTCTGTTTTGGTGAGTTGGCAGAGGATGAGTTGACTCATATGACTCATAACCAGCGGCATGATGTTCAATTATTCCACACACGTGGTGGCTGAAGTTCAAGTGCTCAAAGGAATGAAAGAATGAATGAATGAAATTCCATCAAAAGGGACGGTTCTTGACACGCCCTCTGAATGATGGCTGGTAACAGTGACTAGCTTAACTCTAACCACAAGCCTTCCTTCTATACAGGTGATATACATTGCCAGAAATCCCAAAGATGTCCTGGTTTCTTACTTCCACTTCCACAAATTAGCAACCATGCTAGAAACACCCAAGAGTTTTGATGAATTCTTTGACAAATTCATGACAGGAGATGGTAAGTGTTTCAACACGACTGCACTGTGACACTGTAAAACAACACTCACTTAAACCATTTTTAAAAATCTTAAACCTTTGGAAAGAAATTAAAGTTAACAAAAGCAGAAAGCACCAACACCAGAAGTGTGACAAAGCGGAAAAACCTAAGTATGACCAACAACTTGAAAAACCAAAACACACACTCGGCAATGCAGTGGCCTTGAGGCACAGAGCACAGTTGCTATATCCTAAATATAATTTTTGTGTTTTGCTCTTTGTGCAATCCTGCTGCATACATGTTTCCTTCTCTGCAGTGTATGGGTGCCGCTGGTTCGAGCACATTAAGACGTGGTACTCTCACAGGGAGGAGCTAAACATGCTGTTCATCACTTATGAAGAAATGATTCGAGTAGGAGCTCACCCTCTTTCTGTATATCTGTGGGCTCAAGCACTAACGCTGTTGTGGTTCAGGATCTACACTCATCTGTGAGGAACATTGTTGCTTTCTTGGGCAAGGAGCTGACAGAGGAGCAGCTGGAAAGCGTGGTGAAACATAGCACCTTTGATATCATGAGGAAGATGCCTCTGGCTAACTATGAGCAGGTGCCGGGAGACCTGCTGAACCACCACCAAGGGAAGTTCATGAGGAAAGGTGAAGCTTGTATTTGATATTTCTGTTTTTTAGTTCAGTGATTTTACATGCAGAGCAATGCTTGTGTCATTCTCCGTCTATCTGGTTACCAATAATTAGAGACACAGAAGTACATCTTCAATGGACAATGAACACCCTAGTCAGAGAACTGTAGTCAAAGACAAACGTGAATTCCAGTGAATTCACAGCCGTAGTAGAAACCTGATTCCAAAAGTAGAAAACATGGTACAAGAGCAAGGAACACAAACTTCAAAGTCTTAAATATAAGAATCAAAGATAAAACCCTGGGCTCCTAGTTTCAAAACACAGCAACAGAATGCTGTGTTTTTGGCACATGTGATGTTGAGCAGTGAATAAACAGCATGTTGAGTCAGTTGTATAATAGTAATCATTGTGTGTTGACAGGAAAGGTTGGTGACTGGAAAAGTCACTTCACGGTGGCTCAGAGTGAAACGTTTGACAAAGTGTTTCAAGAAGAAATGAAGGACTTTCCCCTGTCGTTTGTCTGGGACACAGAGGGATAAGTGTCTGAGGAACCCCAGAGAACCGATTCATCTCTCTTGTGCTTTTTTCTTCACTGGCTATTTTGGTTCACGTACATTGACTGTCATGTCAAGCCTCTACCTTGAATTTTCAGATTCCTATATTGTATGCTGGATTAAATGTAACTTAGAACGCAACAGATTTCTAGGTGCTCTGGTGAGAGAGAATGGTGCTCAGATGTGTTTATTTACTGCCTCCACCGAGGAGGCCCTGTCACCACCTTTGTTTATCTGTATGTTCATCTGTAAGCCAAATACTTTGAAAAGTTCCAGACATGGTTACATGAAACTTTCAGCAGATGTTGATAATGGAACAAGGAACAGATGGTTAAATGGTGGTGGTGTCTGACTAGACTAAGCATCGCCTAGATAACTTGATAAATGGTGTTGTTCATTTGGAAATTTTCCAGTCTCTATGTAAGACTTGACAGAGATTTGATCATTCAAAAAAAAATAGACACCGCCATGAGCCAATAGAATTCTTGAATCATAAAATTACTACTTATCTACTCGATTTAAAACTGTGTTTTTGATCGATTTTTAAGTTGTCTTTCACTTCGTTTAACAGGACAGTTAAACGACATCTTTGAGCACCCATAAGTCTGTTTATAGCTCTCAGACAAACTAGTTGAGTAGTTTCAGTGATCTAGTGATCATCTGAGACTTTTATTTGCAGGTTTCTTTTGGCTTTTTCTTCTTGCAGAGGTGTAAAACTGGTTGTTTTTAAAATCACAAACCTGATCACAAAGCTAGTTCATGGGTGGATAGATTCTTTCTGGAGCCAAAGCCGAGTCTGGCTCTTGCAGATAACATGCCCTCCAGGGAGGAGTTTTATAACTTCTTATTGTCTAAATGTACCGGTACTCATTTCAGGAGTGTCTGTTGATCCTGCAGCTTCGTCATTCAGAGAAGAGAGTGAAAAGTCGTGCCAGGATCATAGTCCCACAGCCTTGCATGCACACAATAAAATTATTAACAAGAGAGATCTTCACGTGTTAACCAGGTACACAAAGTTTATTTAGACGCCTGATGTTTATTATGGACCGGGGGAGTTCAGCATGATCTTAGTCGTAAAAAAAAAAGGTGATTCATTAGATGATAAATGTTCTGCAGCCATTGATGGCAGTTTGATGAATCAACTGTATAACTGACAGTGTGAGAGTCTTGACTTAGTTCTCCTTCCTGGGGAACTGGTCTGGTTGATACCATTTTGCTGTCTGTGTATTTTGAAGATAGCCTTTACCAATGACAAAATTATAGCCGAGGTATCAAAAAGTTGTTCACTTTTGTTGGTACACCAGAATTGCTACACCTGACCTCTCAATCATCAACTCTTCTGCCTCCGTTGAGAGAAATACTGTCAAAAGACACATACAGGACAACTCCTTGTGCTGTGCTTCATTGGACTGAGTGATTAAAATCAAGAGAGATGGGAATTGAGTTTGTTCTGCTCTTTATTTGTGCAGCTGTGCCAGTGAATGGGTATTCTTAACACCGGGACATTAACAAAAGTACTTCTTGTGGCTTGAATAGGTTTCCTGCAGAAGATAGATCATCACTCCTGAACTGGACCAGAGTTCATTCATTGTGTAGGTTTGAATAGAACCGATATATGTTACTTGAAAAACACGTTTGTCGGTGGCTGTGTCTGGAGGAATCCTGATGACTCAAATTCGGCAGGACCTGTGGACAGGAGCGCTGATGACCAAGGCTCTCTCAGCGCCACTTCTAGAAAAGAACTGTTCAGCACAAACAGCAGTTGATTTCCCTCACAGTAGCATGTGACCAGTGACTAATATTTACACCAAAAATCAATATGCTTTTCCAAGTTAGACACGGAGACTCCATGGAATGCTAGTCAAAAAAGAGGTGCAGCCCACACAAAGGGACCCTGATCCATCAGGAAACCACAAGATCATCACATGCTTAACAAAGGTGAAAAAAAGTGATGAAACTGAAAGTGTTTCACACTTGTCTAGACACTAAACCCATCCAATCTTTGAGCCGATTGAATTACAGGTCACTGTTGAACCTTGTCCCACAGGAAGGGTGGGCGTCATGTTCCCATGGAATTCTAATGTAATGCCTGTATCCAAGGACAAAGAAAAACTATCCTCTGAAGTGGGGGATCTACTGAGACCTTCAGCAGGGCACACACCCTGCAAATGATGCATGGTAGAACGCCAGTGCTTCAACAGACCTGTCCAACCAGCACAGGATGTACAACTGAACAAAAACAAAGGACTTCAAGATCTTATTACACTTCATACTACGTCTGCAGTAAATAGTGACATTCTCAATCAGGCATGATTCTGGAACCCACAACTGTGCAGGATTACAATGGCAGCAGCATCTTTCACCCCGGGAAAGCCTTCCATACCTTACCAGCTGCTGTTGTGGGCTTGACAAACACTGTCCATGAAGCTGGTGACATGGTGAATTAACCTGAGATAGTTCCCAACAACAAGATGAAGTAGAGTGCTCAGATGACAATACAAGTGACAATCAGCAAATATGCCGCATTAATTTGTTAGTTTCATTTAATAAATTCTCATTTGAGCTTTGAAGAGCTACATTCTGTCCTACATAGAGAAGCACTGGCATTTCTATTTTTAAATGTCATCAACAATCAACATTCACAAGAACACAACTCTCTTTCTCACTGCTTTCAGTTAGCTTGTGACATTTAATGTGTTGACCTTGACCTTGTTGGCGTTACAGAGAAGAACCACAACGCTGTCTCGTAGTCATCCATAATCACCACCTTTATTGTAGTTTCTTCGACAATAACAAAGCAGCGAACAGCCTGTTCAACACCAGTATCCCTTCTCAAGAAGAAAATTAGATTTTGGAGCAAGAGTTCAAAGTTGCTGCCATCTTGTGGACATTTGCTGCACTGGCGTGGCAGGGTTTTTTGACAAAGCTATGGTCAGTTGATCATCATCCATTACGAGTTAGTCTTTGAAAAGCTTGTCTGCTTCATCACCTCTGGTGATAAGGTGGTCAGTCCTCATCACTGCCCATCTCAAGGGGGTCATAGTCAGGGTCATCTTCATCCAGGTCCAAGTCGTCGATATCCTGGAACAATGACTCATCCACTTCCACGTTGTTTCCAGCTGCACGTGAGAAGTCTGTTTTAGAGCCTGGTCTCTTCAGAAAGTGTTTTTCTTATCATGGCATGAGCCTCTCAGACAAGATAACTGACTCTATGTGCATCTACCAATTCATCCTGTATATCAATCACTGCAAGTCACTTACTGTAACAAAGTGTTTTTTGTGTATCATCTCTAGGAGTGAAAAAAACTTTACCGTCTTCCAGGAACTGAATGTCTGATGTGTCCAAGTTGTGGTCAGTCTCAAAAAGCTGCTTGCCTGCGAGTACACGAGACACCTGTTGTTAAATGAGCTAAGACCTTTTCACTCTCCTGGAAAATGAGTCCCACACACTGAATCAACATCCATATGCTCACAGAGTGCTGTTGAGCATATCTGCATAAAATAAGTGTTAAAAAAGGGAAGAGTCAACTACTTCAGACTGAAAATGAGAAAAAATAATTGCAAAGGATTACCAGTAAGCTTGGCTTTGCCTGTTTGCTCCTCTTCTTTCTGCCTTTTCCGTCTCAACTCGTTCATCTCCAGCTCAAACTTGGCTTTCCATGCAAGGAAGTTCTCAATGGTGACCACAGTTCCTTGGAAAGCCACCTGAAAACACACATGCACGCACACACACGGAGACACACCACCGACACAAATCATTTATATTGACAACTGCACGCATTTATGATCATGTTTTGGCTCATGATCCAAAGCTCACATATGCATATGATGATGGGAAAAATCATGGATTTGAAAACATGCATATAAAGCAGACAAACAGTACTCAGAACAATAGTCTGCATATAGGGGATCTGACATTTTGGCATATAACAGAACATTACACAGGAGGATCTGTTTTGAGTATATTAAAAATATTAAAAACAATAACAAGCTGCTAGATATTTATTGACAAACAGAGAGTGATGGTGGACTCGCTATTTGTCTGGGTGACCCAATTCTGAGCCAGGCTTTAAAAAATGAATAAAATAAAATATATCTTTTAATGTTAGCCACAAAAGGGTGGCATTTCTGTGGCTTTTCCATGGCATAAGACCAACAGTATACTCAACAAGGCCTTCAATTCACATGCAGGAATGTCTCACCTTCTCTGCCTCTTCTGCTTCCTTCTCCTTTCGCTGTTTCTCCTCTTCTCGTCTGTTCTTCATCAGGTCCACAATTTCATTAAGCTTCTCTTGAACTGCCGTCACAAGTGTGAAGATCATCACCATGCCCAGGTTTTCCTCGGCCTGGAGAAACACAAATTTCCACCCATCAAGTCAAGAAGTCTGTCATATTTTTCCTAATCACATAGACAGGCCCATGTGTATATGGCTTGTGTGCATTCAACACAACCACAACGATGTCAACCAGATGAAGTGGGCCCTTTAAGTGTCTAAAAGTAAGCAGGACTGCTGCAGTAGACCGTTGATTTTTCTTTTGGAAAATTTGAAAGCCATACTTCAAGCAGCAGTGCGTAGTTAATGAAAGAAGCGTATATGAAGTACTCAGGTATCGGCAGGTTAGACAGTTTTTTTTTTCTTGGTCGATGCAAGACCCTCACATCGAACAAAAGAAGATGTGTCAAAAGAAGAGTAATCACTACTTGTCCACATATTCCCACCTGCTGCTGTAGTAAAGAAAGGATGATGTCCACATCATTGTTTTCTAGGTTTTCCTGTGAGTGAATTTCCCACAGCGGGGGTTCATCTGGATATTTCTCTACATAAGTAAACTTCAGCGTTGTTTCCACCGCTGCAACACACAAAACACAATCAACATGAGAGAAAAACACTGCCATAAATTCTTAAATAATCTTCGAGTAAAGCATGGTCATTTTTGCTCTATGATAAACAGATGAAAACGAAATACAAAATAACAAAAAACAATAATGACAAAAACGTACTCACTTTCACCATTCTCCCCTGCATCTGACGTCACTGTGATAGTAAAACTAATTGGGTCTTCTGACAGCACTGCAAACATGGAATTGACAAATGTTAAAATTTACGCCCAAGTTAGCAGTCAAAAGGCAGCAACCAGCAGAACACAAGTATAGTCGCACACAGACGAATGAAAACGGATCCCATTTTACCGCAGAATATCCCTTGTATAAAGTAGTTTCATGCTTACATAAAGAGACGTGGTGAAGCTGACAGGACTCACGAAGCAATTGACTTTATGTAGCTTGTATGGAAAACACAAGATCGACTGCACATTTTAAAGAGACGAGTATTAACGTCTAACCCACAGGTACCATAGTAAATAGTAAGCGTGTACGCTCGTGCTAGCCAGCAGTTAGCCGTCTCACAGTTACTCACCAGTAAAAGAGTCTGGGTATATAGACTCTATAGCTTCGAGTTCGTTTCTTTGTTCCTCGCCGTAGTCAGTCATATTGGTATTAGTGATGGTTATCTCAAAGTTAAAACGAACATCGCCGCTTTATTCGTACTAAACACGCATCCACCGCGGCGTGTGCTGCTGGCGATCGATTAGCTACTTGGTCGATTTGTTATGTCTTACTTTGTTATTTTCTCAAGAGACACAATGTAAGTACCTGGAATATGACGCATAATTATTTCAATATACGGTCACATTCTAATGGTTCATTTGGCTCACTAACCTCTATCAGAGACGAGTACATAGGGACTCTGCTATTGACTACTTCTGTCTATGTCTCTGTACTTCTGTTTTTTTTTTCCCCCTTGAAAACTTTATTTGGAATACACGCATTGATTTGACCTTGCCTCCAATTGGAGATGGTAGCTCCTGACAAAACACAATATTTTTGTATTGAGTTGATAAAACCTGAGTATATTTCTAACTAGTATATTTATAATTCGTGAGCGTATGTGCACATGATTATATCGTGCAAATTTGTACATTTAGTTGTGTAATTATTATTAATATAGTCTACTTTTCACATTATAATCTGGAAATTGTACGTTTTATCCTCTATTCTAGTTTTTAAAATCCTGCATACATTTGCGCGCACAAGACGACGTCAGAGTGAATATTCGCGCATGCGTGTAATTATCGCTGTCGCTGCCTGATGTGGTCCGTGTCACTGCCCTATTTGCTTCTTCCTCATCTTCCTATTTGCTTCTTGCTTCTTCATAGGGCAGTGCCAGGCAGTGACAGTCCGCCTTCCAGTGACAGCCACATTTAGGTGTGGTCTAAGTTGAGCAGCGCATGCGTTTACCTGTAAACGTCAGTCGGTAGAACTCGCATGCGCGTTGCTGAATTCCGGTTCCAGCACCGGAATTTCCGGACCATATCGGGCAGGCGGACCAGATCAGGCATTGACAGCCACCAACAGGAATTATTTGGGTTTAGAGGGAGACACAATGGGTGTCATAGTGAGTCATAGTGAGTTTGAAGAGATCAATGGGGGAAAAGATGACTGTGACTTTAAATCACGGACGATATAGAGCCTGAATCTCTGCCCCTTTCCGGTCGGTTGAAGGGACTACTGTCAATGTGTCATAAAAACGAGACCTGGTCGGGAATCAGCACCAAGTAGGGAATAAGGGCCGCGACAACAGGACCTAAAATTTATTTTCTGGTCTACCTTGTCTGCACATATACTGAATGATAAATAATGTGAGTTTGTCATGTAATTGGTGATTTATTTGTGAAAATACACAATTATTTGGACTACAAATCAAACCCTGCATGTATGATCTCTGGCACTAAGGCAGATTCTAAAGGCACTAAACCATCAAAGGTAGACGCTAGCAAACATTAGCTGTGAAGCTTGTCTCACATCAAGTGAGAGCCTGCGACGAGCATTGTAGTTCGCTACCACATATCAAACAAAAACAAAAATAACTTTTGATGCCAGTGGAAAAGCAGTTGTCTCACGGCATTATAATATATATTTCAAATTTACAGATATCAGATGTGAGATCTATGGCATATTTCAAGCAAGATCCGAAAATAACATCTATCTCTCCATTGACTCTCGTTCATATTATTGTTGATTTAGGTCCCATGAGGCGGAAGGAGATAGGCGGGACTTAGGCTCCCCATAATACACTATTACTCACTTCTTATTCTTTAGCTAAGTGTCTGTAGTCTCTAGGAGTGACCAGGATGGATAGGATCAGGATCCAGTATATCAGAGGGACAGCACATGTCAGGTGTTTAGGAGACAAAGCCAGGGGGGCTAGATGGTTTGGACATGTACAGAGGAGAGATAGCGAGTACACTGGTAGGAAGATGTTGAGGTTGGAACTTCCATGCAAAAGGTCGAGAGGAAGGCCAAAGAGGATATTTATGGAGGTGGTGAAGGAGGACAAGAGGTTAGTAGGTTTGAGAGAAGAGGAAGCAGAGAACAAGGTGAGATGGAGGTGGATGATCCGCTGTGGCAACCCCTGAAGGGAGAAGCTGAAAGGAAAAGAAGATTCTTTAACCAAGTGCTTTTGAAAATACAAAAACGTGGAGTGAAAAATATAATTGCCTATAACTTTTATCACCCATGTCAGAATTTGTATATTAATTTGTATTTGGTTTTGTACATTAATGGAACTTTATTCACGCTAGAGTTATGTGTGCTGACCCTGTGGAACCAATAAAAGTTATGCTTTGAACATAGAAACACACAAAGCAGGAAATTATACCTGCCAGAGGGAAGAGGGACAAACAGTCCATGACCAAGGGTGAGAAGAATCGGCTCTGATCCCACCTGGGTCCTGAGACATACAGGTCATGAAGTGGTGGAAGTCTGAAAGCGATCACCTTCTCAGCAGATTGCACAATGCGCTGCAGTCTGCCCTTGTCCCTGGAGGTAGTGCTGCTGTACCACATGGTAATAGAGAAGGCGAGGACAGATGGCTGAGTAGAACTCCACCAGCATCTTAGTCGGCATTTGGAATTTCCTCAACCGCAAGAAGAGCATTCTCTGCTGGGCCTTCCTGATGGGGGAACTGATGGTCGGCTCCCATTTGAGGTCCTTGGTGATGATGTTCCCAGGAAGTGGAAGAAGTCCACAATGGAAATGGGCGACTCAGCCATCATGAGGAGGACTGGAGGAACTGTGACTCGTCTGAAGTCCATGTCACGTGATTTTATAGATTTTTCATTTGTTTATTCATTCATTTTGGTCAACTTTAGAAATCAAGAAAAACACAGCAGCTGCTGCTGTAAAGTGACTAGCATTGTTTATTTGGTAAATGCTCTTGTCGACCATAAACAGTGGTACCATCAGTCATGCTATGCACTAATGAATGGTATCATGAAATGTGTCAATGGATACACTGTGGTTGGTTCACCAGAGAGAAATGGGTGCACTGTAAGGACAAGACAAAGCACCGTAGTTATGACGTATTCAGTGAATCCATCATGTCAATGACCACATTCACTGAGAAAGCTGTTCTTGTGTGGACCCAGCATGTTGTCACATGTCCAGACCCCAGTGACATGCAAGTTTTCACATGCTTGCAAATTTCTTCTTAAACCTTTTCAAGTGGCCTGTTCGCCTGTTCGTCGTGATCCTTGAGTTTTTAATTTTATTTCTTGCACGTTTTGACGTGCATTCACATTTAAACAGACAAACTTATATTTGAAACTGTTACATTTTTGTCTTCCATGCCAAAAAGAAAATGGAATTGAGAACTTAAATCAAGATTCTTAATTATAAATAAATAAATAAAAAACAATGATAATAACACATGCCTTCTTTACATACCCCCTTTAAAACTTGAGTGGCAAAGTGCTTTGGGGAAAAAAGCTTGAGGTGTTTAGACTTCCAGGCACCTTGATGGAAAAGGTTTAATCTCCTTTGATTCAGGGCTCTGCCTTGGTACAACAAGTATCTACAGTGTACTGACTCTTATGTTGTCAGCATTTCATCCACACAGCTGGAAGCCAGAGCAAGAGTGGATTAGATTGGATTTAAAAAAAATAAATGATAAGAAATGTCAAAGTGGTGAAGCATAACTCAATCTGGAGTGATGTGATATCTCTTTAGACCTAATTATTCTTCCTTGCGCTAATAATTCAAATAAGTCTGTTTACCCTCATTAAAACCTGCACATGACAATCACAGTCAGTCTGTAATATTGGCGTTGATTAAAAAAATATTTAGCAATATTTGCAAAATAATATCAAAATTGAAATTGACACCCTGAACAGAGACAAATATAAAATGACTCAGATGAGGTCACTTCTCTGCAGCAAAGACGGCGGGGACTTTTGGGGGCGCACCAGGTCAAATATCTGTCTGGATGGAATTTGAGGCTTTCTCAAGCAAGCTATGTGACTGCTTCACACACCAACATCCATAGTTATTTTCACAACAGCTTGAGTCAGCAAAATAACACAGCAATGGCCATAAACTCAAAAACAAGTTCCTCAAGATCACATGTTTTTTAGAGCTTGTTTGTAATTACGCAATGACAACCTCATATTGTGTCAACCATGCTTCAATTAGCAACCCAATACAACCAGATTCTGTTGCAAGCCTCTAGGTCCATCACTGCAGCAGCAAACATGTTTTCACATAGTCTGAGTTAGTCAGACCAGGTACCGTGAACAGTGAGATTATTAGTGCATACAGTACATTTCTAAGCAGAAGTGATTGTCAGTCACATTATTCCTATGTTCCTCTTGGGGATGTCAAATATGTTATGCCAGATTATGCCAGAGTGAAAAACCCTACCATGGCAGTTTACAACAAATGAGTGAGAACCCTTCTCTCCTAGCTCATCTCAATTCCATGCTCCAGTTCCATGACTGGCCTCTTCTCTGGTGTGTAGTCTCTGTCCACCTTCTCCACGTAGCGCTGCAGAGTGCTGTAGTACTGCTCACTTCTGGAGAAGGTGTAGAGTTCAGAGATCTCCTCCCAGGCTCGGTGATTGGGGAAAGGGAATGGTGCAGGGTCCTTGTTGTCAAAAAAGCTTTGCATATTTCTCTCTGCAAGTTTGGAAGCATATTCCCCGGCGAAAGACTCAAATTGTTGCTTTTCTTTCTCCATGTAGCGTTTCCAAAAGGTGAGTTGTAGGTAGCTGACTTTGGAGCGACAGTTAGCGATACAAGATGTAACAAGGCCCACCACCGCTGCGATGATGATGATGCTCCAGCCCAGGATCTGTAAGACAAACATCAACGGTCTGAACCCAATAGTTTATCCAAATCTTTGCTCCTAAAAATACTTTTTTTTTTTTTTACAAAACAGCACTATGTGCTTTATTTATACTATGACATGCAAATATTTAAGCAACTGTACAGAGTAGTTGACTAAACAACACACAAAAGTATTATATTCATTATTTTTCATTCATTATCAATGATCTTTTCGGGGCGGCACAGTGGGACAATGGTGAGCACTCAGCAAGAAGGTTTCAGCTCTGGGATGAATATTCATCTCACAAGTAGATTGTATACTATTTGAATTGAACGGAAGCAATGCCAAAAGTTACATTATTGTTATATATTTCTTTGTATTATGGTTCCAAACACTCATTAATAAGGACATATATTCAGGGGCTGCATTTCAGATTCTCTCCACCACATCAATAGTCATCTGATAATCAGCTTTAAAAATCTCTCCCAAACAAGTTAGGAGCTTAGTGATTCTTCATTGTGACGGTAACAAGCATTTGTCTGCAGACTCATGGTCTAGGCATCCAGCGCATCCACCCCAACAATGCAGCATATACAAGCCTAGGACTATACAAGCTAAGCCATGCGTTCTCAATGCTTTTCCAGTTTGGATTTCTTACCTGAGACTGAGCTCGCAGCATTAACAGCAGCTCCATTCGTTCATCACTGGAGAGCGTGGACCTGTCACACGGCACACGAGCCAGCTCCTCCCGACACTTGATGGTTTTGTTATGACAGAGCAAGTTTACCACAAGGTTGTCGTCCAGACCACTAACAGCACACTCGTAAAAGGTGCCGTTGAGCAAGGCCACTGAGAGCCACATCAGAGGGGCCACACATGCACCAGTGAAGATGTTGGTGAGTACTCTCAGGCAGCCAAAACAGTTTCCACGAGGACAAAGCTTGAAGGGATTGATGCAACAACCTGTCAGAAGTCTCCACAGCCTGGTGCTGAAGAACAGACCAAGAACCAACAGAACTATAGCAGGACCCAGAATGAAAGTCAGTCCATAGCCAAAGTTCTGTGCACGATTGCACGGACACTGAAAGGAGACCATTGAGAAGATCCTCTCTCCACCGATAGTCAGTAGAGCCATGAAGCTGTATCCAATAGTGGCTTTTTGGTTCATGAAGAAGCGCAGGACGGTCTGAAAGTTATCCATGACTTCAGCAGGGATGCTTCGCCCACACTGCGGATGTCAATCAGCGTGAAGAACAAAAAGAATAAAATGATGAAGTGAAAAAGGGCTGCTGTTTTCCTGTTTCTCTCAGCTGAAAAGAAACCAGCTTTCTGCCCCACCCTTCAGATTCTTCTCTCCCCCTCAGACTCCTCCTTCTCACCCATGTCTCTTTAATTACCACATCTGTTGTGTCCGGAAAACCCTGGCTCTCCTAGGACAGAGCTAGATCTGCACACTGAGACACGTCCCTGAAGGCTTCTGTCTTCATATACATACTGGTATTTTTCTTTTCAGCTCCACCTACAAAAGCGGAACACATGAAGCACAAATCCTGCAAATCCAGTTTGGACGTCTACTGCTCAGTGTGTTGACAGTTGGCCCAAAATCTGGAGCGCAGAAAAAGACCTGTTCTCTAAAGTCACAGAAGTGTCAGCGCAGTGTCAGCACGATCACAAATAATGGCCATGCTGTTCGGTCAAATAAACACAAACTGCACCGAATTGATAAAATGATGCAAACTGAATTAGATCAATTACATTTAGAATAAAAGCGCTTGTATTTGAAGATATGAAGAGCCTACCATTGTCTGTTGAGCAGAGACCAGGCGTCAGCAGCAATGCAGAAAGAGCAAGTGAACAATCCTCTCAGTGGTTTTCCATTCCCATAAGGAGCGTGGAAGTTGAGAGGGGCTGGTAATGTATGAGGACTGACAGCAGCAAAGTGCCACCGACACTAATGGCATCACTAAGTGGAAAGAAATCGTTTGGTAACACATAATAATACGGAAAACACACCAGTTTTTCTGTTTCATTTTGAAATGTATGTCTTAAGTATCTTCAACTTGTTTTGTTTTTCTGTTCATGCTGTCAAGTAACACATCTGCAAATAAACATTGATTACTAATGATAAATAATAAGAATTAATAAAGACCATCAAATTACACTTTGTATTATTAGATGACACCAGTTTATTCTCTGGGAAATTGTTCATCTTTTTCTGTCTGCCTCATTGCTAGTAATGACAGCTAATTTCTGATCATCGAAATCATATTTAGTGTGAAGCTCCAATGAATTCATATTGCCGGAGTTCATTCATAGTACCAATATTTGCACCAATATGTATCGTGTCTAGTCAGTGAAGAAGCTAAATGTCTTGTAGACTACCATCTTGCCTGAAGATTTTCCTCGTGATCAGAGTTAAAAAAAACCACCATGAAACAGATTTATTCATACACATTTACATCCGCTCATGCTTTTATGTTTTGTGGAGGTATTTCATAAACGTAATGCTTTCCACAGTCTCTCACCCTAAACCTGAACAACCAAAACAAATAGATAAGATCTCCCCACAAAGCTTAAGGTTGCAACAAGTAAGTGTGTTTCCAAGAATTGGTCACCACAAGTATAGCTATACAATGACCACACGCATGGGTTTGTATCGCTATCTGTGTGGGGTCCGCTCATTGCAATAATGTCTTCCCCAGCCTCTTACCCTAAACCTAACCATCCAAAACACATGGCTAAACCTTAACCAGGACGCCCAAACTTAAACCTAATTATAGTGACCCAGTTATTTTGAAGACATCCTCCTCAAATTGAGGCCTTACCTTGTTGGTCCGGCAAAAGGGCCCCACAAAGCCATAAGGGCCCACTAGGAGCTGTTTTCCCCAAAATTGGACCTCACTAGGATAGATATACTTAAACACACACACAACTAACAGTAGATCAAAACTGAGGAATATTAGGTAAAATGTAAATAACCTGATCAATTATTTGGTCAACTCAATGACTTCACCAAAAACAGATTCAAAGCTTTTTATTGTAAACAGCAAATTTATTGAAGCATGCTGTGATACAAGCCATCAAAAGACGAAATGACAAAATGGTGCTTATAACATATAGTACATTGGGTAAAAACACAGGACACAGGCTAAGGAAGGCGTGCGTGCCCTTGGTTGACGTCAATAGATATATCTGCACAAAATTTAGAACTGTGAAGGTAACTTCACCTAATGTGGCAATGACCAGGATTTTTGTTAAGAAATAAATTAGCAAATGGCTAAAATTTTATGGAATTGCACACCATTAGACTCCAAATTATTTTGTGTCAGGATTATTCCCTGACACGGATGATGCTTTCATGACTTCCATTGGAGAGAAGCAAAGCAAAATATGGAGACGTTTATTAAGCAAGGAACTTGAATATTATATATATCTTGTATAAAACCTATATTTTTGTCTTAAAATTATTGAGCAGCCTTTGGATGAATAATTGTAGCATGATGATTATTTTTTAGGCATGTGTCTGCGTGGTTATTCATTCAAAATATGCAATAAGCTTTATTTTCTCTGTGAAAATTTTAATAAAAATGTTTTGCCAAAAAAGCATTAAGTAGTAGCATTTCACAAGAAAGAAGAAGAATGCGTGCTAAGCTGGGAGTCAAACAGCCAACTCACCTTTGAATCATGTTTACAGGCAAGTCTTGCTCTTAGTTGGAAATTCATGTTTAACTTCACTCATAATGACAAGTGAGAAAGGATGCCACATCTTATATAACTGCTCGGCCTTCATCAATGAAATCAAGAACAGCTGGATTAGCCTCTGCTGAGTCGACCGACTTGACGGACCCCATGCTCGCCAGGCCATGGTTCTCCACATATTTGTGCAGAGTGCTGTAGAACTGGCTTTTGGTGCTGAACTTGTAGAGGGAGGAAATCTTCTCCCAATCTTCCTTGGAGGGAGTGAAGATCTGTTCCGGTGGGATCTGGCTGAAGAAGCTCTTCAGGTTCCTTTCAGCAAGTGCCTTGGAATGCTTACTGGTGTACTGGTCCATGAGGCTAGCCTCCTCTTGGGCATACGACCACCAGAACTTGAGCTGCTGGTCACTGATAGGGGAGGTGCACCGGGCCAGGCAAGTCAGCAACACATTGAAGAGGATGAGGGAGACGATCACCAGCCAGCCAAGAATCTGATGGACAGTGAGCATGCAAAGGGCCTCTTATTCAACATGAGTGAAATTAGTGCTTCTTTAAAGAAATGCTTATACAAATATTCTCAACTTACATTATATATTTGAATACTGCCATTTTGCCAATTGGCTCAAAAAAGGAGAAGTTCCATCTGATTTAATGTATGAAGTTAATGTCAACTTCCTGTTTCAACATGTGCAGCCGAACAGAGTCTCAGGCCAAAGAAGGAAGTGAAAACATTTTTGCTGTTCAACAAATGGCACTCACAATGAAATACACATCAACATAGTCAGTGGTGAATTAAATATGTGCCGTGCAGTATAATCCAGAAATTAAGATGCAGGTTCTGTTGCTGAAATGTATATGGCCAGATTGCTATTAACAGATATAGTCTTGCTGACATATCTGATACTATATATATGACATAATCAAGTTACATTCAATTTGAATTTGAAACAACACGAAAAAGAAAGACCAATCTGACCTGAGAGTGAGCTCTGATGATGATGAGAGCCTCTTGGGCATCAGAGTCTGGAATGCAGGGAAACCTCCTCAGACAGTCTTGGGTGGAGTATTCAGTCATTTTACGACACAGCCTCTGACTCTGTTTCACCTGGATGGTTTCACTCATAGCACACTCATAATAAGTGCCGCTGAGCAAGGCCACTGCGATCCAGCTGCAGGGGGCCACAAAAGCTGCGCTGCTGATACGGAAAAAGTTCCACATGCATGTTGAGGTCCTCCTCCTACTGCAGGACATGTTCTTGCACTGGCACACGCCTGTCACCAGTCGCCACATCTTTGTACTGACTATGTATCCCAGCAAAAGTAGGGCAATCGCAGGCACCAGAAGGAAAACCATCCCATACCAGAAGTTCAGGCGATTGCAAGGACATTTGAAGAGCACAGATGAGAAAATCCTTTCTCCCCAAGCCGTCAGCAAAGAGACGCATCCAAGAAAAAAATTGGATTGCTGTTGTTTGGCAAGGTTTAGGAAGAGAGTAAACTTTTCCATTTTGACCGGGTGGTGTTGGACTCTGGACTTTTCACTTTCATACTGACACACTCTCCCCCGCCTCGATGGGGGCGGGGGAGAGTGTGTCAGTATGAAAACTCATTTTACCAATGAGCTGAGTTACTTCAGTAACCGCTCGGTTTGTAAAGCATGTGACAGGATGAGATTAAACTCATGAGCATAATGATGTACATACGGTCTATCGCCACATGGTGCCGCTCTAGAGAACATGCTTGTACAACTCTGACAACAGCAATTATTTTCCTGACAGTAACAACAGCTGTTATGACAACGTGTTGACCTGAGGGACGCAAAATCAGACAATCAAATGAAAAATATTCAATTGGCTATGCAAACAGCCAACCGATCATTTGTTCAGCTTGGCAACAAGAACTTGGTCCTGCTGGAGACAAGACCCCTTTCCATGAGAAAGAAGAAGTCTGCCAAAGCTGAGAAAGAGCTAGGGTGAAAGACGGAAGACGTGAAGCATAACACAGAGCAAAATGTAATCTAACTAACAACTCTATTTCTTTCTAAACATGACTCTAATTTAACATGCATGCGTGTTTTTTGAATTTGTATTGCTATCTGTCGCTTTTGATTCTTTAACACAGACATCATTGCAAATTATGTCACATGTTACACGCATTCTGAACTGCTAATATACCCAGAGGTCTATTTGTTACGCCTCCAGACCAGTCGATGGCGCTGTGCCACCGCCGGCCTCTGTGTGCAGCAAACTGTCATCCAACCATTGTGAAGCATTTGGTTAGAACAAATCCGTTCAGATTCTGGCGACTTAATTCAATGTGTAACACTATTATTCTAAAGTTTCAAAAATATATCTACCGGTCTCCTGTTGTTAAGTAGAAGCCACGCTTAAAGTGTCCGTTCTGCTCAGAAACACAGCAGAATTGTCCTTGAACGAGCCTCAGAAATGGCAGAAAATGCAGGTGAGGATGGTGCTATGCTAGTCCGATAGCCACTGCTAACCAGAGTGAGTTCTGTCTCTAAACTCATGCACTGTACCGCCTTTGGGTTTTACCTCTATTTGGTCATCACTTCGTCAATATCATGCCATCGTGTACGTTGCGCGCCAGAAGTTCCGCGCTTGCCTTTGCATTCCTCAGTGGGGTTTTGACCTGTCGTGTAGCTTAGCAGCAGAGACATTAGCTGATTGAATGTTCATGTTCAACTGTTGTTTGTCCTCTCAGTATTAGTCAGACATCAAGATTGATGTCCTTGTAAGTTGCTTGTGCACTTCACGTATTTACACCATTGCCACAAAGTCAGTGAACGTGAAACTTCTGGACTCGTTTGAATTGGATAATGCAATGTCTTAGAACTGCAACATTTGACCTAAGCGTCAGATAAATATGATCGACTTGGCACTTCGCTCTCAATGTGAACTCGTTCTGTGTCCCAAAAGAACAAAACGATGCGAAGCACGACAACTCACCACCACCACCCGGGATCACAGATCAGGAGAAGGAGATGGCAGCCGGTGCTTATGAAGCGTTTCAGGTAAACGTTCACGTCTTAATATTAAACGTGCTGCTATACCTCTGAAGGCATTCTTGGCAAACAAAAACAATTGTAATTTTAATTGTATTTTTTGCTTGTTTAGCTTAGTATAGTTAGCGCACGTCATATTTTCTCCCACAAACTGCCCTCTTTCATTTACATTATGAAATGTTCAATCTTGACAAATACATTACATGCCTAAAATCTAAATATCGATGTTAACTTCATTAATGTTCTAACTACGTTGTAATAAGATGACATACCTATTTAGTTATTTAAAAGGTCGAATTTTAGCTTTTTTTAATGGTGTCTAAATGATACTGAATTGTGCAGAATCTTCTCTGTTGAAAAACTCCACAGCATCAACTTGAAAACTCTCCCAGTTCACTTACTCATTTCTATGTTAAATCAAAACTAAATGAACAGCATCTCATTTAACTGTTCACTTTTTGTTTGACTATTTAATTATGCCACATTTATTGATGTACTTGAAATATTACTTGAATCATGTGTGTTATAAAAGGTGTTTCCCATTACCAATGTGGAATAGGTGAATAGGTAGTGTTTAATGAAAAGGCTCCATATGTTCCATTTCATTTCTACATCTAAGATACAAGAAGAAATAATTAATAAATTAATGGTTTTACCGTGATATCATATGAGTGCATTTGGATTGAATAAAGAGTTGCAATTGAATTGAATTAAATTGACGTATTTGTAGATAATCACACTCACCGAGTTATGGAGCACCGTGTCGGTGTGCAGTTCATGCCGCCAGGATACAGATTAATGCGTGTGCTGTCAGTGGTGTATATATAACTACTGGTAGGCCAGAGTTCCAGGGTAATTTATTTATCACCAATTATACTCGTCATTGCTGATTAATTCATGTGTCTGTGATGTTTGAGCCCCGTGAATTTCTTGTGATGGTGACATGGCTTCAAACCTAATAAGCCATAACAATACCGTTTTGGGATGAAGTATCTTAAATCGCAGTAAATGCTTAAAAGGCACGTTTTCTTCTTCAAAGTGAGCAGATTTCTGACAACAAAGTCATACAGTCAAGTGGACCAATCAGAGCAGTGCACTGCGAGTTGGGCTCATCAGAAGGCCATTTTCCTGCCTTTGTTTTCTCCACGTTCATAAGTTTGCTTTAGCCTGGAAAAGGTTACATTTGCACATTCTGACATTTTTGGAAGCTACAGCTAGGCTAAAGCAATTTTCTGATAAATATTGATATCTGTCTGCATTTTAGCTGCAAGCATTGCTTTATATTCTTGGATATTCTAACAGTTTGCAGTGACTACTATTGTTGCCTTTAATGCATGGTCAATGATAAAGCCTTTTTGTTAGCTAATGTTACTCATCATCGAAACTGGTCTTTCTCTCCCATTGTGATACTCACACACAGCCTAAGGTATAATTTCATAATAATAACTAAATGGGTATCCATCAGTTTCGGTGCCTTAATTGTCAAATTAAGACTGGAGCTTGTTTGTTGTGGAAACAGATATTGATTTGAATTATTTCGACATCGACATCACTTTTTTGGTGGCAATACTAAATTAATGACTATGATAAATATTGCTGGTTGTATTTTTATTTTATTTTTTTTTACTTCTCTGTGTCAAGTTTTATGCAATTATATTTGCTTTGACTTTTCAGGTGATGTTTTACTCTATTTATCGACTAATTTCTATTCCATCAGCTTTGTGAATTTTCTTGCCAGTTCAGGTCACTTATATTCTTCGTCTTGACTCTCAGATGGCTTCCTCCACCTCAACCTATCTTGATCATCTCACCCATATCCTCTTAATGTACCTCACAGTGCTCCTATGAACCTCAGTGGCTGTCCTCCTCCTCAAGATGTATTTGTAAAAAAAAAAAAAGCTCTTTAATGTGTTCAAAAATGTAGATTTCTGTCTGCTATTTTTCCATCTTGTGAACAAATGTATATTTTTCCACTGATCTATTTTTTTCCCAGACTGCCAGGTACGATGAATCCCTCAAACACCTTGCTGCTCTCCAAGAGCTAACCAAAGCAGACTACAAGATTGCTATGAATAAAGCTGTTGTTGAGTTTTACAAAAGTGGCCAGACCACCACTGGAGCCCTGAAGCAGAAGCTGCTTGCAATAAAGAACCAGGTAATTTCAATAATGCTGTCAGTAAATGTTCCCATGTGTTCAGTGAGGCTCTTAATTAATGTCATGCCATCCCATTATTGATGAATGGTCGTATTTAATTTTGTATTTAATCGTGTTTAATTTTGTGAAAGTGTCAGTCCTCTATCCGAGTGGTTTAATAGGGAATCCCCAGATTGACACATGACTACTCAATTGTCTGATCAGGTACACACTACTGCAGAGGATGTAGATGGTCTGGACGATGTGGAGAATAGTTTGCTGTATTACAATCAAGCCGTCATCCATTACCACATGCGACAGTACTCCGAGGCCATCTCTGTCGGGGAGAAGCTCTACCAGTTTCTGGAGCCATTTGGTATGGTTTTGCTTTGTTTCTGTTCCTATACATTTTAGAACATTTTTCTATTTTTCTGTCTTTAGAATTTCACCAACAATGCAGTTTGATAGGATAGAAATGGGAATTGCAGCATGATGACCACCTGCCCATTGTTTTATCACGTATCTTTCCACTTTGCTGACAATACAGTTGATAGCTTTTGATCTGGTCCGACAATGTTTGGCCTGGAATCATTGTTTAATTTGTCCTAGAAGAGAAGTTTGCTCAGGCAGTGTGTTTCCTGTTGGTGGACCTGTACCTGCTCACCTTCCAGCCAGAGAAGGCGCTCCACCTGTTGGCTGTGCTTGACAAGCTCTCAGTCCAAGGAGGCAATAAGAACAGCAAAGGGGAGGTATGATTCAGGAGCAGCCATTGCAATACACGTTATGCTTTTTCTGTTTTCGTTGTTACGAAAAATACAGAAAACAGAGCCTTCAATTAATGTGCTCCCTAGACAAACCCAAAGTGTCACACTTGAATCAAAAAAGACTGAAAGGAATCTAAAATAAATGTGTCAAGTTCATATCAAGAGCTGTGTTTGACAAATCTCAACTGGTCACAGTGCCGCATAAAATAAACTGATATCGGTAATGGAGAGTCTGAAACCCAGTTTCAATCTGCTGTTTGGTTATGGTTAGGGAACCAAAACCACCTCTGTGATTCCGACCGCATTTTCTTTTATTGGATGCAGTTCCCACATAATGCTGTACATTTTCAGTTTGTCTTTGGGTTGTGAGCAATCAGACTCAGTCCGTACTGCTCTGCGTCATGTCTGATTTAAACTGGGTTCCCGTGTCTACAATGTAAAAAAAAAGGTACTGAAAAGGTCATCTTTCTAATCTGCCAACATGATGAGGCTCTGTCTGGAAATCTTTCAGAATAATTTGTAGACTAGTTTAGACTAATCCGTTATTTGCATCATGTCGCACAATTGTTGAAGAAATTAGCTTTCCCCCTGAAGTATCAGAAATAAGAAAATTCAAAATACATAAAAATGATATACTGTTGAAATTCAATAAGATATACTAAAACTCCATCTTTTCTGATTTACTCCAGCTCAACAGTTCCAGCAAAGACATAGGGAGCCAGAAAGCAGAGTTCACAGCCTTGATAGAGGCGGCAAAGTCCAAAATCCACCAGGTAGGCTTCAGCATTGGATGATTTGTTCCATGATTTGTTGTTTGATCATTTCTTTCGTTTGAAGTACAAAGTCCGAGCCTACATCCAGATGAAGTCGTCCAAAGCCTGTAAAAGGGAGATTAAGTCTGTGATGAACACAGCGGGAAATGTAAGTCCTTGTTTCCAATGTGTTTGCCAAGACAAATTACGTCTTGTATGGCAATAGAAGCGAATTAAATACTATGCAACGTAGCTGCCTCACTGATGTCACCCAGTAGAGAAAGAACAAAACAAAACTCTAGATTAGCTTTAAGGAGGAACCCTCCTTTTGTGTCTGAACATTGGAACCCAGATATTCGCGACAGTAGCTTTTACTGTCGACTAAGGAACAGTACAGCAGACAATTCATATTGATTATTGTTTCATGTTCTCCAGTCTGCTCCCTCACTATTCCTCAAGAGCAACTTCGAATACCTAAGAGGAAACTACCGTAAGGCCATAAAACTGCTCAACAGCTCGAACATTGCGGAGCACCCTGGTCCCATCAAGACAGGTGAGGTTCTGTCCCGTAGTCACGAATGATTACTGGTCACGGACTGGTTACTAAAAAGGGTCTTTATGTGTGTTGTCAGGTGAATGTGTACGATGCATGTTCTGGAACAATCTAGGCTGCATCCACTTTGCAATGGGTAAACACAACCTGGGCATTTTCTACTTCAAGAAGGCACTGCAGGAGAACGACCACACCTGTGCGCAGCTTGGAGATGGCAGCAATGGTCAATGTGAGTAACATAATACTACACTAGCTGCTGACAGGCCAAAAAATAAGCCAATGAAGAATATGTGCTGTGATTGAGCTTCGGTCCCTCATCAATAATTGTAACAGACTCGCTGAATAGAGTAATTGTACATAGATTTTTGCCATGTTGGCCAACATAGTTTACTGTGTGATAAAATGGCGCCCCTCACACCTGCAGATCTTGAGTTATCAATCACAGAATGTCAAAAGAATTATCAAATGTGCATTCATCGAAAATAGCTTAAACAAATGCAATTCATTTCTGGATGAGAAAAATTAATTAAAATATGTTGGAAAACAATCACTACTGAAAGTGCTTTTTTCTGTAACTGTGATTTCAGTTTTTTTTTCAGAGACAATTATGCAAGTGATTGGGGTTTTTGTTTTTTTTCTTCTCCCCTTGTCATTTATTTTATGTCAGAAAGGGGCTTATTCATAGAATATTAAATATGATTTAAAAGAAATTCAAATGTTTTTCATTATAGAACCATAAACTTTAGGCAAGTAGCTTTCTCGAATGGGTGCAGTATTCTTGAAGTCACTGAGTTATCTGTATATATATTACATATTTCTGTGACAAATTTATAAATCAAGAGCTCAATGACAACAGAACGAAAATGTTTAATAATGTGAGATGATACTTGCTGATAATTGCACCACAAAATTCAATGAATTTAGTGAATTGTAATCATTAAAATGTAAAATAAATAATATATATGTAATATGTAATAAATCAATTCTGAGTGTTTCGAGATATATTCATCCACCTCTTTTCTTCAACTTATATCTGATGTGTTTTCTTATCTCTTAGAGGCACTGATGGTTAGACATCATGTTCCTCTTGTGATTGCCGTAATTTCCAGAATATAAGCCGCTACTTTTTTCTCTTGCTCTGAACTCTGCAGTTCATACTGCAGCGCAGCTAATATGTGGATTTTTGGACGGTGATTCAAGTTCAGAACATTGGCGAGTTTGTTTCAAGAGTCTGTCTCGATGCTGGACCTCGTTTTCATAAACTAGTTTAGAAGTGATCCTCATTTTTGCATTTTTAAGCCGGGTGCAACACTGCCCCCACAGCTTATAGACCATTGTGGTTTATGAACAAGATCTATTTTATTGGGTGCAACTAATATTCCGGTGTGGTCTATAGTCTGGAATTTGCAGTATTGACATTTGTTGATCTAAGATGTTGAGTGTAATGTGTGTTGTGACGGTTATTTTTTCCCTTTTGTCACCTCTGTTCTCCAGCTAAGAACTTCACAGGCATCCCCATGTGTGCACTGCTAGCTAACAAGCGCTATGAACTTTTGTACAACTCTGGCATCCAGTTGCTGCACATCGGTCGGCCTTTAGCAGCTTTCGAGTGTCTGGTGGAGGCAGTGCAGGTTTATCATTCCAATCCACGTCTGTGGCTACGGCTCGCCGAGTGTTGTATCCTGGCTAACAAAGGGGTATGACCACATCTACGAGAATGTCTTGTGAGTATTTTTAGGCTGCTTCTTTAAGTTGCTTTGTTTGGTTCGATTCCAGGGTTTGGAGCAGGAGAGCAAAGGTCTACCGTGTAAAAAAGGAATTGTTCAGTCTGTTGTTGGTCAAGGTTACCATCGCAAGATTGTGTTGGCGTCACAGTCTGCACTCAACACTGTCTACAGGTTAGTGTTATTTTGCAGCAAAGATCTCCAACAACAAATTACAGTTAAAATCAGATGCAAACGGTTCATGAAACATGACACAGCTCTTAAGGATTGCTCAAATGAAGACTGAGTATATCAGGAAAACAGCAGGATAATGTCTTTTAATGCATCCACTGAATCAAAGGGAGATTGTCAAAAGGTAAATAAAAATGCATATTTAGTGTCTCCTGCAAAAATAAAAGAATAACAAAATGAGAAAACAGTTCCTAGTGCTGGACAAAGGAAAATTAGTAACTTATTGATGTCCATCATTCCTGTGACTGTGATAACCCGAATGCTGGTTCATATGTACTCTGGATTTGTGTGTTGCTCAGTGAGGGCCAGTCGGCAGCTATCCCTGTAGCAAGTATGGAGTTTGCAGCCATCTGCTTAAGAAACGCACTGCTGCTCCTCCCTGAACAGCAGCAGGAAGTCAAGACGGAGAACAGCTCCAAAATGTCCACCCATTCAGGTAGCACTGAGAGCTGCAACGAGAACAGCGACACCTGCAGGTGGGTTATGTTTTTATAATGGTTGTTCATGTGCACGTTACTCTGTGATTCAGTTGTGTTTTTTGTGATTGATGGAGAGTCTAAGTAATGGAGACAAAATCCAAATCTATTGTTGAAAAAAATACCTCATTTCGTCAACATTTCTAAGTGATTTTCAATTATTAATAGCCGTGATGGCATTTTCAAAATGTGTTGTGGTGGAAGAGAATGTGTGCGGCATTGTTTGAGTGCAGAATAATTATGTCTCGTATGTATCTCATCACTGGTGTTGGTGTGACAGTGGGAAGAGTGCAGAATCTGACAAGTTGTTTCCTGCACCACCTTCATCTCCTCTAAGGAAACAGGAAGTTGAAAACCTCAGGCAAGTAAATTATTCTACGACACTCTCTGGCTTACAAGTTCTACTCATCAGTATGAATTATTTTATCAGCATGTCCACCTTGTCATTTACAACATATTTTATAATAGCAATTTATGAGATATCTTGGTCAGATTTGTTCAAATATAATTTATTATAATGCTGTGGGGTTATCAAACTTGTTCATGACATTACATGCCTGCAGTGATACAGAAAAGCTGCTCTGGAGTCAAGTACCGTTAATATGTTATTAAATAGTGCATTAAGGCAACAGGAATGTGTTGAAAAACATTTTTTTCTATTCTAATACAATTTAATCTTGTTATCGAATGAAACAATTACAATATATCTTGCTTCAATGAAATTCCGTTAAAAAATGAATTATAATTAGAAACATTAATATACTAATAGAACAGGATCCCCAAGCCTGTGTTTGTTTTGTTTGTTCGTGCAAGTGACAGATCAAATGTAGGAAAATAATGTTGAAAGATGATTTACTAAACACCCTTTATCATAAGACTGAACATCATAAGTGAACTCTAAAAATGGCTGGTCTAAATGAAACACAAAAAGAAACCAATACACTGCAGCTAATAAGGGGAAACATTTTTTTGGTTTGAATTTCCTATTTGAAAAGTACAAACTCCAGTGCTCATCGCAGCTTTAGATGTTTTGATGTTTCTAGTATGACACCATCATGACTGATCTGCTGTGGTCTGAAACATGTCACTGTGAACGAGTCCTCTCCTTTGTGATGCAGGTGCTCCATCCTAGCTTGCAGTGCTTATGTTGCCTTGGCACTGGGAGACAATCTGATGGCTTTAAACCATGCAGAGAAACTGCTGTATCAGCCAAAGGTCTCAGGGTCACTCAAGTGAGTCACTTAAAACTTCACTGAGTATCTACTCTTCTATCAGTTGTATCTTCACAATGTCATTACTCCGGCTTCACTCCCAAACAGGTTCCTGGGTCACCTCTATGCAGCCGAGTCCCTCATTTCACTTGACCGGATCTCTGATGCCATCGCCCACCTGAATCCTGAGAATGTCACAGACGTGTCCATGGGAGTGCTGAACACGGAGCAGGACCAAGGTCACCTTCTGCACACTGTGTCAATGTCATCTTTTGACAAACACAATAGTGACCCACATTTGCAGCACAGTGGAGCGAACACATCATTGTCACCACCAGGGGAGAGCAAATGAGATCATTTTGTCTAAAGCAACTCTCTCCAAATACTGTCTTAAAGGCATCTGCTGATGGACCGCCACACCTCTGACTGCAAGCTTGCTTTGTTAACCGTGTTTTTTTTCCCTGCAGGGTCGGAAAAGGGGGATGAGCCTGTGGAATCATGTAAGTGTAAAGGTCTCTTATCTTGCACTAAAATTGTAGAGTTGAAGTCTGTTTTGATTCTGAGTCACATGGCTCTGTTTTTCTCGTGCGAGCAGCAGGGAAGCAGACCCAGTTATGCTACCCCAGCTGTGTGACCTCGGCCCGGGCCATGATGCTCTTCAACCTCGGCAGTGCCTACTGCCTCAGGAGCGAGTACGACAAGGCCCGCAAGTGTCTGCATCAGGTGACCATCTCTTAAAAAATCTGCTTCACGTGTGTGCTACATTGAAGTTTCTGTCCAAGACGATGAAAAAGTATTAAACTATTCATTGTCAGTTTTTAAATAGATTTAACAGAGCTGTGTTTTGATTTGTGCTCAGAATTACTGTTCATTAACTCTTAGTTTACCATGTCTGTTTGAATTGTTTGAGGACTTCCTCAGAGTAAAGGTCAGTTCAGTCAGGGTTATCATTACCATTCACATTACCGGTGTCATTAACGTGATGTCATACATTAAAAGGAGCGGCTCTTCAGTAGATTATCTATCTCAAACATTGACTTATTTGTGACATCTATCATTCCCCAGCCCTGTGCTAAATGTCCTGCAGTAGGTGGCCTTCAAGTGCAGCACACAAAAACATTTCACTGCAGATAGAAACGAAAGTGTTATCTCAACACAGCACTGGGCTGTGGCAACTAAAATTGTCGTCGATTGGATGTTGGGCTTTCTGCTGATTTGTCAGAGGGTTTGTTTGTTTTTCCTCTTGGTACTGTGGTATTGGCCGGTCCAGTTCTTTCTCAACCACTACTGACCATCAAAAGTACTAGTAAAGTATTAGTTTGGTTGTGGGCATTCCTATGATACCACGCTCAATATGCTCTTTTCCCAACATCCACAGTAGTGCGCATGCTTTGAAGACTCGAAGTAGCAGGGACATTCATGGTTTGCAGTTATACCCAAGTCAGGGATATTAAGGCTGTAACCAGTGGCAGTGGGTTGTGTAGGTCCATGAGACGGACTTGTTGGATATAATTTGTCCACAGCAATATGCCTTCTGTCGGTCAGTTTATTGTCTATGCACTTTCAGGGTCACTATAGAGAAAGGTACTAGTAATTTGAATGAGCTAGTGAATGTGATTCATGTTGTGTTTGAAGGTTGTGGTGGTAGCAAAGTGCAATCCTTCATCCAATTTCTTCTGGACAATGTTTAGTGACTTTTGCAAGGTTGTTTAGTTGGTTTCTTCACTCTCAGGTGCTCATCCTGTGGATTATCTTCAGATGAAGACATCCACAACATTTGTGGTTGGGTGGATTTGGGGCAATTTGAAACTGAACTCTGAGCTTGTGGATCTGCCTAACATCCCAGGACCTTCTTGCTTATTCCCACATGCTTCTTTCTCTCATAATATACTCCAGCGTGGCTGCCGTGAGCTCTCTCACCCTCTGCATGAGACTTTCTGATTCATTTTGCTGAGTGTTCAACAAAGATTCTGATATCATTTTCTATTTCTTCTGGCAGTGAATACATCATCATGTCCCTTACTCTTGACAAACCTAAGACTATGAACCCAGGGTCTTGCTTCATTTTATCCTCTGGTCACATCACATGCTTGTTGTCCAGTGAAGTGTTTGCATGTGGAACTATTCTCAAGTTTCTCCTCTTGGACTCTCAGTAGTGAGAGGTCATGTTTTGTTACACATCATGTTCAATCTCTTCCTTTCATTTGTCGACATCCTCGTATCTTAATCTGAGAGTCTGCTTCATCAGCACCATTTTTCCTTCATCTCTGTGCACATCTGGAACAATTCTGCTGGGATTTGGTTGAGTGTTTCTCTCACTTCTTCCTGGGTATCATTCATTTGTCTTTGCACGAGGTCATTCAGTGCCTCTATTCCAGGGGTGCCCAAACTGGTCCACCAGGTACAGGCTTTGGTTCCGACCCAACTGTTACACTTACACGCAGCTTCACCTGTCAGGTGTCTGAAGACTGTAGTCAGTTGATGGTCCGTCTGGTGCTGCTTGTTTCAGCTGACACCAGGTTGGTTAAACAGTGCATGTTAAAGGGGTTTGAACAAAAGCATGCACCCACTGCGGCCCTTTCTGGAACACTTCAGACCCCCCTGCTCTGTACTCTTCATCAGTACAGACTCCCCCACCTTTCTTCCAAATGTACCTTTCCGTAGCTCGTCTGTTGCAGCTTCCAGACAGAATGTCTGCGCTGCACTGATGGTGTCTGAGTTCTTCCTAGTGCTTCCCACAGTGCCTCCATTATTGGTTATGACACAACAGTTGTTCTTCATTTCTGTGGATTTCATTAGCAGCATCCAGTGGCTTCAGCTTATTGTGGGCCTCTCATATGGTGCCTTCCATTTATCCTGCTGCTGGGACAGTTCCTTGAGCAAGAATCAATGAACACGTCCAGAAAATAAAAATGGAAAATGTTCAATATAGTTTTGGTTTAGTACATATTTCATTAGGTGATATACAAATACGTTGGTTCCTTTAAAGGCAGATGTTCCAGTGCTACATATTGACTTTTCACACTTCACAAGGACAATGCAAGCCTTGTACAGGTCACACACACTGGGACCTGGTCCTGGGACCTCCAGCTGCAGCACTGAGGTCCAGTTCTGAATGATGTGCTCTCCCTTCCTCAGGCCACGTCCATGGTCAACACCAAAGAGATTCCTCCTGAAGCCATTCTGCTGGGCGTCTACTTGGAGCTGCAGAATGGTGAGTGGTGTTTGCTGCAGCATTTGTCACCTGGCATCTGGCGTCCTGTGGGAACTGACTGGGTTTGTCTGCAGGAAACACCCAACTGGCTCTGCAGATCATCAAGAGGAACCAGCTGATGCCCACCCTGGTCCAGAGGGTCTCCCCGCCTGAAGCCCGCAAGAAAGCCATCCAGCCCATCCAGCTCCCGTCATCCTTCACACAAGTGCAGCGCAAGTGAGCCCCCATCACTCGACCCACAGCACAGCGCCGCCTGCTGCTGACAGATGGACTGAGTTCACACTAGCTCCAGCTGTCTTTTTAATTTTGAACTGTTTTGGCAATTAAATACATTTTATTTACTGTAAACGTGGGGAGTGTTTCACTAATTGACGGAATGTGAATTTGTGCTGCAGCTGTCTGTTAGAATGATTCAACTTGGATTAAGAAACAGGCAGATTACTTCCGAACAGCACCATCCCATGGTCAGCCACCCCCAGGCAACCTCTGTCCTTTCTGTGTGGGGTTTGGATGCTCTCCACATGCTTGCATGGGTTCTCTCTGGTCCCTTCCTCAGTTAGGATATTGAGATGAGGTGTGACAACTATGAAGAAAGGAATCTCTGAAGAAAGGAAATGGATGAACAGAAGTGTGAGTTGTCGAAAAGAAACTAACTGCTGCCTCCTGACGGCTGTCTGACTCTTAAGATGAGCCCGACAGATGAAACCACTACGTGCTCAGCTGGGAGTGCAGCCGCATCATGTCCAAATAACTGAAGGAAATGGAGGAGTTATGGAACCCAATAGAGAATATAGGTGGCAATGACGCATCAAAGTCAGCAAGAGGAAAAAAGACAACAAATTGAGAAGAAACAAAGGGATGACTCATAAAATGTTCTTTGGAGATTTAAAGAGGGAGATCGCAGTATTGAGCTTGTTGATAAAAATACAGCCTCTAAACAGAGGGTTATGAGAAGAGAATTACTTAGCAAAAACTAGTGTACTTGAAGTTCATTTTACCAAATATAAATACACTAGTATAATCCAGACCATAGGGTAGTAAGAATACTGTACACTAATTTCATACATATTTGGGCTAAATTGAAACATGTATTCAGTAAGTTTAAGAGACGCATACAACTACTGTACGTCGCCAACTAATGTCTACATATGGCATATGACAGCAAAAGGTTACACTCCATGACAAACAATTATTCAGTAATTCAATGAAAGTAATACTATTATATTACTATATACTGTTCGAGGAATTTTGGTGTTCCTTTGTCCATGGTGCGCTTCATAATCATGAATTTCGTGGATGAAAGACAAAACTTAATGCAAGGTTGCAGCGCAGGATTGTCCGAATGGTGGATAAGCAGCGCCAAGCACCAGGAGCATCAGTGCCAACACCAACCATCCGTCGTCATGAATGAAATGGAACGCTATGGAAGCAGACCCATGAGGACCCCATTGCTGACACAGCAACATAAAAAATGCCTTGTGGACTGATAGATAGATAGGGATAAGATAGAGCCGTCTGGTAAAACACACCAAAGTATTTTAGGTCGGAACATAAGGCCCAGGGTCAGAAAGCTGAGTTTGTGCCCAAGGTCATGGGTCTTCAAGCAGGACAATGACCCCAAACCTACTACTAAAGCACGTGGAAATGGATGAAAAGCAAGTCTGGATCTTCAAAAACCTGTGGAGAGAGCTTAGAATTGCTGCTTGGAGAAGGCACCCTACAAATATAAGAGAAGTGGATCAGTTTGCAAAAGACGAATTGAAAGGTGCAAGAAGCTTGTTGATGGTTACAGGAAGCATTTGATTTTTGTTTCCAAAGGATGTGCAACCAAATATTAAGTTGAGGCTGCCAACAATTTTGAAGTTTACCGTGGAATTATGTCAAATTCATCTTTTTTTCTCTGCTTTTGTGTATTGTTTCAATACACACATAGGTAATAAGTGTATCATCGCAATAATCTTCTGCTAGTAATACATCATTATCTGAAAAAATATCGACCATGACTGTATGTTTGATGTGGGATTAAAATAAACATTCATTCAAACCTTTCAATAGCAAGTACAAAGTAACAAACAAAATGTGTCAAAAATTATGCAACTTTATTAGAACCATTTGTTAGTACGACTGGATACAAACACACATCAAACACAGCCAAAACAAGACTGACTTACTGGTGAACACACTGACCGGTCCAACTCAAAAGTGCTTTCTTTTCCAACTTCAGAAGAAAGTAAAACGTGACCTCTTCTGCTGCCCTCTGCAGCAGTTAGTCTGAAAGTGCTTCTAGCATCAACAGTAATGATTGAGGAAATGTAGACCCCTTCACAGTTCCTCCCTTAGCAGCAGATCAGTTGACTACTTTCAAGAAGAGTGGGCTTCAGCTCTTCCAGTCCCAGGGCACACACAGGTCCCCGTCCTGCATCACAGAGTAGAAGTGGGACACACAGATGTGGAGACCCTGGAGCAGCGGCAGGCGCATGTCCAGCAGGCGTCTGCAGCAATGGATCATGTGACTGGAGCTGAGACTGGGCTCTTTGGACAGCTCCCTCAGAGAGAGACTCTGGACACACTCTTTGACCAGGGCGTCCTCCTCCACCTGCAGTCTACATATACACACACACACACACACACACTTGAATCACAGCTTGACAGAGAAACTTCAACTCTCATCATCCATGTGACAACAATCCGTACTTAAACTTGCACCCTGCAGATGTTAGGGGAGAGAAGAACAGACTTGGACCTCAGTTTTATAGACCATTTCACGGTAGCAATTCCCTGACTGTTGCTGTGTTTGTGTATGTATTGTGGTTGCACTCACTGAATCCTGCGCTGGGTTTTGAGTCTGGCCTGGCTGGCATGGTTCAGGAGGAAGGCCTGCAGCTGAAGCATGTCACAGTTGACCGGGATGACGAAGTGGCCCAGCTCATGCAGTCTACAGCTGGAGCTGTCGCTGAAAGGACATCAGCCATGTTAGAGGTGTGGAGGAGCCGCAGCAGCAGGCCGGTGCAGCGCGGTACTTGTCCAGTGTCATGGTGAGCCCCTGCAGGCCGCGCGGGTGCAGTCGGAGCCTGCCTGACATCAGTCCCTTGTGGAAGGTGTTGAGGGTGTTGTAATGTTCTTGGATGGACTGGACCAATCCCAGCGGCTCCATGTGGACCACCTGGGTCCCGCCCAAGAGGAGACTGATCCTCTCCCTCAGCCACTCGCTCTGCTGCTGTAGGCTGCGATACACCGGCAGCTGCTGAAACAGCTGACACACAAGAGAGAGGCATCAGGACCGGCACACAGTCAGCAGAAGCGTCGCCACACTGTTACTTTGGCCCACTGATGATGGACGTCTGTGGTTCCCAGCATCACATAGCCAGACGCGTTCATGCCAGAGTGGTCGGAGAACACCACAGTATGGCCTGCAGAGGGACATGGAGAAGAAGTCTCCTCTTCTCGTACACTTATTCTGAAGAGATCTGAGGTTGACTCTGGAGCTCTACCTTGCAGGTTGATCATGGAGTCTGGGTTCTGCTGAGCCAGTCTGCTCAGACTCTGAAGCTGGCTGCACCTGTGGGCCACTCCCCAGCTGCGCTGCCACCTGCAGGGCACAGATGGTACTACAAAGATGTCTGTTTGCGGTCCCGTTTAATAGATCAAAATTAAACAATAAACAATAGTATAAATACAATGAATACTTAGATGCATATATGCGAACATATTATGAAGATGTCATATTTTTAGATGTAAACGTTTATTTCCTCATAATTTATGTATTCACTGTATTCTACTACTAGCATTTATGTTCATATATATATATATATATATATAAATGCTTTTCCACCACACCATAATGCTCCACTGGGCGGGAATATTAACTTTAAAATGAGCAGAATCACCGAGCAGTGTCAGGTCCAAATGGGGAGTGGTACAGTAAGAAAGACTGAAATATCTCAGAATGATACAAGCGGACAGTACCTGATGTCAGCTACGTTAAACTTCATGCACAGTTCCTTCTTCAGTCGCTTCAGTTCTGTTCTCCGAGGAAGACTAGCTGAGTGCTTCTTGGCCGCCTCTGGCTCATTGTTCCTCAGCCACAAGCTACAAACAGAAGACCCTATCAGTCATGCATCATGATCTACAGAACACTCTGGTATGTTTTTTCACTCATCTATGACCTACAGCATGATCATCTATGATGATTCAGGGAACTTCACCATCAATGCTGCTGATGCTTTTCGACTCCTGGCCTTTGTGCAACCAAAATATAGGCCCCTTCAGTTTGTGTAACCTTGTGTTCACAACCCACATCTCCCAAAATAAACACAAGCTGTTTGGTTATGTCAGTGTGATCTGTGGTGAGTAACAAACTTCACACAACGACTTTAACAAGTTAATTACAATTAATTCATTACAACAAAAAATTATTTTAAAAAAATATTTAATTAAATTTAACAATTTGCTCTCCAGACAACACGGAACCTTTGTAAGTGCAGGAGTTCCTGGTCCACTGATCACACTGATGCACAAGACACGTGGCAGCTCGGATGATAACAACAACAACAAACATGGAGGAATCCCTGAACCAAACAAAAGCATCTGTTTCCACTACTCTGAATTTACTTGAAATTCTTATAAAATTGAAATTTGTATACAAATATTTTCAAGACATTAAAATAGCTTTCGTTTAAATATCAACATTGTGATTCATTGTGCTATTGTCATACTGATGCAAAATAAACAATATTTTGTTGTCTAAATGTATGTATGGATCCATCATTTGATTCAGTAATATACCATATTCATTTGAATTGAAAAATGTGGTTTCTTGTGGCAAATATTCTTATACCATTAAATTGCGATTAATGGAGATTAATTAATCACACATTATCTATTTTTTTTAAAGGATCCCCACCCTTAATTTAAATATATATCCGATATATAACATTTACATTTTTAAATATGTATTTAAATATGGACCGATAAGATAACAGAACCCTGATATAAAAGAACATTACCACAAATAACCATCCTTCTGAGACAGAAGCTGCACCTCAGCCCAAAGAGTAAATCAGAGTGTAGCTACTGACTCGAGCGTGGGCTCCACCCTGTGGGCCTGCTGCAGCTCCTCTTCTGGATCTCTGAATCCAGTGAACGCGTAGTAACTCTTGTCCCACTTAATGGGCCTGTAGATCGTGGCATGCTCATCAGCTGGCTTCCTCGACGGCACCTCCATCTGCTCCATATGCTCCACAGGCAGGTTACAGGACTTCAGCACATTCTTCACTGTACTCAACACGTCACTGGTGCGGAGGATGAAACTCACCACGCGGAACCCTGCGAACCAGAGCATCGAAAGATCAGGACCGTGTGTGAAGGACTTCTATTTCAGAGGGCCACTGGAGTGTACTGCATTGTAATTTATTTATATATATATATATATATATATATATATATATATATATACACACATTTTTATATATAAGCTACAGACAGTGGGAGGACTTTTATCACAATAAAAACGTTTAATGCCGAAGCTCGTACGTCACTGACCAATTAGGAGGCTGTTTGAGGAGCACAATTTACTGAGAAGCATGTTTGCTCGTTTAACCACTGACGTAACAAGTTTGATTAATCTTCCAGTATATACACAAGCTGCTCAATACCAGAGGGGAGGAGTTCCTCCTGCTCATGCATGCTCTCCTTTGTGTTCCTCACAAAAAAGGTGAGTTTCATCGGCTGCACCGAGCATGAGCCTGGACGCTGCAGGTTCTCTAAATAGCCATTCAGCCTCTTCAGGGAGTTCTCATTCACTTCCTGCCAGCACAAACAAAACAGATGAAAACAGTCTCAATTGTCAGACCTTCGATCCCAGCTCTACCTGATGGCTACTTTCATCACAGCAGACTCACCCTTTCCCTGGGATGCTGGCCAAAGAAGTCAGGATGGACGGCAAAGTAAAATGGCCGCAGTGCGTTAACTGCCTCTGCTCCAGACAGAGCTCTTCGAGGGATCAAGAGTGTGGCCACATGTTTCCTCTCCAGCCTGTCACCACAGAAACATGAGATGTTTTCACATTTCCACAGTGCAGTGGGTGGAGGTCCACCATCGCACTGGTGATGCCCCGGGCCCAGTCACATTAAACAAGTGCAAAAGAAAATAGTCACATTCTGACCTATAATATCCATTACTTGCAGAAATCGTTGGCTTCCGTTGCTTCTTAGTTTTGTTGAACTTTGATTTATATCTTGACCTGTATTTTATTATGTATATAAATATGATTAAAATAAAGTAGCAGATGATTATAGTCAAGGGCCATTGTCCAGGCCTGTAAAGAAGATGAATGTGTGTAGACCATGATCCATTTCCTAAAATATAAACTCTCTTCTCTTGTTTTACTTAAAGTTACAGTTAAATGTTTATGTTTTGCATGGGTTATACAGTATAAAGTTTTCTCTTTTTTGAGTGCAGAAGATTTTTCCAACATTTTTCTTCAGTATGTCTTCATGAATAATAACTTACACTACTCTGACATATGCATTAGTGGTACCTGATGGTGCAGCGCAGGAGGGAGTTGACTGACATGATGTCATGAGGATCTCAGTTTATCACACCTGAAGCGAAACAGACAAAAAAGCAACAAGAGATAATTCTGAATCCCAGGATGAAACCTACAATCACAGCCGGGAAACAGAGAAGCGAAGCAAAGGGAGTTGAACGCAAATGCCAGGGATTTTTTTTCCAGTAGGATGTTAAACAAATGGTTTTTAATTTGAGTTCACCGGTATAAACTGTCCCGGCTGCACAAGGCGTGTACATTCCACTGATAAAACACACTGTAATCAAAGATAGTTTCAAAATGTAAATATAGGTAAGATAAACAATAAATCTCTAATGTGCCAACACAGTTCCAGTTAGCTCAAATGGCTAGTAAAGTAATGTAATCACAAATCCTTCAAGCAACATCGTGTCAACAATAAGAGGCAGAGCGAACTTACAAGAGATGCCGGAGAAGATCATGAACAAACGAGGGACGATGGTGACAGACGTGCGCACCTTGTCCAGACAGCAGGGTCACGACAGCCGAATGTTTGTTGACTTTTATTTCTTCTTCTTCTACGGTGGTGTCCATTCGTGTCTGTCGCCCCCAGCTGGCCCGACTGCGGCCAGCACCGTAACCGCCAAATAACTGCATAATAGAAATAAGCAGCTCCGTTTCGTTTTTCTCTGGGGCCAGTGAGTTTTATCTTGGAAGGTAACTTACAATCTTGTTTCTCCACTCGTCTCAGAGGAGAAGCAGTTGGGCTGCAGGATGAAACCATAGGGACAACAGAATGCTGAAACAGGGTTAGTGCCAAACTGCTCTATTTCAATCACTGACTTGACACAAGTTTGTGTGTTGTAAAGCGGGATTGAAATTAACTTCTTCACCGTTATCTAAAAGAAATGAGGTTGCATGAGTACATATTCAGTAAAGAGCCACTAAGGTACTCCATGTCCTGTGGTTAGGCAACACCACGGCTCTCACTGTGTTGTAATTCAGACGGAGATCATTGCACTTTATTTGCTTACAGCTGCCCCTCAGGATTGCATACTGCATCTTTTGAAGATGTTTAAAAAGACTGGGGCCATCAACAAACAGTCTCTTCATTAAAAAACACAACAAACAAAATAAACAAAAACAGTTTTGGCAGGACCCGCCAGGACCCACACACACAGGAACAAGAGGGGTAGGGCGGACATGTGGCACTTAATACGGGCACATTTGTCCCACCTAAAAATGTAACCTAGTGGTTCTCAACTCTTGTGATTTTATTTTGAAGGCGTGCTGCCTCTGGCCCGCTACTTCCCTCACCGCTCTGATAGTGATGGTGGGAGACTGGAGACAACAGGCTGTCTACTGACGGAAAGGCCCCTGGTTGAGGTAAACCTTCTGTTGGGAACGTTGCCGTGAATATGGCCTGTTTATAACCTCATCGTCTTAGTTGACATTCATATTTGAAAACTGTATCTGTTGCATTAGGTCATCTCACCTATCAGTGCTCCCAGGTGACGCCAATGCTTGAAAAATCTCATTTAAGAGGAATATAGAGGTGTTCGCAGGCAAAAATGTCATTTTAGGTGTTTTTATTCAAGGCTCCACGATGCACAAGTCAGTGGAGTAGCACACAGAGTTTAGTGTTTAAAACTTGTTTGCGACATTACTCATGTTTTTTCATGTATGTTAAAGAACCAGTTGAACTGCCAGTCAACCTAAGCAAATACTAGTTCCATAATGTAACCCCAGTTCTATGATTATGTACGTCGCCCTATTACAGCCTGTGCTATTGGTTGCACCTGCCTCAGCCTGAGACTTGGATTGACCGGCTCTCTGGCCAGGGAGGCACAGCCCACCAATATATAAACCCCCATGTCTCACACTACTCTGCTCCTTTTGAAACTCAATAGTAGGACACACGCCTGCTGGGCAGCCAGTTAGAGGGCACCGCACATATTAACAGAACTGGGGTTACATTGCAGAACCAGTATTTCTACGTCATATGTGCTGCGCCCTCTAATGGCCTTTGCTATTGGTTAAAAACCACAGGGAGGTCATTAGGATAAGTTTCCTCCAAGCATGGCTTAACGTAAGACCAAGCATCTAGAAACCAAGGTGATCAACGTCCCTGAAGTTCTGCCATAGAGGCATCCCCAAACTACCCAGAAGATCACTTGCAGAGTTATTTCCTGCTCCAAACACATCCATTCTGGATGAGAGCGAGCTGACGTCTTATGAACCCTGTTGAACAAGGGAGGCTGTCTGACAAACTGAAGCACATACTGTAGCCTCTGCACTCTGATAATCCATGGCGAGAGTGGTCCCCACTGAAGAGGAGGGCTGATCCTGTCCACTCAGTCTTGGGGACTGTACTTGAACCTCCCTCCTGCCAGACCTCTCCCTCGGCCTCAATGATGGTGTCGATGAAATGTAGGGAGGGGACACGATGCCTCTCGAACCTAAAAGTGTTCCTAGAGCTAGGCTGATATTTTCTTCATCATCTTCTTCCTCTTTTCCTGGTAGACCCAAAGAGAGTGTTGTCCATAATGGGAGCTCCCAATAGCATATGATGCTCTTGCTCCTTGATGTCAGCCATATCTGGACACGCATGAGTATGCTCTGCCCAGGAAGAGCGCAGTCATGCTGTCCTTCTCCTACTGGAGGCACTGCTTAGGGTCTGTCCACAGCATGGTGGATGGCACCAGGAAGAAGTCCAGGGTGTCTCCAAGTGGTGGGAAACTTCAGGAGCAGTACACACTGTGGAGTTACCCGCAGCAACTCCAGGTCCTTCGTCGAGTGATTCCACGTTACCTTGGGGCACATGGTGACTGTCCTTGCAGACTTCTTCTGCGTCTTGGTGTACATAGATGCCAAGAAGTCCTCCTCTCCCGACTCCTCTTCTGTGGGTAAGGGCACTCAGAGTGTTTCCCCGGCCTACCTGAAGAGCTCAGTCATCTCGTCCAGGGGGTAAGCTCTCTGGGCCAAACCCATGGGGCCACACTCACCTTCTTCAAGCACTGAGTGCATTGTCTCTTCGTCATCCTCCGGAAAGAGTGAGATGGCAGCTACGTGCGCATAAAAAAGTTGGACATTCTTTTCTGTGAGTCCAGCCCAAGCCAACCTTGAAGGAGCTGGTTTGGGCTTTGACGGAAACAACTGGGCTGGGATGTGGAAATAAGCATCCTTTAGATCCAAGGATCAGAGAATTTCCACAGGGGCCAGGTTATATATTGTGACCGTTGAGAGGGGCCGTCAAATCCAAAGAAAGAAGAAAATTGAAAATAAAAATCAAGTGATGACACCACGTGTGAAAATGAAATTATACTATAAAAATGCACAGAAAATTTTGGCTTGTTGTGTTTTATTTATTTTAAACAACATTCTATTTAAAGATTCTCTATGTGTCTTGTGGGAGAATGTACTGTCTGTGGATCTTAGGTGTCAGCAAACACTTCGTCGGTGAGGACACATGAGCAGGTAGGTGGTAATGTCACTATGAAGTGTTTTTCAGTGGCTCTGAGACGTGCTCTGGTTTCGTCCATGGAAGGAAGAGTCCCTGCCATAACGGGTCCTGGCGGGGTTCTCACATCTGAGAGCAAGCCCTGCAAGGCATGAGGTTGTGGAGGGCTCTCTCAAACTTATGGGTGATCAAGTTCACCACAGGTCCGAACAACCCTGAGGTCATGACCAGCGCATCAAGGAGTCTGTTCATCTCCTTCTCCAACATCTGCGTCAGATTCAGCCATAGATGGCGATGAGTCACCACAGAGAAACCCATCATCCATCCCGCATCTTGAGTCGCTCCCTTCGCAATATTGAGGCAGAAATCCATCTTCTCATGAAGCTCCAAGTAGGTCTCCAGTGTCGCGTTACCCTCCAGCTACCAGAGGAGGAAAGCCTGGTATGCTTGGAGTAGGCATATATAGCAGTTACTGTCCGCTGCTTCAGCGTGTCTTCGGCCGAGGTAGTGAACACGACGGGAGTGGGAATTCCTCTTTGTTGTGCAAACCACGCATTTCTTTAAGTCATCCATTACTTGTCAATCTTAAAAAAATCCTGAAGTCGAAGACCGACACCTAATGCAGGTTCCCTTTTGTACAAGAAACACATTATGTTATAAGACAAAGTAGTGCTTCCTAGTGAGTTCCTACGCCAATAACAATTCAGGTGCTTGGATCCAGTATCTCATTCTTTCGCTCATGACCCACAGCTCATGACCATAGCTGTGGGTTGGGATGAAGATTGATCGGTAAATAGAGAGTTTTACCTTTTGGCTCAGCTCTCTCTTACACACAACAGTGCGGTAGAGCGACTGCAATACCACCACTGCTGCATTGATTTGCTGACCAATCTCCTACTCCTTTACCCCCCACTCCCGAACAAGACCGCACAATACTTAAACTTCTCCACTTGAGGCAGGGACTCATTTCTTAGAGATAGCAATCCACCCTTATCTTGTTGTGAACCATGGCCTCGGATTTAGAGGTGCTGATCCTCATCCCAGCCGCTTGACACTCAGATGCTAACCAATCCAGCGAGAGTTGAAGGTTGCGCCGTGATGAAGCCATAAGAACCAAATTATCTGCAAATAGAAGCGAGTGGATCCTCAGGCCACCAATCCGCACACCCTCCCTACCAGAGCTGCGCCTTGAAATCCTGTCCATGTAAACCAAAAACAGGATTAGAGACAAAGCACAACCCTGGCAGAGACCAACCCTCACCCTCACATTCAACTTGCAGCCAAGGATCCAGACACAAATCCTGCTCCTGGAATACAGAGATCGAATGGCCCTCAGTAGGCAGCCTCGCACCTCATACTCCTGAAGCGCCTCCGACAACTTGCTCCTGGGCATCCGGTCATATGATTTCTCCCAGTTCACAAAGCACATGTGGACTGGCAGGTCATATTCCCAGGCACCCTCGAGAACTGTTGAGAGAGTAAACAATTGGTCCGTAGTTCCATGGCCAGGTCGGAAGCCGCATTGCTCCTCTTGAATCCAAGGTTCAACACCTCGAACCCTCCTCTGCAGCACCTTTAAGTAGACCTTACCAGGGAGGCTGAGGAGTGTGATTCCTTCGTAGTTGAAACACACTCTTTGGTCCCCCTTTTAAAATAGGGGAACCACCACCACAGTCTGCCACTCGTCCAGGAACTGACCCAGACATCCAATGTTGAATGTGTTTAGTTTTGGCTGTGAAACGCCACATTCTGTAACAATTGTGGCAGAGCTCCATCATCAGTTAATATCTGAGGTGAGGGCAACTCGTAGTGCTAGAAATTGACATAGAAATAAGGTGGTCAAGCCGTTGGTGGTAAATAGGTTGTTGCGCAGCTGATGACAACTTCCTTGAGACGTGCTTCGCCGTGGGTCACATACCAGCTATTTTGTGCAGAGCGCCACCAGCTAAGGAGAAAAAAGGGACATCGCCTGATACGCAGATGTGCGAGGGGCGAATCGGACTCAGGCCACCCGAGACAGAACCTGCAGTGCGAAACCTGCAAGGGATACTTCAAGTAACAAAAGGGTCACAAAAACACTCTGTGAGTGAGACAGTCTTCAAGCAGAGCTGGAAGAATTGTGTTTAAAGCAAAGCTGAAGTCCACAAACAGGATCCTGGCATAGGGTCCTGGGGAGTCCAGGTGCTCCAGAATTAAATGAAGGGCCTGGTTTACTGCATCGTCCACAGATCTGGTGGCTCTGTAGGCAAACTGCATTGAGTCCAGGAGGGGAGCAGTGATGGATTTCAGGTGGGACAGAACCAGGTGCTCAAAGGACTTCGTGACTGCAGACGTCAGTGCCACAGGCCTGTAGTAATTCAGTCTTGTGATCCTGGGTTTCTTTGAAGAGGACTTGATAGAAGAAGAACTCCAATCCTAATCCTTATCTAAGTAATAATAGCATACAGACACAGAATTCATCCCAAGAAAAGTAGGTAAGAAACTTAAAATCTGGGAAGAAAAAGGGATCACTGCTGTCTGCACTGGACTCGATACATACAAAGAAAAATATGGATTGGAGAAGGATGATTTTTATAGATATTTACAGATGCAACAGTCACAAAAAACAAGACATACAGTTCTAGAGAGGTTAGAAATAAAATCGTTATATAGCACAAATAGGAGTTAAAAAACATTCTAGTGATTATATTGAGGATAAATGAGAAGGTGAAGGGTCAGTTACAGATGAGAAATGGGCCTTAATCTGTTCAAATAATTAGAAATGTGTTTCCAGATATTTTATTACACCAGTCCAAAAATCTCATTATGGCAACAACACATTTTTTTGTTGGAGAGGATATGGTAATGGGTCGTCTGAGCATTTTCATATTTTCTGGGATTGTCCAGCCCTACTAGTTTTTACAGATATGATGGTCAAAAACAGGTTGAATGAGTACTTCTTGAGACTGAATGAATCTGTATTCAACCGGGGTGACACATCAAGGGGTGAATTTTAAGCCCTTTTTTATTACTCGGTCCAGTGGCGCTGCTGTAACGGCTGCACGTGATGGTTTATGGCCAATAGTTTTAGCTGTCTGTTCCGTTGAGTGCTTCAGTTATGGTCAGACTGAGTGCAAGCATACGACAGGGACAGTGGGGGGGTTGACAATTTAATCAATGCACACGAGAATGTGAAGGGATTACAAGCAGGCAGGGTTACACAGCGGCAGCACGTCAGTCGGGATTGCTTGTGAAGTGCCTCGCGCCGTGATACCTGACTAATATGGAACAAATAAGTCTGCTCCAGCACACGCACTGCGCGCTTTTGGCACAGGATCCATAGATTAGGTTTAATTTGTGCCTGTCAGCATGAAGTTTCTCATTTGTAGCTGGACTCTGAGCAAACATGTGACCCCGGTGCACCCAGTAGGGGACAGATGTGAGGGAAGGGGGTGTATAAATGCCTGACAGCAACACAGTGCAGAGTCCATCTGCTGAAAGAGAAGGACACACTGACGTCCAGCAGGGAACCATCAAGGTCTGACCATTCCTTTATACTTGAAAAGAGCGGATTTACATTTTGAAAACATAAAGTTTGGCTGCTTTTTCCGCTTAGAGAAAGGCTTGGAAAATCATCTTGATTGCTATTTTTTTGCTACTGGCTATGGAGAGAGAATGCAATGTGCACGCACAGAGACAAAAAGTTCTTTCTCTGTAGTTTGATTGAACACTTCTTCAGACTGCATCTGGAGTGGATGCCTACCCAGAAAGTAGTTTTATTAATTATCAACAATGAATTCTTCTCCACCAGATGAGAGTCTTTGTGCTGCTGTTCGTCCTGCTGATTCCTGGTGCCAACGCCTTCCAGTACAGTGAGTTGGCTCAATATGTCGAGAGCCAAAAGGAGCGATACGTAGAGGTGCATAACATGTTTTCTTCCTTAATTTTTATTGTGGAATATTGGGGAGTGTTTTTGCAAGACAACACTATGCTTTCCACTGTTCATCAAAAGATTGTCATTAAATGCTGGCTCTTTCATGCGCTGTTTATGGCAATTGGACTGTGGGTAACACAAGCTGCAAACACTACTTTTATGCTACAATTATCATGTGCTCATTTCAGTCTCTCCGTGAGTGGGTCGCCATCGAGAGTGACTCCAGCAATGTGCTGAAGCGACCACTACTGCACCACATGATGGAGGTGGTTGCTGAGAAACTTCGGTTGATGAGGGGAAACGTGGAAATGGTAGACATTGGAGAGCAGGAGGTCAGTATGTATACCACAAACATACCTAACATCACAAAAAGAGGTGGAATGTTGGTGTGTAGTATGCATTATACCTTGCATGTGCAGTGATCTTATGATTCCTGTGGTTTCATGCTCATCACTGTCACATGCCAGAAAGACTCATTTTCAAAGTTGTACCTAATTTCTTATCATTTGGACCCACTGTCTTGAGGCTAACTAAAATAAGTAGCGCCTCAAGTGTGCTGTGCTTGGTGTTGCCTAGTGTGCATGTGCACTCACTCCTTCATCGAATCTCGGAGATACTACAGTATGAAGGGCCAAGCAGGACTCCGTACCTTTGTACAGTATGTGCTCATGCCTTTAAATAGTGCTGCAGTGGAGACCACCAACCAGAGTGCGTGTCAAGACCCTAACCAGAGCATACTGAATCCAAGACCAATACGTTGAGGACTTAAGTCTGTTAGTCTTGACTCGGCCAACACCTTTAAAAAGCACAAACCACTGAATGTTTGTCACTTCACACCAACCTTCAGAAACTGAGGAAGTTGAGCGTTGATCTGCATAGTATTGTCTCGACCGCCACAGTGACAGTGACTCTACTGTACTTTTACAGCTCCCCGATGGTCAAACAATCGCACTACCTAAAGTTGTCACAGCTCAGTTTGGAAATGACTCCAACAAGCACACAGTGTGTGTCTACGGCCATGTGGATGTGCAGCCCGCAAAGCTGGAGGACGGTTGGCTCACTGATCCTTATAATCTGACCGAAATCAATGGTAATACTACTGAGGACAAAATTTCATCCTTGTGTGAACGCATGAAGCGCTCATCATGAATGAGAAATCACAGTCAAAAGTGCACAGAATTTCAGTTGCCGACCTGAATGCAAAAAATGTTAATGTAAATTTTTTTATTTGCTGGCAGAACACACCAAATTATTTGTTATTTGATTCACCATGAATGAAATAAACTTATGAACTAAATAAACTATGGAAAAATGTTACATAGCTAAGAGAAAGCAAAGAGCAGAGAGAGAGTTTTCAGAAAAGGTAATAAATATTGTCATTGTAATATGGATTGCAGCTTGTTAATGTACGTAAAACACCTCGTCTTCCAGGGAGCTTGTATGGAAGAGGAGCGTCGGACAACAAAGCTCCTGTCTTAGCATGGATCCATGCTGTGGAGGCATACCAGAAACTCAACATGGTTCGTGATCATCAGCAGTCATGAACTCATACCCCTCAGTAGTTTTATGGAGATAGATCGATTGCTGACGGCAAATCATATGTATGAAAAATTGGAACTGCTGTTGGGATATTTTATGTTAATTTGCTGTGTATTAGTTGAGGCATCATCACTGACCAATGTTGTGTGTTGATTTTTGGCTGTTGGCTGATAAGGGTTTGTCTCCCTGCAGTAAAACATTTGCAAATTACATTTTTAAGATTCATATTTATACTGTTACTAAAGAAACACAATGATGTTGAGTTAAAAAGCGCCAACCATCATCGGAGTTTGAATGACATTGTGTGTGTGTGTGTGTGTGTGTGTCTCAGGACCTGCCTGTTAACGTGAAATTCGTCATTGAGGGCATGGAAGAGACCGGCTCCAATGGGCTGGATGCCATGATCTTCGCTCAGAGAGACACCTTCTTCTCTGACGTGGATTACATCATTATTTCAGACTGTGGCTGGCTGAGCAGGCGTCCAGCACTGACCTATGGCACTCGGGGAAACTGCTACTTCTTTGCAGAGGTTTTTTGTCCACACTTTACGTCAGGTGTAGCCAAACTGTTCCAGAGTTGGTTACCTCTGCTTTACATGGTGTAGAGGCTATCATACAGAAACTGGATTGGTTTGTGCCTAGGTTGAAGGCCCTAAGCAGGACTTGCACTCTGGGGTCTATGGAGGCACTGTGATAGAACCCATGACGGATGTCATTGGAATACTTGGTGAGTCACTCACACGGTGTCGGTTTCAAGCAAAGAGTCAAAAAGTAAACAGGTCTGTGTCCATGACAGGTACTCAGTCTACAACAATTGTGAACAACTTTGAAGCCAAAATTAAAAATATGAAGTTATTTATGGTTGGCTGACAGTGGGGAAAAATATGGTTCTTAATGTCCAGGACATCATTGTGCTATAGCTGCAATGGCAACTACAGTACAGCATTTGTGTTTGTCTTTTCCCTGCTCAGACACTTTGATCAGCCCTGCTGGAAAGATCTTGATTCCAGGGATCCGGGAGGCAGTCGCGCCCCTCTCTGATGAGGAATGGAAAATGTACCAGGATATAGAGTTTGACATGGAAAACTACAAGAACAAAATTGGCGTAAGCCAACTCATGTACAGCAACAAGGTAAAACTTTCTTTCGTTATAATTATTGTTAGCATTAAAATCTCAGTTACATTTTGGATTAGGGAACATATATTATCTATTTATAAGCAAATGACTCACTGTTAATAATCAGTCATTATGGTGTTGTTTCAGGTGAATTATTGGTTTCCATGTCAATGCTAAATTTAGTCAGGCATAACAATGCTAATCAGCGTTTGATTATTGATAATTACTGGCTAATATGCTGCTAATACACGTATAAATCAGCACAGTCATTTATTTAAGCTAATATTTGTTCCCTAAACTAAATTTGAACCAAAATCTCCCTCAGTGCGTGATCAGTTGACAGTTTTAACTTTACCCCCATCAATATCAGAGCGAACGAACAAAGTCCATTTTTTTGTGTGTGTAACTATTACTATGACAAGCTTCAACTTGTAAACAATCTGCACAGAAATGTGTTTCTGGATAAATATGAAAACAAAGAAACAAGCCAAATGGGAAACATTTGTACTCCTATATTTATGTAGCAACAGCAGCAGTGCATCTGTCGTGAGGTGCTGATTTGGTCCCAAAACAACACAAATGGGGCAATGCCAGACTAGTTTGAGACGTGAGTGCAAAAATCCAGGCTGGCACATTTCAGTCAAATTGGGCTTGAACATTTTGGGCTGGAAGAAATGGCTTTATTCCCAGTGAACCCCAACCCTGAGTACCATTGAGGTTTTGACTGAGCCTGCTTTTTATCCAGCTCGTCCGGTTTTATATTGTGTTTGATGTGGCAACCCTGGAAAAGAGATGACGGACAGTTCGGTGGGTAAGGGAAAGGAGGATGGTCCAGAGCATGTAAGGGAGAAAGAGGGAGAAGTCAGGCAGTGGAATCGTATACAGCAGGCAAAGGAAGTGACATCGAAGGTTGGTTTCAAAGAACAGACTGACAGGCTAGGTTCAGGATCATGTGGCAGGTCAGTTTCCAGGATCAGAAGTCAAACTGTAGACGAAGATTCTTGGTATGTATTGTGATGTTTAGCTTTAGATTCCTTTAGTTTCCTGTATCACTTGACTTCACAATGTTCCTCGTGTTGTGAGGTCTGGTCTTGCATATAGTCATGCAGTGTATCATGCTGTTTATGGTTGGACCCAGATGCAGGCGGCAGGTAAAGTAAGACTCTTGACTGATGTCTTTATCCCAGGTGGACCTCTTGGCTCATAGGTGGCGATACCCAACTGTTTCAATCCATGGCATTGAGGGCGCTTTCTCCGATCCTGGAACCAAAACCGTTATTCCAGCGAAGGTGACGGCCAAATTCTCCATTCGACAGGTGCCTAACATGGACCCTGCTCAGGTCAAGAAGCAGGTAATTGCTACAGAAAGATTGCTTCCATCCACGAGTCAGGAAATCAGCCTCCTTCTTTCCATTGTCTCATCTGATCTAGGTCACAGACTACCTACACTCAGTGTTTGCAAAGAGAAAGAGTCCAAACAAGCTAAAAGTCACGATGGTAATCGGAGCAAAGCCTTGGCTGGCTGAAACTAACCATCCACTGTATGAGGCGGGAAAGGCAGCTGTCAAGAGAGGTAACATTTTTGATGGTCATCATGAAGTTGATCACTGACTGGTCGAATAATGGTAATGAGAAACTCTTAAGGTGCCATGTGACATCTGTCAAAAAGTGACACAGTTCTCACATCGATTGACACCTGTTTAAAACTGAAGAGCATCCAGCAAGAGACAGACCCCCAGCAGACTACAGTCAAGAGTGCGACAGAAAAAAGCTCCTGGAGATAGAAAGGCTGTTTGAAACCGGGGCCATAGAGTTTATTTCATCATTTTAGTCACAGCCATTTAGTGGCCACAAAGAAACTACTTTCAATCTTCAGTGACACTAAATTGACGCCTCCACTTGGTAACATTCCAGAGTTCCTCGGCTCACACGTCTTGGTCATAACAGAAACATATTATTCTCCTCCAGTGTTCAACCTGGATCCTGACTTCATCCGGGAGGGAGGCACCATCCCCATAGCCAGAACCTTCCAGGACGTGACTGGGAAAAGCATCATTATGTTACCGATTGGGGGTTTTGATGATGGACTGCATTCTCAGAATGAGAAAATGAACAGGTGACTATTTTATATGGATATTCACTCTATAATCCAGAAAGATACCAGTATGAGTCTTGATTCCCTCTCTTCCAGGTACAACTACATCGAAGGAACCAAGTTGTTTGTCGCTTACCTGAATGAAGTGGCCCAGATTAGGGAGAGCACGGTGTGATGTTTCACTCGGCTTCTTTTCGTCTTACCAATTTCATTGTTTTGCATGTATCCACTCTCAACTTTAAATGATAGGTGCGTGCCAATTCAAAAGCTTTTCAGCCTTCTGTGTGGTGTGGTGGGGTGCCAGGTGTGTCAACGTGTTATTCTTATTCATACAATGTACGATAGCAAGTGATGAAATAAAATCTGCAGAACATGGTAGTGTGCAATTTGTGTGGTGAACCAAGGAAACAGCAGCAACCTTATCATCCAGAGTCAGCGATGTTGGGTTCCCGGTGTCAGGTTAGAATCTTGCTGAATCTCATCCTGCATGAGCCGCTCACAGGGTGTAATGGATTTAATGTCGTCGTTCATCAAGGTAGTAGGTTCTGTTTAAATTAGAACACCAAATAAGAAACATCTGAAACATGCCTCGATGACGTCACCAAAGTCAGCTCTGGTGGATGCAATATGAGCAGGTAAACATGCTCTTAAGCTTCAGTATCAGAGACGAGATGCCAAACCTTTGCATGGCGGCTGGATGTTCTAAAGGTGAGCATGTTAACCAGTTCTCCCCAAAAGATGAGGAGAGTCATCAGAAATGATGAAGCAAGTTTAAACAGTAAGGTACGAGGGACGACCATTGGCATTGTTGGTACTCTGCACTGCTCTGCATCTTTCGGACTGAAAGTTGGCCTCAAACAGGTTCTGAAACTGACTGCTATGTCCATGGTTTACCGACATGCATTATATATATTGTGCTGGTCTTAGGAGGGTCTACCAGTCACTTCATTTTCGTCTTTATTTTTAGAAGACCACTCAATGTAATGGAGCTGACCCATGTCCAATTCTCACCAGCCCCGCAGCGTCAGAACCTTAATGCTCTGATATACACGAGTCATTTCTTCCACCACATGTGGTACCCATAAAAATAAGTCCTTTATTTGCATGAACCTCCGTTGACATATCCCTCTTTATTCACCGATATTGCACACAACTTCTTCTGTTTCAGTGCTTGTTTACAGAATCATACCTCCGGTTACATCACAAGATGGCGATGGTGTTTGACCCAGTTATGATGACAAAGCAGCACAATCATCTGCATCACGGTGTAATTTTATTGATTTTTTTTTTTGTATAAACAGGAAGAAAATAGTATTTTTTCTTTCTAATGGTTGAGTTGATGGTGACGCGCTTGTTTTTATTTCACATTAAAGAGCTTCACTAAAGGCCTGTAACTAAGTCCTATCACAGTTGAGTTGACAGGTGTGGTCATCAAACGGTGTGCCATTTCTGTGATAAGCATTCAGAAGTTCCTCTTAATCACTTTACTTATTCCACATTGACCTTTGGACCACCGTTGGAAAGGTGAACTGCACTAGGCAACCCCCCAATGAGCTTTGAAAATAATGAACTGTGTGAAAAGATGCTGAAAGTGTTGACCTATATGGGTTGGCAGGGACAGTAATGTTATGCTTCTGGAGGAACACTCAATATTTTAATCCTAACTGTAAACATTTGCCTTCCAAATGTCACTCTGCATTTTTTGTTTGCAGTTCAGTTTTGTTACAGGAAGACAAAAGGCAGGCTGTCGCTCCACAGATGTAAGCTTTATTGAACACATGTAATATAAGGCTTGTGATCAGTACATAAATACGAGTACATAAGTACAGTACATAAGATTGAACGTGGTTCATTCTTGCAGACAGTGACACAGAGGAACGCTGGTGTTGTGAAGAAGCCGCGTCTTGACACTCCACCGGCCTGATTCACAACACCAGCTGACCCGCCGCACCGGCACAAGCAGTCGCACAAAATAACAATGTTGGCATTTCTGATATGAAGATGGACATGTTTTAGCACATAAATAACAAAACACGCAGTTCTCTTGTACATGCCCAGCCTTCAAGCGCTATTTGGGCTGAATTCCAACTCCTTCCTTAATCCTCAGCCTCAGTCCTCCACCTCAAAAATGTTCAACGATTCTTAGGAAGCTGACTTGAGGAGCGAGCAGCTTCTTCAATTATGAGATTTGCCGGCACCCACCTTAGGAATGAGGAAGACCCAGACTACCCAGTAGGGATGCACTGGTTATATTTGGTGGCCAAATAGCGCCAAAAAAAAGCAACATTCAGCTTCTGTATCCAATGACACAAGCATCCAAAGAAGATGACATAGGCTTCAAATTAATGTTTCTCAAAAGCAAAACTATGCCACATAATGGAATTATCCCTGCATTTTAGTGGCCACAGCACAAACTGCCCGGCTCAAAGCCTGGTCGACTAGTAGTGGTTCAACACAAGTCCTAATGATTTTAACTTTCTGACCCATGTCTCACATGTTTCCTGTTTTTTGATCATTTGTACGTTGTCCATGGTGTCTGAGGGGTGTCCCATTTCTGAGTTACACATAGTCCTTAACACTTTTGACGGCTATGGGCGAAGGCTGAGGATTGAGCATTCAGGCAGAAATTGGAATTCACCCTAGGTTTACTTCACTCCAAAGCTCCTCCTCGCCACTGAGGAACTGCAGTCACAAACATGTAGACAACCCACAGCTGTCATTACTACATTACTTGCGATGTTGCTTGGTATATTTGGTACCTAATATGGTGTTGTGCTTCACTCACCTGGCACCATGAGTAAAGTACATGACCAAATTAGGGGTTATCAGCGACATCTTTTAACTGTGACCTCACCTTTACCCCAACCATTTAGTTTTTGATATGCTGCACTGGCTATGGTTTCATAATATATGATGTATAATTCCACATCAAACAGTGTCGGAATGTCAATGTTTGTTACTCCCACACACGCCGATTCAGGCAGAGGGCTATGGTGGCTCCCCTCTCCATTTGTCCACCCTTCAAAGTATTGCTGCCGTGGAATCGAGCTCTGTCACTGTGATTCTCTGTTACCTTCATCACAACCGTGCAGCACCTTCACCAACTGTGTTTGCATCAATCACTATCTGTGTTTGGGTCCTATATTTCCAGTGGCCTTTCACTCAACCCTATGCTCAAACCCAAGTATACGGTACAGAGTGAAAGGCGCACAATCCCATGGCTAACCTCCACCATCCCAATGTGACTTCAGTGTCACATTGGGATGCAAAAGTCCTTGTGAAAATGGTGACTGTCTGATGCCTTGGGAGTGAAAATGTTAGTTACAACAACCAACTGAATCAGCACCTTTCCCCCCCAGGGCTGAAGTAGATCACGTGACCACTAATTTCTGTCCCTTGGTGTGCTGGGATCAGTGTCGACTCACCTTTACAACTCATTCTTTTTGTTGGCAGCAGGAAATGAACTCATTCCTGAGTGCTGAGAGAGGAGAGCAATGGGGTTGATGGGTTGATATAGGGGGTAGCTACTGGCCCCTGCAGGGTGGAGAGGACATTATTACCAGTGGCAAGGTGGCGCCTCGGAATGGAGTCAACCAATTGCGTTTAATCGCTGGTTCACTGGATGTTAGCGAGCTACTCCCACCACTCTTGCAGAACTACTTCTGGACCCCCACTGTGCAGGCCACCCTACAGACTGCAGTCCCACTGAACACGCTGAAGAGACTGAAGCAGAGCTGTATAGAGAAGCAACTGGATGCGATGGATGTCTATGTTCCTTCGTCAGTCAGCTGCCAGGACTTCACCTGAAAAAAGAGGAGTGTGTTTTTAGTGAAAACATTAAAAGAAAAGGAAAAAGAAAAAAAACGAAAGACCTTGCTACAGTCATAATTAGGGCAAGTTAATAAGGTTTCTGCCAACAGCAGCATCGGATTAACTCAGTTGTAAAGAAGGTGCTCTACTGCCCCCTGCCTTCCTATGTCGCCCTGTACACCACAAAACATGCAGATCAGTTTATACCTCATGACCAAAACACCATGTCACTGAGTGGTGCCACTTGGTCTCCTCAAATATGACTTTTCTCATTAAGAAAATATTCACAACATTAACTGTCATGTCATCATTTAGAAATAAACATGTTAGTTCTCCAAACAGAAACTAAAAGGTCAGAGGTTGACAGTGAGTCAGCTATAAAATCCTTTTGTGATTGATTTCTATTTGGAACACATTGTATTTGAGAGTAAAACATTTTTGCTACTGAATACAGACATCGAATCAGATGAGGTGGTTGCCTTGTTTGAAGAGCAGTGACAACAGGACAGAGAAGACCCCACAAGAGCTGTTACTGTGTGTGGTCATCATGTCCAGTGAGCTCCGGTTCCATCCACCCCTCACTATACAGCTCTGCTAACATGCACAATGTGCCCTAAATGAAGAGAGATATGGCGAGGCTGCTTGATAAAAGCAGTCTTTAGTTTCCCAGTGGAGCTGTGGTCCTTTTCCTGAGCTCCATCACACAGACAGCGCCTGACATTCACTGCATTGATTAAACATCAGTCACTTAGTAAAGAGGAGGAAAACGAGGAGGTGAAGCTGCATTCATCAAGCCACTTATCTACTGTATGATGTGCTTTTCCATTACACAAAGATGGAATCACAGCATGGCCATAACAAGGAAAGATGTGAGAATAAATAAATATATTTTAAAAAGCTAACCTCCAAATTGTTTGTATTTTCTCCTGCTATCACAAGTGCTTTTTCTTTCAATGAATCTTGTTTTCTTCCACCTAATTTAGAATGCTTTCACCAAAACAAAACAAAGATTTAAAATTTTGCAGAGAGAAACTTCCTGTTTAAATATGTTGCACCAGTACCTGCATGAAATCAGCTCACTCAATCTGCCTTAATATGCTAGAACCTGCATTGAATTTGTTTCATCAGCCTCCATTTTTTAATGCCATAACTGCTGTGTGTATTTTAATCTTTCAACTAAACAGCATTCCTCTTTATAGCAGTTTCATGGAAGGAGTTCCAAAACCAAAGCGGTGCTGGCTGAAATTGGCTTTCTGTAAGATCATTATTTCAGAAACTGGAAGGTTCAGACTTAGTCGTATTTCTATTTTTCACTTCCAATTTCAGGTGGTGAACAACCCGTATATAAAGCTTGACTTGCCCTGCACAGTGCTTGAATTTGTAGTGATGCAGTTGAAGAGCAGATTCACTAAATGTTAATACAGAATTACACATGTATGGAAATCTGAATCTCACATTAATGCTGGTCTGTCGTTATTGTTTCTATACAGAACTTTTTAGTGTGTTTCAGTTTCGGGAGGTCAAATGTGTACTATTTTACAGGGTAGTCCAATCCGTATTGTTGCACGGTTGGTTACCATGGTCACCATTAAATCATCACTGTTATCAGCGGTCACCATTGAAATGTATTTCAAAAACTATGACCCCACAATGGAATTCTAAGGGCACTGCACACGTTTTAGAACTCAGCTTCAATGAGGTGAACTGTTATCTGAGAAATCCTGCCCATGGCTTCTCGCTTGCCTACCTTCAGTCAGGGCATTTCCAACTGTCCAACTTAGGTATGTTTAAAATGCCATGTGTTTTTATTTTTTCCAATTATCTGAAAACTATCATATTTGTTGTGTTGTAAGGAGTTTGTTTGCAAGTCTTACCAGAGTAGAAGCTGTGTGTCTGCTTATTCACTACACTGTTCCACATTGAGTTCATCTCAGAGTTTCACTGCTACAGATATTTTTGATGAATAATCCGTCTTCATAGGCACGTCCTGTTCTGTCATGAGATTAATTAAACAGGTCCTGGGCTAAATCTTGCTCAACACAGGAGTGAGGAAGACAGATTTCTGTGAACACAGGCCGAGAGGTTGGTATGTGGACTGAAGCTAGCATTTTGGGACCCCTAATACATCCTGCCCTTATCAGAGAAGCAGCATCTGGCTGCTGAGCAGGAAAAGAGAGAGGCACGATGCCGACCAGCCTGCCAGTCAAACCTCCTGCTGGACTGCAGTAGATGAGGGGAACTTCAATACCAGTGATTTTATTTGACTGGTTTGGATAGAATTTCCCTCGGCATTCATGGTATAATCAGAAATTCTACCAAATGGAACACAATACTTCAGACCTTCACCATTATGGAGACCAAGGGAGAGGCCCACAAGCCGTTTCAAAATATACACACACACACACACACACACACACACACACACACACACACACACACACACACACACACACACACACACACACACACACACACACACATATAATAACGTGAACTAAACTGCTGGCTTGTAAGTTGGTGACCCCAGGTGAACCTGATCATGGGGTGACTTGCTGACCCCATCCTTTCCAGTTCTGCCCTTTAAACGGGATTGAACTCAGAGCATCTGATCATTCCAAAACACAAAGTCATGATGTTTGGGCTTAAGTATAAGTATTTAAAGACCCAACATTGATAAAGTGATGATTTTCCGTATCACTGACAACAAATCAGAAAGAGATCTGAAGTTGTGCCTGATTTAATGTCAGTGGGAACAAAATAAAGACAGTATATATTGCGACATAATTTGGTATCTGCTCATCATGTCAGCTGGTTTGCATGGTAGCTCTCCAACAGTAAAAGAAGAAATGATTCGTCACCTCAGTGTACACCTGACCAGAATGTGTGGTGAGGAAAAGAGTGGAAGTGTCTCAAGTCTAATTGTTATTCTAAGCAGACAGCAGTGGTCCCTGAAGCAGGCTCAGACAACAACTGTCTGCTCATTAAACTCAGCCACTGGTGTGTGTCGGCTGCAGATGAGCTCCTGTCTCTGTGGATTTACCAAGTTAAAGAGGCGCAAATGTACAGAATCCACGTGTGACGTCTCAAACAAGAACTGAATCGGCTTCGCGATGCTTCAGGTGGGGCTTGAACAACCTCCTCCAGAAATCAAAAGTGAATCCTGAAAGAGGCCAAACTACTCTAAAATTACAAATCTATCTTAATCCATGTCACTTTTTTTGGATTTCAAAAGGAAAAATACACATTCTTCTGCATGTGAGATATTTCATATAAGCCTGCGTTGACGTTCCACCTGGCTGTGCTCTGATTTCTGCTCTTTTGAAGCACATGTTCTCAATGCAGCTACTCTGACATCCACAGACAGACGCTCAGAAAAGAGGGTGAACAGGAAAGAGCACTGAAATTATGGTAAGTGACTGGCACGTCTCTCGGCTAGGCTCCACCATTTAGGGTTGCTGCGAGGATTCAGCGCTGTGCAGTCAACATCCAAAGAGCGGCTGGAGCCAAATTAACATTTCTTTAACTGCTGCTCTCTCTAATCACCCTCAGTATGAACTCAGAGGCCGCCACATGGTAATAACCGTCACTTTCATAATCCTTCTTAGCCTATAATTCAACCACCTGGAGGCCCTCTTGCATTAAATGATAGGATCTGTAATAAGAGTGAAAAATCACCTCGGTTAGATTGAGTCAGGTGAAGACAAGAGTCAATAAATGTGAAGATGATGACGTTTATTGGGAGATTAAAATATGAATCTCATGAGTAAAGCTACTGTAGCTGTCTGGGAAGGAAATTCTTACTTACTAGTACAATATACATGACAAAGAGCGTCTCATTATGAGAAGAGGAAACATAAATTGGGGCTATAAGCCTCATACAATGACCTCAGCTTTAAGTGCTGAGTCAGTATTCTCTGCTGATTCAGTTTCCTGTTAAAAATTATTCTTTGACTAACAGAGTTCTTCGTGGCAGCCGAAGAACTTAAGGACTTAGCCGAAGAACTTAGGACTTAAATTGTGACCATATTCAAGCTAAACACGACAACTTGTATTGCTTATTTTACTCAATCAAAAGGTTTAAATTCATCGACAGAAATCCAATGATAGACGACTGAGCTGAATCAAAGTCTGACAGTTTTAGCTTCTTTCTATTTTGACACCCACTGACAAAGTCTATTACTCATGTGCACGCACTGACAGCCGACAGCGACTCCACAATCCTCAATATACAAGTCACGAAAAAGCCATGTTAATAACTTCATTAACTTAGCCGATTTTTAACCAATTTTTAGCTCTCCTCTTTGAAGGGGTATGGTTTGGGGGGGCTCTCTTTATTCCAAACGTTTTGGTCACTTGGCCACAGGACAGGGGGAAGATTACAATAGCTTTAACAGCAAAGCAGCCAAGGAAGAGGAAGAGACTCCAAACAGACAGAGAAAAACGTTTCCAGAAATCAAAAATGAGCCACAATATTGGCGATGTACGGAGCACTGGAAGTGACATGCATGTGTTTACTTTTTTGGATGTGACATGCATGACTTTATTGACATGCATGACTAATTTTTTTTTTAATCTCGAGATAACTGTTATCTCATGATAATTAGTATGTCGAGATCATTTTTATCTCAAGAAACGATGTTCCTGTAACCAGTATGTCTCCCATGGCTTCGTAACTTTTCGTCAACGTTGTCATTCGCTGTCTGCAAGTCAGAATATTGCAGACGGCAAGTCTGTGCGCTTTTACACTCTGATCAATTGCCTTCTACTCAAAGTAATACCACATGTGGCATGCATGACTTTATTTTTTTCTTCCATGCATGACTTTATTTTTTATTTTTTTAAATAAAGTCATGCATGTGGCTTCCAGGGACGCGTAGTACGTATAGCTTAGCCACATATGGTATTATTTTGAGTAGAAGGCACTTGATCAGAGTGCTAAAAGCGCACAGACTTGCAGACAGGGACTGACAACGTTGATGAACAGTTACGAAGCCATGGGAGACATAGTGGTTCCAGGAGGACATATACAAAATGCTTTGCCAGAGAGGCAGTTACGCAGGCGCTAACATTTACGATTGTATCTTGAGATGAAAATGATCTCGAGATAACTGTTATCTCGAGATATGCATTATCATGAGATAACAATTATCTCGAGATAATTGTTATCTCGGGCAAAAAAAATAAAGTCATGCATGCCACATCAACAAAAAATAAACACATGCAAGTCACTTCCAGAGCTCCGTAGTGATGCCTTTCTGAAATGGGAGAAAATTTCCGTACTGCCTCGGTCTTCCTGGGCAGGTTAGCGACCAAATTAACAATACTGCAACATTTGTTCAATTTGTTGTGCAGATTTACATGTCATGAGGTTATAAAGTGGGTTAGGGTTATGCTTTTCAAACACTGTATTGGCAAAAAAAAAAAACAGATTTCTGTGAATGTCTGGATGAGATGCCGTCCTGTGTGGATGAAAAGTGATTGGAGTCAATATTAATGCCACTTAATGCCAATAATAAATGTCTGCCTTCAATTCCTAACAGAGGTGCCACAGCTAGTCAGCCTTTTCCATCATAACTCATCTTGATCATCTATTCCACACACATCTCCTCATCATGTCCTCCTTTATTCCATCAATGAACCTCAATGGTCCTCTGCTTTTATTGGTCCTAACTTCTATTTCAAACATTCTTTATGCAAATGTTGTCTGTCTCAGCTGCCCATGTGTCCAAACCAACCACCATCCCTCAGAAACAATGTAAAAGACACAAGATAATTTCATTCATTTTTATTATGCTTTTGGATGAGAATATGATTCAAATTTCATTGTACTTTCCCACCTCTACGTGGATGCTGGAGGGTAGCAACAGAGCATTGCATTTAGCTAGATCAAGCTTTTTGGAGCTTGTGGTATGGTTTACTTCTAACAACTCATAATAAGATAATAATTCTTTACTGATCCTCTTGGAGGGTCAATAAAGTATCATAATGACCCAGTTATTTTGAAGTTTTAATCCTCAAATTAAGGCTTAACCTTGTGCAGATGGGCCAAAAGTTCCTCACACTACAAAATGTCCTCAAAAGTAGGTGTGTTTCCATGAACTAGTCCCCACAAGTCCCCTATAAAAGACACACACACACACGCTTGCACACACCACAACAAGACTGAGTGGTGGGTAGCTTGTGTGTGTTGCATCCGTCTATCGACTGTCTCTCTCCTATGCGCTGCCACTTTACGTTGATAATAAGCTCATTAATCACACACGCAGCACACAGTTACATCTCCCAACATTGAGCGGCTGCTCGGAAAGCGCCGGCGCTCTCTGGCTGATGGCGGCAGATGTTGTCAGCCTGTAATGACTGAGAAGATGACTATTGATTTAAACATGAAAACAGAGCAAATAGAATCTGCATGAAGACTTTCTAGATCACCGGTGGTTGCTGGGGAACATAAATCATCAGGGGTTGTGTTTACTGCCACAAAGGGATATGAATATATAGCTGTTATCTGAATTTCATTTAATGTCATACGAAATAAAATGTTGACTGACGTAACTTTTGAATCACAAACATTTATGTTGCCTGGTGGCTGTGACACTGCATGACTGGAATTTACTCGCGTAAAACTGAAACACAGCTCATTTGGTTCAGTACAAAGACCAGACCAGGAGTTCACATTATTGTTCTAGCAAACACAGCAACAAGAACTGATTCATCAACACCTACTTGGTTAAAATAAGGCAAAATAAAACAGATGAAAATGATGCATTTATGATGTACGTTCCTTACAGTTGATGGAGTACATTAATGAAAAATGGAATTCAGAATCTATTTAAAATCCAGTAAAATAGATCTGTGCAAAATGTCCTTATTGATTATGTAACTAATGTAGCTTTCATATCACTGTGGCAATTGAATTCCCATTATCTTAAGTTGAGTGTTAGGCTTGAATAACACACAACAAAATAATCTGTCTCTTCATCTCACAGCTGAACAAACACACACAGCAGACGCACAGCTAAATCCCACCTACAAATTCTGTCAGTCAATTAACATCTGGTTTTATCTGGTTTGAACACAGTTAAATCCTTTCTCTGACGGAGCCTGTGTATGTGTGAGTGGGATTTGCCAAGGTGTTGTAAGCTGCCACGTTCAAAGAACGGCGCTGTCTCACGTTTACCTGTGCATTCAAGCCTCTATTCCATCCATCCTTCCGTGGAGTTTCACATTTCAATGAGTTTCAGGAATTCTTTTTAACAGTGGTTGAAGAAGCTTGTTGTAGTTGTTTATTTAGTGCGTCACTGTTTTAAAGATTTTCACTGCACGTTGAAAATAGCAAACTCTTTGGAGCCCTCTGTTTTCTACCTGTATGTGGCATGCATGGCCGTCAGCTCTAGCTTGACTTCATTGGAGCCGTATGTCCAGTCTTCGTGCCTGGACTAAAGGGCGTTGGAACACAAATGGTGTAGCAGCCATGCACACAGCATTCAGGCGTCATTGGAGACAGTAACTTTTATCCTTAGACCTGTATGTAAGTAAATCACAGTTTTTGATCAGGAGGTTATTGCTACTGTTACTGGAGTACATCCATTCACAAGTGCGACAAAAAAACTGTATCAATGGTTTCAGATGAGCAAAAAAAAGCATAGTGTAAAAAAAGCTACAGACAAATTGCTATTGCCTACATGACTTAAGTGTGTCTGTACAAACAGAGTTAAGAGGGGTACAATGGAAACAAGAGAAAAAGAAAAGATGTGGGGGGGTGGCAGTGTCATATAATCAGTGCAACCTCAAATAATTGTATGCTAAATAGGCAGGACTTGCATTAAGACATAAGTGGTCACTGATGGAGAATTTGCTCAGGATATCTAGCCATAATGTTTAAAGATAATGAAACCATTCAGCTTTTGGAAGAAAAGATGCGAAGAGGAGCGGATCAAAATGAACCATAACAGAAAGATGGCAGGAGTAGTTGTCATGACTTCATTGAGGAGCAGCCACAAAAAGCTCTGCCTCAGCCAATCAGGAGTGGTCCTGATGAGAGTGTGTGCCGCTCTGCTCCAGGTGCAGACGCCTTTGTGTGCAGCTATCTGTCAAACAAAGACTTGCGCTGCTTAGTGTGTGTGTGTGTGTAGGTGAGTGCGTGTGTCTACATGTGCTGTGTGTGTGTGTGTGTGGTGGGGGGTGGAGGGCGGCTGTCTGCAGTGAGCAGCCATGCGTGCGAAAATACTCCACTCCAACTATTCTCCTCCGCTGGTGATCCTTTGTTCAGCACTTTACTCTTCCTCCCTCAGTTTCCTTGAGTTCCCTTTAACCCCACGACTTTCCTGATGCTACATCGCACCATGTTCAGCCTCTCTGTGTGTCTGTCTCACCTCCTCCACTCTCAGCCTGCCTGTCAGATGTCATCAAACATACAGCCTGGGGCTAATATTAGCCTGCAGCACATTAAAATGGTAAGTTCACCACCCATTATAGGCACTTTGATATGGAAATGCAGCTGCCATGTACCATGCAGATGTGTATAATATTATCACAGGCCGTGCATGTGCTGATCGATGTATCCTTATGGGACCCCGCTTTAACCACTTTGACAAATGAGGACTGAGAGTGCATGCTCTCCAGGGAAGAGTTGTTTCCCACAGACAGATGACAAAGGAGATGAGCAAGGCATAAACACACCTAAACTCGGGGAAATGAAGTGCCGAAGTACAAGAGATGTTGGACGCACAGCCAGCCGAACAAAGAATTGCGAGCTCGCATGCTGCTAGAGAGTGAAATATCCATCGTTGAAGCACCATATTTGAGATTATTTAATGCAAAATAGGAATCTTACCTTTGAGTCCCGGATTTAGAAACCAGATTCCAGAACTCTTTCAGTCACAGTCACACACATGTGCTTTCCCACACACATACACACACACTCTGTATAAGACAAGATGAGAACCCATCATTGTTCTCAAAACCCCTCCCACACTGATGCGTAACTGTCTGGATGGAAATGTGTAGGAGTAGCACTCTCCCTCTTTTCCACCGCTCTCTCTCGCTCTCTTTTTTTTTTCTCTCTCTCTCTCTCTCACTCTCTCTCTCCCTCACTCATAGAGTCTTCCTCATTTCAGCCGTGAAATTCCATCACACACAGACACATCCTCCACTCCCCGATGCGCACGCCACACACAAAGACTCAGTGCCTCTGTGATCATGTGACGTGTGCGATGCCAGACGCATGCATGCATGTGAGAGCATGTGTTGTCTTTTCCTCCGCTCCCTCCGTTAAACCGAGGATTTGAGAAGTCGGCAGCGATCACAGTCTTGGGGGGAAGACTGCTCCTCCTGTTGCCTTTGTATTATTGATCATGGGTGAAGCAATGATGGCACACCAGCTGGAGGATGTTGAAGACAAAGGCTGTATGGTGCCGACAAGCATATTGCGTGGTGTAGGATGTGTCTGGGCCATTGGGGTCGACACAACATCTCTTCAGAATGATAATGAGATGTCACATGTGTGTGGTAAAAGCCCAACTCTTCAGATGGGCCCTGTAATGAAACAGTATGTGAAAACTGTTCAAATGATGGATCTTCTGTTGTTTCAGCGCTCAATGTGCCTCCACATGCTCCCAGAGAGAGTCTCCACTGATGGTTGACTCCTTCAACAACCCTACACGAAACATAGCACAGATTCTGTGCCTAGAATTGGATGGAAAAACATTGGAGCCTAAAGATGCTCCCAGGTTTTCAAGTGATCCCATGTTTGCGACAAAAGGGATGTAAATCCAAGAATGACTTCAACGAAGCCTTGCTTTTGTTATGAGGCCAAAAAAATGATACACTTGAAAGACTGTGCACATGTCAAAGTGGCTATCGGATTGGTTATTGTTTTTGTGTTTTTTTAGTAAATGTACAGTAAATGGACAAATGTGCAGGTGCACATTTACAGGACAACAAGCCAATTCCTTTTTTTTTTTGCCATTTTCAATATTCACGCCTTTGAAAAAGGGCGTCTTCAGTGAAATTAGGTCGGAAAGTTTTCATGAGGCAAATAATAGAGGAGCAAGTGTCTGATCTCACGCACAAATAGAGCAGCTTCTCATGAAAATTAAAAGTAAAATGTTTGTACAGTGCAATAGATACTAGGCAGCAGCAGCAGTAATTGAATTTATGGCAATAAAAAGTAGTTTTTAAGTCTAGTTTTTAATCAATAATCTGCAGCTGTCCTCACCCAGTCTCTGGGTGGCGTCTGCTGAATGTTCCCGTGCTTTAGTTATTCCAATGTTTCTATTGGCATTCTTCTATTGAAAAAGCCAATCAAACCACTTTCACCGTGACTGTTGTGTTTTCCACTTGTTGTAATGTTCATCACCTTTGATCACGCAAGATTTCTCGCTTGGAGGACGGACTTCTCGATCAGTTCTGAGACAGAATCTTTGCACACTACAGAGATCAATGGTGAGCTTCAGACTTGATATCTTCGTGTGTGGGGTTTAACATTTTGAAATCTTGTCCCCCTTTTGATTGCTCGCTTGGAAGTGTTTTGACCTTGAATCTCTGTCAAAACCAGGGGAATAACAAACATTTACTGGAGTTAACTGTGTGACATATATTTGTTTTATCTCTGCAACATTATTCTTTCATGTCCATGATGTATCCATGAACAGCACATAATTATGGAGCTAAAAGCAAAGCAAAGCTTCAAGGGGAAAATCTTGTTTAAGTTACAATGGATATTACATTTGACTGAAATCGATTCACCTTCAGAGTCTGATATTTTTCACTATATGTTTATATGTCTTGTTTTGCTTTAAGAAACATCTGGACATCACACTTGTCAGTCAGCAAAATGTATAATAGTTCACAGATCAACTGTCTCATCACAATTTGCTTATTATTGACATATCAGAGATAACCTTCATTAGTCCCACAGTGGGGATAAAGTAACAAACTCCAGTTGGGTTTTTCCTCTCACTTTGCACACATGTAAACTCAGAGTAATAACATACCCATTCAAGGAAACACGTGGAAAACATAGTCACACAAGTCCACAGGGATTCATGTAGTGAAGGCCAGACAGAGAAAGCTCTGTCAAGTAACAGAAAATGTGAGTTATTTATAAAACCAAAGATACTCTTGTTTGCTGCTGAACCTTTGGATGGGAAGTCAGCCTGCTCGCAGAGCCACACCCTTTGCTCCGCACTGAGTGAACTGTGACGATAACCAGACTGCATCTGCAGCGGAGAGCCTCACTCTGGCCAACATTGCGGGTGTCTCACCATTTCCTGCCATCCAGGAAGAATGATCAAGCACTCAGCGGGAAAATCAGATTGAATGACCACTGATCGAATCAGGGTGATGTCAGTTTTATTGTTTTATAGCTTGCTAGATTTGTGAGCACTCGTGTTCCAGAATTTCATTGACTGACGTTGTGGTGTTCTTATAAGGCAGGTATCAGTAACATGAGAAACACATTCACTTGTCCATTTTCTTAACCCATCTTTTTCTGTCTTCATTGCAACCAAAGAATGAGAAAAATGTTTTCATACGTTGGCAGACATGACAGCTGAACAACAAGATGGGTCTTTGTTGACATCATAGTGAACAGCTTCATGTTCCAGTCTTCTTCGATCATTGCAGAGAAGAATCATTAACGTTTATCCTTATCATCAACTCATCATAGAAATATATCACTGAAGCCTGAGATCTGTTAGCCCTTAGGATCACTCCATGTAGCAACTCATAGCATGAAAACAGTTGGAGACTCTGGCTATAAGGAGTTTTCCTTAAGAACTGGGCCTTAATCATTATATTGTTTACAGATTTCCAGCAGGACCTTCATGCTGGTTCGATTCAATGCATCACCAGATACCTCCCAAATAGCGTCTGGTGAACATGAACCAGAAGATTCATTTGTGGAAAATTAGACAATTTTCATGATCACAAAATGAAATTCATGGTTTCTGACTATCAAATCAAAGGCACCAGATAAGAACGCCACGCTCCTGCAAGTCCCTGATGAAATCGGCACCAAACAAAGACTAAACACAACTGGGGTTTTTTTTGTTAGATTGTTTGTTTCATAATCAATAACCGAAGAACTACTACCAAATAAGCAAGAATTAAGATCAACGTCAGTATTGCACCAGCCAGTTTGATAACAGATAGGAACACAGAACATGGAGGGAAGAGTCCACGCTGATGAAGCGTATCGTTGCACTGAATAATCTCAGGCAAAGACAAATGACTGATGCACGGTATGAAATGGGGAAAAAACAGACAACCAAATCCCATGTAAAATGCCCCAGATATGTGATGGAGCAGAAACAAAGTAGCAGATTGTTCCACTGAAGGAAACAAACAACGCGAGGAAGTTGCCAAACTAAAGGAATAAATGAACACAATGCGTGACAATACACAAAAGGGCCTCTCACCACTGGTCAAAATACAAGCGCTGGAACAAGAGGACACGTCGTGGAATCACTGGACAAAATGGACAGAGAAGAGATTCTCAAGATTGGGCGGCAAGAGCAGGGAACATGAGGATATATTCAGTGCCAGACAAAACGGAAAATGACATTGCTGTATCAGGCTCTTCGGTGAACACTTGAAACAAAGATGGAGTTGGACACAAAGAGGAGTATGTTGGGCACACAGCAAATGGATCAGAGAGCTGCCTGCTAAGGGTGAGAGATCAGGACCTAGATCAGAGGTGGGCAATTAAATGTCCCAAGGGGCCGGGTTATATATTGTGACCGTTGAGAAGGGCCGTCAAACACAAAGAGAGGAGGACAAGAGAAAATTGAAAATAAAAATAATGTGTGATTATGAATCTACACTGTAAAAATGCATAGAAACTGTTGGTTTGTTGTGTTTTATTTTATTTAAACCACATTCCATTTAAAGATTGTCAATGTGGCTGATACATTTCAAAATTTACTTTCAATTCTGATGTATTTTAAGGGACACGAAATACTCCTACTAAAATAGCCAACGGAAAAGATTTAGAAAAATAATTAAACAAGAAGGTTATGTTTCAGTTACATCATAATAAACAAAAAACAATCCATAAGACAAAATGTCAGAGACAACAACAATGTCAGTTTTATAGTTTTGCTCTGACTCCAGGAGGGCCACATAAATACAGTCAAAGGGCCGCATTTGGCCCCCGGGCCGCACTTTGCCCAGGTCTGACCTAGATGAATTGTTGAAATTCAAGGTGCTCACGGCAGCCACGTTGGAACATCAACTGATGGATGAACCAGGATCACATTTGATCCAAACTAAGCACACGGTATATCAAGAGAGAAAGAACATGTGGGAATAAGCAAGCTGGAGCAGGTGATGTCATCAGAACATCGCCAATGGGATGACACTGCTTGAGAGTTAAGAAGCAGGTTCCACCACCTTCCGAAAGTCACTAAAAATCGTCCAGTAGCCTTTAAACGTAACCTGAATTACATTCGATCACAACACTGCTCTCCCATACATCCTTCACCACAGGGCTGGGGAAGAACAGATGTCACAAATGTTACATGAAAGATAATCTGTCTGGGAGAGGAACATCACTGTGATATAGGCACAAATTCACTCTCCTTCTTTCCAGTCTCTTATCATGTATGATGTATATGATGTACTGTTGCAAATGTCACATGTATCCTAAATGTTTCCGAAGTGAGCGAAGTAATCAATACCACTTTATGTAACACGCATGTGGAGGCACCAAATGAGCCTGCTGTGCTCACTCGGAGGATCATGATGTATGTACATTTGAAAGTAGACATCAGCCCATCATCCATCTTCTCTGGAACTTGTCACTCTAGCAAGCAGCACAACTCAAGTGCGCTGTCAGCCCCATGACCCACAGCGCCCACCTCCTCCACGTCGAGCTGCGACCACAAGTCTTTAATGGCATCAGCAAACCACCATAGCATGGTCATTCCATAAGGAGCTGCCTGGAAATAGTGGACACCACTGGTCAAAGCAAAGTGGCTGGGACTTGTCTCTCCCCATTAACCTCCTGCATGTCAGCAAGTAGTATATAGAGTTGTTGTAAAGCTAGCAGAGAGATACAGTGTCCTGACTCTGCTACAGCTTCTTTATCCAACTGGCGCTCACAGCACACTCCACCATCTTTTAAGGAACACCCTGCAGAGAAAAGTCATTCTGCTGCATCATCTGACAGACCTTAAGTCGCCACCACAATTTGTTTTTGCCTTGAGGAAGAACAAAAGCACTATTAGGCACAAATTCAGATCTTGGTTGTTGTTAAGTCTCATCACTTCATGTTCAAAGGTTGCAGCAGAGATCCACCTGCTAAGCTTAGCCTCCTCCTTTCCTTGATATTGAACTTTACGACGAGCATAACTGACATAGTAGTTTACGAGACAATCTCATTTTCTATAATCTATTTAATTTGTCACTGTAAGTCACTAAATAAATAAATACAATAAAAATACTATAAATAATAAAGTTTTTTTTCCTTTTGACTTCATAACACAAAATCAACTTTGTCAACCATGATGGCACTTCACTAAACAAAGAGTGGTGACCTATTCTGCCTTCGCCGCAGCAGTAAGCTTCATTTCACGGGACATTCATGAAGCAGCACTTAGAAAAGCACATGTATTTACATGGGAATATTCTCCTCTGCTGGGGTAAGCCTCACACAGGACCAGCTTAGCAACATTGCCACCTCATCCTATATCACCATGGCAACTACTTACGATGACGACCCCAGTCACCATGACGACCTCTGTCACCCAGCCACCTGCCTCCAGGCCAGTAATGGAGCTAATACCACCGTATTCCCCGTGTGACTCCAGATGCCTCCCTCCTGTTTTCTGCTGTAATTCATTCACTTTTGAAAGTTAAAGCAGCTGTAGAGAACAGCCTCCCCACTAGACAATGAGGCCTACTTTGTCCACAGGCTTTCACTGGCTTTAGAAAGCCCAGCACTAGATTGAATCAGATATGGAGTGCTGCCCACCAAATGTCAGAGGACTCTTGCGTCTCTCTCCTGTCGTATCAAGGAGATCAAGAGGCTCCTGGAGAATTCTTAGGGCTGGTCAACCTGGTTTCTCAGTCACCTGCTTGTGTGAGATGTGTGTGAAATGAAGGACTGATTGTGTATATAAGTATAATTCCAGGCAATGCAAAGTCCAAGCATTTATCTCTGGTGTACTGATTTCATGAAAGAGCAAAATAAATTTTTGCAGCAGAAGGGACATTTCAACTGAGTCTGTTTTGAACTGAACTGCCTGCCAGTACAAGGACAATAGTTTTGTCTTGTCTGAGAGGCCAGACCAGCTAAGTGGAACGATCACTCCCAAATCCCTATTATAAACACACTACATGGATGGGTCAGGTGTGTAACACCAAAGCATATGATAGAGGAGTGACAGGGTGAAAGAGAAACAGATCATGGCTGAGGTGCAGCAATCAAGTTAGAGTGGAGTAGGAGCAGCAATCTCAGCTAATATTTGGCATGTGACCTAACCCTCAGCTGAAATAGCAACATAGAGAGAGAAAAGTCACAAAGACATCCAGTGTCTTGGACTGGGACAAACAAACTTGGAATTCCTGAAAAAGGGGGAAATGCTTTCTTAAAGAAATGTATAACTGTCACAATGTATGAATCCTGCCATGATGACTGCATGCGTTCATATATCAGACTCGGAGGTGCATTAGAGTGTGTGCGTCACTTACCGGCAACTGGCTCATGATAGCAACGCGGCTCAAATTTCTGGACCTAGGACTCACACCACTCTGCCTCTCCTCTTCCTCCTTGATGTAGGTACCCCTCAAATCACCCAAATACTTGTAACTACACATGTATACATCCTGTCCTGCCCTATCGCTGGCGCCTCTCCTTCTGGCTCCAGCAGCATTGCATCTGTCGAGTGGAACAGAAAACAGGCAGGCACATGGGAGTGCTGTTTTCTAATCCAGCAGGGCATACCAACCTGGCACATTCAAGGGGGATAGTTGGAGGGAGGTCTTACCACCAACCTTTCAGCAGACACCTTCAGTTCCATCCCTCCGTCTGCAGGATGGTGGTCTCTTCCCTTCTTCCTTCGCATTTCCTGCCTCATATCTTCTGATCAGCAAAAAGTAAGGAACTATTGAATCCTGAAGTTTAATCCCAAAGATGCAGCATCTTTGTAATAATGATTATGATGAAACAAAAATACCGAATTGGAGGGGATGACGATAACACAAAAATGATTTGGTCTGGTTTTTCATTTATATAGATTTGATTGTCTGAGATGAATCCTGCAGGAAGTCATCATCATCACTCAGTAGTCGACCTGCTAATCAAAATAAGAGGGCAGGTTTACTTGACAACAACACAAACAATGCACAGGAGGAGGAGACAACATTCTTAGAATATCTGTGGTGTGCCACAGGGCTCAGTATGAGGCCCAAAAAAGTTTATCCCACATCCTTGAAAAATTGTAAAAAAAAAAAAAAAAAAACTGTACTAAAATGAAACACTATATTTTGGCAATTTGGAACTTAATTTAGACTCTTATTTGTGGGGCAAAATAATATAAGTGAGTTGGTAAAACATGATTAACTACAGTAAACACTTTCTGAGCAACAAGAAGGACAGGAATAAGTCCGATTTGGCACAAACTTGATTCTTTACCCTTTTCTTTCTTCATTGATGTAACTGTCTGCGGACGTGAGAAGAAAATATAAAAAATACTAATCGACTAATAAAGCCATCGCTTCGGGTTTTCAAATTCCCCACTAGTCTGTAGCGCCGCAGCATCATAGTAATGAAGGAGTTATCTAGGGGGAACAACTATTAACTGCGGGGTGGAGAACGTATTGTTTGTGTCTCAATGACAAGACAGAACTCTCTGTCTTCCAACACTGTAGCCAGATTGACTCAGTGTCAACCCTGGTTATTTCCCTGATAAAAACATCTCTCTTGTTTCAGGTTTCTTTGACTTTGACCGGTTCCCGCTGACTCCTTGGTGCTTAAGGTCACTGGTGAAATTTCCCGTCAGTATGGTTGGTCGATTGCGCGTCCTCTGTTTCCCTATAGTCCATTCCCTTAAGTGTGTGCTGACCACCATGGTTGTTTTATAATAGTGTTTTATATTCAGAGTTCTATTCAGTGAGTGTAGTGGATT